>NC_044284.2:61441160-62641160 GCF_004027225.2 Strigops habroptila
TGGACGGGGCTTGGAGCAACCTGCTCTAGTGGAAGGTGTCCCTGCCGTGGCAGGGGGTTGGAGCTGGATGAGCTTTAAGGTCCCTTCCAACACAAACCAGTCTGGGATTCTATGAATCTCCATGTTTTACTTGCATCACCTTGCATTACCTATGAGAACATCACATGAGTTTCACAATGATAGCGTGTTTCTGTGTCTCATGGCACAAGTTTTGGGTAGTTTGACAAGTTGGGGTTTAGGTTCTTCCATAATGATCATAGCATGGACATTCTGCAGTAGTCAGAACATTAGTTCAGGTTGAAATGTGGATGAAGTTCTTGGCAGAGGTGAGTTAAAGCAGTACCACGGAAAATGCTCTGCTGGTTCTGGGTGGATTTGCCAACGTAGACTTTAGGACGTAGAAAGAAGAGATGAGTTTTGGGAAGCCAGGATGGGAAAATTACAGTTGCTCTCAATTTCCTATTGGACTACATGCATGGATATGATATATAAAATGTAAATAACAAACCTAAACTCTGCTCATGGCGTGCTCTGTCTTTGTACCAAGTTCGTGACTCAATAGGCAGCATTGCTTGATGTGTGAGTTCCTCTCTCAGCACAATATAAAGCTAAACCTGACAATAAATAACAGACTTTTATGTAATGTACTGAAATAGTGACACACACATACAAGCCTGATGCTAAACTAAAACAGGACAACTGGTGCAACAGCAGCTGATGGTGTTTTGGGGTAAAATATCACTGTAGCTACCCATGGAACAAATGATTAATATGAAATATGGTTTTATTTCCCAAGAAATACATACATAGATTCAATCTCTTCTTTCAGATAAACCACTGGGAAGCACTGGAAGAAGACTTAGTATTAAGTTTTTAAGTTTCTCAATTCTTTTGTTCTCTCAGTGCAACAAATAAGTATTGCTGAGGGGCAGAACAGATATTAAATAATATATGAATAAGACTCTGGAGAAACAGCAATATATTACCTAATTTATTTTCTTCTTATAGTAAAAAACCCTTGCTTTGTTTACTAGTTAGCTCCTGATAAATACAGACCTTCCTTGTGGTGCGGTATGCTATAATCTACTCACATTTTCCATGTCACTAGGGTGGGACACATAAAGAGGAATCAGATTTGATCCAAGTTGCTTTGGGTTTTGACTGTTTCCAATAAAACTGATTGACAGAGAGGTAGGAAGAACTTGGAGTGAGAAGGCTGACAGGAGTATGTAGATTCAAGTCAGCCATTAATTGTGAATCTGTGATTTTAATCATGATAGAGCAATTCATTGGCAGCTTTCTCCACAGCAGATTTAAATGCTATGAAAGTAAAACATCTGCATGGCAGTTAATGGAATTAAATGAGAACCATTTTCTCAATTTGCCCTGAATCAATCTCTACTCGTCTGGAGAAACAGTTTTTGTTGCACTTCCAATAGCTTCACATGTCCAGTGTTATGTGGCTCAGTTTTTACTGTGAGGAAACCCCATCCCTTGCAGTGTTCAAGGCCAGGTTGGACACAGGGGCTTGGAGCAACCTGCTCTAGTGGAAGGTGTCCCTGCCCATGGCAGGGGCTTGGAACTGGATGAGCTTTAAGGTCCCTTCAACCCAAACCACTCTGTGATTCTGTGATGACTTTTCATTGTGTGTACCAGTGTATGATGCATCACGATGCAGAGTTCAGAAAGGGAGTCTGAATAAAAATGTACTGCAAGTAGATTCCTACATATGCACATACTGAATAATTTCCATTTCATTGCATGTTTGTCTTGGTACAGTAACTTCTCTGTTTCATTGATTTCTGGCAGAGCTAGCTGTCTAGACGTTGGCATGGAAAAGCAAGCACGTTGCACCATCTGAAAGCATAACTCCTGAAAAGAAACATAAGGAGACATTAATCTTATTTTATCAGTCAAAGAAAGCAGAAATCAATTGATTTTTCTCTTGACTCAGGCACAGCTTTTACACTGACAATGGCTGGCAAAATGCAAGTACAAGAAAAATGCTTAAGAAATTGCCTTTTATGATATTAGCACGTAGTTTTTACCACAGTACCCCATTATTTCCTGTATGTTCTTAAAATGTGCAGAATATAGCATGTAATTGAACAGTTGCTTGCTGCCTTTTCAATATAGAAAGATCTATCTAAAGAGCTATCTGCAAATGAGAAACATTTTGTGCTGCTACTTCATTTCAGAAAGCTTTAATGAACCCTGCTGACATTGGACACATGCAGGTAATAACTGCATAATGATGGACAACTTCATTAGCTTTGAGAGAAAGTTTTCTTTCATAACAATAATGCAGAAGTAGCTCTTCTATTTTATTGGATTCATTATTACAAAGGTAATTGGGGAGTCTGAACCTGTACTGAGCTCAGAACATTGCAGAGCTTATGCCACAGAAATGAGATCTAAGGGAACTCAGCAAGCTTCAATTCAGTCCATCTAGGTTCATGGGTATTTCAGATTTCTGTTCCTTAAAACAGTATACTAAGTCAAATTAGGCATTAATGTTTAAAGTTAATGGTTATCATAGACCTAACCATCCAGTTATGGCTGAAGTTCCATCTGTTGGGTGCTCTATACTGCAGGGTGTCTCTTTTTTAATGAGAGAAGACAAGATGGTGGGTGAGCACGTTAAAAGCATCCTATCCTGTATTACTCAGATAAGTAATCCTCTTGCTTGTATATGGGTTATTTATTGTGTGTTTTTTATGAGGGGGATGGGGGAAGAATGAAAAATAATCAAATATGACACATGGAAACTAAAGAGGTTGACAAGGAACACAGAGCCAAGGCACAAAAGACAATGGGACAGGAGGTGCTGGCAAGACACTAATCCTGTGGGAAACAGTTTCCAGGTGACTCTGCATGGATTCTAACTGATGCAATCACTGTTTGTCACTAGCATGTCAGGCTGTCTTTAGGCAGTTCCAGCTCTGGAATTAAAGACTGATGTCATTGGAAGAGGCAAGTCTTTGAAGACCTGTGCCAGAGTTCTTCTCAGCCTTGCAAATCTGATCATCACTGCTGAAACTCCCTTTGGATTCAGGCTTTGGAGGAAGTTTTGTCTGTTTCTCTCAGGTGATGACCCGAGGTTAGTAACTTACACACTGCTGCCTCCAGGGTCTTTGCATCTGCAAGTGGTTGGGTGCACCTAACAAATACGCTGCCAGCCTCAAGGTGGCTTGTACTGCAGCCATCTACGTTTCCATTAGACTTCAGGGCCAGCTTTCAAATCTTTATTAAACCATCCATAAGAGATTTGAACTTGTGTTTCCCAGAGACTTGTAAACATATATGCAGACTATTTCTGTTCAAATGTTGCAGATAGCAATGTGGGGACTCATTTACCTGCCTGAGAAAGAAAAATCCAAGTGAATCCAGATCTTGATGCTATTCATGGGGAAATAAGTGATGTTCACAGCATGAGACACTTATTCCTGGCCCTATTTTATCTTCACAACTGAGAACTTTATCCTGAAATATCAAGTTCCCGTGAATTTTCATAACAATAGCATTTGCTTTTAAGAGGCTTAGATGTAGTGCTCTCTGACAGTAGTATGTGCTTAAGTCATACAGGCCCAAGTCGTTGAGAAGCTGTGCTGAAGAGCCTTCTACAAGCATCTCCTTCTGGTGGCTCGGTGCTGGAGCTCTTCCCAGGCGCTTGGTCCAGCATTTGGAGTTTCTTTTCTGCCCACTATTTAGGATACTGGTGTTTTTCCTATGGCTATGCTAAAAGCAAAGAGTAGGTAATACAATTTTTCTTCTTAGATGTCTCTCTGTTGGCATCTTGCAGCTTCAGATAACCTCAGATTAGTAGGTTCTGCTCATCTGGGCATATATGTTTCTAGGGGATTCCCTTACCTCACAACCTGGAATATGTTCCTATTTCCACCAAAGACTGTTCATACTGCAGCTTTTACAGGAACAGAAATAGCAGCATAATGACCATCAACATGAGTACACTGAGTTAGAGCAGTGTTTCCTCTGTCAGAATATCAAGCTGTTCGTACACACCACAGATGGAGACACCTCTCTGCTGGTGGATAAATGATGTGGCACTCTGTGAGAAATTGGTGTGGTTTCTATTAATGGCTCAGGGCTTGGGAGTCCCACTGTAGGAGTTCATCCACAAGTGTATGATCGGCTGAGGATATAATTCCTGCACGTTAACACATGGGTGCTCATTTAAGAGATTCTCAGCCCATTTGCTTTATCTTCATGCAAGTTAGATGGGTAGGAAGTCAAAATATTTGTATAAAAACCACATGAGGGAGTATTCAGTTATTACACTCACAAGCACTTTCACAGTCTATACAAGGGCTTGGTTTCCTGAGGGTTGTCACCACTGCAAAGCTCCTGGCATCCTTGCTGTGGTATGCAGCACCTGAGGGAGCGGTGGTTTCACTGGGTCCCAGCCATCAGACTGAGCTGGGGCTACCTGGATACTCAGCCTCTCCAGCCATGCTGCCTTCCTCAGTTGTTACTACTGTGGTAGTTTACTCTGTGACCATGTACTTGGCTCTGCCCTTATCCCACTTGCCTGAGTTCTGTCTTTTGGAGGGAGAGATGTGGGATCACAGAGTACTGTGGCTGGGAAACATGCTTTCCAGGTTGAAGCAAGAGCTTTGAGTTATCCCATTGCACAGGTAGGCTCCAGTACTCTGGAGATGAACTAGGTTTGCTTGTGGTTATCAGAGTAAGTGAATAGCATTCTGAGCCACTAAAGAAACACTTAAATGAAGTATTTCTTTAGTGGTTGACTTAATCAGGAAAGTTTTCAAAGCAAGTACTGATTATATGCATCTCTTAGCTATGATCACTATAAATTAATGATGACAAGCCACAACCACCCTTAACTTTTGAGATCTGAGCATCAGTCCATTTTCCATAGCTCTTTCTTCCCCCCTAGGGAATGTGTCCTTTCAAATCTAGCCAAGGTCTGTATTGTCAGGCTGAATCCCCTTAAACTATTTGGTTGAGCTGCTGGAGGTCAGAGATGGAACATCAAGAGGTCACAGTGTATTCATAAATTAGTACCAGGCAGCCCTTTTTATTTGATACTGAGCTCCTTCAATCCCAGATGAAATTGATGGAAGCTGCAAATGTTCTGTGTTTCTGAGTCACAGCCTCTAAGACATCATTTATTTTTGCTCTCAAAGGCAGCTGGTAACAAATGATAAATGATGTCCTCACCATAAAACCCCACACCTCAACCCCCCCAAGGAACTCCATTGTCATTTAACTTGTATTTGCAAGACAAATATCCTTGAACGTTGAGCAGAATGTGAGAGGAACAATCCTACTGTCTCAAGAGACCTCTTCACCATCGTATTGGTGAGGGGATGCAGGTGATTATATTGGCATTATGACAAAGAAGGAACAAAAGAGAGAAGACGGTACAGGTTGGAGGAGGTAACACTGGAAGGTGCACATTGAAAGGGAAGTTGGTGTAATGGGAAGCCCATACTTTGTACGAACAAGTTCTCGAAATAGGCTTCTCTGGAGAACAATATCTTGGCAATCTTTGTAAGCCTGGGATCTGTAGTCATAGTGCTGCCACTTCTAACTTAGAGAAGTGTTGAGCTGTCATCTCCATAGACATAAGGACACGTTCTCCCACTCTTTGCCTCCAATAAACACGCCTGCTTGAGTCACCAAGGCCTAAGGCTTTGCCCTGCTTTCAAGAATGGATTGATGAAAAGCTGCACTACTGTACTTGAAACCTGCCTCCATAAGGAAACCCAAAAATCTTAAAGTGTCAAGTTTTGCTATTTGTACAGCATAGCCCAGAAAGCAGCTCTTGCACTGCTGTATGCATCCACAATTGCAGAACACTGCGTGCCTGCTGTAGAGGATTATTAGTGTTCGTGTTGTTCTTGTCAGTTGTTATTTTACAAGGGAAAAGAATTTCTGTAACAAGTTGTAAATACTTTCAGCTGGTCAGCCTGTTGTGAATAGAATGTGAATCTTCTTCGGCCGTGCTTGGAAAGCATTGAAGGGGTATTTTTTGAGAATAGTCTTCATATTTTGGGTTGGAATTTTATTTACACAAATTCTGTGCACTAAGACTCCACAGAAGGGTAAGTCAGGACTCTGCTCTGGAGGACAGTGATAGGACAATGGGTTTAAACCTAAACAGGGGAAGTTCAGGTTAGATATAAGAAAGAAGTTCTTCCCTGTGAGGGTGCTGAGGCGCTGGCACAGGGTGCTCGGAGAAGTGGTAAATGCTCCATCCCTGGCAGTGTTCAGGGCCAGGTTGGACACAGCCTTGGGCAACATGGTCCAGTGTGAGGCGTCCCTGCCCGTGACAGGGGGTTGGAACTGGATGAGCTTAAGGTCCTTTCCAACCCAAACCATTCTGTGATTCTATATTTGTGTTGTTTAGGATTCACATCATAACTGCTAACAGTATTTGACAGCCTATTCCCTTTGTAGTGTACTCGCTCAGAATAGCCCCAAGGTGGACTTGACAGATGGGTTTGGTTTTAATCGTTGGTTAAAATAATTTAAAATTGATTGAAAGGGCTTAAATTGATGAAATTTGAAAAATATTATGAATTAAGATCATAGATTTATTCTATAATAATAGATGTGGGAGAAATTACAACTTCTCTCTGTGGCCTGAGGTACAATTGCGTTTCTGTCAGAGTATTCCTGTCAATCCTGATCTAAATCACTTGGTCACCATCACCTCCATCACTCTCATCATTCAGACCTGGCTTTTCCTCAGTCTTTCTGTTGCTTGACTTATTCTCCCTTGTAATGTAAATCTCAAAAGAGCAATAAAATTGAGAAACCACAATATTGCTTCTATGCTGAAGGGAGATACAGCAAGAAAACATGGTGGGAGATAGTCAAGCACAGTACTGGGCGTTGAGTTATTGACCATGCAAATAATGAGCATGGGAGAGCTCAAAAATATGTAGGCCTGATGTTGTAAAAACTCATTTGAAGTTGTGTACATGACAACATAAGGCAAGTGCTCACAGATCTTCAAATGATGCATTTTATGGGTCAAAATTTGCAAAACCATAGCATTAAGTTTTCAAGTTGTCTGAGATACGTGACTAGACTTTCAAAGACGCTGTCAACAGCAGAGCAACTTGTCCCCAGAGCTGGTGGCATTTGGAACAGTCAACCTGGAGGTTTAAAGCACAGGCATTTAGTTGGTTGTTTTTCTTATTTAGTGACTCTCATCCAAACTGTATTTCTTTGTTAAAAATCTAATTTCTAAGTTGTTAAAATTGCTCTCACAAGACAGGTCGTGGTTAGTTTCTGATTTCTCTTGTTGTTCTGAAGGGAAAGAGCAATAAATTCCAATTATTTCAAGACTTTGGGGGAAAATATTTCCTATGTAATAAACACCCCAGGTTTGTTCATTCAGATGTGCTGGGGTGGAAGCCGATTTCTTGGTGAAAGAGCAATTACTCGTTGGAAATGAGTGGCAGCAGTCATTGTTGACTCCACATTTTGTTCTTTGTAAATGGAATGGTCCTGGGTAGTAGTGATACAAACTCGAAATGGCATTGCCTGAGGCAAATAATACCCTGTCTAATGTATTTGATTTTGCAAAGATAACAAGCTGAGTTACATTTTTGCTTTCACTTATATTAATGGTTCAAGGAAAGGGAAGATAAGAAACTGAAACAGATTATTAAATCTGCCTTTTAACCTGGTATCGCTTAAGGAAAAAGAAATGATGCCTAAAGGAATCTTTCAAAGAAAAATGTAGTATTTAATGCTGTATAGAGAAAAATAGAATCTATAATGTAGTTTCATTAGGTTTACAGCAACTGGGGCTTTTGGTAGAGCATTTGGTTAAATAGCTACTGAATAATTCAGCGTCACTAATTCATGAACCCAGACTGAAAGCCAACTTCCAGGGCCTCAGACAAAGGGAATAAATACACAGCATTTAGCAGAAGAAGGACCAAAGTGGGAAGTTAATGTGGTGGGAGGGGATGCTGCGATAAGCCTATGAACCTTGGAAGGGCATCAGCTCTTGGTTGAAAGAGGGAATGATTTAATTCCGGTAGATTTTTTTAATAGTCAATAATGAAGTCTGTCACCAGAAGCAGCAAGCTGATTATATTAGTAATTTATATAATAATATTTTATATAATAAAAAGTAATTTATATAATGAAATAAGCTCTATGAGCAGAAACATTTTGATATCAACACCCAAGTGGACTTCAGGACCCTCATGTCTCTACTGTGTAGTTCTGTGCAGTGGTTTTGTTGGATGAAGTATCTGATGCATTTTTGATGTTGTACTTGTGCCAAGTGTGATGCAGAACTGGAAAACAAAAGGGAAGATGTTTCCCTGATGAGCTTGAAGTCTTAATTAACAAGATTTAACAAAAACAATTCCCACAGATAAAGGTTAAAAAGAGATAAGAGAGACAAAAGTAAATCTCAGATAGGAACAGGGATTAAAGCAGAGATGTTAATGTTCAGGAGCACTTTGCCTCCACTGAGAGAAGCAGACATTAATACAAATGCTTTTCAGAGCTGCAAATAGCCTGTTTTCATCCTGGATCTCTTGATCTGCATTTTTGGATGTACATTTCTGGATGTAAATTTGGGATTTCAAAGCCAAATAAAGAATTTCAGAGACTCACAGAGCAGTGCATGGTAACGTGTGTCACCTTTCCAAGTAGATGCATTTCGAAGGCATTTTGGGGTTTAAAATAATACAGAAATCTCTAAAACCAGCAGTATGGTGCAATTGGAAATAACTTTTTATTTTTCATTTCGGTGTGACCCTGCTGTAGGCAATTATCTGATATTCCCCATTTGACATAAAGGCCCTGGGTTGGGAATCCTGCGGCTTCTAACAATTGAGTAGATATTTCTACTCTGAGGGAGAGCTGTTCACAAAAATTACAGGTAATTTTATCTGAGTGAAAGGAAATGGCAATGATCACTTAAAGTTTCAGAGCTGTTCAGTACCCTTCAGTCAGCCTTTTCTGGTGGCAGACAGCTCCTTCAAGTAACTTTACGGTTGATACGTGCTGGTACAGTTATGGTTTGGGGGTACCATTTTATTCATTTATTAGCTTATTTATAAGAGACAGTAGAGATGTGTTTGGTTTTGGGGGTTTTTTATGGTCATCTGGTCCTTCATTGGGCTTGCTGAGTCTTGATCTAGGAACCAGGAAACTTTAATGGTGAGAATCTTGTGATGTTGAAACACTGATCTCTGAAGCTTCTTGCAGCTGAAGGGAGTTTGGCTTCATACACCGTAGTTAAATTGATGTGGGGACTGTGACTGGTTTTGTCACCAATAGTTCTTGCCTTGAGCAAGGTGTTAAAAAGGGCAAATGAATTAAAACCAGAACTGCTACAAACCATGTATTTTTATTTGACTTTCTTAATTCATTGTTGACAGGGATTATTTAGGTAGAATGGTTTTGTGCTGTAGCTTGAACGAAGCCATTGTGGTTTTACTTAACATGCAGTTAAGATCCTTCCAAATGCTGAAAAGGTCACTCCTGTTAATCATTCCAGGAAGGCAATAAAATATTCTGGTAATGACTCAACCAAAAAGAATAACCCAGATTAAAAACTCAGTACTTAATAATTGTAAGTGTGATGTAAGGGGCATACCAAAGAGAAGCCTTTGCACCAGTATGCAGATGGAAGACTATTGGGTACAAGCGATTGCAGCTCTTTGTTAGCTTTGATTAATTCACGTCAAGCCTGTGACAAAGGTATTGAAGTAACGATGTTGTATAGCTGAAGAATGTCGTTTGCGGGAGGCTTGTTTGGTTTTGGGGGGTTTTGGCTTACTGCCGCAATTAAAAAAATGGAGATTCATGGGTTAGATTTTGCACTCCTCTAATTTCAGGTGTTTGCTCTAGTAGGTACTTGTGGTTGAGTTTGATTCTGATGAGCTGTGGGCTTATCTTTGAGTATAGTGAGAAACTTCATAGAATCAGACAATGAATCATGGAATGGTTTGTGTTGGGAGGGACCTTAAAGCTCACCCAGTTCCAGCCCCCTGCCCCGGGCAGGGACACCTTCCACTAGAGCAGGTTGCTCCAAGCCCCTGTGTCCAACCTGGCCTTGAACACTGCCAGGGATGGGGCAGCCACAGCTTCTCTGGGCACCCTGTGCCAGCGCCTCAGCACCCTCACAGGGAAGAGCTTCTGCCTCAGAGCTCATCTCAATCTCCCCTCTGGCAGGTTAAAGCCGTTCCCCTTGTGCTGTCCCTACAGGCCCTTGTCCAAAGCCCCTCTCCAGGTTTCCTATAGCCCCTTTAGGCATTGGAAGCTGCTCTATGGTCACCCTTATTTGTCATTAGTGCCAGAGCTTCAGCTACTCAATGGACTATTCATATTTAATAAATATTGTGCTCTAAAAGCTTCTTCTAATAGCCTGCACTTTTATTCTGCATTTTTTTGTGCATTTCATCCCATAAACCCTCGCAATGCTTTTAATTTCACCACTCTAATAGATTTCTTCCTTCTTGTGTTAACACCTGGGAACAAATGTTGACAATCAGCAGAACTATATCAGCTACAACATGCCTAAAAGATGACTGTTTTCTTATTTCAGTCTTTCTTTATACTAATCCCATGGGCCTTTTATGCTTCTTTTCCATTCCATTCAAACCTAGCTAGTTTCTTCACAGCACACGCTTTCATTTCAGGTGTCAGCATGAGGTTTGTTTTTCTATGCCTGGAGTATCCCGATCATACTAATTTCTACTGATAAACAAGGGAATTTCTAATGGTTTAGGCATATGATCTAAAGAATCCAATTTCAGCTGAGTGTCCTGCTGTTCCTGCATGGCTCAGCCTAATGCATTTGCCTGTAGACAATTTGTTTAGCTGAGGTTTTCATCAGCTGCAGCATCTATTTTTTGTCCCTGCTTTTACCAGCCTGTACCTTGCAGAGGATGAATGAATCGGCATTCAAGCTGAGGTGGAATAGATTGACTTCACATTCCTAAGCTTGCATTTAATTTTTAGAAACATGGGGGACATCTTTACGTCTTTAAATATTTTTAAGATCCTGGCTAGCTTATTTAGCTTTGAAAACATACTTTGTTTTCATCCCACTGCAGTAATCCTTTCCTGAACTGGTTGGGTTGAGCTGTTTTGATTAATTTGACATGTGTGGGCCTCCTGCTGCTATCCTTGGATTTAAGTTAGATGCAGAAGATTAATCTTCAGGTCATCAAGTTTAAGTCTTCTGAGGACAGACCAAGAGGAATTTTCTGTGCTGAAGGTTTCCAAGTTGCTTTTTGTACAGAAAGTGTCTTACAAGCACCCAGATGGTGGTTCTTCTGCCTCTTTGCTCGTGTCTTGATCTACAGTAGGCAAAGTCATTGTGTGTGGATACCCACCCGCATACGACAAGGCTGTTTTGTCCCTGGTGTCCCAGTGGGAAGCAGTGGTATTGCGATGGAGACCAGCAGGAATGGAAGCAGCTCTTTGCTCCTGTGGAACGTCATCTCACAGCTTGAAGTGGTGATGGTTGGGTTTGAGGAGCAGAGTTCTCACTCAAGTTCATGCTTTGATATTTGGGGGGCTTGGATAATTTCAGGGCCTTGGAGACTGGAAGCAGGACCTTTAGTCATGCTTTAGTCACTCCATATGCCCAGTGAGGAGCGGGTGCAAGCAGCAGATGAGCTTTGTGTCCAGGGGCACATAGGTGAGAGGAGACAGGCTGATGGCAGAAGGGAAGAGCCAGAACCTATGTGCGTTATATGTCATATTTACTACTTTAATTTGGAAGCAGCACTGCTCTAGCCTAAGAGAGCCCCTCCTGTGCAGTGTGTCAGGGTCCTGTTTTCCGAAAGAGCCCCTCACTGTGCTGTCTGTCTGTCTGTCTGAGGAAGCAGCCTGTCATCAGCCGCACGAAGGATGTTTCTGGCTGCTGCAGCACCAGCTCTCAGTCTGCTGGAAGGGCTGCGAGGTGCCATGCATGGAGTCATCTCAAGGCACAGACAAAACAGGCAGAAGGTGGAGGTGAGAAACACCCTTCTCCCTACCACCACTTCCAGCTCACGGCTCTCACCTCCACATCAGCCCCAGCAGCATTACTGCTTCCCATCAGACCACTCATGCTGCTGTGATGAAGCACAGGCTTCCCTTCACTGCTGAGGAGCTGTGAGCTCTGCAAAGCACCGTGAGAGACCCCAGGTCCTCTCCTGCAACATCATTTTTAAGCTTACAGTAATTAAAGTACAGTTTCTCCTGTAGCCAGTGTTAAGACCCAGCATGTGAGAGGCAGTGGAGCTCTGGGACACGTGCATCTGCAGGAGCATGTCTTTTGACAGCTCCCATATGTTCCCACCTATGTAAGCAAACGTAATTTGTCTGATCAGCCTTAAGCTTTCCTTGGTGAGAACGAGAACGTTTCTCAAGGTACTTCACTATTGACCAAGCTTCCACCACTTCATGCACCATCATTCCAGATCTGTCATGTCATTTCTAGGGCCTGTTGATGTATTTACAGTACTGAAGTGCCTGCTGTTCCCCATCCACCAGCACCACATATGTTTTCCAGGAATGTTTAAGCCACAGTGTTGGACAAGAGCAGGAAACCATCCCCTGGGGAGTCCATGAGCAATATACTTTGTTTCCTCATTTATCTCCTTCTCCCGCATGGAAGGTTTCATCTGTCACCAAGAGATTATCCCAAAGTACAAGTCAGATCCATGAGAAAAGATTAAATTTGCTTCTTTTATAAGCTGAATTCATCCCAGGTTTTGTTTGTGGGTTTGTTTTATTGCCTTTTCTTATTGGCAAACCAATATTGCAGGGCACCGTGCTGTGACTGAAGCTGTAGTAGACCGAATCCAGCAGTTACACCAATTGCTGTTGAGCTTCATCTACTATTTTTAATTGGTCTTTTGGCCCTTAAAAAGCCATCTATCATCCTGTGGCTCATGCTGTTAAGTTGTGCAGTGTGTGTACTTCTCTGTTCTCAAAATATCTGTGTATGAAACAACAGTGGTTAAAACCACAATCCCTGACAGAGCACCACCGGATTTTGGAAGCTGCATTGTATGAGGTTTGGAGAACAATTTGTTTTTCAGTGTAAGTAGCCCTTCAGTTAATGCATTCACATTTAAGAGCTGATAATATCAATGGAGTGTCCAGATGGAGTAAAAGTGGAAACTGTTTCTGTTTTCTTGTGGAAATACGACTTGGCAATTTGGCTGGTTCAGAATGTGAATTGCTGAATGACTGTGGGCGGATGATGATCTCTGGTGAAAATGAGGCTGAAAAGCAGAAGGTTGAACCATAAACCACGATTCTTTGTTCTGCTTCCAACACGAATTAGCCAAAGTGCTGCTTTATTTTGCCAGGGTTGGTTTTGGTGCCCGTTGGTGTGCATTTAACTCAGCACAGTGTGAGAAGTTAACGTGCAGTTTCCATCATGTATTTCATTCCTATGGGGGTTTTTTGGAAGTTCATAGTCAGCCCATAAATTCTTTTCTGAATTTGAGTAGTTTTTCGCTAATGGAATGAATACATATTGCAGCTACAAATTATTTCTATCTGTCTGACTTGGTTTAGTGAATGTTGTGGTTGGGATTTATGGGCATCCAGCATACCCAGTTGTTTGACCCCCAGTCAAAGCCATGGAAAGAAGATTTGGTGGGAACTCTCTTTGACATAACTACAATTAGCAACTTCCACCAGGCTCCAGTGTAAATTAGTCAATACTACATGATGGGAACAGAGAGGGGGAGGATGGGAGCAGAGTGTGTTGGAGACTTCTGCCTGCTCTTGGCTGCTGCCTGATCCCAGCGCAGAGCATTTCCTCCTCATGACCATCCCACTGTTGTTTTTCACCCTTCCCTGTGAGGGTGCTGAGGCGCTGGCACAGGGTGCCCAGAGAAGCTGTGGCTGCCCCATCCCTGGCAGTGTTCAAGGCCAGGTTGGACACAGGGGCTTGGAGCAACCTGCTCTAGTGGAAGGTGTCCCTGCCCGTGGCAGGGGTTGGAGCTGGATGAGCTTTAAGCTCCCTTCCAACCCAAACCAGTCTGGGATTCTGTGGTGATTCATGGCTTCTTTGGGACTGCAGTGTTTGTAGATACCAGTCTGGGGAGGAAGGACTTGTGTTGGTGCAGCACTCTGCAGAACAGCAACTGTCTCTGCGGGGTGAAGCCATTTGTGTGGAACACCCAATGTCACCTCCTCTGGCCAAGGAAGAAGGGGAAACTGATGAATCCTGACGATCCTCTGTTGCCCACCTCAAAGCGGTGGAACATTCTGGAAGCAGAGAGTCATGAGACGTTTATTTCTTTATTATTTGAGCACATTGATGGGTGATTTGTTCCCTTTGAGAAGCATGACTGTTCAGATGATTCACAGTTGCTTTCTTGTAGGAATTTCAGCGCCACCGAACAAGCAATCACAATAGCATGTACTCATGGTGCAGCTTGTTGCAATATTCATAACACCAGTTGTAATTCATTAATCCGTGCGCATCTTCTCAACTCTAATTGTTCAATTAATATTGGAATGTTTGTAGCCAATTTCATGGTGCTGATCTGCATGTCAGGTTTATGTGTAGACATCTCACTTGAAGAATACTTGCACTGAAAAACTGAGCTGTTTTAATATTGAAATATTGAGATTAGGCCAACAGAGTGGATAGATTCTTTTGCCTACAGCACTCAGAGCATATTGTTTTGTGCATTGTAATCTGTTACAATAAAAATGTTCTTGTTCTTGCAATACATATCTCTATTTGGCTGGCTGAGCAATATTTGGGCTTGTAACCTCTATGTCGAGGAAGGAAAATATAACATCAGAGAAGCCTGAGAAAGCATCCTCAGAGCAAATAACTTACATTTCCATGTGTTACTTCTATGATGTGTTGCAGAATTTTGCTGTGTAAAAGGGTGGTAGGCAGAAAGAAGGAAGGAAAGATCTTCATTAGAACGGTGTTGGCTTTTGTGGTTGGTTTTAATCTATATATAGAATAGCAACAAAGCAAAGAGTTGCATTTCTAGTGATCTGGAGATGGCTGAATGCAGTGTTATCAGACTGGAAGTCAGATTACAACTGATGCTTTTTCCAGGCTTTGAGCCTAACTCTCAGTATTACTGTTCTGAGAAGATGAGGCAGCTACGAGATGCTCTGCCCCACTGCGAGTAGTGGTGTTAGAGCTGTGTCCTCTTCAGGGACCTCACTTTAAGAAGAGGAATTTGAGGCCAGGTTGGACACAGGGGCTTGGAGCAACCTGCTCTAGTGGAAGGTGTCCCTGCCCATGGCAGGGGGTTGGAACTGGATGAGCTTTAAGCTCCCTTCCAGCCCAAACCATTCTGTGATTGATTCTACTATCCAAAAGAAAATAGCAGAAATAGCAAACATTGCCTACAAGGAAGGATTAAAAAGATGGTATTATTAATTCTTTACTGGTTTCTTTTAGTTATATGAAAAGTTTCAGGAGAAGGAAACTTCATTCCATGTTTCTGCAGACAGGGGAAGAAATAATTAGCACGTCCTGCAGTGAGGGAGGTTATCGGGCTATAGGCATTCAGAAATGCTTTGGTGGAAGGATGGTGAAGAACTGAACTCCATCTTCAACTTGAACGAGGCCAGAGAGTTTTGGATATGGTTGAGCCTATTTTGGACTGTGGGAAGAGAGCAGATAACTTCCTGAAATCCCTCACAGGGATGTCTTTCTTTTCACTGAAGAGGTACGGTAGATATTCAAAGCGCTGAAGGAGATCTTCTGTGGCAATGTAATACGGAGAGTAAAATAATAGGAGTGAACATAAAAGAACATTTATCTTAAATATTACTCATCTATTTAAAGTCCCGTTTTTATGCAGGCATGTAGGTGAGTAGAAATCTCATTCTACATAAAAGCAAGAGAAACGAGACATCTGGTAATACTACTGCTGTGTAATGATGTTCTCCACTGCAAGTCCTCATACTAAACCTCCCACCTTTTGCCTACTTGGTGTATGTTGGTACAAGTGACTAATATATAAGGTGTAAAGGCTGTATCTGCGCTGAGAAGAAGCTGGCAAGGGCATATAATGTAGTGAAAATGCAGGATTGTAACGCACACGTTACTGCTTCTACCTAAGCTGTTTTCCTTTAAAATCAATTTGTTTGATGCACTGCAGGTCTTGCAGTTACCCTGTACAGTGGCTTCTTAGTAATTATAGCCCTCTGTAATCACTGTCAATGTGTAAGTCATCTTACATATAGAATCGTAGAATCCCAGATGGTTTGGGTTGGAAGAGACCTTAAAGCTCACCCAGCTGCAACTCCCTGCCACGGGCAGGGACACCTTCCACTAGAGCAGGTTGCTCCAAGCCCCTGTGTCCAACCTGGCCTTGAACACTGCCAGGGATGGGGCAGCCACAGCTTCTCTGGGAAAAGTCTGTGCCAGCGCCTCAGCACCCTCACAGGGAAGAGCTTCTGCCCAAGAGCTCAT
The DNA here is from genome assembly GCF_004027225.2 of Strigops habroptila. Taxonomy (NCBI): domain Eukaryota; kingdom Metazoa; phylum Chordata; class Aves; order Psittaciformes; family Psittacidae; genus Strigops; species Strigops habroptila. The sequence continues at coordinate 61,457,590 of NC_044284.2, forward strand.
CTCAGTCTCCCCTCTGGCAGGTTAAAGCCATTTCTCTTGTCCTGTCCCTACAGGCCCTTGTCCAAAGCCCCTCTCCAGGTTTCCTGGAGCCCCTTTAGGCCCTGGAGCTGCTCTAAGGTCTCCCCTTCAGGAGCCTTCTCTTCTCCAGGCTGAACAAGCGCAGCTCTCTGATCCTCTCATATATATCTGTTGTTTTGAACCATGGGTCAGAGTGGAAAATAATTGCTGGAAAGATTGATGACTGCAGTTGCATAAGCCAGCACAGGTCATGTATCCCATTTCGGTCACCCTTTGGTGGTGTCAGAGATGTTACCAGGATAACCTGCGATCCTCAGTGTGACTGTGCAAGCAAATCTCAAATCCTCCAGCTCTCTTCAGTGAGCTCATTTTAGTTGTTGGGATTTTATCCTCTTTTTACACACAGGTGCAGCTGTGATCTCTCCTGCCTCCCTTCTCCAAATATTTATCCTCTATAGTGTTGGAAAAGCTTGATTCCATTAGCAGCCCTTCCATGGTGTGCATCCCCTCTCCCTGGTGAGACCAAAGTCCTCTCTCCAGAGGAAGGAGATGATCAGTGAATTTTTAGATCCTTAATTAAAGAGGGGGAAGAAAAAGGCGTATTTGACCAAGACAGTGCAACTTCTGCTGTGGACTGACAGTAGTGAAACTGTTATCAGCTTTTTAGGTTTTCCATGGGAAATAAAACTATAACTCTTCTTCAACAGGCAGAGGTACACAGGCTGACTTCTAAATCTCCCCTCTGGCAAGTTAAAGCCATTCCCCTTGTCCTGTCCCTTCATCCCTTGTCCAAAGCCCCTCTCCAGGTTTCCTGGAGCCCCTTTAGGCACTGGAGCTGCTCTAAGGTCTCCCCTTCAGGAGCCTTCTCTTCTCCAGGCTGCCCCAGCCCAGCTCTCTCAGCCTGGCTCCAGAGCAGAGCTGCTCCAGCCCTCGCAGCAGCTCCGGGGCCTCCTCTGGCCTCGCTCCAGCAGCTCCACGTCCCTCTTGTGCTGTTGCCCCAGAGCTGGATCAGGGCTGCAGGGGGGGTCTCCCCAGAGCGCAGCAGAGGGGCAGGATCCCCTCCCTTGACCTTCTGGTGTAGGATATGGAGAGCAGGATGGTGAATTGCCTTTAGACTCTCACTTCAAGAATAATAACTGAAATAAAAGTAAGATAAGGTATTCGGCTACAAATCCACTGCTACCTGGTTTCTATGGCAGTTAAACAAGGGACTATAGAACCAAAACTATCCGTGTTCCATGGCTGATGCTGTAGCTATCACCTTTAAATTGGGTCAGTAAGAGTGAGGAGGAGCAGAGTCTGCTGCGGCCTGAATACATTGAGATGCTTGTCAGGATATGTGTGTAGAAGGTGTGTAAAGGAGGAGTCGGGAGACATGCAGGGGATGCTGCTGTTAATGTAGAGCATAGTATGTGTCCTTATTAAACAAACAGAAAAGATCCCAAACAGGAAATCTTCCCAATAGTCTTGTGCCTCCTAAATTATGTCCTGGTGTTTTACCTAATAGGAATGAAATACTTCAGAAATTCATTGTACCTATGTCCTGTCTTGCACTTTAGTGAGAATGAAATTGCTTTATTCAAATGATTTAAATATGTCCTGTGAGATCCTGAGAATTAGTATTTAAATCCGTATTTTTGATGGGGATGAGAAACTGGTGCATGGTCTGGCTTTCCCACAGGAATTTCACCTGTTTCCATTTCTGGTGAATGACTTCAGTTGTTGCCTCTAACCCCAAATCTCATTCGTGTCTGACAGTAGAGATGAAAATCCTGTGAGGAGTGCAGGGGCTGTTGCTGTATAATCTCATTGGGAAGCTAAATGACACCCATTTACATTTTGCTTACCTTCCATGCCACAAGATGTATTTTTCCATTCTTTCTTCCACTGTTGTTGTTTCAGAGAATGTTGCAGTTGGTTGGGGACATCCAAAGGGCTGAAACTTCAGCCCACCGATGTCCAGAACCACAAGGATTTTCATGGGTAGGATTTCATTTCATAGATATCTTTATTACTAAAGCATATATCTTTGTATCATTAATCTAATTCTTGGGTCTCTTACAGAATAAAGGCAGCTCTTTATGTTAGCCAGGAACACTTTAAAAAAGGTGAATTATCATTTTGAAGATCATCCTTTACTCTGGTGCTAGCTCTTCTGGACAGAATTCGATATACCTACTCAGGGTTTGAAATACAGTAGCATTACATCCTAATAAGCTTTTATTTTGTTTGTTATGTGTCTTGAGTGGCAAATGGCAACCTGAATCCCATCCTGGTTTGAGTTGGAAGGGACCTTAAAGCTCATCCAGTTCCAACCCCTGCCATGGGCAGGGACACCTTCCAGTAGAGCAGGTTGCTCCAAGCCCCTGTGTCCAACCTGACTTTGGACACTTCCAGGGATTCATGTTCACAATGAGATGAGTGCATGAGTTGATCAATGGAGTGAATTCTGTCCTGTTCCTGGGAGATCCTGTGTTGCTTGAAGAATCCTTGAGTGCTATCAAATTGCTGTCCCTTTCTGCTGTGGTCTGTCATTATGTCTTTGTTGGTTAAACAAATTATATACTTTTCAGACTGGCATGATCCTGTTGTCTGCATATACAGTAAAGTTTAATGCAAACAAATCAAGAACAATAGCAAATGATTGCATATTTCTCTGGGTTAGCAATAATGAGAACTAATTCAGGGTATTTATTTGGTTTGGAGAATGAATTAAGATTTACTCCTTTTCCTTGATGTGGATTCTCTATTGGGAGCAATCCTGAATGTCCTCTTCATTAAGCAATCATTCTTACCATAGGCATAGGGAGAATGCTTAAATCACCTAAAACCGCATTCACACAGAAGAGGATTTTTAGTGTTATTTGTAGTGCTTTAGAAGAGAGAGCATTGGGAGTTTTAACCTTTAAATATATGTTTTGTGCCTTTGTGATATTAAAATTGAAGGAGTAGTCTTCCTTTTCACCTTGCACAGGCTTTAGAAGAATTTGTGAGACATCTAAATGAAAACTTGAATGGATTCCTGTGCCTTTTCCATCTTCTGTGGTTATACATATGCCAAATGAGGTGCCAGCACCCAGCTGCTGGTGCTGTAAGACATAAATAGTGCATTTTCTGTTGTGTTCTCCCAAGGTGGATAGTGTATACAGAGAAAACATCCTTCTTGTTTGGGGACAGGAAGCAGCAGAGCCTAATAAAGGAAAACAAATGCCTCCCAATAAACCAACTCCGCTTTTAAAGGAGTATTTCTTCAGGTGGAAATTTCCATTCTGCCTTGCAGTGTGATGTGTTTGCGTGCTCGGACTTTCAAGTCCCTTTGTGAAATGCCACAAGTTATTCAAACACTGACAGCAGCAGGAGTTGCTCCTCTTTAATCATCAGAAATCAGCAGATTTACCTTGTGGTAAGACTGAAAACTTAAAGCCCAACCGTATTAGCTTCTGGCAGGTATTATTCTTGCAGAAAATCTGATTCTGCTGGAATCTTGAAACATGTTTTAGTAGTAACTGTTCAGGTTTAGAATGAGAAATGTGGATGCTGTAGCAATGTTAGGATGTGCTGTCTTCAATGAAGCTTTTCTTCTTTGTATTTCAGTAGGCAGTCTTATTGTCCTCAGTGCTTATATTGATTTACTCATACAGAATCACAGAACCCCAGACTGGTTTGTGTTGAAGGGACCGTAAAGCTCATCCAGTTCCAGCCCCTGCCACGGGCAGGGACACCTTCCACTAGAGCAGGTTGCTCCAAGCCCCTGTGTCCAACCTGGCCTTGAACACTGCCAGGGATGGGGCAGCCACAGCTTCTCTGGGCACCCTGTGCCAGCGCCTCAGCACCCTCACAGGGAAGAGCTTCTTACCTGAAGTTCCTCCCCATGACAGCGGGTTGGGACTGGATGAGCTTTAAGGTCCCTTCCAACCCAAACCAGTCTGGGATTCTATGTGTGAGGCATTCAGCTGATTGATTCAAAAGCAAAGGAGTAAAGGGGACAAACCTGCAGCAGATGAGCTGCTGTGGGTTTTGCCCTGTTCTAGCTGAAGAATAATTGGTTCTAACCGTGTTGATACTGTGTCAAAGGGGGTGGCCAGACTTACCGAGGCACATACAGTCACAAGTCATTTGCTATCGATCTGCCAGTTTTCTGCACTGACATTTAAGGGCTGTCACTTGCTCATCACTTTAAGAACAGTGATGGAGGGGGAAATGGTAAGTCTGATAATAGGAAAGCAACCATCGTGTCAAGAAAGTGTTTGAAATTCTGCAGTTTAATTATTGCCTTGTGCCATGAACGACACAGGTGGGAGTCACTAGTTCAAAAATAACCCCCCAAAAAAACAACCCACCCCCAAAACAACCTCTTCTTCAAGTCTGATTTGAAAACAGGTAATAGTGAAATTGCAGTAGTATTCAGTGATGTTAAAATGAGATAATGGCATCGTAAGAAGAGGGTTGACCAGAGTAATCTTCTTCTCAGGAAAGACCAACAGGTAACAGAAAAGGGGAGATCATTTGAAATTCAAATGATGATTTAAAATCACATAAAAGGGTTGAGATGGAAGCAAATATTGTAGGGAAAAAGAAATACTGTGAAGCTCAACTGATGACATTTCTGACTGACTGAGGTTACTTATCCGTACTCAGAATCTGTTACCCAGTTATTAACCTTAGTAATGATTTAGGAGGTGAAAAATTAGTTGATTTGTATTTGTAAATGGGAAAAATAGTATGTAGAACAGGCTGATGTTATAGCGTGTATCTGTATCCTGGGCTGCATCAAAAGGAGCGTGACCAGCAGGTCAGAGGAGGTGATCCTGGCCCTCTACTCTGCTCTGGTGAGACCCCACTTGGAGTACTGCGTACAGTTCTGGTGTCCTCAACGTAAAAAGGACATGGAGCTGTTGGAGCAAGTCCGGGGGAGGCCACGAGGATGATCAAGGGCTGGAGCAGCTCCCATATGGAGACAGGCTGAGAACATTGGGGCTGTTCAGCCTGGAGAAGAGAAGCTGCGTGGAGACCTCAGAGCAGCTTCCAGTGTCTGAAGGGGGCTACAAGGGTGATGGAGAGGGACTCTTCATCAGGGACTGTAGCGATAGGACGAGGGGTGATGGGTTTAAACTTAAACCAGGGAGATTTAAGTTGGATATAAGGAAGAAATTATTTACTGTGAGTGTGCTGAGGTGCTGGCACAGGTTGCCCAGGGAAGCTGTGGCTGCCCCATCCCTGGCAGTGTTCAAGGCCAGGTTGGATGGGGCTTGGGGCCTGCTCTAGCAGAAGGTGTCCCTGCCCATGGCAGGGGGTTGGAATTGGGTGAGCTTAAGGTCTCTTCCAACCCAAACCATTCAAGGATTCTATGATTTTATGTAGAATGGGCTTAAATTATAGTATATAGAGCAGTTTTAAATTACACCTTTCAGGAAGAAAGGATCACAGACCTTTCCTAGAGCTTCCAGAGATTACTGAGTGTCTATATAGCTGGGAACATCACTTGCTTGTTCTTTGCTGCGTGAAACAGGGACTTTGAGAAATTACAGAGTAATAACCCCAGCTCAGAGCCAACTAAGGAGCCTTTGTAAGTGCTGAGTAACTTTTTTAATAACCAATGACCATTAAAATCCAATGAGGAGATGAGGTTGTGTCCCAGTCCGCCCTGCTGTACAGTACTGCTGTGCTGAGCGCTGGGCTTGGTGCAGATTCCCCTTAGGAGGGAGGCGGTGGCTCAGCTGTTCCCAGCGAGCGGGGAGAGGCGAGAGCGATGCTTTCTGCAGCATTGTTGTAACCATGACACTAAGGACGTCATCCCGGGAAAATAGCAGTTGGAACATTTGTGGAACAAAGCTGAAGCAGCTCCGCTTTGCCGTGCGAGGGGCCTTAGCGGAGCGGTACCATATGCACGCTGTTCATTTCCATATAGATTAACTCTCGGCTCTCAGCTACTTTCTGGCTTTTTAACAACATGCTAAGAATGTAAAATTTAAAACCATGCCAGAAATGTAGGGACAGGACAAGGGGAATGGCTTTAACCTGCCAGAGGGGAGACTGAGATGAGCTCTGAGGCAGAAGCTCTTCCCTGTGAGGGTGCTGAGGCGCTGGCACAGACTTTTCCCAGAGAAGCTGTGGCTGCCCCATCCCTGGCAGTGTTCAAGGCCAGGTTGGACACAGGGGCTTGGAGCAACCTGCTCTAGTGGAAGGTGTCCCTGCCCGTGGCAGGGGGTTGGAACTGGATGAGCTTTAAGGTCCCTTCCAGCCCAAACCATTCCATGATTCTATGAATTGATTGGAATTGCAAACCAATCCACAGGCTCAAGGAATCATTTTAGTTTTCACAAAGAGGGTTCTTTCCCTTGCTAAGAACCATTGTGCATGAGCTGGATCCTGTGAGAGCTCCCTGGTCCTCACTGGGGCAGTGGTAGAGGTGGGATGGGGACCAAGCAGGTTTCTTCTCAACATTGCTTTGAGTGGAACTCTGCTGATTCAACAGCCTTGAGCTTCTTTGGTCCTACCCTCACTGAATAAAACTGATGGAAGCCAGAGCTGGCTGTGCTGTAATGGAGAAGCATGAGTGTGCTGGGAATGCCATTAAAGGCATTTTTATAGCTGTGCTGAACCCAGAGCGAACCTGTAAATGAAAACACTGCGGAAGGGAGGGCAGCAGATGTAAAACAGCCTAAAGGGAAAAGAAAAGGATGAAGTAATGCCAATGAGGAGGAAAGCGCAGTGAGGGGAAGGACAAAAGGGATGGGGCCTGGAGGAGGAGCGAGGAAGGAGGGAGACAAAGCAGGGCAGGGGGTCAGCAGGGCTGACGTCAAGCACGGCACCGCTGCAGCTGCCTGCACCAGGCTCGTACCTCCTCTTTCCCCATCCTGTCACTGTTTCACACTGCAGCAGGTTTAACATATGGTTTTGTGTCTAAAAGCTGGGTAGGGCGTAGAAACACTGTGCTGTCAAAGAGCATTTGAAGGCATGAACCTCTCTTGAGTTGTGCCATGCAAGAGAGACCCGTGTGAAATCCCCTTTCTGAAAACTAAAATGATTCCTTGAGCCTCTGGATTGGTTTGCAATTCCAATCTTAGTTCACAGGCTCAGATCACAGACTGGTTTGGGTTGGAAGGACCTTAAAGCTCATCCAGTCCCAACCCCCTGCCCCGGGCAGGGACACCTTCCACTAGAGCAGGTTGCTCCAAGCCCCTGTGTCCAACCTGGCCTTGAACACTGCCAGGGATGGGGCAGCCACAGCTTCTCTGGGCACCCTGTGCCAGCGCCTCAGCACCCTCACAGGGAAGAGCTTCTGCCTCAGAGCTCATCTCTGAGGCAGGTTAAAGCCATTCCCTCTTGTCCTGTCACTACATGCTGTTGTAAAAACTCCCTCTTCAGATTTCTTGTCAGCCCCTTTAGGTGTTGGAAGACTGTTAGAAGTTATACCAAGACCTGTCAGTTCTGTTCCAGTTTCCCCTGGAGTGGTATGAAAAATGAATGGGATTTTAAGGGAATTGTCACATTTGTAATGCCGGAAAAGCGAATTCTTCTGTGTTTGTAATGGAGTTGTTTGACAGTAGTTCATATGCAACAAGGCATGAGAAAGAAAAGAATCCCATGAGGATTATAAAGGAATCTCAGGAGTGCTTCCAGGCTGATAGTGCCTCCTGGGAGATTTGCAGAATCTTCAGCCCTCTTACAAGGAATGTTTTGGTTTTTCCCTGAAAATTAGAAGTTTACTGATAATTAACAAAATCTGTGAACAGGGAGATGAATTGCTATTTGGGACATTTGACCTTTTAAAGAATGAGTTATGTTCATAGATAATGTTATTGATAGAGCTCTTTCCTGCTTTGAGTAAATAGATAAAGTTCATGTCAAACATTTTTGTCTCTAGTATGTAGTGAGAGAAAAATGAGCTACAAGTTTTGAGTAATTTTCACTCTTTTTGTACTACTTGGGGAAGTTGAGGAAAAATTTACAGCTTTCAGGGCAAAACTTCAGCAGAAATGCTGGAGAAATCAGGATTTCTTTTAGTTGCTGGCAGCTTTTCAAGTCTAGAAGCTGGATATCACTTTCATATTAAAAGTTCAGGGTTGTGTAATGACTTGCACACTCTTTACAGCTAAAAGTGTGTTTTTCTTCCATTGAGCATATGTTGGGAAATAGATCATAAAGGAGTTTTATACCTTGTTCATGAGGCTGCTGTTAGCGATTCTTCCAGCTGAAAGAAGCATTTAGGTAAGTTTTTCTTGAGGGCTTCCATATTATCTCCAGTAGATCAAAGTCCATCTCGCTGCCTGTTCGTGGAGTGGTGGTTCTGACTCATCTTCATCTTTAGCTTACTCATACTTTAGTATTGAAACATTCTTCAAAGAAAGGAGATCTACAGAAACTTTCCAGTCCTGGCAACACCCACAACAAAGCCTTGAGTCAATATATTCAACACAAAATAATTGGCATAAAAGGAAGCAAAATGTTATGTGGCTTTATTTGAGAAGAAAGGTAAATCCCTTTAACTAACAGCACAACCAGAACAGCGTTGCCAAAAACAATTGATCAGCTGCATCAAAGGCACTTCCTGCGCTCTTGTTGTGTGTCCTCAAAGTTTCCTCTATCCATAAATTGTCTTTGCTATAAATCGTTGATGAGTTTTCCATCAACTGCCTCTGCAAAATCCTGAAGGTGATATTGGAGTGAACTGCAGGGAGGAAGCAGGAAGAGGAGACAGAAGGAATGAGCTCCCTAAACATCTTTCTAAAGAGCAAACTAAGTGGCTGCTACATTGATTCTCTTCTGTGGGTTGCCCTAATGCGTCCTGGCATTTGTATTCTGTGTTATTGTCCATACCAATTACTTCCAGTCCTGTTGCAAGCCAGCAGGAGACTGTTAAGAGTAAGGAGCATCCTCGGTGCAACTCAAACGCGTGAAGTCCTCATGTCAAGCAGCAGGATATAAAATGGCAAAAGCGCCTTGATGACTTCTTGATCATCAGCATGGGAAGCAAGTGCAAACCTCAAGAGTTTTCTGAGCTGCCAACATTGTCGTAGAATCAAGGAATGGTTTGTGCCGAAGGGAGCTTAAAGCTCCTCCAGCTCCAACCCCCTGCCACGGGCAGGGACACCTTCCACTAGAGCAGGTTGCTCCAAGCCCCTGTGTCCAACCTGGCCTTGAACACTGCCAGGGATGGGGCAGCCACAGCTTCTCTGGGCACCCTGTGCCAGCGCCTCAGCACCCTCACAGGGAAGAGCTTCTGCCTCAGAGCTCATCTCAGTCTCCCCTCTGGCAGGTTAAAGCCATTCCCCTTGGCCTGTCCCTACAGGCCCTTGTCCCACGTATCTAGATTGGATTTGGTATTTCATGAAGATAGCAGCTCCTTATTTAGCTTTCAGAGAAACATCTTGGGTTAGAAGTTTCTCTTATTTTCTATCAATGTTGCTTATTCCCAGTCTGGGCTTTCAAATAGGGCAAACTCTTCACTAAAATATGATGTATAGTTTAGGTTGTCACACATTTCCCATGATTTGAGGCACGGCAGCAAAGTCAGTGATCTTCACCTTGCTCTACATGGTGCACTATCATCCTGCCGACCCTTTTCACACCAAATGATATTTCAATGGGTTAAGCAAAGTATTTATTGTTGTTATATATGTGTATACAGCTGTATGCTGTTTGTCATAAACCCTTAAATGTCACTGCTGCGTGGCTGTCAGCATGGTACGTGTATTCAGCCATATTTCTCCTAGTATTTCTGGTAGCTACAGCTTTAAAAAGGAGCTATATTTATTCAAAGTTATTTCCCAAGGATATGCTGAAGTGTGATTTGTACTATTCCATCTGCTACCTGAGGAGGAGGAAGAGATATGCACTTTAATAATGAGAACTTTCAGAAGAGAAGCATATGTAGTTAGGAATTCAGAATTGAAGAGTTTAAATTTAGGATGAAATGACACGACTGAAGGACACCTGCTTGTTTGGGTAGCCCTGTAGCATAGAAGGGTCTATTAAACATTTAAGGGACAATTTTGCTGTCATTAAAGTCAATGACAGAAGTCTCTTTGGCATCAGTGGGAGCAAGACCAGGCCTTTAGCTCAGTAAAATACAACTCCTTTAGTGTGATACTAAAGGAGTTGTATTTTTTAGATGTTCCAAATATAGGGAATACCACAGTGGAATTACCATGGTATTTTAATGGTGCCTTTTATATGTTTAACCTGGTCAAACCTTTGTTTGTTAAGGATTTGCACATACTCTGTGTTCTGACTCATAGGCACTGAAAGAACTAAACTTCAATGTTTTATCCTAATTCCTATGTAAATGCCTTTTGAAAAGAGTATTACCATAAATAATTCAAATACTAGAATATACTTGGTTAAATACAGCTTTTGCATTTTTATATGTGTGAAAATGGTGTTTTATATATGTCAAATATATGTGAAATAGTTGTTTTCATTGCTTTTATACGTTTATACATTATATATATTCGTACATTTTATATATGGGTTCAAACTTAAACAGGGGAAGTTCAGGTTGGATACAAGGCAGAAGCTCTTCCCTGTGAGGGTGCTGAGGCGCTGGCACAGACTTTTCCCAGAGAAGCTGTGGCTGCCCCATCCCTGGCAGTGTTCAAGGCCAGGTTGGACACAGGGGCTTGGAGCAACCTGCTCTAGTGGAAGGTGTCCCTGCCTTAAGGTCCTTTCCAACCCAAACCATTCTATGATTTAGCATTTATACAAACTCCCTAGATTTAAGGAAGAGTTTCTAATTGCCAGCCATAGGGCTTCATAGTTTCTTTCTTTGTTTCTATGGGATGAAGAGTTCCTTCCCAAAGTAGTCAGTAGACTTGGAGGCTAGTAAAAAGGTAGGTACTTTTTTGCGTAAGGTTGCGTATATAAAAATACGTATGTGTATATCTATCTATATGTATATGTATAACACACATAAAATACTGAACTGACAAACAACTCAAATACTTCCCCCCTGCCCCACAACCAGGTTGCAACCATTGCAGAAAACTGGCTCTCCATCCAAGAAGCAGTTGAGAAGACAGTTTGTGTGCCAGTTTTAGTAGATCATCTCAGGAGAAAGGCTCATAAAATGTGCATGAAGCTAGACACAAAACTGCCTTACAGTTTTCCCTCTGCCTACATTTGGTTCTTTGGTCTGCGTGTTGTGTTCTGCACATGGCAGGAAAGGTTCAGGAGGGTCAGCCCTTACAGCAAGCTACACGTCATGCAGTGCTGGCTGATGTATTGGACTTGGCAGCTGCATGTCTTCAGGGGTTCCTTGGCAACTTCATTGTTGAAGTAGGTGAGCTGTTGTTAAGGCAGGATTAGCCTTTTGTGTGCCTTCAGGAGTTGCCCCCTTGAAGTTTCCCTTGCTTTTGCATTGTTACAGGTTAGTTATTGATTGAGAACATCCATCAGCATTTTAAGGTGATGTAAAATGCAAAGCAACTGGCTCCCTGCTCGAGGCATCGGGTCAAATGAATCCTTGGACCTACCTGCCAGCACCTGGGGAGGTGGCACCGCAGGCTCGGTTGGCTCATACACATGTCATTGATTTTCTTCTAAAGGGCCTTAGGCAGAGGTAGGCAGCCTGTGATTTGTGCAGTCTGTGGTTCGGAGGGGATGGGAATGCTGTGGAGTGCTCCCTCCTGGTCCTCTGCTCTCTGGCTGATGACTGAGAGCTGCCGCCACCACCAGTGATGCCACTGGTGACCCCTGGCATGAGCTCAGCTTAGCATAGGGTTTAAACCTCTGGGCTAGTTTTGGGGAATTCTGTGTGCTGCAGATAATATATGAACAAATAGATCCTTTTTATTCTTCTCCCCACCAAGTATGCTTTGGTTCTTCTTTTATTTTTTTCTGTGATTGAAAAAAGAAAAATTAAAATGCAATTTTTAGGCTCTGATTTCTGTGCCATCCTTCCCTAACAGCAATGGGCTGATATCTTTTGAGAGCTATTGGCATTATGAACGCAAATCAAGAATCATAGAATCCTAGGATGTTTAGGACATCTCAATCTCCCCTCTGGCAGCTTAAAGCCATTCCTCTTGTCCTGTCCCTCCAGGCCCTTGTCCAAAGCCCTTCTCCAGGTTTCCTGGAGCCCCTTTAGGCACTGGAGCTGCTCTAAGGTCTCCCCTTCAGGAGCCTTCTCTTCTCCAGGCTGAGCCAACGCATGGTGACAAACGCAACCTTTGGCTGGTGACTTTCTTTTCCTGGTGTTGCCTGTTTCAGTACAGCAGGCCTGAAGCACAGCTGGAGCAGGGAGCTCAGCCGGGTGCCACATCCTCCATTTTTGTAGATGTTTTAACCAGAAAATGAATTCATCCAGTTAAAACAGGTAGAGAAGGATCCAGCCGAGGTGGAGTCTCAGAGCTCCTGTGTTTTCATGGCAGAGGTTTGTGAAGCTCGTGCTGCCGTGGGAACAGCACTTGTATAATGCTTTTTAATCCACTGTAATCAAGTACACAATCAACATAATTAATTTCTATGCTGTTGCTCTTCTTGGTTCACACAGAAAGTATCAGAAATTGCTAAATTGGTCCTAATTCGGGGGGTGGATTTTCCTTAAGTATTCCAGGTAATTTCCTTCTTAGCAAGCTGCTAATTGCTGATCTTTATATTGATGAAGTTTGTTTTAGCTGACGTTACCTTTACCTGGCTTGTTTGAGAAATAACTAGGTGGAAATCCTGCTTTTTACTGACATACTGACCCATGAGAAGCATGAAGTTCCTGTTGTCCCTTTATTTTGTTTTAATGCTTTGGTTGAATGCTAATGAACATCGAAATGATTATTTCTGCAAGTTAAGGAGTAAGATAAAGGACTCGGGGCTGTTCTGTGTGGTGCCTTATGTGATATTGAGCACTGCTGCACATCAGCTGGATGATCAGGTTGGGTCCATGTTTCTAACATGGAAATAAAACCCTCCTGCCCCCCCCAACTCTGTGATTATTCTATGTCATGAATTGATCATTCTTTTGTCCCTGATGTTCTGGCCTCGTTTCTGTCCACATCAGCAGGGTGCCAGGATAAGAAAGAAATCGTAGAATCCCAGCTCATCCAATTCTAACCCCCTGCCACGGGCAGGGACACCTTCCACTAGAGCAGGTTGCTCCAAGCCCCCGTGTCCAACCTGGCCTTGAACACTTCCAGGGATGGGGCAGCCACAGCTTCTCTGGGCACCCTGTGCCAGCGCCTCAGCACCCTCACAGGGAAGAACTTCTGCCTTAGATCTGACCTGAACTTCCCCTGTTTCAGTTTAATCCCATTATCCTATGTCCTATCCCTGATGCAGAGTCCCTCTCTGGCATCCTTGTAGGCCCCCTTCAGATATTGGAAGGCTGATTGAGGTCTCCCCGGGGCCTTCTCCTCTCCAGGCTGAACAGCCCCAACTTTCTCAGCCTGTCTTCATACGGGAGGTGCTCCAGCCCTTGATCATCCTCATGGTCTCCTTCGGACTTGCTCCAGCAGCTCCATGTCCTTCTTATGTTGAGGAGACCAGAACTCAGGAAAGCAGTGCTAGAAGGTAGGAGTAATGCGCAGATGATTCCCCTATTCCATCCCACCATGGTCAGCCAGCTCAGATGGCTCTCAGGTTTGTTTTTCTTGTCTTGCTGAACTCAGTTGCACAGGATTGAGCCCAGCAGTGGGGAGAACAGACGTCGCATCCTCAGACTCCCAACCAAACTTCACCTACAGTGTGAACTCCGGCTGGGTTAATCAAGCCCAAATGTCTCAGTTCTTTTCATCAAGCCAAAGGAGTGTTCTCTGCTGTCACTGTGGCAGACAGAGTCTGTGTTTCTCAAGTTGTTTTGTTTTTGCTTTTATCTGAAAAGGGGGATTATTATAGTTGCAATTACCATGGAAACAATTACCATAAAGTATTGATCGACCAAGATAGATTAGTAAGCACAAAAGGATAGAGGTTGTCTCTATGGAAACATGGACATTTGGAGCTATTTTTTTTCCTTAAGAACATAACTGTTGTTTCTTTCCCTTGAGCAAGTTTCTAGTCCAGTTTAAAATCACGTTGTGGTTTTAATGAAAATTGCTTATGTAGTCCACTACAAGTTGAGGTCCCTTCCAACCTCTGTGTTCTGTGGTTCACTACTGTGTTTTAATATCACTTATTTTCTTTCTATCTCAAGAAATAGCTCTGAAATAGACTTTGTTTTAAAGAAAAATAGAGGACTTGCATCATTTGCATAGCAATTTTTTTGTATTAAATAGTAGCCGAAATATATCATTAATTGCTAATGAAAAACAGGTCAACAGAACAGGCCGTTTGGTTCTGGGAGTTTGTATTTAGTAGGATTTTGTGTTAATGGATTAACATAGGAGTAACTAATCTGTTACTACTGTGAGGGGCAAAGAGAGTTGGGCATTTGGTAATGCTCTGTAGTCTTATTTAGATGTTGGTCCTTCCAGCTCCTGCTGTTAGAGCCAGGGGAGCATTTGTATCCAGTTCACATAGAAATGGAATTCAAATACTCCATCACTCAGAAGCTCACCCTCCTCATTCCCTAGCAGCTGATCCTATCCCTCTCTGTGGCTGCAGTGACTTGTGTTCCTTGAGATTGAGGTTTGGCACCACAGGGAGTCTGAACATTTTGCTGTGTGGCCACTTCTGTCAAGTACTATCTTGTTTAGTAAGAGCTGAAGTTGGACTTTGCCTTCTAAGATAAAACATATAGTTACTCGTGTGGAGAATATACAACACTTCAGTAGCTGGAGAATTTTTTAGTCAATTCTTAAATTCCCCTAGTGAGAGGAAATGGGAATGGGGTCCTTTGCCATTTCATAAATGGGTTTGTTGCTCAAACCTCTAATGGCAATGTTTAGTTCTTTAGGCAAAGAGCAGCTTCATTAAGCTGCAATCTGTGTATCCTTAAATGCTTGTATTTTGCTTTTAAATTTTATTGTCAGTTTTTGACAGTGCTGGAACTCTCTGGCACTGCCAACCCCAACCATTCTATGATTCTATGAAACAGTCACTCCCAGGCAGGTTTCCCATTCCCGTGCCTTGGGTAAAGGCATGAGTTAGTAGTGCTTATCCAGTCTGGTTTACATAGAGTCACAGAGTGGTTTGGCCCATCCAACCTGGCCTCGAACACTGCCAGGGATGGGGCAGCCACAGCTTCTCTGGGCACCCTGTGCCAGCGCCTCAGCACCCTCACAGGGAAGAGCTTCTGCCTCAGAGCTCATCTCAATCTCCCCTCTGGCAGGTTAAAGCCATTCCCCTTGGCCTGTCCCTACAGGCCCTTGTCCAAAGCCCCTCTCCAGGTTTCCTGGAGCCCCTTTAGGCCCTAGAGCTGCTCTAAGGTCTCCCCTTCAGGAGCCTTCTCTTCTCCAGGCTGCCCCAGCCCAGCTCTCTCAGCCTGGCTCCAGAGCAGAGCTGCTCCAGCCCTCGCAGCAGCTCCGGGGCCTCCTCTGGCCTCGCTCCAGCAGCTTCAGTTTTAGTTGACAGATAATGAGATCTAATGTAAAAACGTGTGCTGAAGTGAGATGTCCTCATTACTGTCATGTCCTCCAGTTTTCATGTTCCCAACTGCCAAACTGTTTTGGTCAGACAGGTCCAGATGCAGAGGAGGTAGAAGAGTCTGACAGCAAAGATGGGCACGGGCAGCTCTGTGATGCCAGTGCTGTGGAGATTGGCTTTGCTGGAGTTGCCCCTTCTGTTATCTCTAATTAATACAAGTTTCCTGGAGCAGGGATCATCTTCACCAGTAAGTTTGTACCACACCAGAAAACAACAACAGCTTGTTTCACAGATTGAGTGAAACAACAACAGAATTTGGGTTTATTGTGCATTAGCACAACCCTGCAGAGGGTGCAGGGCTTAGCGTTTATCTACTCCATCATGCTGCTTTCTCGTAAGTACTATATTCATTCATAAAATATACGAGAAGGGGGTTATATTTAAAGATAATAATCCAGTATGAACATGTTTTTCTGTGTACTAAGAGCTATAATTTAAAAGCTCATTTCATCCTATGCTTATACAGAGTTCAGCCTTTATTACAAACAATGTAATTAAAGGCTATTTAGCTCTGGGTCAGATTTTATACAAATAGCCTGTTTCAGTAGCTCAAATGGTTGGTGATGTTTCTTGCCAGAAAGAATTGCTTGAATTGATTTTTCCTGTTATTTGTATAAGCTTACAAACTCAACAGCCATATGTAATCCTGACACCCTTTCAAGGGAAGTGGAGATTTTAAGCTCTATAATAAAAATGTAAAGGTGTACATACAGCACCTTTCTTCATGAGAAATTCCATGTGTCATCCGTATGTGAGTAACTGTATTTTCACAGTCTAAAAATATTTAGCATAAAACACAGAGAAAGAGCAAATAGCCAGGCCTTTAAGAATTACTTTTGGATGCCAATCAGGTTTTGATCAAATGAATTATTGTGTGGACAACACTTTCTGTATCCTAGGGGAAAATGAGCACTGAGGACACCAGCACCGCCGAATATTGGAAAACTTAGTTCTTTTTTTAAATGTACTTTATGTGCAAATGATATTATAAATAATCAGGCTGCAGTTTGAACATTGGTTTCGTGGAAATTCATGACATTATTAGGCAGAGCTGCTTTGTGGGAGCGCAGGAATGGATGTTGGAGCCAAGGAAGAGCGTGATGGAATCATTTGTTGCCTTTTGACAGGCACATGGATTCACATAATAATCTTTATTTTCATTTCCTTATTTTAATGTGCTCAAAGCAATAGCTCATTTTTCTCACCCGAATGTGTATTCTAGTGCTTGATGTTATTTGTCAGGAGAGAAATACTTCATAGAGTCTTCTGTGTCAAAAACTTGTAAGGTCCCCAAACACCAACCTATGTTGTCCAGACAAACTCAAGAAGTTTAGAATCCAGATCTCTCGATATAAACAAGCTTCATTATTACTGGAATTTTTATTTTTGCTTCTAACATGTGAGGGCATGTCAAGAGGAACATTTTGAGAAAGGTAAATTCATAGAATCACAGACTGGTTTGGGTTAAAAGGAACCTTAAAGCTCATCTAGTGTGAGCTAGATGAAGAAGCTGTGGCTGCCCCGTCCCTGGCAGTGTTCAAGGCCAGGTTGGACACAGGGGCTTGGAGCAACCTGCTCTAGTGGAAGGTGTCCCTGCCCGTGGCAGGGGGTTGGAACTGGATGAGCTTTAAGATCCCTTCCAACCCAAACCATTCTGTGATAACATACCTCCTGCCTGGCCCGGTGGGAGCTGTCATTTCTTCTTCCACCTGTTGGATTGCCCAACCCAACTTCATATGGATTCTGGGATATTTAGTAGACCTGAAGTGCATGGCATTGGACATGTCCTGGTGACCAGTTTCTCATTCCAGAAGCCTGGATCCCACCAGTCTCCCCAGGGGAATTTACCTCCCTTTACAGAATCCTAGAATGGTTTGGGTTGGAAAGGACCTTAAGATGATCTAGTTCCAACCCCCCTGCTGTGGGCAGGGATGCCTCACACTAGACCATGTTGCCCAAGGCTCGGTCCAGCCTGGCCTTGAACACTGCCAGGGATGGAGCATTTACCACTCCTTTGGCCAACCTGTTCCAGTGTCTCACCACCCTCACAGTAAAGAACTTCCTGTTTATTTTCAGTTTCCCAGAGTCTTCAGGTTTGGAAAAGGACCAAACCGGGCAGGGTGACAGTTGTGTTAGTCCAGGCTCCTGCCAGATGTGGACTCACATCCTCATTCTGTTCACATCCCATCTCTCAGGAGCTGAGAGTCCCCAGGCAAAGGCACCAGAAGTCCTCTGGTACAAACCAGACCTTCAAAACGTCAGCTTTCTTCCCAGATGACCTGTGGTGACCCATCATTGTGGCTTCCCCACAGTAGTGTATCTAAATGATCATTTAGAAGCCAGCTCTGAGCTGTTCCCACATCCATTGCTTTAATCCGTACTGTGGCTTTCAACCTATCAGCCTTAGACAGATGCATCCTTATAAATTAATGGTGCTCACCTCTCATTAATTACATGAGTGCCTCTTAATTGTAAAACCTGAAATTCCCTCTTCAAATATTGCCTAGAAATTGATTTTTGTATTTAGCTAAATACTCTTAAAAGGTTATTTTTTTTAATGCAATTTTATCCATTTTCCAAAGCCTAATATTTAGTGATTCTTTCATATGTCCCTTTTTAAACTCAAACATAACAGAATCCAGAGCTGACCTTACTGACAGATGTTGTTTCCCATTCTCCTCTGAAGGATGTTCGTGGTGTTTATATCTCCACGATTTGTAGCAGAACATGCACAAATACAACATTATTCCTGTTTGCACTGTCACAAAACCATTTGCTTTCTGCACTGTGTCTCGTTGTGGTCTGGTTCCCTTCATTAACACCAGAAATGTTAAATATTTAGTGTTATATAAATAAGTATCTTGATAGTACATTCAACACTTCATCGATTACATTTCACGCTAATTGAAGAGAGCTTGGGAAGAATAATGTCAGTCTGAAGGAAAATAAGACTATTAAGGTAGGAAAAGTGGCATTTAAGGAAGAACCCATAATGTCCTTGTCATGTACAAAACAAGTGCAAGCTTCCACGTTGTATGTAATTGTTCCCTTCTTGTTTGAAGCCTGTCTCCGTCCAAAGCGAGGTGATAACTTGCTCGGGATTCCCTTGCCAGAATCCAGAACCAGGAATGTACAAACCTTCTCCTTTCCCGTGAAACAATCAGGTTGTTGAGCCAAACCAAACATTTTTCTTACTTTTTAATAATTTTTTCATCCCAAGGTGACATTTTTGCCTTTTAGACTCTAGTATCATGAAGTGAGATGTCATCATCTCTCTACAACTGCCTGACAGGAGGCTGGAGCCAGGAGGGGGCTGGTCTCTGCTCCCAAGGAACAAGGGATGGGACAAGAGGAAACAGCCTCAAGCTGCACCAGGGGAGGTTTAGATGGAGCTGAGGGACAATTCCTTCCCCAGAGGGTGCTCAGGCATTGGAACAGGCTGCCCAGGGCAGGGCTGGAGTCACCGTCCCTGCAAGTGTTCACACACCGTGTAGCCGAGGCCTCAGTGCCATGGGTTAGTGGTGGCCTTGGCAGTGCTGGGGAACAGTTGGACTGGATGAGCTTGAAGGTCTTTTAATATTAAACCTCTTCCCAGGAGGTAGGTGTTAAGAGCAAAAGTTTTTTCTGCCTGTCTTTGACATGAGGACGAGAAAGACCCTCCAGCAAAGCCTTCCAGTGCCTAAAGGGGCTCCAGGAAACCTGGAGAGGGGCTTTGGACAAGGGCCTGTAGGGACAGGCCAAGGGGAATGGCTTTAACCTGCCAGAGGGGAGACTGAGATGAGCTCTGAGGCAGAAGCTCTTCCCTGTGAGGGTGCTGAGGCGCTGGCACAGACTTTTCCCAGAGAAGCTGTGGCTGCCCCATCCCTGGCAGTGTTCAAGGCCAGGTTGGACACAGGGGCTTGGAGCAACCTGCTCTAGTGGAAGGTGTCCCTGCCCGGGGCAGGGGTTGGAACTGGGTGAGCTTTAAGCTCCCTTCCAATCCAAACCATTCCATAATTCTATGATGATTCTCTAAGGCTGGGTGCTATTTTAACAGTATGTGGTGGAGGCTTCAGAGAAGACAGCACCATAAATTTGCCATCACCCATAACTCTTCTGATTTGAAAACTGATTCTGATGAATCTAGTTGTAAACATGAAGTTTCTATTAACATATTTACACAATCCTTGGCACCAGTCGTCAGGATATAACCTGTGTTTGATTTTGGAAATCGGAAAGCAAGTGGAAATTGCTTTATGGAGTAGAGTGATCTGATAGAGCAAGAGAAAGGGAGTAATGATATGATACAGGAACAAGCTGAATATGTAATAACATGTGAGAGCCAAGAGGGGCGTACAAAAGGAGACAGAAGATACGTTAGTGTGTGGGCTGACAGTAAATGTGTATTAGCAGGAGATAGAACGCTGTCGTCTGGGACAGGGGTGGCAGGATGACAGTACAGGTATTTAAAGCTGAAAGATGACATTTGTAGAGAGATTTTTATCCCAGACTCTTGTTTTAATACGCTGTTGGCATCAAAAAGAAGAGCTGCTTATGTGTAGGCAGGAAAACCTGGGAAGTTTGGGACGGGGACAGAGAACATGAAGTGCAGAACTTGGAGATGACCAGTGAAAATAATAGTGAGTCAAACAATACTGTTTCTTCTTGTTCTTTCTAGAACTAGCTACACATCATTGATGGGAACAACCCAGAAGATTTTCTGTAGCGGGATACAAGATTGCTTTGGGCTGATGAGTTGGTTCATGTTGAGTCAGGGAAGGGATCAGCCTTGGGAAGCAGGATGTTCCCGCTGCGCATTTGTGCAGCTGGCACCTAAGCTGCCGAGCTCAGCCCACGCTGCCACGGATGGGCAACCCCTTCATGTGTTTGTTTCCTTCTACTGTCAAAACAAGGACAGCCAGAACTGAACCTCTGCCCACCACAAGAGCTGGGGAGAACAGGAAGAGAACTAGAAAATCTTAAGGCTTGGAATTTATCATTTTATCATTAACTTCTTTCAATATTGTGTGTTGAATGTGGTGGTGATTGGCTGGTACATGCCAGTAACACCAGGTATTCTCAACACGTTTCTACTTCATGGTTATTTTAAAAGTAGTCTGAACAGGGTCACAGAAAAATGAGATACTGAAATACACAGCCTCTTGAAAGTGAAAGAAGTATGAAGAAGTATTTATATAGTATTTGCAATGGGAGCCTGTTCAGTACCGTTAATTGTGCCCGTAGTTTAGTGTGAGTTTTCTGCCTAATATTTTGTAATATTCTATTCTATTTTATTTTTCTATTTTTATTCAATTTTCTATTTTCTAATTGTCAGTGGCCTTAGTAAGTCTCTTCTCTGACTCCCCTCTGGAAGCTGGTCCAGATAGTGCCTTTCCTTGGCCTTCTTCCCATGGGAGCAATGCAAAGATGGCACCTGTGGCCACACGTTCTGCTTCTTGTCCCAGCAGTGCACAAGGTGACCGTATGAATTAGCTTGGGTTCATTGCAGGAAGGTGATTTGTGGACAGCATTATTTCACAGAATCTGTAGCCTTCCAGTACCTAAAGGTACTGGACAGACAAGAAACCTGGAGAGGGGCTTTGGACAAGGGCCTGTAGGGACAGGCCAAGGGGAATGGCTTTAACCTGCCAGAGGGGAGATTGAGATGAGCTCTGAGGCAGAAGCTCTTCCCTGTGAGGGTGCTGAGGTGCTGGCACAGACTTTTCCCAGAGAAGCTGTGGCTGCCCCATCCCTGGCAGTGTTCAAGGCCAGGTTGGACACAGGGGCTTGGAGCAACCTGCTCTAGTGGAAGGTGTCCCTGCCCGTGACAGGGGTTGGAACTGGGTGAGCTTTAAGGTCCCTTCCAACCCAAACCAGACTGGGATTCTGGGATTCTATGATCATTTATTATTCTTTCTTGTAGCTTGTGCTGGAGCTGTTGCAAGATTTTGGGTTCAAGTATGAATTCTTTGTTCTGTTGGTCAAGATTATAGTGATTTTACTTAGGCCAATGCCAAGCAGATTACTGTGTCTCCTTTTAATTTGTTTTTTTTAATCTTTGGCCCTTTCCGTTAATGGGGGGAGCCTGAGTCTTGTTTGGGCTCCCAAAGTAGGGTCTTCATCTCTGTTTGCTGGTTCTCTGAACCTCCCTTTTAGGAGGACCTGGACATTAGTTTACAGATCAGTAGACGTGGTGTTTGCTGAGGTCTGGGTGCAGTTGCCATAATGAATAATTCATGGATGCTCCCCATGCCTTGTTCTGGCATGGCATGAACTGTGCTGTGGGACCATTTCTCATTGTGGGAGGTGGCAGCTGCATTGCCCCAGAAAATCATTTTTTTAGAAGGTTAAACATATTCAGATTGTCTGTTATGAAGAGAATCCTGCTTGAGTATTGCAATATACAGAGAAATAACCTGGTTTTGATTTAAAAATGAAATGTATCCATTATGTGGGTTAGCAGAATTCTGTGACTGGAAACATTAGGTAAAAAAGATCCTATTTTTTTTCACTGAGGCCTTCAGTGGAGTTTTTAATCTCTAGTTGAAATGCTTTCATGTTTTTTCATGAAAACGATGTTGTTAGACATCCCTGCAAGCTTCAGAGCAAACTTCAGGCTTGACCTTTCTGCTTGTCTTCCCACCAACCCATCAGGTCTATCAGCTTTGATTCCAGCCCCCTCCCACAAGCCCCATGCTGCTGCAAAGCCCATCTGGAGGTTGGTATTTTTTAATTCAAAGCAAAACCTTTCACGCATACATGTATCAATTGCTACTTCCCATTCAGTGGAAGATGAGGGGTTATTTTTTGTGTTACCTCAGAATGGGTATGTTAAAAATTACAGGATGTTACCCATGACAGTGAATTGAGGAAGCCCAGGAAATAAAACCCACATCAGAACTGACAGCTTATAGATCTATTCAAGGTTTTCAGTTGGTGGTATAAAGAATTGTTAACAGTGCATAGTTTACACAAGTTTTTAGATGGATTTTATCCATCTGATGGAATAAATAGCCCAGAGGAAGCCATTGGTATATATGCGTCCCCGAGGGCAGCATCAACGCTAGCGCTGGGTTCTTGCTGCAAGTGGAGGATGACGTGGGTGACATGACACAAAAGTTAATAATGCTCCTCAGGGAGGAGTTTTATGTTAATTTTCCAGTTTTCAGGGGACACTTTATCATCTGAAATGTTCAGCAGATTCAGGAAAAACCTGCTTCTGAAGAAATTTCTGTTCTTTTATGTGCTCTATTCTGATGGTCTTGTCAAAAAGCGCGTGGTAGATGGGGCAGATTTGCACATAGGAAGTACCGGGAGCAATGAATGAGAATTACTGAGCTATGATGTGTAAGGGAGAAATCAGATTGACAAGTGCTTGTGCCTGCTGCTGTTACCATGTGAATCAAGGACGTGGTTCAGTAATACCATCTTTGAAGGTTTTATTTTCTCCTAGCCTCTTTGGTTCAGTTATTACAAATAAAATGCACTAACTTGGAATTATAAAAGTATTCTTCTAATTTATTTTTCCAAACAAAGTGCCTCTTTCCTGAAGAAATGCATCACATCCCTTTAGAAGTAATATTCCAGATCTGAAATTCCAGGTTTTAATTTGTTGTATCACAGCTATAGGGAATACATTTCATAAAATGGAAGTTTACTCCTGTGAAATACTTCTTTTCAGTCCATCCTTTTCAACTGAGTTTAAATGCATTGGGGTTTTAAAACACATAAATAAATAAGTCATCCTCCTCCCTAAAGAATATTGTGTTTGTATAAAGTCACTTTATTTATATATCAGTTTGGTTTATGAGGGCAGGTTGGCCATATTCTTGGTTTGCCAGTCCCTCCCTCCAGCCGCCCCATGTGAAATCATTAAACTTAAGGGAAGGAAAAGCCTCTTTGTGACGAGGTGTTTGCCACGTTGGAACTAGATGATCTTAAGGTCCTTTCCAACCCTAACTATTCTATGATTCTACGTTTTCTGTATTTTTAACAAATACTAGAGTAAATGCACAGAGAGTTTTCGTTGTGCACATATCAAATAAGAGCTATTTCTAGACAGCCTCTAGCTGATCTTTTTTTTTTTTAAATATAAATTCTTATCTAAGTTCAAGAGAATAATAAAATAGAATAGAAAATCATCATAGAATCGACTGGTTTGTGTTGGAAGGGACCTTAAAGCTCACCCAGTTCCAACCCCTGCCACGGGCAGCGACACCTTCCACTAGAGCAGGTTGCTCCAAGCCCCTGTGTCCAACCCGGCCTTGAACACTGCCAAGGATGGGGCAGCCACAGCTTCTCTGGGCACCCTGTGCCAGCGCCTCAGCACCCTCACAGGGAAGAGCTTCTGCCTCAGAGCTCATCTCAATCTCCCCTCTGGCAGGTTAAAGCCATTCCCCTTGGCCTGTCCCTACAGGCCCTTGTCCAAAGCCCCTCTCCAGGTTTCCTGGAGCCCCTTTAGGCACTGGAGCTGCTCTAAGGTCTCCCCTTCAGGAGCCTTCTCCAGGCTGAACAATCTCCTGTCTTCTTTGTATTCTCTTCTGAAGAGAAGCAACATGTGTTAAGGAGAATGTGGACGGAATAGTAAGTCACCCATGTGTTCAGTAGCCCTAAGTTTTAGGTAGAGCCAGTGCCCGTTTGGTCCCACATCTGCTGCCACCCCGTTTTGCTTTCCTGCAGGCATTTGTCCATGTGCGTCTTCGCACTCTCCATCCACAGAGTGAAACAAGGTCACTGAGCAGTAGATTGCAGATCCTGTTCCTTATTTCTACTGAAAGGATTGCTGTGGATCTTCACTTTCCAGAGGTGAAGGAAGGAAAAAAATCTGCATAATAGTAAGAAGGAGGAACATATCCAGGCACAGCAGGTCGGTGGTAGGAGCTCACCTACGTTCCCTACATTCCGGGTGATTAATAATTCATGCCAAAAGTGTCAAGAGATCTAATTTGAGTGCGTTGCTAGTACTTACAAAGGGAATATACACCTCTTGTTTTCTCTTTTTATACATCTCTAGTATTTATCTATATCACAATGAATCCCCCATGCTCTACAAGAATTAATGAAGGCTGCACAAATGACTTTTGCCTGATTTGACATTACTGATATAGAGTCATGGGACAAATCATGTGCATTGAGACACATTCAGTCACTCGAGTTTGCCATGTCAGGATCTAATCTGAAGAGGAGGTATCAAGGTGAGTGAACAAAGACTATGAAAGGTGTGGATCTAAGAGCAGCTATTGCAGCCCATGGGTAGGGGTTTCTCATGGAGCATGTGTCTCTCTCAGTGGTACCATAAGTGATGTCTTGCAAAATAAACCTTGTAAATGTAATGTTTTGGGTCAACCTGATTATTTGCTTTATTCAAAGGGCAAATATCCTCTTCTCTTTGTCCCTGCTACATTTTTCATACATCCTTCCTGGCAATACCTGGTGGCAGCACTAGAAAAGTCAGTTATATTTATTGATAACAAAATCTTCCCCTTGTGTTCAAGGGTTTGTATTTTGAAGAGTTTGTATGTTTTATAACTGTAAAGTGGATGGTCACTAAGCCGTGATTTAAAAGTCAGTGTTTTTCCAAGATGCAAACTTTCCTCATGAAAAATGCATGTGTTTGGGTAACATAAATTATCCCTATGCTTCAGTTCAAGTTAAAATCAATTCTGATGATACAGTGCATATTTTAGAGGTCTGTTGTTTGTTCATAAAGAGCTGATGGGAATGATGAGTGTACTTTTCAAACCAGCAACAGTGTCTGGAATGAAAACCAAATTCCAAGCAGAGGCAAAATGAGGTGCATCCACCACCTCTCTGGGCAACCTGTGCCAGTGTTTTACCCTCCTCATTGTAAAGAATCTCTTCCTCACATCCAGCCTGAATCTCCTCTCTTTTAGTTTAAACCCATCACCCCTTGTCCTGTCACAACAGGCCCTGCTAAAAAGTCTCTCTTTCTTATAGGCCCCTAAGGTGTCCTTGGAGTCTTCCCCAGGCTGAACAACCCCAGCTCGCTCAGCCTTTCCTCACAGGAGATGTGTTCTATCCATCTGATCATTTTTGTGTCCCTCCTCTGGACCCTCTCCAACAGGTCCATGTCTTTCCTGTACTGAGGGCTTCAGAGCTGGATGCAGGACTGCAGGGGGGTCTCACCACAGCAGAATAGAGGGGCAGAATTCCCTCCCAGCAATCTGGGTTTGTTCAGCCCTCAGGAGAGAAGGGAAGAGGAGATCTTGTTGTTGCTTCTATATGTCAGATGGGAGGGTGTCGAAAAGGCAGAGCCAGCCTCTTAAAATACAGGAAATTCTGGCTTGCTGTAAGGAAAGAGTGTTTTAATGGGAGGATGGCCAGATGCTGGGCTAGGGCCAGGGCAGCTGTGGGATCACTGTGCTTGGAGATGCCCCAAATTTGACAAGGCAAGGCCCTGAGCAATTTGATCTACTTGAACCTGCTTATATCAGGGTCTGCATGAGACTCTTCCAGAGTCCCTTCTAACCTGAGCTGTTCTGTGAGTCTCTGATTTCTGTGTGCAGATGGATTAGAGTCTTTTCTTGCATATTGGCCAGCTGAAATATCTGAGGAAAATATGTAGATACCTTGCAGCTATGGAATAATCTGATTTCTCACTCAAGACCAGCTGTAACACTTGCGTATTGCTGCTAGGAAAAATCTCCTTACAAGACTAATATGAAAAGAGGAGAAAATAGAGGAGAAAAGGGGAATCGCAGAATCCCAAGTGTGATGAAGTATGGTGATGAAGCAGAAAGCAGATGTAGATGCTGCACATGTATTACACACTAATATTCTCCATCTCAGCTGTAACCAGCATCATTCTGATGCAAACATTTTATTTGGGTTTATGTCAAATGCAAGATGTTCAGCAGGCAATGAGGGAGTGAATCTTGGTAAAAACTAGTCCAAAAGTTGATTAATTTCCATATTAAGCCAGTCAGGCAGGGTTCCTGGGGTTTCCTCCATCCAAGATATTTCATAGTGTCCCAGGAGCCCTATGCCTGGGGTATTCCTGGGCTATGGGATAGCACATCACTTCCACCTTAAATCTGGGAGGCAAAGCACAGGAAATCCTGGCAGTTTTAACTTACAAATAAACCCAAGATTAATAATATTCTCCTACTATTACAGATGAAGCTAAATTCTATATAAAAATTATCATCCAATATAAGAATACATAATTATTTAGAGGATCTCTCCAAATGAAACGTGCCATCAGAGCCCCTTGTTCAGGTGGGAGCTGACACCTCCTTGGGAAAAGACAGAAACCAGGAGCAGCTCATCCACTTTTATCATTTGTGTTACTGTAATTTCTTTGTGTTCTTTGTGAGAAGAGTGTTTTCAGAGCAGCTTTACAATTGAATTTGCTGACTCCCACACGCGGCACAATGCTCTTGCCTCACCAATGCAGCAGGTTCATGTGTAACCTGAAGCAAATCAGCCTGTAATAAAAACCCCAAAACATTTCGTTTTGCTTGAGACCTAATGCTGTTATCTGGGTTGCCAGGGAGGGTATCAGAATGTCTTCCACTGTCTTTTTACTTCTGTATTAGATTTGCCTCTAGTAAGGGGTTATAAATAAATTTGATGTGTTGGTTCCTAGAAATTAATATCTTTTTAAAAGGCTTCTTTCTACCACCTGGGCTGCCGTCTGTGTGAAAATAACTTCTGTAGCTCATGGCAACAGCATCTTAATGGTTCCAAGCCTGTAGTTTGCCCAACAACTTTTAATTCAGAGTTGACATTGTGTTTATGGTGGTGGCAACTCTTCCTTTCAATTAGCACATGCGGCAGTCAGGTTGGTGAGAGTGACTCAGTGTTCATGGCAGGGGGTTGGAACTAGATGATCTTAAGGTCCTTTCCAACCCAAACCATTCTATGATTCTTCATGTATCCTTCAGTGCCGTCTTTCAGAGGGATTCATCAGATCCCCATGCTGGAGCTGCATCATGTCTTCTTTCAAGGCAGGTGTTTTTCCTTCTTGCATTAGCCACTGTAGCAAAGAGCATAGCAGGAATCCCATTCTTGCCAAGGAGCCTTGCTAATGTAGTCTTGATTAGCAGGACATTTAGAAGAAAGCACTGAAGTCATCAGATTTAGTCCTTCGCAGACAGATCCAGAAGTGCCAACACACCACTGCTGCCTTCTCCAGCACCCTTTAACAAACTTCAGACATGCCGTGAAGGGCAGAGGCTGCATCTGTTTTCTGCTCTGGGAAGAAGCAAAGGTTGAAGGAGGGGATCCTGCCCCTCTGCTGCGCTCTGGGGAGACCCCCCCCTGCAGTCCTGACCCAGCTCTGGGGCAACAGCACAAGAGGGACGTGGAGCTGCTGGAGCGAGGCCAGAGGAGGCCCCGGAGCTGCTGCGAGGGCTGGAGCAGCTCTGCTCTGGAGCCAGGCTGAGAGAGCTGGGCTGGGGCAGCCTGGAGAAGAGAAGGCTCCTGAAGGGGACACCTTAGAGCAGCTCCAGGGCCTAAAGGGGCTCCAGGAAACCTGGAGAGGGGCTTTGGACAAGGGATGGAGGGACAGGCCAAGGGGAATGGCTTTAACCTGCCAGAGGGGAGATTGAGATGAGCTCTGAGGCAGAAGCTCTTCCCTGTGAGGGTGCTGAGGCGCTGGCACAGGGTGCCCAGAGAAGCTGTGGCTGCCCCATCCCTGGCAGTGTTCAAGGCCAGGTTGGACACAGGGGCTTGGAGCAACCTGCTCTAGTGGAAGGTGTCCCTGCCCATGGCAGGGGGTTGGAAGTGGATGAGCTTTAATCTCCCTTCCAACCCAAACCAGTCTGGGATTCTATGACATGGGTGTCCTCTCTGCAGTTGCAGAGCACTTGTCCAAGTAACTTCTGGACAATCCTGTGGTTGGTCACTACACAGAAGAATTTAACTCTCTTCTCCATGACACTTCTTGCTTGTGTGAGCTGGTAGGAGACTTTCTCTCTGGCTCCAAATGTCATTCATCCATTGGCTGCCAGCAGGGCACACTTACCAGCTCCTACAAATGTCATTGTCCCAAGTCAATTGCACTAGTGACATCCATACTGCAGAGGGAGGCAGATGCTCCTTTTTGCTCCCCCAGAGCATGATCTTCCTTCCCATGCAGACCAAAGTAATCTTACGTTCTCTAGAAGGCCAGCTTAATAGATGCTTATGTCCATAAGTATCGTCATAAGCCTTGCCATGCTTAGACATTGCCAAATCTTGCTGTCTTTCTGCTTTAAACATAAGATTTTGGAAACCATCTCAAACTGTAAAGACATGCTTCCATGGGGAACTGCCTGCTCTGCATGCTTTAAAAATGAAGCACAAGAGCTGAGAGCTTTTTAGCATAAGCATTACCATGTAGTTGGGCGGGGGGGGGGGGAACCTGAATACATTTAATTCTTAGGTTGAAAATTTGCAGTCAAGTAGAAAAGTAAAATCCTTGAGGGGGTATTAAATGACTGCTGCGAATAGTTCTGCATACAGCAAATGAGAAGGTATTGCTATGGAATACACCATCACCTCGCTGCTTGGAAAAGCAGTTCATTAATAAATGTTACAGCTATGACAGTGGACAGAGTCATTTTGGTCCAGGATGTTTTAAGCTCTTAAAATGTCACAGGTCTGACATGGGTGTTATTCCTTCTGGAATAAAGCAGGGAACAGGGTCTATCACGTTTCCTTTCACGGCTGCTCCACGTAGATGATCATGGGGTTCGTGCTCAGGGTAAGTGCTCACCAGTGCCAGGAGAGATGGTCACGCATTCCCAGTGCCACCCCATGGTCAGCCTGGGCTGACCCAGTAGCAATTGACTTTTAAAACAAACAGCAATACCTGTTTCTGTGCAGCTCAGTAACATGAAATGCTCAGCAGCAGCAGCAGGAGGGAGAGGGCTGACACTGCACCCTGCCCTCTATTTTGCCACCTAAAGGGGTCGGTTTTGTGATTGCACCCACTTTGACATGCCTGGGCTGGGCTAATCTGAAGTCAAAGTACTGTATGTGCTGTGGCAAGGCATGCACACTTCTTCCTAAGATCCCATCTCAGCCTACCCTCTTTCAGTCCTATGAGCTCAGCCCTGGATCAGACCAGGGACTTGTCTCCTTCATCTCTCCTTAGGTCTTATATTTCCTTTTATATCAATTACAACTTAGTAGAATTAGAGTTTCATCTCCAGTATCTCGTGGATTACATTGCTGCCTTACTGAATTGCATTTAGGAGAAAGCTGTGGAAAGTGAAGTTTCCTTTTTGTCTTCGTGTTTTGTTTCAATTCATGTTTTGATACCCGAATGCTGTGCGTATTGAGCTTTGGACCAGCACAGAAGTTCGTGACTGTGTCTTGATTGTGTTGACAGCTATGATTTTTCTGCATATTGCATAATGCGATGCCTTGGATGATGCAATACTTTCATGGAAAACTAATCACAGCACCTAGGTACCAAAGTGAAGGTGTGTTTTTCCATCTCTTCTAGAAGCTCCTTGATGAGCCCCAGTGCTGCTCAGTTTGGCAGCGGAGTTTCTTGTGCTTTCATTACTTCCAAAACATCCCAGTTGCTTATTTTGCTTTGCATTTCATTTGATTTGAATGAGAGGAAATCATACAGCAGCTCTGAAGGATTTCTGTTAAAAAAACCCCGAAAACCCAATTCAGAGTTTTGCTGGAGACTCCTGGACAACTCTAGTCACCACTGCTGCTCAATGGTGTATTTTTATCCAAGAGCTCTGTCTCTTCAGGTAGCTGTGGGGGGGGAGGCACTGTAATATTCAGGTTTTATGGTTTCCTGGTGGAATCCCACCGAATCTTCCCACAAGCAAATCCCCTGTTCAGCACTCTCCGTTGTCAGCATTTGGAGAGATCTTCTGAATGCATTTTATTTACCAAGTGTATTAAACACCCACACAGATGTCACTGTGGGTTTCTCAGTGAACACTGTATTTAAAATGTTTAGACTGCGCTTTACTTGACTGATGGGGTGCAAATGGCTCATTTTCAGCCACGGCTTCCACTGGTTAGATTGTACCAGTCACTTTTAAAACACTTTGGAGGCAGTAAATAAAGAGGGGAAGAATTGATGGAATGGTTTTCATAGGATGGATCTAACTGTGATCTCAGAGTGGGCTGGGGCAGGTACCTTTTGCCAAGTAAATGAAGTGCTCGGAGGTACATGTCAGAAGGAGAAAGCTGTAGGCATTCACCTGGAGCTTGCCCACAGCTGCTTCTCTCTCAAGGATTTAGCTATTTCTGGTGCAGCTGCAGGACTGCATCTCCCTCCACGTTGCCGATATCCCAGTGTTATTGCTCAGTGCTCTTCTCCTTTGGGTCGAGGGTTTAAAGATTGGCAGTTCTATGGATCTGAACCTGTGTTCTTGGAAAGTTGGCTTCTGGTTCTCCTGGGTTGGCATGGTAAGTGGCATAGATGGATGAGCCACTTAAAAATAACTGGCAATTGGGAGGCTGAGGTTTTCCAGTGTCTGCTTCAACTGTTGCTTCTCCCATGCACTGCTGGTACTCCCTTAGAGCTGCATTTCTGTGGCAACTGCTTATTTCCCGTGTGCTCTTCCCAAAAGCTTCCTTTGATTTATCTCTGTTGATGACCAAGTGGAAGACCAGTGCTGTCTCTTTTTTGCCAAACCACCACTGGACATTGCTGAACACTATTAGCAGTATAAATATCTTTAAAGTTAAAACTTCTAAGGACATTGATCCTAGTTGTGGAATATACACATAAAAGTTGTGATTTTTTTTATTATCTTGGGGATCATCTTAACCTGGGCCCCTCACTGCAAGAGAGACATTGAGGTGCTGGAGCGGGGCCAGAGAAGGGCACCGGATCTCGTGCAGGGCCTGGAGCACAAGTGTGATGAGGAACGGCTGAGGGACCTGGGGGGGTTTAGTCTGGAGAAGAGAAGGCTCAGGGGGGACCTTATCGCTCTCTGCAACTGCCTGACAGGAGGATGGAGCCAGGAGGGAGCTGGTCTCTGCTCCCAAGGAACAAGGGATGGGACAAGAGGAAACGGCCTCAAGCTGCACCAGGGCAGGTTTAGATGGAGATGAGGAACAATTCCTTCCCCAAAGGGTGCTCAGGCATTGGAACAGGCTGCCCAGGGCAGGGCTGGAGTCACCGTCCCTGCAAGTGTTCACACCCCGTGTAGCCGAGGCCTCAGTGCCATGGGTTAGTGGTGGCCTTGGCAGTGCTGGGGAGCAGTTGGACTTGATGAGCTTAAAGCTCTTTTCCAACCTGGTTAATTCTATATCTAGGTACCAGTCTTGCCTTATGATCCTTAATGATATTTTCTACTGCTTTATCTCTGTTGCAGTAACAGAGATGAAAAGTAAGTGGTTTTGCAGAGAAAATCCTTATTTTACAATATCCCACAGTGTTCTCACCTCAGAGTTTACGGATTAGGCACCAAATTCAGCAGCCAAAGCCAGACGAAATTGTTTCAGAGATCTGTAAGCTTGGATTTGATTCTCTTTTGAATTGACTTGATGTCCTGAATCCTTGCTCAAGTCAAGTCCACTCTTTCTTCTATGATCTGTGTACACTCATGAAAAATAAACATGAACACTCATGAACAATAAATATGAACACAAGCTCTGAATTTTAGGAAGTGCCTTGCTCAGAATAATAATGCAGTGCCATGGATGCAGGAGCAGCAGGGACATTTAAGTTTAAAGATGTTGATGCACATTACTTCAATATGCAAGAGAATGCTGGGAATTGCAGTTCATTTCTACTGGAGTGGAATACATTTATGGTTTCCAGAAAGTCACTGCATTGCCTGTTTTCACTATACACTGATAAAGTCTTTAGGTTTGCATTTCATAACTCATTAGGTGCTGATTTGGAAATTATTTTGTTGCTATAAGGTAAATCACTCACTACTCAACAGATTTTTTCCCCCTGTGTAAGTATTTGGATATTTGTGCTGTAGAGATTTAAAATAAAGATGTGGGAAAAGGCAGGAGGAGCCAATCTAAAGCTTTTAGTTCCAGTTTGCATCTGGTGGTCACGTTGTATGACTGCCTGCCGGGGGAGGATCGATCACACACAGGCCAGCTTCAGAAGTGCTGTTAAGAACTGGTTTTATGTGACTAGCTGGTTATTGAACCCTACAGGAATTAAGTTACTTTGGGATTCTTGTATGTTTGCTTTGTGCTTACGAAGTCATAGGGCAGCGGTAGCTTGGGCTGTGCTGGGGGTTGCTGGATTGCTCCTCCACCCAACACAAGCATCTAAATTGAGCTGCAGGACTCAAGAGGTAGAGAAAAAGGCAAGATCCCCTCATTTACTAAAGTATTTTTTGCATTTCTGAGTATCATGACTGATCTCTGACCCCTGGCCAAGGCTAAACAGAGGTTGGCCATATTCAGGAAAGCTGAAGTCCTGTGAAAACCCATAGAATAGCTTTGTACCCTGTCAACTGGAAGAGCACTTCTTTTGGGGAGGTGAAGTCAAATGAATTGGCCATCTTGTGACTCTATGAA
Organism: Strigops habroptila; assembly: GCF_004027225.2. Classification (NCBI taxonomy): domain Eukaryota; kingdom Metazoa; phylum Chordata; class Aves; order Psittaciformes; family Psittacidae; genus Strigops; species Strigops habroptila. Next base: position 61,490,575 of record NC_044284.2, read on the forward strand.
TTTCCACCACTTCTTTTTCATAGAATCCTAGAATCCCAGACTGGTTTGGGTTGGAAGGAACCTCAGAGCTCATCCAGTTTCAACCCCCTGCCACAGGCAGGGGTGCCTTTCACTAGGTTACTCCAAGCCCCATCCAACCTGGCTTAACTAGTATCATCATCTCCAAAACTCCTGTCTATTACTTAGCTGTTGCTAAGCAGGATTGCTCTAAGTTCTGGCTATGTTCTTTCCCAGATATTCAGTGAATTTTCTATGCAGTACACATTAGGATGGTTAATTTTTATTCTGGTAAACCAGCTCCACGCCTTACATCAAGTCCATCCATGTGCAGTTCCAGATGTTCTATTACATTTATGCTTGCATGTAATGAATGAAGTTTATTGTAAGTATGAAAGTGTTCCTTAATTCTTGTTTTATCTCACACCTTCCAGTTCACATTAAATTATTAGTTGCATGTTACTTTGCTGCAGTGGAAAAGAGCTCTACTTCATGATGAAAGAGTAGAGTCTAATTTGAAAGAGCTATTTATTTGCTGCTGCTATCATTTTGATACTTTCCTACTATGTGATTTTCTTATTTTTACATTACTCATGTTTGAAATAATGAATGTTAATGCCAATAAATTGTCACAAACAAAAAATAGAAAAGGTTACAGTTTATTACTGCATTTGCTTGACTAAAGATTCTTTTCCCAAGATTTAACTGCAAATATCTTGTAATATTGTTAAAGTGTTAAATTGCCTTTTGAGTTTTCCAGGATTAGCTGAGTAGGATGAAGTGAGCAAATCCCTGTTTGAAGCCTCCCATCATTGGTCTTGTGGCTTGGGCAAGTTGATTCTTGGTTCCCCACATGTACAGGGAGATGGGTGAAGGTGGTCCACAAGGAAGGCTCATCTTGTGCCTCCAGCTCTTTATGGATCTGATTCCCAAGGGACAGTGTGGGCATAGAGCAATGGATCTCCAGCTTCAGGCTTGGCATTGCCTGCTAGGAAACTGCATCTCTGTCCCACAAACTGTAGTTGGGTAGCTGCCAAATCCAATGGGATTCAGGTGTTAAGCTTTTGTCTGAGGGGCTGCTGGATTGGAGAAGCCTGATATGTGGATCCCAACAGGTTGGGTGGGAACTAAGCACAGTGGTAGGGACAGGTTGGATGGGGCTTGGAGCAACCTGCTCTAGTGGAAGGTGTCCCTGCCCATGGCAGGGGGTTGGAACTGCATGAGCTTTAAGGTCACTTCCAACCCGAACCAGTCTGGGGTTCTGTGACTCTCTGATAGGTAAGACTGTGGACTCTTGGATGGATGAAAAACCAGAAAATTGGGCACATGAATAACCTTACTGGTGAAAGAGAAATTGCGAATTGGCAGATTTGTGTGGGCCATGTTCTTGGAGTTGATGCTTCTGAATTTACATGCTTTTTAGGATCTCAGGCATATTTTTAATATTCATATTCCATTGCAGTATTACAGCACTACAGCATTTTATGTGTGCTAAATGTTTAGCCTTGTGGAATTCATAATGAACTTGATAATGAGCTACCAGGACAATTAGTGAAAACAGGGTTTAAAGTGATTAGCGTATGTAGTGCATGGAAAGGTACATCTCATGTGAGTGGTGGTGACATTATGACTGAATGAATGATAGGATGGTTTGTGTTGGAAGGGACCTTAAAGCTCACCCAGCTCCAACCCCCTGCCATGGGCAGGGACACCTTCCACTAGAGCAGGTTGCTCCAAGCCCCTGTGTCCAACCTGGCCTTGAACACTGCCAGGGATGGGGCAGCCACAGCTTCTCTGGGAAAAGTCTGTGCCAGCGCCTCAGCACCCTCACAGGGAAGAACTTCTTCCAAGTTGGGCTTGTTGAGTTAAATTTTCCAAAGTAAACCTGGGGTTTTATTAACAAGTATTATCATTGCTCCGGTGTGCCCTGCTTATGCTCATTGGTGTGCTGAAGACATGTAACCAGGTATTTGTTAGCAAAATATGAGTTTATCCTGGTGGTTACCTTCAGCCAGATCTCCAACTGTTGCTGATGGATCAGTCTCTACTTTTCTCTGAGACAGATTTACAGATATTCTAACAAGATCTCATTGAAGTCAATGGCAATTAGACACAGCAGTTTCCCTCAAATAAGGAGTTAAGAATTGGTGTGTCATATGCTGAAAGCACAATAAATTACTCTTTCCAGTGTTGAAGGCAATGAGTGCAGGGAAGGGAAATTCATAATGAAAAGGTTGGAATAAAATACATATTAAGCTGTTTTTTTTAAAGCAGCTGAATTATTAATGTGGAGCTGAAATCCCACAGAGGGGCTACTGTGAGGTTAATGACCCACTCTGCCTCGTTAGTGTCACACAAAGCCCCCTTGGTAGAACTACTGTCATGTACAATTAGAGGAACTTTAATCTATATGTTACTGGTTTCTTTAGCAGAAATGACATTCCACTTGTTTGTTCCTGATTCTATTCACTAGATGCAATTTTCAGCTAATATCAGATATAACAGTTTTTAACTGCTCTTCAAATAACAAAAAATATACATTCACTGGCCTAGAAACTATTTGGTCCAGTTCTTATGTCAAAGCACACCAGTATAGGAGGTTAATATCTTCCAGATGTGCTTCTCACTTGGGAGACTTGGAGAAACATCAGGTTGAGTCCAAGTTTCCATTCTCCAAAGTTCAGGAACAATCTGTCTTGCAGCTGAGATTGCTCACACTGCAAATGCTCTTTAGAATTGTGAAGCCTCAGAGGTTTTCAGATGTTCGCACTGGAGATTCTGGTGGATTTGGTTCACCACAGAAGAATTGGCCAATACCCATATGCAATGTGGTGCAAGAATAGGGTGACTGTAGTTTGCTGAATCTTTGTGACACAGACTGGTCTTCTTGCTTGTGATCCCAGTGGGGGATGGTGGTCGTAGAATCACAGAATCATGGTATGGTTTGTGTTGGAAGGGACCTTAAAGCTCATCCAGCTCCAAGCCCCTGCCACGGGCAGGGACACCTTCCACTAGAGCAGGTTGCTCCAAGCCCTTGTGTCCAGCCTGGCCTTGAACACTGCCAGGGATGGGGCAGCCACAGCTTCTCTGGGCACCCTGTGCCAGCGCCTCAGCACCCTCACAGGGAAGAGCTTCTGCCTCAGAGCTCATCTCAGTCTCCCCTCTGGCAGGTTAAAGCCATTCCCCTTGGCCTGTCCCTACAGGCCCTTGTCCAAAGCCCCTCTCCAGGTTTCCTGGAGCCCCTTTAGGCCCTGGAGCTGCTCTAAGGTCTCCCCTTCAGGAGCCTTCTCTTCTCCAGGCTGCCCCAGCCCAGCTCTCTCAGCCTGGCTCCAGAGCAGAGCTGCTCCAGCCCTCGCAGCAGCTCCGGGGCCTCCTCTGGCCTCGCTCCAGCAGCTCCACGTCCCTCTTGTGCTGTTGCCCCAGAGCTGGGCCATATTGCCCTGCACTAAACTTACAGGTATTGATGACTTTATTTGACATACAGCATGACTTACCTTCTTTGTCATCCATAATGTTAAGTCATCTGTTGCAGAACAGAATCAGATATACCCTAGAGACTGAAGGAATGAAAAGCATTAAGAATCTCAGCTTCCCATCATTCACAACAAGATAGTTTTCGTGCCAGATGCTTCCTGGTATATGTATTTTCTGTGACAACTGGGGCAATTTTCTGTCTCAGCAGGTAGATTGTCTCTTTGCAGTATGTAGAGCTGTGTAAAGCTGTTGCTTAGGAGGAGCTGAGGAGACTGAAGCATGATATTAGGATCCAAAGCAACTCTGAGTAAATGGATCTTTTCTCTGGGAACAGTAGGGGTTGAGCTGTACTTCTAATGAAGCATTTCTTAGGCAGACAGAGAAGTGTCATTTATCAGTGGTGAATTGCCTTATGTAGGGGACTAAATCTGTCTCTGAATTTTCTGCTGTTGTGTCAGTTGCTTTCAGAATAGGGAGAGAATTTAATATCTAACCTGCTGGATGTGGGAAAATAGCAATATATTGAATAGTGCAGTAATAACTGCTGGTCTCCCTGCGGCTGTGAGCGTGGGGCCGGGGGTGTCTGCATAACACCGTACAATCACACCTTGACATTTGAAAAGGTCATCACTTCTGAGTTAACCACCTCTTCTTGCTTCAAGCAGTGAGATCCCGACCCGCTGTGGATAAAAGAGTGTTGTACCATGAATGGAGAAGGGTGTTTCACAAATGCCTGCTTATGGTGATCGCAGACTGTGCTAAATCTGTGTAGCTTTGTTGCAGTTCAGGGTTGTAGATTTGCCATCCATCATGAAAATATTGGTAACAGTCCTGCAATGATACATTATCCTTCAATTGCTGTATGGATAACAGAAAAGCACCAAAAATACAGATGATGTTGCATGTAGTCTCTTCTGGAGTCCTCCAGGCTGTTCTTTGATATCACAGACCAGTTTGGGTTGGAAGGACCCTTCAAGCTCATCCAGTTCCAGCCCCTGCCACGGGCAGGGACACCTTCCACTAGAGCAGGTTGCTCCAAGCCCCTGTGTCCAACCTGGCCTTGAACACTGCCAGGGATGGGGCAGCCACAGCTTCTCTGGGCACCCTGTGCCAGCGCCTCAGCACCCTCACAGGGAAGAAATATAAGGCAGAACTAATTCCTGATTAATAGGTATACCAGGTTTACTGCTGTTTGTGGTGATATGTGGGGGTCATCTGTGAAAACCCATATACCTCCCAAACCCAAATCGTGACAGTTTTACCTGCTGACTCAGCAGCGGGATCTGCATGCATCTATTTGTGTGTGATAACATATAAATTTAGCCTGAAGTCTCTGTTTCTCCTCTTGCCTTCCCATTACTTAATACTCTCTTTTTTCCCCAGTACTTCCCCTGTAAATGACCCCACCATAGGTTGCCCTCAGGGCAGTGTTTTAGTCATGCAGAGATTAAACCTCTGTTTCAGGAAGAAGTACATATTCAACATTAAGCCAAATAATCTTTATCCAGAAAAGATTTGAAATTCCCTTCCCTGCGATTTACCTCTGTTTGTTCAAGTGATTCAACTTACAAGTGTCACGACGCTTCCTTTTATTGAAAATCACTCTATTTATTGTTGGAAAAAACCCTGCAGTGGAATGTTTAATCAAAAAGTCATGATGGTCAGAGAATAAATCCCTCTCATTTTAAAACGTTTATACAAGGAAAAGGAAAATCTATCAGCAGCAAGTGAGAGAATCTCCAGAGAGCAGCAAATACAAGTGAAGGGCTGTGAAACAATTTCACCCCGGGCTCGGTGTTGCTGTATGAAACATGAAGTTATAATTTTGTAAATCTTGTTTTTAATGATCCATTTCCCCAAGTAGCCGAATAATAGAATTTATCAGAAATACTGTTTTGATAATCTGTTCAGTGCACAGAAAAAAATACCCAATAATCTATAAAAGTATAAAAATTAACAGTAGAATTAGGGAATTACATAGAATGACACATTTATAGAATAAATAATTCTGTAATTCTTTAAAACTTCTGAGGAAAAAAGTATTGACTTCACAATAGAATTTAATAGATAATTCTTTTCCCTTTATCTTTCCAGATAATTATTTTGTAGAATTCAATTGGCACCTTTTTAATTGAAATGAGATAGAGGTTTTCTACAGTAAAACCACTGAGGAATCATAAGCAGAATAGAATTGGCCAATGTATTTTAAACTAAACTATCCAGGTCCTTCTAAGGAAGTTCTCAGGCCATATTTGTATTTCCAGTGAAAGAATCTACCCCCTTTCTCTGACTACAGAATTTCGGTTCTTGAACTACTTGTACATTGTGGATGTGTTGATTACAAGGGTAGCACTGGGACCACAGTAACAAATAGAAGCTTTAACCTTTGGTTCTGCTGGGCAAAATAGAGCTGGTGAAAATCCAGAGTAGTTTACGCTTTGGGCCATTCTATGTTCTGACTCCTGGCAGTTATATCGTATAGTAGAATCATTCAGGTTGGAAAACACCTGGAAGATCATTGAGTCCAACCACTAACCCAGCACTGCCACATCCACCACTAAACCGTGTCCCTAAGCACCACATGTACATGTCTTCTAAATACCTCCAGGGACAGTGACTCCACCACTGCCCTGGGCAGCCTGTTCCAACGCTTGACAACCCTCCTTATGAAGAAATTTTTCCCAATATCCAATCTAAACCTCCCCTGGCCCAGCTTGAGGCCATTTCTGTATACTTATGAATGTAAATATTTGAAAAGTGGATGTTATAAAGAATAAGATACAGGTGTTTCTTGAGCCCACTGGCTGAAGCAACCATGCCAGTTCTTGCCAGCACTACTGCAAGTGGATCTCTGGTGGTCCAGCATCTTCCTAGGGTGTGAGAAAGGATTTTGCTCCTGACTAACTAACTAACCCTATCAACTAAGCAATATTACGTTGAGTTTTATACAGTAGTTTATTGTAGAGCAAACAGTATTTGGCTAAAAGTCGGTGTTAATAATAATGCTTCACCTAGAGCCTGAGTAAAGTACTGACAAGCGAACATGTGGGTGGTGGCACTTAATAGTGCTTGAGCCTCGGTGGCAAATGTTGTTTACAACAGGCGCTAACAGTGGGTGGTTATTCAGGGTTTTAAAGTCTCCTAAAGGAATAAGTGTTACCTCTTGATTGTTTCATTTGTCACTTAGAATCATAGAACGGTTTGTGTTGGAAGGGACCTTAAAGCTCCTCCAGCTCCAACCCCTGCCACGGACAGGGACACCTTCCACTAGAGCAGGTTGCTCCAAGCCCCTGTGTCCAACCTGGCCTTGAACACTGCCAGGGATGGGGCAGCCACAGCTTCTCTGGGCACCCTGTGCCAGCGCCTCAGCACCCTCACAGGGAACAACTTCTTCCTTATATCCAACCTAAATCTCCCCTGTTTCACTTTGAACCCATCACCCCTTGTCCTATCGCTCCAGTCCCTGATGAAGGTCCCTCTCCAGCATCCTTGTAGCCCCCTTCAGACACTGGAAGCTGCTCTGAGGTCTCCACGCAGCTTCTCTTCTCCAGGCTGAACAGCTCAAATGTTCTCAGCCTGTCTCCATACGGGAGGTGCTCCAGCCCCTGATCATCCTCGTGGCCTCCTCTGGACATGCTCCAACAGCTCCATGTCCTCCTTACGTTGAGGACACCAGAACTGTACTCAGTTTAAACTTAGAACTTTTCTTTTCATCCTGGTTCAAGTCTAAGTCTACCAAATCCTTTTAAATGGGCAAGGAATTGTATTTCTTAGCGTAATTCAATGCATTCATTGTTTTGGCTGCTACAAAGCCGTACTCCACTCATTGAGATCACTGCGTTTTCATTGTGCTCTGTTCCTAATAAAATAGTCATGATTTAACATCTTTCTGGCTAAAAATAGCAAGACCTTGGGCCTCATTACAGAGTTTGCTTTTGCTTGAGACCGTGTGCGATGGAGGTTGAAACGGTTTGTTTCCAAGGAAACAAATGCACTGCACTTGCTTTCCATTAAATGTTTCCTGTAAGGAAATGCCATAACCAGGAGAGCAAAGTGTCAGGAGGTAAGAGTGGCCTGTGTGGAGCCTTTCTCTGAAGCATCTGGGTTCATGTTTTCCTGCAAATAGGAGTGGATTTTCTCAAATCACTATTTGGGTGCATGAAAGAAAGCGGTGGAGTGTTGGCATCTGAATGCTGGAGTCTTGAGATTCATCATCCAGGCTCAGCGGGGATTCTTTTGTGCAGGTGTCATACGTGCTCTTGAAAGAATATGCAGTGCACTAGGAGCATCCTTTATGGTTAAAAATAAGACACCTGCTAGTTGATATTACAGCTCTACTTCTACAGGTAGCTTTTATTTTCCATCTTAGGTTAAAAGTCAACATCCCTGGCAGTGTTCAAGGCCAGGTTGGACACAGGGGCTTGGAGCAACCTGCTCTAGTGGAAGGTGTCCCTGTCTGTGGCAGGGGGTTGGAATTGGATGAGCTTTAAGCTCCCTTCCAACCCAAACCATTCGAGGATTCTATTAGTTTGAGTAGACATATTCTTGGTGGTTTTCTGTGTTGCTACAAGTGTATGGAGTCTGCCTTTCGCATATGTGATGTGGAAAAGGGCTGAGGAGCACAGAGTGGGGAGATGTTTCCCGATTTCTTGCCTTTTTCTCTGAGATTTGGTTTTGTCAGGGAAATAGGATCAATAAAAAAATGGTTTGAAAATGATAGTAATGGGCAAAAAAGTTGGGAAAAAATGCCAAAGTGCGAAGGTGGCTTTTGTATGTGGGGGTTTCCCCCAAAAGTTGGAAGCATTTAGGAAGAGCGTGTCTTCTCCCTGCTCCTGAGATAGTGATATTTAGAGGGTAGGGAACGTAAGTGATAAAGAATAGCAGTTAAATATATACACTCACGATGCTGCAACATGGACTATTCTGAGATGCATGAGTAAGTCTCTCAAAGGACTTAAACCTCTTCATGAAACCTGTTCTGGGAAAAGTGGGTTTTCATTATATACCATAGGTCATCCAGGAAGAGCAGGTCCATAGAGAACATCACTGAGGATGGTGGGAAAAGCTCTTCTAAGGGGCACCTCTGCTAAGAGAGGCAGAACAAGTCTGTCTTTACCAGGTCCTGAACCACACAGAACTGAAATAGCTCTTTTTAGCCTTGGTGTCTTTAGCAATTATGGGTTTCTACCTAGAAAAGCTAGGTTAATCAACTTTGCCTATTTGAAGTGAAGATGGATGTATTAAATTATGTGCAGTGTCATGTCTCTTTCAAAAGGTTGCTATGATGCCAGGCTCCAATGAAGGAGATCTATGTTCTCTGTGGGGCTTTGGCAGAGCTCGCCCTCTTGAAGAGCAAGATCCCTAGTTGCCTGGAAAGTCTTTGCTGGCAAACCTCAGCGATTTCACCTAGTTCAGAGTGAGTGATGCTTTGGGGATTGTTAAATCCTGAGTCTAACCCCTTGGGAGAAGCTCAAGGCTGCTGTGCCCTGGGAATTAGATAATCAGATGCTTTTCCACTGCTGGTAATAAAGGCAGGAAAAGGAGTGTTTTCTTGGCACATTCTGTACTGGTACGTGATATAAATCCCTTTGGTGCGCCTTTAAATGACACATGGGTACATGTGCTCACGTGAAGCTGATCCTCATGATGATGTCTCTGTGCTCTGCCAGGAACAGAAGCAGATATTCCCCCAAATTCTGTCTGGCTATACCTGCTCTCTAAGAAGACTAAAAGACTTTAAGATTTTTCTGGACAACATGCTGGGATATCTAGTCTAGGTCATGCTTGAGTAGAAAGGTTGGACCAGGTGATCCTTGAGGTCCCTTCCAACCTGAGATTCTGTGATTCTATGAAGTCCTTTCCCCCTGCGTTTCTTTCTGTCCATTGTTTCTCTTTTGCCAAGATGATTTCCCACCAGGGAAGAAGATGGGAAGATGAGAGAGGTGAATTCCTGATGTGTGTACCTTGAGAATAATGGTTCTGAGTATTCAGTGGGAACAAAATCTAATAGTTAGTCGCGTAAGCGTCAAGATGTGTTGCTAGATATGCAGGAAGGGCGGGTTTGTGTTCAGTCCTATTTCAGCTCATCTGTGTTGCTGCTGCACTGCATTTGAGATCCGTTTGCAGGGTGATCCCTATGGAAGGTGTTGGGGTGGGTGTTTAAATATCCACCTATCTCATGCATACACTGGTTTAATAGCACAGGATAGCACCAGTATGTGTAAAAGATGTGGATGTATAAAACCAGTGAATGTTGTGCCCATGAAGCTGTTATCTCCTTGCTAAGGCTTCCAAGCATCTTTCTTCATGTTCACTAACCTTTTTGTTAGCCTCTGGTTTATATTCCCTTGTTTTCACCTTGCTTGGCCACTGAAGGATTTGAGCGGGGTTCTTCATGCTCCCTGTGCCGAAGGGTTTACAGCTTTACAGGAACAGAGGCTACAGCTCAGCCAAGACAGCAAAACAGGAGAAATCATCCAGCACTCAACACAGTTGCCAAGAGAAGCTGTGGCTGCCCCATCCCTGGCAGTGTTCAAGGCCAGGTTGGACACAGGGGCTTGGAGCAACCTGCTCTAGTGGAAGGTGTCCCTGCCCGTGGCAGGGGTTGGAGCTGGATGAGCTTTAAGCTCCCTTCCAACACAAACCATTCCATGATTCATTCTGTATTTCAGACCACCACTGCTTCTTTCATGCCCCCAAGTGAAAGAGATTTAAAACCAGATACCAGCAGACGCCAGGAACACCGAGAGGAAGTAGAAGTACCCACAGCATGTCTAAGCCACCCCAGAGCTCACTGACCTTGGACCTGGTTCAGAGCAAATCGCTGCCATGTGCTGCATGTATTACACAGTATGCTTTTGCTCTGAAACAGGCATTTAATAACAGAGCATGGCTTACTCTGTATAGCTAACTCTGGGGAAGCTTCTGGGATAATGATGGCACAATCACTGGTTTCAGATGATTTAAAAGTGATTCCTGTTCTGATTTTTTGCAGTTTGAGCATGCCAATATCTCCTGGCTTGGATGAATGCACAGAGACACGCGGCTTATTCTGCTGCTGGAAGTTAAAATGAGAGTGATTTTAATATGAAAAAATGACTATTGTCAATACAAGTTACTTCTTTGTTACAGCAATATAAGATATCATTGAGTGGGGAGTTTCAGTATGCTAAGGAAGTGATGTATTTGAATCTTAACATTGGTTAAGTTTTGCCATGTTATCTTAGATTTCTTTAGTTCTCAAGGGGTCTGAGAAACTGAAGACTCCCTTCAGAGTTCAGGATATTGTATTGCCTCCTTTAGAGTGAAAATCAGGGATTGTAGTGTTCGATAAAGGTAGATGAAGAGCCTTGTTGCTAGACTTGGAAGCTGTATCAAGGAGATAACAGCTTCGTGACTGCAACATACACTGGTTTTATACATCCTCATCTTTCACACATACTTCTGCTATCCTGTGGCCATAAAACCAGTGTCTGTATGAGCTAGGTGGTATTTAAACATCCACCCGAACACTTGCCATTGGGATCACCACTGGTGGTGGCCATTTCATGGTGCTGGTGGTGGCTATTTCATGTCCAAACAAGTGCTAAGTGGTAAATTTGCAAAGATTTGGAAGCTTCTCCTCATGGAGTTCACTTGGGATCACCATGGCCAGTGGTGGATGTAAAATACTGGCTTGCAAGTGAGGAAGCATATGGAGAATGTGACGAAATGTTCCTGTGTGTTCCGGGGCTTCCTCCCTGTCGCAAAATCAGATGTAATACAAAATACTTTAAAATATTTTCATGCAGATGGATTTGCAGTCAAAGGAAACTGTGAGCACGATGGGAGTTAACATGAGGGGAGAGAGCAGAAAGGAGCAATCCGAGTGCCTGAGGAAACTGCTGCTTTCCCTTGTCTCCTGTCAGGAAATAGCTCCTTAAGTACCGCACTCCCAGAACGTCATCTGCTTGTTTTAACACAAAATGCCATCGTGTAAAAATACCCTTTCTTCAGTCGAGGAGGTACAAAAGCAAATGCAGCAGAAAGCTGCAGCTTCAAGGGTAGAAAACACACCAATATGAAGTGTTGAGGGTTATGGCCTTTGTTAAAGAGGTAATTCTTTTTTCCACGTATAAATCAGTGCTGGGGATGAGGTCCAGGGAAGCAGCAAAGCTGGTGCTGCTGCGTGGTTCCCACCCGCCGCCCCTGTCCTTGTGCTTTACCATATCTACAAATCCGGTCCTATACGTAGGTACCTATATTTGGGCCCAGCTCGAGTCTGAAAGCTCCAGGGCCACGTCAGCGCCCAGGGCTGTGTTCCTGGGGGTTTATTACTCATGCAGAAGAAGTCCAGCCTGGTTGTGGGGCTCAGCTTTCCTTCCTGGCCTGCAGCAGAGAGTGGGAAGTGCAAGAGCGTGCCGGCATCGGGTGTTTGTTCGGCATCTGCTTTTCCAGATGGCTCCACTGGTGGAGGGAGGACCCAGAGGCACAGCTTGGGAAGCCTCACGATGCTGGATACGTTGCCACCCAACTGCTCTGAGATGCCTCATTGCTAATTTTTAGTCTGCTGACAGGGGATGATATTCTGATATCATCAGGCCAAAGGAGGTGGTCCTGCCCCTCTACTCTGCTCTGGTGAGACCCCACTTGGAGCACTGTGTGCAGTTCTGGTGTCCCCCCAGAATAAGAAGGACGTGGAGCTGCTGGAGCAAGTCCATGAGGATGATCAGGGGCTGGAACACCTCCCATAGGAAGACAGGCTGAGAACATTGGGGCTGTTCAGCCTGGAGAAGAGAAGCTGCATGGAGACCTCAGAGCAGCTTCCAGTGTCTAAAGGGGGCTACAAGGATGCTGGAGAGGGACTCTTCATCAGGGACTGTAGCGACAGGACAAGGGGCAATGAATTGAAACTGAAACCGGGGAGATTTAGGCTAGATGTAAGGCAGAACTCTTCCCTGTGAGGGTGCTGAGGCGCTGGCACAGGGTGCCCAGAGAAGCTGTGGCTGCCCCATCCCTGGCAGTGTTCAAGGCCAGGTTGGACACAGGGGCTTGGAGCAACCTGCTCTAGTGGAATCTCCACTGCAGAGCATGCAGCTCTCACATCGTACCAGTGAGCCAGTGGCGATGCACCAGACTCGTTTGGGTAAGTGGGACATTTCTGATAAGTTTCCAACAGAAGATAAAACAATGAATCAAAAACTGCAGCTGGTTTGTGAGTACCATGTTCTTCATAACCATCTCCATGGGGTCTGAGTTCTGACTTCACTTGCAATTAATTAGTGGGAGAGTTTACATCCATTTTATGTCAACAGCATATAGGATGACATCTTTAGAGTGCACATTTTTGGGGAGAGCACACCAAACCCTCAAAGCTGGGATTTTGCTGTATATAGAAGAAGTGCCTGCACTGAGCAGGTTTCCATCTGGTTTATATTTTGATCGACAGCTTTATTGCATTTTTAGGGAGCTTTAATTTTATGTTCCACTTTGGCTACTTCCAACCTATAAAGCTTTCACAAACCAAATTGAGAAAGAGATGCTGCAGGGGATGCGAGTTCCCACCGCAGCACGTAATGTGACTAAACCAAAACCCAGCATCATTTATCTGATGGAAACAGAAACTACCAGAAACTGAGCCTTTATGTTTAAGATGAAATGTGTTTGCTCTCGATGCTCCACTTTGGAAATGCAGTTGCTGTAAAACCTTGGTTAGGGAAGAAACACTGATAGCTGCTTTCTTGGTGAAATGAAATGAACTAGAGTGCTGTAATTCCTTGCATATCATAGGCTCACAGCATGGTTTAGGTTGGAAGGGACCTTAAGATCATCCAGTTCCAACCCCCTGCCATGGGCAGCCACAGCTTCTCTGGGCACCCTGTGCCAGCGCCTCAGCACCCTCACAGGGAAGAGCTTCTGCCTAAGAGCTCATCCCAGTCTCCCCTCTGGCAGGTTAAAGCCATTCCCCTTGGCCTGTCCCTACAGGCCCTGATGAAAAGCCCCTCTCCAGGTTTCCTGGAGCCCCTTTAGGCACTGGAGCTGCTCTAAGGTCTCCCCTTCAGGAGCCTTCTCTTCTCCAGGCTGCCCCAGCCCAGCTCTCTCAGCCTGGCTCCAGAGCAGAGCTGCTCCAGCCCTCGCAGCAGCTCCGGGGCCTCCTCTGGCCTTGCTCCAGCAGCTCCACGTCCCTCTTGTGCTGTTGCCCCAGAGCTGGGTCAGGGCTGCAGGGGGGGTCTCCCCAGAGCGCAGCAGAGGGGCAGGATCCCCTCCCTGACCTGCTGACCTGCTGGAAGGAAGGTGTTGCTGAGAAGTGATGTGTCTGTTTTGAAAAGATGGATGGTCCTGGGGGGCCCTTTGGTAGTGCATTGCAGAGGAGACATTCAGGCTATATTGAGAGCATTGCTCCAGAAACTGCAGTTTCCTGCTGCCAAATGACTTTTAGTGACACCATTTTTGGAAGACATAAAGTGCTTGTGCCATCTCCTGCCTGTATTTACCCCGAGCTCTGCAGATTGAGTTCCATGTTAGTGTAAGACGATGTAAAGAAGCTCATCCTTCACATTCAGCACCTCTTAGACACCCATAGCACAGGTGTGGGGACTGCACCAGCTGCAGAGCTGGGGGAAAAACAGCCCAGAATAGTCAAGTCGACAATTAAACAGTCATCTGCATTGGCAAGAGATTTCAGTGAGCCTGCCCCGAGTGAATACGTACCTGTAATTATGCTGCTATTTTCTGCAGTCCAGTGCTTGCCTTATCCTCGACTTGTGTTCCTCTGAGGTCTTTGCCATATGCGTCTTGCAGAAGAGTCTACAGGAGCTCCAGGTCTGGTTTTGGAGCTGGTAATTTCCTGGCGTACCAAATTACCAGCAGGTTTCAAGTTATGTTACAGCAGGTACAGCTTGTTATTTGGTGAATAAAATCCCAAAATTCAAGCTAAAATAGATTATCTTCAAATCATGTTCGAAGAGCTAATTATTTTGAATGGGTATATGCTTTGTGATTGCGTTTCTTAAACAAGAATACTGGTATTTAATGTAAGGGTTGGCAAGGCTATGTTCCTGGAGCCCTTGTGTCGGTCCTTGAGCAGCCTATTGAAGAGAAAGAAGGAAATTAGAATCACAAATCAGTATTTCATCATTATGAATCAGTGTGGCCAGAAAGAAAGAAAGAATGGATGAAGAGCTCCTGTGAGGCTGAGGAGCTGGTTTGATGCACAAGCAATCGCATCCTTTGCAAATCAATAGATGGCTTTATACCGTGCAGTGCAGCCCATGGTGAAAGGTCAATACTGCTCTGCAAAACAGCTAATGAAATACTGGGAGCAGCACTGGAGGAGTTTGTTTCTGAGTGGTTTTCATGCTTTTTGATCAGGTAGGAAGATGGCATGTTATCCTGATTATTCATCAAATCCCAGACTGGTTTGTGTTGGAAGGGACCTGAAAGCTCACCCAGTTCCAACCCCCTGCCCGAACCCCCAACGCCAACTCTCCAGGTTTCTTGTAGCCGCTTTAGGCACTGGGAGCTGCTCTAAGGTCTCCGTGGCCTCCTCTGGACTCCACTATTCCACTGTTAACAACTCAGAGGAAGACAAAATACTCCTCAAAACGTATTTAGTATCTTATTTATTTATGTATCTGGGGTCAAATCCCCAGTATTCTCTTGCATTACTTGAGGGTCTTTAACCTGGAAGGAGGCAGCATCCAATGTGCGTATTCTTCCCAAATGTGCTGCGCTGCTGGTTTATCTCAAGATATCCACAATATCAGCTGGGTTTTTTCCAGGCTGCTTTATCTGTGCCTTTCGGGGCCAGAGAACATTCCTGAGCCTTCACAGCAACCTGCTGTTGACGGAGGGGATGAAGGTAATGAAGTGCTGAAGGGCCTGGAGTGTTTCAAGGCAGCACGATAAGGGGCCGGCTGTGCAATGGCTGCATTCTGTAACTCCTCTGCAAGATATGGGAAAAAGAAAAATACACAGTTCTTTTCCAGCAAAAAAAAATGGTTTTGAAGAGCAATTTTTCACACCATATTTGACGTTTTCCTTAATGGAAAACTTCATTGGTGGAACATTGGCATTGAGGCTGCCAGGCTGGACCGATGGGACTGGCATCGTTAGTTGGGCTTGCAAAGCCATTGTAGCTTCTCAGTAATAAATGTATTAAATATGTAGATGTGGCACCCAGTAGATAAAGACCAAAATGAACAACTTGATGATCTTTTGATGTGTGTAGGGGTAGAGGCAGGGCACTCAGCAGTGCTTGGACCCAGGAGTGAGGTACAAGCGGGTTCTGATCATAGCCCTGAGAGTTACATTCATTTCTGTCATGTTGATACTGCAATTGCTAGTCTTGCGCTTGGGTCTTTAGTGGGGGATAATTATTCAACTGTCTGAGAAGCTATAGGAGAAAAAAACAAGAGAATGACTTATTATCCTTCCCAGCCAGCCACCGTTTGATTACTGCCATGTTCCCTGCAATTATCCACATCAAGTTCAGGATGCTCGAGGAAGGGAAAGGTTGGAAACGTGATGGGGGATACCACACAAATGGGAGCAGGGAGGGAAAATGCAGGATCTCAGTGTGGTAGGACAGAAAAGAAGGAATAGTGCATGAAAAGGTCTGTTACCAAATTAGCAGTGAATTGATTTTGTCTTTTTCACCTAGAAGAATAGAGTTTAAGGCCAGTGCAGTTCACCAGGACTTGCCATTGGAGAGGGTGTTTTTTCCCAGGCAGGGGGTTGGAGGACACAGACATTTTAAACCTCATAACATTTAACATACCAGCCTGAGAGCTGGGGAAAAGCTAAAGGGGCAGAACCATGTGGAGCAAGAGGAGGACATTAAACAGGATTTTCTTTGAGTCACATGAAATCATGAGAGTTTTCAACTTGTTGTGTGCGGGCGGGAGGAGAAGCCCATGGAGTGATGGGTGGGAGATTGTGGGATTTAGCAGTGGTTTGTTGCTCCCCAAGCCCACAGTGTTGGCATGTCCATTTGGAATGGCCCAGAGGCTTGGGCTATGCTCATTATGTGGAACCTGTTGTACCAGTATGATCTGCAGGCTGGGATTGAAGATGTGCATGTGTCTCTGTATATTTATCTCCATCCATGAATGTTTGTGGGACTTTTTCATATATAAGATGCATTTTTCTGCGGTCTGCATGGATTTGAAAGCAAAATTACCTGCCACCACATGTAAAACTGGCTCCTTTAAAACCAAAGTGACTAAAGTGGAGATGCAACAGAAGAAATGAGAGGCACAAACTGTTCCGTGGAATCCCAGACTGGTTTGGGTTGGAAGTTTGCTTAAAGCTCATCCAGTTCCAACCCCCTGCCACAGGCAGGGACACCTTCCACTAGAGCAGGTTGCTCCAAGTCCCTGTGTCCAACCTGGCCTTGGGATTTGAGATCTTAATTACTAAACCAGTTACTCACTCCCCTTTCCAGTTCAGACTTAGCTGCAGAGCAGGGTGATCCGTCAGGATTCAGGTCTCTGTTTATGGAGAGGCTCCTCGAGCCATGGTTTTGATCCCCCTCTCCATGCCCCACGGTGCTGGGCTCCGGTGCTGTCCCCTCCTGCTGCTTTGGGAACCTCCTCCCTGGGGGTGGGGAACATTCTGCATCACTTATGACTGATGAAATGTAAAGCCCACTTCTACGTCACCTATAGGAAGCCCATTTATACATGTTTGCTTATTTGATTTCAGCCCATGATCGAATCCCTTCCTGTTGGTTGTCAAGGTGAAATGTCTGGAGACTTCACCGGGAGGGAGGAAAAAATCCAGTAAATGGAAAAGCTGCTCGCACACACTGCGCATTTCTTGACATTGAACTTCTTGCTTCCCAAGCAGAGGGAAGCACAGCTCACACTCCAGCATCATTCCCTAACCCCCCATCCTTACCCCTGCGTTCGGCTGGGCAGCGGTGCTGCCCGGGCAGGGATGTGTCAGCAGATTCCCTTTCAGCATTCCCAAACCATCGCAGCGCTGCTGCTGCTGGAAGCGCTTTACATTCTCCTTTCTTTAACCATCCCTTTGTCCTTACATCCCCTCCCTGTGCTCCGGAGCGCCGGCGGCAGCGGGTGCGTGGCGGGGGGCCGGCGGCCAAGCCCCGGGCTGTGCTCCTGCGGAAAAGCCCTTATTCCAGGAGCCGCTCCGCGTTCCCACCACCCACCCCCTGACGTCTGGATGCACCAGGGAGCTGTGCCGGGTTTGATGTTTAGCGGCGGGATTTAGATGTAAATCTTGTAAAATTCCATTTTATGCAGAGACACACAAATCTGCTCCGGCTCAAAGGCTCTGGGGGAGCTGCAGCTGCGGAGGTACCTGCTCCGAGGATCTTCCTGCAGGCAGAGCACCTCTCCAGCCAGGCACAGGGAGAGCTGGAGGGGCAGATAGGGATCCCATCCAGAAACACAGCCCCGTCCCTGAGCGGCGGGAGTGACGCAGAGCACAGCCCTGCTCCTGCAGTGACCCCTTGCAGGGAGCTTGCAACCCGCTGAGAGCATCGCTGCTTCTTCTGCTTTGGTGGGATGGATGAGCCAGGCCTTTTGCCACAGGGACAGGCTCCTTCCTGCCTGTAAC
The DNA here is from genome assembly GCF_004027225.2 of Strigops habroptila. Taxonomy (NCBI): domain Eukaryota; kingdom Metazoa; phylum Chordata; class Aves; order Psittaciformes; family Psittacidae; genus Strigops; species Strigops habroptila. The sequence continues at coordinate 61,508,605 of NC_044284.2, forward strand.
CTGGACGGGGAGCTGAGTCCCTGTTTTCACCCCGGGAATACCATCTCTCACATCCACGGAGCGCAGGAGGAAAGCGAGAGCGGAGTTTCTGCAGCGTCAGAAAACTTTGATTCATCTGCGAAGGTGGTGAATGAACGAGGGATGTGACCTGGAAAGGATCAACAGGAAAATGGGGATGTTTCTCCAGCTTGGAAAAGGATTGCTTTTCCCCCCCTCGCCGTCTCAGGATCACTGGAAGGGATTATACAAATGAGAGCAGGAAACTGCAGTCAGGGCTTTGCCAGAAATAGATGATTTTGTCTTTTTCTTCTTGATAGCAATGAAGAAATATGGGAGTCTGTAGAGGCTGCTCCACAGGCACCCTCACATTCTGATTGCCAGGTCATTTGCATCCTTTTCTAAAGTGACATCCACCCTGCAATGGGAGTTGACATGTAATCACAAAGAATATAAACTCCTGGAAACAGCTCCGTGCCACTGACACAACTTCAGAAGGAAGTTTGGAATCAGTGGGAAATGTGCTGACTCTTTTCGGACGAGCGGAAGAGAAGCAGCATCAAAGATGTTGAATGTAAATTTTTTACCTAATCGCCGTCACTCGTGGATTTGGTGAGTATCATTTGGGTTTGGCCCCATCAGAGCAGTTCTGGTGGGCAAAAGAGTTTGGAAATGCGTGATTTTACCTCTGCAAAAAGCAGTGCTTAACGGAAACGCGGATAAGGATACGCGCGTTCCTCGAGCTGCAGAATCTCGGGGTGTTTGCGGGATGTTTTCTTTTCCTCTGTCTTTCCTGATGGGATTTGGGTCTCACAGCGCACCCTCACGATGCCTGTAATTGGGGGTGTGGGAAATCTTGTCTTGCGCTTAATTATTTTCGTTACAAGGTGTGTATGAACATACGTTTTCATTTGAAGAAGTAATGAGTCACTGAAACATCTTCTCACTTGGGTGGTTTCATGGTGTTACCTCGGCACCTTCCCCAGCCTGTTGTCAACTCCAGCTGCACTCTAAGAAGCAGCCGGAGCTGCTGCTGCTGCCTCTGCTCTAATCTGTGGTGTTGGGGCAGGGGGGATGCTCGGGGAACTCCAGGGGCACATCCCACAGTGGGAACTGCACGTTTGAGTCTGAGACTGCGCCAAAACGGGATTCGCTTTCATAGGAGGTCAGGAACGAAGTCATTGGATAGTGTGATATATATGGTTTACAATCTATATGTGGTTTTATAATCTAAAATCTGTGATTATAGGTAATCTGTGTAGTCTATACAACATCTTGTGAGAATATTCAATATAGAGGGAATTTTGTATTCTAGATATTCAAATATATTCCGTATAGTTACATATTCTTACATAGAATTTATTCTGTGTAATCTTATTATTGCTTATAATAATTTAATTGTGGCTTCCTCTGCATTAGGCTCTGAGATGAACCTATAGCTTAGGGTTTTGTAGATATTAATAAAAATACCAAGTTCTGAGTCTCTGAATGGTGCTGTAAAGACATAGAGATAGTTTTCCTCCTCCAGAGCATGGTCTGCTCATCTTGAAGAGCTGTGTGTTGTGGTGCAGGGACGGGAGAATGGAAAAGGTAAATATTTAGAGAAGAAAGCATCATTGCGTTACTGGGAGACCTCTGGTTAAAGCAACTGGTAAGAAAGGAAGAAACAGGAGTCCCTAGAGATGAGGAGGCAGCAAGAAGGGGAAGGGAGGAGGGTCCCACCGGTTGAGTTCTCTGTGTGAGATGCTGTGTGTCCTTCCTTCCCAAGGACCGGTCCATGCTGGTCTTAATTAGAAACCCAATGGTGTCTGTCATTGCAGTGCATAAACATCAGGGCTGTGTCTTCCACACTGATCTATTGACAGCTGAGAGGAGAAGGATTGCTCTGTCTCTGCTGCGCTGTGGATTGGGATGGACATTGAGGCTGTTCTCCTTCCTGCTGCCGGCTGTGCCAGCCCTGGGGAGCCACAGTGGTGGCAAGGTGCTGCCCAACACCCTCTGCCCTTCTGCAGGACAGACCTGACGTGTCACCTCGCTGGTTGACACGGCTGTTCTGTGCTCAGGAGGGCAGCGGGTGTTGGCAGCACAAGTTCCTACCCAGCCGGAGGGGTCCTCTTAGGTGGGTGTGCTGCTGACCTGGCCGTGCGACTCTTGCACTCCCTCCCAAGCAGATGGAATGCTGCAGAGAGGCAAGGACCATGTCATCCAGGTGTCGGGTGTACAATTGCTGTGCAACACACCGTTTCAGACAAGCACATTACCAATATTGAGCAGCTTTGTACCAAAATAGTTCTGTTTCTCCATACATAGATTTATATTAGGTGAGATGAGCTCTGAGGCACATTTACAAAGGAGAGGATAGGAGTTATCCTATAAAAATTCACTACCTGCTCAGAGGTGGAAATAAAGCATATTCTTCACCCCATGTTGGTCTAGTTACAGGCTGAGTCTTGCTAATCACAACCTTTGTATCTGCCTGGTTGCTTGTTCAGAGCCTGTGTTGTGGCTGAGATCCACTGTCAGCCTTCTGCACTGTATCCTCAGGCACTTTGTTCTCCTCAATAAATTCTTGGTCTTCTTCTGAGCTTCTCTTTCCTCTGTCCATCACTCATAAGCAAACCCTTTAACTAAACTTTAAGAAGAAAAGTATTGCAGACATTGGTGCAAGCACAAGTGTTCCCTAACCTGAACTACCCAAAGTGTATTCATTAAATAAAACAAATCAACTTTTCCCATTTTCAATCTTTCAACTCACTTAATTCAAGCTGAGATGTTTGCAGTTGGCTGAGGCTGGAAGTATTTCCATAATGTGGTACCATATGTACTGATTGATTTAGAAATTGAGCTTTGAAGTCCTCAGGTTTTGCTTTGGGAGTTAATGCTCTCCGATATCATGGGTAAAAATCTCCTCTGCCTTCATGTTGTCTTGTTTTAGTGTGGCTTAGCTGTAACTTTAGATGTACTTAAAACATTTTGGGTGTCTTCATGTATTAATTCCATAGCCTTCTATAAATAGGTAGTATCTTCAACAAAGAAATGATTTATATGCAGAGGGTAGGTTTGAGAGACAGAACTGTAGGCACAGTTTAGAAAGAGGAGGCCAAATATTTCTCTTGTGCTCACAAATGGCTGTAGGAAGCATAAAGAATCTGCTGTTGAGATGTGTCTGCAGCGAAGTCAATGCCTGGCTGGAACTGGGGCTTTAACAATCAAATCATGAGGATTTAATTGGGTCTGAGCAACACAGTATTTGCTTTCCTTCTTTGAAGAGCCGGTTACGGAGGGATTCTGGTGGAGGAATGGTGCTTGGTATTTAGTGACCTTTCCCGTCTCTTCATGCTGTTTGTGTTCATGCTTCCCTTCAAGTTGTTTGTGGCTGTATTTTCATGCTGGTCTTGCAATGTGGAACATAAGAGTTAATGCATCTGAGGCTGCTCTGGTCGTATCTACATGATCATATTCACATTCATTAGCTTAACTTCCCGTGAAACAACCTATGTAACTTTATTTGGATGGGAAACTCCTTTTAGCCAAGTTCGTGTATATCCATATTCTTCCCCGTGAGGGTGCTGAGGCGCTGGCACAGACTTTTCCCAGAGAAGCTGTGGCTGCCCCATCCCTGGCAGTGTTCAAGGCCAGGTTGGACACAGGGGCTTGGAGCAACCTGCTCTAGTGGAAGGTGTCCCTGCCCGTGGCAGGGGGTTGGAACTGGATCAGCTTTAATGTCTCTTCCAACACAAACCATTCAAGGATTCTAGAATCCTATTCCTACAGGCCCTGGTCCAAAGCCTCTCTCCAGGTTTCTTGTAGCTCCTTTAGGCACTGGAAGCTTAGGTGATGCTGCCTGGCTCTGCAGACAACTGCTGTGCAGAGCAGTTGTGTGCTGTGTCAGGTTTAATATCCTGGATGAGAAGGGATGGATGAACTGGGACAATTCCTTGATAAACCGAAAGTGCTACGAAATGGGCACATGTGGCTTCACAGTGCACAGTGGTAATTCATCAGCTCAGTGTCGTGGGTCGATTTCTTACTGAGGAAATTGATTCATGTTTAGCAGTCAGGATGGTAGAATTAACACATTTTCATATGCTTTCTCTAAAAAATAAAAGCTAAGGAAGCTAAACTGCTATGAAAGGCTTGTGGTTGCTTTGTTTTCTAGGATTTATAGTGAGAGCTACATCAGAAAGCAACAGAACCATACAAATAATAGGGCAAAGAGGGAATATATCCTATGAAATCATTATTAAATCCCTTTATAAGCCAATGAAAGATTTGGTTACTTTGGAATTTTGTATTTTCTCCCCCAAAAATTAAACTTCCAGAATTTAGTGATGAGCTTTAGGCTTTAACACCTTTGCTATCTGCATTTTCCAGCACCACGTCCTTTGTTAGTTGTACTGAACAAAAATATACCTGTATATTTCTGCAGGAATGGGGGAGTTTTTGCTGTGGGCAGGGTGAAGGAGCCCGGCTGTGGTGCAGTGTGATGGATGGTGTCTGTCTGGGAGCAGCAGCAGAGCCGGGCAGGCTGGGAGCTGCTGCTGCTCTGATTTCACTGTCCCATTGACGTCACTGGGAGGTTTCAAACCAGCCCAGTATGTCAAGAGAACTTGCACAGAGATGAAACAATGAAAAACTGGGAGCTGGAATAACAACGAGGTTTTTCCCCCCTCGGGAAACCTTTCCTGGTTTGTTCTGTTTTCACACCCTTTATCTAGTTGCTGTTTAAATAAATATAACTGCAGTTCTAATAAACAGTGAGGCTCAGCCGTGACGAATTGAACTATAGAAAGGCTGAGAAAGGGGGGGCTGGAGGAGGGGCTGCAGGAGGAGACCTGCTGCTGCTTACCTGCAGCATCCAGCCTCGTCTGCCCCAGACTGCTGCTGCTGATAGCAGTGGGTTTGCCGGGTGTTTGCACACACGAGCTGCAGCCCTGAGAGCTCTGTGATGCTGTGGCTGTGTCAGGTACATCAGCTGAAATGGAGCGTGGCTCATTAGAGCACTGCCCTGCTGAGAGATACCAGCACCTCCGCCCCGACGGGTGCTCTGTTCCTCCCAAGGTGACTGAATGGCTTTTTAACTGTCGTTCAGACAGTTTAGAAATGTCATTTTACAACACTCACATAAAATAAACATGCTATTAACATTGTTATATTATGTGGAACAGTATCATTTTGTGTTCTGTGTTATAAACTCCAGGATCTTTCTTTTCTATATGCTTGCCCTCAAAATGACAAAGCAAAGATAGCTCGTTGTGAACTAGAGAGTGAACAGTGCAAGGTTCAAGACAGCAGCCGGGTGCTGGTGTAAATCATAGGGTTATAGAATGGTTTGTGTTGGAAGGGAGCTTAAAGCTGATCCAGTTCCAACCCCCTGCCACGGGCAGGGACACCTTCCACTAGAGCAGGTTGCTCCAAGCCCCTGTGTCCAACCTGGCCTTGAACACTGCCAGGGATGGGGCAGCCACAGCTTCTCTGGGAAAAGTCTGTGCCAGCACCTCAGCACCCTCACAGGGAAGAGCTTCTGCCTCAGAGCTCATCTCAATCTTCCCTCTGGCAGGTTAAAGCCATTCCCCTTGGCCTGTCCCTACAGGCCCTTGTCCAAAGCCCCTCTCCAGGTTTCCTGGAGCCCCTTTAGGCACTGGAGCTGCTCTAAGGTCTCCCCTTCAGGAGCCTTCTCTTCTCCAGGCTGCCCCAGCCCAGCTCTCTCAGCCTGGCTCCAGAGCAGAGCTGCTCCAGCCCTCGCAGCAGCTCCGGGGCCTCCTCTGGCCTCGCTCCAGCAGCTCCACGTCCCTCTTGTGCTGTTGCCCCAGAGCTGGATCAGGGCTGCAGGGGGGGTCTCCCCAGAGCGCAGCAGAGAGGCAGGATCCCCTCCCTGACCTGCTGCTCACGCTCTGGGGGTGCAGCCCAGCACACGGAGGGGTTCTGGGCTCAAGCGCACACTGATGGGTCATGTAACAAACCCCAGGTCAGTAGGAACACAAAATTCCACATATTCCTTCTGCAGCATTCAGATTTCAAACCTGGTTTTTGTTGTGTTATTCACTGTATCAGCTAACTGCCCAGAGGTTGCTTCTGGGCCAGTCAGTTTGTAGCTAAAAGAAATCTTTATCCAGTTATTAACCTCTGTTAAAGAGGTTTATGAAGGAAAGCCTGATAAAGCTTTAGAAACAAGAATCTGCATTCCTAAGCCTGCTAAGATACAAGAGTGGGAAAAGCCCCAGAACTTCTTAGAGACCCATTTTTGCATTCCTTGGAGCAATGGCACATGGAGCAGTGGATGAATGCCCAACATCTCTGCAGGGACATTCCCACAGCAAGAGCCCAAAGCCTGGGTCAAGATCAAGACCTCACCATCTAGCATTGGCCATAGCTGTGTTACTACCTATTCTTTAACCAAGTTTCTTGACTCATTTGCCTTAGGACAGTGTCTGACTCCCCAGCAGAGCTGCTGGGTGCTGCAGGCAGGGAGCAGGCAGGAGCTGCCTGGTTCCACCCTAGGCTCCTCTGCCTGTCACCTTTGGGACTCTGCTTAACAGCCCAGCGCTGGAAAGGCTCCAATTAGTGCTTCTGTGCTAAGATTTGCTTTCAAAAGACCATCAGTGAGTCAACTGTGAGTGTTTGTCTCGGGAAAGGCTGATCCCTGACTAACACTGGTGGGGCACTACTGCCAAGTTTAAAATTAAACCTTTAAAGCGATAGCCTGAGATGAAGGGGAAAAGAAGAGAAGAAACAAATCCAACCCACAGCCTCCAGCCAGCTCCTGACAGACCATTTGTTACTGCGGGCAGAATGTGTTTTCCATCATTTTATTCCTGAAAACAGCTCAATTTCCAGGCAAATTAATGCTGAGGAAGTGACACATGGCGAGGCTGCAGCATGCACCAAGCACAGGCCTTTGCCATGGGAAGTTCTGAGCAATTTTTGCTGTGTGTGTCCCTCTGAGGTGTTTATACCAACTGTGTGTAAGAGTTGACTCCAGATAAAGTGTAACAATTAATGTAAGCAGGAACAGCAAAAAATTAACCTAGATAATTCTAAAGTGGTTCATGTAATCCTGAAACTTTATAAACACTCTCACAGCTCCTCTTTTACGGTGAAAACTTCCCATCTTTCCTTTTTCTTTCTGTGTTTTCCTGGTTTATATATCACAGAACCATAGAATGGTTTGGGTTGAAGGGGCCCTTAAAGAACATCTAGTTCCAACCCTTTCTCTTCTTAATACCAAAGTCCGCATCTGACACTTGCATTACAAACACAAGTCTGATGCTGATATATGGCTTTAACCTGCCAGAGGGGAGACTGAGATGAGCTCTGAGGCAGAAGCTCTTCCCTGTGAGGGTGCTGAGGCGCTGGCACAGGGTGCCCAGAGAAGCTGTGGCTGCCCCATCCCTGGCAGTGTTCAAGGCCAGGTTGGACACAGGGGCTTGGAGCAACCTGCTCTAGTGGAAGGTGTCCCTGCCCGTGGCAGGGGTTGGAGCTGGAGGAGCTTTAAGCTCCCTTCCAACACAAACCAGTCTGTGGTTCTGTGAATAACATAATATAAACTAGTGGAATGAATATATCACTTGCTGCTTGAAGTAATACAGTATTGGGATGGGAATATAGAGAAAGCAGGGGACTGGAAAAAGCAAACAGAGTATGTGTTTGTAGAAACACACAGGTAGCAGTCTAGACAATTGCTTCCACAGGATTAAAATCTGTCATCCTTAAAAGCCTCTTAAAAGCAGGTTTGTCACAGTTAAAGCAGCAGAGATTGTATTGCCTGCCCTGGCTCAGAAGCCGTCTTGATTTCAGCGGTCTGGCCCACTGTCAAAAGCACAAGCATGAGCAAATCACAGCATATGTGATTGGTGGGTTTGTTTATGGAACTAAGAGTTAGGAGAGGAACTGAATTTGATAGACAGTATATATTTGCCTTTTAGGAGAACATGAAATACAATTTTGGGTGTTCCGGTTGACTCTTATAAGGGGGTAGCTGTAATACAGCCGGAAAACTGGCTGTTGGCTAAAGATGGAAGTGGGTGGTCCAGGAGCATCACTACGATCCTGCAAGGAAAAGGCTTCTTTAGGGAGCCTGTTATTTCCTAGCCTGGAGGATTTAATATCTGCAGAGAAACGAGCGCAACTCTTGTTGTCTAAAAGCTGCAAAAATGACAAATCAATACTTGGTTTCCTGCATATTAGTCAAAGAGAAGGAGAGGGAGGTGGGCAGCAGTGTGGTGGTCCTCTGGGAGGCTGGCAAAAAAGGCACAATGAACTGAGGGATGCTGAGAATAACACAAGAACTAAGCTGGTAGTCACTGTGCAGTCTGGAAAAGACCATTGGGTGTAGCAGGCTCGGTATCTAGGGCAGCAGCTGACGTATTTCCAAGGAAATCACAGCAGTTATTTGGAAGTTCAGGGTTTAAAGCAGAAAATGAGGCAGTTTCAGCACAACACAGCAGTGCAGTGACCTGTGGAAGCTGCATGGACAAGGGGCTTTGTGGCACTGACGGACAGACTTCTTGGTCTCAGAGAACCTTGAACCCAGGAGTTCTCTTAAGAAAGCACCAGAAAACGAGAACAGCTATTATCCTAAGAGGAATGGCTGAAGAATTAGTGACTGGCAAATCTGAAGGTGCAGTTCAAGTGAAAAAATAGAAGTGAGTACCTTGAGGTGGTGGCATGTTGTTAGTATTTTATTGTGCACTGAGTACTCGATGTTGCTTGGAGATCAAAAAAAGAGTGTTTTCGCTTATAATACATATTAGATAATTGTATAATGCACAAGGAGAGGGTTTTATTCAACAAAAAGTAAACTTTGGATGTTCTTTGCCTGAAGAAGAGAAGGCTCCTGAAGGGGAGACCTTAGAGCCGCTCCAGTGCCTAAAGGGGCTCCAGGAAACCTGGAGAGGGGCTTTGGACAAGGGCCTGTAGGGACAGGCCAAGGGGAATGGCTTTAAGCTGCCAGAGGGGAGATTGAGATGAGCTCTGGGGCAGAAGCTCTTCCCTGTGAGGGTGCTGAGGCGCTGGCACAGACTTTTCCCAGGGAAGCTGTGGCTGCCCCATCCCTGGCAGTGTTCAAGGCCAGGTTGGACACAGGGGCTTGGAGCAACCTGCTCTAGTGGAAGGTGTCCCTGCCCGTGGCAGGGGTTGGAACTGGATGAGCTTTAAGGTCCTTTCCAAACCGTTTCAGGATTCTATGATTATTTCCAGTGAGCATGTTATGAAGGTAAAAGATGCAGATTTACTTAGGGATGTATATAAATAGCAGACAATGAAAGAACAGAACATGGTTGGAAATGAGGCTGTGAAGTTGGGAGGGGGGAAGCTCTTTCCTGGTCCTATCATTCTGTCAGTCTCCTACATGGCTACGTGGGGATCTGCCCTACACTTCCCAAAAGCTTTTGGTATTCACTGCAAATGTTAACCAAACCCCACTCAGGTGCGGCCCATCAGCACAGACAGCACCTCCAGTAAGTGATTAGTTATTTAGTAGAGGAAACTGGGGCTGTTTCTTTCATGTTTCTGAGAGGCTACCAGAGCAGTTTCCTAGCAGGACATCTCTGATGTTTCATACTACCTTGTTATGCATCTTGAATTAAGCTCTATGCACCGTTCCTCTTTAGCTGGTAAGGCAAGTATGTTTTAATTAGATGTTCTTTTTCTTTTTGATAAACTGTGGCAGACACCTGTACTTGTTCCCTTGTGTTTCTATGAAACTGTGTGTATTTTTCTCTTGAGATGGCATGTTCTAGCTGCCAGAACTGGAACGGTGTGATAGGAAGTCGTTGCCTGAAAACCCTTGTGGTCAGTGTATGCAGATCTATGCAGATGCTAATCCTGTCTGAGGGTGAGCAGATACCTTCAGGGTCGGGATCCAAAATACACTGCATTCGAGTGAAACATTTAACAGCTTTTGTGTTTTATGATATGACCACATGAATCCTAAAACCCCAAATCTGTTTCATTTAATAGTAAGTCCCTCGTGGCTAATTTTGTATGCAGTACACAGAGTAGCAGGACTATTCTGGGATATGATCCCAGTAACAGTGGTGAGTCATCAGCTGCAGCAACAGTAATGATATGAGGATCTATTTATTACTGCTCTTCTAAGCTGTGAGCTCTTCTAAGCAGTGAGTTCATCTAGAAATTATGTAATTATTCCTCCTGGATGATTTCTCTTATCGGTTTGTAATTACAAAATATTCTCAGAACACTTTTGTGTTTGAAAATTAAGTCCTCAGGATGACTTAATGTGAGAAGAACTCAGAGATTAAATCTTACCTTGTTTGTATTCATTTCATTTGACTTGATCAGTAGTAGAGTGTTCTAGATGTTGTTGCATAGATCTCACCTTTTGTTTTGCAAAGCTGTTTAGTGCATCATTCACTTGTTTGTGAGTTTATAAAGCGATATTTGGGGTGGAATTATCTGGTCTTGGAAACTGGTAGGAGGGGAAATTCCATGAGGAGTCCACGGCTCCTTGTTCCTTGGTGGGAGAAGGGCTGACGCTGTGAGTGTTGGAGGAGTTGTCTTCATCACGTCCAAGCTGCTGGCTTTCCCTAGGGAGGGATGAGGAGATCCCAAAGCTTTCGGGGAGCGTGTGCTGCCACCCGAGTCCTCCCCCGGCTGGTGCTTGTTTTCATAAACAGCCTTCCCTGCCAAGGGCTGGTCCCTGCCTGTTTATCCAAGGAGCAGCAGCACCAAGAACTACTCTGCAGAAGTGAGAGGCAAATTGTTGGCAAGATCCTTCTCCTAAGAGAAGAGAAAGTGGGTGTTAAAGCCACTCGGAGGCCGCCGGCATGACCTGGGTGTTGTGAGAGCCTGGCACAGATTGCTCAGGGATGCTGCTGGCTCCAGGCACAGCCCTTGGACCCCACTGGAGCTCCTGGGCAGCGTTCCCAGCCTGGCGTACCCCTTTCTAGCAGTGTGGGAAGGCTGTTTCTTCCTGCTGTTTCACACCAGCTTGCACCCTGTTTCTACAGTTCCTTTTTAGATATATGCAATACTTGTTTTCATGTTCTTCATTGCCAGAAATCATGGGGAAGCCCCATACTTATTTTAGATGGTCTCAGTCCATCAAAGCATTGCTGTGCCTGGATGTTCCCACATCCTAGGTGTAGATACCCTGGTTTATCCTTTCTCTGTGATTTTTATGAGCCTTTCAGTTGGCTCTTTCATCTCCTACCTCCCCATGCCAGCATGGCTGTATTGAATTTCTGGGGTCTCTACAGACAGGGCTCACCGTTACCCCTGCAGAGACGTGACTCAGCAGTGCCTAACACCATGATTCACACCAGCAGAGGAAATCATCACAAAAGATATGCTCGGAATTAAAACTTCAGGTATTTTGTTCAGACTAATCATTCTCTGCTAGCTGTGGGTCTGCTGTACCTGTCCCTGCATGGGCTACCTCACCTTGGTGGCTTTGGCAGCTCAGGAGGACCACTGAGTCTTCCTTGTGCCACTGGAGGAAGCTCCAGGTACGCTTGATGGTGCTTTCCAGCCCTCATCACCAGGGAGTCTGGGATCCTTCCCTGGTGATGCTCTTTGGGAACACATCTGGAACCAGACCCGTTTCTATACGCTACCTGACTTGTTCCTGGTCGCATCAGCCAGGGCCTGTTAGCAATGACTTGAGGTGAAAGGAAACCAAGACATCAGCATTCACTTGGGCAGCGTGTTGATTCCTTGCTGTGTTTCTAAGCTTGAATCATTGTGCTTCACTTGTGGCTCTTGAACACCAGGGAAATTGCCTCAATCCTGTCATACATCATGCGTAGGGTAATGTCAGAGTCAAAAGATCTTGATCCTTGCTCAGTTAGTCATGTTCCCACCACTGTTTCTGCCCACCTGAAATGTCGAGGTACACTTGTTAATTGTAGGTAGGTGTCAAGTTTGTCCATGGAAAGTTGCCATAGCACGGAGGTTAGTCCTTTTTGTCTTTGCCTAGAGCTGAGAAGAGGCAAGAAAGCTTTATGACAGACCTCAAAGCAGCCCATGTGCTTGTTGGTACCAATGGGAACAGGAGATGCTTTCATGTTTGTCCCCAGCTGAAATCCCGTTGGGAGCTGAGTCATGGCATATGCAAGAAGTACATTTTGGTGTGTAGGCAGGGACATTCCCAACCACAATTTTACTGGCAGTTTTGTCACTTGCAGGAGCAGATCCAGGGCATTTTGGCATAATCTGACCAGAGACAAGATGGAGCATGAAGCAGTTTCTCTGTAGAGTTGGTGTATTAGTGCTGGATATATTTAGCAGTAATCCAAAGGGTGTAGATTAAAAAAGGCAAAGAAAGGAACCTGTTGTATCTTGCCATGGGGAGCCAGAGGCAGCAGGTCTGCTGGGTGCCAACAGGGCACCGAGTCAATGGGTCTGCAGAGTTTGTTCCCAAAATTCCCCTTTCAGAGGCTGGAGGAAGGAGCTGTCACGCAGCTCAGCTCATCAGAGAAGCCTGCGCTCTCTGCAGCAGTTGTTTAATGTTTCCCAGATGTTTGCAATCTTCATATAAATATATAATAATTAATCTTGATGGGTGACCAGGGAATTCATTTCCCTGTGGCTGTGTCTCTGCTGCTGCCTGTTCCATCGGCTGTAGGTGGAGGTGATGAGCTGGTGTTGGCTGCACTGGCACCACAGCACATGAGGATGGAGGGCCACTGCTGGGATGCTTAATGGAAACCAGTGCCTGCTCCTGGCCCTCCAGAAAAGCTTAAAGCAGGGAAAGAAAGCTGGAGAAGAGCTTTGGACAAGGGCCTGGAGGGACAGGCCAAGGGGAATGGCTTTAACCTGCCAGAGGGGAGATTGAGATGAGCTCTGAGGCAGAAGCTCTTCCCTGTGAGGGTGCTGAGGCGCTGGCACAGACTTTTCCCAGAGAAGCTGTGGCTGCCCCATCCCTGGCAGTGTTCAAGGCCAGGTTGGACACAGGGGCTTGGAGCAACCTGCTCTAGTGGAAGGTGTCCCTGCCCGTGGCAGGGGGCTGGAGCTGGAGGAGCTTTAAGGTCCCTCCCAACCCAAACCAGTCTGGGATGTAAATATTGGGTGAGGTGAACTTCTCACTGAAGCGCTGCAGTCTGCCCCAGTCTCAATGGTCTCAGAGTCTGTGATCCCTGTTCTCGGCTCTTTTGGGAGCCACCCCAGCTGCAAGCTCCTTACCCAGTGTATGGAGTCCAGAGATGAGGTCAGTAGCTCGGTGTCACCTGCTCGCCTGTGCCCCTGCAGTGAGGCAGCTCGGCTCCATAAACCCATGGAAAACTTGCATTGCTTGGCCTCGAGTGAGCATTGTGTTGGTGAGGGGAGCTGGAGCTGAGCCCTGGAGAAGCTTTACTATAAAAGCACCAAGGGAAAGCTCTTGCAGCCAGCTGGAGGAAGTGCAGCCAGGGATTTCTTATAAATCATCTCTCCTTCAGCTAAAGTGAGAATCCCCACACACGTCAACGCTTCCCGACTCCTGTGAAAGCCCCGTGGGCGCTGGAGCTGGATGACATCAGGAGGAGAAGGAAGGAATTCACACGGATGGTGACGTTGGTGATCTGCATTCCTGGGTCTTCTGGCTGAGTTGTGTCTTGCAAAGCAGAGCAGAGAGAGGCTGAGCATCCGGAGAGGTTCAATGTGTCTGTCTTGTGACCCGAGTCCAGTTTTGAGACTGAGAGCCTGTTGGTCTCCTAAACAAATGTTTCTTGTTAGCCCTTTCTGATGGTGAGGAGCAGAAAAGAACAGGTTGGTTCTGTGTGCTGTCCACATCAGTGGCCACTGGGTGTGGAGTGGCTTGGGTCAGCGAATCCATGAGGAGAAGCTATGTTCTGCTTGGTTGTGAAGAACCACTATGTGGTATGTGCATTTGTACTGCAGAGCATTTGAAAGGAAGCCCACCTCTCACAGGCACAAACTAGTCTCTCTCTTGCAAGAAAGAAGGCAGAGAGGGTATCCCACAGGTCCAGAGAGGATCATTCTTGGCCATCCTGTGTCTCCAAGTCGCTTTCCACCTCCCATAGGGCCATCTGGCTCCAGAGCTCTGATATCCAGCCATGAGAAGAAAGGCAGGTTTAGGAGCTTCTTCATAACACGTTGTCTGCTCCTGAAGTTACAGATCTCTTGAGATCAATGTGATTCTTGATGCTGCCTCAACGAGGATACTGACTTCTGGTTTGAGTCCTGGTGCTGGGCCAAGTTCTCAAGTCCCTCATAACCACCTTGGCAGGGCCATCAAGCTCTATGTTGTACAAAACTAACTCTGGGTTAGCAAGTCTGCCTGGCTCCAGCTTGATTTCATCTGTCTGTGGTTAGAGACACTCATGAGAACAGAGATTTGCTGGAGGAAAGTGGCCATGGAGGAGATCCTGTGTCTGCATCTGGCCATATAGAGTGGGGCTTTCTTGAAAATCTAGAGAATAAATATTAGCTGAAGGAATAGACACGAGTGAAGTTTTGTAGTGGGTGTAGGTTGAAAGTCCTAGTTCACTCAAATCACAAAAGGCTGCCTATGAGTTTTTTTCCCTCTATGAAGGTAGTCACTGTTTGGACTCTGGAAGAACAAGCTGACCCCCTTTTGCTTTACTGCAGTGAAATTAAACAGCGTTTTAAGAACTATTGTATTACCCTCTACACTTACTGCAGCTTCCCCAGACCAGTTTTAGCTGGAGCAAAGGAAGCCCAGCTAAGGAGGTCAGCTACTGTCTGATGCAATATTACCTATTTATTTCAGATTAGATGTGTTAGAAGTGGTTTCTGGCAAAAAGGAAAGGAACCCATGTTCAGGAGGAAACACAGAGAATTGCCAAAGCTTTAGCAAAAGCAATGCCTTCAATCAGGTCTGGCATGTTAGTACAACAGTGTGTGGAAGCACAAATAGGGTGCTGCTGACGTACGTCGGCCGTGTCGCTGAAGGCATGGCTGGAGGTGCTGGGGCTGTATGCATGTGGAGGAGGAACATTTATAGAGTAAGGGTTGGAGTTCCTAAGTATTGTCCAGCCCCACCACATGATGCTTTGTTTTGCTTGTCAGCACTCCCATAAATAAACTCTGGAATTATATCCTCTTCAAAAGAGGTGTAATTCTGGGTCTCTGGTGCTGTGGAGCCGAGACCGAGCAAGCGAGCTCTTGGCAGCAGCTGAGATCTTCAGCCCAAACTCTCCATCTCTTTGCTTCTCCAAGTTATGAACTTCCCAGTCACATGTTTTTATGCAATTAAATCTTTTACGTGGCTGCATTTTCTCTTCTGTTATTAGAAAAAGAAAAGGAAAAGCTCTCATGGGCATGAATGAGGGTTTATGTAATAGGTTGCAATGGCTCCATCAAAGCCATTGTGCTCTGTCTTGTGAATATCTACTTAATCAGTGGTTTTAAAAGACCTTATTTGTGCCAAGTGATTTTTCTTTCTTAGGCTGCAGCAAGGATTTCATACTCTTGTGAAGACAGAGTGCAGCCAGTCCGGCTATTCTAGGCTCGAGTGCTGCTTTTGAGCTGTTTTGGTGCAGGAAAGAGGTTCAAGTACTAAAGATGCTATTCGGGTGACTACAGAGCTGCTGCAAGAGTCAAGGCAGGAGCATTGCTCAGATGTACTCTGCTCTCGTGAGACCCCACTCAGAGCACTGTGTGCAGTTCTGGTGTCCCCAGTGTAGGAAGGACATGGAGCTGTTGGAGCAAGTCCAGAGGAGACCACGAGGATGATCGGGGCTGGAGCCCCTCCTGTATGGAGACAGGCTGAGAAAGTTGGGGCTGTTCAGCCTGGAGAAGAGAAGCTGCGTGGAGACCTCAGAGCAGCTTCTAGTGTCTGAAGGGGGCTACAAGGATGCTGGAGAGGGACTCTTCATCAGGGACTGTAATGATAGGACAAGGGGAATGGCTTTAACCTGCCAGAGGGGAGATTGAGATGAGCTCTGAGGCAGAAGCTCTTCCCTGTGAGGGTGCTGAGGCGCTGGCACAGACTTTTCCCAGAGAAGCTGTGGCTGCCCCATCCCTGGCAGTGTTCAAGGCCAGGTTGGACACAGGGGCTTGGAGCAACCTGCTTTAGTGGAAGGTGTCCCTGCCCGTGGCAGGGGTTGGAACTGGAGGAGCTTTAAGGTCCTTTCCAGCACACACCAGTCTGGGATTCTGTGATTCTATGTTAATTCTGTGAGGAAGCACTGGGTTTTATTAACTAATCTGTTAAATCCAAGTCAATAAGCAAGTCAGTTATTCTTGCTCACATTTTCTACATCTCTAATTTGCTTGAGAAGCCATACAGGTCATCACTATAGTTTAGTGTTTAGGCCAACTTTTAATGTCTTGAAGGCACCCAGGAGGTTTCAGCCCCTGCTCCCAGAGAGAACTTTGCTCCATCAGCCCTCGCTGGAGTTGCAGGTACAAGCAGTGAGTAGTTAAGGTGGAACTGCTGGGTCCTTGCTGCTGCTTGTCCAGTGTGGGGAGAGTCATGGAGGGGTTGAGATCCACCAGCATGTCCATGGTTATGTTCTCAGGCTGTCTCAGTAGTCAGTGGCTTTTTACTTCCACCTCACCCAAGGGAGTGAAAAGGAATGAGAGTTAATTCTGGCTTTGCTTACTGAGATGAGTGGAACCCATGAGTATAAATTCAGGCAGGATTTGGTTTCTGTGCATGGCTGGTGATCAGCACACAAAAGGTTGTGGTGTTAGAATAAATAATTTCTTACAACAGTAAAGTAAAAAGCCACAATGAACATGTTGTTGTTCTACCGCTAAGAAGTCTTTGCACTTCATCAGGGTGACTTCTACATGTCTTCTCAGCCTGGCATTTGCCACTTTCCTCTGCCCTCTGTTACTCAATATGCTACACACTCTCCCTTGCCCAATTAAAGCAGTACCTTGGCAGAAAGCAGAAATCACAAACCATTCAAGGCTGACTGCTGAGCACAAAAGGGCTTGACATGAGGGTTTTGTTCCCAGCTGCATCTCATGCCACCCAGCTATCTTGTTTGCTCTTCACATGACTTGCCATCAGGCCCTTGATATCTGCGTGGCATTTTCTGTCCCCTTGGTCAGATGTTTTGCTGGGTGATGCCGGGTTATTAATATAGTGTCACATTTTATTCTGGCTGAGTGGGATAAAGAGAATTCCCTGTTGTTTGTCTCCCACCCTGGGTCTGTATCTTGATCTTTTCCAGATGCTCCCAGCAGACAGATAGCACGTGGTCCTGCTCAACATGGGACTGATGGGTTTCTTGGCCATCATCCAGTTCCAAGTACATCAACACATTTGCAGAAAGGTTTCCTAACCCGAAAACTCAGAGCTGGCTCCATCTCTTATGTAAAGGAAGGAAGGAGCTGGATTTCTGCTGGAGTTCAGCAAAAGCACAGAGGGCAAAGGGAAGAGTTTCAGAAACTACATCCCTGGCAGTGTTCAAGGCCAGGTTGGACACAGGGGCTTGGAGCAACCTGCTCTAGTGGAAGGTGTCCCTGCCCGTGGCAGGCATTGGAGCTGGATGAGCTTTAAGGTTCCTTCAACCCAAACCATTCCAGGGTTCTATGATTCTATGATGAAGGTCTGTACTGAGCTAATGAAGACGCAGAGATAATCAACATCCAAAATGGTTCCATTAAAAAAACTATTGACAAGTTATGTGACAACATTCAGTGTTGCAAAACCTGAAGACAGTGTGCATGGATGGGGGGAAAGTATGCCCAAGGTGGAGGGGGGGAAGAAATGTTTGACTTTGCCAACGAAACACATGAGAGAGAACTAACAAAGAGCTGCTGAAAGCCAGAGGGAGACCAGGGCCAGCATGCTCATGCAACCCAAACACCCCAGAGCACCCCAACACCTCCTGCAAGGGCTGAGCCCAGCAGTACGTGTTCAATATAATTTTTCAGATCAATAGTTCCGTAAGCTGTAGCTGTGAGTGTTATCCTGCAGCTCAGCACCCAATGGGGGTGTTCAACCCTTCATCTGCTTGCAGAAAAACTGCTTTTGCTAGATTGCTGCTGGCCATATAATTTCAGTTAGAAGGATGGATTAAAATCAGACTGTTCAAGCTCAGATTAAATCCCAGCAGGAGACTGGAAGGAGACTTAGCACCAGCCCACAGCTTCCCACCCCAGCTCAGGCATCTGCTTCTCAAGCCCAAGCCAAGATAGAATCCCAGACTGGTTTGTGTTGGAAGGAGCTTAAAGCTCTTCCAGCTCCAACCCCTGCCACGGGCAGGGACACCTTCCACTAGAGCAGGTTGCTCCAAGCCCCTGTGTCCAACCTGGCCTTGAACACTGCCAGGGATGGGGCAGCCACAGCTTCTCTGGGCACCCTGTGCCAGCGCCTCAGCACCCTCACAGGGAAGAGCTTCTGCCTCAGAGCTCATCTCAGTCTCCCCTCTGGCAGGTTAAAGCCATTCCCCTTGGCCTGTCCCTACAGGCCCTTGTCCAAAGCCCCTCTCCAGGTTTCCTGGAGCCCCTTTAGGCACTGGAGCTGCTCTAAGGTCTCCCCTTCAGGAGCCTTCTCTTCTCCAGGCTGCCCCAGCCCAGCTCTCTCAGCCTGGCTCCAGAGCAGAGCTGCTCCGGGGCCTCCTCTGGCCTCGCTCCAGCAGCTCCACGTCCCTCTTGTGCTGTTGCCCCAGAGCTGGATCAGGACTGCAGGGGGGGTCTCCCCAGAGCGCAGCAGAGGGGCAGGATCCCCTCCCTGACCTGCTGCTCACGCTCTGGGGGTGCAGCCCAGCACACAGGGGGGGTTCTGGGCTCAGGTGCACACTGAAGCTGGATCATGGGGAGCTTCTCACCCAGCACCCCCGAGTCCTTCTCCTCAGGGCTGCTCTATATCGATACAATAAACTACTCAAGATGTCTAAACTCTATGAGCTCAAGAATGAAGCTTTTTACTATGATGACGTGTGTCGTAAGCTGGAATCAGATACACTGATTTTGTGCCGTGCCTACACATTTATGCTTATTCATGCTCAAAACTTCACCTTCTGCATTATTAAATGGTAATCAATTGTGCAAGTACTCTGCTCGTGTTTCTTCCCAGTCTCCAAGTGTTTGTGGCTGTATTGCTGCCCTGTTTGTTGTTGCTGGACTTGATGATTTATAGCTGTGTTTAATATATTCATAGTTTGGGGCTGCAATATATTTTGCTCTGTGCTCCCACGTCTCTATTTCTTTTGAACAGTGCAGCTTTATGATTTGTAGCAAGTGACTCCAAAATAGGGATTCCAGCAAGTGATTTTTCAACATGAAACAGAGCTTCTAAGGGATCACTAATTAAGGAAGATCAAAATGAGCCCTGAAGCAGGTCTTAGGAAGATTTGCAGGTCTAAAGAAAATAACAGTGTTATTAAATGATATTTCGGGTGCCAACAGGGCACTATCTGCTTTCACATCAGAGAAACCAATCCTTCCCGAGAGGGTTTTAGAACCACGGTGCAGAGGAGTTGGTTGAGGTGCAGCATGTGAGGAGGCAGTGTAGGAGGCCAGCAGCAGCCTCGTGGCACGAGGATGAGTTGAGGTAGGACTTGAGCAAGGAGGTAACTTGGCAATGAGATGATGTAGACTGTTGCAAGCACAAACATGCTGTAGAGGAGTCACAAGATGGTTGTGAAACTGTGTGTAGGGGATGTGGCAAGCTGGGAGTTTCAGCTGCACAACAGGAGCCAGGAAGGGAGCAGAGATTCCTGCGCTGTCTTGGTGAGAGCAGGAGAGCTGCGATGAGAACTGTGTTGATCTGAACTGCCCTGTGCAGACAGGCTCCATGGTTTGAAGACTTGGTTTGGATGGAGGAGCAAGCTGTAAGGATGCTAGAAAGGTTAAAGGAAAAAGAAAACCCAAACCCCAGATAATGAATGTCATATGTAATAGGTAATAATGTTTGCCTCCTTCTGAAAGTGTTCTGTGGTCAGTAGCTGGCAGGTCTGCAAGGACCAACATCCTGAGCTCCACCACACCTGGAAAATCCATATGAGCTCACCATTTGGCATAAACTACATGAAATCTGCTGCAAAACTGCCTGGCTTTTTGGGCCCATAGTCATTCCTGTAGAAGGTTTTGCTCTTGCTCCCCGCGAATTCTATCTTCTCTCCACGCTGTAGAAGATTTTCCTTCTGCTAAATCCAGTTTGCTGCCCAGAATTATTAAAGCTCATTTCAGAGCATCTGATTTAACAGCAGAAAATAAAAGCCTGAATTTCAAATTCACTCTCTTTTGCACCCTTTTGTTTTCAAACAGCCTGAGGAGGACGGGCGGGAGTGTGGGCAGGCAGAGCTTGTCACTGCTGGTTGCTGTGAGGCTGTGCAGGGTGTCCCTCCCAGCTCACTAACATTAGTAAACATGCAAATGTGTGGAAATCCTGGGTTGTTCATGCCAGCAGATGGATGCCTGGTCCTTACTGCCTGCCATGTGCTGAGGTAGGGGTGATATCTAGAGCTATGGTAGCTGTGTTGGTGGCAAAGGTGATGCTGGAGGTGTTGGAGCAAAGCCCAAGCGCAACCGTGGGATGAGCCTTCTCCTCCCCAGGCTCCATCCTGCAATGTTGTAGTCAAGGATGCTATTAATCCCACCAGTAATAACATCAAGTTGGTGTTTACCCCCATCACTCCTACAGGAAAGCTGTTCAGTGATCTGTCTGCTCTCGAGGCAAAAGATTTTCCTCCGATTTCCAGCCTCAATTTATCCATGTCCATTTTATACCTGCTTGTTCTTGTGCCAGTGTTGCCCTTTATCTTGAGGATCTTGTCTCCTCTGGTGGCCTTTGCTCCTGGTACATGTACAGAAGCTGGGCATCGTCCCTCTGGGGGGTTCAGCAGGATGAATGAGCAGAGTGCCTCCAGCCTTACCATCATAGAATGGTTTGGGTTGGAAGGGGCCTTAAAGCTCATCCAGTTCCAACCTCCAGCCACAGACAGGACATCTTCCACCACCCTCACAGGGAAGAACTTCTGCCTAACATCTCATCTCAATCTCCCCTCTGGCAGTTTTGTAAATCTGCCCTATTTCTCTGCGCTTGCTTGGCTGCAGTGATGATGGAAATACTGTGATTGCCATTGAACTAGTTACAGTGAATACTCAGTTGAAGTTGTATTAACCACAGGATATTGGTACCTGTGCTGTTTCCAACCATCCATTCGGTCCATGTGCCAAACCACTCAGAGTAAACCTGCAACTTTGCCAAAGGGCCAAGTTTTTCCATCCTTAATACTTTGTCCTCAAAAAGTACCAGTTGGCAGATGCTCTTGGTTTGGGTGAGGCTCCTTTTGCATTAAGTTTGTGCTGGGCCTGAAAGGATCAATAAGAGCTACAAAAAAGATTGTCCTTGCAATGGCATCGGTATGTATTGCAAGTATTCACTTTGCTCTGTGAAGTGTCTTTGCCTGTTGATGTAAGAGATGAAGAGTGCAGACATTTGAAAGATGTGAAACAAGTAAGATTTTGCTGAAATGTACCCAACCAGATATTTTTGGGAGGGCTGAGTCTCCAAAGGATTTAATAATCCAAATACCATCTTAGGACATTTCATTGTCTTTTTGCTGGCAGGAAACATAGACACAGATTATGTTGTTAAGTCCAAAAACCAGGTCAAATAATGATTTTATGAATTAAAGTGGAAAGCTTTGGTGCATTTCTCAGTGCAGCAGCTTTCCACGCATCCACTGTTGGACTTTGGGGTGTTGCAGATGGGCATCAGTGCAGAAAATCTGTAAATCTTCTGACTCAAAGGCTGTCCCAGTTCAGGTAAAATGGAAAAATCCGTGGTCTCTGCAACTTGTTACAATGGCTGGGGCTGTGTTCCTGTCTCCAGTCTGTTTGACAGCAGATCAGAGCAGCTATTTGATCTGTAGCTGGATGATGCAGCCGGATAGAGTGAGAGCAGAGCAAAGCGCTGTCTGAAAAAGCAGAAGTGCCTCTTGGAGTTGAGCCATGTGATCCAGTTCCTAAGGTCAGGATGAAATAAGCCATGGCTCTGGCTGGCCGCCTCCTGGTGCTCCGGTTCCATACAGATACGGGAACACTTTCCTCCTATGTACTGGAAGTAGAGGTCGTTTGCTGTGTGGGACCCTTGAGGCTTGTGCTGCTGGACGTGTTTGCCATTAGTGCACTATAGAGTTTGGGAAGAGCATTAAGTGCACATTACACTTAAAAGTTATGTGATACTCTGTAAGAGGTATTGATAAAAGATTTAATATATGACTGTATCGTAGAATCACAGACTGGTTTGTTTTGAAAGGAACTTTAAGGCTCATCCAGTTCCAACCCCTGCCACGGGCAGGGACACCTTCCACTAGAGCAGGTTGCTCCAAGCCCCTGTGTCCAGCCTGGCCTTGAACACTGCCAGGGATGGGGCAGCCACAGCTTCTCTGGGCACCCTGTGCCAGCGCCTCAGCACCCTCACAGGGAAGAACTTCTGCCTAAGAGCTCATCTCAGTCTCCCCTGTTTCAGCTTAAAGCCATTAAGCTTTAAGGAGGATGTTGCCTTCTATAAAGGCGTCTTGCGTATTGGGAGAGAGTCTGTGAAATGTTACGGTGTTTCAGTGCAGCTGTAAAAGCTGAACTGATGCTGAACAGAGCATAACAGTCAGGCCAGACTGGGATAAATACTGTCCCATAACTTGAATGTAAACGTCTGTGCTGCAAAACAGTACTGTTTCGCAGAGCAGGTGATGCCAAAATCCAGCAAGTGTCTACAGAGGAGCACTGTGCCGTCCTGGTGCCTCCTGAACTCCTGGCCACCAGCATGCAACTGCGCGTCCAGAACCTTTCCAGCAGGGAAAAGGTGGCAATTCTCCCTTCAGAGACCCATCCAGGTCCTTCAGTGCAGCAAAAGCACAGCCCATGTGCCAGAGCAGAGCTGTGTCTAGCTATAGGGCAACAGCACAAGAGGGACGTGGAGCTGCTGGAGCGAGGCCAGAGGAGGCCCCGGAGCTGCTGCGAGGGCTGGAGCAGCTCTGCTCTGGAGCCAGGCTGAGAGAGCTGGGCTGGGGCAGCCTGGAGAAGAGAAGGCTCCTGAAGGGGACACCTTAGAGCAGCTCCAGTGCCTAAAGGGGCTCCAGGAAACCTGGAGAGGGGCTTTGGACAAGGGCCTGGAGGGACAGGCCAAGGGGAATGGCTTTAACCTGCCAGAGGGAGACTGAGATGAGCTCTGAGGCAGAAGCTCTTTCTAAGAAGGGAGTGGAGGGAGCTGGGCAGAAACACCTGCACAGTGAGGGGAAGAGCCATGGAAGTGCTGCACAGGGAAGGTAATTCCTCACTAATACCTCAGCTTGGGCAGCAGCAGCAGGGAAGGAAACAGCTGCTCTGCCGGTTGCTAGCTAGGATATTTTCAGGAGGAAATAGCCCTTAGGAAGCGGCACTGCTGCCTGTGCTGAGAGTGACCATGCTCATACCTATCTGCATTTACAAGCTATGGAAGTGCAAATGGGAAAGGTGTCTGCTGTGTTTGACTATTCCTTGCATTTTTCCAGAGGTTAATGGCAGTGAACCATAGTAAGATGATAAAATAGCCCAGGATGTACGTTTGGAAAAATAACAGTGATTTATATAATTCAGGATTCCTTCTTTGGGGGACTTAAACAGCCACATGATGTTAGCTGGTTACAGGATAACGCCAAGCTACTTATCTGTAGTAAACATGAAAAGGATTAGACTTTTTGGAACCTTCTTTGCTGAAAGAAAATCCAAACTCATTTTTACCTCCTTCCTGTACTTTTCCAACCATCTCCCTCCCAGGGGTGCTCCAGCATGATGTGAGGCTGCATGGAGCTGCATGACATCCTTTGGGACATGCAGCAGCTCCACAGCTGGGTGGCTTTCACCAGAGCCAGTGAGTGAATGGCCATGGGGAGAAGTAATGGCTCAAGGACCTGATGTGTAAGACAGCTTCAGACAGTAATTGCTGCAGACTCTGAACAAGATGGAAGCACAATGGCTTTTTCATAGAGAATGGGGCTTTAAAAATCTAAATGAGCACTTGGCAATGTCCTTTGAAACCCATCAGTGCTCATGCTGAGCTGGGAGCTGAACTGGTGTTTGCTGCTGGGCAAAGCATCAGCCCAGTGAGGGTACTGCTGACAAGTTACACTGGAGAGTACAGGGGCTCTGGCTGTGTATCTTTATCTTGAGGATGGAGCTGGGTTGCAGCGGGAGCACCATGAGCTCTTGGGTCTGCGCCGGGATCCGGGTGTTGGAATCAGGCAAACTGTGATTTGGACCCATTTGTAAGCACAAGGAGAGATAATTCCTGGCACCATCCTCTGTGACAAGAGATTTACAAGGACATGTAGTGACAAGACAAGGGGAATGGCTTTAACCTGCCAGAGGGGAGATTGAGATGAGCTCTTAGGCAGAAGCTCTTCCCTGTGAGGGTGCTGAGGCGCTGGCACAGACTTTTCCCAGAGAAGCTGTGGCTGCCCCGTCCCTGGCAGTGTTCAAGGCCAGGTTGGACACAGGGGCTTGGAGCAACCTGCTCTAGTGGAAGGTGTCCCTGCCCGTGGCAGGGGCTTGGAACTGGATCAGCTTTAAGCTCCCTTCCAATCCAAACCAGTCTGGGATTCTATGACAGCAGCCAGGCTGTGTGCAGTGGCAGGGGGCTCTGGTTATTCCACCTCTGTTGTACTCTTTGAACAAAAGAGCTGCTGGGAAGAGTGAACTTCTATATTTAAAGATAACAAAGCCAAATAAACATGTATTTTTCTTTTGTTATACACACAGAGGCTTAAAACATGTTTAGCAGCAGGTGAGAGTCTACATTACGCTTCAGTAAGTGCTGCTGGGTTTCTGTGCTGGGCAGCTGTGAATCATAGAATCATAGAATAGTTAGGGTTGGAAAGGACGTTAAGATCATCTAGTTCCAACCCCCCTGCCGTGGGCATAGTGCAGTTGTGGGGAGTTTGGTGGCTGTATTTCAGGAGGCACAGGCGTTTAGGCTGTGGAGATAGAAGAGAATTAGGAGCCACGTGAGGGATGAACCTAGCAGATGGATTTGAACTCTTTGAGAGGCCCCTGAGAGCAATAGAACCATAGAGTCAACCAGGTTGGAAAAGACCTTTAAGATCAAGTCCAACCATTACCCCCGGACTGCCAAGACCACCACTAACCCATGTCACTGAGGGCCTTGTCTACATGTTTTTCAGGATAGGATTGTCCCTTTGGTGGGAGAAGGTCAAGAGGAGGGTAAAGGGCACTAATACCTGTGGTGCTGAGAGAGGTCAGGCTTGTGGAGCCTTGCTTGGCTCTGGCATGCCCACTGTGTGTCCGACCCTGTTCCATTGAGTGCTGATGTTCCAAGCACAGGCCTTTTGCTGTGAAAGACTATTTAGGAAAACCAGCAAGATGTTGTGATAATGGGAGACAGATGCACACAATTAGATGGCAGCGAGAAGCAGTTATGTCTGTATGGATCTGAAGGTGTAAGGAACTGTGTTTTTCATTGCTAATGGTGTTGAAAATCCAGCTGAACATCTTGGTGAGAAGCAGGGTTCTAATGATTGTGAGAGGATCTTTATAATAGCAGAGTCTGCTCAAACTTCCTGGAATACTGTCTTCTGGAACTAGATTTGATACCATAGCAAAGGCGGTGCCATAGTTAGAAGATCAGGAGCGTTGCCCTCAGGAATGAGTCAGGGAAGGCAAAGCAGATGGAAAGTCCTCTCGTGGAGTCGGTGCTGTCAGCCCTAGGAAAAGTGTAAACCTGTAACATAAACAGCACATCCCAGCCTGCCTGGTTTGAGAGACCGAAATGTGCCTTGTGTTGTGTTTGACATCCCAGACCTAGAAACAAACTGTGGGGCTCTGTAGTGCTCTCGTGGTAACCTTCTGACTGGCAATGACGGGTCAAATGACTCGGAATTACATGGAAATTGTGGTGCAATCCTATTTTTCAGGTTTTATGCCAAATTCAAACTTAGGGGAGATTTCGGTTGGATATAAGGATGAAATTCTTCCCTGTGAGGGTGCTGAGGCGCTGGCACAGACTTTTCCCAGAGAAGCTGTGGCTGCCCCATCCCTGGCAGTGTTCAAGGCCAGGTTGGACACAGGGGCTTGGAGCAACCTGCTCTAGTGGAAGGTGTCCCTGCCCGTGGCAGGGGGTTGGAACTGGATGAGCTTTAAGCTCCCTTCCAACACAAAGCACTCTAGGATTTTATCTTAACCATATTCCAAGAATGCTGGCAGACAGTGCTAATCCAGGGACAGTGTGTTCCCAATGCTGTCTCTTATTGCTACTCCACTAAAAAGTTTTGTGTCAAGACCCGCTTGCAGAGGGACTTCCAACAGCTTGGAAGCCTGGATTGTTGGATAAGTTGGAGGCAGCATCTTAAACATGGAGTCATAGAATCACAGACAGCTTCTCTGGGCAACCTGTGCTAGTGTCTCACCACCCTCACAGTGGGACTTCTGTGAGGACACCTTGGCAGCTGCCCTGGTTTCGTGTGAGGGTGTTGTTCTGGGAAGGAGCAGGGTTGGTTGAGGACTGATTTAGGGTGGATGTGATGGGAACAGATCCTCATGCACACTGCAGGGAGCTGGCCTGGTCCCTGGGTGAGGGCAGAGACGGCTGGATCGTGATGGAGGTCCTATGGCACGATCCCTCTACCTGCAGAGGCTTGGTTGGACTTTCCGCCTGTGCTGAAGGACTTGAGTAGTTTTTAATGTAGAGACACTGTAGTCATTACTGTAAAAGCGCAGAATCTGGGCAGTTGGGGATCGCTTGTATTAACTGTCTTTGTTTTGCAGAATGACTCATGGAACCTCGTTGTGTTTTACAGTGGTTTCTCCTGGCTCGCCGTTGTGTGCTTCCTCCGTTCATTACCGTGTTACAGCCGCATCTTTCCCCAGGTCCGAAGCAAGGGCCTCCTTTAGCCGCTTGTCAGAGCGAGCTGCAGCTAACTCCTGCCACCTGCCGTCTCCTCCTTTGCTCTTCACTGTATTAACATCCTGGTTTACTAGGGACAAAGGCGATGGAGCTGCTCCATCGCTTGCAGTGACCTCCCTGCTGAGCGTTGCTCTGCAGCCACCCAGTTTTTAGAATCACAGAATCACAGCCTGGTTTGTGTTGGAAGGGACCTTAAAGCTCATCCAGTTCCAACCCCCTGCCACAGGCAGGGACACCTTCCACTAGACCAAGTTGGATTAGCTGGATTCCAGCTGGATTAACTGTGTGGTTCATGCTGCAGCATCCTCATGTTGACCATGCCGGGCTTCTTGCTAATGCAGCCTGAATGTCTCCAGCTCATCCCAGCATGAGCTACAAGTGCTGCAGGAATCTGGCAAACTTGTATGGTTCTGGCAAACTCTTTCCTGGGGAGCTCTGCCTTGGCCAAGGTTTAACCTCCACCTTTAACCCACGTTATAGAGTGCAAGGGTGGTTCTTACACCTCTGCTACAAAACTCCTTCCAGGATTTTGAAAATCCCCAGGGCTTAGGTGGGAATTTCTGCAGGAGTGACTCAGAATAGGCCTAGGCTAGCAGAGAGGGGGTTTCCTTTATGTTAAAAAAGGAAAAGGGGAGATGATTTGAGTATATTCCACCCACCTTATGGCATAGAAGCTGTGCTATAGTAAGCCACACAAATCCCATCTTTGGTGGATCATTCCCCTCTTTTTAAACTTCTTCCTTTGCTGCCGAGTAATGTCTTTGCAAAAGATCCCCTTATCAGCCTTGCCCCCTGCCTCCCTCCCTTCACCTCTCACACACTTTCTAAAGCTTGTGTTAACTTCTTCTCCCAAACTAACTGCTAATACCTACCAGCAAGCAGCAGGTACAGTATCAAAGAGGCAGAAGAAGCTCTGCTCAGCTAAATGCTCAGGTTTAGCTCCTTGCTGTATTTCCATTTGTGTCAGCAAATGAAATGATTTCGACTGAAGGTTTTGCAGCAAAGTGTTTCGAGTAATCACAGTTAATTTTCTGAATAGGCAGGATTAATTATCAGCTGCCTCTTGTTTGTAGATGCCATAGTTACAGAGCTGAGCTGCTTCTGTTGATTACTTTGTGGGTACGAAGAAAGTGTACTCGAGCTGTCAGTGGTGAAAGAGCAGATAATAAAGAGTGAAAGAAAAGAATATTAATTGAGCCATTACCAGTTTCAAGATGTACTTAAGCAGTTGGGTAAGTAAACGCGACAGTGAGGCATGGCAGAGGTAGGAAGCTGTGGCTGCCCCATCCCTGGCAGTGTTCAAGGCCAGGCTGGACACAGCGGCTTGGAGCAACCTGCTCTAGTGGAAGGTGTCCCTGCCCGTGGCCTTCCCCAGTAAGTAGTTTCTGGAGACATCAGAAGTAACTGCCTGAGCACACTCTCCCTCCCAAGCACAGGCACAACTGCAAATAAATGTTTATGTTGTAAATATAACTGCTTAAGCAAAGTATAAAATCCCTCACATGCAATGTGTTGTTACTGTTGATAAATTGTTCAGTAATTCAGTGCTGGTTGTTCATGTGAAGGAGTTTGGTGTATCCCAGGAAGCAGCTTGCACCAGAAGCTGCCATATGCAGCCTGTGTTCCACCATCACGGCTGCTTCCAGGGCAGCTCCTGCATCCCCCAGCTGTGTCACTGGACACAGTTTGGTGTCACACCACAGCTTGGGGCTTCTCTGGTTTTATTATACAGGAACCAAAACGCTTCTGCAAAACCTGAGGCTGAGGTGGTTGTTGTTTATGCCATGAAATTTGGATTTTAATCAGATTTCCTGATCAGGGGGTAGAAGGTCTTAATGCTTCAAGGTGTCAAGTCACTGTCTGAAGAGGGGAGAGGCTGCCTTGGTTCTGATCCTGCTTGGTCTTCTGTTCACTGCAGCCTCATGCCTGAATAATGCAGGTCAAGTTCACTGATGGCACCTTCATGTCGGTGGCTTTCTCCAAGACCTCCTCTGTCTGTGATTCCCTTCTGCAGTGTTTGGTGTTGTTTTCCCCTTCTCATTCACCCCTTGGTCAACCTGCATTGAATCTCTGTGTGTGTATATGGGCTCACAGCAGGGAAGGAGACTAAGCTGAAATACATTTTGCGACTGGACACAGGCTCCCTTACTTCGTTCATTATTATGTGCATTACTTACTTTGAGATGTGCCAGAAGTTTTGCTCTTTTATCATCTCTGTACTTCATCTGCCTCCTCGTGCAGTTAGAAGCACACCGCGTGCTCTGCAGAGCAGGGGGAGATCTTTGGACTTAGAATGGGGGAAGCAGCAGTGAGGAGGGATGGAGAAGTGCATGACAGGGATTGTAGCTTGGTGTCACACCCAGCAGGCCGAATGAATTGGGAGAACATTGGGAATGGGGAGAGGCATGTGTCCTGGTAGGATCGAGAACTCAGCTCCCACTGCAAGTGAGATGAACCCTCAGGCTTCCAAAGGCAAGAAAATTCATCCGGGACATAGATGTACTCCACTTGGCTTAGCTGGAACGTGGTCACACGTGGTATTTATATGAGATCCAAATGCCCAAGTGAAGGAGGCCAACCTGCTTATTTTCAGGGTTTATGAGGGGTGTCACTTGCTCAAGTGTCCAGGGTGACCTCAGCCACCAGTTGCAGCAGCCAAGTTATGACACCATAAGGAAGTGGGTGTATAATGGAAAAGGTGACAGAAGGTTTGGGGCTTTTTAACATTTTTTTAAACAGTCCTTCATTTTGCAGCCCGTGGCAGGGGTTGGAACCGGATGAGCTTTAAGGTCCCTTCCAACCCAAACCACTCTGGGATTCTATGCAGACCGATAGAAGCCTCGGGGGTAAACGTTGTAAATCACTGCAGAGTCCTACTCGCGTGCAATAGGAATACACCAGTGAGAGACTCCGGTAAATATAGCCCATGTCTCCTGTACCGAGCAATTGATACGGTGTGGGCAATGCAAACGTGACACACACGCTGAAAATCATCTCTTGGCAGAGGCACGTGACACGCAGCGTGTTCTGTTCACAGCTTCGATGTGGAAAATGGCCCGTCCCCGGGCCGCAGCCCGCTGGACCCGCAGGCCAGCTCCTCGTCAGGACTCGTGCTGCACACGACATTCCCGGGGCACAGCCAGCGCCGGGAGTCGTTCCTGTACAGATCCGACAGCGACTATGACTTATCACCAAAGACCATGTCCAGGAACTCTTCTCTCCCAAGCGAGCAGTAAGCATAAATTCAGCTCACATCATATTTTACGGTAACTGAGAGCTTTACATGGCCTCCTGTAATCCTCAGAGCTCTGTTGAGAGGAGCTTGTGGGTGGTACATTTCACAGCCCGAGTGCCCAAGTCGGGTGCTTTTATGGTGTGCCAAAGCATGATTTCCCCCTCCCCACCCACCCTGAAAGTATTCCCCTTTTCACCATAATTTAACAGCAGTTTTCGAGTCCATATCCTGAAATAATAAGAGAAATTTTGCATTTTACCTTTCTTGGTACCAGTTCTTCACGTGGGGATTTGTGTTTGGGGTATGAAGTGCTTGCAGCTAACTGCAGGGCAGAGAGTGCTGTGAGGTGCCTGTGTCTCCACTGGACCTGCAGGCAGGAGAACCCTGTCACTCCGATCCTTGGCTTGCTTGCACTCCCTTTTTGCCATCATACTCTCACTTGTGTGCTCTCTGAGCCTGGTTAACATCATCTCTGCTTTTTTCTTCATTAGCCTGGGCAAGAGAAATATGACTGTACTTACATTTACAGTATTACTCTTCTCCATCCTGTTTTCTGTCATGGGTTGTTAACTAGAACTGAGCGGAAAATACAGCAGAGAGCCCAGACAGATGGCTGAGCTTGAGAGGATCAATACAACACAGAGCATGGAGCTTAAATGAGTGCCCTGGATTTGCAGCCCTTTATTTTAAAAGGCCCAGTTTAAAGCTTTAAAGTCACCATAAAGGTATAAAAAAACATAAAAAAAACGTTTCTGGTATGAAAGCCCTACAAGTTTTGTCATGAAGTAGAAATCCAAATACTAGAATGTCCCTCCCTGTTAGTCAACCATTAGTAAATATTTACCAGAGACAAATTAACCACTCCAAATTATGCTAATACCATGTTTTGTGTAAACAGGGGATTTTAACAGTTGCCCAGTGCTCCCAGCCAGCTGTGCTGGGGTGGGGAGAGCCCCATCCAGATGCGCCCACCACCCTGGCTGCTCCCGGCTTCACAGCTGCCTGCAGCTTGAGGTGTGCATTTACTGCAGGGCGAAGGCTCCTGTGGCATTTGGGAAGTTGCCATCTCCCAGTCTGAATTCTCCAGTTGGAAGCAGCCTTCCAGTATCTGAAGGGAGCTACAAGGATGCTGGAGAGGGACTCTTCATCAGGGACTGCAGCAATAGGACAAGGGGTGATGGGTTTAAACTGAAACAGGGGAAGTTCAGGTTAGATATAAGGAAGAAGTTCTTCACTGTGAGGGTGGTGAGGCGCTGGCACAGGTTGCCCAGAGAAGTGGTAAATGCTCCATCCCTGGCAGTGTTCAAGCAACCTGGTCTGGTTTCTCCAGGGATGGGGCAGCCACAGCTTCTCTGGGAAAAGTCTGTGCCAGCGCCTCAGCACCCTCACAGGGAAGAGCTTCTGCCTCAGAGCTCATCTCAGTCTCCCCTCTGGCAGGTTAAAGCCATTCCCCTTGGCCTGTCCCTACAGGCCCTTGTCCAAAGCCCCTCTCCAGGTTTCCTGGAGCCCCTTTAGGCACTGGAGAATCTTCCATGATGAAAACAGCTGGACAAAACCCGGCGCCTGAATAACATTAAAGTCTGTGACAGAGACCAACAAATGCCAGGAAATTCAAAGCTGACCTTTCCCTGGACTGTTACAGGTTTTTTTCCACCGCCGTGCAGGCATGTGCCTTAACTTCTGTATTTCCTGGCTTTTATTGCCTGGTGTTACCAATCCGAACAGGCGCTCCAGCTGGGTTGGTCTCGGTATATACACCGCGAGTCCTTTCCTTTAGGAACAAGGTTTTTAGGTAGCGTTAAATAAGTGCTGCATGGATTAATGTTTGGGTTTGGGGGCAAAAAACTCACTCTGTATACTTATGAGTCCTGTTTGAGGTGAATTCATACAAATTCACGCATTTCCCTTTCTCCTCAGGCATGGGGACGACCTGATTGTCACACCTTTCGCCCAGGTGAGTTGTAGACCTCTTAAATGAACAAGAAAACGCGCTAGAACCTGGGGTGGGGAAGGTAACATCTCTGGTTTTGCCTCCCTCATAGGTGCTGGCCAGCCTACGAAGCGTGAGGAACAACTTCACGCTCCTTACCAATTTACACGGCACCTCCAACAAGTAAGCACGTACTTTTTAGTTACTTTATGGTTCTTGCTTAGCATGGGGCCGAGCAGGGGCGGCGGGGGGGAGCCGGGGAACCCCAGGTTCCCCGGCTCCCCCCCGCCGCCCCTGCTCGGCCCCCGCTGCCTCAAGCTCCCTTCGGCTGGACGCGAGGGGGCGCCAAAGCGCAGCCCGCCGCCGCGTCTCACCTCCGCAATGATCCTTGAGGATGGAGCGATGGATTTCCACTTGGGAAGACGATGGGATGTGTTTCTGGGCATGCTGAGGGTGTGGGATGTGACATGTTTGGCACCTTGGGTGTCCCAGGTGTGTGTTAGGTGCACAGTTAGGAGCGGAGGTCGAGGTGGGGCGCTGCCCTGCGCTGCCACCAAGAGAGGTGGTCACAGGCAAAGGAGGGAGAATCCAAGCAGGAGGATGTGGGGATAGGGAGGATTTCCCTCAGGGCTTGGCTCTGAGGGGGTGCCCAGAGAACCAGCCTTTGCTGCCTTGCAGGCAGGGATCCCACCTTGCTTCGTTTCACACTGTAATTGCACTGAATGTGGCAGGTGAATGCACTGAACTGAAGAGGAAGGTGTGTTTTTATACCTGCTGAACAGGAGAAACCAAACAAACTCCTTTTTACGTCTTTGTCCGGAACCATAATTTCCTTTAGCTATTTATAATGAGCCAGTCACCGTCATTTTCTGGCCTGTTTTGCCCCAAGAGAGCTGTTCTATGTGAAACCAGCATCACTTGTTCCTGATGACGTTGGTTACACACCCATCCATTCATCCATCCATCCCACCCTGGGGCTGCTCATCCAGAGCATCCCGCTCTTTCCTGAAGTGGAAGATGAGGTGTAAATGTGGCCTCCTCCAGCACACCATGGGCTTGCTTCACTGCTGCACATGGATATGGCATCGCCTGGGTGCCCACCATGGACTTGGCTTTCCGCCTTCCAGTGCAATCTTGTATTGTACATGAAGCCTAGTACTTTCTCCAGGCGTTTTTCCTCCTGTTGATTTCTCCTTGCTAATTTTGATGGGAAGGAACCACCGCATTCC
This sequence comes from Strigops habroptila, assembly GCF_004027225.2. Taxonomy (NCBI): domain Eukaryota; kingdom Metazoa; phylum Chordata; class Aves; order Psittaciformes; family Psittacidae; genus Strigops; species Strigops habroptila. Next base: position 61,541,784 of record NC_044284.2, read on the forward strand.
AAGATGGAGGTTAGTAGAAAAACAGATGGCTGAAGTAGATTCCTTTCTTCCAGCTTTTCTGAAGAACTCCAGCATTTCAGCAGTTCCTAATGAGGAATCTGAAATTGGATGGGGCCGGAAGGAAGCGAGGGCGTAACCTGTAGGACACACAGGCATCTTGCAGTGTCCTTTTGAAAGCTTTCCCAGATTTGATTGAGGTATAAAGTCATTTGCCCAGCCAAAGTAAGAGTCGTTAAATGTTTAAACCATTATACACCAAACATCCAAGTCCGTGGCGGAATGTGCTTCCAGCCGCTGCGGAGCTTCCCGCACAGTTTCCAAACAGCTCTGCTGGGTTACTGCCCTGCTGCCAGCTCGTGATTTTATCATATGTCTCATGATATGTGGTATTTTACTTAAACTTCTGCTCTGGAGATCATGAGAATCTCAGCTTTGCTTTAGCCCCTCCTCTCTCTTTTTCCTCCTGTCCCAAGGAAGAAAGAGGATGCTGTCCCACGTAGTTGTAGAAATGATGGAAAATACGAATGTTGAGGGTTGAAGTTAAAAAAAACAGTTAGAAGTCATATTTTTTGGGCTTTAGCATCAGGGGTTTTCAGGCAGTTTCCTGATTGGAATAGAGGAGAGTATGATTAATGGTTTTGGAGCGCCTGAGTTTGGCAGATGCGGCCCAGGACAAGGTCAGAAAGCATCCAGCACCTACTCCTCTTAATACCCACTGGCAAAAGAGAAGGAGTGGGAAGTGGCAGCTGTGTCCACTTGAGCGTGGTGGTGGAGCGTGTCTAAGAAGGAACAGTGTTGTGGAAACCCAGATCAACATAAGAAAGACATGGAGCTGTTGGAGCAAGTTCAGAGGAGGCCAAGAGGATGATGAAGGGTCGTAGCACCTCCCATATGAAGATGGGCTGAGAAAGTTGGGGCTGTTCAGCCTGGAGAAGAGAAGCTGCGTGGAGACCTCAGAGCAGCTTCCAGTGTCTGAAGGGGGCTACAAGGATGCTGGAGAGGGACTCTTCAGCAGGGACTGTAGTGATAGGACGAGGGGTGATGGGTTCAAACTGAAACAGGGGAAGTTCAGGTTAGATCTTAGGCAGAAGCTCTTCCCTGTGAGGGTGCTGAGGCGCTGGCACAGGGTACCCAGAGAAGCTGTGGCTGCCCCATCCCTGGCAGTGTTCAAGGCTAATGGATGGGGCCTTGGACGACATGGTCTAGTGTGAGGTGTCCCTGCCCATGGCAGGGGGTTGGAACTGGATGATCTTAAGGTCCTTTCCAACTCAAACCATTCTATGATTCTGTCTCTGGGTCTCTGTTACCTGCGTCGTGGCTGCCACAGAAACCGGGATGGGCATGGCCAGGATGTAATTAGAGGATGCCGGGAGCGGTGCCGTTCCCTTTCCAGGCTCTGCAGCGGGGAATACCCTACTGGATTCATGTTCATCCCTCCCCGCCTCCCTGCGGGCATGTCTGTGCAGCTCACTCGGGGTTTGGAGATACCTGGAGCACGTCTCCCCAGATACTGGAAGCGCTGCAGCCGCGGCGTGGTGTCCCTATTGGGGAGTTTCTGTTTTTGAGAGATCTCAAGATTTGGCTTTTCAAAGGCTCAGCAGAGGCAGGTCAGGGCAGATTTTTAGAGAAGTCAGCATCCAACCTGTGCGCCCTGTGCTGAACCCTTCGAAGAATCTGGGTCCCGCAGCTCCCTCCATTAAAACCGAGCCTGAAATCCCAGCTGAAACATGGGTGCTGTTGCTCAGGACAGTAACACGGATCGTGCCTGGTTAGCAAGGCCTTCCTGGAGCAGTGCTGAAGAACCGCCCCCCCGGAGCTACAACTGCAGCAGAATTGAGCCGCTCACTTGCTTTGATTTGAGCTTCAAAGGCGAGCTGGCAAATAATGGATGTTTCAGTTCAGTGGCTGACTCAAAAAATAGGGGTGAGGAGGTTGGCTAAGAGGGAGAGTGGGGAAATCTGGCTTTGGTTAAAATGTATCAGAAACTTCTCAGGGAAGCAAAAACCCAAAGTTTCGTTTTTGGCCAGCCTGAAATATTGTGTTCAATGCAAAACAAAGGATCTTCATTTTGGGGTCAACTCTTTTTAACTTCTTTTTTTAAAGAAGTCTCCTTTTCCCCCCAGTAAATTATGCTTTCAACTTAAAAATTATCAGTTTTATTTGGCAAATCTCTCAATGAAATACTTTGACATTTGGAGAAATATTGCACCCTTTTTCCAGTCAGACCCTGTTGCCTTGAGTTGAACTGTTTCTTCAATTAGCATTTGGTCCTTCTGAAATCCAGACTCTTCTGATGAAATCATTGCTCCTCATCAAAAAGATGTCCTTCAGCTGTTTCAGAGCTTTCTTAGTGGCTGCAGCATCTTCTTACTTGCTTCCAGGTGGAATTCAAACTGTTAACTGCAGGGTTTAAAGCCATTTCTCACTTATGGCATTGCCTTTTGCCTTGCAGCCTGCATGCTTGTGTAGATTTTGATGTTACTTCAGGGTCCAGACCTTGCAGGGAAAAGCTGTTTGGGAGAAGGCCTTGATTCTGGGGCTGCCACTGACCCCTTCAGCCACAGACACTGGGCCTTGCCTCCTTCCAGGCACATTTTGAGCAGGAATTGTGAAGGCAGCATGGGATGATGGCGCATCTTCCCTGGAATGCCTTCTTTCCAAGAGACATACCTGGCTAGGCATATCCTAACAGGTATATTGATACTGCTCTTTAACTGCCAAATCTTCTGGAAGTGTTTGGGGTTTCTTCGTGAATATGAAAAAGGATTTTGAACTGTGGGAGGTGGCAGTTTGAAGTGATAAAATATTACCTATTTACAGAGTATTCTTTATCTCGTTTAGGAGATCTCCAGCAACAAGTCAGCCTCCTGTCTCCAGAGTTAACCTGCAAGGTACGTGTGTGACTTTGATAATCACCTGCAAGGTCAAATTGCACATTGTTTTACTAACAGCTACTTCTCTGCCCCCTCTTCCCGGTGGATTTCTGGGCTTGTAGAGCTGCTTCTGGCTTACTCATGCAAAACCAATACAAGAGAACCATCAAGCCCAAAAAGTTGTTATTGTTATAGTTTGGGTTTGGGGTTTATCCTTGTGTATTAGCATAAAAGATGAACATGATTTTGGTCTGATAGTCATGGCCACAGTGACTGCTGTTCTCCTGAGTCCCTGTGCTGCACAGGCCTGGACAAGCCCCAGCCTCCAAGCCTTGAACAGGCTCAGACACAGCTGTATTTTTTTTTTTTATCCTGTTTATTTCAGTTTGTTTCCATGTGATCTATGTAAAAATTGTGATCTGAAAAACCTCTCTCAGGTGAAACTTCCTCCGCTTTTATCGGGCTGCCCTGGAAGGACATTTTTGCATCTCGTCGTTTGCTTGTGGTCTTTTGATACCTACCTGTAGCAATCAAAGGAGAGCAGAAGTCAGTGAGTGTGGCTAATCACAGCTTCTCCCTGTACACAGTGTCCCTCAGTCCCCTGGTCCTCACCCCCATGTCAGCTCAGAGACCACAGCAAACACAAGTAGGTCTGACTACCACCAAGGAGCCAGGTAGGGTGAAGTACTGAGGGTGAGAAGTAGAGGCAGCCTGCTGTTTACTTAGGACAAGCTTATTTTCACACCTGGGTTTAGCCATGCAGTGCTGAGGGCTTGTGGGACCCCTCTTCAGAACAGAGCTGGCCCTACTTGCACTAATTTAAAGGTTACTCCCACAGGGAAGGAGATAAGATTTGGAGGAGTGCCCATTTGTAAGGCTTAATCTCAGCCTTTCCAATAATTATGTGCTTGGAGGGACTCGTAAAGCTTAATTTTTACAGTGTGTGAAGCCTGGATAACTATCTATCATTTCCTTTCATGCTGGGGAGTATTTACTGTCTGGGGACACGTGTAGTCCGGATTAGGTTCCTCAAGACTTGTTAATGGGATGTGGAAACCTCTGATGCAGAAACAAAACTGGACGACACGATCTTCAACTCCTCTTTTCCCTCCCTGTCTGTGAACAGTGCCGAGGCAGAGCTGGCAGGAATGCAGCTCGTCACCTTAGTTAAAGATCTGTTCTAGCAAGACTTTTGATTCTGTGGCCTGTATGGAAAAAAAATCATGGAAAATTTCCTAAGCTTTCCAGAGATGTGTTTATGTAAGTTACAGACTCTAATAACGAGGAGAGAATTCCCTTCCAGGAATTTTTAGGTTAATTTTCTTAACATTTTCTGTGGAAACAATTGCTTTCAACTTTTTAACACTTTGGGGATGGTTCTCTGCAGTATTTCCAACGTGAGCTGTAGGATACTTGTTCCCTTTTAGCAAACCCAAGCTTCTAAAGCTGGGCATACACTAAAATCTGAGCTTCTTTTTTGACCGAAGGGTCTGACTCACGTAACTGTAGAGCAAGTTTTGTGTTCCCTGCAAAGCTCCAAGAGACAAAGCCACTGAGAAGAATCCAACTTCTAGCATTTTTAACCTTGTGATCCTGACTCATGGATTTTAATGTTTCAATCCTAGTAATTATAGGTGAATAGATCTAAAATGAATTATATTAATGTCTCACCTGAGATGTGGAAAAAGAGAATGGCCAGATGTTGCAATGAGCCACACTGGATGTGTCTTCCATGTGCAGGGTTTAATTTGGTAACTGTGAAAGAAAACTTCAGCTCGGGGCTTGTGGGATTTGTGTAAAGTAGGGAAGCATAGGCTGGATTTGTGCCCCTCCAGTAAATTGGGTTCTTAACAATGAATCGTGACTTCAGGTGAAATGAAACAAAAAAATGTGAGATGTATCATTATAACTGAAGTAAATTGTGACAGTTTGTAGGTCAGAATAAGAGATATGTTTGAGATGGATTGGAAATTGTGTGATTTCCTACATGAAAGAAGCCAATATTGGCATTGTGAAAGAGCCTGGGGTTATTGGTTAAATTCCATTCCAGATTATTTGTGCTGATGAATGTTACCAGCTCCCACAGGATCTGGTCTCTCAATCCCTTCCTGGCCAGGCCAAGATGTTGCATCGGCTGCACTGTCACACCCCTGCACTGTGCGCCTCAGGAGTGACAGTGGCACTCACACATTAGAGGAAGACTCTGAAAACCAGCCTGAAACAGGTAGTTTAGAATGTTTGGAGTCATAGCTGAGAGAGGGGACAGGCTCTCCTCGGGTGAGGCCAGCACCCAGACACCTTCCTGCTTGCTTCTGTGATGGGTTGTGTGCCCTCAGCTCACGTGCTCCCTGAGCTCGCTTGAAAACAGAGGTGTGGTGAGGAATGCTAGTGTTGCTCTATCCTGCAGTTACTGATTTTGTGTGAGCCAGGACTGTCCTGAATCTCTGACCTTTTTTACTTGTTGCATTTGGTGTCCCCACTCTGCTGCATCCCCAGTTTCCAGACCCTTTCTGGTTTCCCATGGAGGCTGGAGTACTCTGTAAAGCACTTCCCCTGATCCATTTGATTGCCTTCCTTTCCCCATTTACAGCCCTTGTTGCATATTGGAGCTCACCTCAGTACAGCAGAAAACAATGACAGCCATTGACTTTCTAAGGAAGTTTCCATTTAAATGCAGCAGAACAAAGATTTTTAGGGGATTATTTATTTTTTTACAGCTTTTTTTCCCTGGATGGCTTCTGATTTGGAAATTATGAGAGGAAAGAGACATTTTCCTATCAGAACACTTCCAGTTCTGTGCCAACGGCTCCTGTGTCTGAAAGGACGCAGGGTGTTTTTCCTGAAAGTTTTGGAGAAGGAAACAGCAATGTTTTGATTGGGACTATTCTGTGTTACATCCCTCTAGATAAAAGAATGTGTTTGGAAATGAAGCGTGTTGATATTCTCTACATGGGTTAGTCGGCAAAGCTTGGAATTTTATTTTAGCTCTCCCATGTCACACATTGATTCACAGATTTACCACCATCAGTTGACATCAGTATGAGCACCTCGTATATGTCTCTTTTTATTTGTCATTAGTGGAGTGATTTATATCCTGTTATGAAAAGTACAGAACTCGGGGTTTGAAGCAAACAGGCATACATTAATCAAATTACCCTGGAGGGAGGCAAATCACATCCAGCATTTGTGCTGGAAGTAACACGTGCCAGCTGCTTACTCCAGCTAGGATATTTCAGGGTTTGTCAGTTGGAGGAGCAGATCTGTGGCCGTTGTACTCCCAGGGAGTTGCATCACTGAGGACCCAGGCCCAGGATGAAGGGAATGAGCTGCGTTGAAATGATAAAGTTCTTCTTTGCTTTCATTTTCTTCAAAGCATGGAAAAGTCTGGCCAGGGTTTTTGTGGCACAAAGTGCTTTCAAAGCCCACACTGATGTCACTGTGAATTTCAGAGCTTTCTTAACCTGACAACCGCAACCATAAAAGGAAGAGGAGTATGTATTGAACATCCTGTGTTTTGTCCTTGGTATCAGCTTCGGTAAATCTGGCAGATTTTTCCTGTTGTTTTGTTATAACTGCAGATCACAGGAACAGACAGAGTTGCTTTTATGAATTAACTGAGAAACTGTAACGTGGAAATACAGAGCCATAAACCCTTAATTAGCTCTTGTCCTCTGCGACTGGGAAGGATAACAGGAATACTTCAGACCATGAGGTGCTGGAGCAGTGTCTAGCATTGTGCAGTGCAGCTGCGCAGGGTTGTGATCATCCCCCTGCACTGGGCACTGGTGAGGCCGCACCTCGAATCCTGTGTCAGTTCTGGGCCCCTCACTGCAAGAGAGACATTGAGGTGCTGGAGCGGGGCCAGAGAAGGGCACCGGAGCTGGTGCAGGGCCTGGAGCACAAGTGTGATGGGGAATGGCTGAGGGACCTGGGGGGTTTAGTCTGGAGAAGAGAAGGCTCAGGGGGGACCTTATCGCTCTCTGCAACTGCCTGACAGGAGGATGGAGCCAGGAGGGAGCTGGTCTCTGCTCCCAAGGAACAAGGGATGGGACAAGAGGAAATGGCCTCAAGCTGCCCCAGGGCAGGTTTAGATGGAGATGAGGAACAATTCCTTCCCCAGAGGGTGCTCAGGCATTGGAACAGGCTGCCCAGGGCAGGGCTGGAGTCACCGTCCCTGTGAGTGTTCACACCCCGTGTAGCCGAGGCCTCAGTGCCATGGGTTAGTGGTGGCCTTGGCAGTGCTGGGAATGGTTGGACTTGATGAGCTTAAAGGTCTTTTCTAGTTGATTCTACGATCATAAGTGGGTGCTACCCAGTTACAGAAAGTTACAGAAATGTTGATATAAGCACACTTTCACATGTTGTCACACAAATGTCAGTGACGTTTCTTTCTCCTACTCTTTTTCTAAATGTGGTCTCTGCCACAATTGCTTTCATTGACCTTTGTTCTACCTGGGGCTCAGTGAATCCTTCAGCACCTTCTCTCCCTCCCCTGGCATCAGTGAAAGGTCTTTAGTTCCTACCCAATTGATTCAACTAATAAAATCTTGAACACATCTGGCAGTTCATGCTTAGCTTTGTTCCTTCCCCCATATTTACTTCACTGGCCCTAATTGTCTCTGAATTAAATTGTCTTTCTCTGGCTGCCGCATTCAGTCTAAGCCTCTCTTTCTTCCACCCATTTTGGTACAGTCTTTTCTGTCTTGTTTCCTTTGTCTTTTTCCCAGGACTTTCTCATATTTTACGAACATTCTTTCTCTCAGCTCAGAACAGGATCAGTGCTGTTTGCTTAGATTCCCAGTATTGGTTTCTCCCTCACTGCTTCACAGTGCTTGTGTACCTTGTTTTCGTGTTTGTCCTGACTACTGTAGGCTCCTTGTGCCATACCCATACCTTTGCAGTGCCTGTGTAAAAGCCTGTGTCCTCCATGTGGGTACTGGGTAAACGAACCTGCTCCTGCATCATTGTAGAGGTTGTGGAGAAAGTGCTGTACAGCCATGACACAGCAGGGAGTGAGAAACCTCTCTGGATGGATGCTGGGCTGCACCCCCAGAGCGTGAGCAGCAGGTCAGGGAGGGGATCCTGCCCCTCTGCTGCGCTTTGGGGAGACCCCCCCTGCAGTCCTGATCCAGCTCTGGGGCAACAGCACAAGAGGGACGTGGAGCTGCTGGAGCGAGGCCAGAGGAGGCCCCGGAGCTGCTGCGAGGGCTGGAGCAGCTCTGCTCTGGAGCCAGGCTGAGAGAGCTGGGCTGGGGCAGCCTGGAGAAGAGAAGGCTCCTGAAGGGGACACCTTAGAGCAGCTCCAGTGCCGAAAGGGGCTCCAGGAAACCTGGAAAGGGGCTTTGGACAAGGGCCTGTAGGGCCCGGCCAAGGGGAATGGCTTTAACCTGCCAGAGGGGAGATTGAGATGAGCTCTGAGGCAGAAGCTCTTCCCTGTGAGGGTGCTGAGGCGCTGGCACAGGGTGCCCAGAGAAGCTGTGGCTGACCCATTCCTGAAAGGGAACAAGCTTTAAGGTCCTTTCCAACCATTCCAACCAAGCCAGTCTGTCACTCTATGAACAGGGGGAGAAGTACCACATTTCTGCCAGATCAATACCCGGATGGGCAGTATTTTCCCTCAGCAGTTCATCTGATAGCCAGCTACTTCTCTATGTGAGCGATGGCTGACAGGAACACAGCGCAGTGTCAGGGAGCTAACAGTCTCACATGCTTCCCGGAGCTGTGAGGGATCTGCAGAAACTTTTCTCAACCACGTGCCCCTTGGATACTTTCAACACTGAATAATTCTGGCCTGTCCTCACAATTAACTGTGTCCCCAGCAATGTAATAGAACTGATGTGCTTTGCAACCTGAGGCTTTGGGAGTGTAGTGCTTTCAGATATGTCACACACAGGCTTTTCAGGGCTCATGGGATTAAAGCTTTGTTAGAATTCCTCTCCGGGGATGGGAGTGAAAGATTGGTGTTTTTCTTGCTTGTGCCTTAGCCTTTGCTTTCCTGTACATCTGCACGTTTGTCTGCACTTCTCGCATGCCTTTACACGAACTCAAAACTTGTACTCTTTCATTTTTAATGTGGGTGTAAGATGTACACAGACTCGTGCACGAACATTTGTATAAAGCATAAACAAAAGACTGGCTAATGCTGGTGCCCATGCTAACAGAGCCCCAATGCTTTGTAGGAGTTCAGGAGGACTATGCATCAAATCTGCATCTGGTGGTGAGACACTGGCACAGGGTGCCCAGAGAAGCTGTGGCTGCCCCATCCCTGGCAGTGTTCAAGGCCAGGTTGGACACAGGGGCTTGGAGCAACTTGCTCTAGTGGAAGGTGTCCCTGCCCGTGGCAGGGGGTTGGAACTGGATGAGCTTTAAGGTCCCTTCCAACCCAAACCAGTCTGGGATTCTATGAAAGTCAGCTTTTGGTTACAAATATCTGTATATCCCAAGCAATTAGTATGGAGCTGGTGCTCTTGCACCATACTTCCTCTGCTTGGCGTGTGGAGAATGGCTCTGGGCATAGATGAAATAGAGGATTCATTTTGAAATACTCTTGGTCTGCTGTGAGTTTGGCTGAAGATGTGGCCCTTTGATTTTGAGAAGGATTATACAAGTCAAGATGTTGTGTTTCAGGCTTTTAACAAGAGTGCAAGAGGAACCATGTATTACCAAATAGCTGAGCTAGGAAGTAACTGCTTGTGCACAGTGAGTTCAGTGGTGCTGGAGACTTACCTATAACTATTGTTACCTACAAATACTTGTTTTAAAGGATGCAGTGCAAAAATGATGCAGATTACTTAGAAGCTAAGCAAAACTAAAGGAAATCAGATAGACGAGCAGCTTAATGACATGACTGAGTAAAACGAAGGCTGTTGGATGCTAAAGTGATTCTTCCTGCTTGAGAAAATCAGAGCTGCATTTCAAGGTGAACTTTGGGAGTTCTCTGCAGAACCAGCAGCGTGGTGCCTGCGCTCCAGGCAGCACTGGGACATCCAGAGGCAGCTCCTGCTCTTCGGGGGTAGTTCATTCCGGCAGCGAGTCCGTTTCGCGTGTTGCGCCTGCTGCGCACACACCCCCCCTGCGAGTTGGACTCATGCATCTTAGTAAGTATTTCAGTTATGCTATTGACGTCAATGCAGTCATTAAATAGATTGCCGGCCCTCCCATCAGCAAACCTGTGCCAAAGACCTAGAGGCAGACACATTTTAAAAGAAGAACATCAGGTTTTCTTTTAGCGTTTGGAGAGAAGAAGGGAAAAGTTTCTTCTGAAGTCACTGTGCTTTGCAATAAGGCTTTGGGTTGGGTTTTTGTTGGGTTTTGGTTTGGTTTGTTTTTTTTTTTGCTTAATTTTCTAAGCCCAATTTTCTGTGAAGATAATTGCTGCTTTTTATTTAACACACTTCTGTTACTGTGTGCATAAACAACTCCAAATGAGACTAAAGAGTAGGAGTTTTGCGACCAGCTGAAAAATGACACTGGTTTTAGGTCTCCCAGCTAGATTTATCTGTGTCTCAAGTGACAGAAGGTATTCAGGCAAACCTGTTTAGCCTTTGACTCCAGAAATTCTGCAAGGGTTGATTTCATGACATCTATATAAGAAAATAGCCTTCATTTCTCCTCGGCAGGCTCTGAAGACATACAAGCTAATCATGACTCCATAGCAACGGATAAAAACTGTTTTCCCCTCTGCCCCACCTGTGGGTGTCACATGAAGATGCTACACGTGCTGCTGCCATCAGGAGCCTGTCACTCCCTGGGGCCCAGCTGCCCTCCGCAGCCGCCGTGCCAGCGGGACTCCCTCTGTGCACTCACACTGTCCTGCTGTATTCCTGAGCCGGGCTGGCCAAGGCATCCATTCATGCCCGTGGCCAGGCAGATCCCTGCCTCCCGTTGCTGAAGGCAGCTCTGGGCTGTGCAGGTCTCCTTGCCCGGTGTCAGGAATGGCTCTGGCTGTCAGACAGAGGCTCGAAAGGGGCTGTGAGCTGAGAACCTAAGGATATATATAGATGGCATCTTCATCCAGGTGGAAGGAGTATCTTTCCTTTGACAAGATAAGCAGGTATGTTGTAATCAAGCAGCTTGTTCTTGAAGAACAGTTTGAGGAGCCAAACCACTGTTGTTTGGGGTTTTTTTGGTTGAGGTGGTCATTTCGTTGATGATACCACACTTGGCTACGCAGGATAAAACCAGTCATAGGTTCTGGAAAGAGCTTCTCTGGGATGGATGGTTTCTTTCCGAATGACCCAGGCAACTGCAAACCCAAGGAGGCAATGAAGACGTCTTCGTAGTGGCATGTTCTCATTGTGTGCCCACATTCATTCTTCTCTTTAAGTGCAGGTCAAGTCCTGAAAGCCCTATATTGCTTTATTCAGCTCCCGTTTGTTCGGACTGGATTGCTTAAGGCCTCTATGAAGACAATAAGACTTTGCCATTACTAATATCGGAGTTGATAAAATCTGTGTTTCTTTTGTTTTCTGCATAGAATGATAATAGTTGCTGTGGGTGAGATTTTGACAGCGCAGCCTTCAGTGTACTGAATCACTTCCATATGAGTTTGAGAAATGTGTACTAGAGCTGAGAAAAAACCCAACCCAAAACAAACAAAAAACACCCAAACCAAACTCCTGGCAGCCCAAGTTACTCTCCTTTTTTTTTTTTTTAGGTTGTGGGGCACAGTTTGTGCATGCCTTAGTGATGAATAGGGTTCTTCATTGTCCCGCTGTTTTGAGCGCCTTCAACTTCCATGTCATCAGCCTTTTCCAGCCAGTGGGAGCTGAAACAGGCTCCTGAAAGCACCCATCAGCTCATCCCTGCAGCAGCTATATATAAGTTTCTCCTTCCTCCCCCGAGGTTGAGCTCAGTGCTGCAGCATTGTGTCCCGGACACAGCTGGCCATGGGAGTGTGAGAGGCTGCATCCCAGGCTCTGTGCGGAGACCTTCCCAGGGGAATGCACCGCGCAGATCCCAGAGCCACCAGCCTGGCCTTGGGCAGTCCCAATGCTCCAAGCTTTGTCCTCCTGCGGGATCTGATTCCAAGTGTAAGTTGCTTTCTTGTTGTGTTTTAAAACCCATTTCTGGCTTCTGTGTTTCAACTGTCAGTGGCCAGTTCGTTCAGTGCGTGGCTGGGCAGGAACTCCGCTGACTCTTGTATTTCTTAGTGGTGGTGGGAGCAGTGTTTGATTCTGGTTTGTGGGGCATGTCCAGAGGGTGAAGCGCTGGCCTTGATGGGCAGAATCTGATAGACAGATGGAATTTGATCATTGTCCTCTCTAGGACAATGATCCTCTAGGATCATTCTCTCTAGGTGGACATTTTGCCCACCAAAGTTAACTGTTCAATTATAGGATAACAATTGTAAAGATTAAAGCTTTAAGAGCTTTTAAAATCAATATCTAGAATTAAAAGCAGAAGTAAAGGATTGCTAATGCATTTTTCCCTCTGTTCCGTAAGGGAATTGCATCCATTTTGAGATATGGTTTAGACGCACCAATTCCCAACTGGTGATCCTGAACAATGAATGTATTGACTGTTTTAATGTTCCAATCCCCCAGTAATGCTCTGGTTTTGTTCCTGGTATCTGTTCATCTCCTGATGGACCCAAGAGATTCCTATAGGGAAGCATGGAATGCTCATTACTGTGAGCACGATGGCATTGTGCAACTGGTAACGAATGTTGCGCTACTGCTTAATGAAACACTTTATTGTAATAGTGTTTTCTCTGTGAGAAGTGTCTAAATGACAGCCTCAAGTAGTGTATAATTGCAATACTTTTTTGACAGGGAGGAAACAACTGTTAATTATTTATGGTTATTAATAAAACATGCCAGGTTCTGAAGTTAATTCAGTTCACAGGCAAAATACGGATGCTTGCAAGGATTGACATGTTTTAAGCAGTAGACTTTAAACATCATCTAAGTAAGTCTGTCCCTTTGGAAGATGCTTTCATGTCTTAGGGGGTCATTGATTGACATAATTTTAGGAATTCAGAATGTAAAAAACCAAGGAAAAAAAAAAACCAACAAAAAAAAAAAACCTCCAAAACCCCTCCAAAATCCAGCATGGTGTCGATTTGACTGTTCCTGATTTTGTATTCAGTCCTTTGCCTGCTGAAGGCCACAGGCAGACAGCCCTTTATCAACCAGAACAGGAGCAGGATCTGACCCAAGGTTAGACACTGGCTTGTGTTGTTTACTAGGAGCCATTATGCAGTACTAAATACTTATGTAGGAGCCATTACTCAGTACTAACTACTTCTGTAGTTAGGTTGAATTTTAAAAGAGCTATGCTTTCTAATATAGATATTTTAGTATAAATATCCTGCTGTCATAAATACGCCTTTCCAAGAGGAAATTAAACATCTGTGCATATGAAAACTCTTCTACCACACCTCCACACTCTGCAAAAGATTTCTTTAACAGACATTTTTGTGCTGTACCTTAAAGACTCCAGGATCCAGGCACTGGGAGCAGGGCTTTGGGTCCTGCTTGCCAGGGCCCTTCCAGCATGTTCCAGACACCTCAGTGTTTTCCCTTAAAATGAGTTGAATCCAGTTAGGCCTTTCACACCTCACTTGGTCTTATGAGCTTAGCACTTAATACCAAAATGAGTCTAAAATGTCACATTTTACAAGCAGTGTATTTTTCTTTAAATGCCATATATTAAGTTGACAAAAGCAGGACACGGAGCAATTGTATTCTCTGAAAAACCAGAGCACTATTCCAAGAAGTGGAAAAAGCAGCCTGTCTTCCTGCTCCTTCCCTCCCTCCCTGCCTTCTTCCCTCCCTCCCTGCCTTCTTCCCTCTCTGGCTTTATCAGAAGTGACCTGAAATGGTGGCTCTGCTGTTACGAACTTGAGTGCAGGACATTTGGATCTGCTGCTCTGGGACAGCCCAAGAGCATGTGGTATAACCGTCTGCTCCCATGAGTTGAGCCCAGTGTGGGGCCAATCCTGCCAGCAAAAATTCCATGTTTACTCACTCACAGGTTAGCAAACGCAAGTGCAGATTTTGTCACAGGTAGATCTTGCTAGAATTTGCTAGTTGTGAAATGTTTCCCTCCCTTTCCTCCCTAAGATCCCTCTTGAAGAAGAGAAATCCAGAGACAAGTTTCCAGTCTGAGTGTTTTCTGGTTTAGCAGTAATACTTTATGGGATGTGGTCCACATCCAGATCCTACTGTAATATGAATGCTGGGCCTTCATCTCAATTCAAGCTCTTTGGGCAGGGTATTTCCCGAAATTCCTGTTACTGAAATGTCACCAACTGTTTGCAGCTTCCTGAGTTTCAACTCTATGGTGTGAAACTTTGAAATGTTTCCATCCACCTCCAGTGGGAATGGGCTCTGCAGGTAAAAGCCAAAACTCTGTTACTCACACTTTATAGATCAGGAACACGAAAATGAAACCCAAGAAGAGATGATGCTCACACCACATTTTTCAGCAGCAGCTGCTCATTCTGAGCCTGCCTTTGCGCCGCGGCCAAATGTGGTCAGTTTAACATGCTGCTAGAATGGCTCTGACTGCAAACTGCCCCGAGTGGAAGTGACGTGCAGCTTCAAGTCAGATGTTTCACAGAAATTGCGTGAATTTCACCCAACTTATTACACAGAATTAGTGACTTCAGAGAAGCAGTGATGAGGCAGAGGCCTTGGCCAAGGCTCACGCAACCTGCCTCTAGTATGCTGCTAAATGGCAGAAATTCTGAAAGGTGCCACAGAGCATAAAACTTAAAGCATAAAAAGTAACCACTGGAATCATCTGCAGCAGCCAACCCATGTTTGACCTTCAGTGGGGAACATTTCCATTTCCACAGCCATTTAATCTGATATTTTAACTGGGATTCTTAATAAAGGTGCCTGTAATGTAGCTGACATTTTGATTTCCTTGAACTCAGTTTGAGGTGCTTAAAGAAGTATATTTTGAGGGCCTTAATTAAATGTATTTTGGGAGTGAAAGGCTGTTCTTACCTGTGCTGGCTGTAGTGATTTGCCAAGTGCTTACACTTCCAAGTCTGCCTGTCATTTCCATTGCTGGGGTCAAGTTTATCCTTCATCTGCCCCTTGAAGGCATCTCTGATTGCTCGGCTCTGGTGTTAACAGCCTGATTTGGGATAGGACTGAGAGCCAAAGTTTGAGGAGAGTAGTTGTACAGGACTCAGACCTCCGGATTTAATCACCTTCTGCCTAAAATGATCCAGATGTAAGGAAAAAACACTGATAAATTAGTATCTGATGTTCTATCTTCTCTATTTCTGATTATGGAGAACCACATAATGAATCTGTTGCTGTGTCCCAGGCAGGGTCTGGGAAAATATGGTCCAGTTCTGACCCATGTCCCAAACACATCTTTTACCTGGTGCCCAGGGTGTGATGGCCTCAGCCTGAAGGTGACACAGAGGCACAGTGGAGATCAGCACGTGAAAGGATTAACATGGAATATTAAAAGCTGTCAAAACAAATGATGCTGGTTTGTAGGATACTGACATCTCCCTCTTCCTCCCCACCCTTTTACCCGTGGGACTTACTCTGTGATTTTAAACAGCTTATTCTAAAAGGCTGTACGTGCGGTAGTAAACAGAGAGCACACTGAGTCATTGCTCCAACAGCTGAAATGGTTCACAAGGGTGGATTAATAAAGGTGATTGGCACAGAGAATATTTGAGCTCTGTTCTTAGCTACTGCAGGTCTGAATGTTTTTAGGTTTTGGGACTCGAGGATCACTCCAAATGTTCCCAGTTAGTGTTTGGTTGTGCAAAAGGTGACTCTGTACATCCCAGGGTGCCACCACAGAGCAATCTGAAGGTTATTAGCTCAACAACCAGAACATTCCGTGTTTTCAAAGCTGGAGGAGCACAGATTAAGAAACATCTTTTCTCAATGCGTGTGCTTTCAGCTTGTTCATGCTATTTCTGCTGGTCCTGCTCTGTGCCCGACGCACGAGCTGCAGTGAGCAATGCTCTGCCTACCCACGGTGTAGCTCCGTACAGTTGCAGATCAGGCGATAGGGCTTACTCAGAGTATCACCTGAAAAGCGAATCTAGCAAAACAGGCCATTTTCTGCAATGTGCTGAGTACCTGATGGCTCTGGGGTTCAGCTGCAGGATGACAGCTTCTTCATTTCTTTTCTGAGACAAAATAAGGACAGAAGGTTCAACTAAGGTAAATCAGAGAGGTAGACATTACCCTTTGGGTACGTAAAATACCTGTTGTAGGAAACCAGATTAAAATTCCAAACTAAAGCAGTTTTTCAAGCTTCCATCCTAAAGGATAATGCTTTCAAGAAATTACATTTAGCTGTGAAAAAAACCTCACATGTAATTATACTCTCTAATTAATATCATTTAAATGGCTGGCATGGTGGCTCAAAACAACAAGGACTCTATGCCCAGTCTTTGCAAGGCTGAGAGCAGGGCACAACGGTTGGTATGTGTCGTAAAGAATTCCGGTCAATTATGGTTGGGATGCTTCCAGGAGCCGCATTCTTAACTTTCATGTTGAAGACCTTCAGGAAATTAAATGGAGAGGAAGTGAAGGACAATTTTGTGTTGATCTCCAACCTTTCCAGGAGTGAAGGAAACTGATTCAAGCACGTCTAACCCATTACCAAGAGCCTGTTCTCTGCTGGTTTCCTTATTCGGACCCTCATTTAGAATTTCTGAGTAATTTTCCTCATGGAGAGCTAAGGATTATTAATAAACTTTGTCTTTACATCTGTTGCCAGTGGCCAAGTGGAGCTTTTCAGGTAGATCAGCACTGTGCTTTGTACTGCCAGCATTCATTGTAGAGGTTCCTTTTCCATTCCCTACTCCAGGATTGGTATCACTGAAGTCAACGGGCTTTAACTCTTGACAGGATATTTATTATCTCCAGGATAACCCGTTTCAAAATCTGATTGCACATCTATAGATGGGTATGTGGATGAAAGTAACATTAAATTCTGTGGCAGATCCAACTGCAGACCTTTTTATTTGTGGCTTACAAAACTGATATGAAGCAGTGCAATAGAGTACGGTTGGTCCCTTGCATCTTTCATGGTTTGTTTTGGTTTTTCCCATTTTGTTGAATTGAAATCATTGCTGTGGTCTGTCTAGATAGTTGCTTTCTTGTCTTAGGCCTGTTGTGAAAGTCAGCTTGTGGTTTCTCAAGGAGAATTTCTCAGTTTTGCACAGATACGTAGAAGCATAGCATGACACAGTGGTTTGGGTTGGAAGGGACCTTAAAGCTCATCCAGCTCCAACCCCTGCCACGGGCAGGGACACCTTCCACTAGAGCAGGTTGCTCCAAGCCCCTGTGTCCAACCTGGCCTTGAACACTGCCAGGGATGGGGCAGCCACAGCTTCTCTGGGAAAAGTCTGTGCCAGCGCCTCAGCACCCTCACAGGGAAGAGCTTCTGCCTTGTATCTAACCTGAATTCCTGGACATGCATGGAGACAGCTCAGGAGAGGCAGTGGGCTCTGCCATGGGCTGAGATCCCTGCTCCAACACACACACATCAGTGCATGGCACCAGGTAGTGCAGAGCAGAAGTCCTCAGCCGGGCTGCGATGAGCCAGCTCCGGAGCCGGAAGCCGTCTCGCCACAACAGCCCAGGATGGTGCCCCACCTAATTAATGCTGTTGAAAGGCAGCGCTAATTACTCTTAGGTGGAGTGCCTCCTTAGCACAGCGCTGCTGCTTCTTCCAGGATCCAAGTTGGTTTCCCTGCACGTGTAAGCTTACCAGCCCTCTGCGAGCCTGCCCACATGTATCAAGTGAGATAATACACTGCACAGGTAAATCCGAAGTCATTTCATAATCATATCCTGCTTTTTCAGTGGCTTTCTCACACTCCTGCATTCACATGCAGGCCATGTGCTCAGGAAGAAAGCATTTCTCACACAACATGTTACTCTGATCCAGCCTTTCCTTGTTTAGCTAGAAAAACAAAACCACAATCTGGGCACCCCATGATTAGCAGGAAATTGGGATTGAGGTTTTAATCTCTGCTCTCAGCTATAGGTCTGGGCTGGAGGCTTCTTTCTGCAGCCTATTGGATCTAATGGTCATCTCCATCCCCAGCCTGCAGCTCTCTGGGCTGTTCTCACCGCACTTGGGGAGCAGTGTGGGTAAAGTTGAGTGTATCCCAAACACACGCAGTTGAGTAAAGGTGTGATGGGGATTCACTTCATTTAAAAATTCATAGTGACCTTGGTAACTGTGATCTGTCTTCAGAAATGTGTTTGAGGTATGTGTTTATTTTCTTACAAAGCATCATCTGATAAAGTGTTTTCGGTGTTCTCCTTGAAGGTCTTTCCTTTAAGTGCACTGTCAGTCTTCTGTACTCAGTTTGTGAGACCCTGGGTAGGAAAGGTGCTCTCTTGCCTTTCCTCCTTGTTTTCCCTCCTGTCTCGTGATTAAGGCAGGAATCCTACAAGGCAACAAGGAATCAAGCCCGGTCAGTAAAATGATAATGTGCCAAACTGTGTGTTTGCACCCCAAGATAAAGTTGGAACTGAGCAATCTTTCCTGTTCGTTCCACAGGCCAAGATTAGATTCTGCCCCTCTTACCATTTCTGCTTCTTCCTCTCCGTGGACTGAGGAATTCCTACTATGCAGGCAAATCCCGTTCCCAGATTCCCCCGTGATATTGCTGCTAAGTGACATCTGACAAGATGCTTCCTGCATTTTGTTACTTCCATTTGGCACCATAAAAGCACTGTCACTTACCCTTCTGATTTGTGGCAGTGACACTGTATTGTTCGCTCCTGTGGCTGCTTGGGGGGAAGGACACTGCCAAAATGGGGACTGGCCTGTGGTAAAACTCCATCCCACCCCAGGATAAGACAGTATCTCCAATCTAAACCCTTCTTCAGAGCTTCTCCAGTTTTCCTCACTCATTAGCATTTCAGATTAAACCTTTAGGCTTATCTTCAGATCATAAATTATCTCTCTGGGAAGCTTCCTAGGCTTCTATTAGACACATTAAGGTGTTCTTGGTGATTACTCCTTGGTTTTGCAACTCGTTGTCATGCAAAAGGTGCAGTGTTTGGGAATCTTGATCTGTAATCTTTATACTGTAGGGACAGGACAAGGGGGAATGGCTTTAACCTGCCAGAGGGGAGGCTGAGATAAGCTCTGAGGCAGAAGCTCTTCCCTGTGAGGGTGCTGAGGCGCTGGCACAGACTTTTCCCAGAGAAGCTGTGGCTGCCCCATCCCTGGCAGTGTTCAAGGCCAGGTTGGACACAGGGGCTTGGAGCAACCTGCTCTAGTGGAAGGTGTCCCTGCCCGTGGCAGGGGGTTGGAGCTGGAGGAGCTTTAAGCTCCCTTCCAACACAAACCATTCCCAGCTCCTCTGATAAGCGCTGCTTGTGGGCATCCGCAGTGATTGCCACAAATCCTGGCAAAATCGAGTGACTTCTCCAGCACCCGCGATAATAAACCACAATCACCCGACTCAGACTAATTGCTTCAGCACTTGCCTTGCCACTGCTAACAGCCAGTGGTCTGTTCAGTCAGCTGCCAGCCCGTGTGGGTCCTCGGTGACCTGATTCTCATGACCTGGCTGGTGATCCACCCCAACCACTGGTGGGTACAATCAGCACTTCTGCAGGTTTGTCCAGTTCTGCCTTAACTGGCTCCATCAGGGCTTGGCTCTCGCTCCAGGCTGACCTCTTGCTATGAGTTTCCTTGAAATGTTTCATCTTTGCCTCAAAATTGTGGTTGGGCGCTCATGACTGATCTCCTGCCTCTCACCTTGGGGTGGGAGGCAGGAATTGGGATCAAAGGAAGGCTCAGGGGGACGGGCTGTGCCCAGCACCAGGGCTCTGCAAAAACTCTTCTGCTTGCCCAAGGCTTCCATTTGCTGCTTGGTCTCAAGACTCTGTCATTGTCACAAGATTAATTTCACCTAACTTCAGCCACCTAAAAATTATAGACCCATCTTTAGTAGTGGCTGGTTTTAGAAGGAAACATCTTGTGAGCTGGGGAGCAAACCATCCTGTTGTGCAGGAAGATCAGGAATTTCAGCAGAAGCCAACTCGGTGAAGCAAGGAGCTTCTTGGCGAGTCAGTGCAAAAAGAGCAGGCCAAGAGTGAGAAGGACTGGTAACAAGGGAGGGATGTAAAAGTGCTGTTTGGGTATGAGGGGTGAAGTAGGGCAGACCAAAGGCTGGTGGAGGTGTGAGTAGCAAGGGGGCTCCACTGTGGATATGGCGTAGGGATAGGAAGTTCAGAGAAAATGTTGATCTGTGATGGAAGCAGCCTGGAGACATCTGGTACATGGAAGGCCAAAGTACTGAGTATCTTTTTTGTCTCAGTCTTTACAGAGAAGCGTCTTTGCCCAGGCCCTGTCACATCCCAGCCTACTTGGAAAGGAGAGGGATGGAGGGCAGTAAGGTAGAAACAGGTCAGGGGTGACTTAGAGGAGGTGGATGTGTTCAAGTCCATGGCATTGGACAGGATTCAGGCTGGAGGCGCTGGCTGATGTGACTGTAAGGTCAGAGTGTGTCATTCATGAAACACTGTGGTGCTTGGGAAGGTCTGTAACAACAGGAAAAAGATCCATGTTTGAGAAAGGCAAAGGGGATCTGTGGAACTATGAACTAGTCAGACTCTTGGTCACTGGAGAGGTCACTGAGGGTGTCCACTGGAGTCTGTTTCCAAACACGCGAAGGACAAGAAAGTAGATCAGGAATGGTAGATGCACATTTGCCAAGGGCAAATCGTGCTTGAAAGCTCCAGCCTCCTCCTGCCAGGGCTAGGGGGGCTGGCCTGGCTGCGGGGACACTGCGGGTGGATATACCATAAGCACTTTGGCACCATTTCCCACAGCATTCCCGTGTGGAAGCTGAAGCAGCATTGACGGGACAGACAGACTGTTGGCAGGGTTGGATACTGCTGCACTGCCAGGCTCTAAGGGTGGTGATGAAGCTGCGTGTCCAGCTGGTGGCTGATGACAGGAAGGTCTGGGGTGTCTGACGGTGCCCTGCAGCTCCTGGAGCATCAGGCCAGTGTTGTGTTGGTGATTACGGGGGCCAGTCCTGCTGGGGGTGCGAGGCTGGAGCTGATGGCCTCCAGAGGTCCCTGCCAGCCAGCTCTGAGACTGAGATAGAGGGCTGCCTTCTGTAGTTGATGGAGGATGACAGGCACCTCCGGAGGGTGATTCAGCCCATCGCAGCAGCGGTGCTGAGAATAGACCAGGATCACCCCTCGGAGGTCCCACAGCCACTTTCCACTGACTGCGGGAGCTTAGGTGATTAACTTTTAGATGGCTAAAGATAGCTGAGCTGAAACCCCCCACCCAGTGACATTTCTCCAGGCTAATATTACTGCTCCTCGGGTGTTGCTCAGGTTACACTGCAGCTGATGGGGCAGCGAGTGCCTCGGCTGTTGACTCAGAAACATCACTGCTACTATGGCAGTGGAGCGAGGAGCAGACGGCTCAGGCTCCTCGCGTCGTGTCCGAGTCACGCTGCAGGCATTCCTTCCGTCACTGGAAGCCTCTGCTTCAGTGCTGAAATGAGCTGTGCCTTCTTCCTTCTTGGGAAGGCTGCAGCACAGGGACGTGAAGCCATTTGGGTTTGTGTCATTCCCTGCACCAGGAGGTTTTTCTTTCTCCCTCTCATATTCCTTTCCACGGTCCCTGTGAGGCATCTCTGCCGGCTCCTTGGAGTCTTCCCGTTTGGACCTGGATGCGTCCCTGATGTTCTTGGCGGGTGCTGTTTTAATCACTGCCTTGGCATCTTCAGCAATATTGGAGCCTTTTTAATAGGAGCTGAGTTTTCTCAGCAGCCTTTCTGGGCAGCTGGAATGGCGTGTCCCAGAAAGGACCTGTCCTTCATTAGGGAACCTATAAAGCTGGGCTCCTCAGCAGTGCATCAGAAGAGCTCGTTTCTTCTGCTCCTTGTTGTTCGGAAAACAAACCCCCAAAAGAAAACTGCCCCCCAAAACCTTGGCCTTGCTTTGCCTGTGGTTGTCAGACA
Source organism: Strigops habroptila (assembly GCF_004027225.2). NCBI lineage: Eukaryota > Metazoa > Chordata > Aves > Psittaciformes > Psittacidae > Strigops > Strigops habroptila. The sequence continues at coordinate 61,563,603 of NC_044284.2, forward strand.
CCCTCATCAGCAATTTCAGCCTCTCAGGCGTTATTCCTGGCAGCCAGCATCTCGCTCATTTCCTGGCATTTTTCACAATTAGCAGTAGAAAGCTTTCACTTCATTTTTTTCAGTCTCTATCTTCCTCTGTCATCTCTGAACACAGACTCCATTGTTTCTGCTGCTTTTGAGCCTCTGTTGAGATTTTGTCTGCGTTCCCCCACAGCTGGATCTCTTCCAGTGCCACCTCTTCAGTGTACCTCTAGCAGTGGCTTTGCCCGTTAATCCCATCATCTCTCTTTGCGGGCGTTCTGCTACCCTGCCCTCTCTTACCACATCTCATCTATTATTGCTGGGGATGGAAAAGTCCATGTTTCTAAAATGGGTTTGTGCAAAAAAAGGGACATGGAGCTGTTGGAGTGAGGCCAGAGGAGGCCCCGGAGCTGCTGCGAGGGCTGGAGCAGCTCTGCTCTGGAGCCAGGCTGAGAGAGCTGGGCTGGGGCAGCCTGGAGAAGAGAAGGCTCCTGAAGGGGAGACCTTAGAGCAGCTCCAGTGCCTAAAGGGGCTCCAGGAAACCTGGAGAGGGGCTTTGGACAAGGGCCTGTAGGGACAGGACAAGGGGAATGGCTTTAACCTGCCAGAGGGGAGATGGAGATGAGCTCTGAGGCAGAAGCTCTTCCCTGTGAGGGTGCTGAGGCTCTGGCACAGGGTGCCCAGAGAAGCTGTGGCTGCCCCATCCCTGGCAGTGTTCAAGGCCAGGTTGGACACAGGGGCTTGGAGCAACCTGCTCTAGTGGAAGGTGTCTCTGCCCGTGGCAGGGGGTTGGAACTGGATGAGCTTTTAAGGTCCTTTCCAACACAAACTAGTCTGTGATTCTGGGATTCTGAAAGTGTTACTTGGAGTCAGCTCTCTGTTCATTTGCATGCCGTGTCTGTGCCATTTGCAGTGTCCCTGCTGAGCTCCAGCCCCGTTCCACGGCTCTCCCGGTGCCCATCGCAGCTGCATCGTGCCGGGAAGCAAACCAAGAGCCCTTCACCCTTACTTCCACCTCCCTTTGCATGCTGGAGGGAGGCTGCAGGATAGCTGCAGGTGTGAGAAATGTGAGAGGGGACAGCTAGAGTTACTGGTTGAACTGGAGTCCCAAAAATATGATGGGGAGGGGGGAGCAGGGCTGGATCGTCCATTTGTTCAGGGAATTGCTCAAGAACATACTGGCTCCTCCTGTTCCACAGGTGCTGGGGCTCTGTGCCTTTCTTAGCACATCTGCACTTATCTTTGCAAAAGATATAATTAGTTTCATTGCATACAGTGAGATGCTGGGGAGGAGGGAAGTGCATCAATCCTGCTGTCGTTCACATGGTGTTAGATTGCTCTGTCATTCCAGCCACATGGTCCAGCAGACTGGGAGTACACAGGTGTCCATAAACCTACAAGAGGGAACATGTTTGTGCTCTGGCAGCATTGCTAGCACGTGTGGTGTTGGGTAGTTCTGCTGGATAGATGTTGCTTCTGAATGATACCTTCTTTTAGGTACATGTCTAGCTTTTGTGCTTGGGAAAAAAGATGGAAATCTGCTCCCTGAATATTGCAAAAACATGCCGGGCATCTATAAAGGAAACCTGGACTTCCAGAATACAGGGTTTTTTCAGTGCTTGCAGTTTGGAAGATGGTGCTATCAGACCTGGACATTTCCATTGCAGGTTTTAGATGAAATACTGCAGTTGACCTCTGCCTCTCTGATTTGATTTCCTGTGGACTTTCAAGCCCATCTACAGACCATTTTCACAACTGTATTTGTTGGATCTGTTAGAACAGTGGTTTTATTCAAGGAAATAGCTCTCTGCTCATGGGCAGTCATGAATACAGGATACATTAAACAAATTCTTTGGTGTCAGTTATTCACTTGGCATTGTCAAGGATAAATATGTAAACTTGTCCACACGATCTGTAAGTAACCACAGATACATTAGGGAAGGCAAAGGGTAAATGGCTGACAGCCTGCACAAGGCCCTCTCCTATCAAGTTTTGGCATGTCCTTGGTTGATAAACCTGTTTTCCTGAACATGCTCCTGGGTTTTAGAGGGATGCCAGACACTGGCTGATGATGATTGCAGGGCAGGTAGCGAATCTCACTCTCTGAAGTTAAAATAGCCACATGCTTTCGTTGAAGGGAATGGGAGCTCCTACCATGGCCTTTAGCTGAGCAATGAGCACATGAATACCGTGTTAAATCACAGAGGCCACCCTGCCTTTTTTGTTTCCTTCTCCTCCTTCTCCTTTCTTTTTCCCTCCTGTAGCCTGCACCATGACTTAAAATCAGGCGAGTTCAGGTAGTGAACCAGTCTTCTGTGAATCAGATGGTGTGTGAGGATCCCAGAAGGGTTTTGTAGAATAGTTTGTGTTGGAAGGGAGCTTAAAGGTCCTCCAGTCCCAACCCCCTGCCAAGGGCAGGGACACCTTCCACTAGAGCAGGTTGCTCCAAGTCCCTGTGTCCAACCTGGCCTTGAACACTGCCAGGGATGGGGCAGCCACAGCTTCTCTGGGCACCCTGTGCCAGCGCCTCAGCACCCTCACAGGGAAGAGCTTCTGCCTCAGAGCTCATCTCAATCTCCCCTCTGGCAGGTTAAAGCCATTCCCCTTGTCCTGTCCCTACAGGCCCTTGGCCAAAGCCCCTCTCCAGGTTTCCTGGAGCCCCTTCAGGCACTGGAGCTGCTCTAAGGTCTCCCCTTCAGGAGCCTTCTCTTCTCCAGGCTGCCCCAGCCCAGCTCTCTCAGCCTGGCTCCAGAGCAGAGCTGCTCCAGCCCTCGCAGCAGCTCCGGGGCCTCCTCTGGCCTCGCTCCAGCAGCTCCATGTCCCTCTTGTGTTAGTGCCCCAGAGGTGGGCACAGCACTGCACGGGGGTCTCTGCCAGCCTGCTGAGATGCAAGCTCTTAGTCATTAGTAGTCAAGGGCTGAGAAAAGTAAATGAAGCCTTCAGTAAACATCAATGATATCTACGCTGCTCACAAAGTAATAATCTGTCATTCACATCATTAACCAGAGGATCTCTCTTCTCTTCTCTTCCTAATCTTTTCTGTCACCTATAATAATGACAACAATTATGATAATCTATCATAAATACAGTACATTATATCATTAAAATGGGTTGTCTGAAAGTCCTCTGCTGAATTCTGAGTGATAAACACTCATCATTTACATTGTTATGATTTTTAAGAACTACCCATATCTGAATGTGCTTTCCTTTCTTTTCTTTTGCTTTGTAAATGATTTTAAATATCTCAAATTAAGCAAAACATTCAAATGTGCCTAAAACCTCCAGGGCAGGGGTTGTGTCCTATGGATTCACTCTGGGAATTTTGTCCATTTTACAGTTGCACCCTTACTATACTTTTCAAGTTAGGAGCCTGGGAATGTGCTTTCAGGCATTTCCTAAAGCAGGGATTCAGTGCCTATGAGGGCTTCCATGCACCAGGATAAACATCTACATGTTCCCTTACAAGGACACCAGGACTCCAAAGCCCCAGCACACCTAAGAGCCATCATGGAGCTCAGTTCACCCACTTCACCCATTACTGACTGCTTCCCTGTCCCTGGTGGGAGATAGGAAGCATTTTCTTCTGTAATACCTGTATTTTAATCTTTTCTTTGTTAGGAGCATTCGTCTGCTTCAGGTTTTGTTGGATTTTATCAGTTTGTTAAACACTCAGGGAACATTTCAGTGCCTGCCTATTGCCACGTTGTACATACTGGGGTTGGGAACAGATCCAGTGTTTAAGCCTTTCCAAGGCAACTACTTTTAGTAATTTCCCTTTGAAATGGACAGATTTGATCCCAGGTCTGAATTGCTGTTGAGGTAAGGTTCAGAGAGTGAAATATTCTTTATTAGATCAACTGGAATCCCTGGAAAATGGGCACTTGGTGACTCGGTGGCCATCCCTCCAGTCTGGGATGAACTGCTGCTATGAAGGCAGCAGCTGAGCACAATGTGCTTGTGGGAAGGGCAGCCTTGAGCCTTGAAGAAGTTTATAATTATAAATAGCTGCAATTTCTTGCAGCCAGGATGCAATTAAAAGTAAATAACCCAGTAGATGTTTTACTGGCACTGTAAACAAGTGGCTGTGCGTGTGGAATAGGATACACTGTGCTGAACCTGGGAAGGCCACTCTCAGCTGGGATGCTTTCCTTTAAAACCTTCGCTGCCAGAGTTTCTCTTTGAGTTTTTTTGGCAGCTCTTTTTGATAGAGATTATTAGAGTGTTTTTTGAGTCTTAAACTCTACATGCCTAAGGTTTACAAGTGAAGTTAAAATCCATTAGAAGCAACTATTTCTTTTCTACGCAGAATTAGGAATTAACTCTTTTAGCTGTACAGTCAGTCCATAATTTCACAGAATCATAGAATCCTAGAACGGTTTGGGTTGGGAGGGAGCTTAAAGCTCATCCAGCTCCAACCCCTGCCACGCGCAGGGACACCTTCCACTAGAGCAGGTTGCTCCAAGCCCCTGTGTCCAACCTGGCCTTGAACACTGCCAGGGATGGGGCAGCCACAGCTTCTCTGGGCACCCTGTGCCAGCGCCTCAGCACCCTCACAGGGAACAGCTTCTGCCCAAGAGCTCATCTCAATCTCCCCTCTGGCAGGTTAAAGCCATTCCCCTTGTCCTGTCCCTACAGGCCCTTGTCCAAAGCCCCTCTCCAGGTTTCCTGGAGCCCCTTTAGGCACTGGAGCTGCTCTAAGGTGTCCCCTTCAGGAGCCTTCTCTTCTCCAGGCTGCCCCAGCCCAGCTCTCTCAGCCTGGCTCCAGAGCAGAGCTGCTCCAGCCCTCGCAGCAGCTCCGGGGCCTCCTCTGGCCTCGCTCCAGCAGCTCCATGTCCCTCTTGTGCTGTTGCCCCAGAGCTGGATCAGGACTGCAGGGGGGGTCTCCCCAGAGCGCAGCAGAGGGGCAGGATCCCCTCCCTGACCTGCTGCTCACGCTCTGGGGGTGCAGCCCAGCATCAAGATCATAATTTAATCTTTAAGCCTTGAGGAGAGCTGAGTTTGTAAATACATCTGCATATATTTGTATTCATGTGTCTCACCTGCTGAATTGGACGATCTGTTCACCAGATAGAAACCCGTTAATGCTATTAACCTGCTACCTCATGGAAAACTTGGTTATTTGGCACCTGCAATAGTCTATTGAGCAAAGAGATCTGCAACTCCTCTGCAACTTCTTTGACTCACCTGATTTTGGCTGCTCTTAAAACTTCGTAGCCTTTACACTTTCTGCCAGAAGCAAGACATGCTATGTCTTGATGTATTTATTTAAAGGGGACGAGGGTGGCAAGTGAGAATCATGAGAGAATCAGGAGAGAAAAACTCAATTTGACTTTTAGTGTTTGGATCTAGTTTCAAAATGTTTCCTAACTTGGTTCATCTCCTATGTCAGTCAAGGGCAAAGCCACCACTGTTCACTCCTGCAGCTTGGGGACAAGGGTCTCTGCGCCATCACCCCTCCTTGCTGCTGCATGGGCTCAGGGCATTTGGGTAACAGGATGGGGACAGCGAGTTTGTGGGTTAAGAGAGGAACCAACTGCAGCTGCAGATAGCATTGGCCTCATGCTCAGAGATATCCTGGTCAGCAGCGAGGGGCTGCAGCTCCGTGCTGCAGAGAAGAGAGACACAGACAGGGCTGGAGCGTGAGTGTCAGGCAAGAGTTTGTCACATTAAGCCCCCTTCTCATGTCTGACATTTCATAGAGCCCATTCAGGAAGTTCACATTTGCTCTTACCCTGAACTACTCCCAGAAAGGAGGGTGATCACCAAAACCTTTCACTTTTCAAATGTTCAAGAGAAAAAGAGATTGAGATGAGCTCTGAGGCAGAAGCTCTTCCCTGTGAGGGTGCTGAGGCGCTGGCACAGACTTTTCCCAGAGAAGCTGTGGCTGCCCCATCCCTGGCAGTGTTCAAGGCCAGGTTGGGCACAGGGGCTTGGAGCAACCTGCTCTAGTGGAAGGTGTCCCTGCGCGTGGCAGGGGCTTGGAACTGGATGAGCTTTAAGGTCCCTTCCAGCCCAAACCAGTCTGGGATTCTATGATTCTGAAAATGGGCTGCTAAGTCTCTTCTCTAGTGAGAGTTCCTGTATGTTCCATTATCTTACAGAGATGAAATAGAGGGCAAAAAATACCAAAAATGCAGTTATTGCGAAATACTGGCCCATCAATGAATTGCATTTCAGTACATTAGAGCCTTCTAAGTGCCAATGGAAAACTATTGAACCGTGTGCTGCTTGGGAGGGCTCCGCCAGCCTGTCCTCTGGTGGACTGGCAGCACATCAGGTCTTGTTATGAAATGTCACCTCATTGCCTGCTTCATTGCCACCGGGATCAAAAGTCAGGCACAAACACCATGTAGTCTTTGAACACTGAAACAGACTCCTTTTGTTGATCCGTTCTTTGTTCTGTCTCTGAAATGGTTTCATGTAGGGCTCTAAAAAGGGCCAGAAGTGCTGGTTGTGGTTTTACGGGTAAGGGCTTGGTTATGCAACACCCAAATATAAACTGAAACACGATACAGTTGAAGCTGTGTCAGATGGGATTCCAGGAGCCCGCATCCAGAAACTCCCGGACTCTTTCCGTAAGTGACCGTGTGCATCAGCTGTACCAGGAAGGTTATCGAAGGCTATGACAGGAGAAGGCTGAGGAGTTTTTCTGGCAGAGGTGTCGTGCTCCTGATGTCAGCGGGATGCTCGCGTTGGAGTCAGGGAAAGATCATGTCACATCGCTTCTAAACTTGTGTTTACTGTTTATGTGAATCCCTGGAGATAGCACTCAGCAAGAGGATCCTGATGTGCTCCATCTTTCTCCTCTGCCTCTTTCTTTCTCCCTGTCCACCTCTTCTGTTTCTCCCCCTCTGTTTTTATAGGGTTCCTCTGCTTGCATTTTTAAGCCTACCGCTGCTTCCAGTCCTTCCCATGCCCTGCATGGCCACCTCTGCCAAAGCAGGCAGCGACTCGTAGAATCACAGAATCAGCTAGGCTGGAAAAGACCTTTAAGATCATCAAATCCAACCATTACCCCAGGACTGCTAAGGCCACCACTAAACCATGTCACTGAATGCTGGTGGATCACAGGATATCAAGAGTGTATCTCATGTATTGTGCTGTATTGAACACAGCACTGGCTGTGCCGTCTGCAGGGGCGATGTTGTGGGACCAGTGAGCAGGGTGGAAGGTGGCATGGTGTGTTGGGAAGGGAGGAGCTGCTCCTTCTGGTAGGGGCTGTGTTGGGTTCTGCTCTGAAGTATGCTATGCATGCCCTTATCAGTATCAAAATGTACTGTTAATGTTAACATATTTGAGTGTGATTAATGTGGTGTATAACCATGTATATTAACTATTAAGAAAGTTTGAAAATACCCTTTAGACAAGGGCCTGTAGGGACAGGACAAGGGAAATGGCTTTAACCTGCCAGAGGGGAGATTGAGATGAGCTCTGAGGCAGAAGCTCTTCCCTGCGAGGGTGCTGAGGCGCTGGCACAGGGTGCCCAGAGAAGCTGTGGCTGCCCCATCCCTGGCAGTGTTCAAGGCCAGGTTGGACACAGGGGCTTGGAGCAACCTGCTCTAGTGGAAGGTGTCCCTGCCCGTGGCAGGGGTTGGAGCTGGATGAGCTTTAAGGTCCCTTCCAACACAAACCAGTCTGGGATTCTATAAAAATCTATGTTATTCCCTTTGAGATCATTCCTATAGGAAGTTATTACATTTGTAGAAGAGCAACTTCTAGTTGGGTGTTACACCTGGGTGTTGGGTTTGGATAGCTGTGTATCTTACAACGTTTCACTATGTTCTTGGAGTATGTATTTTAATTTTACATGTTGTTTTCCAAAACCACCTGGTTTCCAAAACCACAGTTTTAGCCTGATCTGTGGAATCGTAGCCAGTGCTTTCACAATGTGTGTGTAAATGGTCACACCAAGTTAACACACATGAGTTAACAGTTGCCCGTGCCCAAGGAGGGCTGCTTTGTTAACAGTTGAGGTTTCCAGGTTGATTGGTCTCAGCTTGGGTCACATAGAAAGTGGCTTAGGAGAGAGTTACTGAGTTTCTAGGAAGGGCTGGGCTCAGGGTGTCCCCCTTCTGTCGAGAACGACGACGATTTCTCTTCTACTTGACTAATTTCTTGGAATTCGTAGGAATGTGGTATCTTTGACGTAGCTACTGGCCCAGCAAATCGAGCTAAACCTCTGCAGCAAGTTCAGAACTGAGGGGCTGAAGACCAGGAGGGTGCAGAAGCTGAGAGGCATGCATGCTGCTGGAAGGAGGCACATACACCATCAGAGTGTCTCTTCTCAGGACTCCTTTACTTAAAGAAATGAGTGAAAAAAATACTTAGATTAGGCAAAACCAAGGGACACTGAACATTTCGGAAGAGCCAGCCCAGGATGGGGGTGAGGCAGCTTTCCCGGGTCCCCAGACCCAGGGGGGGCTGTGGGCAGGCAGGTGGGAATGGGCAGGGTGGGTAGTGTCAGACAAAGCAAGTTCTGAAACAGAAGTGCTTTTGTATGGAAATACACTTGTAGGGTGGGCCCCAAACACCTCCCAAATAGCAGCAGAACTCACCTTTTTTCTGTCTTAAAATGATACTTAGTCAGAACTGTTCACTATCATCTTACTCCATCTTTGCCACTGAAAGGACTGGAGATGCTGTAAGTGGCAGTTTTCAAAACATCTGCATTTAAATCGTTCCTCTATTGTCCTCTAAATGGTTTTGCTGAAAAGGCCTCAGTGAGTGATAATGCTTTTACAAGGACAAAGGAGGCTTTAGCCTGAAGGGGCTCCCCACTGCTCAGGTCTCCCTGAAGTGGAGCAGCAAAGCAGCTCACAAAGACAGACCAGGCTTCTGGATGTGTACTTTCCTTGTTTCTATATTTTGTTTTATTTTGTTTTATTACCCAAAACTCAAATTACAAAGTAAGGGAATAGCCTGGACCTGTCGTCAGCTCTGGGAAAAAGAAGTCCTTCAATGGCTTTAACCTGCCAGAGGGGAGATTGAGATGAGCTCTTAGGCAGAAGCTCTTCCCTGTGAGGGTGCTGAGGCGCTGGCACAGGGTGCCCAGAGAAGCTGTGGCTGCCCCATCCCTGGCAGTGTTCAAGGCCAGGTTGGACACAGGGGCTTGGAGCAGCCTGCTCTAGTGGAAGGTGTCCCTGCCCGTGGCAGGGGGTTGGAACTGGATGAGCCTTAAGGTCCCTTCCAACCCAAACCAGTCTGGGATTCTATGAATGTCAAGGTTTGATTTCTGTTCCTGGTCTTGCATTGCCCTGAGGGCCCTTTGGGAGGTTTAAGTGAATTGGAGATTTAAGTGAAGCTACAGGGGCAGCAGGTCCCACAGCCCTGACCCTGGGGAAGGCTGGGGAACCCCAAAGGCCTAAATTAGGGTCTGGTGTCACAGGCTCTCCCCTCTGTGAGCCTCTTGGAGTGGGAGGACACATGGCAGGGAGGCAGCACAGTGCCTTAGTTAAACATATGGGCCTCTTCAGTTTGGCTGAGGAGATGATTTTTCCTATTCCTAAAATCATGATTTAGCCCGTGTTAGTTTTATCAATGCAAACATTTTCTATTACAAGGAATTTGAGCCCTTCCAGGTCAACTCATTGACATGATAAAGTAGCTGATAGAGAATAGGTGTCTTAGAAAGGAAAATACACCCCAGACCTGTGTGTTTTGGCTATTGCCACCTGCTTTTTGATATATATATCACACAAGTATGCAAGAACAAGATTGCTTGCCATGTTTGGAGCTCTCTGAGCCCAGAAAAAACATTAACTTCCAGTGCCACAAAGGTTCAGATTTACTGAATCTTTAAAATGTGCCTGTGCCAAGTGCTCCCTGTGAGTTCATTGCTGAACTACTCCTTGGCAGGAATTCCTTGTCTGCCATGTGAAGAGAAGGCTCTGGGGAGACCTTAGAGCAGCTCCCAGTACCTAAAGGGGCTACAAGAAACCTGGAGAGGGGCTTTGGACAAGGGCCTGTAGGGACAGGACAAGGGGAATGGCTTTAACCTGCCAGAGGGGAGACTGAGATGAGCTCTGAGGCAGAAGCTCTTCCCTGTGAGGGTGCTGAGGCGCTGGCACAGGGTGCCCAGAGAAGCTGTGGCTGCCCCATCCCTGGCAGTGTTCAAGGCCAGGTTGGACACAGGGGCTTGGAGCAACCTGCTCTAGTGGAAGGTGTCCCTGCCCGTGGCAGGGGTTGGAGCTGGAGGAGCTTTAAGCTCCCTTCCAACACAAACCAGTCTGGGATTCTGTAATGAATCATACGGTCTCCATACAGAACTTTTACTGCTGTGCAGTGCTTGATGGGGTTGAGGAATGAGAAGGATTTGTCCTTGTGAAGGCAGGTGGGGGGACAGCAGCTTGAGGTGCAGTTCCTTCTCCAAGGACTTGGGGGGCTATGGAGGGGGAGCGCACCCCATGCAGCCCCAACCAGCGTGTGATAGGAGGGAGGACATGGGTGCATACAGCATGTGCACTGCACAGCAGATGCGTTGCTGCGTGTCTATCGCAGCAATCCTGACCTCTGATGTCACTGTTACCTGCTTGGCCAGTGCCATTAGAAATGCTGAATCCATTAACTTTGACAGATTTATGTGGTAAGCACATGTCACTGTTGTTATGAGAAGCAGTTACATTCATGGGGAGATTTTATGATTCACTGTATCCGCTTATGTAAACCTGAACTTCTATGCTGAGAGCTGCTCAAGAGCACGTTGTCCTGTGGCAGGGTCAAGCAGCAGAACTTGGTGGGAGCAGCGAGCAGGGCTGGCAGGGTTGGGGTGCAAGGCCTGGGTGGCAGGACCTGGGGGGAACACAGGAGAGTGGCATTGCATTGGGACTAGCAGGTGTGGGGCTCTCGGAGTTCATGGTCAAGGCAGGTTGGAGCAAGGGCTGCAGAGCTGGAGAGCCAGGACTGACAGGAGCAGGGATGGTGGTTGGTGGGGCTGAGGAGCAGCGACTGACAGGGAGCAGGACCAGGCAGGATTAGGGAGGAGGGCTGGCAGGGTTGGAGAGCAAGATCTGGTGGGGTTGGGAAGCAAGGCTGGTGAGGTTTGAAAGTAAGGGCTGATGAGGTTGGGAAGCAAGGGCTGATGAGGTTGGGGAACAGAGCTGGAGGGGTTGAGAAGGAAGACCGAGCAGGGCTGAGGAGCAGGGCTGTTCAGGTTAGGGAGCAGGGCTGGAGGGGAGCGGGACCAGACATGGCTGGGGCTGCTGGGGCTGGGTTGCAGGACCAGGCAGGGTTGAGGTGCAGGGCTGGTGGGGAGCAGGATGAGGCAGGGTCGGGGAGCGGGGCTGGTGGGGAGCGGGACTGGCGCAGGACCAGCATCGCCGGCGCGGGCAGCGCGGTTGTCCCGGGCCCCCGCAGCAGCCGGGGTGGGGGCACCCGTCGCTCCCGCAGCCCGGCCCTGCCCGGGGGGCGCCCGGTTCCCCGTCCCGCGGGGGCAGGGCGGGGCCGGGGCGGGCCGGGGCGGGCGGCCGGGGCCGGGGCCGTGCCGGGTGCCAGCGGCGGGCGGGGATTTGCTCGCCGGAGGCGAGGGGAGCGCAGCGGCGGCCGCATGATGAGGGAGCGGTGCGGCACCTCCGGCGGCGCTGGCGGCGGCCCCGGCATGGAGAGCCTGCAGCCGCGCCAGCCCGAGTACATGTCCGTCTGCCTCTTCGCAGAGGAGCCCTACCAGAAGCTGGCCATGGAGACGCTGGAGGAGCTCGACTGGTGCTTGGATCAGCTGGAGACCATCCAGACCTACCGCTCCGTCAGCGAGATGGCATCCAACAAGGTGAGCTGCGCGGCGAGGATGCGAGCGGGGATGCAGGGCACGGCAGCGAGATGTGCAGGAGAGTAACTCCAAGTTATTCCCGGGAAAAGAGGTGCGGGTTTCCCCCGCAGTGGCACGGCCAGATAAAACTGGCGGTGGGACGGTATGAGGAGAGCGATCCGCACCTCTCCGATTTCTCCGTAACGAGCCAGGCTCGCACCTGAGAAGTCAGAGAGGTTTCAGTGAGCGCAGGTCCCTTCGGAACCGATTTAATCAGAAACACTGTGAAAACCGCCGCTTTTAGCAAATTATCGCATAAAATTTCAACTATCTTCACTGTTGCCTGTCCGTAATAATAGGAAACTTTAAACATTGTGGTGCGTTATTTTATTACTGTTTTGTCCTTTCGGTAAGCGTTTCATTTGAGGTTTAATGTGGTGGGCTGACTCGGCACCGCTTGCCAGCACATAAGGAGGATGCGAAGTCAAGGACTGTGCAGCGGGAATGAGCTCGGAGGGAATGAGCTGCTCCCCCGCCTCCCGCCACCTTATTCTCTTCTTTTTGGGATTTTAATGCGCCGTGAGCGAAAGGGGAGATTGAGTTTTCTGCGAGGAGTAAGGTGCTAAAATAAAGCACAGTACGTTGTGCTGCGAGTCAGAGGAGCAGAGGGAGAGCAGAGTCCCAGGAGGGCACTGAGGAGCAGCAGAGGGGAATGAAAGCGAAGTGCGAGGTCTGAACGCCTTGGTGAAGTGTTGGAAGTCGATGTTCCTGCTCCCCACCAGTGCTGCAACCGGGCTCCCCAGCTCCGTCCCGCCGAGCCAGAGCATCAGCCAAGCTCCTTCTCTGCAGCATCTCCCCAGGGCAGATTGTAAGTCGCCGGGGTGATGTTGCTGGAAGGAGTCGCTCCCTCCCCTGGGGCAGCGCTTGGCAGCTCCCCCCATCCCTGCCTTGGCTTGGCGAGCCCAGGTTTGCACCCAGGCTTTAAGGCAGCGTTTACTGCCGTGCCTTGTCCCATGGAGCTGGTCAGAGCCCCAGGGTGGCTCCCCCCACCTTTGGGACAGGGTCTGTGTCCCCTGCAGCCATGCCTTTGACCAGTCGCTGTGGTCAAACCCAGTTCCAAGTTGTGCTGCACCAACCTGATATTACTATTTTTTTCCATTAATTGGGAATTACTGAAATCAGAAATGCTGAATCACCAACTTGATTTTAGGGAAAAAGTTGAGCTAAGAAATCCCGTGTTATTTCAGCTTCCTCCTCCGTTTGTGATTACCACGACGTGCAGGGGCAAAGGAAGCAATAAAAGTTTTATAGATCCAGCTTTCAAGAAAGCAATATTAGTTTTTTTTCCTGAGTTTGTGTTGAGGGAAGCCAGGGTGAAAGCTGGGACAGGTTTAGGCTGCAGAGGAGGCTGCACCTCCAATGTGGACACTAAAGCCCTTTATTTGGTGTTTATTTTCTTCCTGCTGAGTGCCAAAGCTGGACTTGTGAAGGTGGAAGACTCACTAAATTGCTTATTGTAGTGATTAACAGTTGTGATCCCTCCATGTGCAAACGATTTACAGTGGAGTCGAGCAAAAGGTTCCCCAAACTTTGTTCTTTCACAACCAGTTTCTGACATGTCTGCACTTTTTGGTCAACTTCCAGTATCATTTTCATCTGCGAAAGAGAAGCCTAAAATGGCCTCACACCTCGGTTCCCTTCCTCATCAGTGATAAATAGCGACACGTATTCGTTTGGGGGGTTGTGGTTTGGGGTTTTGGTGGCAGACACTATCTGCAGAGTGATCTTGCAGTGCGAGAAGAAACGTGCATCTTCAAGAGGAGGCTGCAGCGGTCCTTTGTCTGTCCCGAAGCCAAGTGACCCACTCAAGTGCCAGCTCCGGTCAGAGGCATTTGAATTTGTCACCGGTAAACAGCAAACGAGTCAGATGTTTTGAAAACAGGATGCTTGGGCTCCACGTTATTAAAGAAAAACGGAAAGAGAAACAGTAGAGATAGGAAGAAAGCAAATGGGCTCGGCATGCGCCCAAGCGCAGAGCAGTATAAACAGTGACCTATCTCCCTGACCTCCGCTCTGCCGAGTTCCTGGCCCCACGCCACCCAAGCCAAACTACGTCATTTGCGACTGATAGTAGGCATGGCACAGCTGTTGCAAGTGTGACTCGAATTTCCTGTCTCCTTCCTGACAGACGTAGTTTAGAAAACCCAGAGTTGCAACAACAGCCAGGCAGAGGGGGAGGATCTCAGCATGCGTGTTCGCAGGGGGATTCTCAGAAGTCCTGCACCAAAAAGGAATCGCTAAAGGGGGGGGATGCCATGTGGGATGCATCCTGGCTCTAAGCTGATGGGTTTCGGAAAGCATCGGCTCAAATGTGTGCGTATGCTTTTTGGAAGGTGTGAGTTAATTACAGGAGGAGTGAGGAAATGAGGAGCTGATCTTACTATGAGCTAATAGCCTGATTGCACTGACATCAGTGTGAGCCAGGGGAGCAGCGCTGCTTCCACAGTGGGACCCTGCGGTGCCAGAGCAGGGATCAGACACGAGCTGGCAGAGATGGGAACTCTGTGCCCCGGGTGTGTTGGCAGCATCCATGAGTCCTGACATATTAGCAGGGCAGAGCCCGAGCCACAAACCAGCCCGAGTCCGTGCTCCAGCTGCCAGCCTCTGCTACAGAGCAACTGCCCATGCACAGTGCCTTAACTTCCTCAATAACTGCCTGGAAAACTCCCTGCTTGCAGGGAATGCTGCTGATGTGAAGGGAATTGATTTTCCTAACACTATCTTTTGCTGTGAGCAGTGTGGCACTGCAGGTTGCAGTGAAACAGAATGACCTGCAGAAAGCTCAGAGGCGCTCGGCACTGCCTGTAGAAGCAGGCAACACATATTTACATCATTATAACATATATATTCTTTTTTCCCTGCATTTATCTCCCTCTCCAGATTCCAGCTCAGGAAACTGCTGTGGCTCTGGAGGATTTGTGAGTCATGGGCCTGCTGATAAAAGACAGAGGGGATTTTCTCTCTTGGTGGCCACTCCGTAACGCTGCATTTGACATAGGCAGCTGTCCGCAGCCCCACTTGTCCTGCAGGCAGAAGCATGGGACCCCTCGGCTCTATTACCTAATTTGGGATCTTGGGGGAGGACAGGATCATGCATCCCCCGGGTCATAAAAAGGAGCAAGCATTTTTCCCAGCTGAAGCTGGTCTGGCCAGCTCCAAGTTCTTAGAACTTAATATAGAAATGAAGGATGGAGAAAATTTGTTTCTCGTCAATAGCAACCTGCCAGTCTGTGCAGGATGCAGCCCAGATTGCATGTAAAATGGCTTATTATCTGAACAGACCTAAGCAGCACCTTTTTCTGTATCCTTAAATTCAGTCTTATTGAGACCTTTTTGCAGTACATTGAGTAAGTAAATGGGCAGATAATGTAATTTGTGGTCTGTGGGGATCTTCTGATTCTGAGTAGGCAGAGATGTTGTCATCAGGGTGCCTGCCTTGTGCTCTTGGAACTTTCAACACCCAGACTGTTCCTTGCCACCACTGCAGAGTAAATCCTTAAGGTCTCTTATTTCAGCTCTTAGAGATGTCTCCGTTACTCCCAAGTGCTGAATAACCCAACTCAAATCTTGCCACCTGAGGCCGTTTTGGGGCAGCGGCTGAGGGCACGTTGGGGCTCCGCGCTCCTATCTTGGTTGCTTGTGGGCCAGAAGCTGTTAAGATAAACACAACTGATGTCATTTTGCTTGTTTTTCCAAGGGCATTTTGGTCAGAAAGAGGAGCGAGGCCGCACCTAGCTTTCAGGAGCCAGTGGCTAAATAAACATCTGGACACTAATGTAAACTCCTTGGTGGAGTGGTGGAGGTCGAGCGCGGCATGGGGCCGAGTGCCAGCGGTGTATGTGCCGCGCTGCACAGCCTCCACGCTGCTCGCCTGTCTCCTGCCCGACCATCAGCCCCAAATCTTGTCCTCTTCGTACGTGATGTTTCCCTTAAGTGGTGCCGAGCTGTTTAGTCTTTCACTGTAACTTCCTTTGTTTAACGTGCTTTAAAATAGCCGGAGCACCGCACAAAGAGAGGCTTGTTCGCCTGTGCAGCAGCCAGCGAAACAAAGAGACTTCCACGTCTCCTGTTTTTACAAGCCAGGATGAATCACTGAGCTCCGGAGCCGGTATTCCCCTTGCCCGGGGACTCACGTTATGGAAACGGGGATCTGCGACGGTCGGAGCAGCCCCTGGCATTGCTCCACGTGGTCCCTGCAGAGCTGGTCCCTGCAGAGCCCTAACGCAGTTGCCCGTGTCGGTTTGACGTCGGTGGTGGTTTAACTGTTTCTGAGCCACACAGCTGCTGGCTGCAGAGCAGGACCTCGGCGATCGGTATGCTCCATGAGAACTGCGGTAGGTGGGAGCTGCTTCTATCTGAGGTTGGGAATATTCGCTCCAGCTTTTGTTTTATCTGGTTGCTTTTTCATCTGTGTTGAGGATGTCCTTGTTTGAGGGGACAGGGCGCTGTATTTCTTAAGGCAAGGCTATGCGGGATGCGGGTTTTTAACAGAGGCATTTGGCAGTGGTGAACATGAGGTTCCAGTGAAGTCCTGGGTGAGGAGCCAGCTCTGCACCTTGGCTCCGACTGAAACCCCTCAAGACTTGGGGACCTGGCTTTGAGTCACCTCCTGTGAATCAGTTCTTATCTCTATCATAAATGGACTTTTAGGGTAGCTGTCTCTGTATCTATGCTATTTCTCCTCCCTCACTCTTTGGCCTCTAAATGATTCTGATTAGATCAAATACGTCATAAGAGTGGGGTGGGATAGTGGGGCCATACATAGGCTTATTTAACAGTCTCATCTTTTGGTCTTGCGAGCCCTCTGGGCTGTCAGTTGCCATGTATCTTGGTTAAACTGATTCAGATATTAAAATAAATGAAATATTGGAAAGCTGCACCATTGTGAAAAGTGTCAGGACAGCGCTAAGAGCCAGCACGACTGTTTGAGATGCCCAGAGCTGCTGTGGCTGCCCCATCCCTGGCAGTGTTCAAGGCCAGGTTGGACACAGGGGCTTGGAGCAACCTGCTCTAGTGGAAGGTGTCCCTGCCCATGGCAGGGGGTTGGAGCTGGAGGAGCTCTAAGGTCCCTTCCAACCCAAACCATTCGCAGATTCTGAGATCCTCCGGGACATGCCCAGTGCCCAGGGCCTTCTAGGGTGTCCTTTAAACATCTCTGCTCGTGCTAGGATGTGCTGGGTTTGAAAGTTCTGCATTCTCAGACTTCTACGTTGCAACACATTAGGGTGGGGCTTAAATAAATAATAGCTCAAAGGCAGGTTCAAAATGAATCATGATTTGAGGGCAGGACTGGGGAGTGAGTAACTGTTCAGAGCAGTGACCTCTCTGCAAGTGAAGTGAGGATATTGGAGACACACGAAACCTCGGAGGAGAAGCATCACTTAGGATGAGGGTGAGTTGGGTTTCAAAGTCGGATTTAACCCTCGGAGCAGTCCTAATCCTGGCCCTGATTTTGTGGACCAGGATTCTACAGCCTGGCTCCAAACTCCTCGGTTTTTGCCCAGTTGCAGAGCAACTGCTTTCGGTGAGGCAGCTGGTGATCAAAATATTTGCACTAAGTGAAACTTAATTGAAAGATGTGGTGTTATCAAAGCCAGAGCATGTTGTGGAGATGTAATGGTTTGAAGGCTCATCCGTCAGAGCTCTTAGAGGGAGAGATTCCTCTGATTAAAGCCTTTGCTCTGTGTTTAAAGCAAAAAAACAAGTAGTGCCTCACCTTGCTGCTGGTTTAGCCCAGCTGGGCAAACGCTGCTGAAAAGTTACTCTGCAAATCATTTGCCTATCTCTATGTGAGAAGGAGTTTTCATTTAAATATATTTACATGAATTAGTGCTTTCTAGAGGGGTTTGGTGCTTGCATTAGGCTCATTTTTATTTTGGCAGGACCAACTGCCACAGTTTTGGGGGGAGATACTGCTATAGTAGAGCTATGCTGACGTCTTCCCAAGCCTTGCTCTTTAGCCTGTGTTTTCTGAAGCAAACCAGACCTTTGTCAATTAGAAGCTACCAGAGTTTTTCTCATCATGGGCACCTTGGAAAAGTCATCTGAGGGCACAAAGCTATTTGAATTTTCCAAAGCCTGTTCTCCTACTCAGGTAAAACCCCAGTGGATTTGCCTAAATGACGACTGCGGAGCCTGACTCAAATTTAAATGAAATTTAAATTGCTGCTTCATACGATTAACAAAATCCCCTGTTTAATTGCTTTGCTCTCTTGTTAAATGACAAATGCTCTTTCCTCTCAGTTGTTGTTTTTATCCTGAAGATTGAGAATATAACCCAGGTATATTTCACCTGAATATCCAGCATCTCCTCTGGCAGGGGGAGCAGGGGTGCCTCTGCTGCTCCCTGGCAGGGCGAGCAGCTGAGGAGCTGCTCTGGTTTGTGGGCTCTCTTTACGTAGTCCTTTGGCTTCCTTTGGCACTCGAGGCTTCAGCAGTGTGGTTTGCATGGGTGTGACTGACAGCAGATTTTGGTCTGAGATCTGCAGCCTCCTGGAGCACTCGCTGCTCTCCAGGCCACAGATGTTGTCAGCTGCATCAGGTCTTTCTTCAATCAACTTAATATCAACAAACGAGCTGCTGTAGGTTTCCATTTTGCTGGTGCTTCCGAGCCTTCAGCCCAGGCTGGCACTCGGCATCTCTTCCTCCTGATTTCCCTTTCGCAGTTCACACGACAAACAGTTTTCCACCACTCTATAAAAGTGATTTTGCAGAACAAATGTGGGGTTTTTTGCTTGTTTCTGGCTTTACTTCCTCGCCTCTTGTTGGACTGAAGAATAGAGGCAGGGCTGGGATGAAAAACTGCTATGAATGCTCACCACGCTGTGCTTAGCTGCTTGGGAAGAGGTGGTGCTAGCCTTTGGAGTTACCTCTTCCCTCTAACATGCCATTTGTGTGGTCTATCCTCCTTACAATTTGGTTTATGTTGTAAAATGCACCTTCCAATGATGGAGAGAGTGTGTGGTTCCCGGTGGATCGCTGCTGACCCTGTGTCCTATTGAGAGCTCTTGCTGTGTGCAGTTTGGTACTTGCTGGTGAGGAAATCAATACCAGATCAAATAAGCTGACATGTAGGCTCCAGATGTAGTTCTGTGTATTAATTGGATTGAAGAGGCTTATTCTTTAAGTATAGGAAGAGCATTTTTGATGAAGCAGAAACCAACCTGAGCTTCTTCCAATGGAATCCAAATCTTCAGTTCAAGCTGCAGACTGGGCCATATCCTGCTGCTGTGGTTCTTCATAGAATGTTTTGGGTTAGAAGGGACCTTAAAGCTCATCCAGTTCCAACCCCCTGCCACGGGCAGGGACACCTTCCACTAGAGCAGGTTGCTCCAAGCCACTGTGTCCAACCTGGCCTTGAACACTGCCAGGGATGGGGCAGCCACAGCTTCTCTGGGAAAAGTCTGTGCCAGCGCCTCAGCACCCTCACAGGGAAGAGCTTCTGCCTAATGTCTGATCCACCTGAGGATTAGTAATGTCTTTTCCACCCAAGAAGATACACAACATGTGCTTCATCACATCACGCAGCATGAAATCTTAAACTCTCTCAGCCCTGCTGTTTCATATCAATCCCAACAAACATGAATCCAAACCAAAGGCTGTTGGGTACCAATCATGATGGTGCTGGATACACCAAGATGTGAATTCTTCGGCACCAGGCGCTGCGGGACTGCCTGGATCCAGGAGGTGCTGAGCAGATTTGTCCCTGCAGGGCATGGCAGGCGTTTTCTCCCTGTGCCAACAACAGCTCCAGCGGGCAGGCACACCTTACAAACCCATGACACATCCACTTTCAGGAGAGCAAACGGGGCAGTTTCTCCATGACCTTACCCATTCCCCAGCATCGGGTGGAGGGGGTTTTTCCTCTGCCCTACCTGTTCCCAGCAAGTGAGTAACATGCCCCAAGCCTGCTTTTCAATAAGGAAGTTCAGTATCATTTCTAGGCAGTGCTAATTCACAACACTTTCCTTGGGCAGGATCCTATGGGGAGTTGCTCCTTTCCGGCATTTGAATGCAATTTGCATGTTTCAAGTCTCATTTGTCTGGAAATGAGCTGGAACTGGCACTGGTGCTAAAGCTCCTGCTTCAGGTTCCACTCCATCCCTTCTGAAGCCCCGTGTTGCATCAATCCGTCCCACCCCAGGGAGGTTCTGCTGCTTTCAGGAATGCTAAACTTGACTGGTAAAATCTGAATATTGCTCTGTCTACATCAGATATAGCTCAGTGCTTTCATGAGCAGCCACATGCTGATTTATGGCAACGTGCTATTTATTTATCAACATTTACATTGTGGATTTTTAAATTATTCTAATAACATCAGGCCAACAAGTTGGTCATGATGTTACTCCTTTCAAGTCTGCCTTTGAACACATATATAAATCAACTCGCCTTTGATGTGAAATTGGAGATTTCATAACCCTCTGTTTACTTTTGGGTTTAAAAAATAAGCTGAAGGGAAAACAAAAAAACCCCAAAAAACAAATAGTACTTTGTATCTCATTAAAAATAGTTTCTAGCACATTAAAAACTATATTGTTTTAGGAAACAACAACTAAGAAAGAGCTGAAAAAGCATTTGATTTCTTTAATGACTGATAGTTGACTGCAACCATCCCACTTTTCTGCAGGCACTGAAATATGCCTGAAACTGTTCTCCTGTGTGTGAAATGGGCTCGTTTTTTCTTTAAGCATTGAAATGCCCCATCCCACTGTCCTTCATGGAAGTGCTTAAAAAGGAAAATCGATAGGAATTATGAAGTAACAAGGACAGCTGCAAATGCGTTGACACAGTTTCTGTAAGTGAGGTAACATCAGGAAAGCGCAGATCACGATCCAGTTACTGCTCTGGTAAATCAGAGATTTTTAACTCTTTTGACTTGCAAACTTTGTAAGAAACAACTAAAGCAATGCTCCGGCAGTCCAAAATCAGCAGGTTTTCATAGAATCAGAGAATCCCAGACTGGTTTGGGTTGGAAGGGAGCTTAAAGCTCGTCCAGTTCCAACCCCCTGCCACGGGCAGGGATACCTTCCACTAGAGCAGGTTGCTCCAAGCCCCTGTGTCCAACCTGGCCTTGAACACTGCCAGGGATGGGGCAGCCACAGCTTCTCTGGGCACCCTGTGCCAGTGCCTCACCATGTTTTCCAAATGTAGTTTGGGATAAAAACCAGAGGAATGAAGAATTGCCTTCAGCAAGTTATAAGGTGCTGGTGTCCCAGGGAGTGGAGTGGAAGTACCAGGTCTGGCTCTGACAGGGGGCTTCTGGCATCGTACCCACTGAGCGTCACTGCCTGTGCTCAAGCAAACTCTTAACTCCTGGAGTTTTGTCTGCCTAAGGGTTAGGTTGCCTCTGTGCAGTACAGGAATGAGGTATCCATGTGGGGAAGAGAGGGCTAGGAATTAACAAACCCTTCTTCTAGCTTATCAAATACATGCAATGAGATGAATCTCAGTTTAAAGTCTCTAGTAGCGCATGAGTGTCACATCCATTCCCCTTGAGTAACCAGAGCTCCAGACAAAAGCATTACACATTCACTCCTGGACCTGGTTGCCGTATCCACGGATGAGTAATTTCCCTCCTGTGTGTAAATAATTTCCGGCTGGACTCCTGTTCCTGCTCCGTCACACGGGCAGGTGAGTATCAGCTCTTCTCAGCTCCCAGTGATGGCCATTCACTTACTCCTAGGAGAAGAGCTGTTGAAACAGTTCCACCATAGTTTAATTGTGCCTCTGGACCTGTAGTAATTTACTGGGGCAATTACTCTGAGGAGGCTTCAGCCCAGCTGCCTTTGGGTGGAAATCAAAGGCGAGAGGAGCCCTCGTACCACAAACCCCTTTGTTCTGAGGATCTTGAGGAGTGCTGGAGGAACGAGGGACGTGATGTTTGCGTCAGAAGGGTGGGTCACCAGGAACACAGTTTATAAACATCTTTACACGCTGGAGATCTGCACCGAGATTCCTCCATCAAAGTGTGGGGTGGGACCCCACTCTCCTGAGGTTCTCCAGCCTGGAGCCCACAGCATCTCAGTAGCTCTTTTATCTTGAAATTGCCCTCAGCTCCTGCAAAGGACTACAACTTTTTTAAGCAGCCTCTTTGCATAAGGACTCTTGGCCTCAGGGAACCCCAGCTGGTATAAATTCACTTCAAAGGCTTTACATCAGCAGCAGATCCATCCTCCTGTCTTTCTTTTCCCTGTAAAGCACCAGAAACACCTCTGATGCCCTATTCCAAAGGGGAATAGGAACAGGAGCAACACCAGGACTATTCCAGCATGGGGCTGGAAAGGCCAAGAACTGTGTGTGCCTCTGTGTGGGTCTCCCTAACCTTCCTAGGAAAGGAGAAGATCTGTTTCTTCCATAAAGAGGCAGGAAGGTGGGATTTTCCATACCGAAGCATGGGGGCTGGATGCTGCCCTGACTCCACCCCGTACTGCACGTGGTAGCCCTGGAGCCAGCGCACTCCAGGCATGCTTGGGCTCCTAAATCTGGCAAATCCTATTATAAATCAGGCCAGATCTTCTTCCTCAGCACAAAAATGAAGGCAAGTGAGCTTCATCTGCAGAGTGTTTGGTTAGGATGGGGTGAAGGACCTGCTGTGAGTGGCTGAAGAAGCTGCCATGTGCTGGGTATTGATGCCACCACAGAGGTCCCCATGGTTGTGTCCTTGCTGAGCCTTGTGCTGGGGCCAGCGCTCAGCCCCACGCTGTAGTGAAGATGTAAAAGCAAACACTGCACCTGGCAGTGCAGGGAAACCATGAGCAGCAGCGTGGGCAGCCAGGAGGGGAACTGTGAGGGAACTTTCCCAACTGTAATCAAGGAAATTGCCACACACACGCACGACTGGGAAGCTGGAAAGGAACTGTGATTCCCTCTAGCAGAGCACACACGAAAAAGGGTCACTGCTGGTAATCAAAGAGTGATTCAATTTCTGGGAGACTTAATTTGCTTCAGATGACTTCTGCAGTTACTGCAGAGCATGCAAAACAGGAAAGCTCCACACGATGCGATGGCATTTTCTCACACAACCCTCCAGATGGTTTCAGACCTCCGTGACTTGCCGGGAAGGTCAGCTGGAGCATCAGGGATAGTTGGTTATTACTAACCTCAGCTGGGGCTTCATCTTACTTACATTATCTGCACTCTTTTCATCAGTCGAATGTGTTGATTGCATGGTCCTGTGATCAAATTTGGCGTATAGAGAAGGGAGCACTAAGCCTGCTTCTGATGTTGCTTCTTTTTAAGGGAAGAGCACCTACAAAGATGCAGGAGAGGGACTCTTCATCAGGGACTGTAGCGATAGGGCAAGGGAGAATGGGTTTAAATTTAAACAGAGGAATTTCAGGTTAGATATAAGGAAGAAGTTCTTCACTGTGAGGTCGGTGAAGCACTGGAACATGTTGCCCAAAGAAGTGGTGGTTGCCCCATCCCTGGCAGTGTTCAAGGCCAGGTTGGACACAGGGGCTTGGAGCAACCTGCTCTAGTGGAAGGTGTCCCTGCCCATGGCAGGGGGTTGGAACTGGATGATCTTGAGGTCCTTTCCAGCTCAAAGCATTCTGGGATTCTACGATTCTATGAACACTCCGTTGGGTTGAGGTGGCCATCCCTTCCCATGTACATACGATTGCATCCACATGTATTTTCAGTTTCCATCTGCACAGGGAGTTATCTGTGCTGATTTCCTTTGGGAAAGGCCCTGAGATTATTATTAATTATGAAAATAAGAGCACGTGTCCCCGTGTTGCTGATAGGCACCATCCTAATTGCCAAGCTGAGGGCCACGCAGGAGCTCTCTGAAGCAGCAACACTTCTGTTTGCTCTGTGGCAGAGCAGTTGGTATTTTCTCATTGCTAGCGTGCAATCTGTTTGTTTTACCCTTTGCTGTCACATCAATTCAACGAAGGGATCGTTACAGAGCTTTGCACATGACATCAGGCATCGATCTGGACAGAGGCAGCAACCTGCTTTCTCTCCCTGCAGGCAAATGGCAATGCAGTTCGGAGCAAGCAGTGTCACTCCTGAGCATCCTCACATCAAGGGAAGCTCAGGAAAAATCCCAAATATCCCCTGGGAGCAGTGAAGACATCATGGTTTCCATGTGCACCATCAGCAGGCTCAACTGTGATGGTTTTTAAAGGGTGCAGTGTTATTAAGTAAATGGCATCCTGGCCTGTGTCAGCACCAGTGTGGCAGCAGGACCAGGGCAGTGATTGTCCCCCTGCACTGGGCACTGGTGAGGCTGCACCTCGAATCCTGTGTCAGTTCTGGGCCCCTCACTGCAAGAGAGACGTTGAGGTGCTGGAGCGGGGCCAGAGAAGGGCACCGGAGCTGGTGCAGGGCCTGGAGCACAAGTGTGATGAGGAACGGCTGAGGGACCTGGGGGGTTTAGTCTGGAGAAGAGAAGGCTCAGGGGGGACCTTATCGCTCTCTGCAACTGCCTGACAGGAGGATGGAGCCAGGAGGGGGCTGGTCTCTGCTCCCAAGGAACAAGGGATGGGACAAGAGGAAACGGCCTCAAGCTGCCCCAGGGCAGGTTTAGATGGAGCTGAGGAACAATTCCTTCCCCAGAGGGTGCTCAGGCATTGGAACAGGCTGCCCAGGGCAGGGCTGGAGTCACCGTCCCTGCAAGTGTTCACACCCCGTGTAGCCGAGGCCTCAGTGCCATGGGTTAGTGGTGGCCTTGGCAGTGCTGGGGAATGGTTGGACTTGATGAGCTTAAAGGTCTTTTCCAACCCGGTTGATTCTGTGATTCTATGAAACCCTCCTTAGGTGCCAGCATCACTCAGATGGTAATTTGCAGTGAGCTTTGCAAAGCATGTGTGTTTTCTCACAGCACTGTGGGTGTCTCGGCTGGGTCTGGCCCCCACAGTGCTTTTAGCAGCGCTGGGATCCTGCTGTCTGCTTTCGTAAGAGATTGCTGATTAAAAGCCTGGAAAAATGAGTGTAAGGCTGTTGGAGGAGATGAAGGGGACAGGTTTCTGGTTAAAGATCAGATAGGAGAATCCCAAGGTCTTGTATCTGGCCTCATCTCCACTGCGGATGGCTTGGGTGACCCTGTGGAACCCAAATAATGGCTCTGTGCCTCCGTGAGAAGGCAGCAGCCAGCCTTTGTCCTGGAGGAAGCCACTTGTGAAGTAAAGCCATTTTTTCAGCTGTTTGCCCACCACTTGGGATTATTTGTCTGTGAGGGGTGATCGTGTAGCAAACCTGCGTGATTCAACATTGCCTAAAAGTTTTTTGTGTCATCATCTGATTGTGGTGTTTTCCTTGTGAAGATAAAGGCCTCGATCCACAGAAGTGTTTCAGCACATGCTTCACTGGGAGCCTGTGGGAGCATTCACGTGTTGGTGGCCAGGGCTTGTGACCAGCCAAAGTACGTCAGTGTGAGGAACGACGGGGTCAGAGCTCTCCTCCTCCCACGAGCTTTCTTTACTTGGATCTCATCTTCCTGCCACTCATTCTCCATCACTAAGGTCTCTCTCAGGAGTTTCAAAAGGCTTTTGTCCCTCTTGGTTGACGTGAAGTTTAGTGGGGACCTTGTGAGCTGAAGCCCATGACCCAGCGCTGTGGGATGCCATCCTTCATATCCCACTCATGCCTGTATCCCATGAGATGGCATCTTTCACATCCCACTCCTGCCCGTATCCCGTGAGATGGCATCTGTCATGTTTTACTCCCACCCATATCTCATAAGATGGCATCTTTCATGTCTTACTTCTGCCCATATCCCATCAGATGGCATCTTTCACTTCCCACTCCTGCCCATATCCCATGAGATGGCCTCCTTCTCATCCTGCTCTTGCTTGTATCCCATGAGGTGGCATCCTTCACATCCTGCTCCTGCCTGCATCCCATGAGACAGTATTTAAACTGGTTAAGTAACCTGGAAAGTGAGGTCTCGCTGTGGGCATTCACACTGGCAGGGCAAGGCAGGTTGCTGTAAGACAGCAGAGATGGTGGTGGCAGAGTCCGAGCAGATAGCACCCATCTTTGGTCTGCTCACATAGCAAAAGGTAGATGGCATCAGCTTTCCACTTCTGATAATCAAGAATTTAAGGAGAGAAGAGAGTGCATTCACAGCTTCATTTTGCTCTATGTGATTCTTGTCGCCAAAAGGCTTGAAGGGGAGTCCCGTCTGGATGGTGCTGAGCCGCAGCTGGAGCCATGCTTGGCCAGCAAGGGGTGATTTTTAGGGAGCTGCAGGCTCTGCATGGGCTGTCTGCAGGCTCTGCATCTCCCTGCTTGCATCAGCTCATGCAGCAGGGACAAGGGGGTGCAATGCAGCACCAGCTCCCCCATGCCCTGCATGTCCCGCAGCACGCGAGGAAGCCCCGTGATGCCGTTCCAAGCGAGGCTGATAACGTTTAATGGAGAAAGGAAATGATTTTAGATCACAGATTGCACTTTTATTTTAGGAATCCTGGCTGCTGTCGTGCAGTGTATTGCAGCCACAGTCACCAAGGACGTCCTAAAGCAGCGAGTGCTGCGCATCAGCGGCGATTCCTTGCTGTGATTTCTATCACATACGCAGTGCAATGGGCAATGGGCTTTGCTTTTGATCTGATGCTAAAAAGACAGCTACAGCTTCCTAATAAAGCCATTGCATATCAGTCTCAAGTAAAAAATACAGAAAGGATCAGATCTTGACATCTGAGTTGTGAATATATACTTGTAAGAAAGGATTTATTAAGTGCAGAGTGACATTACAGATTAAAGGTTATTATTAGTTCATTCCTAAAAAATAATTCTATGTTGTGAAGGTACATTTTGCTACATTGCTGCATTTTGCCCTTCACCACGTAGAGGAGAAATATCTATCATCACACTGAAAAAGTGAAAATTGATGCTTTTCAAAACCCCTGTGTGAATACTTGCTTTGGAAATCCTCAGCCTCTGTAATGAAAAGGATTAAACCAAAGCAGAAATGGAGAAGAGCTACTGCCTACTTTTGACTTATTTAAATATGCACAGAGCTTCCTCCATTTTAATCTCCCTCATCAAAAGATGGCTGTGTGACTAGAGCTGTCAGCTCCTCGGAAACCAGCATCATTTTTGTGTCGGAGAGAGCAGCTGAGCAAGGCTGATGTGGAGTGGGGACCCCCTTCAGCCAACTAAGCAACCAGGACCATTCGTAATCCCTAAGTGCTTCCAGCCTTCCAGCTGAATACATTTGGATTAGTTCTCGTTCCTCCGTGCAGCCCCTGATTTCATTATTCTCTCCTGCGAGCAAATACACCCACGTTCAGCCCTCTGCAAAGATGCTGTGCCAGGCTTGGCTTTGTCTGGGAGTAGCAACCGCCGGGTTCGGGGGGATCTCCGGCTCTGATGGATGCTGCCTTCTGTGATTGACTGGGGAGGGGGTGTCCGTGTGTGCCCGAGGAGCATTCCCATCTGACCGGCGACTTCTCCGTGAGGATTTGTGGACAGTGCTGAGGAGTTTTCCAAAATGCCTGAAGCCAACTATTTATTGTCTGTATCTTGGGGTTATATTAAGGTGGGTTTAAATCCTAAAGGCTTGTAAGGGATGGGGTTTTGTGCTGTATTGCTTAGATAAAACATCTATAAGGAGAATATGCTTTTACATGGTTATTTGTGTGTACTGCAGGGCAAGAGATGCACTTATATGAGTACTGTGCATGCAGCTTACATGTATGTAATTTTTTCTCCCTTTGGGAATTCAGTGGTGCAGGATAACATGATGCAGCAATGAAAAGATGTGGTTATAAAATTAGAATTGTAGCATATATCTCTGGGTGAATAAATGCTTGAATCCTGCATTTTACTGCAACGATCCAAGCAGATGTTCAGATTTATGGCATATTTCTCCTCTGTTATGTTCTTATGCCGTTGTCTTTTACTTGCATATTACAAAATGGAGCAAACTTAGGAAATGCAGAACAAAAGAAGGTTATAGGATGTGGGATTTAAAACCTATACAAGAATTTGATTGTTCAGAGAGATTATCTGAAACGTTATCTCCTCATTTCTTGCAGTAAAAACTAACATGCATCCCCGGAGGAAATGAATTTTGCTGTTTAGTGTACTGAAAAGAAATCTCTAGTCATGATGGTGCTGACCAGTATCTAAATGAAACCATATGTAGCTGACTCCGTTCCATATACATCCAGGATGTTGCTTTTAACGTCTCATTTGTGAACTCGCTTGTGATAAAGCTGTATTAATTTGGAAAAGCATCCAGAAAAATACCATCTTTGTGTATGTGCTCTTTCCCTCCCAGTTCAAGAGGATGCTGAACCGGGAGCTGACACACCTTTCCGAGATGAGCCGCTCCGGCAACCAGGTGTCCGAGTACATTTCCAACACTTTCCTGGGTAAGGAATCACATCCCAAGCTTTCGGGTGACTCAAAGCTCATGATGAATGGCAGCCTCATAGCCACCAGTCAGCACTTGTGCCCAGTTTGCCTTTAGGGCAAAGCATTAGTTTTGATTTTTCACTTTCAAAATGGACCTAGGGAGGGCAATAATACAGGGTTTGGATAAGTCTATCCACAGAGGAATGCCTTCTCCAAATGAAAAGAGGTTTCTGCTCAGATTGCATTAAGCTGCTGGTAGATGCCTTGTGCAGTGTTCAGTTTTGTGTTGACCTTACGTAAAGGACAAAGTCACACAAGCCCAACTGCATCCTCTCATCCTTGCAGCTGCTGCCTCATGCAGCTGCATCTTCCTCCTTCAGAGACAGGGGTCAGAGAAGTAGGTTCAGCACAGATATTTTATTTTATATATTACTCTGTGTGTATTTGCTCATTTTGCACTGGAAGCCAGAATAGAGAGAATATTTTGCATTTCACTAGTTTTGTTGGAGCTTGTAGGACTACTGACAGGAATTAATCCTCTGGGTTTACAAAATATATTTGTTACAAAACCCAGAATTTTCTGTGTTCTCAAGCAGCTTTAGAATTTGTGACCATTTGCATGTAAAATGAAGCTTAGCACAGGACCTGAAGGGGCTGACAAGGAAGCTGGAGAGGGGCTTTGGACAAGGGCCTGTAGGGACAGGACAAGGGGAATGGCTTTAACCTGCCAGAGGGGAGATTGAGATGAGCTCTGAGGCAGAAGCTCTTCCCTGTGAGGGTGCTGAGGCGCTGGCACAGACTTTTCCCAGAGAAGCTGTGGCTGCCCCATCCCTGGCAGTGTTCAAGGCCAGGTTGGACACCGGGGCTTGGAGCAACCTGCTCTAGTGGAAGGTGTCCCTGCCCGTGGCAGGGGTTGGAACTGGATGAGCCTTACAGTCCCCCCTTCCAACCCAAACCATTCTAGGATTCTATATTGCTGAGTCCAACAGCTTCAAGTGCTGAGTGTATGTGGGATGCTGGAGCTCATGGGGGACTCGTGCCCTGCGGTTAAGACGTCTCAGAATGCATTCACTGTATGACACACAATTATTCCCATTAAGGGATTTTAAAGTGATTTCTGTAGCCAGTTGGAACTGGAACTACTGCGTGCATTTAGGACACATCACATCACTAATAATCCATGTAAGTCTGTAGCTGCTTTGTGGGAATACATTTGCCCTGTCTTATCAGTCAGCTTCATCATGACATCCAGAACATGACTTAATACAGGGAGTAGAAGCAAGGCTGCCGTGCTGCTTCAACTGGAGAGCCTGGAGCATACACAGCCCGCTGGGGAGCGTGACCACCATGGCATTTTGAGGCAGCTCTTGCCAGTAGGCATGTATCTATGGGACAGAGAGACACCCAGTGTGGCTTGATACTGTGGACCTCACACAAAACCCATAAACCACACCTACAGTCAAGTTAGAGGAGTCTCTGTTGTACCAGGGACTAATTAGCTGAAGCCAGTGCTGGTGCTAATGGGGCTCTATTATTCACTGCACTTGGGCTGGGTCAGGTAACTGCATTTCCCTTTGCAGGTCTTGACAATGGGTCTTATTCATCCCTATTCTCACATACTCTTGTAACGGTGACGTCCTTCCTGGTTTGTGACAGTTTGAGGGCCACTCAACCTCTTTGGGCTGTGTTGCCAAGTGGCGCAGGTTTACCAGATTGGGACAGATTGCAGCTTAATTGCTCATATTAAAAAGAAATGAGTAAAGCTTTTAAAAGGATCTTAAAGCTTTTTTTAGGAAGTCATGCTGTCACACCTTTATAAATTACTTTTTTCTCCCTTCCTAAAATTTGACTGAAAATTAAATGAATGCCCAAAATAACAGGAGTGTACAACTGAGGAAGCTGAACAAGCAAGCAAAAAGAAACAAGTGGATAGGAGATTAATTTATCTTCAACCAGTACTAGAGGGGCTGACTTATAGATATTAAAACCTTCATTTTTATTCAGTCTCTAGACTTTATTAAATGAGAAAGGCACCAAGAACCAAGGCACCAGAAGGGCCAGCCCTGCTGTCGGTTTGGTCAGTGAGAGCAAGGATTCCAGCTTTAAATCCCTATGAAAGACAAAGATGAAAACTGGTGGTTTTCATAGAAGAACCCTGGAATGGTTTGGGTTGGAAGGGAGCTTAAAGCTCATCCAGTTCCAACCCCCTGCCACGGGCAGGGACACCTTCCACTAGAGCAGGTTGCTCCAAGCCCCTGTGTCCAACCTGGCCTTGAACACTGCCAGGGATGGGGCAGCCACAGCTTCTCTGGGAAAAGTCTGTGCCAGCGCCTCAGCACCCTCACAGGGAAGAGCTTCTGCCTCAGAGCTCATCTCAATCTCCCCTCTGGCAGGTTAAAGCCATTCCCCTTGTCCGGTCCCTACAGGCCCGTTTGTCATTGGCCACACCACATAAATGGGGAAGATCACAATGGCCTTTCAGCCCTCGCCCTTTCCTGAGGGTGAAGGGTGTTGCTGCTGCCACCACCATGGGGACTTGATTTAACAAACTGGACATTTCTATTCAAGAATGTCCATTTTACGCTAACCTGGTGTTAGTCATTGCTAAACAGATTATGTAGAGGAAAGTCCTTCTGTTGTTCAGCAGAAAGACACAGGGGAAACACCCATTGATGTCACCTTACTGTGGCTGTGAATAATGGCTTCCCTCTTAATTGCAGAGTTGCAGACACACTGGTAGTTCTTATTTCAGAGATTTTTAATTAAGCCAAAGCAAAGGTAACTAATGCCTCAGTGCTTAGTCCCTCCAGAGGTCCTCAGAGATGCAAAGGTGCAAAGGGATCATAGCAGCCTTTCCTAAGAGTTCATGGTTAGCCTGAAAGTAATGAGCCACTGTCTCTCCGTTCTAACGCAGCAGATAAATCAGTGGTAAAGGCAGTCAGTAGCACATGTGGATAGATTTATTCATTCAACACATCTCCACAGCCAAGTTTGTGCCCCACTAGATAGATGCCTGCTTAATGTGCAGGAATATTGTCGCTATCTCTGAGCATGACAACAGAAATATGGCCTGTGTTATTCTATACATGTTATTGTTACATATGCTATACATATATATGCATTTTATATATAATATAGTTATCTATCTATATATGTTATACGTGTTATAGATGATATTCTATACGTAAGTAAAGGGCAAACCTCTAATAAACCAGTGGCACCAGTTTGTTGCTGGGTTGGTGTTTTAAGAGCAGGGAGTATGGAGATGGGTTTGGCCCTAATAAGTAACAACAGAGTGGCTATGAAAATACAATCTTATATCTATTCTTAATCTATTGAGGAAAATTTGTTCTTTTGAATATATATTTTATTTTCCTGAAAACAGGTGATAAAAATTAATTAAGATCTATCCATAAGCAGAATCTGGTGCCCTTCAGGCATGGAGAGCTATGTCCTGGACATGTGCTCTGTCCCCAAGTGATGCAGCTTGACAATGGCTCTGCTGAAAGCAGCCTGGCACTTGGTGTCCCAGCAGAGCTCAGTGGGAAGGGTCAGCCTTGCCAAGGGCAAACAGAGGTTATGTGACTGTTTTGCTTTGCTTTTGATTCAGTTCAGTCCCCAAAATAGAGAAAGCCCCAGCAGAAACATGTGGGTTTGAACTGGTGCAGAGCCACTTAGTCAGCAGAGCTAAGGGTTGATTTTGGGGGGTGTGATGGTGCTCACACTGCAAACAACTCAGAGATTGACTCATTCTACTTTTCTTGGTTACAGACAAGCAGAATGATGTGGAGATTCCTTCTCCCACCCAGAAAGACAGAGAAAAGAAGAAAAAACAGCAGCTCATGACACAGATCAGCGGAGTGAAAAAATTAATGCATAGTTCAAGCTTAAATAACACCAGCATTTCGCGATTTGGTGTGAAGACAGAAAAGGAAGACCATCTGGCCAAGGTATGACAGGTTCTTGCAGTTCTGGGAGAAGTGGGGATTTGTCTGGAAGCTGGGGATGAACTGGCTGGCTGGACTGTATCCCCTTGTAAAACTGAAATTGGCATCCCTGAAGTGATGTGGCCATTACAGATGCTGCAATTAATGGCACCAGGCCCTAACAGCATATTCTATGTTCATAAATTTCTTGGAAATATCCCTAAAATAATAATAAAAATATGATGGAAGCTGGAGAGAGCAGTTATCAGACACAGGAAACTAAAGCAACACTAAGTCCAGCAGACTGGCTGTGGGGCCTTTGTCAGGGCATTTCTTCTTGCAGCCTGGAAACACACGTCACACATAATTCCCCTGCCACACAGAGAAATGTCATCTCCTTGCACAAGTGCTTTGGCATCAGCCCTTCCCAGTCCCTCTCTCTTGGTGTGTTTTAAGTACTTGTGTTCATGCACTCACCTAATTCCCACAATGAACATTGAATTTGCATCTTCTTAAACGTTTGAAAAATGCAAAAGATGCAGAGCAAGTGCTGAATGCAGAATTGCCTTGGAAAATACTGTAACCATTCTCTTTTTGTCCTTCCCAAAGGAACTGGAGGATCTGAATAAGTGGGGTCTCAACATCTTCAATGTGGCCAGGTATTCCCACAACAGGCCGCTCACCTGCATTATGTACGCGATATTTCAGGTTGGTTGTTTTCTGATCAAATCTGCTGCTCTTTTACAACATTACTTAAGCTCCTAATTGCTTGCTGCCTTATTGCCTTCCACTGTATGACTCTCTTATTTTATATCCGCATGTATCCTTGTACCATTTATTATGCAGGAGCGAGATCTACTGAAAACATTCAAGATCTCATCAGACACTTTCGTGACGTACATGATGACACTGGAAGACCACTACCACTCTGATGTGGCTTACCACAACAGCCTCCACGCTGCTGATGTTGCCCAGTCCACGCACGTCCTGCTCTCTACCCCCGCACTGGATGTGAGTTTCCCAGTTTGAGCTCAGTGCTTTGTGTTGGACAGTTGTTTGTTGTCTTTAAAGGTGGGATGGAGGCTTGAAAGCACCACATTGCCTATGTGAATATAGAAGGGAAACCTTAAGCTGTGTCAGTGGCCAGTAGCACTCAGACTTGCAAAAAGCAGTGTGCTGCCTGCTCTTCTGAGGGCTCAGTTTACTGCCAGGGAAATCACCAGTGAGAAATTTCAGCAGCAGCTTTGCCTGTAATTTCTGTTTCATCTTAAAAGAGCACATGCTGCTTTTTAGACCTTTCTTCTGCGTAAATGTCTTGCCCTCAGAAAACTCATTTAAAAAGCACAATTTGTTTCTCTACATCAGCCTCCCAAACTGCTGAGAGATAAAACATAAGGACTTCTCTGATAAATTCCTTTTGTCCTTCCTAGGCTGTCTTCACTGATTTGGAAATCCTTGCTGCAATCTTTGCAGCTGCAATTCATGATGTGGATCACCCCGGGGTCTCCAATCAATTTCTTATTAACACAAGTGAGTTTTGTTTCAGATACAGTCATAACTTCATCCTCAAACTTGGAAACTAATGGAACTGCATTTTCCATTACAGTGGGGTCACACATTATGACTTTCTCATAATATTGTGCAGTAAACTAGTTGGACATTATGAAATAAGCAGTAATTACAATGAAATTCCTAACAAAGGAAGCTATTGTAGTACAATTTGCAAAATGCCCTTGAAGCTTGTGAGTATTACTACTTGCTAATGCATAATAATTCTTCCAGGCTCGAGTGCAAATTTTATTGTTAATAGAAGATAAATAACACTATTGCTATTGACAACAATGAAGCTAAATATTGTGGTTCATATTGTGCTCTGCAACAGCCTAAGCATGTATCTTGATTCCAAAAGATGGGTATTGTTCTTTTATGGAAAGTGTGTTTGTAGGATTCTTGCTTTCTGTTGTCAGTGATTCTGAAGCCTGTAACTAAGTCAACCAAGTATTATTTTGTTCATTAGAACTGAGCAAAGGGCTGTTTATATTATATACATATGTGCTCAGATTGGAAACCACACGCTCTTGGCACACATGAAGCCAAAGAAGAAAACTTTTCCCAATTTATTGCATACAGATAAACATTTAATTACCCAGGACAAGAGTTTGCTGTTTGAAATCACACATTTCACATGCTGGACTCACATATTTGTGTTTCTTTGCTAGATTCTGAACTAGCCCTGATGTACAATGATGAATCTGTCTTGGAGAACCACCATCTTGCTGTGGGTTTCAAACTGCTTCAAGAGGAGCACTGTGACATCTTCCAGAACCTGACCAAGAAACAGCGTCAGACGCTCAGGAAGATGGTCATTGACATGGTATGAGCTATGCAGATGCTGCTCCTCTGCTTAAACAAAAGACTGGCTGCTTTGTATGGTTGCCTGTACTGAGATCCTGTTTTCACTTCTGTAAAGGTGTTGGCGACAGATATGTCCAAGCATATGAGCCTGTTAGCTGATCTGAAGACTATGGTGGAAACCAAGAAAGTGACCAGTTCAGGAGTCCTCCTTCTGGACAACTACACAGACAGAATACAGGTATGTCAGCCAGGTTTCCTGGATTTTATGTATTTTGTTAGATTATATATTAGGAAGAAGCTCTTCCCTGTGAGGGTGCTGAGGCGCTGGCACAGGGTGCCCAGAGAAGCTGTGGCTGCCCCATCCCTGGCAGTGTTCAAGGCCAGGTTGGACACAGGGGCTTGGAGCAACCTGCTCTAGTGGAAGGTGTCCCTGCCCGTGGCAGGGGGTTGGAACTGGATGAGCTTTAAGCTCCCTTCCAACCCAAACCATTCCTTGATTCTGTGAAACCATGCTGCTGTTTTTACTGTGGCCTTTAAATATAGAAGCTACTGACCTAAATTTTCTTCTGTTCTGCACCGCAAAGAGGCACAAGGTGGTCCCATGTTTTTTAGACTAATGGGATTATGTTTTAGCACTTAGAGTGTACAGCTGCAAACATGCATGTTCTTCTGAAGCTGATCAGCCTTACAAGGCTGAGTTTTTGAGGGCTCCTGAATTTGCTTGCTGCTTATTCCTGTTTGTTTCTCCTGTCAATAAAGTATAGCAAGATTGCTGTAGCATTGTGAATTTAATTTGTAACCCAGTACCTAAAGCAACTTTCA
Source organism: Strigops habroptila (assembly GCF_004027225.2). NCBI lineage: Eukaryota > Metazoa > Chordata > Aves > Psittaciformes > Psittacidae > Strigops > Strigops habroptila. The sequence goes on from NC_044284.2 coordinate 61,598,826, forward strand.
CATCAAGCTGAAATTAGTGATGTACAGTCTGTTCCTTGTATAATCTAATCCTTTATTTGCAGAAATAACAAAGCAGTGCTGGGACAGGGTTTCGTAGTTAGTAGGACAAGATATATCCTAATCTCTCCACTTTGATGGCCAACATGTTAGGAGCAGGGAAAACTCTCCTTAATGTTTTATTTAAGACTGCTGATGTTCAAACAGGTCATTCCATTGCTGTCCAGATCCTTGCAGCCACAGTTTTTGTGTGTGCGTAGAAGGGATATTACTCATTTAATGAAGAAGAAGCATTTAACCACCCGAGAGCGTGGAAATAAAGTCTGAATGGTGGGAAACACCTGCATTCAAAAACAAACCTGTATGATGTAATTCACATGGCTGCCACTGCACCCTGTGTAAGATGTCTGAGAAACATACAGCACATTTTACTCCTGAAATGGATCATAGAAGCCAGTCTTATATCTGGAGCTGTGGGGATGTTAATACTTTTATAGGCTGTTACATAATCAAAGAGTCTTGTGGTTAAATGTTCTGAACTAAGCAAGCAGATACAGCTTGAAACGGTCCTCTTTTTCCATTTGATTTTATGACTTTTCTGATTAATGTAATTGCAGGTTCTCCGAAATATGGTACATTGTGCAGACTTGAGTAATCCCACAAAGTCTCTGGAGCTGTACCGGCAGTGGACGGACAGGATCATGGAGGAGTTCTTCCAGCAGGGAGACAAAGAGCGGGAGAGAGGGATGGAAATCAGCCCAATGTGCGACAAACACACAGCGTCAGTGGAAAAATCACAGGTAATTGGCTGGGAGCTGCATTTCTGTACTGCCCAGGCTTGTGCTTCTAAAGCACAGACCAAATTCATCTGCTTTCTCTAGCATAATTAGGCAAAGAGCCAGCTGTTCAGGGGTTGGTTCTGATTGACCCTGACATCCAGCTGTGCCTGAAGCTCATATAGGCCGGCAAGGTGGTTCAGACTCCTTTATCTACCCCTTGGCATCAAATCTTTTCCAATGCCTGTTCATCTTGCACTGTTTGTGTCCCAGTTTCCTGAGCAAGTTGTTTGGGTTTTTTTGTCCCCCAGGCTGGAAAAAGTGCAGTTCTGATCTCCCCCTCCTTCTGCCTTCAAAGCCTCCAGCCTCCTTTATTAGCACCTCCTAAATCTACTGACATTGCACTTCGTGTTAGACATTAATAGCAATGCCAGCCCATTGAACTGCAGGGTTAGGAGCTTCTCCCAACGGAGATCCACTTCAGGACACTGGAAAAGTCTGATGTCAGTCCTTATTCAGCCTTGTGCAGAACAGTTGTGCGCTGCATGATCTGTCCAGTTAAGTTAAAGGTTGATGGAGCTGCCGTGTGCTAGGTGAAGTCAAAGAAATACTTATTTCTGTCAATACAAATCTTAAAAGGAGCTGGATATGTCTTTTTTTTTTTGAGATGAACTGGCTCATCCCTAGTTCTGATTCATAGATTAAACAGTTTCAAGGTCAGATTTTGTTCTGACCTGTGTAGCACAGGCCATAAAGTTTCACCCGGTTAGTCTGTAATGAAGCTGGTAATTTATGTTTGCCTCAACATCTTCCAACCTTTACATAATGGTGTCTTGGTTGTTGTTTCTAAATGACTCCAGCAAGTCATCATCGAGGGTTTTCAGCTTGAATAAGTAACAAAATTGATGATAATTATTTCCAAATGTCCTCTTGGGCTAAGCCAAGTGGTTTCAAAATTATTCACTCAACCACATGGTGATTTTGTTGGAAAAATCTGTCGTATTTGTTAACCTAACGAGAAATGAATCCTTCAGCTAGGCTTGGCCGGAAAAGGCCCATGTGCTCCTCATGTGAGCTCCAGTTAATTTCTTGTTTCACATGTGCACTTCACAGAGGTTCAAAATGGCATTTTTGCCATGCAAGAAAGAACAGGAGTTGCACAAAATGGCTACCGTTGAAATCCCAACTAGTGGCAGAGGAGAAAGGGAGGCAGCGTGTCCGTTCTGGAGTGAAACAAGGACTTGGTTGGAATATAGTATGCAAGTATTGCAAAGCTCTAGATAAGAAAATCGTAGAATGGTTTGGGTTGGAAAGGACCTCAAGGTCATCCAGTTCCAACCCCCCTGCCATGGGCAGGGATTCCCCACACTAGATTGTGTTGCCCAAGGCTCTGTCCAACCTGGCCTTGAACACTGCCAGGGATGGGGCATTTATCACTTCTTTGGGCAACCTGTTCCAGGGCCTCACCACCGTCACAGTAAAGAACTTCTACCTGACATCTAACCTAAACTTGCCCTGTTTCAATTTGAACCCATCACCCCTTGTCCCATCACTACAGTCCCTGCTGAAGAGTCCCTCCCCAGCATCCTTGTAGCCCCCTTCAGACACTGGAAGCTGCTCTGAGGTCGCCGCGCAGCTTCTCTTCTCCAGGCTGAACAGCCCCAGTGTTCTCAGCCTGTCTTTGTATGTGACCTCTTTACATCAAAATATTTAAGATCAGTGCTCAGCCAACTGGCCAGCTATTCCATGATCTGGGATGTTTGCTTAAAAAAACAATGGCCTGGTTCAGAAGGGACTGATCTCTCACCATCGGTGCTGGGTAGCCCTGGAGCGTTTTGGGTAGCGGTGAAGCCATCAACTAACCATAGAGAATGATTTTCTTTCTTCACTTTAAAAGTGCTCCGGAACATGTGCTGCAGGAAATTTTCATCACCTTTTTGTTTAAGCGGCCTCCACAGTATGTTACAATTGAATGTTAATGGTTCTATTGACATCCTGTTGTGTCTGAAGGAGGCATGTGCGATTTCCAAAGCAAACATCTGCACGTTGAGCCTGGCCCCTCTGAGAGCCATTTTCCTGCTGCACAGAAATGTTGTCCAGCAGAGCAAGAAGTGACACATTCTGCCAAGACGGAAGAATTTCAATCCTCTTTATGGCCATTGAGTTTTCTCCATCCTGGACGTACGTCCTCTTAGTCAGACAATTGAAAAGTGATTTAGCTCAGAGCTTACGCGCCAGCCGGCGGAAGGGCTGACGGGCTCGGCCACAACCCTCATCGTTTCCACCTCTGGATGTCATTCCATGGGAGTCGGGCAGCAGTGGTCTGTCCTCCTTCATGCAGGAGGAGGACTTCTTGGGATGAGCTGGCCCGCTTTCAGCACTCATTCCAATACAAAATGAAAGGAAGGGAAATCTCTACTAGGGCTGGCTACGCAGAGAAACACAGTGGCCACCTTGGCAGAGTAGAGCTGAAGTGCTGAAGCAGCTCAGAATAGGTACAAACTACACACTATAGTAAATTACACCAAAAGGTCAAACTTTTGTCCATAAAAACAGTGACATTGGGTTGCTAGCCTTGGGAGCGCTGGTGTTTTCACAGCTGCCAACCACATCCATACCCTGGGGTAGTGGCAGGATTGCCATCAATGCACCAGCCTTGTCTGCAGCCACCGGGGAGTCCTGTTGGAGACAGGGAAACTTTATTGATGCTTAGAGTAGAGGCAGTGATCATCTAAACTGCCCCTCTGCACTAACAGCTGGTGAGAGGCACCCCTCAGTGGGATGGTCTGTGTTCAAAGCGGTGGCTTAATCCCAGCTTCTGATTGTAGTCAGGAACAGACACCTACAGGGATATTTAAAATCATGCATGCAGCCAGGGATGGGATCAGCAGCTCAGCCGCCAAGTTTCCCAGTGGCTCCTGCTTTTAGTTAAACTTTCATCCAGGATTTGATTTTAGACAAGACATTGATTGAACTAGCCCAACGTTGTATGTGCAGCTTTGGGTATCAGATGATTATCATAGAATCTGGGAATGGCTTGGGTTGGAAGGGACCTTAAAGCTCATCCACTTCCAGCCCCCTGCCATGGGCAGGGACACCTTCCACTAGAGCAGGTTGCTCCAAGCCCCTGTGTCCAGCCTGGCCTTGAACACCGCCAGGGATGGGGCAGCCACAGCTTCTCTGGGCACCCTGTGCCAGCGCCTCAGCACCCTCACAGGGAAGAGCTTCTGCCTCAGAGCTCATCTCAGTCTCCCCTCTGGCAGGTTAAAGCCATTCCCCTTGGCCTGTCCCTACAGGCCCTTGCCCAAAGCCCCTCTCCAGGTTTCCTGGAGCCCCTTTAGGCACTGGAGCTGCTCTAAGGTCTCCCCTTCAGGAGCCTTCTCTTCTCCAGGCTGCCCCAGCCCAGCTCTCTCAGCCTGGCTCCAGAGCAGAGCTGCTCCAGCCCTCGCAGCATCTTGATTATATCTGCAACTAGACTGTGCTGGTTTGGGGACTTGCTCTGGTTGGGGTGTGGTATTTTGCTTGTAAAAATCATCTATTAACAGCATTTGAACCTTTTAGACCCATCCTGGCCATTCCCTTCCCCTAAGTGTGCATGTTCCTTTCTTTCTCAGGTGGGATTCATCGACTACATTGTCCATCCGCTCTGGGAGACGTGGGCTGACCTGGTGCAGCCCGATGCCCAGGACATCCTGGACACGCTGGAGGACAACAGGAACTGGTACCAGAGCATGATACCTCAGAGCCCATCTCCTCCACTGGAGGAGCGGGGCAGGGACTGCCAGAGCCTGATGGAGAAGTTCCAGTTTGAACTGACGCTGGAGGAGGAGGACTCGGATGGACCGGAGAAGGACGGCGAGAGCATCGGCTACTTCAGCAATACAAAGACACTCTGCGTGGCCGAGCCAGGGGAAGAGGATTCACAGAGGGAGGCAAACATAGAGATTGTGACAGAAGATACATCTCCTGTGGACACATAATGTCCTGCACCCGTGTGAGTGGATTTCAAACACTTGAGGAGCATGCAGCAGTCTGACGGACTTGCCTGCAGCCTGGGTCTGAGGCCTGTGTCTAACACGGGCTGAAAGATCTCCCCAGCTACTTGAGATTGGAGTCAGGGTTAAAGATCGTGTAGTGAATGATTGCTCAGGAAATTAACAGGTGATTTACGTTATGGTTTTAATCCTTGTCAGCTCCCAGCATCCTGTTGTCCTGGAGCTGACTCGGGTCGTGACTGAAGAGTAAATGACACACAACTGAGAGATTTTATACTGTTAGCTTTGGAATTTATACCAGTTAGACTGATAGAAACTACTGATTAATAACTCTCCATATAAAAGCTGTCCACCTGACCACCTGTCTGCAGACCTGTGTGCCTTCTTTGTAAACACTTCCATGTCTTTTCAAGAGTCTCTTAACGAAATACACGGAGTTTAGTATCAAAAGCGACACAAAAAGTGTTTCAGAATTGACGGATTCCTTTTTGATTCTTCCTGTTACAAGAAGCAGTCTTCCTTTTTTTCATGGCAATACCTGTCACTTTATTGCAGTTCATCACTTTTACAGACTAAACAGAAGGGAAACCCCCCTCTGTTTTGCATTGCTGCACCTTTAATCGTCCTCTTGCTACCCCAGGCGACCCATTCAAAGTCACTTCATGCACCATCTCCGTTCGCTTGCTAGGAATAACAGTGGGTTTTCCTCCACGGGATGTTCTTTTCTGTCGTGAGCAGGATAGAGGGTAGTTTGTTGCAGTGATGAGGCAGCGTGTGACGTGACGTGACGTGACATGACGTGACATGACATGACGTGACACGCGTTCCCCCTCAGCAGCTCCTCGGCTCAGTGGAATTTGCACACTCGGATCTTTGTGTTTCTCTCTCCTCCCCTCCACGTCTCCTAGGTTTAGGTCCACCGTCGTCCTCCTCCTGCACTGCCTTGAGCTCTAACACCTCCATTACTGTTTATAACAGTGTATTTATTACGTAATGTATATACTGTAATGTTTTGTAAGTTATTAATTTATATATGAATTGGCATCGCCTCTCGCGGCGATGTTCATGGGGTAGAAAACTCGGAACAAGAGTTGCCTTTTTTTTTTCCCCCTCTTCCTTCTAACCTTTTATATTGCATAAAATACACGAACCTGAACATAGCTGAAGAGACAGACGCAACCCAGGGAGGGCATTCGTGTGGCAGCCGCCTGTGGGGGGTTCATCTTCACAGACCCAGACCCCATGGCAATGAATGGAAGTGCTGGAAAAACCTGGAGAAGGGAACCTAAGCAAAGAAACCCCCACAACGGGGCTGGCTTTTAAATGTCCCCTTCCAACTTCTGAACAACCCAATGTGAATTTCTATGACACAAAAACCAATGTGAACTGATGTAATAATTGTGCTGTGAAACTTCTTCTGACAAAGCTTGTCCCGGCAATCGTGAGCCGTGTCAAATCTCAGTTTGTAAAATAATGTTTCAAGCTTTTGGTCCAACTTGTGACTAACTAGTTAATGAAAATAGCACAGTTGTGCATGATCAATGGGTTTGTATGTCTGTTGAACACTGCATTGTTCCAGGTGGTTATTTTATTGTCCCCCCAAAGTTTCACACAATGTATGTTATAGTATTATATATTGTGTTCAGATGCATTCTTAAAAGAGATTTTTATATGAAGTGAATAAATGAAAGCATGACCCTGCCCTGTGCCTGCTGCTTTCTTTAACAGGTCGGTGTGGGCAGGCGACGGCGGCTGCGACCCGCTGGCACCGGGCTACGCTAAAACCAAACCCTCCCATGGCCAAACCCCAGCAGAGACAAAGGGGAAGAGACGTGTTCCTGCAGCCAGAGGGCACGGCCACCCTCTCCGTGGCGGAGACCTTCTCCTTCCTGAGCGGGGCCGTGCCGGTGGCAGCGGCGACAGGAAGGCGGTTGCAGACAGGAAGGCGATGGCCGCAGCGCAGCCTGCGCCCGGCGCGGGGCGGCTCCGGGGCTCGGGGATGCTTTCATGTCCCGGCCTGACCCAAAACAACAGGCTTTCCAGTAAAAAACATCCTGCTGGCGGCGGGGGGGACGCCAGGGGATGGGGGGGACCAGGGACTATTCCTCGGCTGCCCTCGCTGCGGGTGGTGCTGGGGAGCCAGTGGTGACTGGAGGAGACCCGGCACTGGGGGAGACCTAGCATTCCCTGGCTCCAAATGAAGCCATGTGAAAGTGCAGATCCCCCGTCCCATGCCCATCTTCCCACCAGGACTTCATGGGCTGCAAACACCTCCTATCCAGGTGGAAGGGGTCTGCAGCCTCAGCAGGCGATGGTAACACTGGCTGCAGCCTCCCGGGATGCTTCTCCCAGCACCTTGGCAGGATTTTAAGGTGCAAACCACGTGGTGGTGCCGATACCAATTTGTTTTCCAGTGAATTCATCCTTGTGTGCCGTTTCCATGTGTCTCTGCTGCATCCAGCGCTGTGCTCATGGCTCCCGGCGATGTGCCGAGCTGCGACACGGGGTTATTGGAGTGGAAGAACATTGGCAGTTCTGGCTGGAGAAGGCAGCAAAGGGCTGGAGCTGCAGGTGAACCACCAACCCCAGAGCCTCTGGGGATGTCAGGGGAGGTGGGGTGTCCGGGTGTGGGGCTGACACAGCTCAGGGTGCCCCAGTCCCCCCCCTTCACCAGCCTTCTCTTGCTTCGTTTCTTTCCCTTCCACTGACCTCGTTCTGCCAGGCCAGTTCATCACAAGTACATGCAAACATGATGCTCTTGCTCTGGCACTGAAATAACAGCTCCTTTCACTTCTCCTCAGCAGCAGGAGAGAAAACACTGGTGGGAGCTATGCTGCAAAACTAACCCAAATCCCTCCTGTTTCCCTCCCATTTTTGGGGTGGGAAATCCCAGTTTGGGAGCGGGGCGGCTTGCTGGTGCTTCTCCTCCTTTCCTCAGGGAATGAGGACGCCTCTTGGCTCTGCTTTACCATCCTCCCATCCAAAACTTGCTGGCCCTGAGCACCCCATGGGGTTTGCATGGTTTCCTTCAGCATCAGAAGTGGTCCACACGGAGGCAGCGATGCGGTGTGGTGCTTCCTCCTCACACATTTGTGGCCTGGATGGACAGTACAGATGGGTCTTGCTCCCTCTTCCCAATGGTCACCCCATTCCCAGCAGCTCCTCCCTGCACTCAGAGGGGGCTGGGAATAGCCACAGCTCAGATACTGGGGGAAAACAGGGTGCAGAAAGCGTGTCCTTCCGGAAAGGGGGTGGCTCCCAGGTGCAACCGGGGTGTGCATCCAGCTGTGCAACCGCTGTGTGCATCCAGCTGTGCAACTGCAGCATGCAGATAGGGAATGCATAGGGCTGTGCAGTGCAGGTGTGCAGCAGGGGCTGTGCTGTGTACAGGTGAATGGTGCAGGACCAAGCCTCAGGGATGTGGGATGAGGACCCCACGCTGGCCCCTCCTTGCTGCCAGTGGTAATGATGGGTGCCCCCAGCATCCCCACTGCCGCAGTGCTCAAGTGGCAGAGTCCTCAAGGACGTGGTTTCCCACTGGGGTTTCAGAGAGAATTTCCACCCACCATAAACCCACCCCATGGCGTCAGTCCCGGGATGAGCCGCTGTTTGTGGAGCCGGAGCAGAGCCGGCCCGTCCCGGCTGCCCAGGGACAAGGGTCCCACAGAGCCCCCGACACTGCCAGGAAACTCCTGACCCAGAGGTCGGCGTTCATAGAAACCATGATGCAAAGAAATGAAATAATAAACCAGCTCCGCTGCTTTTCCCATGGTGCTCTCCTGGGCGTGGGGATGGTTTTCCATGTGTTTTTTCCCCCCTGGTCCTTAGGAGTGAGGGATGAACACAGGCATTCCAACCTGCCACCTACTGCAGTGATGTGTGCTGGTGGCTGCAAGCAGTGCTAGTCCCTGCTGCAGCTTCTGCTCATGTTTCAGCCCCAACAAGGTTTGCTCCGTGTCCACCATGTTGGTATGAGGGATATCTCATGTGCCTGAGCACACCATGGCCCGCAGTGGTGTGTCCCCTGGTGTGGCAGCCAGTGGGATGGAGCGTTTACCAGGATATAATCATAGAATCCCAGACAGGTTTGGGTTGGGAGGGAGCTTAAAGCTCATCCAGTTCCAACCCCCTGCCACGGGCAGGGACACCTTCCGCTAGAGCAGGTTGCTCCAAGCACCTGTGTCCAACCTGGCCTTGAACACTGCCAGGGATGGGGCAGCCACAGCTTCTCTGGGCACCCTGTGCCAGTGCCTCAGCACCCTCACAGGGAAGAGCTTCTGCCTCAGAGCTCATCTCAGTCTCCCCTCTGGCAGGTTAAAGCCATTCCCCTTGGCCTGTCCCTACAGGCCCTTGGCCAAAGCCCCTCTCCAGGTTTCCTGGAGCCCCTTTAGGCACTGGAGCTGCTCTAAGGTTTCCCCTTCAGGAGCCTTCTCTTCTCCAGGCTGCCCCAGCCCAGCTCTCTCAGCCTGGCTCCAGAGCAGAGCTGCTCCAGCCCTCGCAGCAGCTCCGGGGCCTCCTCTGGCCTCGCTCCAGCAGCTCCACGTCCCTCTTGTGCTGTTGCCCCAGAGCTGGATCAGGGCTGCAGGGGGGGTCTCCCCAGAGCGCAGCAGAGGGGCAGGATCCCCTCCCTGACCTGCTGCTCACGCTCTGGGGGTGCAGCCCAGCACACGGGGGGGTTCTGGGCTCAAGCACACACTGAAGCCAGGTCATGGGGAGCTTCTTCTCACCCAACACCCCTGAGTCCTTCTCCTCAGGGATGCTCCATCCAGTCTCCCCAGCCTTTAGTTGTGCTTGGCAGGCACTGGGTTGAGGTTGATAATCCAGCCCCAAGGATTTGCCAGCCAAGGAGATGTAGGTGCCACTGGTTTAGAGTTCACTTAAAAGTTCTACAGATGAAATAAAAGAGATACGAAAATCCGTCACGCTGACAGTTTCAGAGTCAAAAACAGGAAGGAGGTGGGGGCTGGTGCCCAAAGCACTGATGTTATCGAGGCTGCGGCGCTGGAACCCAGCCCGAGGGCTCACGGCACCTCTGGCCTCAGTGAGAAGGGAAGGTGGGTCTGGCAGCAGGGAATCCAGCTGGATCCCGGGAAGGATCGGGAATGTGGTGCGGCCAATGCAATTTAAGATGCCTTTAGGTGTTTTAACTCTTCCGAACGTGGTATGAGGAGCCTGTCCCTAAGGGCTCCCCATGCCTGAGGGCTTCCAGTCCCCAACAGGACCAGCCTGGGGACATCCTCATCCTCCCGGCAAGCTGCTCACTGCACAGAGATTGCTGTAATTAAATATATATGTATATGTATATGTATATGTATATGTATATGTATATGTATATGTATATGTATATAAATAAATATATATTTTGTAGAAGATATTTACCTGCAGGAGGGGGTCATTGCTGGCAGCAGGTCCTGCCATGGGTCCCCCCCTTGTCCCTAAACCCTGCCTGTGCATGGCTGCAGCACATCTGTACAGCTTCCATCCTGCCTGTGCACGGTGCCTGCACAGCTGCACAGCTCCATCTGCCGAGGCCCTGCACCACTGCACATCGCAGTGCGCACTGCGGGACGCTGCACAGCCAGGATGTGCACTGCGGGAACACACAGTCGGGGTCCTGCACAGCTGGAGCCGCGCACAGCTGGAGCCTCGGGCAGCTGGAGCGGTGCATGGTGGGGCCCTAAACAGCTGGAGGCGTGCCCAGCTGCGGTCCCACATTCAGAGCCGTGCACAGCTGGAGCAGTGCACAGCTGGAGCCATATATTGATGGAGGGGGGTCATGGCTGGGGCTCATGTGTAGTTGGAGCAGTTCACAGCTGGAGACTGAGCACAGCCGGAGACAGCACAGCTGGGTTCCTGCACATCTGGATTCCTGCACATCTGGAAGGAGTAGCTCCTGCCTGCTTTGGGTTGCCCTCATCTTTGGGGATCTCTCTGCCTTTCCTGCTCCCTCACACAGATATTTCCCAGCACAATCCCCTCTCCCTTCTCCCTGCTCCAACATGATCCTGCGTTGCTCTCCCTTGTCCCAAAGGAGCTCACAGCTCCACATTCCTGGTGCTGATGTGCAAGTGCAGCCAGTGGGATCCAAACCCACGTGCCTGACCCAGCGCCCAGCCACGGCCACGCATCTTTGCTTCCCGCCTTCTGTTCCTCCCATCTAACACACACCTTCAGCTCCTTAATATATAGGTCTTGCAGAAAACTCTTTTTATTATAAGGGAGGGATAAATGTTTCCTCCCTGGACATGTGGGCCACGCTGCTGGTGGCCAGAGGATGCAAACACATAAAGGGTGTTTATGGATGCTCAGTCAAATGTGACATTGTCACCACATCAAAGGTGGGGAGTCACAGGGCTTAGGTCACACACAGCGGCAGCAGTAACACTGTGTTTGACGTGCATTAACCTTGACCCAGGCTGGCCACCACCTCTCCACACAGCTTGCTACCACCCAGCCTGCAGCAGAGGTTTGGGAACACCCTCAAATGATGAAGAAGACTCCAGGAAGGACTGTGCCCTTTGCAGGGGTTGGAGAGCATCTTCTTGGGGCTTTAGAAACTGGTGGGAGCAAAACTTCCCCTCCTGCCTGCACGGGGCACGGATCTTTAACAGCACCCTCTGCCCCAGCGTTACCTGGGCCCTGCAGACCCCACAATGGGTGTCCTCCCTGTGCAGCTCCTGGGGTGATCACCCACAGGAGCACCCTGAAAAACACAAGCTGGGTGGAGAAGATGGACACAGAGATGTTCTGCTCTGGAGCCAGGCTGAGACAGCTGGGCTGGGGCAGCCTGGAGAAGAGAAGGCTCCTGAAGGGGAGACCTTAGAGCAGCTCCAGTGCCTAAAGGGGCTCCAGGAAACCTGGAGAGGGGCTTTGGACAAGGGCCTGTAGGGACAGGCCAAGGGGAATGGCTTTAACCTGCCAGAGGGGAGATTGAGATGAGCTCTGAGGCAGAAGCTCTTCCCTGTGAGGGTGCTGAGGCGCTGGCACAGACTTTTCCCAGAGAAGCTGTGGCTGCCCCATCCCTGGCAGTGTTCAAGGCCAGGTTGGACACAGGGGCTTGGAGCAACCTGCTCTAGTGGAAGGTGTCCCTGCCCGTGGCAGGGGTTGGAGCTGGAGGAGCTTTAAGGTCCCTTCAACACAAACCAGTCTGGGATTCTGTGAAATCCAGGTAAACCTTTGCAGCCCTGCAAAGCGCGCTCTTAGGGCTGGGGGAGCAGAAGTTGGGGGGTTTTGGAGCAGAACGGTGGTAAGAATATTTTAACCATTAAAATTACCTTTTTTTTTTTTTTTTAACCTTGTTCTCAGCTATTTGGGTTGAAACCTCCATCTTACCCCCAAAAAACCTGCCTGAGGTGGGAGCTATCTGGAGCAGGAGCACTCGGTGCACCTCGGGCTCACTCCAGTGTGGTTTGCTGTGGATCATCAGTAATCCCAGTCTCATTCTTTGCTATTTTTTCCCCTTGCTAACCAATACTTTCATTAAGCTAATGCTTAAACTATGGGAAAGAGGGAAACAACGCAGGAGCTCGGGGCTGCTTTAATGGTTCTCGTGTCTAAGGAGGGAGCAGTGTCCAAACACAAGGAGTTTCTTTGCAATGCCCACAGCTGGCACTGGTTTGTACGCTATCTTCCATTTGAAAGCTGATGCTGCTTCACCCCCGTGCGCTGCTGAGCTCCTTTCCACCCTCAGGGTGCAGCATTTCAGATCAAATTAACATCTCTTTGGGTGTAACTGGATGAAATGGCATTTCTGGGGCTCCCCTGTGTGTGCCAAGGGGCTTGAGTTGGGGTGCCCATTCCCTGTGCCTTATGGGGATGCTGGATGCAGTGTGGGGCTGCTGGGGGCCAAGGCACAGCGCTGACCCCCAACCCGTGCTTGGCAGCAGGATGGGACAGGGCTGTTTCCCATCCTGAAGTGTTGATGCCCTCAGTGATCACACCAAAAACGGGCTTAGTAACACTGAGGACCAGGTGTGGGGCGTGAAGTGAGGCTGCTGGCTGCAAACCCCCAACTGTGGGGTGCATGAGGACTTCTTCAGTGTTCCCAAATACCTTCCCTCACAGGGAAGAGCTTCTGCCTAAGAGCTCATCTCAATCTCCCCTCTGGCAGGTTAAAGACATTCCCCTTGTCCTGTCCCTACAGATCCTTGCCCAAAGCCCCTCTCCCCAGCAAAAAATACCCATGCCAAAACTGTATTTCCTCTTCCATCTCTTTCCTGGACATTTGGGTGGTTTGTCCCTTCCATGCCCAGGATCGGTGACCACCTGGGTGCATGGGGGCTGCAGAGACACTGGGTTTGGAGCTCTGAGCACCCTTGGCCCTATCCAGCTGTGCCTCTTCCCATCGGGTGTGAGCTGAGGTGCTGGGGCAGGTGCTCACCCTGATTACCCGGCTGTGGGTGGGAGCCAGGAGGAGTTCCTGGTGCTGGGAGGAGGCTGCTTGGAGGAGGAAGAGGAGGGGAGAGCAGAGGAAGGTGGGTTGTGGAGTGGTGCTGCTCATGATGACCCTCCTGGTGTGGCAGAGGTGGGTTTCGGTTGCTGCTGGTCGATGTGCGCTGACATGGAGCAGGATTCCTGGCGGGATCAGGGTGTGCGTGGGGCTCCCATCATGCCTTTACGCCCCAGGGCGTAGCCTAATTACCTCTGCTTACATGATAGTTATTAAACAAGGCAGAGCTGGCTCTGCCAGCGTTAAATCACGCCTTGAGTGCGCATGTTGTGGCCCTGCTCTGCCAGCACCTCCCTGCCACGGCGGAGGGGCCCTGCTCGCCAAAATGTGAGTTTTGGGCAGCACTGAGCGAGGTTCCCGGTGCTGGTACATGGGTGCATGGTGTCCTCTGTGCCCCACGTCCTGCTCGTGCCTGGGGATGGAGGTGGTCGGTCCCATGAGGGGGTTTCAGGGGAACCACTGTCTGTTTCCAGCCTTGTTGTGACTTGGGATGTGATTAGGGGGGTTGCTTGCGCCAAGGATGGACTGGGGTCCTGTGGGATGCTGCCGGGCTGGTTCTGGGGCTGGGCTGGGTGCTTTAGGAGGGGTGTTTGAGAGGGTGTAGAGCATTTTGCATGGTGCACCTTAGGGCCAGCATGGTTGTGTCCCCCCGGGGCTGTGCTGTTGTGTGCCAGTGGGTGAAGGCAAGAGGCAGCAGAAGGGCAGGAGGGGGCCAGGGTGCAGCGTGTGCCTGTGCTCTGCTCCTGTTGTTTCCCCAGTGAGCTGCTTCCATGCTGAAGTTGTGCCCTGCTCTGTGGCCAGAGGACAGCCTAGTGTGCTGAGTCTCCCTTTAAATGCAGGATAAGCACGTTTTCCCTGTTGCTGTTGGGAAAGCAGGCACCCATCCGGCTCTCCTCCTGCTCCAAGTGCATGTCCCACGGGAGAGGGCTCTCTCACAGGGACCCGGCTCATCCCACTTCCCTTGTGTCTGTCCTCAGAGCAGCTCAGTGAAATGGAAAGGGCTCGGTGGCTCTTTGTGCGTGGGAAAATTGAGGATGAATAGAGCAGGAAACTAATAGAGCAGAAGGTAACGGGCTGTGTTGTGGAGCGAGGAGCAGCTGCATCCTGAAAGGGCCCCTGTGCGTGGGATGTGCAGGGATGCGGGTGGGAGATGGTCCTCTCTTTTAGTCCCTGCTGCTCCCACCTGGAAGGGTGGTGATGGGCTCCTGTGCTCAGGGTGAAGGGATGAGCTGGGGGCTCATTCCTGTGATCTCCTGGGGCTGGTGGACCCCTGCTCCTGCCATGGGAGTCAATGCACGTGTGATGCTCTGGCTGTGCAAAGCATGATGTGATCTTAAGGTCCTTTCCAACCCAAACTATTCTGTGATTCTATGATTCTATAGTCCAGCCTGGTAGCATTCCAGGGTACAGCTTTTTGGGGTTCGGCTCCACAGGCAGCAGCGCTCCTGAGAAGAGTGTGTGAGAGTATTTGGTGCTGGGGATGTGGCGGATGGGCTGATCTGGCTCCATGCAGGAGACCTGGGTGAGATGCTCCTGGTTGAGCCCTGCATCTCCCAGCCCCCTTCCCTGGTCAGGAGAAGCCTTTTGAATAAGGAATCTTGTAAATATGTCAGTTTAGCAGGGCCCAGATGGCAGCCTATGCAAGGGCTTGGGTTTGTCTTCAGCTGTCCTACAGCAGAGCAAAACCATCAGTGTTTACAGCAAGCCTCCTGCATCCCAGGATTTAAAACCCCAGTGTCCTGCATGAAATAAACCAATTTTCTAGAGGCAAATAGCTGAACTTTGTTGGAAAGTCTATTTTACAGGCGATGGGGAGGAATCCCCGGCACTGTGTAGTGATGGGAGCAATCAGTAATGATGCTGCCAGGGGTCTGGCCTCCTCCACCATGTTCCCACCAGCAACAGATGAAGGATGAGCTTATTTTAGTGAAGGTTTAATTACGGTTTAGCAAAGGGGTTGTGGAGCCACGTATGTAGATGTAAACAAGCCACCGGCTGCCCGTTACTGCTGCTAATGCTGGGGGATTTGCTGGGGTCGGATCCTGCACAAGGATGAGGCATTGGAGCTTTATTTAGCAAATCCCTGTCCATGCTGCATCCCGGGGGCACCGTGTCCTGGCCGGGGCTGAGCTGGGCTCCTCCTGGTGCCTGTCACATGTACCTCAAGCATGACTCTGCTGGGATGTGAGTAATGTGCTCAGTGACTCACTTTCTGCCTTTCATTTTTTTAATGCCATTGACTTGTCTGTTGATGTTTGCTGCAGCCTCCGAGCGCGTATCCTTCAGGAGCTGCCTGAGACTGCCAGTGCTTTAGCTGAGAAATGGCCGTATGTCAGCTGGTGCAGTTGAAATCATATAGAAATCCACAAGTAGCAATTTTTGCCTTGGAATGAGATGGGCTCGCTGGCACGCTGCCCTCCTTGGGATACGAGTAACAAGGCTCTCCCTGTGCCTTCCGGGTATGGGAAGAGCCGGTGCAGCGGGCAGGTTTATAGTGCCATAGAATCCCAGACTGGTTTGGGTTGGAAGGGACCTTAAAGCTCATCCAGTTCCAACCCCCTGCCACAGGCAGGGACACCTTCCACTAGAGCAGGTTACTCCAAGTCCCTGTGTCCAACCTGGCCTTGAACACTGCCAGGGATGGGGCAGCCACAGCTTCTCTGGGCACCCTGTGCCAGCGTCTCAGCACCCTCACAGGGAAGAGCTTCTGCCTCAGAGCTCATCTCAGTCTCCCCTCTGGCAGGTTAAAGCCATTCCCCTTGTCCTGTCCCTCCATCCCTTGTCCAAAGCCCCTCTCCAGGTTTCCTGGAGCCCCTTTAGGCACTGGAGCTGCTCTAAGGTCTCCCCTTCAGGAGCCTTCTCTTCTCCAGGCTGCCCCAGCCCAGCTCTCTCAGCCTGGCTCCAGAGCAGAGCTGCTCCAGCCCTCGCAGCAGCTCCGGGGCCTCCTCTGGCCTCGCTCCAGCAGCTCCACGTCCCTCTTGTGTTGGGGGCCCCAGGTTAACACGGGGTTAATTTTACCCTCCAGAAGATGAGTTTTGCTCTTGCCACATGGCAGGAATTATTTCGTCAGGTCGAGACATCCCACAGAGCCGAGCAAAGCTGGAGCCGTGCTTGGATTAGCAATAATCCAGGGGTCCTCCCCACCTGTGCTAATGTGGGGTATGGGGGCGCAGTGTGGAAGGTGCTGTGAAATGGAAGAATTTGGTGACAACAACTTATTTACCCATTGCCCAGCTTGGGAAGGGGTTTGCAGGGTAGTTACAGCTCTTTCTGCTTGGTTAAGGAGGATAAACCCTGCTGAGGAGTGTCATGGGAAGCAGCATTGCTGGAATGTGGGATGATTCCAGCAGCACCGTGCTGAAAATAGGTGTTACTTTGATGTGTCCAGTGGAATTTGGACACGACATGTGTGTGCCCATCACCTGGGCATCCTGCCACTGAGCCAGCCTGGCTCCTGGGAGTGTTCTGGGGGGGACAATGGAGCGACATTCATCTCATTGTGCTCACCCTGGGATTACAAAGGGATTTTCCACAGGCACCACCACCATCCCGTGCCCTTGTGCCCATGCGGAAGGTGCCGGGAGCCAGGACAGGTCACAGGAGCTCCTGCAGGGATTAACCCACCATCTGTTAAATAATCCTGGCCCGTGGGGGCCTCTCAGCACTGGGACAGGTGAGGGCTGTGAATGGAGAGGCTTTGGGTTGGGGACATTCAAGGCCAGTGGCTCTGATGTGGGGTTGAGGCTTGTTTCCCCAGTGGTGCATCCAGACCCTCAGAGGTGCTTGAATTTGGGAGTGTTACAGTGGGGGAAAATGGGATTTTTTTATTTTTTTTAATGGGGAAAAGACAAGAATTTTTAATCGGGAAAGATGGGGATTTTTTTTTTTTTTTTTTTTTTAATGGGAAAAATGGTGGGATTTTTAAATAGAGGAAAAAAAGGATTATTTTTTTAAATGGGAAATATGATGTGGGTATTGATCTCGCTTGTGAGCAGGGTGAGGTCTTGAGAAATGTGTGTGGCTGCCTTGAATGGTCCTAAAGGTGGTGATGCAGGGTGAGAGGTGGAAGTAAAGTTTCCATCAGATACAAGGTCACACAGAAAAGCTGCGTTTGCAAGTGCTGAAACAGGTTGGTTTCAGCTCATCCAGCTCCAACCCCTGCCATGGGCAGGGACACCTTCCACTAGAGCAGGTTGCTCCAAGCCCCTGTGTCCAACCTGGCCTTGAACACTGCCAGGGATGGGGCAGCCACAGCTTCTCTGGGCACCCTGTGCCAGCACCTCAGCACCCTCACAGGGAAGAGCTTCTGCCTCAGAGCTCATCTCAGTCTCCCCTCTGGCAGGTTAAAGCCATTCCCCTTGGCCTGTCCCTACAGGCCCTTGTCCAAAGCCCCTCTCCAGGTTTCCTGGAGCCCCTTTAGGCACTGGAGCTGCTCTGAGCTCTCTCCTTAAGGAGCCTTCTCTTCTCCATGGGTTTGAAGCTGCTTAAAGCCCATTTTGCCAGGACCAGTTTTGTATCTCACATATTTACTGGGGTAATCCTAGTGGTGTCCCATGTAACCCCTGTGTTGGAATTGCCTGTCACCCCCAGCCCTTGTAGCAGCTCTGAGAGATGCTTTCCAAAGTGAGGGTCACACACTGTATTAGGGGCTGGCTGGGGCTCAGCTCCGTACTCGGGGCGGGGGGGCTGGAAGCTGTGGCTGGCAGAGAAGTAGGGATGTGGCAGTTGGCTGGGACAGGCTCTTGTGGCATCTCATAGTGGGTGACACCGGCTGCTCCTGCCCCTGGTCATGGGAGATGCGGTGGCCCCAAGCAGGGGGTCCCCAGGCAGAGCCGGGGCTCAGCTCTTGCACACCCACACCCCACCCCCCCCCCAGCCTCTTTTGTTCCCCGCTCCGGCGATGCTGGAGCTGCTCTTCCCATGGAATCACTTCCCAGGCGCTGTCGGAAGGCAATCCCGGGAGAAATTTCTCCCGCATCATCCTTTCGGGGCTAATTGCAGGCGATGTGACGTCAGCCCGATGCGTTTCTCTCTTGAATGGCTGCGGGAGCAGGGCCCGGAGCCCGCGGATGTGCGCCCCGAGCGAGCTCCGCTGCCTTACCCAGCCTGGATTTATCTCTTTCCCCCCTCGTTTCCAGCCCGTCTCCCTAATCTGACAGCTCCTGGTAATTAATCTGGCTCCCCCAGCCGCTGCAATAGGATTAGAGGGAGGGGAAGTGCGTCACGAGGTACGAAGAGGGGTTATGCTTTTGGTGAAAGTGGAAATGAAGGGGGGGAAAGGGGAAAAAAATGGGAAATAGGTTGGTGTGCTCCCGGGGGGGGTGTCGGGAGCGAGCGCGCATGTGAGGAGGTGCGGGGCGGGAGGGACTGGCTGCGCCGGAGCCCGGCTCGTCCTCCCTTTCTCTCAGCATCCTCCGGTGCTCCTGGAGGTGATACAGGCACAGCAGCATCCATGGCCTGCCCTTAGCCTCTGCACTTGGCTTTTTCCCCTCCTCGTTATTCCGGCAGCTGAGCGGGATCGGAGGCTTTTGGTCGAAGGGCTCCCGTTAAGCATCTGGTAACTGGGATCGTATTCTCCTGTATTTTTTCAGGCTCCTTGGAAATTGAGGAATGCAATTCTGCCACCATGATGGAAGGTAGGTGATGATCTGAGCATGTCTTTCGGGATTGCTGGAGTTTTCAAAGCCATGGGGGAAGGACGATGCGCGGAACCTGCGCGTGTGAATCCTCTTCCTATTAAAAAACCCTAAAATAATGATAATAATGATAATAAAATTAAAACCTCCCCTCCCCCTAATCCCATTCGAATCGAAGCACCCTGCCCACTGCCGCTGAGCTGGTGGATGGTGATATAATATCAAGCCCATCAGATTATTTGTGGTTCCCTCCCCAGCCCTGTGTAGGCAGCTCGGGGTAAGCAAACACCCGGTTATCCATCGGAGCTGCCAGTTCCAGGCAGCAGCCTGGGCAGGGAGATGAACCCAACCTGGATGGGTTGGTTGGTATTTGAATCCTTTAAGTATTATTTTATCCTCTGCTTGGAAACGCACTTTTTCCACCTGCTGTGATGCACAGAGGGTGAATATAAGTGTTATCTGTATGCACAGACCGCGGCTGTGAAGCCTGGTGATGCTCGATGGGATTCTGTGGTTTTACGCTGTGTGGATGGACATCTTTCTAGCAGGAAACAAGGATGTTTGAACTTAGGGTCGTTTTTGCTATGTAGTGTGTCTGGTTTGAAGGCGCAGGCTCTGGTGGGGGGGATGTTGGATTGTGGCTTATTGGAATAAAAAAGGAAATGAGAAGGAAATATGGGCTCCGAGCACAAGAGTGTTGTGAGACTGTCTGATGGTGTGTGGGAAAAGCCCCTGGGCATTAAAGAAATTTTAACCTGTGTCGTTTGTCTCGACTGTATGTAAAGGTCTTTTTAATTCTATTTAATTTTTTAATGCCTTCTGGAGTCAGATGCAGGGAAAGGGAGACTTTTAAATTTATATTCTGAACAGAATAGATACTTCAGGGAATATATTCTCTTTTATTTCTGACAAATAAAAATGATCTATTTGAGAGACTTGAGGATGTCAAAATATTCCCTTGGATTTGTGTATTCTGGTCCATTGGCCGAGGCAGCAGGGCCCAGCCTGGGGAGGGCTGCGCGGAGCCGCATCCAGCGCCGTGCTCGCGGCACTGCCAGCATGCTAACCGGCATGCCCGGCCTTCCCGAGATGACAGGCAGAAATTAGGCTTCCTCTTGGTGTGTCCCTGCAAATCATGCTCTGCCACCCGGTCCAAATTAACCTGCAAAGGCATCAAGCTCCGTGTAACCGAGACTTCTCCTATTGACTTGAATTATTTGCCTAACCTTGGGAATGGAGGTTCTGTAATGGCCATGTGTGAGCACACAGGAATTGCTTCCTGCTATTTTTTTGATGTCTTGGCATTAAGAAAATGAGTGGTGTTGCTCTTTGATGTGAGGAAATGCCTCATATCAACGTCTCCTTTAATAATGATGATAGTCACGATCAAAAGAGACTTTCATTTTAAACCATGACATCAAACCCATCGCACCGTGCTGACATACATGACTGGGAAGCAGGCACCCAGGCTGTGCACGAAGAGGTAATTTTAGAGAAGATATCATTAATAACGTGGTTTCTCTCAAAATTACCTCTATGTGTGGAGGAATTAATGTGGGCAAATTGAAGTTGGCCTGCTGCAATTCTCAGTTCGTGTTATTTAACTAGTTTAGAGGCTGGTTGGGGGGAAGGTGGTTGGGTGCATGGGGTCTTTTTTGAGGGGGTTGTGTGTTTTGGAGGCTTTTTGGTGTGGTTTGTTTTTTCCTTAAGGATTTTTGCCTTGCTTGGATAATGCCCATGGTGTGCTCCTGTGCAGGAGCCTTGGCCACCACGACCAAGGCACTGGGGACATTGGCCAGGGCTGGGGCAGTTGGTTCATTGGTTTGTGGTGAAGGTGGAATCACCTTTTATGAACCAGTCTGACATTAAGAAGGAAAAATATATGGCTAGCTTTTATTTATTATTTATTATATCCAAAATTTCCCCATTACCTGCAACTTACGAAGCTGCTTAACAAGTTGCTCCCCAACTGTCCAATAGTACAGGTACCTAGGATGATAGCAAGAAAATTAGAAGAAAGAATTACTGCTTCTGATGAATTTTTAACCAGTTGGAAACTGGCTCTCTTTGTGGAAGAGTGAAACTTCTGTGAGCAATACCCAACTGGAACACTGACACCTTGATGAGGTGTTTATATGTTTTTATTTTAACATAACCTTGCTTTTGAATCTGCTTAGCTTAATTTGATCTGAAACTTTTAAACTTGCAAAAAATACCTTGCAGTAAACATATAATCCCAGCCTGGTTTGTGTTGAAGGGACCTTAAATCTCATCCAGTTCCAACCCCCTGCCACGGGCAGGGACACCTTCCACTAGAGCAGGTTGCTCCAAGCCCCTGTGTCCAACCTGGCCTTGAACACTGCCAGGGATGGGGCAGCCACAGCTTCTCTGGGCACCCTGTGCCAGCGCCTCAGCACCCTCACAGGGAACAGCTTCTGCCTCAGAGCTCATCTCAGTCTCCCCTCTGGCAGGTTAAAGCCATTCCCCTTGGCCTGTCCCTAAAGGCCCTGATAGTCCCTCTCTGGCATCCTTGTAGCCCGCTTTGGACACTGGAAGCTGCTCTGAGGTCTCCACACAGCTTCTGTTCTCCAGGCTGAACAGCCCCAATTTTCGCTTTATGTGGGGTGTTGAACATGTTAAAGGGGTTTTATAATTATTGTAATTTTTTAAATTACTTGTCTCACCAAAATACTGGAAGCTGAGGGTGGAGCTTGGGGAGGAGCCAGAGTGTGCCTGCCCAGCATGTGCCAGTGCCTGTGGGTGCAGAGCACTGGGCCACCAGTATTACCAATGACCAGTGGAATGAACCTGGCTCTGTTGATGGTTTTGGATCCTCTTCTCTGGAAATGAGAGAATTTGGCTCCTTGGGAACCATGCAGGTTGTGCAATTTGTACTAGTTTGTTCTGAGGCCAATAGGGATTTATTTTTCCTCACTTTCCTGGTGCATATTTTTCACTGTGTGCTGAAAAATCACAATGATAACCAAGGTGTGGATGCTGTCTCAGGAAACCGGTTCTTGCTGGGAGGAGAACTGAACACATGCTTCATGGTGTTTCAACCACCAGAAGTGGATGGTCCTCCCCAGCATGGTGGGATGCAGTGTGCACAAGTGTTGCCATTGCTCACCATCCATGTTAGAGGTGGTTTGGCCATGCTTGTGTTCACTCAAGCAGGTGGGAAGTAGGTTTTGGGAATGGGAAATAAAACGCTCCCAGGTTTCAAGTGAGAAAAATAGAATCCTAGAATAGATTTACAGACTGGTTTGTGTTGAAAGGGAGCTTAAAGCTCATCCAGCTCCAACCCCCTGCCACGAGCAGAGACACTTTCCACTAGAGCAGGTTTCTCCAAGCCCCGTCCAACCTGGCCTTGTACACTGCCAGGGACAGGGCATATGACCTGAAGCAGGACCGTATTGCTTGTCAGCACTAGACCTAGGACCCAAACCTCTGTGGGAAAGGTCCCACCACATGCTGGAAAGGTCTCTGCGTGCGTGGCTATGGATATAAGAGGTAATTAGATGTTCTCTTTGATTGTAAAATAACTCTGCAGTACTCAGAAAAACATTGGGCATGTTGTTAAGGTAAACATCCGTGCACAGGAACAAGTTTATCTCCTTTTTTTAATCCATCTGTTGCATCTCCAATGTTCTGAAGGTATTTTATGCAGCCTAATTAAGTTTTGAAATCACTGCTGCAACATATCACTCAAGCCAGAAGCTCTGCGATGTTCAGAAAGATTAGACAACTGTGTGGCTAATGGGAGCAGCCATGGTTACATGGGAGAAGGTAATTTCTTCATCTGCAGGAGACAGTACCTGTGTTCCTCCAGAGCCCAGACCGCATGTTTGCTGGAGATAAGCTTTCTCAAAGTGGAAATTTCTCTGTAACTCTCCTCTCCAGACTTTTTTGCATGTGTTTCTGGGGAGCTGGGTCACCCTCGGAACTTCCATGGGTAACTGGTCACATCCAAAATGGCCAAAACTTTTGTCTCCAGGCCTTGTGTTTTCACCGTGCTGAACAGGTAGTACAGGGAGCAGAGGAATCTAATGGCACATTAAAAAAAGTCTTTTTCTTGATTAGGGGAAAAGCTTGGCTTTATTATAATTTGGTGGCCTCGTTTCAGTAAATGGTGTGTTTAAATGTGCTCAGTGTGGGATCTGGCACAGGAATGACCTGATAGAAAAGTTTGGGGTTTATTTGAGAAAGCCAATAGCAGGTTTGATTCAATTAACATAAATCTGAGCATGGGTGGCACAACCATCCCAGAGAATCCATGAAGACCATAACAGTAAATTAGGACCTGTGTTGTCCAATACATTGTTTGAGCAGTAGTCCATGACCAAGCTTGGGCTTTCAGAGAGGCTTTGTCTTGCAGGAGCATCTCCAGCTGTGTCCTCTGGGATGCAAGGGGGATTTTTTCAGACCTGCTGGAACCTGCTGCATAACTGAGAGGCCTTGGTGTTGGTGTGGAAACTAGTCTTTTCATGAGTGCAAGAGAAGATGGTTTGATTGTTTGCTATGAGGGTGCTGAGGCGCTGACACAGGGTGCCCAGAGAAGCTGTGGCTGCCCCATCCCTGGCAGTGTTCAAGGCCAGGTTGGACACAGGGGCTTGGAGCAACCTGCTCTAGCGGAAGGTGTCCCTGCCCGTGGCAGGGGTTGGAACTGGAGGAGCTTTAAGCTCCCTTCCAACCCAAACCAGTCTGGGATTCCACGAACGATTCTTTGATTTGTCCTTGGCCACTCTGGTGGTGGCAAGTGTTGGGGAGAGAACAGGTAAGAGGAAAAGGTACATTAAATGTCTCCATCCTCCAATTTGCTGAGTTGATCAGGTTGCAGCAGCACCCTCTAGTTTATGGAAGGGCAAAAAATGGAAACATCCGTATTTGCAGGCATTCAAACCCTCCCCACTGAGCTGGTTAGGGTTTTTCCAGCTCTAGTCCACCAGCAGCATGTCCCTCCATGCGAAGGGAGGGAAGGGAAAAACAGCTCTAGCTCAAAACTAACAACTATGAAGCAAAAGGTCCCACCCAACTCCTGAGAATTTTGGAAATGCTTTGGATTGGGGCTGGTGGTACTTGCCAGTTAAAACCCGTGTGGTGCCAACGTGATGATGTTGAAGATTTAAACCAAAATACATGTGGGCAGCAAAACCTGATGTTTGCCTGGCAACCACAATAACTAGTGAGATGCGGAAGCTGAAGCAAAACCCAAAGAAGGTTTGGTTTTGAGGTAGAAAAGATGGAAAATATGGCAAAACTCAATAACCACATGTGCTGTAGGTCTGCAAAATGCCGCCTTGGAGTGAGCCCCAGTTTAAAGCATGCCCTTAGGCATCTCGAACTGGTGCCCAAGTGCAGCAGTTTGGGTTCCTTGGCCAAGGCAGAAACTTTCTGCATGATTCATGGGTCTTATTCAAATTCTAAAGAGACTTTAGGAAAAAAAAAAAATACAGGTTAAATCGGGTGTCTGTTCTTTGTGAACCTCCATCACAGGGTCTTAAGCAGTTAAAGGTGGAAAACAGTCTCCCAATACCTAAAGAGGGGCCTATTAGAAACCTGGAGAGGGGCTTTGGACAAGGGCCTGGAGGGACAGGCCAAGGGGAATGGCTTTAACCTGCCAGAGGGGAGATTGAGATGAGCTCTGAGGCAGAAGCTCTTCCCTGTGAGGGTGCTGAGGCGCTGGCACAGGGTGCCCAGAGAAGCTGTGGCTGCCCCATCCCTGGCAGTGTTCAAGGCCAGGTTGGACACAGGGGCTTGGAGCAACCTGCTCTAGTGGAAGGTGTCCCTGCCTGTGGCAGGGGTTGGAGCTGGAGGAGCTTTAAGGTCCCTTCCAACCCAGAACACACTGTGGTTCTCTGAAAAACATAATTCTGTGTGGAAATACCCTTCTGTAAATGCTGATGTTGAGGCTGTGAAGCTGTAAGTGGTATGTGATTTACCCAGCACTTGTTCCAGGGATCCTGACCCACTGAGAAGGGGCAATGTGGAGAGAGAAGTGGAAAGGAGAGGAATTGGAGTCCCTCCCAAAACCAGTGACCTTAAACTATTTGGATACCCCAATTTTGCTCTGATTGGAGATTGTCACTAAAGATCCATCTGCTTTTGGGAAGCTGATGGGGTGTGATGCTGGCTGTCTCGCACATGGTAGCCTTCCCATTTTCTGTGCTGGCCCAACATAGCCTCTTTTTTAACTATAAGACAGTACATTTGAGTTCCTACAGGTTCAGTAGAAAAAAGGCAAACACCTGGCTGCCACACAGTGTGTTTGTCAGCTGTGTGGGTTGTTCACGTGCAGAGCAGTAGTACAAGTGTAGCCCTGTTTGCCTTGCCAACTATTGAAGAGCTTCATCTCTTTGTTTTTAATAGAGGTTCAGTTGCAGGCTGATGCTTCTGGGGGCTTTTGAAGGTTTTTTGCTTTATCTGTGTGAATGAAAGAGGGGTTTTTGCACTTACAGCCTCACAGAACTATTTATGGTAGTCTTTGGGTTAGTTTTAGGTGTGTTTTAATTTTGTACCCTGTCCTATGAACCCCATCTCCTCCCCGGCACACCAGTAGGCTTCACTGCAGAGGTGGGAAGGGGAAATTTCCTCCCGTGTCCCCGTTTACACTGGATTAGTGCTGACAATGGTAGTATTATTTGAAAGTAGTAAGGTATTAGGACTGGGAAAATCATACTTTGCAGTCTGTATTATCTGGGAGCTGTTCCTTACCCATCCCAGCCTTGGAAAAACACCCCTGACTTTGACACATCTTCCTTTGCATTTAAATTCATTTAAATTATAACCCTTTTTTTGAGGGAATTATTGAGAAGAAAAAAGAAATCTCTTAAGTCTCCACCTACGTATTTCAGGGAATTTAAAACATCAACTTGAAATTAATGTCATCACGTGTGGGATGTGTGGAAATAATCTCACAGGGGGGTTTGGGATGGGTTGGTTGAGGAGGATGGGAGCTGTAGTGATGCTGGGGGCAGGTTTCACAGCCTCCACTTATCAGTTAGTGACAGGACAAGGGGGAATGGCTTTAACCTGCCAGAGGGGAGACTGAGATGAGCTCTGAGGCAGAAGCTCTTCCCTCTGAGTGTGCTGAGGCGCTGGCACAGGGTGCCCAGAGAAGCTGTGGCTGCCCCATCCCTGGCAGTGTTCAAGGCCAGGTTGGACACAGGGGCTTGGAGCAACCTGCCCTAGTGGAAGGTGTCCCTGCCCGTGGCAGGGGGTTGGAACTGGGTGAGCCTTAAGGTCCCTTCCAACCCAAACCACTCTGTGATTCTATAATCAACACCGTTGCAGTCCCCAGTTTGGGTGCCTGCAGGATTTCATATAACCACACAAATATGTTGGTTTTCTAAAGCTGGGTCTATAGAAATCACTAAAGATGGACCCT
Source organism: Strigops habroptila (assembly GCF_004027225.2). NCBI lineage: Eukaryota > Metazoa > Chordata > Aves > Psittaciformes > Psittacidae > Strigops > Strigops habroptila. The sequence goes on from NC_044284.2 coordinate 61,625,063, forward strand.
GTTATTAGAGCTAATAATAATAAATGGGTGTCAGGCTTTTAAATCCATGTGTGCTTGTCAGTGAGCATTTGGTTGTTTTGTTTTTTCTCTTAAAACATCACCCAGCATCACGCTTATCACCCAGTGGGTACAGGTCAGACAGGCTGGATCCTATGCCCTGCTCTTGTTACAGACAGCATCAGCTTTAAGAACATCTCGTGTCTCAAACACCAGCCTAGACGGGGCAGCCACAGGTTCTCTGGGCACCTTGTGCCAGCACCTCACCACCCGCACAGGGAAGAGCTTCTGCCTAATACATAACCTAAACTTCCCCTGTTTAAGTTTAAACCCATTTCCCCTTGTTTAGAGTTTTGCAGGGGTTTGGCTTGGTTTTGGTGTTAGTGCAGAAGATGCAAAAGAAGCCTGTATATGTTATTAATAAGGTCATTTATTTTGTATAAGTTATTAATTATAAGGTTATTTATGCTTCACGGTTACCTAGTTCCTTTCACATGGGGATCTTGAGCTCCTTCCCATCGCACTGTTCCTATGCAGGGAGACAGATGGGTGGAAGAAGCTCCATCAGTTTAGTCAAACACTGCCTGGAAATGAAGTTTTTCTTTGGGTCAGGTCTCCTGCTCTTATTTTTAGTTACACTATTGCCACAGTTAATCACTGCTTTAAAATCAGGATAATGGTTTGACAGCAGACTGTGGGAGGAACAGGATGGGGAGAGGAACTGGGAAGAAGTGTCTCGTCAGGCTTTATTTTGGGTTTAAATTTTCATCATATGCAAACATGAATATTGCCAATTATTTTTTATGGGATGACCAAATTGAGAGCAAATGATGCTTTTCCCTGGCAGCTTGCCTGGATTTGTCCCTTATCCCTAAGGAAGAACCTCCTGCTAACCTGGGTGTTCTCTTTTCCTGGGAAATAGGGAATGGGAGCTCGTGGATGTTCACATGGGTGTTGGCTGCAGAGGGGCGGCCTTGGTTGATAAGTCATGAGTGGATGGAAGGCTGTTTCTTAGTGGCAAGGGTTCTGGTGGGTTTTAATAAGTCCTTATGTTCTGTATAAACAGTACAGCAGGAAAATTGTAGTGTTCTTCATGGAAAACTGTCAAAGTAGTTGCTGGGAGTCTGTGGTGTGCACGAAGCAATGGGTTTTAAGGGGATGCCTTTGAAAACAGTGCTGTGAGATGGGACCTGCTGTTGGCTGAGGAGCAGATGTGGTGGCAAAGCCTTGCATAGAGAAGGAGAGGTTTGCAGCGGGCTTTTTTCTTGGGGAGTGAGAAGGAAATACCAGCATGGGTGATGTTATGTGTGTGGGTTTCCCCTGAAAAAGCCCAATGTCCTCCTGCAGCTTGGTGTCAAGGGAGGCATCTGGGAGCACCGTTGTCTTTCTTTCCTCATACACCAAAAACCTAAAACCCCTAAAAATAGAAACCTGAGTGTCATCTGGGAGGGAGAGCCTGTCCTGGACAACTTCTTACATAGCACAGCAACCTTTAGAAATGCATCTGGTGTTCTTGTGTGTGTGCCAGGCGGGAATGAAAGCCACAACTGTTCCCAGATTGAATTCACTGACAGTATTGGTGGAGATGTCTGTGTCCCACGTCCCTGGTTGTCTCACACCTGGGGGCTCTGAAAGTTGATATTAATAATCTCTGGGGTCAGCAGGCAGCAAGATCTTCCTGCAGCTTCTTTACTGAGATTGGTGAATAACCTATGAGCAACAATTTGCATCCTTCTTATGTTTAGTAGCCCTTACATGCTCAGCCCTTTGAACTCCTGACTGCTGCAATGAGTATTTGGGTGATTTGCAAAGGGAGAAAAGTGCAAACCAAAGGGAAGAGGAAAGATGTGAAGGTCCTGGGAGCCCAAACCCCTCCTGGTTAATGGGGATGGATGCTTGGAGCAGAGCCAGTATGGGGGCTGCTGCTTTGAGGCAGGCAGGACACATGGTGGTGGCCACAAGACTTCCTCTGAGTTCTTCACATCTAGTAGCTGGAATAAGATTTGTATTTTTAGAAATGTTGAATGTTAATTCAAAACCTCCTCAGGCAGTTCACCACAACCTGTTCAGAGGCTTAATTACCCTCATGGTTGAAAATGTGACTGTACTTCTGAATCAGCCACAGGGTCTTGTATTACCTTTGCCCACTGGAGTGGGGATCCCTTCATCACCACGTTTCCATTCCTGGGGTAGGGGTTTGGACCTCAACGCAGCTGCTCCTGACCAGGTTTTGGTGCTGTGCTGAATAGATGAAGCTCCTGCAGGTGCCCATCACCATCTTCTCCAGCCTTTCAGCTGCCCTCATCACTCTACCATGAGCTGTGGGCCGGCTCTGTGGTCGCTCAAAGTGAAGAATTTTTCAGTCCTTCAGTGTCTTCCAACTGAAATTCCCTATACGGAGCAAACTTCTCAGCATTAATTTTTTAAAAAAAGCCCACAACTGTTGTTGTTCACTTTTCCTTTCAAGTATTTCCTTTCCTGAAAGCCACAGGGAAGACACCAACAATGCTCTGCTCTGGCAGAGAGCAATAGAAGTGATGGCGAGGCCACCATCCCTTTTCCCTCATCTTTTTCATTTTCTAACTGGTAGAAACTGTTGTAAGCATGTGGAAGTTTGTAATACACGTGTGTGGGACTTTGCTATCTAGATTATGTTATTTTTCAGTACCTTGGAAGCCCAACAGGGTAAAGAAAGGCCCTTTAATGCCTGGCTAGCTCATTATCAAAGAGAGCTTTGCTAGCCCACTGTGGCAGAGCTAAATGTAGTGGTTTAGTGACAGTTTGCGCTGGAAATTGTTGGTGTACTGGGATGGAATGTTAAGTCAGTGAGATGGGGAAATACATGTGTTGCTGGTTAAAAAGTGATTTTTTTACTAAGACTTTGTCTACTGTGGTAGTTGAGACGCACCATTTTATACTGGGAAGGAAACCAGGTAACAGTGGCAATAAATAACATCAGTATGTTAGTTATTGACTGTGTTGACTTTTATTTGTGATGGGTTTGTGGCTGGAGCCTGGTGCCTGCAGAGGCACCACAGCAGCAGAAGACCTTGTCTCCTGAAGGATATATTTGTGGTCTGCAGGACCAGATTGCTTCAGAATGAGCCCTTTGGGCTGCCAACACGAATGGTGTCATTTCTGCCCGACTGCTGCTTGCTGATGGTCCATCCTCTCTTCTCTGGAGCAATTAGACTTGCACATGAAGGGGGTTAAAATATTAATGACTGCACCAAGGCAGTGTGCGGATGGTTTGGTTCCTCATTGCGTTATTAAGCCTGCTGAAAGGCCGGTAATGAGCTGTAATGCAAAGATTGGGTTAGGTAAAGCATTTAAAACGTTATCATGATGTATACTAATTTAATTATATATAAATTAATTAAATATATAAAGTGGGGAAAGGACAAAAATAACATGGACTGAAGCAGCGTGGCCACTGAGACTTGGCTCTTCTGCTACTGAGGATGAAGTAGTTGAGAATCCCTGGGTTTGCAATGGCCCAAACATGCCCATTTTCATGTGCAGTATGTTGTTGGTGCAGCAGCTGGGCCCAAGGTGGGTGCAGGCTGCTGTTGTGTCAAAGCAAGGGAAACTTCTGGGCTGACTTGCAGAAAGTGTTCAAGACACTGTTCTTTTGGGTTATTTATTTGGGGCTTTAATTTACCCTTTGACTTTTTCCTCTGGATATGACTCAGGTTTTCAGGAGTTCTGTCTTGCATTTGCTTTGTCTTGCTGAGCAAAGGAAGGATTATTATTTCTTTAGTAAAGCAAGCCAAACCCAAATACGAAGACCTTTTGGCCATGAAATGGCAGCAGGTTTCCATGTCTTTTGACCAGCATAGTCAGTAAGACACATAGTCAGTAAGGTTTGTGTGCAGTGGGGAAGCAGGATGCTCAAATCCAGCTCCAAGCTGTGTGCAAAAATATCCACACACCAAAACAAAGAAAACACAAACTTAATAGTGATTATTTCTTATTTCCTCTTCTATTTCTCTCCCTTCTTCTTTCTTCTCCCCACTCCCTGCTTCTACTTTGGTCTTGAGCCTCTGGCATGGCAATAGATAACGTTTATCTTCATGCACAGACTAAGTAGAACTAATTTCAATCATTTCTTTTTCCTTTAGTCATCAGAAAAGAGCGTTTAAGGCAAAGATATTCTCACTGATGTCTCTCCTGTTTGAGAGGTGTGTTGCTTTTATGAAGCCCATCCTGCTGAGCAAATCGCTCTTCTTTAAGGGACCCACCTCAGTATTTGGGGGTCCAGAAGCAGCAGCTGCTTCCCCTGCCTGGGGATGGAGGGCAAGGGACTGGGTTTGGGACATCAGGGTTATTTCTATATGCGTAAGGTCTTTGATGTAGGAAAAAAGGTGCTGGTAGTTCTTAAGAATAAGGTACAGAGAGCTTCGTAGTGTTAAATACTAATTCCTATTTCTCAGATGCCAATTCTTAGGTGTACCTAGAAAAGAAAGAGTAATAGGAAATAAAAGATGAATAATGCTCCCAGACTTGGAGAGCCATTGGTGTCTGAAATGAGATCCCCAGCACACAATTGTTAGCACAGTCTTGGCTTGTGGCTGCTCTGAGGCTTTGAGTAAGAGCATTCAAAGCCATTTGGCTTGATGAGGACTAATTGCAGCATGTGAAGTTGTTGTACCTTGGAGGGGCCAGTGATTTTGCCCATGTTTTGCTCAGTCATCTCCCATTTAAAGCAGATGGTGGGCCTGTTGTATAACTGAGCAGACGGCTTTGTTACAAGATTTAGCCAAATCGGGTGCTGCTTCATGTAAGACTAAACAACAACTCATTTCTGGGGGTTTCAGCCCTCCCTGTTCTACTTTGAGTTTGGAGGATGAAGTTACTCCAGGGGGTGAGATGAATGGAAACCTTCCTTGGTTATTAATAACTCGCTTGAGTCTTCAAGAAACACAAAGGAACGCTGAAAGGCATGATGTAGTAAAAACAGAGTCCATGCTAGGTTGCAGGATGAGCCCACACGGTTCAGCATATGGATCCCATAGGATGGGGTATACGGGATCCCATAAGGGATTCCTTCAGCCCTGACCGTGTAATGCCTTGGCCAGAGAAGTGCCCCAGGTGTGATTTTTCAGGAGCAGCCCCTTTGTTTCCCATTTCACAGGGGATAATGTCCAACTCAAAGCTCCATGAGCAGCACCAAGGAGATCTGCTGGATCATCTCCTGGTGCTACCCTGGCTCGCTTGGTCCTAGTGTTGCCCCGAAAACCACCCAGTCATGGGGTACTGAAAGCCTGAAGCACCCCCTATGTTTTGGTAATATTTAAATCCAGTGGTTTATGATACGCTGCAGTAAACTCATGTTTGTAGTGCTTTTTGCTTGTGTCAGTGCCCAGAAGAGTAGGATATTCCTGGGAAAACAAGAAATAATTTCAATTCAATGCCATGTTCAAAGCAGGAGGGAGACCAAAGAAACATGGTGTCCCCCAGAAGCATCGTAAGAGGAAATAGTGACAGGATGAGGGGGAATGGCTTTAACCTGCCAGAGGGGAGATTGAGATGAGCTCTGAGGCAGAAGCTGTTCCCTGTGAGGGTGCTGAGGCGCTGGCACAGACTTTTCCCAGAGAAGCTGTGGCTGCCCCATCCCTGGCAGTGTTCAAGGCCAGGTTGGACACAGGGGCTTGGAGCAACCTGCTCTAGTGGAAGGTGTCCCTGCCCGTGGCAGGGGCTGGAACTGGGTGAGCTTTAAGCTCCCTTCCAACCCAAACCAGTCTGGGATTCTATGAATGAACTGTGCTAGGGCACACAGGGCACACAAGCGCTCCCATGTTCCTGGGTATCCAGAGCCAGTTTCAGGGGAGCTTCAGGAGATCTGGCTCTTTCAGCACATCACTAGAGTTTGAAGCTTGAGGATTTCTCATTGAATCCTACACAGTGGTTTTTAAGAAAGCTGGTTTTAGCACTAGTATAGCTGTGTGCTTCTGGTGTAACAGAGCACAACACTGTACTGGTTGTTTGCTATGTCCCTGTTGTGGCAACCCCTGTTTGTGCCACTGACCCTTTTCTTCACCTTTGAAACCTGTTGGACATCACATCAGGGAGAGGAAGGCTCACAGCAGCAGGCATGTGTGCATCTAACAGGATTCCTGATGGCAGCGTTATCATCTTCCCTGCAAACTCACCCTGTAGCTGTCTCCTTGCTGGGTTCAGGCACCCAGGGCTTTGTGGCTGTGCATCCTGCAGGGCTGCCTGGGCACCCAGCGAGGAGGCAGCAGGGCAGTGTGGATGCTAATCCTGCTCCTCCTCCCCTCCATTCCTGTGAGCTGTGGTTAGTGATGGTCCTTCTTTGCTGGGCAATGCTCGACTCTGCTTTCTAGGAGGTTATAGGGAAGGGACCTGCTGTGATTCCTGCACCCTTGCTCTGGCCATTTGGCACAGGCCAGCTCGTTGCATCAGTGTGAGCGCTGCATTTGCCTCCCCACAGCACTGCTGCATCCTTGCAGCAGCGTCTGACCCACGTCACAGCACATTTGGGTGGCTTCCAGACCAAGGCGCATATCCTAGGAGCTCTGAAAGGAAAAGAGGCCAGAAATAGCTGTTCTAGACTCAAGATCTGTGGTTTATATTGGCTCCTGTGGCTACCAGAATCCCTAAATTAAGCAGTGACCTACATTAATTGCTGTCATGCTGCTGGCAGAGATTCATGATGAGCGTGTCCAGCAGTGTCCAGCACGGGAGCAGCTTCCAGCCACAGCTGGAAAATCATCCGCATGAAAACCAGCCAAGTGAAATGTGCTAGCTTAAAATTCTCCACATCCCTTCTTTGGAGTGCTTGCTGCAAGTGGCTATTACAAATCCCTCTTCTGGATAGCTTTGAGGGTGAAAAGGGGGAGAAAAATCTCAGAAACCCACTCTCTTCCATCTGTTTTTTAAGTGATGTGATGGTGGACCAAATGAGCTCGGAGCTTGTTCCAGCATCATTGGTACCAGGCATCATTTTAAGCACTATGCAGATCAAGAATCAGTGCAGAATAACCAACCTCTTGGTTTAAACTGGGTGTTTTTTACACGAAAGAGAGGTTTCTCCACTGTGCGTCAGTCCCCACATGCAGCATGGTGAAGGAGTGTAGCAGTAAGACAGTAGCTTAGAAATATTAACTGTGAAATACGTAGTCACACATGCTGAGATCAGGTTAATGAGTGTTAAGTGAGCAAATACAAGGCATAAGCAAATGTACACACCACCTGCAATGTCCTTGGGTTTGGGTCTTTCTATTTTAACCTTAGTTATAAATTACAGCTGACAAAGCAAGAAGGAACCTTTTGGAGGATTTCTGTGAAGGGTGACAGTAGTATTGCATTCTTATTTATATTCCTTCTATCCACAGGATTGAAAAAACGTACAAGGAAGGCCTTTGGTATACGGAAGAAAGAAAAGGATACCGATTCCACGTAAGTCAATGAGCTATAAACCACATTAATATATAATGATACTGGGGAGAAGCTGATGCCAGTGTGCCAGGACAGGAAGGAAGTCAGTGCACCACAGGCATCCGTCATCCTTGGATCAAGTCTTGGAATAACAAATACATTTAAGCTGTTTCCCCCTGTACATGCAGTGGACAACAAATAAGGTATTTCCTCGGTGCAATAAAGCCTGTTCTCCATGTGTTTGTAATTTACGGTGACAGTTAGCAGTGATCAGGAGAAAATTGCTCCTCTGGGAGTTTCAGCAGATTAATCTCTGCCCAAACTACTGATTTGCCTGTCTGTTGAGGTCTTTTTAGATGCAAATTCCATTTAAGCAGATGCCTGTGCAGGCAGCGAGGCTGGTGGTAAAGAGCGGTGTGGTTGGGGTAGGCTCGGCACGATGAGGGTGCACGGGGCTCCATCAGCTTTGATGCAGGAGATGATTTTGCTTCCTGGGAAAACATCTGGTGGGGGGTTCTCCCCACATCTGTGTGTGGAACTGCTGGTGGGCTGCTGAGCCCATCCCTCAGCTGCCACTGATGTGTTTTGGGGGTATATGTCCCAAAGCAGCATGTTAAAAGAGGCTGTGGAGTGGGGGAAAGGCAGTGAGGAGCCCCACTCCTGCACTATCATACAGGTGCTTAATATCTGGCACAACAAAAACTCTATGCCGCTTTGATATTATTTTGTTCAGATTTGCTTTCCTGAGCTATTTCATATGTCAGTGATGGTTGGTGAGGTTTCCTGTGCAAAAGGGACAGCCAGAACAGCTGTAGCCACTCTCTTGGGACCATGGTGAGCCCAGCTGCATTGGCATTTGCAGGGCTTTGCCACTGCAAAATGGGGCCTGAAAATATAGGGGACATGGAGAACATCCCAAAAGAGAGCTGTGCAGCACCAAGCCCTTCTCCTGCTGGCTTGTCACCAGGAATGGTGGCTGTCCATCCACCAAGCAGGCTGTGGGACAGCCAGGAGCTCCGTGTATGGCTTCATTTATAATTTATCAGGATGCTGGGCAGGAAACAGGCTGCTCTGCATCCTCCTCTTCTGCCCAGGGAAAATCAATGGAGCCAGGTCTAGGTCCTGCCTTTAGCCAGCGCTGTGATTTCCATGCTTGCTCGCAGCAGCCTGCTCTTCCTAGAGGCCAGAGAAGCTGGTAGCATATGGAGATAATAAATGAATCCTGGGGCTTTCGTGATGGCAACGAGTTCGCAGAAAGGCCACTGTGGAGGAGACACTTGCAATTAGCAAGCAGCAGTGATTAGCATGGCGCAGGGTCACATCATGGTCATCACCCCAAGTGGCATTGAGCACTCTCCAAATCCCATGTTGGAAGCCTGTGTGGGGCTGGGAGGAGCAGTGAGGGGCTGGGACAGGCCCTCTGGTCACCTCCTGCCATGGCTGAGCCAACGCAGCCCCAGGACCCGGTGGTGGGAGCCGTGGTGTGGGGCGTCCAGAGCAGCTATTTGGGTTCTGGATGTGCTGGGGCTCCAGTGTGGTGGGAAACGACCTGTCACCTCTTCCCTCCACTGGCCAAGGGTCTCCATAGCCATTCTAGCTAGGATACGAGCAGCGGGTGACATCCTTGGGGCTTATGCAGCATGGGGGATATACAGAAGCAAAGGGGATCTGTGCTACTTCCAAAGAATTCTTTGACACTTCCAAAGAATTTCAGAGATCTTTACGCAAAGAGGTTGAATATGAGATAAGAGAAATGGGAGGCAGACATGTATGAATTGGAGAAGTTCGATGAAAGCTGTTATTCTTCCAAACCAGAGCTGGATGGGCAGCAGATCCCCACAGGGTTTCTGTGATATCCTGAGCCAGACATTAACTGGTGGCAAATCTCTGGCAATGCGTAAAACTTGGGAACATGGGAGAGGTGGAGGAGCCGCCTGGTTTTCGTAGACATATTTGTCTTTTCACTAAACAACTTAGCATCCTTAGACAGTGTTTAAATGTGGCTGCTGAGCCTGACACGCCGCTTGCCATGATCAAGGCCTAAATCCTATAAGCGGTTGGGGATTAGGATCCCTGAGGAGTCTCCTCAGTTTTCAAATCCATTCAAGAGAAGTGACTGTGCTGCTGCCAGAAGAAAAAGATCTCTGAATCACTCTATATGCAATTTTTAGTGTCTTCTGCAAGAGGATGTGCACCCAGCATAGGGCTGTGGCTGTGGGATGGGTGCAAGGAGGAGCCAGCCCAGCTCCTCAGCAGTAGAGTGGGATCATCAGTAGAACATTTTAGTAATAAAGATAGCATTTGTCACCTGATAACATGAGAGCAGCAGCACTGAGACCTCTGTGTGGGTTTCATGAGGAGCACGTGGCAGGTAATTCAGATTTACTGACAGCTTCATAATTAAAACCATTTCCACAAGTTAATTGGGCAATGGTGCAGTTTGGGAGCTAACACTCTTGTTTCTTTCTGTTCTTTGCAGAGGGTCACCAGACAGGGATGGCATTGTAAGTATTGCACGGACCCCATCCTGCTTTCCCCTCCTGCTGCAGCCCCTTAAGTGTTAATTCCTCCATCAGCATTTTGTGAACTGTCTCTTCCTGTTTCATATAGAAAATAAATCTCAGTAAGAAGCTACTTAAAATAATGACACATGCCAGGTTTTCTACAAAATTCACATAGAGAAAATAATATAGAAACACCTGAGAGAGCCTTGGGCAGAGGGACCACGTGTCCTGCTAAACCCCCCTGGCTCCGTATCCCCATTTCCACTCCTGCTAATTGGCTTGGGTCAGATTTGCTGTGGGATGAGTTAAGGGAATTTTGCCAGAACAGCTGTTTCCAGAATCTATTCTTATTTTCTGTATGAAACTGAAAATAAGGAGATACTTGTTTTATTTTAATTGTTGCTGCTTTGATTTATGGTGTTAGAAATGCTCCTGCTAGATCTGGGTAGTGGAAGGACCACATCTCCTTTAGCCATTTGGTATCAGTTTGATAAGTACGTTGGGTTCAGACTGGGACTGTGCTGGTTGTTATTTCTTGAGCAAATTCAGATGTTATAATGAGACCCTTAGGAGGCTCAGCATGGAGAATGATGGTGGGGTGTCTTTTACAAAGCCATACAAAAATCAGGGTGCCGAATGGCTCCTTTAAAGAGATCACTTGTTTGGTTTGGGTTTTCTTCCACATCTGACCCAAAATCCTTGGCTTTGGGCTTGCCCTGTGTTCATAAGCCACTGGTTAAGAAACAGGGATTAAAAAAGGAGTCTGCAGCTCAGGTAGCACCGTAACCAAGGCTCTGTTCACAGTAATAAATAAATAACATGCAAGGAGCAGCCCAGAGCTGTCTTCTCCACTGGCACAAGTGCTGTGGGCAGCCTGTCCTTGCAGGCATGGGTGCAGGGACCTCTTTGAGCTCAGGTGCCCTCTCAGTCAGGCTCATGTTCTTGTTTTTCCATGTGGCTTGTATGTGCAGGGCAGGAAAAGGTCTTCAGTGCTCCAGAAAGCTGAAGAATGGAGAAAAGCAATTTTTGTGGGGGTATAATGAAGCTACCGAATGTATTTGGGGCAGGGGAATTGGAGGATGGAAACATTTAATGTAACTTCTCTTCCTACAACATGTTTTCAATGTAAAATCTGCAGCCACCAGAGCTGCCAAGAGCAAATCATAGAATAAGTCACAGAATCCTTGAATGGTTTGTGTTGGAAAGGAGCTTAAAGCTCATCCAGTTCCAACCCCTGCCACAGGCAGGGACACCTTCCACTAGAGCAGGTTGCTCCAAGCCCCTGTGTCCAACCTGGCCTTGAACACTGCCAGGGATGGGGCAGCCACAGCTTCTCTGGGATGTGGCGTTAGCAGCAGGGGTTGGACCTGGATGAGCTGTAAGGTCCCTTCCAACCTAAACCAGTCTGGGATTCTATGGTCCCAGCTGGGTTAGCCCAGACACCGCTGACTGCTGCAACCCAGCTCATTCCATGGGTGGTTCAGCTGCTGAATAACACAGACTGAATCCTGCTTTCAGCATGTTCTGGGAAAGGTGATTATCTCCCAGTAAATAGTGATGTTACCTGTGCTCAATGGGTATCAGGAGCCCCCACTGCCACCAGCTCTCCCCACGGGTTGAGCATCCCAGCACATGGAGAAATGGCCATTTCAGTTCTCCCCTCTTAAAGTTCCACCTAATGAATGTTCAACAAAAGCCTTTTTACCCCTCTGGTGTGGAATACATTCCAGAAGTGGGAAGTGCTGTTGTGCATGGCTGATGTGTATGTGTAGAGCAGCTCACTGTAGTGCCTGCAGGGGCAGCTGCAGCAATACCCAGTGCCATCCCAGCCATGTCAATGCACATGTATAAGAGATGCTGTGCTCTTGTTTCCTTAACTTAAACTATGGACATCTTCCTTTCCAATGTATTGCAGAAGAAAACGAATGGAGCACCGAATGGATTCTATGCGGAGATCGACTGGGACAGATACGTAAGTGGGCTGCATGGGATTTTGCTGGGCATCTCTTCCTGCAGGAGGAAAGAGCTGCTTCAGCTTTCCAGGGATGGAATTAGCATTCCTAATTCTTTTTGGGTTTTGTTTTTGTGCCTTCTTCAGAATTCACCCGAGCTTGATGAGGAGGGGTACAGCATCCGACCTGAGGAACCAGGCTATATCCTTTATGGTTGGCTTTGCCTCACAGTTTACCAACCGTAAGATGAGCTGTGGTTCACAGGCAGGCCACTGAGATAGTTGTTGTTATTATTATTATTATTATTATTATTATTATTATTATTATTACTGTTATTATGCCTAAAGAAGAAGGAGGCTCTGGCAGACCTTAGAGCAGTTTCCAGTGCCTAAAGGGGCCAAGAAGAAAGTGGCCAGTCTGTGATTCTATGATTATTCCTTTCCCCCTTTTTGTTCCCCTTTTGAGCTGTCACTCCACAGCTGTAACTGGCTCCCACAGGGAATTACCTGAGGCAGTAGAGCAGAGGGTGATTTTAATTGCCTTTGATCTACTGCCATGAAATGAGGATGTGTGATGAGCAGTGCCAGGAGCATTCCAGTGGAGTGTCCCATGGGGACCATGATGTCCTATCCTATTTGCAGTTGGTGCACGTGCAATGTTGATGGCCAGAGCCTGTGCATGGTCCAGGAACGCAGGCACCGATGCACATCACTGCTGGGCTAAACCAGGGCTGGCTTTATCACTGTGAGCATCAGTTCCTGCATATGGATAAAGCAATGAAACATTACAGCAGTGGCAGGCACTACAGGAGGATCTGCCCCTGCACACTAATCCCATCCATGGGAGTTTGGGATAAGCATTTTGGGAACCCCTCATTCCCATTCTTCAGGGTGGCCGGAACCTTTGCATGCCAAGGCTCTGCCCTCGCAGCAGGAGGAAACCTTCTTTAACTGTGCTCTACCTACCAAAGGAAAGCACTTCTACTCCTCGAGTGAATCCGAAGAGGAAGAGGAGGCGCACAAGAAGTTCAACATCAAGATCAAGCCTTTGCAGGCTAAAGACATCCTGAAGAGCGCGGCCACGGTGGACGAGCTGAAGGCATCAATAGGCAACATTGCACTTTCTCCATCCCCTGTGGTGAGTCCTCGTGTTTCTGCCTCTTCTCCAGGTTCCAAAAGCAGTTGTGCTCCTCAGGGCTCATCCAAAGTGATCAGGGAGCTCTTCCTTAGATGCCAATGGTTAAGTTTCCGTTTACGTCCTTATTTATAAGGTCTAGTCTATATGGAACTAATAATCCAGGTAATGGATTGAATCCATTGAATGGATGAATCTACCTACTAATGCAGGTAGAGGTCAGATGTATTGCAGCGATGTTTCCAGCTCAAATGTCTTAAAAATTTCCTTTCCTGCTCATAAGACAGGGCAACTGAGATTGGAATATACTACTCCCTTGTTTTTCCCCTTATATTTCAATGCGACCATCATCCAGGACATAAATTGGATCAGCCTTGCCCTGATTCCCAGGACAGGGAAAGAATCTGCTGGTTTTTCCACACTGCTGCTATGGGGTGTTAGAGGGAAATTTCTCACCCCAGGGGTGAATGTGGGGTTCCTGGAAGGAAAGGTCACCTCTCCTTGTACATATATGGTATAAATACCATCACCCTCTGGTTTCCCTAAGACTTGTCAAGATTTCTGTCATCTCATCCCAATCTGTTCAGCTGTGAAAAGATTTGATTTTTCCCTTTCAGTGGGCTTTAGTGTGGGCTTTAGTGTCTTTTCAGATGAAGCTTTCTGTGATTTATAAATAGGCTGTATCTGAAGTGTGAATGAATCTCAAACCCGAAGCAAAGATGAAATCAAATGAATGTGTTTTATTTCTTCTTTCCAAACCAATGCAACGTGGCCAAGTTTAATGAAAGCTTCTGAGTGCTCCCGGCACATCTCTGCTTCCCCTGTCCCTTTTAGCAATGTGCACTTCTGGATGCTTTTTGTGCTGTGACCAGGGAGTTTCAGGGGTTAGAAACTGCAGTTGGTTGCTTTGGGAAGCACAAAAAGGGAAAAAGAGGAAAAAAACCCAACCCCAAAATGCAGCAAAAAGGATGGGGGTAGTTTTGGAGGCTGCAATTGTTTGCCAAATAGATGGATAATTTTGATTTGGAACCCAGAATTTCTTATTGTGAAACCAAGCTGGTTTTGATTTTGCAAAGTGATGGCCCCAGCAGTTTGGTGCACACACGTGTGAATGTATATAACGTAGGACACAACGTGATTTGGGGAGGAGAGAAGAAATAGCACAACATTTTAAAAATGGAATAGGGAAAGCACTAAGAACTTAGAGAAAGGGCGAAGTCTTGGTGTGTTTTCCTTCCCTCATTGCTGTTATTTCAGGCCCTGCCTATGGGGTTTGCAGCTCCGGGCACCGCAGGGCACTCGCTGACCCCAAGGTGTAGCTGGTGGCTCCAGCACAGCTGCTGCAGAGGTGGGGAGTAGCTGCTCATTGAAGCTATAATGCAGCCGGTGGTGTAGGGATTTTGGAGAATCTAGCCAAAAAATATGGATGTGGAGCTGTTGGAGTGAGGCCAGAGGAGGCCATGGATATGCTGCGAGGGCTGGAGCAGCTCTGCTCTGGAGCCAGGCTGAGAGAGCTGGGCTGGGGCAGCCTGGAGAAGAGAAGGCTCCTGAAGGGGAGACCTTAGAGCAGCTCCAGTGCCTGAAGGGGCTCCAGGAAACCTGGAGAGGGGCTTTGGGCAAGGGCCTGTAGGGACAGGCCAAGGGGAATGGCTTTAACCTGCCAGAGGGGAGACTGAGATGAGCTCTGAGGCAGAAGCTCTTCCCTGTGAGGGTGCTGAGGCGCTGGCACAGACTTTTCCCAGAGAAGCTGTGGCTGCCCCATCCCTGGCAGTGTTCAAGGCCAGGTTGGACACAGGGGCTTGGAGCAACCTGCTCTAGTGGAAGGTGTCCCTGCCCGTGGCAGGGGTTGGAACTGGAGGAACTTTAAGCTCCCTTCAGCACAAACCAGTCTTTGAATATAAAGTGATATTTTCTCTAGCAATAAACACAGCCTGGGGCTGGAGTCGCTGCCTCCCTGTAAAACAGCGCAGACTCTGCTCACCCTGAAGGGTTCAGGGAAAAGCCCTGTGCCAGGCTGGACAGAAGGAGCAGTGCTGCTTCCCTATGTCGGGATCCAAATCCCGTCATGCAGAGCCAAAGGGCGCAGATGGGGAGGTGAGCAGAGCTGCTCCCCAGCACACCAGATCCTGGCAAGCAGCGCTGGGAAAGCACCAGTGTCCCAGGCAGGGGCTGGCTGAAGCTTTGCATCCAGGGGAGTTCCTTGCTTTACTGTCTGAGTCTATGCCCTTGTCCTGGGCTCATCTCTTCTCCAAAAGCAGCTGCAAAGCTGTGCTCCAGCACCACATCCCTCCCATGCCTTGGCCTCTCCTGGAAGAGAGCAGGAGGATGGGAGATGCTGTGTCCATAGGCACTGTTCTCCCCACCTCTTTGGGGTTTAAGCTATGGTGCCTCAACTTGAAGACCAGCAGAAAACTGGAGATGCTGTTGTAAACTGGTGTTGGCTGCATCCTCCATCTGAAGCCCAGTAGCTTGGGTCTCACTCCTTGCACGTGCAAGTGGTGGGACAACCTGCACCTTGACAGGTTGTCCATTCCAGCAACACCCCAGCATCTTCAGACCTCTTTCCTGCTCCTTTTGTCTTTCCTCTTACACGGGCTCTTCCAGTCTATAGCTAACAGGGCCTGTTAATTACAAAGCATGGGAGTCCTTTCCATCGGATGGCTCAGATGCGAGTGTTGTATTTCTATATTCTCTCACTCGATCTTCTGTTCTGAATGAATGAATGACAGCCTGGCTGGATGTGTGCATGACTCTGCTTTGCTGTGTGTTTAACACTTCCACACCCAATGTTTCTGATCATAATACAAATCTTTTACTTCTCTGTTATCCCTTTATAGAAATTATCCCTCTATAGAAAATATCTTGTATTCTCATTTTTCTTTTATTTTCTTCCTTTTCTGCATTCTTTTAGAGGAGAAGTCCGGTAAGAAATACAGTTTTCTATCTCTTATAGTTTTTTAACACAGTCTTCTCTGGATTGCACGATCCCTGTTTTGCATGTCTCTAGAATGAACTGTAAAATGCAAACAACAAATCCTACTGTTTTGGAAGGCATGATGTTTGTTTTCCTTCTTCCTTGGCTTAACTTGGAGCACTTTGCTATAGAGCTAGGCTGGCTTTGGTTGTGCATAGTCTGAGGGTGTATAGAACCACAGAATCAACCAGGTTGGAAAAGACCTTTAAGATCACAAAGTCCAACCATTCCCCCAGGACTGCCAAGGCCACCACTAAACCATATCACAGCGTCAAACTACAGGTCAAACCCTGTGTAGTTTCACCCTGTAGTGGGTGAAATACATGTTGGACAGGATGCCTGAGGGCACAGTTTTACGTACATCCTGGGCATGTTCTACATACATCCTTGCACATCAAAAGGTATGAGAAGGCAGAAAGCCCCATCAGTGGTCCATGACCTCTGCTGCTGCAGTGCTGCTGTACGCAGTGGTGATGGCTTCCCTGACAGGAAGCTTCCCTGCTTCCAGCGATTCTAAGCCCAAAATGGGAACATTCACCCATTCCATGGGGTTTGGGTTCCTGCTGGGGTCTCTCTGGATGCTGCTTTCCCCCTGCCACATGCCCCATGGCAAGAGTGACCCACCAATAGGTGTTCACTCCCATTGGTGGGTGTGGGGGGCTGTGTGGAGGAGGAAACCCCCTGCACTGTGGTCTATGAAGCCGCGATGAGGGGTGTGATGGGTGCTGGGGACTCGGGGTGCTGACCTGTTGCTCTCTGACCAGGTGTCTCTTCTCTCTTCCTTCTCGCTGACCGCAGCGGCGCAGCCCGGTAAGCGCCCTGTGCTCGCTGCTCCTGCCCCTGCTGCTCCAGCATGGGGGTGCTGGGGGGGCTGAGTCTGTGCTGGGTTTACATGGTGAGCGCAGGGGAAGGGGAGCGGGGTGCTGGTGCCATTAGACACTGTTGTGTGACCCCAGGTGATGGTGGGACCTTGTCCCTGCTGCCACTGCAAAGCGGTCCCCAGTGATGGGCATCCTCTGTGGCTTGACCTGCATCCTTGCAACCCCCCTTGGAGATGCTGCTTGTGGTCCTGGGGTACCCCCACTGCTCATCCTGCTCTTTTCTCTGTCACACAGCCCCAGCTCCCATGGTCCAGGGTGGGGTGGTTTTTGCTGTGCACAAGCCCATGTGTGTTGTATGGAAAAAGGGAGGATTTAGATTGCTAAAAATGCATTATTTAGATCGATTTGCAACCATCAAACATGAGAATTTGGGGTTTATGCCATCTCACTCTAATGCTGTGAGTGACCCCTGTAAGCCTCTGGCAGTCAGGATGCAGCACTGCCAGGTGATAGCTTTTCATGGCTCAAAATCCTTTTGGAAGGTTTTTTTCTGCTCCCTATATGCTGGGAGCAAATGTGATTTCACAACACACGTGTGCAGCTGGGCTTATCTCAGCCATGTACAGTAAATATCAGCTAAGATAGGCAATTCCTGTTGCATCTGCTGGGCTGCTTTTCTCCTGCTGTGTCGCTCCTTCGGTGACAACTGCTGTGTGCCCGTGTCCTTGTGCATCCTGCTTACCTCGTGTGTTTCTAATTCCAGGGGACGATTAAAAGGAATTTATCCAGTAAGTATGCTCTGCAGCCTTCAGAAACAGTTATTGTGGCTGTGTGGTGATGGTGTTTTGGGGAAGGGGAGTATGAGGGAGAGGGTTAGGGTTGCTTTACAGTGGTCCTGGCAGAAATGACAGCACCCAAATGCCTTCCTTGAAGAAGGCCATAGGGGACACCCTTGAGGTACCTATAGACAATAGCCTAGTTGTCTACAGAAACAAAATCTGAGTTAAAAACCAGACCTTTTCCTGCCAGAGTCCCCACAGCAGGCATGGGATGGGACATGTGCTGTGCATGGTGTGAGCCTCACACCAGTGTGGGGTCTGGGTGGGCTGGGGGTGATGCTGGGGGGGGCGGGTGGTAGAACAGCTCTAACCCTGCACTGTCCATCTTATGCTGCAGATGAGGAGATCTCACGGCCCCGGCGCTCCACACCAACACCAGACCCTGCCAGGTCAGTCCAGGGTCCATCGGGATAATTATCCAACACAGGCACATTGCCCTCATGTGGTCTTTGAAAACTTCAGTGGTAGTTGTATGTTTGCACCGTTGCTCAGTGGGAAGAATCTGTTTTCTCCTCCAGATTTTGATCCTTTTCCATATATACCTGGATAGGCCAAAACCAGAATCCTAGAGTCATAGAATGGGTTGGGTTGGACAGGCCCTTAAAGCTCATCCAGTCCCAACCCCCTGCCACGGGCAGGGACACCTTCCACTAGAGCAGGTTGCTCCAAGCCCCTGTGTCCAACCTGGCCTTGAACACTGCCAGGGATGGGGCAGCCACAGCTTCTCTGGGCACCCTGTGCCAGCGCCTCAGCACCCTCAAGGGAAGAATAATGCAGCAAATTCACTGGGTATTTACTGCTGTGCAAATATTGCCAACCCATCAGCCAGCTGAGCTGCCCCAGTTTGGCTCATCAAAGACACCACTGCAGAAACATCACTTTCATAACTTCTTAGGCTCATGAGACAGCCACATGTTTGTGTTTGGTGGTTAAATGAGATAAGGAAATGCTCTGTGCTGCAGGATGCAAGAGGCACAGGGAGCTTTGAGTCCATGGTCTCCTTGCTCTGATGCTGTGTGGGTAAATGAGGGGGGTGTATGCCCTAGATCATGGCCAAACAAAACCATGCAGAACCGAGGTGCTGATGGCAGTGGCACCCCTGGTTTCAGAGGCGCAGCATCTATATTGGATCTCCCACAAGAGCAGCAAGGACGTCTGTTGCTGAAAGCCACCTTGAGCCTGCTCTTGGGGAGAGCTGGCGTGTGTGTGCTGTGGTATAGATGGATTTAGAAGCCAAATCTCACTAGGAGAGTGCGCTGTGCAGCCACAGAGCTCGGCTCAAGGTGTGTTGGAGCCAAGCCTGGTCCAGACCTTGACTTGTTTTCCGCTTTCCCATGTGGTCTGGAGTAGCTCTGACCAACCCTGAAGCAAACCACAGTGCCTCAGCGGCTGCTGGGGCATTATAGGGTTCACACTGCAGTGCTGCAACCATTGCTACCACTCTCCTTTCACTTTTCCCTGCCCAAACCCCTGTGTTTTGCCTGGTGCTGTTAGTCTAGAGCATAAACACTCCCTGAAAACATCCATTTCTGCAGTCAAGCCCCAGGTCCAAGTACAAACCTGGACCTCATGATTCTTCTGCCCTTGTCTCATCCTGCAGCAAGAAAGCCGTGGAGGACCCGGCTGCACTGGCACCGCTCTTTGGGCCCCCGCTGGAGTCAGCATTTGAGGAGCAGAAGCTGGACGGTGGGTCAGGGGACACGGGTGGCATCTCCTGGCAGTGATCCCTGGCTGTGCTGTGCCCTGGGGCTGGCTTACAGCACCCTGCACTGACAGCAAGCAGGTAGCCCTGGTCAGCGTGCCCCAGCCCTCCTGATACAGGAGGAAAAAGGCAAAACTAAAGCAGAACGCAAAGGGTGGACAATTGTGTTACAGGCAGTGTGGGGTTGGGGGTTATCATAGAATCCTATAATGGTTTGTGTTGGAAGGGAGCTCAAAGCTCATCCAGTTCCAACCCCCTGCCACGGGCAGGGACACCTTCCACTAGAGCAGGTTGCTCCAAGCCCCTGTGTCCAACCTGGCCTTGAACACTGCCAGGAATGGGACATATATGGGTTATATACAGCTTTATATGGGTTATAGGGTGAAAAAGAGTGAGTGTTTAAGTCAATCAGTTAATTCTATGGTCTTGGGACAGGTCCTGAATGCGAGCAGCTAACAAATATTAAAAATACTGACTTTCAAATGAAACCCCATTCCCCAGCTATGCCTGTTCACCAAGCTCTGCTGATATACATCAAAGCAGGGCTGTGCACTGCAGCATCCCACTGATTTAATTGAAGGAGGATAAGACCAGAGCTCTCTGATGCATTACAGCTCCCCATGTCCATGAAGATGCTATTTCAATAATGCCATTTTTGCCCAGAAACAGCGTTCCCCTGCACAGGAGCAGGATGGCACTTCCCTCCCTTCCCAGCCTCTCTTTTCCCACAGCTTTCCCAAGGCACAGGGAGCTGCAGGGCTTGTTCTCCCTAAAGAAAAACCCCATTCACTCGCCGGAGTGGTTTGTTCCCAGAGGGTTCTCCTCCTCCTGGCTCTGCTCAGCTGTCATAAAATGGCCACTGCCCCTTGTAGCCTGGTTCTGTCTTGTCATTAGTGATTCCAGTTCATTCTTTTAATCAAACTATGTTTATGTGCACTTCTCTACACATAGTCCCCCCCAAAAAAAAGTCTAAATGAGGTATAGAAGGTTTTCCCCCTACAACCTCTGTGAATACAATTGGATCCTTTCATTTTAATACCTGGGGTTTTTTTCCGCATATCCTAAAATGCCAGACTCTTTTTGCAATTAATGCAGTGTCTCACTTAATGTAATAAGCCTCCAAATACATAAATGGCATTGTTTTGTTTGTCAAGCAGCATGAGCATCAAACTAATTGCACGTTTAACAATCAGGCAAGCCTGTAATTATCTAACATTACAGAAACCCCTCTGTCTTTAGCTAATGAGGAGTTGCTGTTACTATTTAGTTTCCTCTCATCACGTGAACGTGCCTCATCTGTGTGTGTTGGTATTTGCTAAAAGATCGTTGGGTTTATCATTACCTTTACGTGTGTGTGTTTATTTTCCAGCCACTCTCGATCAGCCTGAGATATGGGGTTCGGTCCAGCCTGTCAACGCAAGCATAGAGTCCCCAAAGCTACCGAGACCTTTTCCAACTGGAAGTAAGTGACTGTGTGATTATCAACCAAAAATTACTCAATATATACAGAAATCAAATCAAATCTTTTACTTTTCCTCATCCACACTTCCAGAGCTGAGCAGTTCTTTTAATGTAGCAAGTTAAAGGGGTTTTTTGCCTCTGGCTGTGGTGATGAGGGTGGAGGAAGGACAAGGGTGGGATAAGGGTGGAATGGGTGGTACCCACAGTGGGGGGACAATGCACATCCTCCCTGGGGAAATGCGCAAGGTGAAACATCTCCAGCTTGGGGGCAAGTGGCCTGCATAGAGCCAGGGGTTAAACCCGTGCTGCCCTCAGAGCAAGGAGCACCTGATCCTTCCTGTTAATGACCTGGTTATTTAGGTTAGAAGCATCGGTTTCTCCAGGCAAACAGCCCCAAATCCCTGGATTTCATTGGAATTTTCCCCATTGCCTGGCACAGCCAGAGGAACCAGATCTCCTTCTCCCTAGCTGCGAAGTCATTCCTTCCTTGTTCCCCTGCTCCTTTCCCCCCTCTTTAGCCATTAGCACAACCCACTTCATGCCAAACCCATCCCCAGCCCTGGTGATGCCCAGTGCCAAGGTCAAGGCAATGCCCGGCCACACCATGAGCTTGCCAGGGGATGGCGATGCTCGTGATTGGAATGGTCACTTAATCATAGAATCATGGAATGGTTTGGGTTGGAAGGGACGTTAATGATAATCTCGTTCCAAGCGAGACGGGGACAACATGGTTAATGGTGCCAAGCTGCATCCAGAGGAGGAGTCCAAGCCTCCCGGAGTTTAGGACTTGGATGCTATTTACACAGCATACTTGGACTCAATGATCTTAGAGGTCTTTTCCAACATAGTTGATTCTACATCTGCTTTGTCAAAATACCCCCGTAAAGCAGCACTGGGTTAATTAGCCATGATGTTCCTCCTCCCACGTGAGCATCCCGGATTCATGCGGGATGAGCACGTGAGGAACACGGAGGCAGGTATGTGCCTCAAAGGCTACAGGTTTTAATTAAAATGGTAATTCAGGTTTTTAAATCATCAGTACAATCAAAGATTTAAAAATGAAAAACAACAACAACTAAAACCCAACAAAAAAGCCACCAGTGATTGTTTGTTGCTCAATGCTGCCAGATCCTCCTTTCCCAGCAAACCTGCTGACAAGAAACCTGGAGAGGGGCTTTGGACAAGGGCCTGTAGGGACAGGACAAGGGGAATGGCTTTAACCTGCCAGAGGGGAGACTGAGATGAGCTCTGAGGCAGAAGCTCTTCCCTGTGAGGGTGCTGAGGCGCTGGCACAGACTTTTCCCAGAGAAGCTGTGGCTGCCCCATCCCTGGCAGTGTTCAAGGCCAGGTTGGACACAGGGGCTTGGAGCAACCTGCTCTAGTGGAAGGTGTCCCTGCCCGTAGCAGGGGCTTGGAACCGGATGAGCTTTAAGCTCCCTTCCAACCCAAACCATTATAGGATTCCATGATTCCTAATGCAGACCAGATGACTTCTCCCTCTCTCTGCTCTATTTTGCAGCACCTCCACCGCTCCCACCGAAAAACATCCCGGCCACGCCGCCACGCACCGGCTCTCCTCTGACAGTGGGAATAGGTAAAAGCCCAGCGCCACACTCTGTGCCACTCCACATCCCTGGAAGCCTGATCCAGGGGCTGCTTGGGGGGGGTCAGGTCCCTGTGGCTGCGTTTCAGATGCAGATTTAGCCCTGCTACATCCTTCTTCCTTCACATCTGTGGTGCTTCAGCGGATGCTGTTGTCAGGGTGATGCTTTAGGATAGGTGCAGAAATGCCTTTGACACTAAGTTTAGTGTCATACTGGTGAAATTAATGCTCTTTCCTCCAGACTGCTTTTGAGATGGGTCTCATTTCTAGATCAATTTCACTTCTAGAAATGAAATGCAATGCAGCATTATCCTTAAAGTCTTGCTCAAAATTGGGAATAAATAGAGCACCATTACCACTTGGAGCAGCACTGCACAAGCTGTGCTTATGAAATAACAGGGTATGCAGTGCCTGCCTGTGCTGGGGGAGCTGGTCCTGCCTTCCCAAATTCCTAGTGCTCTCAGGGACAGTGGGAAAAGCTCCCTGGGGCTGGGAGGAAGAATGAAATGGGAGAAATGAATGAAAGGACAGCCTGAGGGAAGGGTTTGAAAGATGTTGAATGCTGCAATAGGACATAAAGTGCTTATAAGCATATAATTCATGTTGCTGGCAGGGTGCTGTCTGCTGGGGGGGCAAGTTTGGGGAAAGAAGGGCTGTCCCCAGTCTTTGTGTAGGGCACTGTATGGGGACAGATCATCTCACAGCACCCACATGTACCAAGCACCCCAGGGTGTCATCACCATCGCCATGAAGAAATCCCCTGCTCTGAGCTGACTGCTCTTTCTATCAGGATTTCATTCTTGCTTCCATAGCTTGATTTGTCTACTTAAGCAGCCAGGCTGGCAGAGTGTCCTCCTACAGACATCAACCAGAGCAAATGAGATGCCCAGCCATGTGTTGCGGTTTATTTGCTGGGGTCTGGCTTGCTGCACACGTCAGCCTGTGCATCAAGTAGAGCAAGCAGCAGAAGTCTCTTTCCCCTTGTCTTAGCAAGACTGTATTTTATCCCTTAAATGTAGAACAGCAGATGGCTCCCCCCAAATGCAGGAGCAGGGGTGGGATGCCAACACGAGGAGCCCAGAGGGCACGTAAGTGTTGTCCATATGCACATGGCTGTGGCAGGGCCATGGTCCTCACCCCATCCCTCCATTCGATCTGTGCAACACAAAGCACTGGGCAGCTTTCCTGCTGTTAGAGAGCTGCCAGCTCCCCAGGTTCCAGCCCTTGGGGAACATAAACGCATGAAAACAGGGCACCAAAGGAAGGATGGAGGATTTCCCTCCTCTGGATGCATAACACTTTGCTGATGAACCCTGATTCCATGTTGGTTATGAAGTTGGATATGGACATCGATGTGTGCTAGCTCAGTTAGTGAGCAGAGCCCTAAAATACCCTTATCTGCTGCTGCTTGCAACTGAAATACATACACCTTGTCTGCTTCCCTGCACTGCATGCCCAGTCCTAGCTCTTGAGAGTGTCAAGCCAGCATGTTTAAATAGATATATTTAGATGTATGTGTTTATAAATAGATGTATCTAGTGGAGTGTGCAAGAGCTGAGTGCATAAGTTTAATATCTGCTGATAATTCAGAGTGATGATAATGACGTAGCAATATCATTTGGCTGATACAGAACAAATGCTGAGAGCCAGCTGTAAACTTTGGGAGGATATGGGACTGCTGTGTGTGAAGTGATGATGAGGATGGGGAGGGCTTGGCTCTGGGTGCATGCTCTTTCATACAGTGTATGTATTTCAGTCCAGTGTGGCTCATTCTACATTGCACATGTTGTGATGTAGAAACTTTCTTGCACATGAATTATATTCCCTGGCAGCTTATAAGGAAAGGTGGTTTTAAAGCATCTCCTCTAGGAAGTAGCTGATGTAGACCCCTGTAGAGAATAGTGCAACTGCAGCGCTCTTGGTTCATGCTAAGTGTAAAATCAACTACTTTGACCACAGGAGGGGACCAGACAGCAGCAGAGGTCAAAAGTGACAAACTCCCGTCCATCAATGACTTGGACAGCATCTTTGGCCCCGTGCTCTCCCCCAAGTCTGTTGCTGCTAACGCAGGAGATAAGTGGGTCAATTTTTCCGATCAATCCCCGGAAAGCGTGACTCCGGAGCGGACGCCCCGGGACAAAGCAGGGTCCCCGGCAGCGGGCAGCCCGGCCGGTGCTCCAGCAGCCGAGCCCTCGCGCCCGCTCCCCTCGCCGCTCCACCTGGAAGAGGTTCACAAGAAGGTCTCCGAGCACCTTAAGGAGGATAACTTGGAGCCGGTCGCCTCTCCCAAAGATTTTGGGCTGGGACAAAGAGCGACCCCGCCTCCCCCTCCGCCTCCCACCTACCGCACGGTGGTCTCCTCACCCGGACCGGGCGGCAGCAGCGGCACGGGCAGCACCAGCGGTACGTCCCGCGGCCTTGGCTCTGCTTCGGGGTGGCCTTGACCACATCCGTCATCCCCTTCCTGCCTGGTTGTGCCTGTGCCCGATGCCGCACTCCCACCCAGCCGTCTCGTGCTTCCACGTCCAGCGTCTGCACTCTGCCTCCTGTGTCCTCTCCCCTGCTCCTTGCTGCGTGTCTGGTGGTCAGATGGGTCTGACAGCCTTTTCCCAAAGCTTCCATGAGCTGTCCTTCCCACCTCTGCTGTGCGCATAACCCCCCCCCCTGCAAAATTTGGCTGTTGCTGCAGCTCCATCCTCAGTAGGCTTCAGAGTGATCATAGGTGGAAACATGTCAGGTGAATGATCTGAGCCCCCTCAGAAACAGGGGGCTTTAAATCTATTGCAGACAGACAGATCACTGCATATTGTCACCGCAGGGTGGCAGAGACCAAATAACTCGCAGCAGAGAGGTGGCATGGGTCTGAACCGTGCTTGGTTACTCGGCTGTGAGAGCGTGGATGTCCAGCCAGCTCTGGAGAAACAGCTTTCAGTGTGAACCTGAGAGGTTTGTCCAGCATGTGCTGGCTGCCTGGCTTCAGCTGCTGAATTATGAATGTCTGTGTGCCCATCAGGGCAAAGGAGCTCACCAGGGGTCAGCTTACACAGTGCCCACAGCGTTTAAGGAGGTGCAACCCAGTTGTGTCACTTTAGAGGCTGACCCCAGGCCACTTTCTGTACCAGTGGAGTGTGATGTGCAAATCGCATCCCCACCAGCCATCCTGCACCCATGAGAAGTTATTTCTGGGTGGATTATCCCTGCAGACCCATGCAGGCAGTGGTGGGAGATGATGGGTGTGTTGGGTATCCAATCACTGTCACCAGCCGTATGTGAGCTTGAAGGCCATGCCATCGCTTTGGGGTTTTGCCACCTCCCCAGGGGTATATGTGGGGCTGCTGTGGCTGTCCCCCTGAGTGTGGCTGTTGCTGCAATCATGGCTTCACTTCAGTGGTGGTGGCTTTTCTGTGCTGGGTTGGTGGGGAGGGTGAGTGGGGTCCGCACAGGGGCTGCAGCATCCAGCTGCTGGGGCACTGGTTGGAGCTGGGACTTCTCCAGAAGATTGGCAGCAGGAAAGAGCAAGCTTCTTCCCACACTGCTCCCCACCTCCGTGCCAACAGAGCCAGTGCCATGTGTGAGCGGAGATCTGCAGGATGGGGATGTGCTGGTGGCTCCGGATGGATGGAGAAAACCCACTTGGCGAGGCAGCGCTGCCTGTTTGGGAGGATTCATGTGTCTTCCCCAGGAATCATCTCCTGTCTGGTGTGCTTTGCAGCCCACTCATACCTCAGCCTTACCCAGGGCAGCGGGTTCTAAAAATGCAGTACTGAAATCCCCTATAAAAATCATGTAAATCTTCAGAAAGCTGCATCCTGCGGCAGCCAGTCTGGATGCACAGTGTGGATCCAGCACCTTCCCACTCCTGACCTCTGCACCTTCCAAGGTCCCTGTTGCTGCATCCCTCTGTGGGCTTTCAGATGCCATGGAGCAGAACTATCCTAGGACACATTCCTGCCTTCATATCCCATGGGAGCCTGGGCTCCTGGGTGTCACCAAGGGCTGGGGACCAGCATAGACTCATCGTAAAGCTCTTCCATTTCCAACCCCCTGCCACAGACATGGACACCTTCCCCTAGACGAGGTTGCTCAAAGCCCAGCATCTCAGCAGGCTTCTGCTTTCACGCTAGTTTACAACATGCTGCCACTGTTTCTTGTTGTAGAAAATATCTACAGGTACATGGGTCTTCCAGGGACCTTGAATACCTGAAGACTAAACCTCCCTGCATGAAAGCTGATGTCTGGAAGGGCTTTGGCTAGCTGGTGGCTGCTCCTGAGCTGGAGCAAAATGCACCTTTGAAGCCTCCTCCTTGTTCAGCGCTTGTTCAGTGCTGGTAGTTGCTTTCTATGGTTAATTCCTGTTGTGTCAGGATTTATCGGGATAAGGAAGGAAAAAATCAAACTTTGGTTCCCAAGTAAGGATTTTAAATAAATATGGTTTGAATTTTGGAGTTGTGAAAGTGAACAGCCAGGATTTACTGTTTTTAAACCAGCCCATCTCTTGCCTTAGCCTTCTGTTGTTTACCTCTCAGCCTCATTTCTCTTGGTCTAACTGGTCTCTGCTCCCAAGGAACAAGGGATGGGACAAGAGGAAATGGCCTCAAGCTGCACCAGGGGAGGTTTAGATGGAGATGAGGAACAATTCCTTCCCCAGAGGGTGCTCAGGCATTGGAACAGGCTGCCCAGGGCAGGGCTGGAGTCACCGTCCCTGCAAGTGTTCACACCCCGTGTAGCCGAGGCCTCAGTGCCATGGGTTAGTGGTGGCCTTGGCAGTGCTGGGAACGGTTGGACTTGATGATCCGAAAGGTTTTTTCCAACCTCATTTATCCTATAACTGATTCTCTTGTAAGCAGGGAAAAGTGAAGCTAAGGACATCATCGTACTGCCAGTGTGACTGCGGTGCTCCATGGGGGTATGCAGCAAACACCAGCTCAGTATCCTGCAAAACAGGGTCTGTGTCCCCCCACAATCCTGGCACCCCTCTTGTCTTGGTGCAACGTCTGACTGCTCTGCACAGCACCAGTTAATGCTGAACTTACAGAGGCTGAAACTGCTGAACCTGGAGCAAAACAATCTGCTGGGTGCTACCTTCTCAGCAAGGTTGTGGCTGCTGGGAACCACATGAACCCCAACATCAGCATTTTCTTGTTCTCTGAAACTCTTTCTGAGGGCTGGGAAGTGCACTACGCTCCCAGAAAATCTGATAACCTCGCTCTTCTGCTCTTCCTCGTCTCCATTTGGGCAAAGTTTTGTCCCTCTCACCAGGACCCCTCATTCCCATGGTGAGGGACTGGCCCTGCTCACTGGCTGGGGCACCAGCATCAGTTGCTGCAGGGGTGAAGCATCATTTTCCTCCTGCCCATGTGTGGTTTTCAGGAAATCCATAAGACTCCTCTGATACCTTTGCATAGGGATCCCAGCCGAGGAAGCCAGGTACCTGGCACAGATGGACATCCCTTGTGAGAAATCCATCAACATCAGCAATCCCAAAAAGCAATTCTCCCATGCAAAGCTGCTGGTGTGGAGCAATGTTCCATGGAAGCATGCGCAGGGCGTGTGTGAGCACCCACACCAGCTCCTGGGGGAGACACCTCTGCTTGATGCACACAGGAGATGGGCACGGGGTGGGCAGCTGCGGATCCAGCCTGCGGTGCACTCATGGTTCTCCTCTGTTGCAGGTTCCTCATCCCCGGCTCGCCCCGGCACGCCGCTGGCTACCTGCAGCACCCCACCACCGCCACCACCCCGGCCCCCCTCCCGGCCCAAGCTGCCCCCCGGCAAGCCCGCTGTCGCCGATGTGGTATGTTGATGGTCAGGAGCAGGAGTGTGGTCTGCACTGGGATGTGTGTGCTGGGAGGGGTGGTGGGTTTCCATTCCCAGTCTGGTTAATGGAGCAGAGCAAGCCAGGTCTGGCTGTGCTGGGAAGGGTGTCTGGCTAGGGAAGGGGGTGCCCATCACCGTACCGTGCTGGCTGGGCTGTTCAGTTCTGTCCAGGCTGCTTCAGGTAAGTTGTAGAGAATGTTCATGGGTATAAAACTATCATAGTATCCCAGACTGTTTTGTGTTGGGAGGGATACTACAGCTCATCCAGCTCCAACCTCCTGCCACAGGCAGGGACGCCTTCCACTAGAGCAGGTTGTTCCAAGCCTCGTCCAACCTGGCCTTGAAATCCACAAAGGATCCATAAAGGACACAATGAGCTGCTCCCCAGTGAGCTGGCACATGGTGGGCGCTGCTCCCTTCCCAATACTAAGTGCGTTCAATCCATCCAATGGCCATGGAGCTCCCATCCTTGGTGGGGATGGGGACTTCAAACACCCAGACCCACAAGATGTTGGGAATCATCTGGCATTTTTCTAGGTCCAGACTAAAATGCCATTGGCACTAAAAGAGCTGAAGTTGTTCAGTTTTGCGCTAACCCAGTGGGGATGCCCTGGGATGCCAGTGGCACCGGTTGGCCTGGAGGTACACCGAGGGTTACAGCTTGATGGAAAAGCTTCTCTTTGTTTGATGCAAATGTTGCTGTGTATATTTTCTTTAACCTTTTGTTATTTTATGTTTTCCTACAGTCCAGGCCTTTTAGCCCTCCTATTCACTCCTCCAGCCCTCCTCCGATAGCACCTTTAGCCCGGGCTGAAAGTACTTCTTCCATATCTTCCACCAACTCCCTGAGTGCAGCCACCACTCCCACCGTTGGTAAACACATACAGCACTGCTGTTCTTTCCCCTTTCCTACCTCTGAATGTCCTTAAATATTGTTCTTTGGGTTCACTTTCATTAGCTTTCAACAGGCTTTTAAATGCAAAAAGGGATTTGAGGGGGGTTGTGATGTGTTGTGAGCGTGATGCTGCTAGGGAAGCTTGCTCTGTGGCAGCTCCAAATGTTGGGAAAAATGAATGTTTCGTGAAGGCAGAGGTTGTCACCAAGTGAAATATAATATAAATTGTGACTATGGTCTGTAAATTTGGTCAAAATAAGCTTTTTATGGTGGGAGATGCTTGTGCCTGGAGGGGAGGGGGGCTGGAAGCCAGACCTTGGGATCTACGAGACAACTAATACTACATCTCTTTGAATGACCTAAATTCAAATCTCCCCTTAAAGTGGCAGTGGGAAATGGGGTCTTGGGAAAGATTCTTCCAAACCGTTATCTGGACACAGATACAAGTGCTGTAGTTTTCTTTTGGAGTAATGTCCTGAAAAACATGGATTTTGCCAAACCCCTCTAGGCTCCTCGCCGGGGCCTGAGACAAGAAATGTAGATGAAGTCTGGCTGGCAGCTCCCAGGCTCCATGTACTGGGCCCCCCTGTGCTTCCCCTCCATCCCCTCTATCCCTTCCATTCCCTCTGTCCCAGCTGCCGGCGCTCCCTCCTCCTCCATCCCTGCCATCCCACCCGGCTGCCAGCCCCTCTGCCCTTGCTTCCCGCAGCTCCATCTTCTTCCAGGATCACCTTCCTCCTTTTCCTTTTCTTTCCATGTCTCCTGTGATGAGCACGCCTGGTTTGCGTGGTGGGGAAGGAGCTCTGCAGTCCATCGCTGGTGTGGGCTGGCTGATGGGCTCTGTGTGAGGAGCTGGAACCCCAATCCTCTGAGAAACCAAACCAGGCTGGTGGTCGTTTGTGCTCAGCCACAGTCCTGGCTGTAGCATGTCCCGTTGCTGTCACCTTATGAGCCATGGGGAGTGGTGGCATCACCACCCAACACCATGTGCCATGCAGTAGGTGCCATCCTCATAGTGTCCATCCAAACCCTCCCTGTAGGTTTACTGGAGTGTCCGACCTGCGTCTCCGTCCTGTTGTTTGCTTCACTCTCGAGGTGTTGTAGATGCTTGTACCTGTTCGCCGGCTGTTGGTCACCGTCACAGCGTGCTGTGGGGAAAAGGAAGCATCTCAAGCAAGGGGCTGGCCAGCCCTGAGCATCCCTGGTGTGTTGGTCCTGTCTGTGCCCGTTGTCCTGCAGCTTTGGCTGCTGTTGGTGGGGCTGTTGGTGGCCTTGGCGCGATGGTGAACATGATTTTGGTGGAGAGGAGCAGCCAGGCTGAGGACAGGGATGATTGTGGGGTCTTCAGGAGGTAATGGGGGCTGCGTGCTGGCTCTGTAGGCTGAGCAGGCAACAGGTCCTGCTCTTGGGTAAAAATTTGTTGGTTTTTTCCCCTCTAACACATATATTTTTGTGAACAAAAATTGCTGCTTGATGTTTTGACTGACATACCCACCCTGAGCAGTGGGGGCTGATGCATTTGGAGGGGGCAGGAAGCTGTCTCCACTGGCCCCGGTGGCTCTCATGCCTTCCATGGGGGCTTTCCTTGGAAGAGAGATGAAATCAGGGCTCTGGGGTCACCCCATGGCAGAGGGACACTGAACAAGGCAGCCAGGAGCAACATTCTCATGTTTTGCCTTTCCAGCTCCATGCAGACCAAGAGGCGGGTGCCACATTGCCAGGATTTGGCTTGGGATAAGCTGGATGCAGGGCAGGCAGGGCTAGATGGGGTTTGGGACTCACTCTGGGAAAGCCCAAGCATCTCCCCATTGTCCCCATCAAGGTGGCCAGGATGGGCAGTGGTGCTGAGCGAGCACCCAGTCAGCATTCACCTTGGTGCACCGACTGTGAACCCATCATGGGTTTATCATGCAGAAAGAAGATAAGCTGAAAGGTGTACAGGGCAGGGAGCAGGGATGTCTGTGGGCACAGCAGTGGGTTGGGGACCTCTGGAGATCCCACAGGACCGGCTTGCTGCCAGGTGCATCTCCACCATGCTCTTGGTTTCTTGTTTTCCATGGCAAAGTCCAATGGAGTTTGTCCAAAGAGCGTGAGGAAGAGTTATTTCATAGAGTCATGTAACGGTTTGGGTTGGAAGGGTCCTTAAAGCTCATCCAGTTCCAACCCCCTGCCAAGGGCAGGGACACCTTCCACTAGACCAGCTTGCTCCAAGCCCCGTCCAACCTGGACACTGTCAGCAACTTCCAACACAACTTCCTTGGGCAGCCTGTTCCAGTGCCCTTTCCTTTATTTGTCCTCTGTGCTGGTCTGGTTTGCTTTCGTTGTGGTTGCATGTGCAGTCTGAATAATTCATTGCAGAGAAAGAAGCTGTTATTTCTGTGTCAGCGCCTGTTACTTTTCTCGTTAAGATCCTTCTCTGTCTCTTTCCGTTGTTAAACGTGCTGCTCGATTTCATTTGGGATTCGTTTTTTCATTCTTGTTTTGTTTCCTTTCTTTTGCGTTTCTTCTGCTTATGTTATCAGAAGATGATGCTTTTATTGACAAACTGCCCACGTTTGAAAGGCGCTGTGAGACGCCTGCAGGTACTGTACTAGCAGGGGGCTAGCAAGATATCTTGGCTTCAGAGCGGGGCGGCTGCGGGCACCCTGAGCCCCAGCACCCATTGCTCACAGCACCTTGCATGACAGTTTCTCAGTGACAAAAAGGACTTTGAGGTGAAAGACCATCACCTCCCGAGTTCAAAAGGGTTAATTTAACATCTCAAAAAGTTGTTTTCCACCCCTACCCTTAGTTATTTCAATAGGACTTGTTATCCATTGTGGCTTTTAAGGCAGTTTGAGTGCAGGAGCTGGTGGTTCTGAGAGGAAAGGGAAACTTCCAGCTAGGCATCTCCTGCTCTGTGTGCGTGTGTCTGTTTATCTGCAAGTTTTATGTCCTGAAATGCAACACAAAGCACCTACGTTTCACTGTCACTTATTCTGCACACCGGTGCGGCATGCGGCTCAGCATCCCACCAGGAAAATGCTGTTGTCTGAGACATCACCGGAGGTGAAGAGGATAAGGGCATGGTTGCTAAAATCAGCGCAGTTAGAATATGCTATTGGAGTGCATGAGCCAAGGAGCTGCTTCTACTCTAGAC
Source organism: Strigops habroptila (assembly GCF_004027225.2). Taxonomy (NCBI): domain Eukaryota; kingdom Metazoa; phylum Chordata; class Aves; order Psittaciformes; family Psittacidae; genus Strigops; species Strigops habroptila. The sequence continues at coordinate 61,657,302 of NC_044284.2, forward strand.
AAAGAAAGAGAAACCCCCCCGAAATCCTTACCAAGCGGGCAGAAATACTCTTCCATCTGGGCTTCCATAGCTTTGCTTTCTGCTTTCTGTTTCCTAAGCCAAAACCAGAGTTTCAAGCCCCACCTTTCCTTGCACGTGAACGGCTTGCAGTGCCTCGTCCCCTCCCCGTAGTGAGATAAATGACCTGCTCTGTGACTCACACTGTGTCCTTCTCTCTCCCTCTCCTTAACCTTTCCCATCCCGCTTCAACTCCTGGCCATACAGAGAATGAACAGCCTTCCCTCGTTTGGTTTGACAGAGGAAAGTTTTATTTGACTTTCGAAGGTAAGTAGTGCATAGCATACCTGGTATCCTCTTGCTCCCCTTGCTCTTGCTCTCTGACTCCCGGGGTTTCCTTCCAAGGCTCCAGTCCGGCTTTCCATGCAAAATGCTATGGCTACTTAGATGACATCGCAAGTTTGATCCAGAATCATTCTGATTTGTGCTATTTGTCCTGATGATCTGTTTCCCCATTTATTGATTCAAAACCAACCCAAACAAAACCAAAACCCAAAAGACTTCTCACACCGAGACTACGGTGGAAACCAGAGAGCCAAACCGCTTGCACTGCCGAGGAACTTGACTCTGTCAACCAGGGCTTCTTTCTACTCTCCCTTGCGAACTGCTCGTCACCGTGGCACAGTGTGGTTAGTTTCAAACCAAAGGGTGATGGGTTCTTTGCAAAGCCAGGGCCCTCTTCCCACCTCCCATTGGATTTTTCCATGGTGAGGGGTCAGGAGTGTGCCACACTGCCAGTAAGCATCGCTGAAATGCCAATAGGTTGTGCTGCCAGGGTGGCTGGTTGGAGGTATTGTGAGTTTTGGGGTCTCTCGTTGATGAGAAGCCTCTTTGGGGAGGATGCAGCAGGGGAAAAGCTTGTTTTGGGGTGGATGGCAGCTTCTCTGAGCAGCATTGCGTCTTGGACGGGGTAGATGCACCAGTGCTGGGCAGCCAGCCCCGCTTGAGAGCCCTGAGGCTTTGGAGGAAGCCTCATCCCACTGACATCATGCCAATGTTTCTTTATAAAACAGCAAAGCAGGGAGTTTTGCTAGCAGCAGGAATTGGTGCTTTAAAACCAGCTTTGGAGCTGCTGTGGTGCTTGCAGGCAGGGCTGTGCTGGGGCTAACTGGGGATGCTGCTGTCATGGGACATACCGGAGGACGGATCCCATATGTGATCCATAAAGTGTGTCCCCTCCAGCAAACGGCCAAGTGGCTGGGTTTCGGGATTGCACTGCCTGGCTGCTGAGCACGGGCTGCTTGCGTTTATGGAGCAAACCCTGTTCTGGTGAGCATGAAGCTGTAGCAGCAGCAGAAGGCAGGGTTAGAGGTGGTGGTAACCAGGGAGTGGTTTCTTCTTTCCCTCCTCCTTGCCTTTTCATTGCTCACAGCAGCCAGGCCCCAGCATCCCCACTTGATGTTCCCCATTCCAATATCAGCTCCTGGCTTAGACTTGGGAGGGGGTATGGAGGAATGGCTGGTGGCTGGATAAAAGCAGCCACCTTGGAGTGTTATCCCTCAGTATGTGTATCCTGGCACCGCGATTCCTCTGTGTTTTCTTCTCCTCCTCATTTGGCCTAGCACCAGCACTGTGGGAACATTTAGTATTTGGGGGTTTTTTTTTATGGTTTTGTGTATTGATGTTTTTAAATGGCGTATTGGAATTCTTATACTTTGTCCTGGCAGTGTGGATGGTCTGGAGCGGGGAGATTGGTTTGTCCAGGGAATGCTGGCCAGTTGTGAACCAGGTTGCTCCAAGCCCCTGTGTCCAACCTGGCCTTGAACACTGCCAGGGATGGGGCAGCCACAGCTTCTCTGGGAAAAGTCTGTGCCAGCGCCTCAGCACCCTCACAGGGAAGAGCTTCTGCCTCAGAGCTCATCTCAATCTCCCCTCTGGCAGGTTAAAGCCATTCCCCTTGGCCTGTCCCTACAGGCCCTTGCCCAAAGCCCCTCTCCAGGTTTCCTGGAGCCCCTTTAGGCACTGGAGCTGCTCTAAGGTCTCCCCTTCAGGAGCCTTCTCTTCTCCAGGCTGCCCCAGCCCAGCTCTCTCAGCCTGGCTCCAGAGCAGAGCTGCTCCAGCCCTCGCAGCAGCTCCGGGGCCTCCTCTGGACTCACTTCAGCAGGTCTTTTGGACGTCTTATCTTTAGTTTCTGGGTTTGGAGTTTTCTGTGCTAGGATCCATGTATTTGCAGAACATGGGGTAGTGTGTTCATGTGTGAAGAGACACAGTGCAGTTTGGCGATGCTCTCCTGGCTACACGGGCAGAGCTGTGTACCCCGATCACTAGTATTCAGCTGTCCTTACTCCATGTTTTTATTTTCCACCTTTGTGGAGGGAAAGTAAGGCAAATGAACCTGGTGAGCTGCATATGGCTGGATCCAAAGCTTCATAAAGTGTTGGGGTTTTTTTCCCCTCCAGGACTATCAGGTCATTTTGCCAAAATGAGAAGTTTCTAAAAATGACTTCTGAAGCAGTCACTGAAAAGCCAGATTTTTGGTGGAGGCGTTCTAGAGTAACTAGACTTGTCTCTCAAGTTTCTGGAAAAGAATTCTCAGGCTTAAAATAGGTTATACTTTTCTTTTCATATTAAAGTTTTAATTGAAAGAGTTGTTTAGTCTCCAAAGCTATCAAAAGAAGAATATGAGGTTCATGAAGGAAGTGTGGAGGGAACTGAGAGCTGGGAATGCCAGTTACATCCACATGATCTTTATGCCAAGCCAGATTAGAAATGTGGCGGATGTTTGGTTGCTGTTCATATGGACTCAGATTTTCAAAGGCCAGCTGAGCCTGGTGATAGAGATACGTGAGATGAGCTGGTTTATTCTTGGATGTAGGATTTTTCATTCTGGAGAATGAAGAAATCTCATGTACATGCGGAGAAATGGTGGAAGAAATGAGATTGAAAATCAGGGGAAAGGCAAGTTGGCATGAGACATGCCAACCCCTCATTTGATGCGCTAGTGCAGGGTCTAGATTAAACCTGGCTGCACTCAGAGCGTGTATATTTGGGAGGTGCTTTTTTTCCTCTCCCAAGTAACAATGATTGTATTGCCAAGGATCACGGGGCTTGCTGCTGCTGGATGGCTAAAGACCTTCCTCCCACATTCCCTGCTGAGATTAACCTGACATTCCTCTGCTGGGTGATACCGCCAGTTTTCTCTCCCCTGTAGCCAGTCTGCATTGATGGTTTTGAATCTCATCTGTATTTCTGGGTGGATGCGATGAGAATATCCCACTGTTTTCAGCTGGATTCTACGTGCTCTGCGGTGGTTGCTGTGTGTGTGGAGTGAGGATGTGCTCTCTGGTAACCCATTAGTTGTGTTATGGAAAGAGTTTATACAAAACATGTTGTCTTTGCGTGGCTGGCACTGATGGGAAGTGTCAGCTCTTTAATGGGATGTTGGCCGTGTTCCCGATGGATGCATAGCTCCGGGCTGGGGCCTCAGAAGCAGAAGGCTTGGGGAGTCCAGCCTGCCTCCCTGGGGTCATTAGGATAATTAATGGGTGTGTGGTGATGGGTCTGTCCTGTGTGTGTGACATGCTCAGCCTGCCCATCCCGGGTGCTGGGACAGCTGGATGCGCTGCCCGTACTGAGCATCATTATTCCAGTGGCTGAAATCACTCCCCTGAGTCTTTTAAAATGTATGTCCAAGAGGAGATGTGTGGCTACATTAATTTTTTACACCCTTTCAGGCTCCATTAGACATTGGAAGGGAAAATCCCAGCACTGGAAAGGCTCATGTGTGCCTCTCTGAGAAAGCAACTGTGGTTTTATACATTAACTCACTGCCTGCACAGATGGATTTGTAAGGCAGGAGGAATCCTATGAATGCCGTGTTCCTTCACAATTAATATGTCAAAACTCACAGTGTAATTTAAGTGACAGAAGCGCTTTCCTTGGGAAACGTTGTGAATCCTGATTTCCTGCAGTCAAACCCTATTATTCACTCACACAAAACAGGCAGCAGTGAGCCAGGACCTCACTGCTCATCACACAAAACCCACGGCAGGTTGCTTAGATGTGAACAAAAAAGCAACAGACAACAGGGCAGTGGTGGGAAGCAGCAGATAAAGAAGAGAGGGGATTATTTTGGGGAGCAGGCTGAGAAGGAGCTCACCAGAAACACGCTGCATTTCACTCAGTTGCTTTGCTTGTCCCTCACCCCACTGCCTGCAGAGGTGCTGCCCTTCTCCAGGCATTTAATGTTGTGTGGGTTGGGCTGAAGCTGGCACACGCTTGCATGCTCTAAACAAAACCCTGGGCTCACTTAATAGCCCCTTTCTACTGCCTGATTCAGACCCTGTAAATGAAGGTAACAGAGTAAAGGGGGTGTCGGGGTCCTTGGGGAAGTTGCCCTTCTGGAGACTTTGGCCATTCCTTTCTAGCTGGTTTGGGGCAAAACAATCCTTGTGCTTAACCTGGTACATAGACTGTGATATAAAGAAAAGGTTCCAAAACGGTATGCTGCAGGAAAATAGATTAGGCTGAACTGGTGATGCTAGCACAGGGCTGGTGACCTCCCGAGGACTTTTTCGGGTGCCCAGGGGATCAGCACCTTTTACATTGTGTGGGTGACCAGACACTAACCCCAAGCTGACCTTCTAGCACTTTCCTTGGGGAAAAGGTGAAAGCTTTGCAGTGCCAACAGCCCCCCTTGCTATCCTCTTGGTGGTGGGCACAGGGAGCAGGACATTGCTCCCCATGCAGGGTCCCCACCATGCCCAGGTCTTCTGGTATCTGCTTGCAGCGATGCTTTTATCCTCAGATGTTGTTCAGTGACCGGCATTCCTGGCCAGCAAAGGGAAATCATGTGTGTGATCATGCAGGGATGAATTATTTAGAGCCTGGCTAGCATCCATGGATACGCAGCATGACCAAAGCAAACTTTTCCCCTTCTATCATTACCGTGGATTGACTGCTCTGGCTTTTGCACCCAGAATCCCACGTTCTCCTTTGTAATTCCAGATTTATGATGATTTGCAGGTGTATTGTAGTGTGCCATGGGGTTGGTGGGGTGAGCAAGGGGTTTGCCCGGCAGGAGAGGGAAGCACGCCAGGAATTGCAGGGTCTCCCCATGGTTGGGGTTCCTGTCGGCAGAATCAGGGCAGGAAAACTGCTGACATCCCACTTGCCCACAGGCAGCCTGAGCTCTCCAGCCAAGGGATAAGGAACCACCACAATCCCTCTTGCTGGAACCCAGAAACCTACTGCAAAAACTGTCATGCAAAGCCTGTTGTGTGGCACCCCCTCAGAGCCGTGCCGGGGGTTTGCTGCCCTGCATGCTGCTCCTGCCTCGGCGCCTCTGTTATTTCTTTGCTTGCTTGTGCGGGTTGGGAGGGGGAAAGGTCATTTCAGAACATTTTTAAAGCCTCATCCAAAGCCTGGGGGACTTGTTGCTATTATTTGCCCATAAAGCTAGGCTGGGGCTCATGGGGAGCACCCCCTTGCCCCGGTGCTGGGGGGAGCAGTGTGGGTTCTCTCTGCAGGTAAGAAGTGGAGGTTTCTGCTCTGTTGCAGGCTCATCGCGGGGCCCCAGCCCCCTGACCATGGGGGCACAGGACACCCTGCCCGTCGCTGCTGCCTTCACGGAAACTGTCAACGCGTACTTCAAAGGGGCTGACCCAAGCAAGTAGGTGCCGACCAATGGGGTCTGGGTGTTGATATGGGGGGTCCTGGGGTCACGACAGGCTTAGGGTGCTGTTGAGGCTTGGGTGAGTATGGGGAGGGAGGAAAGGAGGTGGTTTGGTCTAGGTGTGTCAGTGCACCAGGCAGAGGTCCAGGCTCAGGATGCTCATGGGGCATCCCCATGAGCATCAGCCTCCATCCCTAGCAGGCGGCCAGCCTTTGCTGCTGTTTCAGCTTGCTCTGGTTTAGGACCACAGGAGGTTGGTCCCCCAGCGTGGTGGGAGGGAAGCAGAGGGCTGTCACTGCACCCTCCCCTCCTGCTGCATTTTGAGCCCCTCATTTCCTCTCCTTTGGTCTCTGTGTTCGGTGCTGCAGGTGTATTGTGAAGATCACGGGGGAGATGGTGCTGTCGTTTCCTGCGGGCATCACCCGACACTTTGCGAACAACCCCGCTCCGGCGGTGCTCACCTTCCGCGTGCTGAACTACAACAGGCTGGAGCACGTCCTGCCAAACCCCCAGCTCCTCTGCTGGTAAGCTCCCACTCCACCAGCATCCCAAAGGAAGGCGGGCTTCCAGAAACGTAGGGTGCTTTGCAAAAACACATGGCCCGGAGTATCTTCCTTGAAAGCCTGCCCTGATTTAGGGAAGCAGCAGAGGGGGAGAATCCCCTCCCTGACCTGCTGCTCATGCTCTGGGGGTGCAGCCCAGCACACGGGGGGGCTCTGGGCTCAAGCGCACACTGAAGCTGGGTCATGGGGAGCTTCTCCTCACCCAATACCCCCAAGTCCTTCTCCTCAGGGATGCTCCATCCAGTCTCCCCCAGCCTGTGTTTGTGCTGGGGATTGCCCTGTCCCAGGGGCAGGACCTTGCGCTTGGCCATGTCAAACTTTATGAGCTTCTTATTTGCTGGAATACCCCGTCTGAGATCAGCCCCTTTGACAGGCAGAAGAGCATCAGCAAAGGGGAACAAGTTCTTTGATGGGGTTTGCTTCTTTTGTGCCTCACTCTGCTCATTAAACCTCCAGTTTGCAAAATGAGATGACCTAAAGTTTGCTTCTGCTGTTCCTCCCTGGATGTGCCTGAGAACAAGCCAGAGATGTGCACAAGGGAGGGATTATTTCCCTAAATGTCGGGTTAAGTGTGGTCCCAGCTGGTGGGCAGTGCTGCTGTCCTGCATGCTTGGTAGAAAAGCTTTCTTCTGCCAAGGTGGCTTATGCAAAGTGCTTATTCTCCCTCTGTGCAGTGACAACATCCAGAGTGACACCAACACGAAGGAGTTCTGGGTCAATATGCCAAATCTGATGACTCACCTAAAGAAGGTATCGGAACAGAAACCACAAGCCACCTATTACAATGTGGATATGCTCAAATACCAGGTAGGAGTTTTATTGTAAGATAAAACCATGCCAAAAAATGTGTGCTTAACTTATAGATGTAAAAGATGGTATTTCCCTAGTGCAGAGAGGAGATAACGTGAGGTGGGGGCATGTATCCTTTCTGTATGTCACTAGATTGCCTGATTGTGAGCCCAGTTCAAACTTTTCTATGGGGATACAGGGTGTTGTCTCCTCTGAAACCAAATGCAATTACTGCGTCTGTAAAATGGGCTTTCTCCCTTCATCCCTATGGAAACTAAATGTTTTTTCTGTCATTTTGGAAGGTATCTGCCCAGGGTATTCAGTCTACTCCATTAAACCTTGCAGTGAACTGGCGGTGTGACCCTGCAAGCACTGACCTCCGCATCGACTACAAATACAATACAGAGGCAATGACCACACCAGTAGCTCTAAACAACGTCCAGTTCCTCGTCCCTGTCGACGGAGGAGTAACCAAACTTCAAGCTGTGCTTCCTCCTGCTGTCTGGTAGGAATTGCTCCCCTGTGGAAGAGCTCGCTTGCTGTTTCTGCCATGTCCCTGCCTAAAACAGCCGTCTTGGCTGCAGGGGTGAGATCACTCTTGGGAGGTGACTGTGGGTAGGGGAATGCTGGGGACCCAAACCTGCCCTCCTCTTGCACAGGAAGCATGTAACCCCACTCTGATGCTTTTTTGTTGCCATTCCCACAAGCAAAGGGTCAGAGCTGAACACTCAGAGAAGCTGTGGCTGCCCCATCCCTGGCAGTGTTCAAGAATCCCAGACTGGTTTGTGTTGGAAGGGAGCTTAAAGCTCATCCAGCTCCAACCCCTGCCACGGGCAGGGACACCTTCCACTAGAGCAGGTTGCTCCAAGCCCCTGTGTCCAACCTGGCCTTGAACACTGCCAGGGATGGGGCAGCCACAGCTTCTCTGGGAAAAGTCTGTGCCAGCGCCTCAGCACCCTCACAGGGAAGAGCTTCTGCCTCAGAGCTCATCTCAATCTCCCCTCTGGCAGGTTAAAGCCATTCCCCTTGGCCTGTCCCTACAGGCCCTTGTCCAAAGCCCCTCTCCAGGTTTCCTGGAGCCCCTTTAGGCACTGGAGCTGCTCTAAGGTCTCCCCTTCAGGAGCCTTCTCTTCTCCAGGCTGAACAAATTCTCTTCTTTATGTGTTTTTAGGAATGCTGAACAGCAAAGGATATTGTGGAAGATCCCTGATATCTCTCAGAAGTCAGAAAACGGAGGTAATCCGATAAATGCACATGTTATTAACTTTGAATAATTCAATCAGACAGTAACCTATTTATCATGCCTGCACACAAACACAGGCACCCAGATTCCTGCTGGCACTTGCCAGGGAGGATGCTGTTCAAAGCTAGGAGCAAAGCAGTGGTATGTGCTGCTTGTACTGTTTTGCCAACTGCTTTGGCATCACAGATGGGTATTAACATGCCTGGTTTGGACATGGTTGTTTGCCATGTCCTATGCTCTGCTGACCCTCTGCATTGAAGCCTGAGGTCCCATGTCACATCCTGGTTCAGGAACCACAGTGCTTGTCCACATGTATTTCGTGCAGCTCCTCTGCATCATGTCACTGCAGTGTCTGAAAAGACCAAATTTTCTGGGAGGATGAGGAGGTTTGCTCTGCCCCCATCCCAGGGGATGCTGTGGGTTGGGTACCACCGTGGGAGTGGGCTTCATTTGCAGCGCTTTGGGCGAGTCATTGCCTTGGCTGCCAAACACGGCTCTGGATGCGCAGTGTTCCCCTCCAGGTTTGTAATGGTCTCACGGGATTTTAAATTGCAGGTGTGGGGTCTCTGCTGGCCCGATTCCAGCTCTCGGAGGGGCCCAGCACCCCGGCCCCCCTGGCCGTGCAGTTCACCAGCGAGGGGAGCACGCTGTCCAGCTGCGACATCGAGCTCGTCGGCGCCGGCTACCGCTTCTCCCTCATCAAGAAGAGGTTTGCGGCAGGTAGGTGCCTCATCAGTGGCTCATTTTGGGATGGCAGCATCCATGATGGTCCCCTCCGCTGTGCTGGCATGCCTGGGACTGCCCTTGAGGTGTTTTTGTTGACCATTCAAGCCCAGAGGTCCTGCTACATCAGGGCATGACAGGGCTGGTCAGTGGCAGAAGGGCAAAAGCTCCTTTGCATGAAATAATCCTTCTGCTGCCTATGAGAGCCTTGAATTTCATGGGCTCTTTTCCACTCATGGATCCTGCATGGAAAGCAAGGTCTGGGGTTCTCCAAGAAGAGCTTGTGCCCCATTGTTGCATAGAAATGCAAGTATTTTTCCATGTGCTGCTCATGCAGGGCAGCAACGTTGCCATGGGTGCAGGGTCTGGTGGAGGTGGGTGACCATCCCCCAGGAATCAGGGCTGCTCCCTCTCCACAGCTGATTTCTGATCCCATTTCTAGGTAAATACTTGGCCGATAACTGAAGGAAGCTTATGCAAGTCTATGGAAAATAATATGGAAAAATACCCAAGGACTGCTGTGCGTGGAACGGGTTTTAATTACAGTTTAAGGAAAATGAACTAAATCCTGCACTCGGGACATTTCTGTTGGAAGTGTCGACAACTTTCAGCATTTTTTTTCCTTGGAAAACACCGTCTTGACCAGTCCTACAGTATTTACTTCTAGATGTAACATTGTTAATGGTTTTAAAATGTAATTATTGTATTTGTAAATTGTACTCATTCCAGTAAGGCTGTATTTTGGCAGTTAGACACTTGAGTTTTAGCATTTTACCATTCATGAAATGGATGTAATTTAAACTGTGGTATATAAATTTAATAGTAGTACTGTTGAATGGCACAATGCTTACAGAGGTAGATTACATTTTGTCAATATATACGATTTAAATACAATACTGATAGCTGTTATGAAGGGGGTGCCTCATAAAAAGAGAGTTAACTACAACTGACATGCTGATTTATTTTTACTTCAGTCCTTGGTACGTCTCACGGTGATGAATAAAAAGCTCTATCTTCAGGTTTAGCTGGTTTACCTCCAGGTGGATATTGATGTAAATGTGGAGGTTCCTAATTCAGTCTTTCAGCAAAATGCAGGGAAAAAAAGTAACTTCAAAGAGTATTTCCTTCAAATTTCCATTACAAAAACCTCCTTCAAGTGTTCTCCTGCAGACACAGATTAACCCTCAGGAGTGCCAGCAGTGCGTGCACGGGCGACAAGCACTTCTCTTTCCCTCCTGTCCTTCCCTTTTGCAGGGATGCAGATAAGGAAATAAGCAGGCTAAGAGGCTGGGTAGTAAATCTGAGCTTACAGCACTGCCTGCAAATGTGATTGCTGTTTTTAAGGATGCATTTTCTGAGCAGTTCCCAGGTTTTTGGTCACATTTTTTGGTCCTTTGCTTGCTTTTTCTGGTTTGGTTATTTTTTTTCCCCATTTTTGAAAGTCCCATGGGTTTAGATAATGCTAAAGTGGAAGTTGTGGGGCAGAAATTGCCCCTCTGTGTTTTCGCTGAGCCGATGTGGTCTCCTGCACTGTGTGCTGCTCATCCCTGTGCATCGCCTGTGAGAATCTGGTGATAAAGGGGAAAAAAGAAGTGATCTTTCCAAAATTAAATGCACTTGATGTTCAGATGCACAGAGAAGCATGGGAGCATCTGCTGAACAGGGTGCTGGGACTTCAGAAATGTATAAGATGACAAATAGTGCTAATTTTACAGTCACAAATGTTGCCAGGATTAAGCTTGTGCATTTGCATTGGAAAACTTCAGACTGTGCATGCTGGGAAGCGCTTGCTCACAGAGCAGTTTGGAGGGAGGTAAGAAAACAGAAGTCCATGCCCATCTTACAGGAAAATAAGAAAATCTGGAGATATTTCAGGTCTAAGATGAATCCCAGGCTGAGATACATACGTTAGGATGGTTGAGTTGTGTGCATGCTCACAAAAGGTATCAACACAGAATCATAGAATCCCAGCCTGGTTTGTGTTGGAAGGGACCTTAAAGCTCATCCAGTTCCAACCCCCTGCCACGGGCAGGGACACCTTCCACTAGAGCAGGTTGCTCCAAGCCCCTGTGTCCAACCTGGCCTTGAACACTGCCAGGGATGGGGCAGCCACAGCTTCTCTGGGCACCCTATGCCAGCGCCTCAGCACCCTCACAGGGAAGAGCTTCTGCCTCAGAGCTCATCTCAATCTCCCTTTGTCAGCTTAAAAAGAAGATTAAGCACAATTCAGTTATGCAGCTTCATTTCCCTTTGCAGTTTTTGAAAGTACACTTGCTGGTACTCCTAGAGGGGGTGTTCAACTCAGTTAATAATTTTTCCCCTGAAATAGGAATATGTATAAACTGTGTATCCTACCCCTTTGTGACACAGGAATATAGGGCAAAATATAAGAATCAGTTTTTGCATAATCAGTTGATGCTGTGTACAATTGTTATAAACTCATGCTTCCAAAAGGGATCTATGCCCTAGTCCTGAAAATAAGGATTTTATAGTGTAAATATTACCAGAACATAGCTATTTTACTTCATAGTTCATTTGAAAGACAATGTGTTTACAATAGCATTGGGGTTTTAAATGCTTTTTAAACAAAAAAGCCCATAACCCAAAGCTTCCCAGACTGTCTGTTTGTGCTGTCCCACAAAGCAGAGGTCGCCTCTACAGGTGTGCGGTGGTGCTGGGATGCAGCCTGGGTAAAGAGATGAAAAAGTCCTGCACCTATTCTATACAGTCCCCTTCCAGCCACCAGCAGGACACACCAAACAGCTATTCCCAGCCCATGACACTGGGATCAAAGCCAGCAGTTTGGGGCAGTTTAGATTTTTTCGTGTACCGCTTTTGCCAAGTTTTTGCATGGTGGTGTACTTCACTAGGTGTTTGCTCAGGAGCAAATTGCGTGTCTCCACTTTCCCTCCCAGCATGACCTTTGTGAGGAGATGCTGATCCATGTTGATGGTTTAGTTTTCCTGCCTTGCTGGTGTCTGAGTGCCCCAGGGATGTTTGTTTTTTTGATGTTTCATAGAATCCCAGACTGGTTTGTGCTGGAAAGGAGCTTAAAGCTCATGCAGTTCCAACCCCCTGCCACAGGCAGGAACACCTTCCACTAGAGCAGGTTGCTCCAAGCCCCTGTGTCCAACCTGGCCTTGAACACTGCCAGGGATGGGGCAGCCACAGCTTCTCTGGGTACCCTGTGCCAGCGCCTCAGCACCCTCACAGGGAAGAGCTTCTGCCTCAGAGCTCATCTCAATCTCCCCCCTGTTTCAGACCAATGTTCTTTAATTATATTTCTTAATAACTATGAAATTGCTCAGTAGTATGAAATACTACCACATAATAAGCTTTTAATTTGATTTTTGCATTTGTTCTTAAATATCGCTCCCTTGTTTTAAAGCTTGTTTTTGCTGGGAGGCCACTGTCCATTAAACTCCTATTCCTGCCCAGTTGGTGTGAGTTCTCCGTGTGTACATGTGTGGTTTCACTCCCAAAAGCTTTGTTACATGAGCATGATCTCGTACTGAGTAAGTTACACAACTCCTGACACAGGCTGGTCTCAATGATGCTAGTGCTGTTATCTGGTGTTTCAGTTAATTTTGTCTTCAGTGTGCCGTTTCAGGATTTATCTATTAGATGGTTTTAAAACATAGATGGAAAAAAGAAGTTTTATGCTAAAATGACATCCTGTTTTGGCCAGGCAGGGAAGGATAGGGAAGGAAGGCAGTTTCCTTTTTCCAGGCACATGGCACAGTGCATTGCAAAAGGAATCCTGCTCCATTTCATCTTATTATTTTGGAAATACAGCCCATGGGTCTGTTACCCAAACACCCAACATCTACGTGAGAAAACCACTTCAATACACTGAATATGGAGTGATTTTTCCCTACCCTTTTCTTCATTTTATGTGAAAATGTCTTGGTTAAAAACCTTAATTTTGGAAGCTTAGAGTGACCAAAATATGTAACATCACCACATAGTACTTTCTCAGTAAGAAATTACTGTCTCAAAGATTTAATTTCATAACCAGAATTCTTTTCTCACAATTTCCCAAGGAAAGTCATTCTCACAGAGCTGGGGAGTTTTTATAATCATCAATATTTTAATTCTTATTTCACTGCAAGGCTAGGAAAAGATCTGCAGAAATACCCCCTGCCCTGTGCGACCCTATCCCTTTAGAAGGGACTGCAGATAATGCTGCTGACAATTGCTCTTAAAATCACAAGCGTTCGTGTGACAATGTTCTTCAAAGGCTTGCACTCAAGCAGGGCTTTAGGCCGAGCATATGTAATAAAACATACTGGAATATCTTACTTCTCCATTAGAAATCTCTCTGGACATGGGGTGAATGGTTGCAGACATGCCACCCTGCTGTTGAGTTTGTAATCCATGTAGGAGGGGTTTTCCACTCCAAAACTCTTTAAGGTTGATGAAATTACTTGGTTGCTTGGATGTCATAAAACATATGGAGATGTTAGTCGTGGTCTGAGAGAGGAATTGGGTTGGGTTGTGGTTTGAAGCTCCAGTCCTGTGGCTAAGGGTTGGTGGGTGAAGGGCACAGAGAGCAGGAGAACCTCACTGTGACACCTCTGAACTCAGAGGATGCCCCAGAATTGAATTGGATTTCCCCAGGTATCGCCCCATATCATTTTATGAACTCCCTCATGTATAAAATGTTTATAAATATTTGTGGATTAAGATACACAGGTCTATTTTTAAGATTTAAGTTAAATAAGTTAATTAATGGCTGGCCTTTTTTGCCTAAACGTGCAATGAGATATATTATACCTTTAGTCTATGATGGCCTAGGTACTGCTTAGTCTGTGATGAAAACTTTGCTGCTTACCTACTGTTCTCAGAGAAAAAAACACTGTAAAAGACGTACAGGTTTGTTGCACACGGACTCTTGCAGCAAAGCTTTGTATTTGACCACTGGTAATATGAATGTGTTGTATTGACTTGTTGAAGATAATCATGAAACAACATATTTTAAATGTTTACTTGCCTTATAGATTAGAAGACGACTATGTGGATATCATTTTTTGTAAATAATGTTTTTTATAAATGTCTCCCCTCCATTCTCCCCATCACCCATTTCACAAAATCTTGAATATGCAATTATTTACCATGCATAATGTTGCAACAAATGAATCCCCACATCAGAACAAAGTTTATTGATTCTATACATAAGAACCACATTAAATCCCCAATTGAGTTGCAATTTAAATGTGATTATTATTTTTTTTTCCTTGAAAATAAACAAAAAACTGTAAAACACGACTTTTTCTGAGTGAGCTTTGCTTGCAGGTACGGGAATACCCAGAGGAGCGGAGCAGAGGTAAAGGGGCTGCCATGTCCCTGACCCAAATCATCATTACTGCTGGAGCTATGTGCAGCTTCCCAGCCTGGGGACACATTGGGGGTGGCATGTGGGGAGATGTGGGGAGTTGTGGCGATCTACATAGGCTGAGAACATTGGGGCTGTTCAGCCTGGAGAAGACAATCTGCGTGGAGACCTCAGAGCAGCTTCCAGTGTCTGAAAGGGGCTACAAGGATGCTGGGGAGGGACTCTTCATCAGGGACTGTAGCGACAGGACAAGGGGTGATGGGTTCAAATATAAATAGGGGAGATTCAGATTGGATGTAAGGAAGAAGCTCTTCCCTGTGAGGGTGCTGAGGCGGTGGCACAGGGTGCCCAGAGAAGCTGTGGCTGCCCCATCCCTGGCAGTGTTCAAGGCCAGGTTGGACACAGGGGCTTGGAGCAACCTGCTCTAGTGGAAGGTGTCCCTGCCTGTGGCAGGGGGTTGGAGCTGGATCAGCTTTAAGCTCCCTTCCAACACAAACCAGTCTGGGATTCTAGGATTCCATGATTCACCGGAACCATGGGGACTGGTGGAGCTTGAGCTGTTACATGGAGGCTGTAGGAACATGAGGCATGAGGTTCTGGGGCTTGTGAGGATTGAGGGGACCATGTTTGCCATGGGGGCATGTCAAGGCTGTAGGAACACATGGGAGCTGCAGGCACACGTCTGACATGGGAGGCCATAGGTACCCATGGGGGCTATAGCATATATGAGCACCTGTGGAGGCCATGGAGACCCATGGGGGCTGTAGGCACATGTGGGGACCTGCGGAGGGCATGGGGGTCCTGAGGTCCCACAGGGGCCATAGCACACGGAGGGGCTGTGTGAACCTGTGGGGGCCATGGGGACACACAAGACCCACAGAGGCTGTGGGGACCTGGAGGTGCTGCTGACACAGGAGGTCCGCGGGGCCGCCGGCGGCTGGGAGCACACGGAGCCTGCCGGGGGAGGTAAACATGGCTGCCGGCGGGCTGTGCGGGATGGCTGCGGGCAGCGCCGCCCCGCGGCCGCCGGGAGCCGTGTTCCGCCGCCGGCAGCCCCGCTCCCGCCATTCCGCCTCCCCTCAGCAGCGGAGCGGGATGCAGGGCGGCGCGGCCGGCAGCGAGCCCCCCTTCGGTAGGTGCCAGGGCCGGGCGCTTCGGGTCGGGGCATGGCGACCTCTGGCTTCAACGCGGTGGGTTTTCCCTCAGGAAACCGAGCTTAACCTCCCCGCCTGCCCCCCAGGTCCCCCCAAGCGCTTCCCGGTGGCGGCGGTGGATGCTATCCTGAGGGATGTGCTGGGGAGCTGCCTGAGGGAGCAGCCCTACGAGCCGGCGCGGTGCAGGGAGATGGTGAAGGACATCGCTGAGGTACCGCTGCGGCCATTTTGTCCTCACGCCTCGATGGGGTGTCAGGGAGGAGGCCCTCGGGGAGGGGGGGTCCCACATGGGAATATAGTGTAAAAGTGATGCTGGAGGAAGCCATGAGGATGCACCAAAGGTTGCGCTGAGGCAGGTGCAGGTTTATATGAGTTAATGATGAGGTTTGAGCAGCAGTGGCTCTGGCCAAGCACACGGTTCAGTAAAAACTGCCATGTTGTGGTTGCCCTGTCCAGAAATGCCGTAACTAAGTTTAAGTATTTATCAGACCTCTTAAAAATAGTATATTTATAGTAGTGACTGAATTCTGATAGGTGTGCAAACTGCTCCTCAGTTACATGCAGGCTTGTTGCTGGGAGGAGACGGTCTTGACCCTTCAGTCTCTCAGCTGATTTGGCCCAGAATTGCTCACTGGCATTAAAAAAGGGGTGCTGTCTGCCCTTCTTTTCCCCCTGTAATCAAGTAACTGTGAATATGTACAGAGGAGAATATGGTACTCACTGGTCTAAACTTGTTTTTCTCTTGCAGGTTATTAAAGCGCGAGTAAAAGACCTTATGATACCAAGGTACAAGATTGTTGTGGTGACACACATTGGGCAGCTGAATGAGCAGAGCATCCAGATCGGAAGCAGGTGCCTGTGGGATCCTGTGAGCGATACGTTTTCATCGTACGTGTTCAAGAACGCTTCACTGTTCGCTCTTGCAAATGTCTATGCTGTTTATTTTGAATAAGGTAGAGTTTTAACAGTAGGAGAAATGAATATTCAGCCTAACTTTTCCTTTTTCTGTGGTTTGAAACAGTTCTGAAAGACCAAGGCAACTTTCACCTGTTTGAAATGTGGTTACCACGAGCCTTATGGTGAATGTGGTGAATGTGGTGAATGTGATAACTGTATTTCCCAGAGTTTCCTCTGGGAAGTGATTTGCTGTGACATGCTGTTTTGCACCTGATTCTAGCTGCTTTCAGAACTGGGTATCCCTGAAATACTTCTTTTTCTCCCTGAATTTGCTCTTACTGTGTAACTCCCAAGTAGAAACCACAGGGGGATTTTTGGAAAGTAAACCAAAAGCACTTTAAAACTGTCCCTGTTAAATGGCAACTGCAGGCAGGGAAGCACATGCTGGGCCTGTGGCCCTGGCTGTGCGCATGCTGTGTTGCAGATGCTGTGTCCCACTGAGCCATGGTAGCTCAGTGCTGCAAGTTACCCTGCCCTGCCTGGGGAACAGCGGGATCCCTTCAGACCTTCCTGCTGAAGAGAGGAAAGGAGAATGAGGGAGTCATTCTGGCCTGGCTGCCCCTGCACCCTGAGTACAGAAAAGGTGGCCGAGAGAAGGGGGCTGGTTCTGCTTGGAGAAGACTAGCTCAGTCCCATAGGGTTTGAAATCAAGTGAAAAACATCTTCAAATTATATCGTGTTCAGAGTATATAGATCTAACATATCTGGGCCCTTCTGTGGAAAGTGCTTGAATCCAGCAAAGAAAAACCAAATTGGGGTTCTCAGCTGATACCTACCTATAGCTAACAGCTAAAGTACAGCCCTGTGAGTTCAGAAGTGTGTTTCCAGTCTCCCTGGGTGCAAATTAACTGTCCGCCTCATGTAGCCATTACTGGAAGCAGCTGGAATAGGAAATAAATCCTGGCTAATACCTGCCCCGTTTGGGCTGGTGCTGGCTGATGGCAGCTCCTGCCTGCAGCCCTTCCTTGCTATGGTGTTGGGGTCTGGCTGACAGACCTCACTGCGGTGCACGCTGACAGAGCTGTCTGCACTGCCTGGGTTTGGTTCTGGTTCTGAAAAGGCTTGTTGCTACCCATATTTCACAGCTGAATCCTGCTGCTGGGTTTTCGTAACAGAATGAGCATATAATAAATTGCTTGGTTTATTGCATTTTATGTGGAACTAGAACAGTAGTTAGATGGGAAGAGATATTTTTACTCATGACTAGAAGTTAAACTCTAAACCACTGTGAAGGCTTTGTGGCATCCAGGCATTCCAGCCTGAACTGTCCTTGCAGCATTTGCTGGCTTGCACTGCATTGAACATGCAGCCTTTACTCCCTAATGTGCTCCAGAGAATAAAGCTACAGTTCAAGAATACAACTGACATAATAGTAGTTTATGTCGTGATTATTTATTACGTGAAAGCCGTGACATCGAACCTCATCAGCATCCGCTGTGTTTCAGCACAGGGAGCTGATATCGCTCTCGCTGCAGCCGATGCTGCAGCAGGATGTGCTGAGCAGCTTGGCTGCCTCGCGCTTTTGGAGCACAAATGTTTTCCTGGAGTGCTGTAAGTCCTGCTCTGACTCAGGCTTCTCGCTGTGGATTTCTTCACTCTCGGTCTCCAGCCCCTGGTCTGTGTACGTCGAGGGGTCGGCATAGCCGTTGTTCTCTTGTGAGAGAGGCAGGGGATTTTCATTCTCTGCCACAAAAAATTAGAAGTCATGAAATCATGAGTAGTTTATAATAGTTATCTTTACTAGAAAGACAGGGAGTTGAAGGTATTATCTATCCTCTGCGTCTCCAGTGTGAACAAGATGTACCAGATCACTGACTTCTTACCAGGGCAGTATTAAAATAGACATGTGATACCCCCATTCTGTGATGAACACGTTAAAAACCCAGTAATTTATAGATTTATGTTAAAGAGTCTTGTTTGTAGAACATTCCCTTATTAGTCTCGCACTGATATATTTGCTTTGAAGGGTAAAACTGTGATTTGATGTGTCAGGGGCACTTGACCAGCCTGTTAGCCTGGAGCTGCATGTGGGTTTCCTGAAAGGCAGATGTTATGTTAAAACATCAGATACCCCACAATTTCAAAGTTCTGGATGTTCCCACTTAAATTACATTTGTCATTCAGGTGCACTGTAAATACCACAGTACAACTGGGCACTGCCTTGTGGGGTTTGTAAAGGAGTAATAGTTCTCTGGCTTAGTTTAGCAGCAGGGGTTTCTTCTCCTGTAACAGACTCTCAGGTAGGGTGTTGCAGGTGGCATTGCTGTTTATGTTTGTTTAAAGCTGCTGCTACAATACAATTTTCATAAAAGACAGAAGTTACTGCATGGCAGGTGTAGAAAGCCTCTGCTCCTGTCATCTGCCTCGTTTAGTTTCCTTTTTCTAGTTATTTTAACCTATCATCAAAGTTAGAAATTTCTAGCAGTAACGGCTGAATTTTCTAACTCTATCTAAAGCTGTGGTAATAAATACAAATATATACACCACCACATGAAGGTACTTAAATTGCAGAGTATATATTTAACATACTTTAATTATAATATTCTTAAGTTGTAATATAGTTTGTAGTGGTGAAAGCAGTGTATCCTACTGAAGACAATGGTAAAGAACTTCCATGGACTCTGCAAAGCTGTCCCTGACATTTAAAATGTCATGGCCATAGAGATTCCCAGTGGTAGCCTTGGCCTTAACTCGTGGTTTCTCAGGTTGACTTGGAAGGTCTCAACCTAAATGTGTTTTATTTAAGCTCTGCCAAGCAAGCTGCAAGGAAACAGAAAACTTGCTGTCTCCAAGCAGAGCCTGTGCTGTTGGCACCTGAGATGTGCCTGTTAAGCGCAGCAGCAGGAGCGGAGGGCACAGCTCTGCCCTTAGGCACAGCCTGCAGGTGACATGGTTCTGAATCCCCCTGGAGCTGGGCACGCCTTCCAGGGGGCAATAAGGCTGTAATGTGTTAATGAGCACTTACCAAACAGGTACTGATAATCACTCAAGTGCCTTTTCCACCGAGAGCCGCCACAGGTGAAGATGATGGCTCTGACAAAGTCTCTCCCACAGAGCTTCATGGTGTTCCCTTCACCTTTGCCTTCCTGTGCTGTGATCAGGAGTGTGAGCGAGGCCAGCACCAGCACCGCGCCCCTCATGCTGCAGATGGGGTGCTTGGAGGCTGGTGTTAGTGGGACAGGAGGGATTCGTGAGGCTGAGGTAGTGAGTTCTGCTGCCACCCTCACCTTTATACCGAGGGCCCGTCCGCTCCACTGAGTAACGGCTCTTTCTGAGGATGACTTAATGTTTGCTAAAAACAAGCTGATGGCTTGTTTCCTTCCGGTGGTGCTTTATGTGCTTCAGGATTTGTGCTGGGATTTTGGTCACATATTAAAGTCTCCTTAAGGAGTTCCTTACGGAGCTGCTTTGCTACAGGAACATGTGTAGTATAACTTGTTTCTAGGGTGCAGGCTCAGTTCGATACCATTAATGTGTATGTTCTGCAAAAATGAGAGGGTGTTTGTTACAGGATTTGTAGATAATGGGTTTCACCCCTGTGTTTCCCACACAGCATGCAGCCTCTTCCCAGTCATGCCCATTATCACAGTTGGAGTGGCATCAGGTCTTTTTCTGTAAGTGATCCCAAACTAAGGAGTTGTTAACTCCTCCTATGATGTCCCCAGTTGTGTGCCTCTCCGTTACCTCTACCTTGTTCTTTTTTCACACTGACAACTGTGGACACTTTGGAGTAACCTGCTGGTGCTGAGCAGTCACTCACAACAAAATGGGGTACCGTGGGGGTTTTGTGGCTCAGGCAGGCACCTGAGCCTGCAGATGCCCTGCTCTGATTCCTGGTGTGCTGAGTGGTAGGATGCAATCCTGCAGCATATGGAGCTGGCTGTGAACTGGCCGTGACAAACTGTACGGAGTGATGGAGTTGGTTGTCAGTTTTCATCCATAGGTATTTGCCTGGAAGTAGCTCCAGTGCAGCTGCGTGGCTCAAATGTCTCTGCAGTGAGGCCTGTGGATGTGGCCCTTCTCCAAAAAGGCACAGGAAAGAGAGGGAGATGGCTCTAAACAGAGCAAGAACAGCTACAGATCAGGGTCCTGGCTGTGTTTTTCTTTTTGGTGGTAGCTGAAAGACACAAGTGGGTTCACTGGAGCAGGGTGGAGCAGTGTTACTGTGCTCCAGGACCAGAGGTTAGTAGCTTATGAGAGCGATCCCTTCCTGTTGCTTTGGATGTTGTTGGCTGCAGTTGCCATCAGCTTCTATAAAACCATCTTGCAATAAAATGCCTTAAGGAGAAAATTTGGCAATTATGAGGTCAGAAATTCTGTGATAAGAACAAAATACAGGAGGATCTTAGGAGATCTCTAGCACTTCCTAGAACTACAAGTGTTTTCCAGCACCATAATGTTCCAGATGACGAGTTTACACTGTGTACAGGGGGAATTACGATGTGTTACAGCCTTGACAGAAAGCTTGTTTTTTGCCAGTAGCACCAGTAAGTAAACAATCAGAACCACCAATGGAAAATATATGATGTATTTTGTTCAGATTTGTAATAATGATTAACACATGATTCACCTTAATGGGTGTCCTTCTTTGAAATGCACAAAGATTAATTTTATATCCAGGGTGAGCTTGCACAGTCCCTGTAAAATGTGCAGAACGCAGAAGGAAGTAAATGTTAATGCCTCACAAATGGTCTTTAACTTCAGTGATGTGTTTAAATGTTGGATGTTTATTGTCAGGCTAATGAGAGGGTCTGAGCGTTCTGTATCTATGGAATACGTGTCTTGAGATGTAATGCTTGAGGGAGCAGGCAGCTATCGCCCCCGTCAGCTGGTGGGCAGGGAGCTTTACTGCCAAGCTTTGTGTCACCCCGCTCCTGTGACAGAGATCCTTGGTCTTAGTGACGCATCTGTAGAGATGCTCTGTATTTTCTGTGAGCAGTCAGGCTCTGGAAATCCTCTAATACACCGTGGTCCAGCAGCCTGGACACTGTTGTGTTGTGTGAGGAGCTTTATGAAAGTGTCAGTGTGGAGCAGAGTGAGTTTAAATGGCAATTTTATATTATCCTAATTCATCAGGGGATGAACAAGGTTGGTCTCTCCTTGTGCCTGGTGTGAGCTGGTCTACAGCTCCTGGAGCACCCAATGCCACTCAAAGCTCAGCTTCTACTCTCAGTGGTGGTTTATGGGATGAGAGGCAAGATGCTTTTTCAGCCTGCAGAAGAGAAGGCTCCGGGGAGACCTTAGAGCAGCTCCCAGTGCCTAAAGGGGCTGCAAGAAACCTGGAGAGGGGCTTTGGACAAGGGCCTGTAGCGACAGGACAAGGGGAATGGCTTTAACCTGCCAGAGGAGAGATTGAGATGAGCAATTAGGCAGAAGCTCTTCCCTGTGAGGGTGCTGAGTCGCTGGCACAGACTTTTCCCAGAGAAGCTGTGGCTGCCCCATCCCTGGCAGTGTTCAAGGCCAGGTTGGACACAGGGGCTTGGAGCAACCTGCTCTAGTGGAAGGTGTCCCTGCCCGTGGCAGGGGGTTGGAGCTGGGTGAGCTTTAAGGTCACTTCAACCCAAACCAGTCTGGGATTCTATGATCTCATGGGAATTCCATTCATTTACTGTATGATCTCACAGGGGAGATGCAGGCTAGTCTGGTAGGGGTTTAGGCTGTGTTTTGGAGTGGCCTATGCGGGAGGTGGTTTTGGCTTTTTTGCTTTTTGAGTAACCCAAGGAGAAAATGCCTTGGTGGAAAAACCAAGGAGAAAACACCCACAGAGAAAAGATCACAGAGACCTTGGTGTTCCCAGCTCTGTATTACAGGCAAGGCCAGCTGTGTATTAATACTGTTTGTCTAACGGGGTGGGGGGGAACTTCTAGGGGAAAATTTAGAGCATTTGAAGGAAGTTTCTAACCAATATGGTTTCATGGCAAAATTTTAATAATTGAAAAAGAATAAACTGTTTCTGTTAAAACTACAATAGGTCTTTCTCACTGTCTGCCAGCCAAGAAGGGGTATTGTTTAGCTACTGTTAAACACCTGCAGCAGGACCAATTATATCCTATAAGGTAAAGCCTTAAACCTGTAAAAGAAGAGGAAAAAAAAAGAGCAGTGTGAGACGTGCAGTGATTCACAATTCCTATTTACAAACTGAGAGCAGAACTGCTCGCATGGCGAGCACCCAGCAAACAGGCTGAGGTAGTTTGTGTTGTGTCAGCTGATTCTTCTTTGGAGCTCTGGTAATACACTGCTTACCTCTAACAGTGCTCCTTGAAAACAGCATTTTTTGGCAGGCCTGCTTGGACTGTGTTTGTAGTGTCAGCAACAAACATATATCTTGTTTTTCAAGGAAATTAATTTTCAAGATGATACATGTATGGTATGGAGACAGGCTGAGGGATGTGGGTTGCTCAGCCTGGACAAGAGAAGGCTCCTTAAGGTGAGACCTTAGAGCAGCTCCAGTGCCTAAAGGGGCTACAAGAAACCTGGAGAGGGGCTTTGGACAAGGGCCTGTAGGGACAGGGCAAGGGGAATGGCTTTAACCTGCCAGAGGGGAGATTGAGATGACAAGGGCCTGTAGGGATAGGACAAGGGGAATGGCTTTAACCTGCCAGGGAGGAGACTGAGATGACAATGGCCTCACTTTTATTTTTTAAGGGAACTACCTTTTTGCTCTGTGTTTACAGCACTTGGCAAATGAGGCTGGTAATTACCAGAATTTCTGAACACAACACTGCCACTTGTGAATTATTAATCTGTAATACCCTAAGAATGAAGCTTAGATGGACATCAGTGTGGGTGGATCAGAGAAGGGTAGCTTCTGGAAGAGTGAGGGCAATACAGAGCCAAAGGGCTGATGGGTTTGCTGCCACCAGCAAAGTGAGACTGTCTTGGTGGTGGCCATGAGAGGGCAGGTCCTGTGTTGTCAGCAGGTACAGGCATTCTGCCAAGTACAGTCACCTGCAGTCTGCTTTTAGAGACAGCTCCACCTTCCTGCCCTTGACCCAAGGGTCCGTCCCAAATCCAGCTGTGGCCAGCCTCTGGATTTGTGATAAGTGAAACCTAAAGTTCAACGTTGACTTCACTGTTCCTGAGGTTTCTAGTGGTATGGCATGCAGAGGAGCAGGAGCCACCTCGGGATTTAATCTGCTCATGGGATTGTATCTGATTCCACCTGTTTCAATATTTATTAGCTAGTGTTTAACAGAAGGCCCCTTGCAGAGGAATGAAGTGCTAGACAAGCACACAGGCTTCTGCGAGCTACCACCTTTCCCATGTGGATCATACCTTACTACTGTTGGGAGCAGCCAGGTTCTGCAACAAAAACACACCGACTTCTCCTTGACTGTCTCCTACGAGAAGGCAGTCGGTGTTCTTAGCAAAGAGGACAGATGTGAATTTGACTGTTGGGTTGGCAAAGCGAGACAGCACGGGCTCCAAGCTGCAGTGGAGGCAAGAATAAACAGGTCACATTGTGTTGACTGAGCCTGATAGATGTTGCCTGGTTTACGTTCTATGTTCTAGATTAACTCAAAAACTTAAGCAATGAAACAGTGTTTTGTTTAGGTCTCTACCAGAACTAAAATCCCAGCTGCTAGTTACTAAGATATCCTGGCTGCCTAAAATCTGTTCTATTGCCTGATATGGGCTGGGGGGTGACATCTTTATTATATGGAGAATTTGCTTTTTGCTACCACCAGATTTGGCAGGCTCCTACTCCACGTGGGCTTCATGTGGTTGGTAGTACTGAATGGGGCAGCCCAGCAGCGCAAGGCCACAGATTAAGGTGAGATGTGCACGTGCTTTACAGCAGAGGGGAAACATGACAGGTGCCTCAACTTCTGACCATCTTGTCTTTATGAAAGGTCCAAAGTGTCTCAGTTCTGTTACTTGTCCTTTTAACTGTGGCAGAAATCTATGATTTCTGCAGGAAAAAACCCACGGTTTTGCCCTTTATCAGTTCCATAAAGCACCCAGCTCCTTCTCTTGTAATCACAATTCTCTGGTAACTACCATGTGCTGTTACAAAATGAGTATTTTAAAATGCAATACTATCAAGAACTGAGCAAGCAAATGGCAGGGAGCTGACCTGACCTGGTAACAACGCTGATCAGGCAACAGCGTGCAGCCTTTGTGCCATTAAGTTTCAGAATCATCTTTGAGAAAACTATTTACTTACATGCTGACCCTAAGATCCCAAATTTCTACTCTGCTTTCATTCACTGCTGCAAACATGAAGGCTGATTTTGGAGACCACATAACATCATGAACAAAAGCACTGGCAGAACTGAAGGTTAAAACGGGTGTCTGTGAATCCTGGTGCCACAGGATAATGCTCCAGTCTGCAGAGCAGCTGAGGAACATGTCAGTGCTGAGAGGGTTCCAGGCGACTTTGTACACAGGACCCTTGGGGTTTGGGAAGAAACAAAGAACTTTGTGTTATTTTAGAGCTACAGCCTCCCATGATGAGTTTTAATAGGGACCTTTCATGGAAATCCCTGTCTGTCCTCTGACCTTAAGAGCAAAACCAGCATCATGTGTCACCCACTGGAAATTAGGATGGAGCTGATGTGATAAGGCAGGAGAGATCTTGGGAATAAAAAGCATTCAGCTGATTCTGTCCCTTCCCCAGTTGTTGGGAGACTGTGATGATAAGAAGGCAGCTTCTTGGATGAGGCAGAGACTTACCACAAAAGAAGTGCTGTTAATGTTCTGCCACCTTTCTCTCAGAGGTGAGACTATTTAACTGTGGTTTGCAGGACAGTCGCATTACTGATTGTTTTCTTAATATAAAGCCAGAATTAAAGCTTTAAGCCAGTTTATAATACAAGTTTTGATAACTTACTTAAAAATCTTTGTAGTAGAAAGTGATCCTATAAGACTGTGATGCTTTATACTATGGGAATTGGTTCCTAATAGAAGTTGTTTAGATTTGTTGCAGATGTTTTGTTTAGTAAAAATAAGTGAAGGAGCTAATACATTTGTGAACTTAATTGAGCAGTTTCTGCTGTCGTCGCTTTTTCTATGTATCACTCACCTTATGGCCTCTGTATGTCTTTAGAAACTGCCCATTGCTTGAACAAGAGCATTGGTGGATGCAGCCCTCTTCTGTTCCAGCAAGATAAAAGTTTGTATCCTGAAAAAAAGGTAAAAGTTGCCTAAATGGGATTAACCTATTTCTCACTCATCTGAAAGTCTGTGAAAGGGCTGGCTGAGTTTGGCAGGGACAGTCCCCTGAGGAAGTAGGGTAGAGCTGCCAGGCTGTTGTGCACTGAGTTGTTGAGGAGTATGTGCAGTAGATGCAGTGGTGCCAGAGTGTGTGGGATTTGTGATGTGTGTTCTGTGTGCAGAGCATACACTGTGAGTTCTGACTCCTGAAAATCTCAGACTTTCTGCAACCCACATGGGCAAACACATGAATTCCTCACGTGCTCTGTGGACAATATTCAGCCGGCTAAAGAGGAGGAGCACAGCCATGTGGAGCCTGGGCTCAGGAGGTGCTGAGCAGTCAAGTTCTCACTGATGTGACCAACACACAGAGATCTGCCCAAGGTGAATGTGAGTAACATGGCTGAAATGATGTAGTTGTTCTCACAAAGGGGTTACTTGTTTGGTTTAACGTTTCATCCATCTTGGGTAAAACCATCCTTAGGTAGATTTGTTTCAGAACTAAATATGCTTCAAGTACCAGCGCCAAGTCCCAGCCTAATGCGTATTAAAGTAGCTCCAGCTGAGGATCTCACCCCTGCTGTGTGGTTTTCCCAGATAATACTTTAGCCAGGAAGGACGTTCTGAGCCTACCTTTGGATGGAAGTCAAAGCACATCCCAGCTGCCTGTCGAGATATCAGCGCTTTGCTTTTCCTCTCTTTCTTACCTGGTAATCTTTTCTTCTCACTTTCTTTTCGCTTTATTTTCATCAGATCTGTGCAAATAGCAAGAGGTTTTGTCAAACAGGAATGTGACAGTGCTACGAGTAACTCGTGCTTCTTTGGAATGCTCTTAGATGTTTTGTGTATGATAACTGGTATAAATGTCACCTGAAATGAAATGGAGCAATTCAGGTGCTATTGCTGTGCAGGAACGCTGCAGGGGCCAGTGCTTACCAGTGCAGTCGAGTCTTTTCTGTATGTACCACTCGGTTATTCGTCCGTCTGCTGAGATACAGAGCAGTCTCTCTCTTTTGCCACCTCCTGCCTCACCTCTGTCCTGTTCTACCCACCTCAGTTGCCACACAGGACCTGTATGTTTATTTGGGGATTCACTGGGACAAAAGATGCATGTGATAAATCATGGGTGAACAAAGACAAGAAATAACTAACCTTCCACTTTGTAATAAATGTCAAGTCTTATGACAAAAGTATTGTTAGCTTTTCTTAAAACCAAAACAAAAGCAATCTGAACATTGGCTGTTTTCTCCAGGGAACTTTTTCTTTTATCAAGCATGTTTGATATTTAGGTTCAAGGCCCTGTTAATGTGCTGACACACCTTTCATTGATGCCTGAATCATGAAATCAGCCTGCAGGAGAGTGCCTTAGACCTGGGAGCTGCCCTTAAAGATACATGTCTCCCTGATTCCCCCCACCCCCATTTTCTTTTTAATGCTCCTGCTTTCTTTTTAACTCCTGCTTATCCCTCCCCTGTTCTGATGTTCTCTCCTTGTTTGACAAGTGGAATCAGTGAGAAAACACCAAAATCTGCGACTGGTTTCCCATAAGGATTTATTATGTGGGGCAGGGTTGTCTTAGTAAGTACATGGAGTATGAAATGGTATGTGGTGGTAACTTGCAGCGTTTTCATAGAGCATGGTACTCATTTGTTTCACCTCTCCAACATGGGGAACTCGCTTTGTATGCACAGTAACAGCACACGGAGTGTCATGCCCAAGACAAGGACTGGTGGCGTTAAAGTAATACAAGCATTTATCAGCCAGAGTAAGAGTAAAGAACGATGGCAGTACAGAAGGAGAATGCTGGTGGCTGAGGATTGGGTTGTTACTATTCCCTCAGCTCCTCACTTGTGGCTATTCCTTTACTTGTTAAGAGGTGACCAAGCTGGGAGGAGATGTGCAGTTGTTGCCTTACCTGCTGTCCAAGAGCACGGTGTCGTTCCAGTTCTGTACATCATAGATTGCGACAGATCCATTGTACATTCCAACTGCCAAGAGATTCGGGCTTGCCATGGAAAAATCCAGAGCAGTAACACCATACTCACACTGGAAAACACGCTCTGGCCACTGACCAGGAGAAAAACACAAGGGTGTTTTAAGTTAGTTTCTTAATTTACCTCGGTCTTCTCAACACTGGATACTGAATTGCCAGGCTCTGCTGGAGAATTCAAGTGCTGGTGGCCATAGTGACTGCTTCTAGACAGAAATCAGGTACTATATTCTAAATGGTTCAGTTTATTTCAGTCTGGAGAAGAGAGGCTCTGGGGAGACCTTAGAGCAGCTCCAGTGCCTAAAGGGGCTCCAGGAAACCTGGAGAGGGGCTTTGGACAAGGGCCTGTAGGGACAGGCCAAGGGGAATGGCTTTAACCTGCCAGAGGGGAGATTGAGATGAGCTCTGGGGCAGAAGCTCTTCCCTGTGAGGGTGCTGAGGCGCTGGCACAGACTTTTCCCAGAGAAGCTGTGGCTGCCCCATCCCTGGCAGTGTTCAAGGCCAGGTTGGACACAGGGGCTTGGAGCAACCTGCTCTAGTGGAAGGTGTCCCTGCCCGTGGTAGGGGTTGGAACTGGAGGAGCTTTAAGGTCCCTTCAACCCAAACCAGTCTGGGATTCTGTGATTTCTTGCTGCAGCTGATGTAATTAGGGAAAAATGAAGACTATGCAGAAATATTACACTGTAAAATAAGTTAGATGGGCCTGCTCCAAACCAAACACCTAAAAATCAAGTGCTACAAGACTGAGATATATGAGTACAGTGTGAAGGTTTTGTTTGTTTGATTTGGTTTCTTTTCTTGGATTGGAAAGGATAACCCTTAAATTTAAAATTCACTTGTTCTCTGTGATGAGAGTTTGGAAGTATTGAACTAATGGCCTATAAATTTTGAAAAACAAAAGGTAAATGGATTTATTTTCAGGTTTGTTGTGCTCAAGACTTTTTTCCAGTCTACTTAATGATTTCTACATACCTGGGCCTACCCACAGTAGTAACAGAACAGGTTTACAGTCTTGGGTAGGTGGCTTTAGGGATTGGAAATGGGGTACAGAGATCTGCATTGCTACTTTGCCTGGCATAGACTGGTACTACCTGTAGTAGCCATCTGTTACTTGCTTGGTGGCCTGTGTGCAGTGAGTTTAGTTCCTGGGAACAGATGTCCATGGTATCAAACCACCAGTGCAGTCACCTCTGTTGGAAGTGTCAGTTGAGAGGACGGACAGGCACAGAACTAAACTGCTTCCTACAGGTGCTTTCCTGGGGTCAAGATTTAAGCACATTGCTAGGTACTGTTGTCAGTCAGTTTTCCAGAGATGTTTGGTTTGGGATAGCAAATTCAACCTCACTGCTAGGTCTTGCTTTTAGAAATTGTAAGAGGGAAATATATAGAGCAGAAATAGTGTAGCAGGAAAATGTATTGAGGAAAAAGAAAGAAAACAAAGTTGCTGCTCATTACCATGGGGTTCTTCAGTGACCAGCAGCAGGCCAAGCCTTTCTTCTGGCCTTTAAAATCAAATGCTCCATAACCAACAGCTAAAAGATCCTGGAAGCACAGATGAACAGAGATACCTCAGTTTCACTGGGAGTTCATTTGTGTATTTCTAAAAGGCAACGTTCTGTTAACACTGACTAAGCGCAGAGTGTGGAAAAATAATGCTCATGTGCAAGTGGCGTAACACACAAGAACAGCAGAATTTCTAGAGTACTGGAAGCTGGTTCAAATAAAAGTGCATTTATAGCCACTGTCAGTTGTGTTTGCAATCCCCACTCCTGCCAGCATAAAAATATGTCCCTTTCCAGAGAAACTAACACTTTAAAAGGTATTTGTTTGCCCTCTAATTCTAAGATTGAAGTCTATAAACGTGTCCAACTTAATCATATCTGGGCATCTGGTGTACTAACAGTGTGAAATGGTCTTTATGTTCTCTCATTTTTCCCATGGGGCAATCTTCCTGGTTTTATGTTTCTCATCCTCACCTGCTTTTTACTTTCCTTCCATTCATTATTTTTGTTGTGGCCATAAGAGAGCTCTGTTGGAAAAACTGAGCCTTACGTTGCTGTGAAAGCGGAGATGTCTGAGTCAGCCTCACCTCCACTGAGACTGAACTGAATGAACTTAGGCCAGCTGCTTAGAAATCTGTGCCTGTTATGATGCTTCTCGTCCTTAAAGTTAGATGAATGCTGCTTTCTTGGGAGACTATAGTTAGAAATAAAGATGTGGTATCCTGAGAAGGCTCGGGGGAGACTTTATAGAAGTCTTCCAATACCTAAAGGGGACTTGCAAGAAACCTGGAGAGGGGCTTTGGACAAGGGCCTGTAGGGACAGGCCAAGGGGAATGGCTTTAACCTGCCAGAGGGGAGACTGAGATGAGCTCTGAGGCAGAAGCTCTTCCCTGTGAGGGTGCTGAGGCGCTGGCACAGACTTTTCCCAGAGAAGCTGTGGCTGCCCCATCCCTGGCAGTGTTCAAGGCCAGGTTGGACACAGGGGCTTGGAGCAACCTGCTCTAGTGGAAGGTGTCCCTGCCCGTGGCAGGGGCTTGGAGCTGGATGAGCTTTAAGCTCCCTTCCAACAGAAACCAGTCTGGGATTCTATGATAAATTGTGATGAATAAATCCATCAATGGTGATAAAGTTTAGCAGTAGGAGGGTTAACTTTCAGCTTCCAATTCTGTAACAGACCTAGTCTATTATCTTAACGTTGTTGTTCAGGCGGCTGCCCCTGGTAAACTAGACCAACGAAATTAAATTCTGGACCAGTTAAAGCTGTTGTGATAGATTTTGTAAGAAAAGTCTATTGCAGTGGTCCAACCTGTAGGATAATGTAGCAATATTGTTATATAAAAGGACAAAATGCAGAGGGTGGGATGCAAAGACAACCCACCTGACTGTAGGGATGAATCCATCTCTCTGACATCCCCTCCCAACAAAGTACATCAAAATGAGGGGTTTATTTTCACACCAACAATGGCTTAGACCATTTTGAAACAGCTTAGAAGAAGATTTGTGAACTCACTGGGTTTACTTTGCTCCAGGCCATACTGCTCACGCTGTGACCATTAGTTAAGCCACACGTGTAAGACCACAGCCGTTCCAGTGTGGGAATTGGTGCAGTTTCTTCTTTTAGAGCTGACAGAATTGGTGGGTCAGTGAATGCTTCCTTCTGCTCATCCTCTTGCCTGTCAAGCTTGTCTTGTTCAGCTTCTTTTTTATCTCCCTCCGTACCACTACTGTCTGGGGTAACATCAGGATCTAAACCACACCAATATGGTAGAGTCTGAGTAGTAACATTTTGCTCATCCAACTCCAGTCATTCGCATCAGAAGAAAAATTTACCCTTTCAGCAAATATTTTGTAGCAAAAAACCCAAAATGAGGTAAAGATTTGGAGAATTAAGACATCCTAACTTCTAAAACCACAGCTAAAGTGTTGATGGGGCTGGATTGGGCTGTGGTGTGCCAAGTGTACTCCAGGGGCTTAATAAGTGGGTTTAACTACCCAGCAACAAGTTAGGAATGTATGTTCACCCCCTACGAGGAGTGTTTCTAATCTCTCATCTTTAAAAATGTGTCTAAACAGGGATTTTCTTCTAGATGCCAGATTTTAAAGAGCCACACTTACACCTTGATGCTGCAACACCATAGCTAAGTTTCGTGGTGCTGTAGTAAGTTGCTCATTACTTGGGAAAATCAAGTGTAGGGCATATTTTTAGACTGTTTGCGAAGTATTTTTTGTTTACCCTCCCCTTTATGTAATGTACAAATCATAAATTGATCTCAGATCACTGTTAGCACAGTAGGAACACAGTAACTGCCATAGTCCTCCTGGCCTTCATTGTGCTCTCACTGTAGTTAGTTCGTGAAGAGTGACAGGATATAACAGTGTCATTGCCTGAGAAACTGTAACTCTCTAGGACATGGAGGTACAATATCAGCAGTGTGGATCTGCCTTTGATTTTTATTTTAATCCCTATGTTAACTTGGAATTCCTGTACAAGGTAAAATATTACTTAGAACATGATCCAGGGAATGCCTCCTACAGCCTGCAATGAATGTGCATTGTTAAACACTGAACATCCATCAGGCTAAAACTTCTCTTTACCGTCAGTGTCCTCATAAAATAAATGAAACACCAAAAAAAAACCCACCGAAGACAATGTAAAAGACATTGCAATGAAAACAGGTAGTTGCAGAAGTAGCAGAATTAATCTGTATCTTAACTGTCAGGAAACAAGTTTGACTAGTACTTTGAGTAAGTCTCAGTTTGTGGTGATGAGAGGAGGACTCATTTGTTCAATTTTTCCACCAAGTATGGTAGGGATGTGTGTTAAAAGTGAGTTTCAAACTACAAAGTGCATGTTGGCATCTCCTAACGTCTCCTTTCCTTTGTCTACTTCTTAAATGACTTGTCTGTAAAGACATTGGAGGAGGGACAGGACTCTGTGACTCAATAGCATGCAAAGCCTTGTGCTGAAAACAGGGTAGTCGATAAGAATCAAACCTAGAAGGATGGGAAATTGCCGATAAGCTGCAAGTTTGGGTTGGAAAATATTCTCCATTAGAATCCTCTCCATGAAAAATAAACCCTCCTGAAGGTTTTCTGGTATTGGGAGAGCTTCTGACTGGCACTTCTCCTCCTCCTCTTGGTTTTTGGCAACAACAGCACTTTCCGAAGTCACAGAAGTTGTGCTGCCTGACAACAGATAACACAGGAAAAGCTAGTTTGAACATGAAAATACTTAGCACATAAAAATCAAGGGGATAAGAAATCTCCTCTTCCTCCATCTGCAAAAAGCATAGAATAGTGGAAGTATTTTTTGATCAAAATATACTTCCACTATTAATTTCTTCTTGCTTTAATTTTGTTATTTTCTTGCTGAAATAGTATGATGAGACACTTCTGGAGTTGTTCACAATTGGTGTTTTGCTTCTACTGTCCTAAGTAAATACCAGCAAACTTTGTCACTGACTATTTATCTGTATTTAAAGTAATGATGGCAGTTCACAGACAAGGTCTCAGTGCAGACCTGTCCAAGACTCTTTAGCAAACTCTCTTTCAAGTGTCAGGCAGGCAGACCAAGCATTTTCTTCACACACCATAGGGATGTGTGTGGTTTAGAAGTTTGAAAACATGGCAGGAATGTCAAACTGGAAGAATGTTACCTTTGTTAGAAGAGACAGGGGTAGTCTGATCCTGCTCTTTAGTGGTGTGAGGTTTGCTGCTTGTCTCAGTTGCCTTCTCTGTTTTGTTGTCTGTGCTGCCTTCTGTTTTGAACATTGGTTCTATTTCCGATGCGTTAAATGTATCGTAAAAGTCCCAGGAAGTGACCATCTCCCCTAGGAATGAATTACACTGTGTTACACAAGTCTCTTGTTTCAGTATGTTGCTATAAAGGTAGATTTAAATGAGATCTTAGTTCTTCCTTGTGAGGGTGGTGGGACACTGGAACGGGTTGAATGGAGAAGCTGTGGCTGCCCCATCCCTGGCAGTGTTCAAGGCCAGGTTGGACACAGGGGCTTGGAGCAACCTGCTCTAGTGGAAGGTGTCCCTGCCCGTGGCAGGGGGTTGGAACTGGAGGAGCTTTAAGGTCTCTTCCAACTCAAACCACTCTGGGATTCCCTATGATAAGGACTATGTACAGCTGAGCAAAGATTTGCTTTCTGCACTGTGCTCCCAACTGTTTGGCTGAGGAGGTTTGAAACCAACTGTGGGTCAGAGAAGGCTGTAGCAACACCTGCTGTGTGACTGCAGCAGCTCCAGTGGGGTCTCCTGGGTATGTGGCTTCCCTTCAGCAGGGTCAAACAATGCTCCACAGCCTTCCCTTTGCACGCTCAGCTTTTCAAACGTGGGTTGGAATGAGCTCTGCTGATACTCAAGGCATGCAAAAAGGGGGAAGATATGTTTTTCAAATCAGATCAATATCTATTTTCCCCCCATCCTTCCCCCCCTCATTTTACATACAGTAACAAAAACAAAGGGAAAGTGTTTGGAATGGCAATTCCCATGGTTTTCTTTGGCCTCCTACACTAAAAAAAATGCCCTTAGTGAGGCAAAGCTCAGCACATGAATCTATAACCTTGATATTCCCCTGTAACCTTTTTTTAGAGCATTGAGGCTGAACATTGTGTAAAATTGCATTTATCTTGTGAGACTGCCAAGATTTTGTGCTGTCCCCAAGACACTGAATCTCAGACCAGGGGTTCTCTTTGCATTATGGCAAATAGAAGTAGAAACCAACATCACCGAGAAGCAAAGGGGAAAAAAGGGAACTGTGTCCTTTCATATTTCAGGAGCATGATTGAGTATTAGGGGGAGTTCTGCCTCCTGAGCAGCAAACTCTGCTTGCAGGGTGCTGAGGCAGGAGGGACACAGCAGCTCTCTGCTAATGTAATGCCTGTTTCATTGCAAGGGATACAGTGCACCAGCACCAGTGCTGGAGTTTTGTGAAGGACAGAAAAGGTCAGCACAAATCACTGTAGCTCTGGAAGTGGAAGTTGAGGAGACATCTCCTGCTTAGAGGTGGAAGATAGAAAGAAAACCCTTTCCTCAGTATCCCAACTGTGCACAGGGAGTCTGCTGAGGTCCCACAATCCAGCTGTATGCTGGAGTTTGCCCAAATAAATGTTTAATAAGTAAACTGAATGCTGGAGAGGGACTCTTCATGAGGGACTGTAGCAATAGGACAAGGGGTGATGGCTTTAAACTGAAATGGGAAGTTCAGGTTAAATATAAGGAAGAGGTTCTTTACTGTGAGGGTGGCGAGGCACTGGAATGGGTTGCCCAAGGAAGTTGTGAATGCTCCATCCCTGGCGGTGTTCAAGGCCAGGTTGGGCAGAGCCTTGGGTGCCATGGTCTAGGGTGAGGCATCCCTGCCCATGTCAGGGGGTTGGAACTAGATGATCTTAAGGTCCTTTCCAACCCAAACCATTCTATGGTTCTAATAATGAACTGCCAAGGGTACAGTGCAGTAAGTGAGAGCCTGTTCTTATTAAATACCCTTTCTATATGGGACTTGGGAGCTTTACCTTTGTCTTCCATGATGATTCTGTCACATTGCACCTCCTTGTTCTTGGTGGCTCCGTTGATGGTTTGCATTGATTTTGCCACAAAGCGGTCGTCATCAGCCTTCCTGTTGCACATGTCAGTGTAAACCTTGTTCCGCTGCCTTGGAAAGAAGGGGAGAAAAGTGTACATTGACTGTCTGAAAACCATTTGCATTCAACTTCTCAGTGTATTTAACCACAACTTGGACAGGAGAGGATACTCCATGGCACAAATTTACCACTCGGGGTTTTTTGGATTGCTAGATTTTATTTCACTCTATGTATTGGCT
This sequence comes from Strigops habroptila, assembly GCF_004027225.2. Classification (NCBI taxonomy): domain Eukaryota; kingdom Metazoa; phylum Chordata; class Aves; order Psittaciformes; family Psittacidae; genus Strigops; species Strigops habroptila. The sequence continues at coordinate 61,692,212 of NC_044284.2, forward strand.
TTCAGCAGCTATTTGTGACCTTGTGGTGCTGTTCTAAACCAGAAATGGCCTGCAAAGGTAGACATCAGGTGTGCCAGCTACCTTTGGTGGGTTCCAGGGGGGTTCAGAAGTATGTAGCTCTCATCTCTTGGAATGAAGGGCAGTGCATCCAAGAGACAGAAATGAAACTAGAGTATTTCTGTTTCATCCAGCCCTCAGGTTCTTAGGAATGGTCAGTGGGGATTACGAACCTTTTTCTACTGTTCTGGTTTCAATATTCTAACTGCAGATGGAGGTGATACCACACCTTAGATCACAAACAGGCTGCTGTGCTCAGGGGGAGTCACTGTCTGTTCCTGTACGGTTGGCACTGTGTGCTGTGTACACTGGCTAAGTCTGATTCACAGGATGCTTTTCCTCTTCCCTCTGCCCCAAAATCACATCAGTGTGATTCACAGGCAGTGGGGGTTGGAGTCCTACCATGAGCATTGTATGTATATATTTAAATAAAAAAGTATTTTAGGCAGAAGCTCTTCCCTGTGAGGGTGCTGAGGCGCTGGCACAGGGTGCCCAGGGAAGCTGTGGCTGCCCCATCCCTGGCAGTGTTCAAGGCCAGGTTGGACACAGCGGCTTGGAGCAACCTGCTCTAGGGGAAGGTGTCCCTGCCCGTGGCAGGGGGTTGGAACTGGGTGAGCTTTAAGCTCCCTTCCAACACAAACCAGGCTGGGATTCTATACTAGGAGAAAAACCTCCCCTAGGTCAGTTGTTTGACTTGCCAGCTGCAGTCCAGTGCATCCCGGGCTTTGGGGCTTGCCTGTGACAAGGCTAGCAGTCTGACACCCATCATGGAGAGAACTTTGCTGCACTCTGTCCCAGCCAGCTCCTGGGAATAAGCCAAACCCTGGGTGTTCTGGGTTAACTCCCTACCAAAGTTCATGGCAGTCCAGGGAGGAGACTCTGGAGTAGAAACACACCAGGTGCAACTAAGGGGGTACACAATATTTTAACAGGCGAGGTCACTCGTGGTGGGGTGAGGTTTCTTCTAGGTAGGAGCACTGTGAAGAGCCTCAGGGGAAGCCTGAAGAGTTTGTTTGTATTTTTGTTACTAATACATGAGTAGCTGTAAAGCTACACACAAGAATCAGTGCAAATGTTTGTGATTTCAGACTGTTTTCGTTAAAATTAAATCCTGTCATTCACGTATTCCACACTTCTCCATCTCCTCTTTCCCCCATCCCCTGTGTGTTCTCTGGTTACCATCCCCTGCCTTTGCTAATCTGCCCTTTTTACCAGTGAAAGAGAGAACTAATTTACTCAACAAGATGGAGTTGTAAGAAATTTAAGCTGTCGTGTCAAAAGAGTGACTCGAGCCCAATGTGGCTTTAAACAAAGGTGGAATGACAGGCTGTAGTAGTCAGAACACTGAACCTGTGCGTAAGCAGCCTGTTGAGGACTTTGCCACCAGCAGAAATTGGGTGTGCTGAGCACATGTGTGTGCACACAACTACAGAGATACATACAGAACTCTGTCAGCATCTTCTGACTCTGTAGACATCACAACAGCTGGCAGATTCAGTATCCAGATAGTTTCTGTCTCTGTGAGGTAAATATCCACTCTCCTATCTAAGTCTGCTTCTGTCAGTTCTTCTTTTATCTCCTCTTGCCTCACCTGCACATCTGAAAAATGAGATGAGATCCACAAGTGAGACCTTTTGTGCTCTAAATGTCAAAGAAGACAGATTAATGCGAATACTATTGAATGATCAAGAGCCAAAAGTTGTGAGGCACTGAGTGAAGTGCTGGGCACCTCACAGCCACTGGCTGCAGTGTCTCACAAATCACAGTGCTCTAAAGAAGAATTAAGCCTTTAATTATACAGCACATGTTCTTTACCAGGGAAACTAAGAGTTGTGTCCCCTCGAGAGCCAGGCTCCGCCGTTTCATCCAGTACAGACTCAGTCATTGAGGCGTTTGATATGGAAGTGGTGCTGCTTCCATGTGTCCTTCAGGAACAAAGAAAGAAGCAGAAATAGTATGTGAGGGTCCAGATGTCGGTTAGCAAAATGCCACAAAAATAGCAGTGTTGTTACCAGGATAAAGCATGAGGACTGTAAGAGCACATACGGTGATGGTTGTGTTGTGAAAGGAGTCGCAGAAGGCTTAGGAAAGAAAATAAATGGTTTGAAGAAGACTTAAAAAGCAAGAATTCCTCTGACAGCGTATCCTGAGGAATTAAAGAGCTGATGGCAGAGAAGCTACTGAACTCTTGGATTCAGCCTTAGCATATAATAACATGAAGTGTTGGCTGCACACTGCGTGGTAAGGCGCACCCACAGACAGCACCCATCTCCACCAGGGTTCAGATCCCTTGGTGCTTCGCATGTGCTGAAAAGCACCAGAAACTCATTTGAAGGGATCAGCTTGTTAAAAACCATTGGTGACGTTCACAGAGGGGGTGGCTGTGAGAATGAGAGGTAAAACTCAAACCTCGGTGCAGCTGGGAGGTTTGTCAGCAGGTTTTCTCTGCCTCAACAGCTGGGCAGGAGCAGTTACGCCAAAAGCAGTTGAGAAAGACAGTTTTTAAGGTTTGCATTTAAGACTAAAGTGAAATAGTTTAATTTTGTCTGTTAAATGAAGCCCTCTTGTCTCAAAAAAGGATGTGTTTAGTTTTCAGGAGATACTTTGTATTCTGAAGTCGGTTTTTTGTGTCTGTTTGCTCCTGGTTAACATCCCTTCCTCTGGGATTATCCTTTCGAACAGCCAGCCTAGGAAACACGACAAAGAGAGTTCCCAAAGAGCAATCCCTCCTCCTCAGACTTCACCATGGCACTAACTTTGCCAAAGAAAACAGTAAATAAAGCTTTTCTTTGTGTTTTATTCCCAGTGCTGACTTTACCAGTCTTTTAGTCCCTTTGACTGAACACATAACATCTCCTCTTGTGCAGTCTGAGTGTGCACACACCGTTTGATACACTGATGTGCTTCATTATGTTTCATTTGAAACACAAATAGTCCTTTACCTTCATTTGCATGACTTAATTGAATCTGTCACCCCAAGAGAAAATGGCTCAAGTCCATTGACTTTGTTTATTCCCTCTGTGCTGAAGGTTTGTAAATAAAGCTCCTAAGTAGTAAAATGTGTAATTCATCAGCTTTAACTCAAATGTTTTTGTATAAGAGCATCTTTTGAAATGGATGCACATAATCACACGGTGGTAATTTGCTTAAATTGGTTTCAAATAGAGGATTCTTACTGTGTTAACAGTATGTAGGTATTTGAACTGAGAGGTTCAAGTTTGTAAAAAGGGCTCTCTGTGCTTAATAAATGTCATTAAAACAGGCAAAATACTTAAAAATAAGTTTGTAGCTCTTCAGTGAAGCCAGGCCTCATGTTTCCAAAGCATTTCTCCATACCCACAGATGGGCAGGTGTTGATATATTCCAGTTTTGGGAAAAAAAACAGCCAACCAAGCTTGGGGAAGGCAGAAAGGATCTGAAGTAGTTAAAGGGAGTGTATTAACAAGCTGCAAGTGCCCCATCTCTGCTGCACAGCCTTGTTCAGACAACCAGAACACGACCTCCTCAACCTTTAAACAGTGTTTTGTGGCGTATCTGTGTGTAGGTTCTGTTGTAACTTTGTGTGCAGCCCTCACCAGTACAAAGCCTGCTGCTTCGGTGGCATCGGGTTTGAACCATGAGCTGCTCATCACAATCTCTAAAAATGGCCCATTCTGGTATGTTACCTAAAAATATGTGCTTTAGGAATCATAGAATCCCAGCCGGGTTTTTGTTGGAAGGGACCTTAAAGCTCATCCAGTTCCAACCCCTGCCCCGGGCAGGGACACCTTCCACTAGAGCAGGTTGCTCCAAGCCCCTGTGTCCAACCTGGCCTTGAACACTGCCAGGGATGGGGCAGCCACAGCTTCTCTGGGAAAAGTCTGTGCCAGCGCCTCAGCACCCTCACAGGGAAGAGCTTCTGCCTCAGAGCTCATCTCAGTCTCCCCTCTGGCAGGTTAAAGCCATTCCCCTTGGCCTGTCCCTCCAGGCCCTTGTCCAAAGCCCCTCTCCAGGTTTCCTGGAGACCCTTTAGGCGCTGGAGCTGCTCTAAGGTCTCCCCTTCAGGAGCCTTCTCTTCTCCAGGCTGCCCCAGCCCAGCTCTCTCAGCCTGGCTCCAGAGCAGAGCTGCTCCAGCCCTCGCAGCAGCTCCGGGGCCTCCTCTGGTCTCGCTCCAGCAGCTCCACGTCCCTCTTGTGCTGTTGCCCCAGAGCTGGATCAGGACTGCAGGGGGGGTCTCCACAGTAGAGGGGGAGAATTGAAGGAAGGAGAATTTGAGTGAAATCAGAGATATCACAGGAGCGTGTGCTGCAGTCTGCTTCCACCTGTGTGTGAGCATTCCAGGAGGAGTTCCAGCATAGTCATGAGTACAGATAAATTCCATTCATTCTACTTGTGCTAGTCCCCAAATTTTAAGTGAAGACTGACAGGTGTGTTTGTGTACTTGGACAGCAGAGTGTATTCACCAGCCCTGCATAGTAACGCCAGCTCCCAAGCTCTCTGAAGAGCAGGAGTGTGGCTGCTGCAGGTTTGAGGCTGGATTTAAGAACCAGTGCATTGACTTACCATGAGAAAGAGGCTAAACTAGTTCCTGATGGCTGCTGCGTGGGAAAAAGAGCAAGCAAAAGGGATCCTGTGGCTGCAGAGAGCTTGTCTCGCCTGAGTGCAGCAGTTCTTGGGTCTGATTGGAAGAGTGGATGGGGTGTCACATCCTTTCCTTCATCAAAAACCTGGAGAAATACTGAAATAATTACAACAGTTCCACTGTTTCCCCCAAACAAGTGACAGTGATGACACCTGCAACATTTTATCTCATCTGGAACAAGAAGATGACCTGGATCCAGGCAGGAAGCTGGCAGAAGGGATGGGAAACCCTTCTGGAACTCTCTCGATAGAAATAGCTGCAAATAGCTGGAAAAACTGTATTTGTCTGGATGTCAGACCCACTTGCCCTCCTTGGTCAGCCCTAGTGTCCCTTTCAACTTATTATTATAAAATGACTAAGTTATTATTCTAAAATGGCTATGTTATTAGTCTGTAATGACTACCAAGAGTGGCTTATGGACTGCAACTATCCAAGTCAAATTAACAGTACTGCAAAAGCGACGAGAGAAACAACTGTGCATCGTTTGTATTGTACTGATATTTTCTGGTAAGGAGGTATTTGGTCTTTAAATAACAGATCGTGTTTTTAGGTGAAGATATAGAGGTGGTACAGGCAACATCTCACATAGATTTGAAAGCCAGTAGTTGGCAGGTTAGGAGGAGAGCTGTTACTCTTAATTTTTTACTATTATTGGAGATTGGTTTTGGACACATCATCATCATCATTTCAGAATGGATTAAGCTCTGTGATCGTTTTCTTCCTCCGCAGCTCAACTTCAGACAGGTCTTTCCTTTCCTCTTCTCTCTCCCACTTCCTCACAGCTTTTAACACCCACCATAACTCAACGTTCAGAGCTGTTGGGAGCAGTGTAAATGTCTCCTCACCCGTATGACATACTTGTCTGCAGTTCTGCTCTCGGATGTGGTGGATTGGCTTCTGCAGCTCCCTGCTCTGTGCCTGTAGATGCTGCTTGTGATGCTCCCCTGTCTGTAACTGCAAAAACTTGCTCTCGAGGGTTGCCTGAGCCTGCAATTGGCCACAGAAGTTTTGTTTCAATCCATAAAGCGCAAACAACCAAACACAAGCACTGAATTACCCCTTAACTTTCAGGAATGGCTTAAAGGATGTTAATCTTGGAATTATGCCAGGTTGGACACAGGGGCTTGGAGCAACCTGCTCTAGTGGAAGGTGTCCCTGCCCATGGCAGGGGGCTGGGACTGGAGGAGCTTATTGACGGGCACTGGTGTGGCAAGGACGGGGCAGGGGTGCAGCGTGTGGCGCCGGGCACACGCTGGTCCCTGCTGTGGCGGGACCCCCGCTCCCCCCCTCCCTCCGTCCCTCCCTGCTCCCGGCGCGCCCGGAGCCGCTGCCCCGGCACTCACGTGGGGCCGCGCCGGCCGCCGCCGGGGCCCTGCATGGCGGCAACCGGGGCCGCGCCGCCGCGTCGAGCGGTAACCACGGCAACGCGCCCGCAAGACGCTGCGCTGGGATTGGCTACTAAGGACGGCGCCGCCGATAGGCCGTGCGGCGGCGCGCGGGCTGCGCTGTGTGTCCCCCCTCCTCACTCCTCCCCCCCCCCCCCCCCAACCCCGCGGCCGCCCGCCCGCCTGAGGAGGGACCCCCGCGGGGCCGCGGCCTGCCCTGCCCGGGCCCCTCTGCGCGCCCGCCTCGGCCTCGCCTCAGGTCTCCGCCGCCCCCCGCCCAGCCCGGGGCTCCTCCCCTGCCGCCAGCCCCCGCTCCCCCTTTGTCACTGAAGCACAAAGGTCCTCGGCGGCCCGGGGGAGACGGGAGCTCCCTCCGTAAAGCTCGGCCCCGGTGGCGGGGATCGGAGCAGGTCTGGGCTTTCGGCGGGCGGAGGATTGGGGGGGGGGGGTGTGTGCTGTGCCGCGGGAGCGTTTCGAGGATGTAGAACGCGTTCGGTTGGGGGCACTGCCGGGGGAACCGCGGCCGCCAGTGACCCGTGCGCCCGCGGAGCGGGGACGGAGCCGCCGGGGCACGGGCAGGGCTCCCCTGTACCGGCGCTGTGATGCCGGGCTGCCGCATCAGGAGCGCTCCCTCCCCTTTGCCCGCAGCACCGTGCCTGTCCCTGCGCCAGCGCTGGGACAGACCCGAGCCCGGGCGGCTGAGGCAGCCGGGGGAGGATTTAGGCAGAAAAGCAGCAGAATTAGGTCTGGACGCTTGTTTTGCCGTTTGTTTTTGGTGTTTCCCTTTACATAGGACCAACATAACGCTGCCACCGCCGCCGCCCCGCCGGGAGCCCCCCGCCGCGCTCCCCGAGGAGCTCGCTGCGCGCCGGGACAGCTTCCCCCGCCTCACCGCGTGAGTACGGCAGCGGCGGGGCGGGCGGGCGCGGTGCCGGGCGCGGGGGGAGCCGCGCTGGTGCAGCCGGTCTCGCCGCGGGTCCCGCCCGGCGCCGCCTCAGTGCTGACAGCCCCGGGGGGCGGGGCCTTGCGCCTTGATTGACAGCCGCCGGCGGCGCGCGGCTGTGCGCGGTGACGTCGTGCGTGGCGTGCCCCCTCCTTCCCCTCCCTCCCGCTGCTCCGCGCCGCTCCGCCGCCGCGCAGACCGTGACCCGCCGGCGCCGCCGCTTCCTCCGCCGCGGCGGCGATGTGACCCCTCCCCGGGCCTGCCCCCCCCCCCCCCCCCCGCCGCTGCCGTCCGCCCGCGCAGCCAACATGGCGGAGGTGAGAGCGCGGCGGCGGGGCGGGGGCCCGCCCGCACGGGAACTTGTTGCGCGGGGCCGCGGCCGGGCGGAGCGTCCCATAAGTTAGTTGTGGGGCCGGGGAGGCCGCGCCGGGCCCCCCGCCAGCACCCCTCCCCCGGCCTACTGCCCCGGGACGGGGAGGTGAGCCCCGGGGGGCCGGGCCCGCCTCGGCGGCGGGGCGCGGGCGGGACTTGAGCGCGGGCCGGGGGCCTGGAGGCGGCGGCTCCCGCCCCAGGGCGGCACCGGGCTGGGGTCTGCGCCTCGTCCGCGGGGCCGGGGAGGCGAGGCTCTGCCGGTAGCAGCGGCCGCGGGGGGGATGCTGGAGAGGGGCTCCGCTCCCGGCAGAGGGGAGCGGGGCCTGTGCCGCCCGTGGGATGGGGCTGAGCTTCGTTTGGGGGGGAAGTGGGGCAGCTTTACCTGCTGTGGCGGGGGAGTGCGAGCCCTTCGGGGTGGAGAGGGATGCGCCTCTTGCCGGCTCCGGCCGGCTGTCCCAACGCGAAAGAATCGCTTCTCCCGGGCTTTGATGAGAGCATCAGCCGTTGCTTGAGGATAAAACGTATGTTTAAATACCTTTTTGTAGTCGCTAGGACAAAGGGGAATCGCCTTTACAGGTAGAAGGGTGTCTCCTGGGAGGGAGACCTTTCTCCTGAACTGGGGAGAAGGACTATCCAGGGGGCTTGCAGGAAATGGGAAAAAGCTTATTGACCTCTTTTCTTCCGTGGGAGGCAGAGTGAGATACGTGTTTGATTACCGAGGTGTGGATTTGTCCATCCCGATAGGATCTGGAAGAGCAGCTCTTTTGCTTCTTAGGAGGCAAGTTAGGACAGATGAATAGATGTTTCATTAAGTTTTCTTCAAATGATCCTAAGATTCCAATCTGAAGGTAATTTGCTGCTTGAGCAGTGTTGACAAATGAATTGGAAATGCTTGTTTGAGAGGTATGCTGTTAAAACAACAACAACCAGCAGCTCTCTTGTGTGGGACAGGAGTTTCTTCCAGCCAGGCTGGGGGGAGTTGGAGGTACTGGGATCAGAATATTTGACAGATAAGGTTTCTTCCTTCTTCCCTTGAAATTCCTGAATATGTGTGGATTTTTACTTAGGTTTATTTTATCTTTCCCCCCCAAACGAAAACCATAATGAAGCATTCTTCTTGTTGTTGGTATGGAATGTACTAATCTAATCTTAGAAGTTAAAAGGATCTGCCTGGGCTTTTTTTGCTTTATCTCAAGGGGCAGAGAATCACAGGTCTGATCTCTGCGCTATTCCTCGGCCAAAAACCCATGGCTATTAAATCCCTGTCTTCTGTGAAGTGGCAGAGACACACTGGGGCCCGTGCTGGTGTAGGCATCGCAGCATTCAGGGTTTGTGTCTCAAGTTTCACCAATTGCTTGTAAGTTTAGTTAATTAAACGCAACATTATTGTGAAATCCTGCTGCTTAGCTCTCTTCTGGGGGGAGCTCAAGTCACCATGTTGCTGAAGAGCCACGGGCAGGACGCTGCAGTACTTCCTATTCTCTATTGTCACGTACTTGCACTGACGTTGCAGCAGTGATAGCGTTGAGAGTTGGAGGGGATTCGTGCTGCAGAGAGCAGCGAAAGGTCCATGGCTTGTAGAGGTCAGGCAGGTTCTGGGTTTCACCTTGTGGACGTTGTTCCAGCAGGTCTGGCTTCTATTGTGTGCTGGTCTGGATATTTTACTAAGAAACGAAGAGTCTTGTGGTTTCCCCCCCTCCCCCTCAGCATTTTGCTTTTGTGAAGAAAAGCAAAGATGAATCCTTTGTCCTATTTTGGCTTCTTTATTTGAAGTTAAGGGGCAGGAGCAGCATCAAGGGGCTGCGAGAGCTTTGATCCACCTGTGGGATGAGTTCAGTAGCAGCAGCAGCTCGGCTGACGTTCCTTCACAGCCGTTGAGGCCTGCACACAACTGTTTGCATGGCTGCTCGGCCTCCTGCGTCGGGAATAATTGGAATTTAAAAGATAATAAGACTTTCTGTCAGGGATTTAAGCTTGGAGCAATGTCCTGAGTATGGTTCCTAGCACAATTTAGGAAGTATATCAGGGATGAGATGGGAAGTCTCACTGAATGGTGTCAACCATCTGCCTGGAGGAACTGAAGGCGACCGCCACTACGTGGTGGTGTGCTGGAGGAGGGGGTGTTGGGATAATGCTGTGTTCAGAGGGAATGAGGGAAAACTGATCCTACAGGCAGCCCTAGGGCTTGCCTGTCCCAGCACACAGGAGGCCTGGGATCAGCCTGGGTTGACAATATGGGTGGAAAAGTAATGCTGCTGTTGTGCCTGCTGCTCTCTTCCCATAGCTTCCCAGTTGAAAGTATCGCTTCAGCTCTTCTGAAGGAATGCACAGGAGCTCATCCCTTAGGAAAGAGATCCTGGGTGTTGTGTTCTAAAGAATCAGCTAGGATTTAATGCTGGACATGCAATCCTCAACAACTAAACAAGATCAATACGAAACTTGTTGCCTTTGACAGGAATGCTCTTCAGACAGGACCTCTGAACCTGGGTAGTGAGTAAATGAGGCCAGAAACTGAAACTGAATTAACAAAAAATGCTGTTTCACTTTTGTAGAAGCACCAGTTTGAATAGAGGACAGACCAAAACCAAAAGCTTTTGAATATATATTAAACTGGCTTTAGATTTGCGGTTAATAACCCTTGTTAGGGCTTCATTTTACTTCCAAGGATGCTCACATGACTGGGTTGAGTCCTCATACTCCACCACGTTAGAAGATTGTTATAGTCTTAAATCAGAAAGAAAACATGTTGAACTTAAGACCAGCTCAAGCTTTGTGAATATCACTGTATCATGCATTAAGCTGCTTATTTAGTCTTTGTGGAGGAGTGAATGCTGATACATATTTTTCCCAAATACGAGTGTTTTAATGCCTATTGAGAAGAAAAGATTTTTGGACTGAAAAGCTTGGTTGGTAGTTAAAAGAGAATGGGGTTTTTTGTTAATTCAACTATTATAATATCTGAATAAATTGTCAGAATGAGATCTTCTGATTCAAAGAACTTGCAGAGCTGGGGTCAGACTTTTGTGTTGGAGGGATGGGCAGCTACATAACTCCTGTAATTTCCAGACGTGCTGAATTCCTGCTGTTACTTTATTTTGTTCCATGGTAGGATGCGTCAGTCGGGTTGCTACAGGCACTTGCCAGGATACTGAAGAGGCAAAAGTCATGGGAAAATAATGAGGGTTTGTGTTGCTTGGTTTTTACTAACTCTGAAGAATACCAGGGCTGCTGCATGGGAAGAGGATTGGTCTTGTTTGGTCAGAGGTGGAGTGGGAGAGTTAGGGATGTAGTATCATAGAACCATAGAATGGTTTGTGTTGGAAGGGAGCTTAAAGCTCATCCAGCTCCAACCCCCTGCCACGGGCAGGGACACCTTCCACTAGAGCAGGTTGCTCCAAGCCCCTGTGTCCAACCTGGCCTTGAACACTGCCAGGGATGGGGCAGCCACAGCTTCTCTGGGCACCCTGTGCCAGCGCCTCAGCACCCTCACAGGGAAGAGCTTCTGCCTCAGAGCTCGTCTCAGTCTCCCCTCTGGCAGGTTAAAGCCATTCCCCTTGGCCTGTCCCTACAGGCCCTTGTCCAAAGCCCCTCTCCAGGTTTCCTGGAGCCCCTTTAGGCACTGGAGCTGCTCTAAGGTCTCCCCAGAGCGCAGCAGAGGGGCAGGATCCCCTCCCTGACCTGCTGCTCACGCTCTGGGGGTGCAGCCCAGCACATGGGGGGGTTCTGGGCTCAAGCACACACTCAGGCCAGGTCATGGGGAGCTGATTGTCAACCAAATGTTGTCCCTGCTTTTGATTGGCATAGCTTGGTTTAAATTTCAAGCTGATGTTAATTATGGGTTGAGGTGGTCTAACAGCTCCCAGCTGCCTGAAAGGGGAGATCCTGCTCCTCCTGCTGCTTTTGTGTAGGTGCTCCCAGCCCTTCTACCGTGGGTTGATCCAGCTCACTGGCTCAGAAGGGAAAAGCTTCCTGCGACATAACCAGTTGTATCAGCTCATGGGAAGATCCAGCAGAGGCTTGAGCGGGTGTAAGGGGTGATGTGGGGCAGCAGAGCCTGTTGTGGGGATCAGGGGGAGGATGATGTATTCCTCCTTCCAAAAATGTCAAGCTATGGCATTGACTCGGCTTCTCCTCAGCCTGTATCCTTGTCGTGTGCAGCTCTGACCTGAGAGCAGGAAGCTGTTCACCGTTACTGCGAATACAACCCTGTTCCTCCCATCCCTTGAGCAGGCAGTCAACTATCTTCATGGCAGCTCCGAGTGTTTCTCACTACTCAGGGAGGTTATTCAGCTTTCTGGAGTAAGAACTTCAGTTTTCCCTTCTGCAGAGTGAATTTCTGTGGAGTTAAAAAGTGGAATTGGCATCCTAAGGTATCAAATATGGGAAGAAGCAGGACAGCCTTCCACTATCTGAAAGGGGCCTACAAAGATGCTGGAGAGGGACTCTTCATTAGGGACTGTAGTGATAGGACAAGGGGAATGGCTTTAACCTGCCAGAGGGGAGATTGAGATGAGCTCTGAGGCAGAAGCTCTTCCCTGTGAGGGTGCTGAGGCGCTGGCACAGGGTGCCCAGAGAAGCTGTGGCTGCCCCATCCCTGGCAGTGTTCAAGGCCAGGTTGGACACAGGGGCTTGGAGCAACCTGCTCTAGTGGAAGGTGTCCCTGCCTGTGGCAGGGGGTTGGAGCTGGATGAGCTTTAAGCTCCCTTCAACCCAAACCAGGCTGGGATTTTATGATTCTGTGTCTTGGAGAAGAGCAGGAGCACTTCTCTTCTTGTGTCTGTGTCGGTTAGACTGACTCAGCCTGATTTCTTTGAGTGTATTTTATTGCTGTTTGGATTTCTGAAAGTTTAGTTGGTTTTGAGCAGAAAACTGGTTTATTAACACTGTGTGTCAGTGCTTTAACAAGTTGCCTTTAAATTCATAACGTCTGCTAAAGCTTTCCTTCTTCCTGAATGTTAAGCTTCTTTCAGTTGAAGAGTTTTAAACTTTATGAATGTAGCTAAATTCTAAATTCACATTTTCATATGCAGCTTGAAACAACTTCAGGACGTAATGTGTAAGAAATACATGATCTAATAACCTCTTTTACATTCTTAGTCTCAGTATTTTTATTAAGCTATGCTATTACTTTAAAGCAATATGCATAACTATGGAATAAGCTCCCCTGCAGGAAGCAGTAGTAAAGTTAACACCATCACTAATGGCGTTGCAAACTGATAGGTTTTAGCAATGAGGGAGGACAGAGCTTTTGAGTAACATCTGGGTACAAAATAAGGTCAAAATAGATGAAATCAAGGATTCCTCCTGACTGCTGTAAATCACAGTTGAAATTGGTGATTCACATCAGTCCATCCTGTTGAGCACAAGTATTTTTTCCTCGCTTTATCTTTGATTTGTTTCATTTTGGAGCAGTTTTTGTTTGATACCTCACAGAAGTATCTCTGAACCTAATGCAGATTTGGGAATCCAGTTTTCTCACTTCCTTGGTCAGAATATAAACTCCAGGTGGTTGGTTATATTCTATTGATTGTGTTCCCTCAGGTTTCCTGACAAGCTTTTGAAGGGGAAACAACAGCATTTAGCATTCTGCATTTCCAATCCTGAATGAGAATTGGGGTTTTCTGTTACAATGGAAGAGTTTTGTGGACTCTTTTGGTATGTGATACAATATTGATGCTTGTGAGCTTACTGCTTGGGAGGTAGAGTTCTTTCAAACGCAGCAGAGGGATTTAAGGTAGACAGTGGAATTGTTGAGAAGTTCAGTTTCTTTTGGAGTTTTTTCCTGGCAGAAGCCTCGGTCTGTATTAATATTTCACTGCTAATCCAGTCATGTCATAAATTGTGCATAAGGATGTTTTCTTGCGCCGCTTGGCATGTGAGTGTATCTGGTTTCATCTGAAATCCTACAGGGTGATGCGATCACTTCCAAATTTTCTTAACAAGGAATTTCAGGGTATTATAAGAATTTGAGGCTGATGCTGTATTTTGTGATGGAAATGAACAATAAAGAGTTAGAAATGTCCAGTTGAAGTGTGTGCTTCAGATAAGGCAGAGATGACATTCAGAGTAACTGTTGTGGTTGTGTTTCATAATACTCCTAGAAAATGGAAGTTCTCTTCGTGAAGTTGTAGTGAGCAGAATGTCCTGTCAGCCAAGGCATTCTCCTTGGGCTGCAGCTTCCTCCATCCAGTTTTGCTGATCACCATAGTATCCCAGAGTGGTTTGCGTTGAAAGGGAGCTTAGAGCTCATCCAGTTCCAGAAGAGCTTGTGCCTAAGAGCTCATCTCAGTCTCCCCTCTGGCAGGTTAAAGCCATTCCCCTTGGCCTGTCCCTACAGGCCCTTGTCCAAAGCCCCTCTCCAGGTTTCCTGGAGCCCCTTCAGGCACTGGAGCTGCTCTAAGGTCTCCCCTTCAGGAGCCTTCTCTTCTCCAGGCTGCCCCAGCCCAGCTCTCTCAGCCTGGCTCCAGAGCAAGTCCTCAATCCTTTAGGTAATGCACATTGTTTTTTGAGCAGGGAGGAACTACATTGAGATACAGTTGATGGTTCCTGGTTCCAGTCATCTGCTCAAAGGAGTATGAGAAGCAGTTCCACTTTATTGTAAATATGTTACATTTGTGAGGGATTTCAGCAGACGATACAGCAGCAGCATGGTCCTGAGCCATTAAACAGAAGCTGCTTTTACCGCCCTAAAGTGTGCTCTCTCTTCTTTTGACGTAGAACCCTGAAAAATGTGGCTACATCTGCCAGAGGGGAGATTGAGATGAGCTCTGAGGCAGAAGCTCTTCCCTGTGAGGGTGCTGAGGCGCTGGCACAGACTTTTCCCAGAGAAGCTGTGGCTGCCCCATCCCTGGCAGTGTTCAAGGCCAGGTTGGACACAGGGGCTTGGAGCAACCTGCTCTAGTGCAAGGTGTTCCTGCCCGTGGCAGGGGTTGGAACTGGATGAGCTTTAAGCTCCCTTCAACACAAACCAGTCCGGGATGATTTTATGACCTCCCTTCAGTACCTCTTGCAGAGGTCCGTGCTCCCCTTGGCTGGGAGTGTTCTGACTCATGAGGTAGAGTCCCTTTAGTTCGGAGATGTACGGGGTGATGGGAAGCTGCCCTGGCAGTTTTATGTCATTGCCATCTCTCTGTCCTGCCCCGTTCATCCCCGTGGACTTTCAGGATGCTATTTCCTCTTGCTGGAGGCTACTCCTTCTGCAGCAAATGTGGCAGAAAGGAAAGCAGGACAGTGTCAGTCTCTGGAAGCCTGTAAGTTCATACAGATTCGCTTTGGTTGTGCCTTCGCTTTATTGCTCCTGCTGTGGTGTGATAACCTCTGACAGGAGTGTGGAACAGATAGCAGGTAAATCCCGTCAGGGAGAGTCATCACCTGACATCCTTCTGTGTTCCTCTGAATCACAGCTTGTTTTTTCTCCTTTAGAGTACCAGCTGCTGCTATTGTTAGAGTTACAGTTGAAATCCCTTTCTATTTAGAACTTTTCACTAGTATTTACAATATGAAAAATGCCCTCGGGTGATACAGTGACTTAGAAAGGCTGCAGTTTGCTTCCCTTCCCACTGCAGATGTAGGGAGCCATGTTGTAAACCAAATGTCTGAAAGATCCACATGAACACTACCCCTGTGCAGTACTGTGTGTCATCTGCTTCCCTTTTCCAGTCTTTTCCTGGTGCAGAGATACAGGTAGATTGATACAGGACTGACTCAGCTGCATTAAAACCCAGCCTGTGGTTCTTGCAGTCAGGCGCTTCGATAAGGCAGCTTCTCCAGAAGAAACCAAACCTTACCCAGTGTTTTTCTCAGAAGCAGCAGGCAGGGAGAGGGAAGTGAGCAAATAAGTGGCTTTTCAGGGCTACCTGGAGATCTCAAACCTTGGGATTTTGAGATAATTTGGGGTGGAAGGGAGCTCAGGAGGTCTCTGGTCCAACCTGCTCACAGCAGGGTCTGCTCTGAGGTCTGGCCACCTTGCTTGGGGCTGTCTCTAGGCTGGGCTTCAAAACCTCCAAGCAAGGAGACTGGGCAGCCTGTTGTGATGCGTGGCTGTCCTCATGGGGGGAAGAGTTGTCTCTATAAACTCTTAAGAGGAATCAAGTCTAGGAAGGGAACGGCCAAGCAAGGCCGCCTACACTGTGGTAGTTTCAAGGCTTAGGTGTACATGTTTGAGTGGAAACATTGCACTCGATCTTTGTCTTCTACAAGGATTTCCTCCTCTAGCAACCAAACTAAAATAAAGTAAAATTCCATGTATATAAAGGCTTCCATTTCATGTGCAGAAGGATTGGATGTCACTTTAGTTTTTGGCTGTAGAAGTGTTCACATGTAAAACTATTAAACGAGGGGCAACAGTGTGTTTTCCTTGCTTCAATATGTTGATATTTCCTTCCCAAGGTAAAAGTGAGGCAAAACATTCTCTGACACACGAGCAATTTTGATACACAGCACAGGGAGAGAGGGACAGGCTGGAGCTGTGAGCCTTCCATTGCAATCCCTCTTTATGAAAAGGCGCATGTGCCCTCTTGAGAAAAGGATGTTTTTCACCATTTTAACTAGACATTTTCTCCAGAACATCATTTAGTTTTGCTCACTGGAGAGTCTGTTAAATGGCTGCCACTTACTCAGGCATGGATTTTAGATGCTATTCTTTTAGCTGAGGACCTCCTGTTCTCAGTTTGACTGCAGGGTTAGTGCCTGAACCATCTGAATTCAAAACTTCACTCTGAATATTATTCGTGTAACTGTATATCTGCATTTGGGGGATAAATGTGAGTTGTTATGAACAGAATGTAGTCTGCTACTTGCAGATCAGTGATTTACATTTAATCTGCTTAGGGAAATGTAGCTTTAGTGATGCTGACACCACATACATGAATACTTGTGAGGTGATTACAAGTTTTCTGTTGCTAAAACAAGGCACTCCAACCCAGAAGTTAACTTTGATATGTTCCTGTAACAGAGTTCAAAAGACCTGAGCATCTACTTGATGAATTTGTCAGGTTTATTGCTCTCAGTGTAGACAATATTCAATTTTAGTTTTGAGCTGTTTTATGTAACACTTAAAAAGCTATTAAAGATACATCCTGTTCAGATTTACTCAGTTATATTTGTCTTGTAGAGTCTGCAGATACTGTTAATTTTAATATGTTTCATTATTAATTGATTATATTAAACAGCATAAGAGATGTTGGCAAACACAGAAGTAGTTTCGTGTGTAGAAGTGAAGCTGTGCCGTGTCCTGTCAGTTCGGGTGTTTCTTTGCCAGCAGTAGGACAAATATAAAGAGAGAAAACTCAGTGCATTGCTTCTACAGCTTTCACGTTTTGGGTTATCCCATTCCAGCCCCAGCAGCTATGAAACTATGAATAAGACAGGAAAATCTCCTGCTAGCATGTGGAAATGGCATTGCCTGGAAGCCCACCTCTGTTCTGAAGTAATGGGTTCAAAAGTATACTGTGCAAAACTGATGTCTTCGGAAGGCTGTTTGCATTAAATAAACCTGTCATGGTGCCAGTCCAGCTTTACTTTTACCATTTAGCTTACATAGCAAATTATAGTAATAAAGGCATCTGAAAGCCCAGTGAGTTTTTGTTGTTGGAGTAACACTGCAGATGCAGGTATTTTTCTGTGTCTGATACGTCTGCTGGGCTCATCCCTTGACGGTCCAAAGGCATCTGAAATAGATTGGCCAACTTCAGTTCCATCTGTTCCTGTATCCACACACTGGAGAATGTGTTGGGTATGATCTTGGTCACTGACCTTTTGAAAACACCTACTCTGCATGTCTTTCCTGAGACTCCTCAGAATACACATGGAATAAAACCAGTGACACATCCTTTTAGTGTCACCCAAGCCTGCTGTGGTTTTTGCTCCGTGTCTTGTCTTTTTCTCTTTACCATCACGTTTGTATTCTTCCTGTCTCAGAACTGGCATTTCCTTCCCGTTGCTCATCTAGAGCATTAACAATGTGCTCAGTGGTGTATCCATGCAGCAGGATTCCATCACTCCCTTGAGTTTTTCCATGAGTTAGGAGTTAATGAATGATTTTTCATTCTTTTGAACCCACAACAAATGGTGACTGTTATCTTTTCTGAGAGTAGAATCAAATGCATAGAACAATTGGAGTGTGTCAGCCCAGATATTGTAAGTATCCCATAGTTTTTCTCTCCTGAGCCTTGGATGCCATTCTGTAGGTAGCACATCTTTGTTCCCATGAGTGCCCTTGAGGCAAAAAAAGTGCTTTGTACTTCTATGAATTGCTGCAGCAGCAAATAAAAAGCCACTGAAGTACAGGGGTATCCTTTTCACAGGAATTCCTGTTATCCTGACATACCGTCATTTAGGACTTAAGATCTGATGGTACCAACGTAGCCATATGATCTTTAATGACTGACAGGGAGTTTTCATAAGCAAATGCCCTCAAAGCCATCTATCCTGCCCTGTCCAGAGTTATGATCACTTGGAGCAAGGGAATAGGACTGAATAATCAGCCATTGCAGGAACTGTCTTAACTCTTAAATCGTAGGATGCTCTTTCACCTCATGTGCAGTGCTGACAGATTGTCACTGAAAGGGTTCCTCCTGATCTCCTGCCACAGCTCCAAACTCATGCTCTGGACCCTTTGCAGCACAACTGGGGACTGCAGAGGCCCAAGCTGAAGCACTTTGGCTCACTGGTAGGATGAGAACTAGGGTTAGTTTTCTTTGAGATTGGTTTGCTGAACCAGCACATGCTGCAGCTTCCTCATTGCTGGACCTGGCACAAGTGGCAGAAGCACATGGAGTGGTGGGAAGAGGTCAGATACTACTTTTGGCAGCAGCTGGCCATTAATATAGATGAGATGTAACGTAACACTGCATCTAGCTAGGAATAGTAGGTGGAGGATGATGGACACTGCATCATTTAGACTAGAAACACATGCAAGGCAGAGATGGTAATCCACAGACTAGGTAGATATGGTAGGTAAAGCTTGGGAGAAAAGAATAGAGACCCAGAGGCTGTTCTAAAAGCTGCCTGTGAAGTCTGTGGCAAAGGATGAACTAGAACTTCCCAAGAGATACATGAATTCAGTGAGGTAGTTTGAAATGGACTTAATGTTTCTGGAGGTGGTTGAAGTTTTGCAGATTATCTGTTTATGGGTTGTATTTCTCCCTTCTGTAGACTGGGATTGTACTGGTTATATACTTGGGCTTGTTCAAAAGTCCTGGGGGTCATTCTGAGCTCCATTGGCACTGCAGTCTTTTAGCAATGCTGTTGAAGCTGGGAAGGAGGTGATTGCTTCTGCAGTATTTCAGTCTATAGGCCAGGCTGGGTGCTTGCCTGAGCTGTCCTGCCTTCTCCATGCCATTCCAGAGTACTGAAAGCTGGACTTTGTTTCTTGAAGTGACTTTATGAGATCATTTTTTGCCACACTGTGGTTTTGTGTCCACTCTCAACAGGAAAGCACTTCATTGCAGTAGGTTCCATTGCAATGTATACTGGAGGGTTTAGGTACAGAGTTGTTGAAGCTGGAAGGCACATCTGGAAATAATCAAGACCAACCCATTCCTCAGAGCTGGGACAGCTCGAGCAGGTTGCCCAGGACCATTGTCAGGCTGGTTTTGAATGCCTCCAGTGCAGACACCACAACCTCTGGTGGCAACGTGTTCCCATGTTTCATCACTCTTAGAGTGAGAAAAGCTTTTCCTTATGTTTAAATGTATTCCAGTTTGTGCCTATTGATTCTCGTTGCTGGATGCCATTGGGAAGAGATAGGCTCAGGCTCCTCTACAACCCTTCATCAGATATTGGACATGGGTCAGATCCTCCTGAGCCATCTCTTCTCCAGGAGCAGCCCCGGCTCTCTGAGCCTCTCCTTTGTCAGATGATCCAGTCCCTCAGCCCTTGGAGCTGCGCCTTTCAGCCAGTTTTCCATCCACATCCCTGATTGTCCAGGCTTACTTCATCAGTTTGTGAGGGTGTAGTATGGGAGATGGCATGGAAAGCCTTGCTGAAGTAAAGACAAGCAGCATCGCCTGTGCTCCTTCCACCCACCAAGCCATCTTCTCATCGAGGAAGGTTTTTGGGATGATCAGGCATGAATTCCCTTTTGTAAATCCATGCTGACTGCTCCCATCACCTCCTTGTCCTCATTTGTGTTTGCTCCGTCACTTGGCTGAGGCTGTCTCTGTATCCTTGTCCTTGGAGATGGGAATGATGCCTTCACCATCCTGAGAACTTGGAAAGAGTGACAGAAGCCTCAAGTGGGACTGAAACAACAGGCTCGAACATTTATATATTTCTATATAGATCACATAAAAATCCATGCACATAAACCCATACAAGGTATATCTGAATCCAAAGGATGCTGCGTTGCTACAGGGCAGAGGTTAAGAGCAGAGCCTGTTCTGCTTGTCGAGGATTCCAACCTGCTTTTCTAAATCTAGGTGGGGAGTTACTCCTTCCCCTTTACACAAGGCTCATGGTCCGGGAGGCCTCCTACAAGTCTTTCTGGCTGTTGGCAGATCCTTAACAGTGTCTGGAAGGCAAGATGTACCTTTGGGGTTGGGTTTGGGTTTTCCCCCATGAGGGCAGAACTGCTGCTGTTATACCATGCTAGATTCTGTCCGCTCGAACTCCTGCTACCCTTAATTCACAGTGGAGTGAGTGCTCCCTTTCCCTCAGAAGCCCTACCCTACCTGGTATTCCTGGAATCCCAGGGTCCCCTTTTAACAAAGAACTGACCTAGTACAGTAGCCTCAGCATAGTTTGCATCCAAATACTGGCTTGTCGTAGAACCATGGAATGGTTTGGGTTGAAGGGAGCTTAAAGCTCATCCAGCTCCAACCCCCTGCCACGGGCAGGGACACCTTCCACTAGAGCAGGTTGCTCCAAGCCCCTGTGTCCAACCTGGCCTTGAACACTGCCAGGGATGGGGCAGCCACAGCTTCTCTGGGCACCCTGTGCCAGCACCTCAGCACCCTCACAGGGAAGAGCTTCTACCTTATATCCAATCCAAATCTCCCCTGTTTCAGTTTGAACCCATCACCCTTTGTCCTGTCACTAAGTCCCTGATGATGAGGGACTTGTGCATTTTAGACTCTTACTAAATATAGGCAGACATGTAAGTGGCTTTTGGTCATTGATTCCTAAGGAGGCGTATTTCTTCTCACCTTGTAGAGATGTTAACAGAAAAGAACTTTATAATTACAGAGAGTTTTTTAACTTTTAGTTTTTGCTTCATTACATATCTAGGCCGGCTGTTCTGGGTGGAAGCAGCTTGTGCCTCATGAGATGAAGTCAAGGAGAAGGAAAATCTTGGAATAATAGCACAAGTTTTTACTTTAGTGTAAATTTTCCAGTTTCTAACATAGTATCTTGTATTAATTTTGTGTATACTTCAGGGTGTACAGCTCTTGCAATTCTAGTAGGCGTACAACCTAGCCAGAGGATTACACATACACACAAGTACCTATGAATCTGCAAATGGAAGTTTTCCCAGTTATTCCTTGGCCAAATGCAGGCATTTTTCCATGAAGACAGCATTGCATGTTATATATTATTATTGCTTAGAATTGAACTGTTATACCAAACAACATCTCAGCTTGCAGGAGGTGGCAGGGAAAGGGCTACTCCAGCTCTCCGAAGCCAAAATCAGTCTTCCAGCTTTGACAAACCCATTTCGCTAGGGCTGTTCCTGGAAATAGCTGCACCATTTGCTTGAATTTTCAAAACAAATGAGGGTTGCATGTCTGACATGCAAATCTCAGCCCAGGAGGCTGAAGACTGGCAAAGTTAGGAGCAAGGGAAAGCAGAATTTTATGGAAGAAGATGTTCATTCTGATTAGAAATGTGAAGTTACCCAATGTGGTAGGCCAAAGGGTGTCTCTGTTACATAGAAATTGTTGTAGAAGTCTCTTTTTTCCCTGTATTTAAAAAATACATGTTTGTTTTGTAGTCTGTGATCATGTTAATTTGTGTTAAAACATACTCATGAAGAAAATCTGGCTTACAAAATCATTTTTGTTCTGTTTTTCTCACAGCTGGGTTTTTAATTAAATGGCTTTTTCCTTTTGTTCTATGAGGAATTCTCATTGTAATTTGTGATTACCTTTTAAGTGTGCACCTTCATTTAAATAGAACATTTGTGTATTGTGTAACGTGCAGTTTCAAATAGGAAGAATGATTTCTCTTAAACCGTGCTTCCAGTCGGTGTAATCTGGCATATACCTAGGCTGTGGAAAAGGGAATTTAATACATGGAGTTAAATCAAAGCTGGATCTGCTAAAAAATAACCTATCACTGCTATTAGTTTCCAGTTTTGTTTTGGTATAAAGGAAGAATTGGAAATGAGCAGAGAGAGATAGAGAGAAAATAGCATTGCCCCCTCTGGCCACAGCACTGATTTATGCCGTACTAAAGTTGACTGTGGAATTGTAACGCTATTTTCAGAATGAATAGTTTTGCTTTATTTTATACCTTCATCAAGTCAATTATTGCATCACGAGAAAGGGCATTTCTTCCAGTTATTGTTG
This sequence comes from Strigops habroptila, assembly GCF_004027225.2. Classification (NCBI taxonomy): domain Eukaryota; kingdom Metazoa; phylum Chordata; class Aves; order Psittaciformes; family Psittacidae; genus Strigops; species Strigops habroptila. The sequence continues at coordinate 61,714,097 of NC_044284.2, forward strand.
CTGAAATCATGCAGCAATATTGGTACATACAGGATGAGATGCCTACTGTTTACCTCAAATTGCTTCAGCCTGTTCATGGTGCTTTATTTGTAAATACATCACTTGCTGTGACGTGCTTTGTATCGGATGAATTATTGAATTGAGTTTGTACAGGTTCAACATAGAAATAATGATTTCCTGTGTTTTCTTTTTTAGCCTTCTGTTGAGTCTTCAAGCCCAGGTAAATACATTTAATATTTCCTAAACTTATGAGTACCCTTGAAAAATGATTTTTGCTGGTCTCTTCCTGTTAGTAATCTAAGGCTATCACTTGATGGATAGATTGGTGGCAGTACTGGTTTCAGTAGTCACTATGCAGTAGTCAGCCTGAATGTAAATTATGAATAACTGGAGGGTTTTTTCTGTTCCCTTTGGTCCCACTGTACTTAGCGTTATTTATTTCCAAGCTTTTTGGCATCCTACTGTGGAAAAGCTTTCCAGTAGTTACTTTAGCTGGACTGCCCTTGTCCCTTGAGCTCTTCCTTCTTGCAGAGAAGCAATCAATTGCTTTAAACACTTCCAACTGCAAAGTATTATTAACCCTTATAGTCAAGCCCTCCCTCTTGCACCCTTCACATGCAAGCTCTACAAGCTTTGGAAAATGGAATTGAAATTGTCCATGGAGACAAGTGGAAAAATGTTAGCAGGGTTGGGATTAGAAATCACGTATTGCTGAATTACATCTGCCAAACCATTCATCCATTCATATAGTTTTCATTTTCACAAAATCTAACCAGACTTCTCTACAAAGAACTGTGAAAAAACAAGGCACGGGGGAAAAATAACTAAGGATTCTGCGTCATAAATAAAATCTACATAACTGTGAAGCTTACTTGAAGTTTAAAGTATGGAAAAGTCGTTAGACTGTCTTTGTAGCCATAAAACAAGAAAGCTTCCAAAGTATAAAGGAAACAAGTGCCCTGAGTTTATATTTTATGAGTATTTCTGCTCCCAGTAGAATTCCTGATTCAGGCAGGTTTATGATTATTTCAGAATTAAGTCTTCAGAACCTGAACATTTTACAAGCATTTAACTAGGGGCCTGATGTCCAGATACGTAGGACTTTGAGAACTGTTAAACAGCATCTCCTGGTTCTTTTCCCCATGATCTCCTACTACCCAAAGGGCAGCTTTCACTGTCCTCTGAATAACAAAATTGGCTTTCCCTGAGTTAAATGATGGAGGGATTTTGAGGATATTTTAATTTCTGAGCATAATTTGAGAGTTAAAATGTCACCAAAATACAAAAATTAAACTCTGTGAGGCCATGATCTAACTACAAACGTTCTTTAAAATGTTTTCTATCAGGAGGTTCAGCAACATCTGATGACCATGAATTTGATCCATCAGCTGATATGCTGGTGCATGACTTTGATGATGAACGGACATTAGAAGAGGAGGAAATGATGGAAGGAGAAACAAACTTCAGTTCTGAAATAGAGGATCTTAACAGGGTAGGTAGCCTTAAGTAGTCATAAAACATAACCACAGCCCACAGCCTCACACAAAACATATGCAGGTTTTTTCCCCCTTATATTTGGAATTTAAAAAAAAAGAACAAAACACCCCAAAATCACTAATAGGTAAATAATATAGATGGGGGAAAGCAGCTGAACTGAATGCGAGGTTCTCAAAAGGTGGGAAAGGGAAACTGGTACCTAAACACTTAATAATGTATAACGCTGTGCTTGTTTGGTTTCTTTTTGCATATATGTGCTGCCATAGGATTTGCATTTTAGAGCTAATATAGGTTAAAGTATGCTCTGACTAAACTTCTATATTCCAGTGTTATTTTCTAAAGCACTTGATAAGTGCAGATAGATTGATTTAAAAAATCTCATAATTTGACATTTCTTTTACATTTTTATACAAACGTATGCTTTAGTGGAGCATAAAGGAGTATCTTCATTTTTAAGGTAGAGGAAATGGAGATGCAGATGAAATGAAGGGCTCAAAGCAAAGAGTTGTCAGCAGAGCTGGGATCAGAACTCCTGATTAACTATTTATTTCTCACTCTTAACTACTGTTAATAGTGAGAAATAAATCTTAAAACGTGTATCTTCTGAAATAATTGCATGTAAGATTTGTTTGACATTTTGAGGTCAGTTATGCATTGTCTTAAATCACTTCTCAGGCAGGAATAATATACTTAAATTACAAACTAGGCTCATTATAAATACAAAGTAATTTAGGTACTGTCTGTGGCCTCATTGGCTGAAAAGGCTTCCAGAACAGATCATCGATGATTCTCAGATGCATATTTGATGTATAAATCCTATTTAGTATAAATGATGATGCCAATATGACTTTAAATTAATTTAGTGCATTTAATCTACACTTCACATGTAAATGATAATTTCTTTCTGGCAATTTCAGGTTTGATATTAAATGCTAAACATAAAGATAAATAAATAGTTTGTGAATCTAAATATACTTCATTTAGATTAATTGAGAAATGGAGCTCCACACCTATGTCATGTTTTTCCCCTTGTATTTTGTGAAAAGTCAACATCTGTTGTGTAATTCTATCACCACATTACAGTGCATCGTTTATAACTGTATTTCAGCCATCAGTTTATTTCCTCATATCTTTGTTGTCAGGCTGCAAGTTTGTAATTCCTCCATGTGTCAGCTCTTTGTGATCAGGGCAGTGAGCAATGGTACAACAGATTCACATTACTCCAGCGCTTGCCTTCTCTGCAGGATGCTCTAATGGACTGGCAGAGAATCCTGTGGTCACTTTGTATGTATGTTGCAGGTAGGGCTTTCACTGAGGTTCAGATGCTTCCATGCCAGTAGGATCTCACAGAATCATAGAATCCCAGACTGGTTTGGGTTGGAAGGGACCTTAAAATCATCCAGTCCCAGCCCCCTGCCACAGGCAGGGGCACCTTCCACTAGAGCAGGTTGCTCCAAGCCCCTGTGTCCAACCTGGCCTTGAACACTGCCAGGGATGGGGCAGCCACAGCTTCTCTGGGCACCCTGTGCCAGCGCCTCAGCACCCTCACAGGGAAGAGTTTTTTAGTGAAGAATCTTCCTGTAAACCTATGGTTACCTCTACTTGTGGGATAGATAGCAGGCTGCACATCAATGCTCACTTTTTAATGGTTTTTTTTTGTCATGAATGATAGGCAATTTAAATCTCAGAACTGTTGTCAAGACAAGTGCTATCCAGTCTTCTTCTTTCCCCCCCAAAAATGTACATGTATTATTTCAGAGTCCCCCCAGGCTGTGAATGTGCCTGATTTACTAGTTCAGCTCCTTCAGAGACGAGGTGGCAGTCAGGTTTTGCAAAAGCATTTTTGAACCTTAGTGGTTTCACTCCTGACTGTCATAAGAATTACACCTTCCTCTGAGGGTAAGGATCTTTTCTACTCATTGGATGAAACACTGGTGAATCAGAAGAGTTGGATTTGATGGTTTTCATTGATATTTCTTGAAAGGAATTTTTCATGGGCAAGAAAGCTGTCTGTGAGGTGGTGCAGCAACTAACCTTGATCATATGGCTTTAACCTACCAGAGGGGAGATTGAGATGAGCTCTGAGGCAGAAGCTCTTCCCTGTGAGGGTGCTGAGGCGCTGGCACAGACTTTTCCCAGAGAAGCTGTGGCTGCCCCATCCCTGGCAGTGTTCAAGGCCAGGTTGGACACAGGGGCTTGGAGCAACCTGCTCTAGTGGAAGGTGTCCCTGCCCGTGGCAGGGAGTTGGAGCTGGATGAGCTTGAAGGTCCCTTCAACCCAAACCAGTCTGGGATTCTACTTCCAGACATGTATTCAGTAATACTATCTTTTTATGTAGTAGCAGCTACACCAGATGTGACCAACATCCTGGCTAACCAGTGTTCCTTCTTCAGCAGCCCCAGAGACAGGGCTCAGGAATGTGTGCTGGGATGAGGCACATCTCTCTGTGTTCTGGGCATATGCTGATGCTGCAGTTTCCCAAAGCACATGGAAACTTGGCAGCAGGATTTTGGTAGTAGGAAACTACATTCACAGTCCATCTTGGAAATAATAAATGAACAGGCCCCAGCACAGTGCAGAAATTTGACTTACTTCTACTCTTAGCTAAGCTGGAGGGAGTGTGACATGGAGAATTTTATCTACGTCTATGGGAGAGCACTACAGGGTGCTGTGTGTGGTGCCTCCCTCCATTACAGATTTGTAAGCCTTTTTTCTCTCCCTTTTCCCATTTGTTGTTCCATATAATCACTTAGTTCCTCCTTTTGGGGTACCCCTTTTCAGGGAGAGCTCTTGGGCTTTTAGGTTATACAGCAGCATCTCTTGTCTTTAAATGAGAGAACCATACATGGGAGCACACAGTGTTTCACTCTTCCAGCCTCTAGCAGGGTACAGTTCAGGCACATATGAAAAAGATGTTGTCTCTGTGTCTGTAATGCCTGTCAGTCTTATTTTTCCTCCTCGTGTGGATTTATCCATTTGATTTTTAGTCTCTGTAACCATAGTGTCCACAAGGGATGTGGCAATGTTACACAGTTCATTTAATGTGAGAAACATGTTTGGTTTTTCAGCCTGTTCTGTGTTCATTTCGGTGGCTGCCCCTGAGCTCTTCCATTAGAAGAGTCATTTATATTTACCTCCTTTGTGCTGCTTTTGACACAGCTCTCCATTATATCACTCCCCACTTACCTCTACTCCAGACACACCAGTTACAATCCATTTCTTGTTATTAAGCACCTTCCACATAAGAAATTCCTATGTCTTCGATAATCCTTGTTCCTTTTTTAACCTTTTCTCTTTTTGCAATCTCCTGAAGCGGTACAGAAATCACAATTTGTATTTATCTTTGAGAGTTGCTGGCCCTTGGAGCTTTTCGTGTTGCAATGGACTATGTGAAGTTAAGAGGCTCTACCTAAGAAAAATGTTGTAAATACAATACCACTTTTCTAGGTGACATATAATAAGCAATAAGCCTCTTACATAGTTCCCCATTTCTAACAGTTAGATATGATAGGGACCAATAAGTCAAGAAGGAAGGTGAGGACATTTAGGTCCACATGGTCTGCATCTACTGTGTGTGTAGCTTAACCAAAGAGTAGACCAATGAGTAGCAGTATGGCTTAGTTCTTTGAAGTAAAATAAAATACACAGACAATGAGTACTGGTCACCCCTGTGTTACTCTTGCTCTTACACAGCAAAACTAACTGCACATGCCTTTTGTCATTGGTATTGTTACTACATTTCCAGAAACTAGAGCTGTGTTGTTGAGTGAAGGCCTTTAGGACAGGAATTCACTAAGGTCAGCCAATAACTAACAAAATCTGATTATCAGCCAAGATGCACATTACATACTAAGAAGAAATATTTAGAGCCAGCAGACAGCTCTAAATAATAAACAAAGGATGTGATCTTGTGAGAGAGATCATGTTGAAATGCTCTCTGGAAGTTTCTGCTGTGAAAGATCTGCTTAGGGATGCCATATACTGCCCCTGAGGGCTGGAGATGAAGGTATTAAAAGTGATTAAGTAATTTGCAGACCTGGCAATTAATAATTTTTATTAATAAAGTGAATGCAATTGATAACAGTTTGGGAGCCACTAAATTTGAGAACCAGCTGTATCATTTGCAATGGCTCTTCGGTGAACCAGCGTTTGAAAGATAAAGACTTGTGTACATATTTTAGCAGATTTGCTTCAACTGTGGATGGTTTTTGTAGACAACTACCTTAAAATGTATGAAGTTGTAAATATTACTGCTGTCTTTACCTGGATATCAGGTGATCTTGAACGTAAAGTGATCCCTCACCCCCATCCAATCCCTCATTACTTGTTTTGCTCATGATGGGGAGAGGTACACGGTAAAGAGGTACATTTTTGGTGTAATTTTGTATTCAAAGCCAGGGCCGTAGAACTGTATGGAATTGCCCCCATAGCAAAACTCCCCAAAGAAAGATTTAATTCTGTGTTCAAGCCAGGTACTGCAAGTTGTGGTCCTTATTTTGCTGAATTCTTGGAGACACTGGAAAAATCACTGCTTTGCACTACAAGGTCCTGCCTGCCAAAACTGTCAGTATCTTACCTGTCTGTGTGAAACTGTTGCTGCTGACACACATTTTATCTGTTTCTCCTACAAATATGTACTAAATACTACATTTTTTTCAGGTAGTTTTTGCACGTTAAGGGGAATACCAGTATATATCCCAAGGAGGAGTGTGTTTGCTCCATATACTGAAGGGGATATGGCATAACCAGATGTAACCTGCCACATTGCAGTGCTTGTGCTTTGGTAAACAAGTGCCGAGGGAGGGATGGGGCATACAGCCCTTTGATGTCCTTTTAATGAGCTTTATGGCCCCTTGGAGAGCTTGGTTGTGAGGTATGCTGCAGATTTGTGAGGTCTGCTGTAGATTTATAAAGGATTGGGAAAGATAAACCCTGCATAAGAAAACACACATTTTTCTTAGGAGTCAAAACTTTGAGTTTTGTCTGTCCATTCACTTTGGAGTGGCCATTCTTGGTACAGGTGATCGTCATCTACCTGGTTTGCTGTGTTATGGTCAAAGTGCACACCTTGATGCTGTAGAACTGATGTGGGATGTGATTTCTGTTAAAGCCTCAAACTTTGTTTGGCTGTTTACCAGGAAAGTGATATGCCCATCCAGGAGCTACTTAGCCGTTATGGCTACGATGGTACCATTCCACTCCAAGAAGATGATGATGATGAAGATGAGGAAGAGGAAGAGGAGGAGGGAGAAGATGATGATGATGTTGATAATGATGACAACAGTGGCTGTAGTGGTGAAAACAAAGTAAGTGTTTACATTAATTTGAACCTGATTTTATACAATCATTCTGTACTGGACAACCCCTTGTGATGCTAGATCATGAAGAAGTAATTTGTAATATAGTTGATTTCAGATGCTTTGTGTGCTGAATTCTAATGTTCATTCTTGGTTAACTGTCTGTATTTCTCTTCCTTGCTCTTAATTTCATAGAATCATAGAATCCCAGGCTGGTTTGTGTTGGAAGGGAGCTTAAAGCTCATCCAGCTCCAACCCCTGCCACGGGCAGGGACACCTTCCACTAGAGCAGGTTGCTCCAAGCCCCTGTGTCCAACCTGGCCTTGAACACTGCCAGGGATGGGGCAGCCACAGTTTCTCTGGGAAAAGTCTGTGCCAGCGCCTCAGCACCCTCACAGGGAAGAGCTTCTGCCTCAGAGCTCATCTCAATCTCCCCTCTGGCAGGTTAAAGCCATTCCCCTTGGCCTGTCCCTACAGGCCCTTGTCCAAAGCCCCTCTCCAGGTTTGTTATAGGTCCCTTAAGATATTGAAAGGCTGCAGTAATTTCATCTGTATAATTCCAAACTGTTGCAGAGGCAAATTAAAGTACATGTATACCTGCAGCATCGTGTAAGAGGAGATTGTAATTGTCCTTCAGAAAGAGTCAGACTTCAAAACTGAATGTTTAAATGCCTGAAGACACCTTTGTAGATATGGCTGAAACCTTTTTTCAAGATGAAAAGCTGATCTACAGAACTTGAGCAATGTGGAATTGAATTAAATGTGTCTCAGAGCACTGGAGGTTGCTGCAATTTTCCTGGCTTTAGCATTTTAATTGTATTTTTTCAGCCTGGCAGCCTTGATTCTACTGAAATTGTTAACTGAAGATAATGCTTCAAGTATCTTTGCCAAATGTATAGTTTTGAATTTAGCAGCTTTAAAATCCTGTTCTGTGTGCTCTTAAAATAAATGTTCTGATTTTAGACCTTTCTCCTGTTGTACATATTTGTAACAATCCTGTCATGGGCACAGCTGTAACTTCTCCATTACTGGTGGCATTCAGAACTGCATCCTCAGTTCCATTAAAATACAACCCCTTTTGTACTGTCAGCAACAAAAAGCTCAGGCACTAATGGAAGCTGCATTACCTGATCTGGCTTTTCAAAGGCTGCTTTTTGGGGTTTTTTTATATCTCCCCCATTTCAGAATCTCTGGAATGTGACACACAGATGAGGGATGATACATCTGATTCAGAAAATGAGGTTCTTAGGATTTACAAACTCCCTTGACAGATGCTGTAAAAGATTGCTGTTTGTGTGGGTTGAGTAGTTCAAAAAGAAGGAAGATTCTTAGTTCTGTTACATCAGGAAAGTTTCAAGAAGCTGGAGAGTGGGAGCAATGTGCATAACATGAAGTATGCAAAATGAAAATCATGGAATCATGGAATGGTTTGTGTTGGAAGGGAGCTTAAAGCTCATCCAGTTCCAACCCCTGCCATGGGCAGGGACACCTTCCACTAGAGCAGGTTGCTCCAAGCCCCTGTGTCCAACCTGGCCTTGAACACTGCCAGGGATGGGGCAGCCACAGCTTCTCTGGGCACTCTGTTGTGCATGGTGGTGTTCCTGAAGTCTCAGTCTCTTCTTATGTCCTTGTTTCTTAATCACTTCCTGACACAACTCCAGGTTCTTTGTTCTCATGACCCCCTCTGTAGTTCTCCGTTCTGTTAGCAGCTTATTTAAGATACTGCCTATCTCTTCTCTTCAGTAGACAAAATCTCAAGCGTCTTGTTAGCAGGAAGAGGAATCATCTTCCTCCGTGTACAGGGCACTAACCCTTTGTGTTGTGCTGCAGAAGCAAGCACGTTTCTCCCATCAGCAGGAACAGCTCACAGCCTGGCCCAGCAAACACAGCCGCTGGTTTAGCCCAGTTGCAGACCTGGCACAGTGGGTTTGTTGTCAGTGTGTGTTCACCAATTCTGCCCCAGTTTGGATAGGATTGGAATGAAGGTGATGGGGAAGACTGGGCACAAAGAGAGCTACTAACCTGTGGTGGTTGTTTGCCTCAGGGTAGAAGAATGAGAGCTCTGAAATGCTTCTGTGCTCTTAGCAGAGAAGCAGTAAAACACATCTGTGGGGGTGGAATGGTTTTATAAATCATTCAGGCTTTCTCTGCAAGTGCTCATCTTTCTACAGCTTATTTAGCTATACTGCACTTAGCTATTTTCTATTTTTAATCTGCTTTAAGCTGCACATGTGATAATACTCTGGCTGCTGGTAAAGGTAGACATAAGCACATGCTGTGCCCAGTGCTTCTGTGGTAGAACTAGCAAGTGTGAGTGCTTACAGCATAGGCATAAACCACAGAAAAGATATTAACAACATGCATTGAAATAGAAAACGTTAGTGTATTTTTAACCTTTGTCATTTTAATTTTCCTTAATGGTAATAATTCCCATAGTTGTTGTCATTTATCTTCTAATAAAGAACCTGGTTCCTATATTTCCTCTTTTAATGACTCCATGTACATACTTGAGTCTACTGAAATGTTGTTCCTGTGCGTTGAACCACACGATTGCCATTAATATTTATGGAAGGTACCATTTCCATTTGATTGAGAAAAATAGAGCCAGTTAACAATTCCTCCTCTTTTTACTGAAAATTCATAAGGAAAGGTTTAAAGACCAAAGTAGAATTTAAAGTCAAATGAATTTAAATGAAACCCACAAGGATTTGCTTGGCTGATTTAAAAAACTAGGGATGATATTTAATGGTGGTTCACATTTCTGATTTGGATGTTGTTCTGAGCGTTAAATTGATCTGCTTAAAATCCTGGTCAGTAAATAATACGATGTGTTTACACATTTGTTATGGCTCAATCTGGACAGGCCACAATTTACGCAGTCACTTCAGGTCATGTAAGAGAGATTTCGGGTTCATATATTGACAATTTTGGGATAAATATTGCCAAAACAGTGTTTGTCACAAGGAATAGCTGATCTCCTGTTGGTTTTTCTGTATTTAAGGAGGAGACCATAAAAGATTCATCAGGGCAGGAGGATGAGACACAGTCATCTAATGACGACCCAGCACCATCTGTTGCTTCTCAAGATCCACAGGAGATAATTCGCCCTCGTCGATGTAAATATTTTGATACAAGTATGTACAGTTCAGCTCTAAGCACAGTCATCTCACTGGGATTGACCTTGGCTTAAGAACAGCTCTAGTTAATGTGGTATTCTGGTTCGGAAATACATGTGTTGGTACCCATAAATGTTTGTTTAATCTCCTTTGTAACACTGTTCTAGATTATTATTATGCTCAAAATAACAGGCGAAAAAAGAGTCCTATTTGTTGCTGAATGCTAGATCTCTGCAGATAAGGGACTCTGTAAAAGGAGTCGCTTTTTAAAAGACTAAATCTCTGGAAAAGTTTAAATTTCTACAGTTTTGAAAAAGCAGGTTCTCAGACAGTGTGAATCCTTCCACTGCCCCGCTCTCAGTGTTGTAACAGTGCAGTTTATCATCCTGCAAACATGGGGTCCAGGCGCAGTAAATGACTGTTCATAGAACCATGGACTGGTTTGGGTTGAAGGAAGCTTAAAGCTCATCCAGTTCCAACCCCTGCCACGGGCAGCGACACCTTCCACTAGAGCAGGTTGCTCCAAGCCCCTGTGTCCAACCTGGCCTTGAACACTGCCAGGGATGGGGCAGCCACAGCTTCTCTGGGAAAAGTCTGTGCCAGCGCCTCAGCACCCTCACAGGGAAGAGCTTCTGCCTCAGAGCTCATCTCAATCTCCCCTCTGGCAGGTTAAAGCCATTCCCCTTGGCCTGTCCCTACAGGCCCTTGTCCAAAGCCCCTCTCCAGGTTTCCTGGAGCCCCTTTAGGCACTGGAGCTGCTCTAAGGTCTCCCCTTCAGGAGCCTTCTCTTCTCCAGGCTGCCCCAGCCCAGCTCTCTCAGCCTGGCTCCAGAGCAGAGCTGCTCCAGCCCTCGCAGCAGCTCCGGGGCCTCCTCTGGCCTCGCTCCAACAGCTCCATGTCTTTCTTTGTGTTTTACTACTACTTATGTAGTAGTAAAATTTATGGATAGATTCATCTGTGCCTTAACTTTTTAGCACCTGCTTTGTATCTTAATCCATTTTAAATGTGAACATTGACTGGGCCATTCTTCAAAGTTATCAGTACTGAAACATCATCATTGTCACTAAAGCTGCCAATTGCACTTGCTGTGGTGTTAGGTGGGGTGGCAGTGAGGCAGAGCAAGGCTGTGTGTGGCTGGAGGCTGTGGGATGAGGGGCTGGGATATGCACCCTTGTCGCCCTTGCTGGGGTGCTCCCAGGAGGTGGCTCTGACCTCCCAGGCCCCTCTCTCAGCCTGCTTTGGGGGGAGGCTGGTGTTAGTGTGCACAGGCTCCATCACAGCTCGTTGTGTGTTAATGGTTGAACAATTTCTTGTAGATAGTGAAATAGAAGAGGAATCTGAAGAAGATGAAGATTATATTCCCTCAGAAGACTGGAAAAAGGTAAATACTATGTGCTGTGAAAAAATGTCTGTATTTCATGAATAGTAATTTGATCTGTTACCTAGTAACTCTGAGCTCTATAGATCACCCAAATCCTCTCCAGTTTTTCCCCAGAAATATCAGAGGTTTGACAGTAAGAAGCGTTAAAGACCTCCCCAAATAGTCAAAAAATCCATTTCCACACAGTGCCTGTTAACCGTGTTTTTAGATTTTGAGCAACAAAAGTTTGAAGGGGTAAAAAAAGATGTGTTTATTCTCTTGTCTGCTAACAAAGTTGTGTTGCTTAACTGCTTGTTTCTGTTATTTCCAAACAGGAAATCATGGTGGGCTCGATGTTTCAAGCTGAAATTCCAGCTGGCACGTGCAAATACAAAGAGAATGAGAAAGGTGAGACTTGGCACTATTACCCTTATTGCTATGTTTGAGATAATTTCCTAATGGAGAGAAATAAAAGATTTGATTGATGCCATGTGTCTTGCACAATAAAAGGGCTTGTTCAGGTGGAAAATACAACCATCATCTCAAGCTATAGTTCATCCTGTACTTCACCATCAAAGCTTGAGTCATGGATGGGGAAAAGAAAGGTTATATTTTTGGCCTGATGCCTATTGAACCCTTGTATTCTAATCTGGTAATGTACACAAGCTTTCTATGTAGCTTATAGTTAACCACTTCACCTAGTTTATGGAAAACAAAATAGATAGTAAAGAAATTGCCTTGCTGGAATTGGATTAACACAATAAAAGAGGCAAAATGGTATCAGCAGCTTTGATCTTCACATTTTATAACTCTTCAGTCAGTAGTAAAAGAACCTTTTGTTCTAGTGTTGGGGTTTTTTTTCCAGGAACATTTCCCCCCTTACAACCAGTGTTTGGCTGTATGCTGTCAATATAACCGAGTCAGGAAAGGAAGACCCAGTTTAAAGCCAGCTGTGAGCATAAAACAAGCAAATTTTCCTGCTTTTTCAGCCCATTAGTAAGAATTTGTTTACACTCAGGTCAGTTTGAGGCTGCCTCTTTTGTAGTTTTGTGTAAGTTCGTTCTTTAACCAGTAGAAAACTTAGTGCCTTCCTAGTGTGTGAGTGTATACTCAGGTAGTGGCAGTTGTCTTGCTCCAAGTGCCAGGTTGCAGTAGCTAAAGTATAGCCTGGTCTAGCTAAAAACTGTGTCGAAAGAGCATCAGTCCTGCTGTTCATTTAGAGCAGGATTCTTTCAGCTCTGGAGAGCCAGAGGGGTTGAAGAGAATGGAATTTAAAGCTATTCAAGAAGTTGGGAGCTTCCATTAAATATACAAATCAGAAAACATCTGCTTTTTAGCTGTGAAGACGTTGCTCTTTACAAGCTTTCCTGCTTTTGTCTGAAAATAGAGCTTGAATTATGTTGTTTGCCTAAATGCAGTAACTTATGCTTTACTGGTCGCCTGCTTTTCCTGGTACTTACTCAGCTCTAAATGGCTTCTGGCCTCCGACAATAAAAAAGATATAGCTGCTTTGAGCATTGCAGTGACCCATATAAAACAGGTTTTCATAGGCTTGCACACTACTCTTTTCAGAACAAAGAACTTGCGTCATGGACAAAAACCATTGAGGGGAAAAGTTAAATATTCACTAATCATGCCAGGGCTCTTCCGGTTTTATGTACCGTATATATAGATATTTACATCTTCTGACACTTCTTTCCTTTCTGCTGTGTTTTGGATGTAATCTTTGACAGGACTCCAACTAGAATATTAATAACGAAGCTTAAAAAGTTGGAAAATAAATGTCTGAAACTGTGTATTCAGCACTTTCATGTACATATCCCATCATCTTAGTTGTTCTCTAAAGAAGGGGAAATTCAGACTGTAAAATTCCCAAGGTGGTTAGTCCTTTCATATCCAGTGCTGTAAGCAACAGCACAAAAATGCTAGAACTCTGAAGAATAACCACACTGCTTTTTAGAATGTGTTCTGACACGCTGGTGTGAGGGAAGCATGACCATGGAATCTACACTGAGCTAATTACAGTGGACCGGCTCTCTGAGAAGTATGTCTGGAGACCAAATTAGCTGCTACTAAAGAAGTTAAGGTTATGAAAATTCTACAGAATTAAAATAGAAGTTTTCAGAAGGCTTGGGCTTGAAAATCAAAGGATAGCTCTGAAAACTGCAAGTCTCAAAGTTGCTTTGAGACTCACTGATCGCTGTCATTCATGAGCATCACCATGCATGTAGCTTCATCATTAAGGGTGGCTTAGAACTGATTATCAGTTATCTCCTGTAAGGAATTACTGCTTCTACTGGAGTTTGTATCCTGAGATACCTGAAATCTTTCTCTTGAACAAGCAACCAAACAGACTAGGACTAGGCTTCGAAACAAAAACCTCCCAGAAAATGGTTGGGAGCTGGTTCCAGAGAGTGGGTTGTTCATGAAATGAAACTGTCTTTCTTTGTAAGACACTTAATAATTCTCCCTACCAGTTTTGGGTTTTTATTTGGAGTCTATTTTCCTATTAACAATACTTTTTTCAAGTGAAGATGCATCTACCCACCACTCTGACCTTTCCACCTGCACAGAATGATACTGTGTCTTCCCTTCCCATGGTGACCATGCTGTCCCATGCTTTTACCACCTTTCTCTTGTCAAGAGGTGCTCACCACACTCATGGAACCTATGTTAAAGTTACTTTCTTGCTGGTTTCTGTCAGGTTATCTTTCATTGGAGACTGGGACACAGGCAAAGTCTGGATACTTTCCTGTTTCTAGTGTTTTTAGTAACTGGAATTTGCTTTGATTTGGCTATACTAGTGTTTTAATTCTGCAAAGCTTGTAGGCTCTTCAAAATGAAAAATGAGAGGTAATTCAAAGGATCTATCATTTGGCCATGTTTCTCCAGTTAATTTCTGTTTACTGTGGCTTCCCTGGGCTGAAAGCTCATGTATAAGCTCTGAAAGAACAGCAGAGATTTGGTAGTGTTAAAACTCAGCAAACTGATTTTGTTTTAGAGAGTATTTCTTGGAAGTAGTAGGAAGGTCTTAGCAAAGTTTCCTTTCAGGAGCTGCTTGACTTCAGGATGTCTGGAATCTGGGTGGAACCATCTTCCCTGGAGAAGCAGTGGACCTTGTTGCTGGCTTTGCCAGCCGTGTTAGCTGGGACTTTGATATTTAGTGGTCCAGGCACCTGGCAGTGTTTTTTGCATCATTTTTGGTGTCGTGCTTTTTGGTGTTATGTGCCTGATCCCAACTGGCTTGCAGGAAAACAGATATAACTCATTTCTGAAATAGTTTTCCATGTCTGCTCGCTGCCAGCAGCAAAACTGTGCTGCCTAGGGAAAAGGCATGATGGATGGAGGGATGGAGGGGTGGATGGATGGATCATTCAGAGACTGTGTTGGGTAGTGCTGCTACCTCCTGGTTGCAGGAGGAGGACAGGGAAGGTGGAGTTTTGGAGTTTCATAAATGGGTCCTAGAATCTAGAGCATGGATTATACCAGAGATTTGGAGACAATGTAAGGTATAGTATCCTAGTTATTTGGATCACTGCATTCCTGAGACTCCCTTTTACCTGTCCTTATGTGTGTTCTGGGTTAATGTTGGTGCTCTAATGGTCTTCTAAGGTTTCATAATCACTAGCATTATAAGATATAAACTTCCATATTGTTTTAACTTGCTTGTGTTTTTTCTGTGGTTAATTCAGTGTATGAAAATGATGATCAGCTGCTCTGGAATCCTGACTTCTTACCAGAAGATAAAGTGGTCGAGTTCCTAAATGAAGCATCGAGGCGTACGGGTGATGAGAAAGGCCTGGATGCAATTCCTGAAGGATCACATATTAAAGACAATGAGCAGGTATATAAGAATAATGAGGATTTGTAGTCTAATATCACAGAATGAATTATCCCCTTTTTTTTTATTTCATTCCCAAGAACTAAAATTGTGTTTGAAACAGCTTTATTATTCCTTGTGGAAGTAGAAATGTGATGGGTTTTTTACCTCTCCATAAATATTAAACTGTTAACTTTGGCTTAATGTTGCTTTATGCATCAGTGCACTATTTTAGCTGTAAATAATTGTGTATGGATGGCTTCTTTCAGTTATAAATCTTTTTAAAGCTATATGAATGCATACTTATTGTTTTCTTCATACAAAGAAACCATCAATTTTCCAAATGTATGCAGTGGATAAAAATGTTAAAATCCTTTGCCTGGATATATTCTTGGTTAAGTTATTAGAGACCTGGGAATTGAAACAGGCAAAATATGTCTTTGTGCTGTTTTAAATTATATTTCATTCATTCAAAGAGTTTATTTTTAATCTTAATAAGTATTAGTGATTTACTAAGTATGCTTCTGTGGCACAGTGTAAATGGAGCAGTATCTGGAATGTTAAATGTATGTCTTTTCATCTTCCCAGGCATTGTATGAACTGGTTAAGTGCAATTTTGATACTGAAGAATCATTACGAAGGCTGAGATTTAATGTCAAAGCAGCCAGAGGTGAGTGTACACTGAAAGTTAAGCTTATATTGTTGGACTCTGGTTTTATTTGTTGCACAGGTGTTGCTGTCAGCAGGCTGAGAAGTTTTATTAGAGCTTGACTGCATGTAAGCCATATATACCAGTGCCCATTTATATGCCACCTTCAGTGAATCTCTTATTGCTCTCTGGGAGAAAGAAATCAGCAGATGTAGTAGGAACAGGTACCTGCTCAAAGAGGGTTTGTAAGAGGATGACTTTAATTACAAGTTAAAATTTAAAGTTACTTCTTAGGAACTGAATTGTGCAGTTCTTGGGCACATCTTTTCTTTGCTTTTCTAGACCTTTTCAGTCATCGGAGTTAATGGAACAAACATGAAATATAAAATTAAATAATGCACAATTCTAAATAAAGGAGAATGAGCACCTAAACCTTTTATTTAACAAAGTGTAACACTAAAAAGACCCTGGTCTTAAAGATGCTTTTGGAGCCTTCAGCATTTCCTGTTTTGGTATTGATCCTTACACTCAAAGGAACAAGAAACTAGAAGACACAAGTTATTTTCCTTGCACATTGATCTGTTGGTTCTGCTTTCAAACCTGTGCAAATTACAAGACAAGAATGATCAAATAAAGAAGATTAGTTTGTTCTCCCACTATTTTAAACCTTATTTATTCTTGACCTTAACAATCAATAAGGCCAAATTATATGAAGTTCTTAGAAGTGTAGCTGAAAGTTATTAGGGGTTTATTCTGACTTCAGTGGGACCAAGTTTTCTCATCCAATAGTGTGAGCAACACAGTTTCTTATTCTACCTGCCTGGATTTAACAGCCTGTCGTTGCTGGCTCTTGGCAGCAGTAAAGAAGATCTAATTCTTCATTCCTCTTCCCCTGCTTCTTCCAACAACCAGCAACCAGTCTGAGTTGACAGCATGAACTCCTTTGTGCCGTGGCCTGGCTTAAGGATACCTGTTTCCTATGGTTGTAGGGGCAGAATGGTGAGAGCAGGTTTTTACCTCCTTCTTCCTCTTTCTGCTGCCTCATTATTTTCCCCATGTGGCAGGGCAGAAGTTTATAACAGTCCCTGCTGACAAGCTACTGAAGGCAGCCAAATTGCCCACCTGCTCACTAGAAGGGAGAATTTCATTTTGGTACCAGTAAGTGAAGTTTCTGGAGGTGGTTCTCATTTAATCAGCAGATGGTGTAAGAAACTGTCACTTAAATATTCTTCTATTGACCGTATGCTTTTTGGTTAAGTGTTTTCTTTCTTGTGTTTTCTTGCTATAGAAGAATTATCTGTTTGGACAGAAGAAGAATGTAGGAACTTTGAACAAGGGCTGAAAGTCTATGGCAAGGATTTTCATGTGATTCAGGCAAACAAGGTAAACACTGATTTTAATTGTAGTTCTCACATTTTATTTAAAGCAATGTAATAGTAAATAAAATGTTGTCCTCAATTTCCTTCACAAATTATTTACTACTTCTATTTTTCCTATATGTATGTCCAAATTGGTTTCTCAAAGTCCAGAATCCTTTGTAACTGTGACCGTGAACCTAAAGTTCAGGGAAGCGCAAAAATCCTGCTGTGCATACATCATCCCTAAAGTCTGAACTTGGATCTTGAATAGACTGGTGAAACAGACTTGAATATTGCTCCTGAAGCTGTTCCTTGCAGCACCTCGGGATATCTTCATTATTCTCCAAAACACTATTAAACTTTACATCTCCATTTCTGGGCCTCTGGAATTTTGAGTCAATAGTTTCCACTATTTCCTCTGTTGTCTAAAGAAGCATTGACTTTGAATTTCACACCTTTTGATTTAAATGGTAGCTTTTTGGCAAAAAAAGATCTTGACATTCATCCAGACTTGCATGGCACCTATTTCCTAGGTACGAACACGATCAGTTGGTGAGTGTGTAGCATTTTATTACATGTGGAAGAAATCAGAGCGTTATGATTTCTTTGCGCAGCAGACCCGATTTGGAAAGAAGAAATACAATCTTCACCCTGGTGTAACGTAAGATGTGCATTATTTCTATGTGCTTTTACATGTTGCAGCTAAATCTTTCATTTTGTCCTGCTCTAATCTGAAATGGCATCACAACAGGGGGATTCCATAGTCTCAGTTTGCAGCAGGAAAACAGCCAAGGTGTAAGAAAAGTATAATCTGGCTTCTAAAGTAGGTTTATTTGGAGTAAGACCAACAATTTGCATTGAGCAGCTATTTAATTTAGCTTCTTTTCTGCTGAAGTGTAGATGTTGGTGTGAAGATGCTGATGTGAAATGTCGTACATTTCACAAGTGTAACATTTCTGCAAATATGTGGGTTTATTTTTAAATGCTTGGGTTACTTTAAAGGCACGTTTTATACAGAAGCATTAGTTACAAGTTTCAGGTGGAATTTGTGCTGTAGTGTACTCTTGGAATGTGTTGTTTGGCAAGAATTGGCCAACACAGTGCCCTATACTGGGACTTTTTTGGGTGTACATAGCTCCTTTCCCCATTCACATCTCAGATAGGCAAAGAGAGGATGTGTGTAACTACGTATTCTCCTCTCTCAAATCTGAGCAAGTGAGCCAACATATTCTTCTGCCCCTCCAATGTACATTCCAATGCAGTGATTTTACTATCCCACTCCTTCCGCTGACTTTTTCCAAGTCTTTCTACTATTATATTCCTTGTTTGTTCCTGGCTTCTGTTGATCCTTCTGTGTAATATTACTGTGTCTTTAAACATTTTGAACTATGTGTTGGACCACTGAAGTGAACTTGCAGTATGACATTAAGAGTTGCCATCTGTGGCTTCGTAAAGCAGACGGTTACAGAGAAGCTGCTGATTTCTTAAGCAGTTGTCAGGGACTGTCTGTCTCCCCCTTTTCTTCCATCTTATTTTTTTCCCTTTTTTTTTTCCCAAATGGACATTTTTGGTTGTTAATCACTTCATACGTTCTCTGATTCTTTTGCAGTTACCTGCATGTGGTGATCAGAAGTGTCATTAAGGATTGTACTTGCCTATTCTTGACTGATTTTGCAGATAGATGTGGGAATTTAGGGTGCAGTATCAGTTCCAGAATAATTATGTGTGAGGCTGTGCTGTTCCTGGAGCTAATCCAGGCTACTACAAGGGCTTTACCAGCCAGCTTTGTGCGTTTAAATCTTTCATAAGAGATTTACTATTAGTGACCTAAATTGTAGGACTGTAATAGATTTCAGATATCGAAATCGTCTTTCACTCTGAAGCTTTTCATTTGCTTTTAACTTTGGCCTTCTTGAGGCTGTACGTGCACGAAACTTACTTACTTTAATGGTATGTTATGCTTTGTACCTTAATGGTATGTTATTGCTGCTGCAGCAAATTGCAAGAGCTTAGTACAAACCTGCCTGAGAGCATCACCTTGAAAACAGAGTCCACAGCGTCACAGCAGATTGAAGCTCCTGCTTGTACATGATCTTATGGGGCTTAGCATAAGCACAGTGAATTTATAGAAGCTGGCTGAAGAGGTTGGTCAGTAAACACGTAGTTGCTGTGGACGAACCATGCCTGGGGAGGTTAACCCGTGAGATACTGAAGTTGTTAACTTTGCAAGATAAGGCTGTGCAGTTCGACAGATATAAAACGGGAATTGGTCACACTTGCAGTATATGCGGGGAACATTTTTGTGCAGATGACACCAATACTTTACACTGCAAGGGCAAAGCTGAATGTGCTGTTTCTGTTGTGTAGGGATTATATGGACCGTCTCCTGGATGAAAGTGAAAGTGCTGCATCCAGTAGAGCTCCATCCCCTCCTCCTACAACTTCCAACAGCAGCACCAGCCAGTCTGAGAGGGAAGACAGCACAACCAGCAGCAGCAATCAGAACGGTGAGTGCCTGCCCTGTGCCTCCGAAACAGAGTTCCCAGATCATCACAGGTGACATGCCAAGTGGGAAAAGCAAACCTATTTTAGTTTTGTATGTTTTCCATGGTGTTAGAATCTTTAAGTTTAAAATGTTTCTAAAACAGCTACACGTTTGCATTTAGCATTTAGTGCAGGACTGACATGGGAACTGGGCTATTGTATAGCACTAGTGCTACTCCATTGCGTGTCGCAGGAACACCATTGGCTGTTCTTACCAGGCGTGGGGCATTGAAGGGCAGTTAGGAATGGGAAAAGAGCCAGGACATGATCACTCATGTGGGAAGAAAACCTCGAAAGCAAGGGTCAGCCGTTCCAAAGGAGCTGGTGAAAACAGTAGCAGGAAGAGGGAGGAGCTTGGGGTTGAATCAGGTTATGAAAATCAAGTGGAAGCTACAGAAAGGTGAGGACAGTCCCCCTGCAGCTTGTACAGTTAGGGGATTCCAGGACATTTTCTTGGCTGTGTTGCTTGTAAAGGCTTCCATAAACTCTGATGTGATAAGTCTGGCATTTGTATGCAGATAAATCACTCATCTATCACACAGAAGGATATGGAGAACAATATTGGCTTTTTTAGTTCAATGGGACTAGTTAGACTTCTGTTTTCTTGACCTGTCACATTTTGTTCTGTTACTGCTGACGTTTCTATTCTGTGTCTTACACTGTGTCTCTGTAACACAGGGGTGTCTGCTAATGGCCCAGGTGAGATACCAAACAAAGATGAAGCAAAAACCGAAGGATTACATGTAAATGGACCTACCAGCGGGAAGAAAACACCTCACACGGATCTGGATACAAATGGGTATGAGACTGAGAACCTTTCCATTGACCCAAAACTTGCTCATTCAGCTTCAAGAAACGAGAATGATTTTGAAGAAAAAAATGAAAGACCTCTGAAAAGAAGAAGAATTAACAGCAATGGCAAAGAGAGCCCAGGTTCTTCAGAGTTCTTCCAAGAATCAAATTCACACGGGAAGCTTGAAGAACTAGAAACTTTGGATGACTGAGTGCTAGGAGCTGATTTTATTCCTTGGAGTAAATTTTGGGTGTCTAAAATTTTCAGGGTTGATGGGTTACCTTACAAAATCCAGTTCCCTAAAACAATCTGCTGAGATTTTTTTTCCTTATACCTTCTAGTTGGCTCTTAAGATCTGGTTATTTGGGGATTTATTCAGTGCTGAAGAGCAGTAGGAGAATATTCTGTTTCTCAGAGCTGGCAACTGCAGTTCTGGGAACAACAATAAGGCTCTTAAAAACATCAGTGAAACAAATCAGTGAGTTTCTACAAAAATACTCCCAGCCTAATCCATTTAAAGAAACTTCTGTGTGTAATACACCACTTAAGCATTGTACAAGTGAACAAAGCATCCTATTTGAAGCAGGGAGCTGGTTCAAACCTTGCAGGAGGTTAAAATGAAATAGAAGACACACGCATCAGAGCAGGCACCGAGACTTCCACTCATGCTAGCGAGGGGAAAGCGCCATCCTGTTGTTAAGGAACCCTTATGAATCCTGAAAGTTATGAGCACAACTATTTTTATATATAGAAGTTTTAAAGGTAAATAAATAAACCAGGTCAGGTTTGTCTATGTAAAATTGTTGACATCAATGATGTCTTTCCATATTCTTTATCTGGGCTAAAGAAATACATTCTGTATTTTTCCAGATTCCTTTGTAGCCTTTGAAAGATTTTTACAGTACTTATGTCTTGATTGAACTGTCCTTTCTTAAAACAAAAGCTTGTATAATTTTCTTAACTTGTACAGTTGGTAAACTTTTATGAGAGAATTGATATCCTGAGTCTAATGTCAGCTTCCTTT
This sequence comes from Strigops habroptila, assembly GCF_004027225.2. Classification (NCBI taxonomy): domain Eukaryota; kingdom Metazoa; phylum Chordata; class Aves; order Psittaciformes; family Psittacidae; genus Strigops; species Strigops habroptila. The sequence continues at coordinate 61,735,555 of NC_044284.2, forward strand.
TATTTTGCTGAAGTCTTTTCTAGGAAAAAAAAAGACAAAAAAAACCCCTAAACCAAACCAATCGACTTAAAAGATGCTTTTTAGCACCATCATGTTATTTTCTTCTCAGAGAACAGTCAACACTTGACATCAAGAATGGTTACATGTCATTTGATTTTGAAAACTATGATTTTTCTTACTTTATATGGCAAATAGTGATGCTAAAGATGTGTTAAGCATGATGCTTGCATTGCACAAAGTCCCTCGCTTCCCTTAGCCATGGTCTCTTTTCTTTTTGAACGCAGATACATTTCACCTCAGCCAAATGCTTCACCAAGATCAGGTGTTAGCTCATCCTCTGCTTTATTTGCAGGCTATTTATCTGTCATCTTCCCCATTTCACTGAGCACAGGAAGGGTAGGGAAGTGGGAAGTGATTCTGGCTGTACAGCTTGGGAACGGACACGCAGGCAGGAACCTGGGCTGGAATGTCTGACAACCAGTGGGCCTTGTGTGGATGGGTGTTTCAGTGGGAGCAGGAACATCACAAACACGTATTTGGCACAGAAGATACACTCAGCATATAGAGCTTTACATGTAATAAATGAGAGTAGGTGTGGATTTTAAGCTTAAAGTGGGAGAAAGGAGAACTCTTTATAATGTATGTGGAGGGGGTGATGCTCACCATCCCACTAGCAGAATTTGAGAGTTTTTCATGTAGGGTTGACATCCATGAAATAAGAAGAGTTTTTAATACCAGTGTTTTGGTTTATTGTTATTTTTTTAAAGCCACATCTACAATATTAAAAAAAAAAAATAGGAAAAATTGTTCATTTGTATAATTTATCATCTTGTGTCCTCCTCCTCCTGTGGCTTACGGGCGTGCTGGCCATTTTGAATGGGTTATTTTCACTTCACATGTATGAGTCTTTGTATGGTCCTATGGTTTGAAACTGATTTCTTACCCTAAACCCACTGCTAAAGGTTTTGTTTGGTTTCTTTTCTTCTTCAACTACGTGTACTTGGACTTTATGGTCATTAATGAGCCAAATCCTCTGGATCCGGCCTGGTTCCATCACCGTGATGAGTTACAGGAGCTGTTAACCTGCTGTTCCCAGAAGTGCTGTGAATGATCCATTCTGACTGCGCCAGCTGACGTGTGGAAGGTGACATCTGCCTAGAACTAGCCCGCAATTCACATGGAGAGGCACAGCAGAGAGGTTTGCTAACTACAGCCTGCATTAATCAAGTAATGAAGTGCTTGCTTTAGTTAACTTCCCAATCTGGTTCATCAAACCCAAAGCATCACAGCCTTGGATCAAAGATGGTCTCAAGACGGTTTCAGACTGAAGGTGGTGCAGTGCTTCCAAGAGTCTTTTGCAGCTAGAGTCCTATTTTCAGTTTTATTCTGATGCAGTTTTGTTTGCTTCCAAAACCTTATAGGAAAGTTTCTAAGTAAGTCAATTGTCTCAGGCTTGTGTGTGAAATACAGCACTGTGTATATTTTCAGGAATGTTGCTTTGTTTTATCTTTCTTACCTTTCTTTTGGTGTCACATAGGAGAGACCTGACATTCCATAATCAGCAGCTCTGTAATGCTCAGCTAGACTTTAAGAATATTTAATTCTGATTTACATTTTGTTTATGCTGGTGTTCTATACAAGACTTTGTTCATGTTCTTCAAACTGCAGCCACTATAACTTGATAAGTCATTGCACTACTAAAGCTATTTAAAAGCCTAGAACTAAAGTAACTCTGATTTCATTTGCAAAACCTTCGGTGCAGCTTGGAGCTTGGAGCCTTGTTTCCAAACTGCACTGAAGCCTCGCATCACGAGTTGGGTGTGTTTTGAAGTGCTGTCATGATGAAGTGCTTTAAGACTGCAGCCTGAACAGAGAGCCCAGCTCAACAGAGTCAGTCTCTTTGCTGGGCTTCCTAAAGGATTAAATGGGATATTATAAAACCAACCAACCACACACACAAAACTTACGAGTTAGTTTTATACATTTTCCACACATAGTAATTTTGCACTGTTAGTAATTCCCTTCTCCTACCTCCCCTCCCTCTGTCTGCAATTCTGAAAAAGCTTATTAAACTATTTTTTAAACATAACTTGTCTGCAGAAAGAATTCCTGAGGTTTTTTGCTCAAAGCACCGGATAGAGGATTTCTGCTTAGGGAGGAGGTGAAGAACCCACCCATTTGTAGCAGCGTGGTGAGAACCACAGAAACAAAATACCCTTTTCTGGTTAAACTTTGAACTGTTTCTTTCTCTCAAGGTTGCTCCTGAACCCATCTTGCCCAGCACTGGCCCAGGGCAGCAGCAGCCCAGCACTGGTGGTAGCTGAGTGGCTGGAGGGGCAGCCCAGAGACCTGTGGGCTTTCATAAAGGCAGCATCACATAAAGGAAGGCAGAGAAGAGAGGAAGGTTGGTGCTGGCACCGAGGAAAGGCAGCAATGGGTGAGCTGTGGGTTATGACTTAGTTCATTGTGGGTTGTTACTTAGTTAATTTTAACATCTGAGTCAAAGCTGAAAACCCAAGAGACCTCCCTCACCCCCCCCACTCCCTCCACCCATACACACAAGGGACAACAAACCTGCTGCATCCCTGTTATTGTCACCATCTCCAGACTTTTCTTGCTGCTCCAGGGAAGCACAGGCAGCTCCTGGCAGAAGGCAGGAGCAGCAGGGTAGGAGGAAGGAAGGACGTTGGTTTATTTGAAGCTAGTACAAAAATACATAGGCACATAAACTTCTTTTTTGCTCTCATTACCGACTGACATACAAAGCCTGCCATACATTTGAATCAAAAGGTCACCCTTTTAATCACTAAAATGGTCATTTTGTAAATAGATTCTATGTAGAAAACAATTTTAGTTGACTAACAGCATAGAAAATAGCGTGGTAGGAACTCTGTTTGCTTTCCCAGTGTATGTAATACCATCCATAGCCTGGCACTGAAGGGTGCCTGGTTACAAACAAAATAAGCTTTAAAAAAATATCTTACCATTTGGACAAACAAATCTAACCAGTAGATTCAAAAACTAACCCAAAAACCCATCAAAGCCTTTGACAGAATGGACATCCTGACTGCAACCGCCTCAGCACAGCCAAATGACAAGCAAATGTGGCAAAAATGGAAGGGATTTGCAGGTGAAGTGGGATTTTTGGAGCAGGCAGCAGCAGACTCACACCAGCACATGAGCCTTTTGCAGCACTGCTACAGAAATTCCCCATCACATACAAAACTTCAATGTTAAGCACTCCCATAGATGCAGCTTTGCCCAACAGCAGTGAAGTTTTTAGGAAATACCTTCCAGAAACAAATTCTAGTGTCTGTAGAAGCTGTTTTCCTGGTTACCAAAGCAGTGTATACAAAATAATTCATAAATACATAGTTTTACCAAAATGGTGGTTTTTAACCAAAGTTATAAACAATTCTTTTTAAACCAAAAGACAATCCAAGGAGAGACCTAGAAAGAAGTGCTGTGTAAAACAACCTTTAAAAATCAGTTAACACTGCCCAACGTATTAAAAACCCCATTCTTCTAATGGGTCACAAACCAAAAACAACTTAATATCAAAACCCCTGTGACCTGCAGGATGGGGCTTGGCCAAGGCAGAAGTGCTGGTGCTCAGTGCTGCAGGGACCAACCACCCAACCCCAGCCCCAGGCAGCTCCCATCGACTTGTCAAAACAAGACAAGTTCAGAGGAGGCCCCGGAGCTGCTGCGAGGGCTGGAGCAGCTCTGCTCTGGAGCCAGGCTGAGAGAGCTGGGCTGGGGCAGCCTGGAGAAGAGAAGGCTCCTGAAGGGGAGACCTTAGAGCAGCTCCAGTGCCTAAAGGGGCTCCAGGAAACCTGGAGAGGGGCTTTGGACAAGGGCCTGTAGGGACAGGACAAGGGGAATGGCTTTAACCTGCCAGAGGGGAGATTGAGATGAGCTCTGAGGCAGAAGCTCTTCCCTGTGAGGGTGCTGAGGCGCTGGCACAGGGTGCCCAGAGAAGCTGTGGCTGCCCCATCCCTGGCAGTGTTCAAGGCTCTAGGGGAAGGTGTCCCTGCCCGTGGCAGAGGCTTGGAGCTAGATGAGCTTTAAGGTCCCTTCCAACACAAACTAGTCTGGGATTCTAGGACTGAATTCCTTGGGCCTCTTTTAGATTCTTCTGGGTGGGAAGGGGATGGCAGGAGCAGTGGATTTGCTGGACTGAGGACCTGCATCTTCTCCTCACTTGATCCAAAGCACCCTGTGAGGGTCCCTGCCCCAGCACAGCCAGCAGCTTTCCCAAATCCAAAGTTTCTGACCCTGGGGTGGGTTGAGGAAGGCTGTGGCCCTGCCAAGCTCACTGGTGGGAGATAAAAACCTTCTTGTTGGGAATGTCCCTGAGCCTCATAAAAGCCACCCCAGCAGCCCCAGCATCCACCCCAGTGGTGGCTGCACCGAGATGGGATGTGGTCGAGGATGCTCAGGGTACAGCTCTCGGAGCCAACACAGTCCTCCACGATTCAAACACATGCTGCTTGTGCCAATCACTTCTGCCAAATCTCAGCGTGATTAGAACCCCATTAATTCCTCATGATCAGTCTGAATTAGATGTCTTCTTCACCATGCAGTCAGTTATCTTCCCAATGATTTGTAAAGGCAGCCATCGAGATTGTGCAAATTAAGAGCATCACTGTTACTCCATGGCAGACGCCTGGATTCCTTCCCACATTCTGCCTGTGATCAGCTGAACAGAAATAGATTCCTTCCTAAAAAAAGCCTCTGCCTGGTCACACAGAGCTTTTTCCTTTAATATCCATCTTGCTGCCAGCTTCAGACTCCTTGCTCATTTGCTCCTCCATGAAAGTGATGTAGGAATACACAAGGCTTCCAGCAATACTGCAAAACAGGGGTGGGGACAACATGAGACGGAGACCATGGTCAACACCATGGGCATACCCATCGTCAAGGATCTCCTGCAAGCATCAACTGGCAAGAAAATCCTCCATTTGCTTCCTAAGACCAGGTATTGGGTTTAATTCCTGCCCAAACGTTGCCAGCCCAAGTCCTTCACCTAGTACTGGACCTGCTGAAGGGATCCTGCTGAAGGACAAGGAGTCTTTTCACAACATAGAAAGGCAACTTTCCCAAAAGCTGTGCTAAAACACCAGCTGAAATAAACCAAAGAATGCTTCTTTTGCTGCCTTAATTATATGATTCCCATCTGCAATGCCGAGAACAGCTTCAGTTTGCTGCTAAAATATGCTCATGTGTTCTTCAGGCTTTAAAACAACCCAAATCCATCCAGGAACTCCTCCGGCCCGAGCTGGGAGCAGGGACCGAGTGGTGCTGGGCTCATACCAGGCTGCAAGACATGGCTTGAAACCATGCCGGTTCCTCTGCTACAGCATAGATACCAATTCCATAGGGATTTCTTTGGAAGAAGCCTAGAGCCTGCCAAACCATTCCAGTTTGACAGCAGTTTTCACCTAAAATCATAAATAAAAACTATGAACAAAGATGTTCTTACCTGATATTTAGACCAATGAAGTTCATCCATGTAAAAATATAGTCTCCTCCAAAAAACATCCCAATATAGGTTACTAAAATATTCTGCAAAGGAACAAGATTTGAGGAGCAAGAGCACAAGTTTCTGTACAGCCCGAGACAAGCGTATGCTCAGTGCATTAACCACTATGGAAATGTGACCCCCTGGTGCAAGAAGCATGGAACATGCAAGTGCTGACAAGGCTGGATTCACAAAATCATGGAATGGTTCGGGTTGAAGGGAGCTTAAAGCTCATCCAGTTCCAACCCCTGCCACGGGCAGGGACACCTTCCACTAGAGCAGGTTGCTCCAAGCCCCTGTGTCCAACCTGGCCTTGGACACTGCCAGGGATGGGGCAGCCACAGCTTCTCTGGGCAGAGAACAGAGGCTCCACTCCAGACCAGCCTCAGCCACCCGCTGCTGGGCACTAGAACCCAGAATAACACCCAGGAGCACCCATCTATTTGTGCAATGGGCTTGTTGGGCCAGAATGACTCAGAGGATCACAGGGATTGTGGCTGTTTCTGGGTGTTTTCCACATCATTAACCCTGGGGAAGCTGAACGCACCAGCCGCAGTCAGCGCGACACACAGCTCCTTGCCATGCAATCATGCACAGAATATTGCTCTACTCCAGACAGCAGCAAAGAAATTAATACATTAAAAAAAAAATCCCATTGGATCTGTCCTGCTCTCTGTGCAGCACATGGGAAAAGTCCCAGAGCCCCTGTGCCTGTGTAGGCAGAGCCAAAGGATGCACAGTGTGAATGCACCATGTGGATGCTAAGTGGGAGCGGATGCAGGGATGCTGTGGATGCCCCAAGGCTGCTCTTGGTGGACAAGGAGCAGGGAAAGCCACTTACCTTAATGCAGCCAACTATTGTAGTTGTAAGAGCAGAATTATACTGAGTGCAAAGAACCGTGGAGTACATCAAAATAAACCTGCAGGAGGAAGAGCCAACATCAGCTTTCAGGACGTGCTTTGTGCATCACCACCCATCCCACCCCCTCTTTTCTGCAGTGGTATTTATACCACTGCTTTTTTGGGCTAAACCTGCACTGAAGCAGGGTAGGAAATTATTTCCATCTGCCACAGCTCTCAGAAATGGTGTCCCCATCAGGACTAAGGATTTATTATCATTTCTTTAACCCAGAATGGCTCAGAGCAGCAAATGGCAGCACCCACCACCCCAGCAGTGTGTGTCCTTACCCCATTACACACGACAGCATAAACTGCACAATGAAGAACATGTCTGCCCAGCCCTGGTACTCCATTGCCTGCAAGAAACACACCCCGAGCCTTAGAGGAGGAAAACGAAATGCAGTAATTCACAGCAAGACAAGAAACAACCCCCTGACGTTGGCTTTCACGTCACAGCAGGAAAAAACCAACCGTAACATGGCTCAGGGTGATGTCCTGGGACTGTCCACATGAGCATCACCCCCAGATCCAGGAGCTCTTTTGCACCTCCTATGAAGGAGGATTTCACACTTACATTACAAACCACAGTATCATAGAATCACACACTGGTTTGGGTTGGAAGGGACCTTAAAGCTCATCAAGATGGGGCTGCTCAGCCTGGAGCAGAGCAGGCTCAGGGGGATGGAACCCCCAGGAGTTATCATCTTTTACTTGCCACCATCAGCACCCCCATTTCTGCCTCTCACATAAGAATCATTGTCTTTGATGCTTGTTAATGAACTACGAGAGTTAACACGTGGATGGGGGAGGTTTCCCCATGCAAACCCCCCCTCTCCCCAGCGTGGCCCCCCCACGACGCAGCCCCCAGCCCGGCTCTGCCCCGGGACACGTCCGGCTGCACGTCCTTCACAAGGGGGGTTTTCATCAGGCTGCAAACGTGGTTTCCTGGCAGCAGCCCCAACAAGCGCATCTTTGTCTGCCTCTGGCTGCCAGGAGCTCGGCCAAGGAGAGAGGAGTTTATTCAGGGGAGGAAAAAAACCCCAAAATAAAGGAGATTTCTCCACGGGCTGAACAGAGGCTGCACAGTGCAGCACAGAGCAACGTTTTGCTCCTCGTTCGCCAGCTCCTGCTTATAAATGAGCACTTTATCATAGAATCACAGCCTGGTTTGGGTTGGAAGGACCTGAAGGCCATCCAGTTCCAGCCCCCTGTCACAGGCAGGGACACCTTCCACTAGAGGAGGTTGCTCCAAGCCCCTGTGTCCAACCTGGCCTTGAACACTGCCAGGGATGGGGCAGCCACAGCTTCTCTGGGCACCCTGTGCCAGCGCCTCAGCACCCTCACAGGGAAGAGCTTCTGCCTCAGAGCTCATCTCAGTCTCCCCTCCGGCAGAGTCATCCGTTATGTAGGGCAAGGTCTGAGCTCCCTTCACCCCCTGCAATCACCTCTCCTCGCTAATCACAGCTCATTATCTTAGTGGCTTCTTACAGCAGTTCATCATCAGGGCTTTAAGCTCCTCATGAGACGCAGGGGTGTCTGTGGGGACACCAGGACCCACAGGGGCCTGGGTGGGCAACACCTGCAGCCTTTGACATTGATCAGCCTTTCCCAGCCATGGAGAGGGATGCCCACCCATGCAGGAGTGAAAAGGGAGTGCCTTTGTTCAGGAGAGACAACTGAGTATGGCTGCACGTAAGCTAAGGCAATAATTATTCATAATAATTATTACTATCAATAATAATATGAAAACATTAATATTATTATACTACAATATAAATGTCACATATATGTAAGCACATGTAAATCAGATCGTGCCCAGATGGGGCAGCACTAGCAAACTGACCCCTAGAGCATCAAAACTGTCCCAGCAAGAGGGAAGGGCATAAAGGAGTTTGAAGAAGCTCATTCATCCTAAAAATACTCAACTTCTTTGTTCTAAATATTATTGTTTCACTTATTGCTCTCCCACTTCCCCATTCAAACATTACAGAAGTGCTTGAATGGAGCAACTTTGTGGAATTAATGTCCATGTAAGACTGAGTTACTTTCTGCTTATGTGGTTTTGGGGTTGTTACTCTCCCATTCTTTGCCCTAACCTCTTCCCTCAGACACTGAGTAGTTCCTATTTGCAAACTGGGGCTAATAAACTACTTCATAGCTTCTCATGTTGAGTCTCTCTCATTTTTCCTAAGAAGGTTACATTACAGCAAAGCACATTATAAGGAACAGTAAAACATTCTTCTCAGCAACCCATTTTGCCCCTAAATTCTTGTGCCAATAAAGATGATTGATTGATAGTTTTTGGGGGGCAGGAATCCTACCTTCTGCGCATCTCCAGTGAAGTAGGCAATGGTCAAGGTGGGCAGGATCATAAACAGTGCATTGTAATAGAGCAGACCGTATTTCCCCAGCTCCTAGAAACAAGAAACATCTGTGTGTTTAAGTTGGTTCCAAACAGAAACATAAAACCTTATTCATAGTGCTGCTGAAGACGGGGTTTGTGAGCTAAATCCACAGGGGATTCTCAGAGACAGAAGAGTTGGAGGGTGGTTTTATATAGATCTATCTAAATAGATATCTGTATAACTATATACATCTATATAGATATGTATATATCTATCTGTATAGATATACAAATATCTATCTATATAGATATGTGTTTTATATATATCTGACTACATAGATACACATATACATATATCTATATATATGTATATATATATTTCTATATTAATAAATATATATATACACACACACATATATACATATACATACTCGGGGCAGGGGGGTTGGAACTACATGAGCATTAAGGTCCCTTCCAACCCAAACAATTCTGATTAATTCCATAATTCTCTACACAAATGCAGATTTATAATTTTATATATTTTAACATATATATATTAATATAGCTGTCTGTGTGTATATAAAATATATATTTATATATATAAAAATATATTATATATATTACATTATTACCTTTATTACATTACACATATATTATATATAAATATATATTATGTATATTTATATTTTTATATTTTTTTAATATATATATATAAAAACCAGGCTCAGGTAACAAGCTTGCAACAGCCTTTATGGTCCCCATCAATCAAAATGCCATTTCTTTGCTGTCACAAGGGGCTGCGATCGTAACCAGCACAGGGACGTGGCTCTGACTGGTGCCATTGGCAGCACTGAGAGGTATTGCCAAACCTTCTGGGCAGGAGATGTTGGGAGAGGGTCGGGGTAACTCTCTCAGATGCACGTTGCTGCTGAACCAAGCAGCAACGATGCAGTGCCCAGCACCAAAGGTCAGCCTACCTTTGAATCCAGCTTCTGTTTCACATAGGCCCCGTTTGCAGCTGTTAAGGCATCATTAATAAGGATAAAAATATATCCTTCCAGATCAAATGCCAAGTCAGCACTGGGAAAGGAGAGGGAAAAAAAATGAAGTTAAAGTTTTAAGCTGCACTTGCAAGATTCCTTCCACCTTCTGTTTAGCCAGCAAGTTGTCAGAAAAAGTTAATCACAGGAGGAAGGGCTGGGATTTGGGTCGGTGAAACATTCTTTCCTACTAGAGAGCATGTCTGAGGGATAAAAAGAGTCAGCATTCACTCTGTCTATTCTTGGGGCACACCGTGGTGCTGGATTCCCCTTGGCTTTGCTGGCTGGGACCCTTCAGAGCCCCAAGAAAGGGAACAGCAAATCGGGAGCTCACCTGGCAGCTACGAAGGCGCCGATGATCATGGCAAACACTGTCATCTGAATACCCCAAGAGAACTTCTTCCTGAAAGAGAAAGGCAGCATAAACCTCCACTGAAGTCTTGTGAGAGCAGCAGGGAGAAGCTTTTCCTCCCAGCATGTACAGATTGGGAGAAAACCCCAAGCAAATCAAAGCAACCTGTGCGAGAGCAGCAAGTAAAAACAAGACATTTTTAGACAATTATCTCTGTGATTTAAAAACAAACACAACTTGGCATCAAGGAGGTGCAAGTTTATACAGTCAACTCGGCTGGAAAAGAACATTAAGATCAAGTCCAACCATTCCCCAGCACTGCCAAGGCCACCACTAACCCATGGCACTGAGGCCTCGGCTACACGGGGTGTGAACACTTGCAGGGACGGTGACTCCAGTCCTGCCCTGGGCAGCCTGTTCCAATGCCTGAGCACCCTTTGGGGAAGGAATTGTTCCTCAGCTCCATCTAAACCTCCCCTGGGGCAGCTTGAGGCCGTTTCCTCTTGTCCCATCCCTTGTTCCTTGGGAGCAGAGACCAGCCCCCTCCTGGCTCCATCCTCCTGTCAGGCAGTTGCAGAGAGCGAGAAGGTCCCCCCTGAGCCTTCTCTTCTCCAGACTAAACCCCCCAGGTCCCTCAGCCGTTCCTCATCACACTTGTGCTCCAGGCCCTGCACCAGCTCCGGTGCCCTTCTCTGGCCCCGCTCCAGCAAGTGTCCAGGGAGCAGCACTTCGGGAGCGCTGCAGAGAAGGGCTCAGCTGGGCACGGGGCAGAAGAGAGCCATGAGGTGGGGTGGATGGACACAGCAGCCTCTGCTTCCACATCCACCCTGCACAGCCGGATCGCATCCATCCCTCCCTGCACAGCACCTCATCTCACCCCGCTCCCCCCAGGCACACCGAAGGGCTGAGCAGATCAAGGCAAGTAACACACCACGTAACACACTGCAGCTCCCTGCATCCGCTTCCTCCTCCCACCCTCATTCCCAAACCCCGGCTCAGCACCAAACCCCTTGACCACACGGGTCTCCCAACACACAAGAGCTCACTCACACACCACATGTCACCCCAGCACCTTCAGGCTTTGGGAACTCTACCCGGCACCAAGGGACGGGGCTGGGAACACTCACTTGAGTAAGAATCCTTCGGCAAACATTGTAAATAGGATGGAAAACCGGCGCAGGACAGTGAACATGGGCAGGCTGCAAGAGGAAGAAGGGTCAGCAAAATGCAGCTCCGGAGCACAGAGCCACTGGAAACCCTCCAGCTTCCATACGGAAATAGTGTTACCCCCACACCCCAAAGGATATAGCTTATATCGGCTCTTGCCAGTGTGGGGGACCCTGGGGACAGCCCCAAATCCTCACCCAGGGGCAACCCACTGTCTCTGGCTGGGGTAAAGCACATGGAAACACGCACGTGGCTTCTTTTAATGTGAACAGAGAAGGAATCACATCGCCCTGAGCGGCTCGTGCTCAGGTCACCCTCACCCCTGCAAAGCCTCAGTGCCCAGCAGCAGCTCCTCACGAACACCAGCCCCCCCCAGACACCCCGTTTTATACCCCCTGCATAGAGAAAAGCCATCCATACTTGAGCTTCTTTGTGCTGAACAGTCCTGTGATCTGGTTCCCAAAATACAGGAGAGGTAGAGGAAACGTCTAGAATATCGTAAGAGGGATAACACACAGCGTGAGTGAGGGAGGAAGCTGGGAGCTCCCCAGCAGCACCCCTATTTTACCAATATATATTATTCCCCCCACACACAATAGAAGCATTCACACACACACGCGTATCCCAGCTCCACAGCCACAGGCTCCCGGGACAAGGAGACCGAGCATCCCACTGCCAAACACCCCGGTGGAGCCCAGGGCAGGGCGAGGGGCTGAGACCATCACCGCGGCCTCGGGGCGCCGGCAGGGCCTTACCCGCCGGGGGATGTGCCTGTCGAGGTCAGGGAACTTGACCACCCGCAGCGCCTTGCCCGCCCAGAGCACCGCCACCGTGGCCACCATCTGCAACAGAGCGGGGGGGGAGTCAGCCCCACGGCACCCCCTGCATGGGGGGATTGGGGCTGCGGGGAAACACAGGGGAGGGACCCCACTCACCTGGCCCAGCCCCACGCACAGAGAGGAGGGGAACCTGTGGGCAGAGAACACACATCAGGGGGCACCCACATCGGGGGGTACCTGCATCTGGGGGGTACCCCACATCGGGGGAGGGAAGGGAAGCATCTATATTGGGGGGGGGAGCCCCACATCGGGGCGAGACAGACGCCTATATTAGGGTGGGGAAGGGTGCACCTATATTGAGGGAGCACCTACATTCGGAAGGGAAAGTAAGGGAGGCACCTACATTAGGGGGGAATAAGGACAGGGGAACATACTTTGAGGGGGGGAGGAAGGAAGAGGAGCACTTACACAAGGCAAGGCGGAAGGAAGAAAGAGGGACACCTACACTGGGGGTGAAAGGAATGAAGGGGGGCACCCACATTAGAGCGCAGGGAAGAGGGAAGGGGGCACCTACATTAGGGGGGTAAGGAAGGGGGGCGCTTACGTTGGGGAGGAAAGGAAGGAAGGGGTCACCTATATTAGGATGCGGGAAGGACGGGGAGCACCTACACTGGTGGGGGGAACCCATACAGGGAGGACGCCCATCAGCCCCGCACCCCCCCGCGCAATGGGGACGGCGAGAGCATCACCCCCAACCCCGCCGCGCCCAGCGCCGCCACGAGAACGGGGGGTACCCCGGGGCGGGTTAGAAGCGGTACCCGGGGATGCGGGAGCGGGATGCGGAGCCCCGGGGCGGAGCGGGGGGGGGGGGGGGGGGGGTGTTGTTGCGGCCCCGCCCCGGGCACAGGCCGCGCTGGGTCCGTACCGGTACGTGGTGAGGACGCTCTTGTTGACCACGACGATGAGGCAGGAGCTGAGGCCGTAGAAGGCCGCGGACAGCAGCCGCGCGCACCGCGCCATGCGCCGCTCCGCATCGCCGCGCGCGGGGGCTCCCGCGGGGGCGCCCCCCTCGGCACCGGACACCGGGCGTCTGCGCGGCTGCATGGCTGCGGGGCCGCGGGGCGGGGACAGGGGCGGGCACCGCGAGCGGCCAGGGGCGGGGAGCGGGGCGGGGAGCGGGGCGGGCCTTACCCGGGGTCTGTGCTGCGGGGTGCTGTGGGGGGGGCTGGGGTTAATGCATGGGGGGACATCGCACGGGGGTCTAGCGTGGGGGGCATTGCGCGGGGGTCTGGGGTTGAGGTTAATGCATGGGGGGACATAGGGATCTAGCGTGGGGGGCATTGCGCGGGGGTCTGGGGTTGAGGTTAATGCATGGGGGGACATAGGGATCTAGCGTGGGGGGCATTGCACGGGGTTCTGGGCTGGGGGGGCACAAATTGCGTGCGGGCCTCGGGGGGGCGTTTTATGAGGGGGGTACTGCACAGGGGGCATTACACGGGGGGGGCATAGCACAGGGTGCGCAGGGGTATCACGCGAATTGGGGGCAGCATTGCACGGGGATCTAGGGCTGAAGGAGCAAAGCATTGCGCAGGGGTTTGGGGTAGAGGTTAATGCATGGGGGGACATAGGACAGGGGTCTAGTGTGGGGGGCATTGCATGGGGGTCTGGGCTGGAGGGGGCACAACATTGCATGTGGGCCCCAGGAGGGCGTTTTACGAAGGGGGTACTGCACAGGGGGCATTGCACGGGGGGGGCATAGCGCAGGGACCTGGTGCGCGGGGGTATCGGAAGAAGGGGGGGGGGCATTGGACGAGGGTCTGGGGCTGGAGGAGCAAAGCATTGCACAGGGGCCTGGGGTGCGGGGGGCAGCACTGGGGGGCACTGCACGGGGCGGGTACTGCAAGTGACACGCACTAGGGCCACCCCGCTCTGCCGGGTGCCGACCCGCGCTGGCTCTGAGCCACCCAGCTCCATGCAGGGTGTCGCCCTTGGGTGACCCTGCACGTTTGGCACCGGCCTTTCCCTTTCAGAGATTAAATCTTGCTTCGGGCTGTGCTCCGCCAAGCGGAAAAATCCCGAAACAAGGCAGCTTGGAGGGAAACCAGCACCACCCTGCAGGTTACATCAGAGACAACGGCGCGGGGAGGGCTCTGCTGGGAGCGGGAATGGCTTTAAGCTGCCAGAGGGGAGACCGAGATGAGCTCTGAGGCAGAAGCTCTTCCCTGTGAGGGTGCTGAGGCGCTGGCACAGGGTGCCCAGAGAAGCTGTGGCTGCCCCATCCCTGGCAGTGTTCAAGGCCAGGTTGGACACAGGGGCTTGGAGCAACCTGCTCTAGTGGAAGGTGTCCCTGCCCGTGGCAGGGGTTGGAACTGGGTGAGCTTTAAGGTCCTTTCCAACACAAACCAGTCTCTACTCTATGAACTAAGGACGGATGGGCCCAGCTCAGCAGCTGCAGCACTTTGGAGGTAAAGCGGCTGCGGGTATTTGTTGCCGTTGGCCATAGCAGTGTTGGCAGAGGAAACATCCCCTTTTGGAGATCTTTATATTCCCAATTATCTCCCTGCCCGTCTGAACCTGCCTAAGCACAACCAACCCTCCAGCATCAAATGGGGCATCATCACCCTGTGGCACGAGCTGCTGCTTGCCCCGGCACGCTCGCCCTCCCTCCCACTGCGGGGTGAAATCAAATCCTCTGCCCAAACTTTGTTTTCCTTTTCCTGGCAAACTTTCCTTTCTTATTCCATGCCTCTGCTGCCACCCCACTCCCAGCAAAGGGGAGCAGGAGGCTGCAGCAAAGACAGACCAACTTTAAACCCCAGGAGCAACTTTCCCATACTGAGGATGCCCTTTTAGCCTGGCCAAAAACCACACTCAAAAGCTCTCTCATTGGCATCACCTTCCTCATTCCTGCACTAAGTCCTGTCCATCCTTATCAAGCTGCAGTGTGGGCTTGGGCCTGGAAATATTTACTCCTCCAGCAGCAGAGAGAAAGCTAATCCTGCCCAGGCTCAAGCACCAAGGGATTGACGCAAGCGGCACCCATTCCCGCCTGGCACATCCATCCCCATCGGCAGCACTGGTGACCCTGCAGTGATTGACAGAGCTGCGGGCACATGGGGAACCCCTGTGGGTGCAGCACCCTCATCCCCCAGCAGCAGCCACAGCACAAAGTGTCACATTGCTTTTAGGGTCAAACATTTGGACCCTCTGAGTGAATGGGTTTGGTTGGCAGCAGAAGATGCAGCTGTAATGATGCAGACATGGTGAGAAGGGTGCCCAGTGCTTGTGATGGCCAAACCCATGTCCCCCGTGCCAAGCACAGCACTGGCTATGACAAAAGTGTTCGCTTTGGCAGCAAATCCTGCTCTGGCCTGACCTTTCCTTCCTGCTAAACTAAGCGCAGTAATTTCAGAGTGCCCAGCCAGCGGCAAGCCCACCACACATCACAAATGTTCCATTAATCCTGCTTAATCTTAATCTCATTTGGACACCGGCTCAGCCAGAGGGTTCTCCCCAGTGCCAAACTGGCCATGACTCCGGGGTGGTGTGCACATCCCATGGTGGGGGGGGGTGGAGAAAAGGGGTTCCAGAGCCAGGGATGAGGCAGAGGGAAGGTCTGTGGGCACGGAGGTGGTGGATCCGGTGCTGGTGCAGGGGCCAGGACCAGGCAGGTCTGTGCTGGCAGTGAGGAAGTGTCTGTGAGATGTAATCGGCTGCAGAGGCGGTTGTGCAGCTGATCAGAGCAGAGGCCCCACGTTCTCCTGCCCATGTTCTTCGCTGCTTGGGTGACCCCCAGCACATGGGTGATGAAGGGGTGCAAGCACTTGGTGTGGCTGAGGAAGTCTGAGGATCGGGGGGTGGCAGGGAAAGGGGTGACTGACCCCAGCCCGAGCATGGTGAGCGTGCCATGGGGATAAGCAGCTGAAAACAGGCTGGGAACATCCTGGATCCCAAGGGAAACACGCATCGAGTGGTGAAGGCAACATCCTGGGGCATGCTGGGAGAAGCCTGCCATGCTTTGCCGTGCCATGCCAGCCTCTGGAGGCACTCTCCATGGCAGAAAATGCTGTTGAGGTATTCCCACCTCTGGATGTAGAATCACAGAATCACTGTGCCAGCGCCTCAGCACCCTCACAGGGAAGAGCTTCTGCCTCAGAGCTCATCTCAGTCTCCCCTCTGGCAGGTTAAAGCCATTCCCCTTGGCCTGTCCCTACAGGCCCTTGTCCAAAGCCCCTCTCCAGGTTTCCTGGAGCCCCTTCAGGCACTGGAGCTGCTCTAAGGTCTCCCCTTCAGGAGCCTTCTCCTCTCCAGGCTGCCCCAGCCCAGCTCTCTCAGCCTGACATCATGCTGTGAGGAAGACCTGAGGAAATCAGAAGGAGCCCCAAAGAGAACAAGATGCACAATGGGGTTTGGAAAGGCGAGGCTTCCCCCTGTGTAACCTGCCTCAGAGGAAGGCCAAAGCAACTGGGATTTCTGAGAATGGGAAAGAGAATGAATGCCATGGGAAAAGGCATGAGCATTCCTGCTGCTCCCCTCCTGCCCAAGGGCTGGCTGCACTGGTTCGGAGCTGCAGCTCACTGTGGCCACTCAGGAAGTGATGAGGAGACACGAGTTTAACCAGCACCAGAAAGACTGGTGATGGTCTGAGACATAGGGGAACCAGCAGCTCAAGGGGGTTGCGACATACATCCTGGAAAAGGGCTGAGGCTGGATGGATGCTGGGGAGCATCCGCGATGCACCATGGCTGGAGGCACACTGCAGATGTGCTGTGCCAGCTCTAAACAGGCCATGCCAGCTCCAGATGGGACATCCTGGCTCCAGATGTCTGCACCCACATTGCTGCCCTGGCTCCAGGTGTGCTATCTGAGCCAGATGTACTCACCCTTGGAGCCATCCCAGCTCCAGATGTGCAGCCCCGCAGTGCCGCCCCAGATCCAGATGACATAACCTGGCTTCCAGACATGCACGTGCTTGCAGTGCTGCTCCAGGCCCAGATGTGCAGCCCTGGCCCCAGATATGTGCCCTAAAGGGTTTCTTCCCCAGCCCCAGCAGTGGGGCTGGGATTCCCCTGGTGTCCTCCTTGGCTCAGTCCCCCCCATGCCAGGACCCCCAGACCACAGCAAAGCCCAACCCCTCTGCCTCCTAAAACTGCTTTTTGATAGATTAATACAAACTCTTTCATTACAAAAGGCATTAAACGCATCCATAATGTGCTAAAACTAAAATTCCCACCAAAACCCTCCCCATTGGGCTCAGGGTGTGTACAACTATACATAAAGATGGGTTATAGATGTTACTATAACTCCACATTATGGTTTCAGCACACGGTGAGGCTTCACTGCTATGATGATAGCAGACTAATTCTCTTGCCTTCACCACCCTTTGCTTTCACGACAATAAGACCCCCATGGATCATTCAACACCAGAGCAGCTCACGTTTGCTGGCAGAGGAGGGGTCTGCCTTGCCCAGGGAGGGGGAATTATGCTCCCTGATGTTTCCTCCTCTGAGGGCAGAGGCGGGTGAGCAGTGTGGTATTTCCTGTGGTTGCAGCACTCTAATGAGGTTAACACTGTTACTGAGGTTAACTCTTCAACCGACATGAAAGAGGAAGCCACAGGCTCTGCAGCGGGGCTGGTTTGGGAGCGGGGGGCCCGTGGTCCATCGGCATCCCCTTAGGACCAGCACAAGCAGGTGGGGTGGCACTAAGTGCTGGTGAAAACAACCTCAGTCCTTCAGGAGTTTTTCACTGTAGGCTCCTGGGATTAGCAGAAACATTCTTTTACTGATGGGGCTCCACAAAACCCTTCCACTTAGCTCCTACCACCACACACACTGCGACTCCATCCTAAAATCCATTTGGGATGGACTTCACTTTGCTGGGGTGACTCCAGATTCTCTGAACATTGAAAGAGTAAAGAGGCAGCCCTCCCCCTGAGGCTCTTCCTTTAGGGGATGCTGGGTTTTCCCATGGACTGACTCACACTGGAAACTCTCAGCTTTTCTATCTAGGTCAGGCTCACTCGCACTTGCTGATGCTTCTCGCAGTGCTCGGCAGCCCCAGCCACAGGCAGAGGGGCCCGGTGGCACGTCCTGAGCTCTGGCAAGGTAAGAACCCCCCTCCCTGCTCTTCCCAGCTTCCAGCCTGCTCCCACCTGGATTTAAAGCCTAAAGACCCTGCTTTGTGTGTCTTAGCTGCTGCTTCTATGTGTTGGTTGCTTCCAACCCACACTGCCAATGAAGGTTTCACATGGTTTGCACTTGCACAAGTGGGACAGCTCTTTCCTTCTGCATTTTGCATTTCTTCAGCACAAAACGTACAAGGAGACTTTAATAGAGACAAGAACAGACTATTATCTCTTAACAAGGGGAACGGTCTCTTTCCACCTGTCTTTGGAGCTTGCACATGCCTATAAACTGGAATAGAAACACACATGTGAGCGATCCCAGGGGAGGCAGAGCCTGCAATCCTGTCCTAGAGCTGGCAGCGGGGCACATTTACCGTATTTTCAGCTCTTTTCATACAGCACAAGGTCGGGTTTGATGCTGTTTCCCCCCATTTGTTCTAACTTTCTAAGCTTTGCAGGCGACTGGGAGGCCCTTCGAGTTCTTTTAGTGGGTCAGGTAATAGGAAAGCGCTTGAAATTTGACTCACTCATGAATACTTGAACAGCCTTTAAACCAAATGGGGTCAGCTCACACAGCAGAGAAATGCAAAAGCTCTCACTGTCGTTAGGAGCCTGGTTTGGGTTGAATAAGAGCATTTTGAAGCCTTTGCAGCTGGTTTGACTCTGGTTCAGTGTGTCCCTCAAGGGAAAACTTGCTGTTTATAACATCAGATTTTGTATGGGGCTATTTCTAGTGTGTATCTCAAGGTCTGGTGTATATTTGTAGTTATTTCTAGTCTATATCTCTAGTGGAAGGTGCCCCTGCCCATGGCAGGGGGTTGGAACTGAATGAGCTTTAAGGTCCTTTCCAACACAAACCGTTCTATGATTCTGTGATTTTAGTTATTGCTGGCTTAAAAATAAAACTGTGGAAGCACTGTGGAAGGCTTTGCCCCAGTTTCAGCTCCAGGAGCTGTTTCCTTGCACCCCACTGGTCTGTGCCCTTGGCTGCTGCAAAGCCATCAATCCCTATACCCTGTACCCCTGAGCCCCATGGGGCTGGGCTTCCCCTTTGAGGGGGTTTCACCTTGTTGGGGTGAATCTAAAGAGGCTGGGGAGGAAGGCAAAGGGAGCAGGGAAAAATTCAGGCAGAATGTGGGATGCAAGCGTGGTCCTTGGGAAAGAGGGGAATTCCTTGCCTGGGGTTCTGGAAAGACCCGTGGCTCGGCTGGGGCAGGACCTGCCATACCAAGGAGGTGCGAAAGATGTTATGGAAACAGGGAAAGGTTCTGTCCCATGAAGCTGTGTCTGGTCAGGTCTGAGCATCTCCAGGGTGCAGACTGCAAGACAACCCCTCCGGGCAGCCGGCCCCTTGTGTGGTCACCCTTCAACTGTTTTTCTTGCGTTTAACTGGAATTCCATGTTTTCAATGTGAGGCCATTGCCTCCTGTCCTGTCCCTGGGCGCCGCCGAGAGGAGTCTGGCTCCCCCATCTCTACCCCACCATCAGACATCAATACTAATAAGTGTGATGAGGAACGGCTGAGGGACCTGGGGGGTTTAGTCTGGAGAAGAGAAGGCTCAGGGGGGACCTTATCGCTCTCTGCAACTGCCTGACAGGAGGATGGAGCCAGGAGGGGGCTGGTCTCTGCTCCCAAGGAACAAGGGATGGGACAAGAGGAAACGGCCTCAAGCTGCCCCAGGGGAGGTTTAAATGGAGCTGAGGAACAATTCCTTCCCCAGAGGGTGCTCAGGCATTGGAACAGGCTGCCCAGGGCAGGGCTGGAGTCACCGTCCCTGCAAGTGTTCACACCCCGTGTAGCCGAGGCCTCAGTGCCGTGGGTTAGTGGTGGCCTTGGCAGTGCTGGGGAATGGCTGGACTTGATCATCTTACAGGTCTTCTCCAAGCTGGTTGGTTCCATGATACTTCCCTGCATCCTTCTCTCTGCCCAGGATTACCAAACCCTGCAGGAATGTACTTCTATGTAAGTAGAAGTGAAGGACTGGAGAAATTTCACAGACAGGAAAACTAAGAGGAACGTCACTAGAGGTGGAAGCTCAGGGAAAGTGGCCTTGGGGCTGCTCACCAGGGCTGGACACTAGGTTCTCAATTCCTGTGTGCCCACAGGCTCATTCTCCCACACTGCTGCTGCAAGCACAACCTTGCCCGACCCCAAAACCCCAAGGAAATCTTTGCCACGCATCCCCATTCCCACCTCCGGGATGCCCCTGTGCATCCCAGGGTGAGGGCAAACCTGGCTGCACTGGGCAGAGGTGCTGCTGGTGTGACAGCTCCCACCTTTCCTCCCTCCAGACTATGCCACGCATGGGCAGTGACCACAGCCCAGGCCATGGGGGGATCCAGCGAGGCTTTGGCACTGCATGTCCTGCTCTGCTGCCTGTGTGGAGGTAAGTGCCATCACCGTCACTGACCACTAACCAAACACCATGGTCTGCCATGGGAATTGGAGTGGGAGAAGGAAAAGTATAAGGCTATGGCTATGGATTTTAGGGGGAGTGCTTTGTTAGCATTGCAGGAGGCTCCGATTGCACCCTTTCCGTCCTGCTCGCATCCTTAGAGCGGGGTCACATCCAGCTGCAGCATGGTCCTGCCTCTGCACACGTAGAGCCAGACCACACTGGTTCCAGGAAGGCAAAAGGAGCCGGATACAGTGCAGAGCTCTCATCTGATAGCGAGGAGCAGCACGGGGGCTGCTGCCCTAATCTCGGGGGATCAGAGATCTCAAGACAACGGGTTATTTCCCTGCAGTCACTTGAACGTTAGAGCAGAACCCAACATTGGTGAAACGAGGTGTCGGCGAGCAGAGGGGAGGAGTCAGGGGGTGCTGGGTTGTGCTGAAGGCAAAGGGGTTTATCCCCATCCTGGGGGGAGCAAAGGGACAGACCCTGCTACTACCTGCATCCCAGCAAAGCAGCCCATCAGCATCCCTTGCTCCCACCCGGAGCCGCCCTGACCCGGTGGGTGTTGGTGCAGGGGTTGCCAACATCAGGTGCTCAGGACAAGTCTGGATCGAGCCCACGCCGCCGGTGCGGATGGGCACCAACATCTCCATCAACTGCCTCTCCACCCTCGGCTGCCCCTGGGCCCATTTCAGCATCTTCTTCAACTACAGCCACACTGAGGGCACCCCGTCCCCCCTCAACAGCAGCGCTGTCCAGCTCCAGCTGCAGGAGTTCCGGATGCCCTTCGGGAGCGTGACCTGCTTCGCCCGCTGCCCCAACACCAACATGGACCAGCTTGTGTGTGGCACCGACATCCTGGCCGGCTGTGAGTACCCCCATGGCTGTGGGAATCCACAGAACCATGGAATGGTCTGTTTTGGAAGGGAGCTTAAAGCTCATCCAGTTCCAATCCCCTGCCACCGGCAGGGACACCTTCCACTAGAGCAGGTTGCTCCAAGCCCCTGTGTCCAACCTGGCCTTGAACACTGCCAGGGATGGGGCAGCCACAGCTTCTCTGAGCACCCTGTGCCAGCGCCTCAGCACCCTCACAGGGAAGAGCTTCTGCCTCAGAGCTCATCTCAATCTCCCCTCTGGCAGGTTAAAGCCATTCCCCTTGGCCTGTCCCTACAGGCCCTTGTCCAAAGCCCCTCTCCAGGTTTCCTGGAGCCCCTTTAGGCCCTGGAGCTGCTTTAAGGTCTCCCCTTCAGGAGCCTTCTCTTCTCCAGGCTGCCCCAGCCCAGCTCTCTCAGCCTGGCTCCAGAGCAGAGCTGCTCCAGCCCTCGCAGCAGCTCCGGGGCCTCCTCTGGCCTCGCTCCAGCAGCTCCACGTCCCCTCTTGTGCTGTTGCCCCAGAGCTGGCCACAGGACTGGAGGTTTCTTGTTAAGCTGCCAGCACTGAGGAAGTGCAGCACCACTCGGGGGTTTCCACACTCTTTGCCTGACTTTGCCTCCACAGACCCTCCGGATCCCCCCAGCAACCTGACCTGCACCATCCAGGAGCACGCGGGGCACATGGTGTGTGCATGGGACACGGGGCAGACAACCTATCTCCCCACCCAGTACACCCTCCACCTGCGCAGGTAATTCCCCATGGGATGGAGACACCGGGGAGGGAGCACATGGGATGGAGACAGGACCAGGAGGGAGCGCAGTAACAATCAGAGCCGGCACATGGCACTGAGGTCACCCACAGACACGGGTGACACCAGGGCTGCTCTGCTGCTGGCACCCATGCCCTAGTTACACTTCCTAAAGCTTACGTCCTCCTGGTCTCCTGCTTGCAAACCACATGTTAAACCATGGGTTTGATTCTGCAGGATGGACTTTGTGTGCTCAGTGCTATTAGCATTGCATCATGCCACAGCACATTGCAGCAATGCGTTTGAGCTGGTTTGAGCCTTTCTGAGCTACAGGGTGTGCAGAGGGTGCAGCCAGTGGTGTGCACCTTGCACCACCCAAACCCTGAAATTGAAACTCCAGCAGGGTACAAAGATTGAACCCGAAGCAGACGCGCTGTGTGCCGCAGCCCTTCCTACCCAGCCCAGGATGCTTTCTGCCACCAAAGCCCCAGTGGCACAAGGCTGGCAAGTTTTCAAAGCCAATCTGACTCAATTATTAAAGTAAATGCATTAAATCCCATTATACATAGGCTTTGTGAAGCGATTAACCACCTGTCTAAATCTGCTTGGGCTCAAACTGTGAACCATGCAGAAAGAACTGAGAATGTTCCGTTCCAACAGTGAAACACAGATGCCCCACAGACAGGTCAAGAACCAAGGGCACCACTTTCTAGTTCACTTTAGGAGTGGCAAACACTGGTTTTGGAGATGACTGTGCCCCAGTCACAAGCTGCGACCTCTAGAGAGCTGTAGTTGCTTTCCAGCGGGTGCATGATGTTCAGATGGGTTCTGACCACGCTGCCTCCTGCTTCCCAGAGTGGGGACAGCGGTGACAGAGGATGCTGAGGAGGAAGATGAAAAGGAGAAGGTCTTCTCTGCAGGCTCACTCATACCACTGAGCGTGCTGCATGGTGGGAACCACTACTCGGCATGGGTGCAGGCCAGCAACGAGCTGGGTGCTGCTCGCTCGGGCCAGTGGCACCTCAACCTGCAGGAGCTCGGTATGTCCATCCCCCTGTCCATCCCCCCATCCATCCCTGAGCTGCACTGTGTGCTGGGGCTCTGCATGGCCATAGACACTGCCCCGAGATGTTGCTTTAGGGACACCCACAGGAGGGTTGGAACTGGATGAGCTTTAAGCTCCCTTCCAACCCAAACCAGGCTGGGATTACATGACATGAGTGAGCAGTGCAGCTCACATGAGGGAGGGCAGCCCCCCATGGTGTGCCAGCCCCCCAGCCCACACTTCCTCTTCTCTCCCCATAGTGGTTCCCACTCTGCCCCTGGTCACCGGTGCAGAGACAACAGAGACATCACCTCCCATCACCACCATCCACTGGAAGAGGCAGACGCTGCTGGAGAACGTGCACTGTGAGGAGCGATACAAAGCCATGGGCAGCCCAGCATGGCATGTGAGAGCCTGAGACCCCCAAACCTCCCCTGAGCACCAGCTGCTCATTAAGACTCACACCACTGCTGCTCCTGCTGGAGACCCCTGAGCACCCACAGGCAATGGGAACATTTGGGGTCATTCAAAACGCACCCCTTCAGCACCAGTGGGGAACATCACCCCCAGCCATGGGCACCCTGCTTCCCTTGTAGGTGGAGGTGTGGGACAGCACATCACAGCACAAATCCTGCACACAGCATGACCTACAGAGTGACACCCAGTACGTGTTCCAGGTCCGGTGCCGGCTCAGCACTGCCAACAGCCCCTGGAGTGCCTGGAGCTCCCCTTTCCTCTACACCACCCCGGAGGCAGGTAAGCTCAGCCTCAGCACTGCGTTATTCCAAGCAGCCCATCAGCCCCTTGGGATGCTCTGTGGGAACCTGGCCATGGAACGGGAGCCAGCACATCCCTGGAGACCACTGCTGGCAGACATCAGGCATGATGCTGTGACCTGGGAGGCGCTGCCACCACATCACCCTCCCCATGTTGCAGCTGAGGGCTGAGCACTGTCACAAGCTGGCAGCTCATCTCATGTCCTCCAAGCCATACAGAATGATGGATGGGATACATTTATCCACCCTTGGCAGCTCATGCCCTAGGTGGGAAAACCACATCAGCCAAGGTGTCCCACCAGCCACAAATATCTGCTGTCTTGGGTTAGGGTCCTCACTTTGCATCCTGGTTACTAATACCAGGATGAGCTTAGACAGTTGGATGTCTCAGCCTGCATCAACCGAGGAGCGATGCCCTCACATCCTGGTTGCGGTGAGGAAGCTGGGGACACACTTGCCCCAAAAAGCGCCACTCACTGCTGTTTGTAGTCTGGGACACTTCCTACCCACAGCAGCAGAGCTGTGCAGCAACAAGACTACTGCTGGGCTCCAACCTCCATCTCTGCTGCTGCCAGGCTCCCAACCTCCATCCCTGCGGCTGCTGGGCTTCATCACCATCACCAGCCACATGGGAACCAGCCCTGCATGGAGCCACCAGCCCAGTGGGGCTTTCTGCAAAGGTTGCTTGTGGATGGGAGCCCTGGCTGATTCCACTCAGGATTGCTCACCCCACATCCCACACTTCCTCCCACAGCCCCCACCGCAGCTCCTGATGTGTGGCGGTGCCTGGGCCCGGCGTTCCCAAACAGCAGCCACGAGGTGACGGTCTTGATCAAGGTAAAGTCTGTTTTTGGCAGCTACAGTGAAGTTTTTGCATGCTTTGCTCCTCCCCTTAGGAGAGCATCTGCCAAGAGGCAGCAGAAGGCAATGTCCTTTGACTAAAGAGATGGGGGGAAGATGAGACCCCAACATGTCCTTAGGGCAAAATCCACCCATGTTGCCCAGCCAAGGGGGTGTCTGTCTTGCACTTGGTGTCTCAGTGTTAGACCCTGCACCTATCCCCATGGACTGTCTGTCTCACCCTTCACAGCCCCTGTCACCCCAAGATGCCCGCGGGAGGATCCTGGGCTACACCGTGACCACAGAGATCCCTGAGGGAATGGTGCTGCTCTGCAACACCTCCAGCACAGCGTGCAGTGTCCTGGTGCCCCCGGGAGCCCGCACTCTCTGTGTCACCGCTCACAACTCTAAGGGGGCTTCCAGCCCTGCCAACATCACCCTCAACCAGGGCACCAACAGCCAGGAAGGTAGGAACTCGTGTACATCAACTACAGCTTTAATAGAGACTGGCTTTTGTCAGCATGGGAGGGGAAAATGCTGGTTTGTACATGCATGGCTTGAAATCTGTCTTCTTCATCAGGGTCTGTAGGGACAGGCCAAGGGGAATGGCTTTAACCTGCCAGAGGGGAGATTGAGATGAGCTCTGAGGCAGAAGCTGTTCCCTGTGAGGGTGCTGAGGCGCTGGCACAGGGTGCCCAGAGAAGCTGTGGCTGCCCCATCCCTGGCAGTGTTCAAGGCCAGGTTGGACACAGGGGCTTGGAGCAACCTGCTCTAGTGGAAGGTGTCCCTGCCCGTGGCAGGGGGTTGGAGCTGGATGAGCTTTAAGATCCCTTCCAACACAAACCAGTCTGAGATTCCATGATATTATGAAAGCAAGGGCAAAATCCCCAGTGGAACTTTGCCTCCTCTGCTGAGGGAACACAACATCCTCCAGACAAGGCCAGCATTCCCCACGGATGGATACGCTCCACAGTCACGTATCTCAGCCCTTGGCCTCTGAAGACTGCAGCAATAAGCTTGAACATAAGTTTGTCCTGCCTGTGTTGGCTGGCAGGGACATGTTA
Source organism: Strigops habroptila (assembly GCF_004027225.2). Taxonomy (NCBI): domain Eukaryota; kingdom Metazoa; phylum Chordata; class Aves; order Psittaciformes; family Psittacidae; genus Strigops; species Strigops habroptila. Next base: position 61,761,533 of record NC_044284.2, read on the forward strand.
CGCCATGGGCTCAGTGCAAGGGTGCTCCTCTGGCAGTGATACAGCCCCTGCTGTGAGCTGGGTCCTTGCAAGCACAAAGGGAAGGGACAAAACAAATCCTTCCAGGCCACTTCCCTGTGCCACACGCTGTGGTTTTCCCCACAACCATCACTTTCCTATTTGTGAAAACTGACATTTTTAGTGAGCAACGGGAGGGGAAAGCCCCGTTCCAACTGAGGACACATACGTGACTAAAAAGAGACCAGAGAGAAAGAAGGTGGAAAAACTTCTCTAATCTCTCTTATCAGAATCTTTCTTGTAAGAAATGACAGGTAAAGCATTTTAGAAGAGACATGACAAAGCTGAAGATGTGCTTTTGTGATACCTGTATGTGAGCACATATATATATATATAAAAAACAAGAGCTAGCAGGGCTATTATAAAGAGCTTTAAGCTAGATTTGAAGGGGGAAAGGGATAAAACCAGTCTCGATAGAGATAAGCCTGGGGCAGCACACCAATGTTGGAGAGACAGTGGGCTAGCAAGGTCCTTCAGTCTGTCATCTCGGTGGAGGTAGAGGATGGAGATCCATGTGGTAGAAAAGATGGAAGGGTTACTGATGTGTTAGAAAACATGGAAGGGCCTGGGAACAGTCCTGTAGGAATCAGGGCTTCTCCCTCCAAAAGGGTGGTGGAATCAATAGCCCAGTTGAAGGGCAGGCTGTACAGGGCCTTGGACAACATGGTCTAGTGGAAGGTGTCCCTGCTTATGGCAGAGGGTTGGAACTGGATGATCTTAAGGTCCTTTGCAACCCAAACCATTCTATGATCTACACTGATGGGCACAGCATGGGCAACAAACAGGAGGAGCTCAAAGCCATTGCACAGCAGGAAAATTATGACAACATAGTTACCACCACAGAAACACGATGGAATGACTGGCACAACCAGAGTGCTGCAATGGGTGGTCGTAAACTCTTCAGAAGGGATTAGCAAGAGGAGAGAGGCGGTGGGGTAGATCTGTGTGTAAGAGAATGTTTTGATTGTCTAGAGCTTGATGCTGGTGGCAATAGGGTTGAGTGTTTATGAGTACAAATCAGGGGGAAGGACAACAAAGCAGATACCATGGTGGGAGTCTGTTCTAGACCATCCAATCAGGACGAACAGGCAGATGAAATAGTCTATAAGCACAATCACTAGTCCTTATTCTTGTGGGGGACTTCAATTTACCAGATGTCTCTGGAAATACAATACAGCAGAAAGGAAACAGGCTGGGAGGTCCATGGAGCATGTGGAAGAGAACTTCCCAGCACAGCTGGGGAGGGAACCAGCTCGGGAAGGCTCCCACAGGACATGTTTGTGAACAGAGAAGGACTTGTGGGTGATGTGATGGTTGGAGGCCATCTTGGGCAGAACAGTCACAAAATGATAGAGGTTCCCTCTTCAGTCCTATAACACTTTCCTGAAAGACACATTTTGCCTGGGCTAAGCTGACCCTTCCAAATCTCTTGCTCTTCCAAGATGAGGTTGGGATACAGACCCCTTTCCATCTCTCTCCACAGAGTTCCCAGCACCAGTGGCTGTGGAGGTCAAGCCTGAGAACCAGAGCAGGGTGTTGGTGGCCTGGCAGCCCCCCAGCCACAGTGGGAGGTCCCCACTGTGGTTCATAGTGGAATGGGTTTCCACCACCCCATACAGCCTGGAGGAGCAGTACTCTTGGAAGAAAGTCCCATACCAGGAAGGACACACATACATCCCAGGTAAGACATTCCAAGTGTCCTGTTGCTATTTGGTGCAGTTCATCAGAGTATTATTATAAAGCTAAAATACATTAAAGGTAGACTTCCATTTGCAATTGGGCCCCTGCCCATGGCAGAGCCCTTAGGGAGCAAGGAGGAGTGAAGCAATAGGACATATGAGGATTTGATCCCCCCAGGTGAAGGTCACAGGGAAAGAGAATGAAGTGACAATGAGCTGGCAGGCAAGGAAGCCACGCTAGACCTGCGGAGGCCTGTCCAAGCACAGGATATGCACTTATTTAAAGGATGCAGAGATGCATCAAGACTTGCTTTAGCACCTCTCCTCCCCACCATGCCCAGAGGAACAAGCCTGCAGATCCTTACCAACACAGCCTGAGCATCTCAGGACTCATTCCACTCCATTCATGCTTCCCACTTTAATCCTGATGCTTATCGGGTTTTGAGGTACTTCCTAGCCAGTTAAATGATGAAGCTTTTGCTCTTTCACATGTGTTTTGGGGAACAACTCATGCAGTGGCTATTCCCAGGGGAGGGAAGGCTCAGAGCTGGGCACCCCCCACACCTCCATCTACTTCCACAACACAGTAACAAGCCCTTGAGCAAGCGTAGAGCTTTCCCAGCAGCTCACAAACTCATTTTAAAGGCAAATCTTGCTTGGTTCCAGCAGAGGCAGGACCAGGAGGTCGCATCAATGTGTCGGTATATGCAGTCTACCCCGATGGAGTCAGCAAGCCCAGCTCCAGTCAAGGTAAGCCCGGCTAGGTGGACAAGCTGCTGCTTGCTGCAATGGAGCTGCAGAGCTCAGCTTGCAGCTTCATTCCTGGTGTTCCCAGCATCTGACATGAAAATAGAGGCTTTTAAATCAATGCATCTGTATGAAAGCCTTCTCTAGCTGATCTTTGCTCCTGTGCACAGCTCTAACATAACAACCAGATCTCACTTCACAAGACACACCAATGCAGTCATTCTCCCTTTTTGTGACAGAAGGGATGAGATTGCTGCTTTGCACATTGATAAAAAAACATTACAGATAACCCAAAACCTAGAAAACAACTTCTATAGAGACCAACTGGCCAAGCTGCAGCTTGTCCTTCCTCACCTGGAATGGGAAGCAGGCAGCCTTCGGTTCTGGAAGCTGGTTTAGAGAAAAGCATGGACCAGTTTACAACGGAAAATGAGGACTCTCATCACCTCCAGCACTGCATGTGTTGGCTTTGGTTGTCCTCAAGAGCTGGGCATACCAGGTCCATGAGCTGTTCTGTCCTACTGCTGGTCCTCACCCAGGATAATCTGTGCACAGCTCAACATCTAAGCACTGAGGACACCTCCCAGCACCACTGTACCTGCTCCAAGGATGCCACAGCACAGGCAACACATTTATGGATGCTGCATACAGTGTCCAGTGGTGGCTGAGCAGGTCCACAGAGATGAGGGATGGCTGGTGTCAACTCATAAAGTCAGACCGACGTTTGGCTCTCCAGAGCTCCTCCAGCACAACCTAGGAAAAGAGGGAAAGCCCAGGGCTGAGCTTAAATAGAGCCCCAGGCAGGGGTGTGGTAGAGGTCCCAGGTGAGGCAGGTCAGGGCCATTAAGCCCTGTTAGCACCCTCCATACCCTGACAGAGCCGGCGGTAGCTGCAGGCACCGGTAGCACCTGAGGAGGTCATCAGTTCACCATCCCTGCTGTGATGCAGTTTTAGATGGGTTATTTGAAGCTGCTCAGATGCTTTTCCTATGCCAAACCAGCTCCGTGTTTGTGGTTAGCACCCCTCACAGCTTTGAGAAGGGCAGATATTCCATTTTTTCACCCAAAATAGAAACAAATATTCCTGATCAGTTCATCCCAGGCTGTTCATGGCTGTTAGCCCTGGCTATTAGATGTTACCCTCACAGACACAGTGACAGCCTTCAGCTCTGGGTAGGTCAAGGTTTGGGCACCTCCAGCTCTGGTGACATGAATTTCCAGGGTCCTGATCCTCAGGTGGGCTTTAACCACGGAGAGGGGGAAGAACTGGGTGCAAAAGGAGCATGCTCTAACCTTTGCATCAGTAAATGGCTTAGGCATGAGTTAAATGCTTAAAACCAGAGACTTCATCCTTAGCAGTTGCACAGACTCCTTTAACAAAGCTTGGGGGCTCAGGTGGAGAAGTACCTATACAGGGCAGCAATGAAGCTCATGCTTCCAAGGCACGCACAGTGAAGTCCTTCAGCTTGACCCCACTGGTTGAACTGTGTTCTTCACCCCATTCAGATGGAGCCTGTCAAACATCAGTAAGGCATTACTGTAATCATATGATTATTATTTTTAATTTATACAAGTTCAGTGTGCCAGTGACACCAAACTGCTGAATTCCCAGACTGCAGAACACGTATTCCATTACTTTATTTCCGCAATCCCATATATCTGAGAGACGTTTTACAGTGTCTGCAGCGCACTCCAGCTGAGTGGCCTTGTACTGCAAACACTGCTCAGGGAATGGAAACACTGAACACTCTGCTAGGAGACGCACATGCTTCAAAAGCACAAAATCAGAGGCAGTACCTTTTCTGGGATTTTTCTTCCCCTTAGAGAGGAAAAAATTGCATTTGGCCTTGGGTTTGTGCTGATATTTGTTAAGGAAAAGAGGTCATAGGATCATGGAATGGTTTGTGTTGGAAGGGAGCTTAAAGCTCATCCAGTTCCAGCCCCTGCCATGGGCAGGGACACCTTCCACTAGAGCAGGTTGCTCCAAGCCCCTGTGTCCAACCTGGTCTCGAACACTGCCAGGGATAGGGAAGCCACAGCTTCTCTGGGCACTCTGTGCCAAGGTCTCAGATCTCACGGGAATTGCTGAATTTAGCCATGAAGAGAGCTCATTTTAGCCAAAATACACTTCTCGCTCTAGAGCTGCTGATCCGTCACTGTACAGCCCATCACAAACCCAGATATTATCAGCAAATTCAGTCCCATGGGATTCAGGAGCTCTGGGAAGTCATCTGTAGGTGCTCATGAAGAATGATGTGCAATTCCTCAGGAAGATGGAATTCGTATTTCAGGTGCTGAGGGGAGCGATGCGCTGACGATGTTTTGTAGTTGGTGTGATGTGTTCATCAATATCTTGTTTAATTAGATCCATGAGAAACAGGAGATTGTGTGAAGTGCATCAGAGCTGGAGTTACTAATTACTTTAGAGGGTTTTATTTTCTAATTATACCATTATTAATTGTTCAAATTAATACTAATAAAACAAAAGTAAGTCATAGTTTCTACGTCATCCTATAAATGAAGTTATGGACATTTTTTTCCTCTCTCTAAGTCCTTCCAGAAGACCAGCTCCTGGAGAACACCTACAGCAGCACCTACAGCGAGATCTCCCATGGTAAGAAGATAGTAGCTCAGACTTGGTAAGCCAGACCTTTCTCCTTGACCAGAAGTGGAAGTTTTAACCCAAGCAGCACCTGCAGCATCTGGTGATGGGGAAGTGAAAGCTCCCTTACGCTTTGGAGAGGTCAGGGGCAGAAAAGCAGCTTTTCACTTGATGGGGACATGAGGCACATGCAGTGCTCTCAGGGGTGGATTGCACCCACGTGGTGCATGCCTTCAGTTTTGCCTTCTAATGAGACTTACAATACATTGTGCATTACAACAAGTAGGAGATAAGAGAACAAGGTAATACAAGATAATGTTACATAGCACAACGGCAACAGGCTGTTGCAATCTTGCACTTTGAACCAGAGACTCATTTAAGCATTTCCCATCCACTTTTCTAACTTTGATTATGCTCTGGTTTGCACATCTTCTGCTGAAGGTTCCGTTATGATCTGCTGCATTACTTAGACCAAAAGCAAAACCAATGAAAGCTGAAGAATTCACTTCAGTGTTTCTGGAAGGTCAGGCTGGGTAGGAAATGGTTAAACGCAGTGACCACACTCCCTAGAATTACTTGACTGACCTCCCGCCCTGGGCACAGTTTTGCCTTTGCTTCCTTAACTGGGGAGCAAAAGGGCAAGTGAAATGCTGGAGGCTGTTTAATCGAAGAGCTGCTCTTTACATTGCCAAATATCATGGCAATGGGGCAATGGACTGACCTTTTCCTCTCTATCCTCTTTCAGATGATGACATTGGAGTTTTCCTGGGACTGGGCATCAGCGTGGTCATGTTATCAGTTGTTTCTGTAATTCTGATGTTTAAAAAATCAGTCAGAAAAAGGTATTACTTTCACCTCCACAATTTCTGTTCCTTATCTCCAACTCATGCTTTTCTTCCAGAGTATTTGAAAACTACCTACAGAAACCAGTCCTTTTCACTGCAGCCTGCTCTTCCTGAGGGCAAGTCCACCCGTTAGCCAGATTGCTGTACGAAAAGACATCTGTGTGAGCTACAGTGAGGCAGGGACCAGTAAAAAAAGTAACAAATCATTCCTCTGTAAAGGCCAGCCTGATGGACACACAATATTATGACAGAGATATGAGGGCAGGGGTATAAATAGAGAGGAAAACCATAATCTCCATTGTTAAGTTTTATCCTAGGACTTGTTACTCCCAGTTTTGACCAAGGAGGGGATGCTGAAGCACTTCGTGCCTGGACCTTGAGGGACAGGCAGAGACTGGAGAATGGAGCAGCTGGAAAAAACAACAGGGAGGATCTTAACACTGGATCTTAATAGCAACTGCTGTTCCCTCACAAACCAGTGCTCATCTATCCCAGTTTGCCCTTTAACTGCAACGGGAATGTCCAGGAGTCCGGGCACTGCTGTCCCTGACACAGACCCATGGGAATGGGTGACCACTGTAGTACTTGGTGCTGGTTGGATCTTCTCAACCAAACAAGAAAGAGGGGAGAGGAGAGCTGGGGGTGGAGGGTGTCGAAGAGCTGCCTCTTTCTGTTCCTGAACCCAGCCTCATTCTTCTGCTCTCACTGTCATTGTGAAACACGGGCATTCCAGCAGCAACAGGGGCTGTTTCCCAGCAGCAAGGCAGCCGAACAGCAGCGAAATTCAAGTCTCTTGCCAATGGTTTTCATTTCTGCAGCAGCTTTGGCTGCAGGAAAATCAAATTTCATCACTGTTGAGTGTTGGATTTCAGCAGTTCCAGGCACACATCTCCTCTGGTTCACAGCTCCATCCTCCTCCCCTTACTCCTCAGATTAACAACATTTGCATGTACACACAAGTTTTACAACAAGGATTTACCTACAGTCATTTAGCTTCCAGCTTGCACCACCATGAAACCTGGGTGAGAAAAAGGTTGAAAGATAAAGAGTTAGAGTTCAAATGGGACAACCTGGAGCTTCCAGGCCATCCTTGAAGGATGGATGCACTTTGTGTGCCCTCCTGCAGAGGGACAGTTTCATCCTGCATGAAGAATAAGTGACTAATAACATGGACTAACATCTTGGGGTTTATTTGTTCTTTTTGGTGCAGAATCAATGCCCTGGTTGTGTCGCTCTTGCCAAAATGGCTGCTTGAAGACATCCCCCACATGGAAAACAGCAGTGTGGTGAAGTCGCTCCAGGTAACTGCACCGTGAGCTCCCAGCTTTGCTTCACTTTCCTCCCCTTAGATTAAAGCTTACTCCAGAGCTGTGAGAAATATGGGTGGGAAGAGAATTGAGGTCTAAGGGACCAGGAACTGACCAGGAATCTCTTACCCAGGCATTTGCAAAATGCATGTGAACCCAGCTTAGCCAAGGTCTTTAAACCTTGCCTCAATATACTCTTTATTGTATATAGTATATTGGCAACAGTAGGCTCAAGCTGCCTTGAAGTGCATGCAGAAGCATGGAGACAGGCACAGCTACTCCCCTTCTCTCATCCGCCCCACTGTGGTCTCATTCACAGGGGGATTGGATGAGAGAGGCTGGAAGGAAGACAAGATGGAGACAAGTCATTGCCCCATTTCTTCCTTGGGATGCTCTAATGATAGCTCTCCCATTGGTAAAATTTGCCAGTTTGTTATTACCCTCATCATTTTCTTTGCAGGAAAAGAGTGATTTCCTGAGCAACAGCCTCCATAAGCCATTCTTGGATGCCAGTGACCCCTCAGTTATGGAAATAGAGGATGTGCCAGCGCACGAGGAGTACAAGAACATGGTCTTCAGAAGGTATCCCAGTAGAGAGGTCCCCAAGGATGGGGAGCTCCAGGAGAGCACAGTGCCTGCCATCACCATGCCCTTGGAGCACATCAGTGACTACAAACCTCAGGTGTCCGATGGGAACCCACCAGGATATGTAGCAGCCAATATTTACCAAACACAGCCCCCAGCATCCCTCCCAGAACCGGAGACAAACCTCTTCTTCAGAGACTACACAAGCCCCTTTCCCCACATGTGGGACGGGGAGGCAGGGAGACCCCATGTCTGTCTGCTGGAGAAGATCAACCTCATCTTGAATAACAGCCAGAGTGGGCAAAGCCACACGTTCAGCTCAACCCAGGGGGGACATAGCTCCCTCCTGGACAGCCAGTGGGGATGCACACCAGCCAGTGAGGTTCAAGAGCAAATGCTGGTCCCCGATGAGCTGCTCTCCTGCCTGCGAGCCACAAATGGGGAGTCGGTGGATATAAAGACCTGCTTTCCACAGAACTTCAGAAGATTATTTTGAGAGAAGGTGCAGTTGTGTTTAAAAAGCATCAAAGCAATGACCATGACACGTGTCAGCCTCTGAGACTGCAAACAGCAGAGTCATAGAATCCCAGACTGGTTTGTGTTGGAAGGGACCTCAAAGCTCATCCAGTTCCAACCCCCTGCCACGGGCAGGGACACCTTCCACTAGAGCAGGTTGCTCCAAGCCCCATCCAGCCTGGCCTTGAACACTGCCAGGGATGGGACAAACCCCTCAAATCTGAAATTCTTGTGGCTGCTGGAATGCTTTGGCCAGTAAATCACAATTTTAAGCTTACCTCATATTGTCACAAGCATGAAACCCATGTAACTTGGATTACAATAAGAACTGAAATACAAACCTGGTGATTTTTGCAGGGTGCAAAATGCTTCAATTACTATTCAAAATCATTCCATTGTTAAATCATAGAATAGGTTTGGGTTGGCATATTTGGAGCATTTCATCCCTGGAGCTGATTGCAGTTGAAATGGATAAAACCATCCTGATGGAAATGTATGGAATATCTTGGGATCACTCCTAATGAAGCAATACTACACCAAGGAGGATTTCACTACACAGTGAAATGGCATTTATTAGGCACATGGCAGGGAGTTGGATCTTCTGACACCCAGGAAATGAAATACAGGAGTCTCCTTAACCTACATATCTTTACCTATCTAGAGTTATGCACTTTATTATTATGAAATCACTTTTTTTTTTTTTTTTTTGCAGTGGAACTGCTATATCTGGATATTAGAATCTTTCCTTCAATTTTTGCTAGGCTCTCTATGTGTTTCTCCAACTGCTGTAGCCTGAATGGATTTATTTTGATGTCTACCCCAGGATACCTTCAAACCAACATTGTTGGGTGATGTACTTGTTTCCTTTTAACAACCCAAGAGATCTGTTGCTTATATTTACAGGGTAGTAGCTATCTGTCAAGACTTCTTTAGAAGCAGCAAACTGTTTCCAAGCCAGAGATATGACTTTTACATGTAAGTGAGTCTAAAATTAGTGGGTGCTGCCTGTGCAGGAAGGAAATTGTAAAAGAACAGCCACATACTGTCGGCAGCTCAGATGTGAGATGGGGAAGGTATTTTTTTCTATGTCCACATCCTGAGGCTCACGCTGCCTGTATCATCTCAACTACCAAACCCCATGGGTGAAAATGCTCCTTTTGGCAGAAAAACAGGCTGAAAGGCTGCTCTTATATCCCAGGTACTTGCTGGTTGAATTTCCAGCCCTGCTAACTCATTCTGGGATGGATTCCTCCAATGTATTCATTTCTAGAGGAGCCCAGTTCCTCTCCTGTAAGGCATCTCTCAGCACACAGCAGTGCAGAGATGAAGCATTGCCCTGCTTTCACCATGCACGGGAGACAAAGCTTCCACTGGCTTCTTGGGAGCCAAACGAAAGATTTCTTCTTTATGAAGGTGCATGGATGCATCTGGTAAAGATGCACTGGTTACTGGAGAAAATGGAAAGAGAAAGGCACAAATATATGTGTGTGTACATATATATATCAAAGAATCCCAGACTGGTTTGTGTTGGAAGGGAGCTTAAAGCTGATCCAGCTCCAACCCCCTGCGACGGGCAGGGACACCTTCCACTAGAGCAGGTTGCTCCAAGCCCCTGTGTCCAACCTGGCCTTGAACACTGCCAGGGATGGGGCAGCCACAGCTTCTCTGGGAAAAGTCTGTGCCAGCGCCTCAGCACCCTCACAGGGAAGAGCTTCTGCCTCAGAGCTCATCTCAGTCTCCCCTCTGGCAGGTTAAAGCCATTCCCCTTGGCCTGTCCCTACAGGCCCTTGTAAATTCTAATATACAATACATCTCCCCCTCTCCCTCCATTTTAACCCATTTGAACAGTGCTCGTATCTGGTTTGTATTTTTTAAACCATCTAACAATGGTTTAAAAGATGTAACAGGGTGGTTGGAACTAGATGGTCTTTAAGGTCCCTTCCAACTCAAAGCAGTTTGTGAGTCTATGATACTCATGGTGCTCACCTCTGACAATGAATGCATCAGTGGGTAAATTGACTGGTACATGAAGACTGCAGGAATTCTGATAACAGTCCAATATCCCTTCATGTCCTCAGTTCCAGATTCTTAGCTGTCAGTCATGCTCTTCACTCTCCTGTCTTCACCTTCTTTGCCCTTGGAAAGCCCTTTGCATCCTACATGTGTCTTCTTTCCACCAAGTACAGTATTTAGGGGTGGGGTGCAAACCAGCATCCTGAGCGATGGGGATTGAACTATTGCCATGCAAGTCCAACACTGAGATCCTCAGAAGTGGGCAGCCCTTGGATATATGAATGTCCTGGTGTTTTGGGTCAAATCATGATGTTGCTTTTAGCACATCTATTTTAACACATCAGGGTTCGCTCCCTCAAATATTACATGCTAAGTCTTGATGTGGATATTTTCTGAACCTTTTCCTAGGTTTAGTAGTATTGTTGGTGGCCATATCTTATACCAAGTGATTTCCACAGGCTATTTATCACTTTGCAATGAGTTTTGTGGGTTGTTCAGCTTCAGTGCATCGTGGGGTTATACACCTGGGAGGCACATAAAGGAAGTATACGCTGAGTAATGTCTCTACCCACAAGCAGCACCAACAAGTGTTGATCTCTGATGCAATCCTCACTCAACCTGCATGAGATTGCAAACTCATCTGCGTTATCTGCATGGAATTATTTTGTGACAGGACGTTTTCTTTTTGTGCTGAATGAGTAATACAGAGAAAGCAGCTGCTACCGAAGCTGTAGAGGGATCTTTTTATATAAATGGAAGGAGAGAACAAATTAATAAGGAGTAAGAGATTAGGTGTAGTCTCTTCAGAGCTTCAGCAGGCTCAGAACAGCAGAGTCATCCACTGCCTGCTTTTATCTCCATCCCATCACACCAGTAAAGTGTGTACCAAGTGTGAGCTTGTGATGTTGTTGGGGCACAAGCCCTGAGCTCAGCATGAGAAGTTACCAACAGCATGGTGCAGATCAGCCAGCGACACTCCCTTTGGCACTTGTTCACCACCCTTCTTCAAAAAGTATGCCTGAAAATTAGTTAAATTAAATGCACAATAAAGAAACAATAAATAAACTTAATGCAGAATAATTTATGAATTAAATATTGTAGTATCCCAGACTGGTTTGGCTTGGAAGGGGCCTTAAAGCTCATCCAGTTCCAACCCCCTGCCACAGGCAGGGACACCTTCCACTAGAGCAGGTTGCTCGAAGCCCCATCCAGCCTGGCGTCAATATTCATCGATAGCTACAGTTATATGCAATCAATATGCAAAACTATGCATCAATAGCTACAATTTTAAATCATTTATACTGCTGCTCTGCCACCATCACCATGCTTCGTGCAGGAGGACATAGCACTCATTCTGCTTCAGTGTGTGAAGCACAGGAGAGCTGGCTTTTAGTCTCGGCTCAGTGACAAACTGGCTGTGTGCCCTTCACCAAGCCACTTTGCCTCCATTTCTCAACCACAGAGTCAGGATAGTAAGAATTACTACCTCTAGTAAAGCCTCAGGATCTCAAGCACTGTGTAGCATTTGGTAACAGTGCAAGAATACGAAGAAAACAGAAACATTTTCTGAGTAATCTTGTGCTGCTCATTTTTATTCTGCATCATCTCCAGACTGCTCCATGCTGAAAGGTCTGAAGCGTTTGGTTTTCAGTAAATTGTGGAAGGGATTTACTGGCAGATAAATACACTGCAGAGACTAAAACTGGAGTAAAAACTTCAACGTTTCACAAAGCTGAAATAACAACAGCAGAACTCTGGGGATTTCTGAATGCACAGACAAAAGATCAAAGCCCAGGTTGTGACCAACACTTGTGAGCAAAGCTGCAGATAAATGCCTGGATCAGCAAAAGCCGACCGAAAACACAGTGATGAAAAAGTGACAGCAGAAGAAATGGCCACACAATGAAAGCAGGAATATCCAATATAAATTTTACTATTTGGTACAGCCTCTCGCATCCCTTCACCTTCAGGAGGATTAATTCTTTAGGAGAGAAGATGAGGGGTTATTCACAAGGTACAGGGCAGAGACCTGAGCACAAGAGCAGAGACTGAAGCCAAACTCGTGTTTCGTGGAAGAGGATGTAAGAAGTGAGGCTGTGGTTTGTGTTTCGACTGGCTTCGCTGAATGTCAGCTTCACAGAGCCAAATCCCATGAAAATATCACTTGTAAAGCACTGGGAGCAGGATTCGGATAGAAGATCAAAGCACTGAACACAGTGGATAGAAAACAAACTATAGAAGTGATCTATTAAAGGAGGTTTCAGGATTGCTGCTTACCAAACCAGCCAAGCCTTTCCTTCACACAAAGGAATGATTCTTGCTACAAGAATATTAGGAAACCCCACAGTTCTTAACCTCTTACAGGATGCAGGGTGGTGTGTCTCACCTGTATGATTTTCTAGCATGGCAATCACACAGTAGATGCAAAACTAATGGAACCAGCACACAGACTGCCTTCAGTATTGAAGACAGACAAACTTGCAGTGAGTTATTGCAGTAAGTTAGTTATTGCAGTAAATTATTGCCTATTCCAGTGCTTTAGCAGTAACTTCAATACCACTGCAGAGCTGTGGACCAAAACTCCATTCCATTTTGCAAGGAACCCAGCATCCAAGCAGCTAAAAGTCACTAAAGAAGCTGGAGCTGTGGCTGCAAGAGTGGCAGCAGGAATGAGCAGACCAGGCTCGGTTCCTGGCAGCACAACTGCGTGTGCCTGGGCTGTGGTTTGACATTCAGCAGCCTGAGAATTCCTGTCACACCAACCACATGTGCAGTGGTTCCACCTCTTCCACAGTGCTGACATGAGTCATGGTCCTGTGCAGCAAATTGGATCAAAGAATGAAGATGCTGCAAGGGCTGGAGCAGCTCTGCTCTGGAGCCAGGCTGAGAGAGCTGGGCTGGGGCAGCCTGGAGAAGAGAAGGCTCCTGAAGGGGAGACCTTAGAGCAGCTCCAGTGCCTAAAGGGGCTCCAGGAAACCTGGAGAGGGGCTTTGGACAAGGGCCTGTAGGGATAGGCCAAGGGGAATGGCTTTAACCTGCCAGAGGGGAGACTGAGATGAGCTCTTGGGCAGAAGCTCTTCCCTGTGAGGGTGCTGAGGCGCTGGCACAGACTTTTCCCAGAGAAGCTGTGGCTGCCCCATCCCTGGCAGTGTTCAAGGCCAGGTTGGACACAGGGGCTTGGAGCAACCTGCTCTAGTGGAAGGTGTCCCTGCCCGTGGCAGCTGGATGAGCCTTAGAGCCCCTTCTAACACAAACCAGTCTGGGACTCTAGGGTTCTATTACAAGTCTAAGTTATACCCAGCTGTTCGTAATTCCAAATAACAACATCTGTGATTTGGTTTTGTTTATTCCTATACTCAACATTGAATTAATGGTACCTTCTTTCAGCTTCTCAAGTGTTACCATGACTTTGGTGTTGGTGCTGTACGCCAGGTCGGTGACCACAGAGGGCTGATGTACCACATGTTGGTGTTGCTGGCTCCATCTGCTCCAGAAGTCCCTGTCTTCAGCTGTCCACAGTGGCCCTGCCATTCTGAAGGCTCTTCCCAGCTGTCCTGGTTATCAGCTGTTGAAAGCTCAGCACTGAAGAACCAAAGACCATCTTGTCCATAGGGATAGTGGCTGATGACGGAGGGTTGGCAGCATCGCAATAAAACCGCAGACTGAATATGAAATTGCAACAAAATGCAACCCCAGTTTGGCAGTAAGATCAACGCAGTGCTCATGGTGTGTCCAGAGACCTCTCATTCAGTGCTGTACAGATTTGCCTGTGTGGTCCCTCGTACAATCAGATCTAGAAACTGTACTCCTTTCTGGAACCTCATCACCAAAACCAGAGCGAGAAACCAACTATTCAGAGAAATCACACAGAAAGAGCAGGCTGGAAGGAGTCACCCTTGTACTGGGTATGAGATGCCAGTCTGAGAGCAGCCTGTGAACCTCTGAGGTCTTCAAGCAGGCAGAATAAACAGAGTCTGGAGGGGTTTAATGATTGCCTTGCTGAGACAAGAAAATGCAAGTATGTTGAAGACAAAGTGAAGGAAAAAGATTGCGGCATACCTTGGAAGGAGCGGGATGCAAACCCCATCACTGCTCTTCCTCAGCTGGACTGGACAACATGGCAAAATCCTGGAATGGTTTGTGTTGGAAGGGACCATAAAGCTCCTCCAGTTCCAACCCCCTGCCACGGGCAGGGACACTTTCCACTAGAGCAGGTTGCTCCAAGCCCCTGTGTCCAACCTGGCCTTGAACACTACCAGGGATGGGGCAGCCACAGCTTCTCTGGGAAAAGTCTGTGCCAGCGCCTCAGCACCCTCACAGGGAAGAGCTTCTGCCTATGATCTAATCAAAGAACTGCAGAGAATGCTGTGAAGGAAATACATTAAATAAATAACACTACTCCTGACTGACTGACCACAGATGGCAACTGCAGCAGGGGTTTGGATATACTCAAGTTCTCTTCAAACACCCAATAATTGACACTCAGTCACTCTCACCATCTCAACGTTGGTGACTCACCTCCATTCCCTCACAGTTCTTCTTTCTCAAGGTTATTTCCAGACCTACAACCTGACACAACCAGAGAGTGCAAAGGCTGCACCTGCAGATTTCATTTCTGAATCTGAATTGTTTCCTTCAGTTACAATTTCAACACAAGCACTCGCCTGTTTCCTGACTGGGCTCCAGCCTCCTTCAATCCTCAGCTTTAACTTTCTCTGATTTGCATTAAAATGGTTGGACTGGAGGCAGCTTTGCACCGTTTGACACTTCATACATTTTTAGATAGCATTTTTTTTCCTTACAAAGCCAATGAACACAGTGGCTGAAGGAGACATTCCTGGTCATCTGGATTGGTTTGGTTGGCTTTTATGTGCACTTTTGATCCCAGACAAATTACTTAGTCGTTCACTTCCGGAAACTGAGCATTAATTGCTGCAATAATATACATTCAAATGTTATTACATCATTTACAGCCACTTTATTTTCACTATCTATAGGGAAAGTCCATATTCTTTACACACCATTTTCCCGTGTTCCAGTATTCATTGTGTTACGGGGGTGGGTTGAAGCAGAGAGCATCTTGACCTCAGTACATTGAGGGATCTACCAATGGGAAGTCCTTCCAGATTCATATCACAGGAAGCTCTGCAGAACTAAGAAGGTGAAGTAAGGGCAGGCACCCATACATGGTGAACCATGGGCTTGCCATAACCACCATTCCATACTGTTGTCAGCAAAGGTTTGCAAGGACACAGCTTGTCACCCTCCTCCTGCAAGCAATCTCCACCTGAGGTAGCTGGTATTCCCTGAAGAGCTTGCTCAAAGAACTCCCTTGGGTCTTGCATTTCCAGCTACACACGGGCAGAGGTCAGTTGGTCCTATGGGCTTCACCCCATGAGAGCCAGGTTGCTGGTAGGTCTCAGAGCTGGCCACTGCCGCCACCAGACACAATACCTTCTCATGCCAGCTGCTGCTGGTGCTTTCCTGAGCTGTGTTTCAGGGTCAGACCCCCCTCCCCAGAGAGCTGATGGGCCTGTCCTTGCCTTGACATCAGCCCTGCCGATGGAGCAGAAGGTTGGCACAGCGGCCCCAGCACCAGCAGCCCCATTGCAGCAGCACCCTGTGCTTCGGCTCTTGTGCTGCAGCCAAGCCCAGGGCAGCAGGGCTGCAGGGACTGCAGGGAGCACACTGGTTGCTGTAGGATTCACAAGCACCACATGTATGCTCCTGGAGCTTTGTGCTCCATGCAAGACAATGAAGAAAGAGTTGGATTTAAAAAACAGATTTTGGTGCTGAGAATTAAGCAAGAAGGAAAGGGGAAAGGGAAAGGGAAAAGGAAAAGAAGGGGGAAAA
This sequence comes from Strigops habroptila, assembly GCF_004027225.2. Lineage (NCBI taxonomy): Eukaryota > Metazoa > Chordata > Aves > Psittaciformes > Psittacidae > Strigops > Strigops habroptila. The sequence continues at coordinate 61,777,736 of NC_044284.2, forward strand.
AAAAGAAAAGAAAAAGGAAAAGGAAAAAAGGAAAAAGGGAAAAATAAGAGAAAATAAAAAAGGAAAAAAGAAAGAAAAAAGAAGAAAAGAAGAAAAGAAGTAGAAGAAAAGTAGAAGAAGTAGAAGAAAAGAAGAAAAAAAGAAAAGCGAAAATAAAGAAAAAGAAAAAAGAAGGAAAAATAAAAAAAAGAAAGAAAAAACAAAAACTGACAAAAGACAAAAGAAATAAAAGCACGTCACTGCAGCTGACGAAAGGTGATGTGTTGATGATTGCCAGTTTAGCTTCCTGTCACCATGACACAAAACTCGGGTCACTTGGGCCACCCGATGGGAATCTTCCCTTCATCAATGAGCAGGACACCCTTAGTGCTGCTCCTGCCAGCCAAGCCCAACATGTCACAGCCACTGCCCAGGGCTTTCCAAAGAGGAGAAGTGAACACACGCAGAGAGGGGTAGCACTGAACCAGGTAAGAACATGAGAACATGAGTCTTGTGAACACAAGATGAGATCCCATCCAAGCTCTTAACTGCATCCTGGCTCAAAACTGTAGGAATCCTGGTTTTGGCTCAAGGGTGGGAAGTGGTTATGTGAAAAGTGAAAATGTAGCATGAAGTAAAAGCAGCCCAATGGGAAGCAAGATACAGGCTAAAGAGAAACTGTTGAGGTTTGGAGTTCCATAGGGCACAGCCTCGTTTGTTCATGTGTGGTATTTGAATGTAGCTCTCAAGAGAGAAGCCCAGGTGTGGGTCGGGGCTGGAAGGAGAGGGAAGGTGGGCTGGAGGTTCATGTGCAGAACTCCGGGCTCCTGCAGGCTGCAGACTTTGTGCTTCCTCCACCCTTCCTTCGAATGCCAGCCCCCAGCATAGCTGTGCGATGATTTTCAAGGTAGAAAAAGGTAGTCACATCAGGGAGACGCTGCCAGGAAAAACGCTGTTGATGTCCAGAAAGGAGAAGGAATGATGGCAACAAGATGCTTTTTTATTAGAAGCGCTTTTAAACGTGGTGGTAGCTCGTGGCAGCAATGAAAAAAGCACTAGAGAAAGCAAGGACTGTGATAAGGAGAAGGTAAAACCCAGAGTGGGCACATCCCGGGACAAGCCCCTCATCCCGGCACGGGAACCTGGGGCTGGTTGATGCTCACCGCGCTGCTGCTGCTGCTTCCCAGTCCGAGAGGCACCGCGCGGGTGGTTGGTTTGTCCCTGGAGCTTCAAGAAGCTTTTCCAGGTAATTCCTCCCCTCCTTTCCCTCGTACCCGGGCTCGGTGCCGCTGCCGTAGCTGAGGGAGCTGCCGCCGTGCCCCGCTTCCCCTCCTTCCTCGGCCTCCCCCCGCTGCGGGGCTCCGGAGGTGTAACCCGGGCTCGGTGGGGACGGACATTTCCCCCCCCGCCGCTTCTCCAACCGCGACTTTTCGGTCCTCAGCGGCGGTTCCCGGGGCGCGGGGAAATGCGACATCCCGATGGTGGGCGCCCGGGATTGCTGCCTGCATCGGGAGGCAGCTTGTCCCGAGATGCTGCTTGCCCCGGGATGCTCCTCACTCTGGGATACTCGCTGCCTCAGGATGCTTTACTCCTCGGGATGCTGCGTGCCCAGGGATGCTCCCTGAACAGGGATACGGGCTACACAGGGATGCTCCCTCTCTCGGGATGGTGGCTGCCTCCGATGCTCCCTGCTTTTGGATACTTGCTGCCTCAGGATGCTGTCCATTTCGGGATGCTGCCTGCCCAGGGAAACTCCTCGTCCTGGGGTGCTGTCTGCGTTGGGATGCTCTCTGCTGAGGAGTACTGCCTGTGCTGGGGGTGGCAGCTACATCGGGATCCTGCCTGCCTCGGGATGCTCCCTGTCCTGGGATACTGACAGCTTCAGAATGCTCCCTGCACCCTGGGACAGTCACCTAAAGGAGCACAGTGCCATCCTCTAGAAATAACACTGTCCCTTTCCTTCCTGCAGTGAGGTCTTATCCCCTCACTCAGTAGCTGTGGCAAAGAGTCACTGACCTTGACCCTGGGCAAGCAGCGCTAAGGCTGCTGTTCCCCATCCTGGGCTGTGTGTTGATGTCCTCACTGGGCCTGTGGGACCTGAATTGTCCCCCATGAGCCTGCTGGTGTTGGGATGTTTACCTAAAAATGCAGCAAGTGTTGTTAGTGATACAGGAAAAGCAGCACAAATTGGGCAGTAATAGTGGGGGTTTTTTTGTAAATATAACGGTGAGAAACGTTCCTCTTTCTGCTGTTGTTTGTTTGGCTGTTCCTGTAGGTTCCTGAGAGTCCTTAGAACAGGCACTCGCTTTGCAGGGAGCTTTTCTAGGGAAAAGTGGGAGCGAGAGAATAAAAAGTTGGTTAAAGGAAACTACAACGGCCTGTAGGGACAGGCCAAGGGGAATGGCTTTAACCTGCCAGAGGGGAGATTGAGATGAGCTCTGAGGCAGAAGCTCTTCCCTGTGAGGGTGCTGAGGCGCTGGCACAGGGTGCCCAGAGAAGCTGTGGCTGCCCCATCCCTGGCAGTGTTCAAGGCCAGGTTGGACACAGGGGCTTGGAGCAACCTGCTCTAGTGGAAGGTGTCCCTGCCCGTGGCAGGGGGTTGGAACTGGGTGAGCTTTAAGGTCCCTTCCAACACAAACCATTCTATGATGGAACTACAGAGCTTCTGTGCTTTAAGGGGGATTTCATTGCAGAACTTGACTGCAATGTCAACCCCTCAGAACAGAACAGTCTGCAGCCTTTGTGCTTTCAAGTGAGATTTCGTAGAGATAAGTCTGCTTAAGCAGGCACAATCTTGTACTCTAAACACCTTATGTACTTCCTCTACTTTGCACTTACCAGGACACTGTCCTTTATACTTTCTTTAACCTAAGCACAGCAATACTATTTTCCCTTATTGATGTGTAATCTGGAGGTTTTTTCCTTCTTAAAGCTTTTTTCCCCCTTATATCTTTGCTCTTTGAAGGTAATTTCTCATTCTTCTTTCATATGTCACCCTGATCACAGTTTATATGCTCTGCTGCGCTCATAAATATGATGCTGCATAAACTGTCCAGCACTTACCTAAGGCAACCACCAATGAACATTATTTGAAGTGAGACTATTTCTGTCAGTTGACTCAAGCATTTTGGGCACATTTTGCTGTTTGAAGGATGTTTACACAGTCACCAGGCAATTTCAGTTTAGTGGAAGGCAGAGCATTTACTTGAAGAACCTTGGGGTGGTGATTGCTCATCATTGCAGTTACTAATCACCTACGGAAGGCACCACAAAGTGCCTTTGTGTAAAGCTGAGGCACTGTGGCCAGGCTCAACGTTTCAGTCTAAGAACATCTGGATTTAGATAAAACAAGCTGTTCATATGAATTTTGGCAAATCTTAACTATTTCACATTCACCTCAGATACCAGTTAACTTCTAAAACATGGAGTGGCTCCCATCTGGGTGCCTTTGGGCATCCTAAATCAACCTGAAATAACCTTTTTTGTTGTTTTTATATCAATATACACATGGCAAACACTATATTACGCAATGCATTCCCATGGAAGTGCCCCTCCATGCAAGATAGCATGAAAAGCAGTCAGGAATTAGTTTCCCTTTACATACTTTGTTACCAACATGACATCAAGTTTTTAAAATAGCTGCATCTCTGTGACAGGTCTGGAGTTACAGAAGGTGTTTGTTGGTATATTTGCTTCTGAAGCACTTGGTATATTCTCACTGCTCCTGTAGTTCTACTGGGAAGGGTCAAAAAAGAAACAGTTAATGCTGGTTGCGAAATGTATGGGAAAATCCTGAGCTTAGTTCATGCCGACCTTGAATAATATGTGTAAAACATTTGTATTCATGACTTCCACCACCATGGAGCATGGGTTTGATGTGGGTTTGATCTAGGAAGTCTAGTCACAGCGTAGGTTTTCATTTGAACCGAGTTATTGAGCAAGCCTGTGGGGTTCAAAATGTTTCAAAAGCTGTTTTGCTGGGCTGTGTTGTTGGCAGTGTGCTGAGTGCGTGCCCTCAGCTTCATCCATCAGGGTACGGTTAGATAGTCATCAATTGGAACAGGTTGCCCAGAGAAGCTGTGGCTGCCCCATCCCTGGCAGTGTTCAAGGCCAGGTTGGACACAGGGGCTTGGAGCAACCTGCTCTAGTGGAAGGTGTCCCTGCCCGTGGCAGGGAGTTGGAGCTGGATGAGCTTTAAAGTCCCTTCCAACACAAACCAGTCTGGGATTCTGTGACTGTATTAAATAAGTTGTGTGTGAGGGCTTTCCTTTTGGGAAGAAGCCTGAAGAAATCATAAGATTTCTGGTCCCCAAGAGGTTATCCAAATTTTTATATGTAATACTCGGGCCTGGGAATCTTAAGACTTCATTAGTTACCTGGGATGAGATCAGTTCTTCAGGATTTGGGGTCATCAGTACAAAGTCTGAGCACAGACCTGCTAAAGAGCACATGAGAATGCATAAACACGGCTGCTCCTCCAGAAGAGGGTGCAGGAATCTGGGAGAGGGTGGGCTGTGAAGGAGCAGGATGTGCAAACCAGATTTTGGGGAGCAAAAACACAATGGGTACTGAGGGTTTGTTCTTCACAGAAAGACTTCTGATTTTGGGCTTGCAGGGGTGGGGTTTGGGAGAGAAGAGAGCAAGCATTTAGTTCTTTAAAGCACAGAGTTGTCTGGTTTTTAAGCACAGAATTTTAAAGTAGCCATTAACTCTGCCATTCCCCTAGATCTTGTGCCTGTCTCTAGGGAAAACCATCTAAAACTGGCTGCTGCTTCGGATGGGGTCTTGGGAATCACAACTTAGCAATGTTAGCAGAGAATGTTATATAGGAAAGTCTTGTGAAATACGTGTGTTGGATTTTCTGAAGCTGTAAAATAGTGAAACACAAATACCTGCAAATTATTTTCCCACTTTTTAGGAGCTGGTAAAAGCTGTTCATTCCTCTACAGGGAGCAAAATGCTATTTGCTATTGTGCCCACTGCAATTTGGTTGTTGGAGCACCTCACAGCAGGTAAGATGTATATTTTTATTTTTATGTAGCAATTATCACTAAAAGAAGCACGCAGGTTAATTAGGGGTGTTTTTCAGCTTCTGTGCTGTGTGCTAGTAAACATCTTTCTATTGGAAAGAGCAAAATTTGATGCTCGATTAGGTTTATACTGTAATTTCTGTGAGAACTCCCTGATCCACTGCTACCACTGAGCATCCCTCATTCTCCATTGCAACGCCACTTCTCCTGGCCATCCAGGCAGGCTGTGGGCAGCACCCCACACACTGGGAGTGACCTGGGTAGGGGTACAGCCTCTCAGCAGAAGCAGCAAATAGCATAGTAAGTAGTTGCAGTATAGCAAATAATTACTAAGAAGTTATGCAGGGAGGTTATTTGCTTTAGTTCAAGGTAGAGCTGTTGGTTAGGTGAGACAACATCTCTACAGTTAGCTACCACAGAGACTTCAGAACTCACAGGTGAGGGGAAATGGGGCTCCCAAAGTGTTTCCCTGTATCTTCTGCTGCTGCTTGGCTGGTTTGGCCAGAGCACATGTGTTCTGGAGCCTGCCAGCAAGTCCCTGCTCCCATAGCTGAGCACAGCACCTCCTGTCCCCGTCTGCATCCTGTGCTACCTGGAAAAGATAACAACATGCAAGGGGAGGTCTTTGCATGTCAGTGAAAACCTTACTTGTCTCTTCAATAAGCCTGCCATTGCTTTGCTGAAACACAGATATTGCCTTAAACTGCAATGAAACAGAGAGTTCTGATTGATAGATTTTGCCTGGGGTTGTGCTAGTTGTGCAATGGCTGGTAGCTAGCCTGTAGTTTCTGACTTCAATTGATCAGATTGGCGAAGACTGGGCACAGCAATCTCTCATAAGTTGCCATGCACAGGCAGGAATTCCTGCACTATCATTGGGGATAACCGCTTCCTCGAGCACAGCGTGTTGTACAAGTGCTGCATCCACGTTAAAGCTTTGTTTTCCCATTCTGTTGCAGAAGCGTGCAGTAAAAGGGACGTGACTGCCAACAGGCTTCCCCGCGGCACTGCAGAACTGTGTGCCAAAGGGAATATGACTGCTAACACTTCTTCCCATGTCCAGCCTGGGAGCAACATCACCCTCACCTGCCAGCTGAAACCCCAGGACTACATCAAGCAGTGCAGGATAGCTATTTTCTTTAACAGCTCTGAACTGACTAGCAGTTACAGCAGTTCAGTAAGCACCAGGTTTCTAGTCCATACCTATGGCAAACACATGTTTACGTGCAAAACATTTTGTGACTATGGGAAAAAACTCATTTGTGGAATCGATATTGAGTCTGGAAGTAAGGAGATTTTCATTATTCCTTGTTCTTAACCCCCCACACACTATGATTCTCATAATGTCCTGTAGTACCTCTGAGACACGTTAGAAACTAGCAGTGGGTGGCCTTTCGCAGAAAAGATGCTGGGCTTTGGTGGCTTTTTGTATTGAAAATATTCCTGGCTGGAACTGTGCAACTCCAGAGATGCTCGGAAAACTGAATACTCAGAGCAAGTATCATCCCTCCTGCTCTACCCCTGACACCCTCCAGTCTTGCCGAAACACAGAGGACTAGGAAGAAAAAATCTGAGGGAATTTTATACTTTCTTCTATCCTGACGAGCTGCTGCTGCTGCAGCAGCTGTATCAGTGCTGCTTTTGTCTTTTAAGTAAGAATAATGATTGATTGCTTCAAGCAAAGCTTGTGGTGCCTGGTCCAGAGAGCTAGTAAAGCCTTGTATTCATCTAGCACCCTTGTAAAGTCACTTACTTTTCACTCAAGTGTCTCAACAAGTTGCAGTCAGCTCTTTTCACATATAAAAAGTATCAGGCTGAATATTTTACACTTATTTGTCCATAAACACTTTAAAAAAGAGTCAGCACAAACCCAGCATTTCTTAAAATATCTCCCATCAAAATCTTTAAGGAAGACTCTGACAAAAATGTCTGTTTAAGATCCCCCAGATGAGCCAAGAAATGTGTCATGTATTCAGCATGGGACTGATGGACATCCCATCTGCACCTGGGATAAAGGCAGGCTCACGTACATCGACACTACATATGTAGTACAGTAAGTAACATGGGGGTTCTTTAATACCATGGCTTGAACCTACCAGAGGGGAGATTGAGATGAGCTCTTAGGCAGAAGCTCTTCCCTGTGAGGGTGCTGAGGCGCTGGCACACACTTTTCCCAGAGAAGCTGTGGCTGCCCCATCCCTGGCAGTGTTCAAGGCCAGGTTGGACACAGGGGCTTGGAGCAACCTGCTCTAGTGGAAGGTGTCCCTGCCCGTGGCAGGGGTTGGAACTGGATGAGCTTTAAGGTCCCTTCCAACCCAAACCAGTCTGATTCTATGAAGATTTACCTTTATCGAAGCACATGAAAGAGCTGGTTTATGAATAAGTCATTCCAAAGCTGCCATGATCATAGGAGCCAACTGGAGCAGAGGGGTTTTAAACCCCATTTTCTGCTCACATCTGTGTGCACTGCACTGCAGTATGTTGTCTCTTTCTGGGTTCAACAGGTAAAGAGGCTATGCCAAGACACAGCTCCCTTTTGGAATAGGAAGGTCAGCAAGGGAAGTGGTCTTAAACCAGCTACTCAAACCTGCTGTTTTCCAGAGGTGGATCTCCTCTATATAGTAATCCTGTGGTCAGAGCAGTGCCTGCACCAGTAAACCTGCAATCAGAGCTGCTCAGAGTCTTGGAGGTTGGCGAAGAAGACAGAGAGGGACTTTGCTTGGAAATGTGTTATTTTTGCTTCCTGTTTTAGACCCAACCTGTATTTTTGCTCACTCTACTTTTGCTGAGCCTTTGCTGAAAAATATTTTGGCAACTTCTACAGCAAACTGTGGGGAAGGAGCAACCTAGAGCCTGTCAAGGCATGTTAGGAGACATTTGGATTTCAGGAATCCATTGTGCATAGGAGGAACCTTATTAAAAACCTCGATTCAAGCAAATATCTGAGTAGAATGAATTGATTTTGCCCTTTAAAATGGCTGGGTAAAATGAACTAGTCCCCATTTGTTTCTGAGATGTTGCATGTTAACCATCTCCTTGCTCTGCGAAGCTCAGTCTTCACCACCTTCTGTTGGCCAAAGTAGCATCAATTTTCTTAGTAGTTTGTAGAAACCTGGTGCTGCTCTTTAAGCAGAAGAAGAATGTACAAGTAACATGCAGAAGGGTAAGGAAGTGTGGATAATGAGTCCTGTAACTCTTGTAATATAGAGATATAGCAGTGCTTGCTAGTAAGTTATTAAATATATTAAAAAATACAAAAGGTCCACCTGAAGCAACATGATAGAAACATCTCTGATTCTGGTGGAAGATAATACACAGAGGAGCTCAATGAGTTCCCTAAGGCAGTGGGTTGAATGACAGGTTGAGAATGAGAGGTTGTGTTTGAAGTCTTGCGGTCTGACCGTTACACTACAGATAAGTTACGTTTTTAATCACTGACTTACGTAAAAACCACCACCTCCAAAAAAAAACCCCAAATCCATCATCCCCCCAAATTTTGTGTGCCAAAACCTACCTGTGCTCATCATAGAGAAATATTAAGCAACCAATATTAGGTAACCATCATAAGGAAGCTACTCACATACTTGCAGCTCAGTGGGAAACCAGAAGTATTTCCTTTGTCTGCAACCAAACCCAAAAAGCAGTTTAACACCTTTACTACTGAGTTAGCTAGAGGAGTATTTACTGTAACCACTGCATTTAGATGGGTGTCCCATGGGGCAGATGACCTACCTGGATTTTAGGGCAATGGTCCTCCCTTAAAAGCCAGAGTGCAGGGGAGATGTCAAATGAGCCCCAAGGGACCTGGGGACATAGAGTCAAGGCCAAGCCCCAACACACTCAGGGTTCAGCTTTTTTGGTGTACAGGACAGTATTAACCAAGCTTTTTCCTTCTCTTCCAGGCTATCAAATGGGACAGATGTCTTATGTATTTCACAGGAAAGGCTGGATACGAGGTTTGGCTCGCTGGCGCTGAGCAAGCTGAACTTTGACTTGACTTACACCATTGTGGTTGCTGCCTTCAACAAGCTAGGAAGTGCTTTCTCACAGCCACTCGTGTTCATGTTAATAGACATAGGTAAAAGCTTTAGTTGCCGTCTCTCAGTTAGTCCCAGCCCTTTGGAAAGATGCAAAACCATTTCAAGCACCTTGTTTACACCTCTCAGTAAAAGCCTCCACCTCTAAACCAGCAATTCTATTTCCACATACCCTCCGTTCCGAGCAGTGCTGCATACCTGACCTCTGTTTGCTTCTCTCTGTTCTTGCTGCTAGTGAAACCACATCCTCCCAAGTTTTCAGTGGAATTTGAGCATTCTTCTACCACCAACTGCACCCTTTCTTGGCACAATGAAGCACAAGCACGTCACTGCAGGCTGAGATACCGTCCGCTTACCAGGCATGGCTGGAGCATGGTAATCCTCTCCTGAAAAAGGAGCTTATGATCCTTGGAGGCTGCTTTAATACTGATATTTCTTATCATTTTGTCCAAATTTGCCTTTCTCTGCTCTTTAATTCTGTATTTAAGAAAAGCTTTTGCCTACCAGTCAAAAACGATCATTGGTCTAAAACTGAACAACAGTAAAACACTGCTCTTCTAAAAAACCATGTGCATAAATATTTCCCGTTCTATCAAGCATCTGTGTGATGCACTGAAGAATCAGAGGTTATGTTTGACCCACCACTTTATTGGAATATGGTCATATTGGGGGTTGTACTAGATGACCTTTGAAGATCCCTTCCAACCCAAACCTCATAGATGCTATGAGGCCATTCTATGATATCTGCTCATTGTGGCTCATGGCTATGGATGTGCAATTTCCAGAGGTTTGGACCTTCCCTAACTTCAGTTGGAAGTCTCTGCTTTTAAGTGGTAAAAGAGATGTATTGGTTGAAGCAGAGTAACAGAAAGTTTGTTATCTTCACATAATTAGCTGAGGGATTTTTCAGACGAAGAACTGGAAGCCTGATGATTCACCGCATCATTCTTCAAGTTGTTAAATTTGCCTCAGATTGGGGTTTTCCATATTGCTTTTTAAAGACGTGTTTTGGCTACTGGGCTTCCTTTGGACATTAGTAATTCAGCCCATCACTGCCTTCAACCTTTATTTCTTTGGGAGTTTAATGTGAAATATCCTTTATCTTCATTAAAGGTTGAAAGCTTAAATGGTGAAAAATGCAGTCTTTATGGTCTGGAGCCTTATACAACCTACGAGTTCCAGCTCAGCTGTAAAATTCACCCTAAGCGAGGACTGTGGAGTAACTGGAGCACGTGCAAGAACCGGACTCCAGAGGCAGGTAACACAAGATGGCATCTCCTGCACCAAGCCAGTGTCTAACGTTCACATACAAGTGGAAAATTTAGCAAATGAAGTCAAAATGCTGCTGGGTTTTTGCTGGTTGCTTTGCAGAGTCTCTGTAGATGCAGACTTGGAGCCAATGGGGAAGTAACTTCTGTAAGAGAATTGCTTTTTTAGTGCACGAAAAGCGAAGCTGTTCCAGTTTCTTGCAAAACAGGAATTCAAGAGTTCACCGAGAATGTCTGAGGATGTATTTATGTGATGTTGGTGAACTGTGGAAGAATTTTCCCTGAGCTGTGGTGGCCTGCTGCATTATAGAACCCTAGAATGGGTTGGGTTGGAAAGGAGCTTAAAGCTCATCCAGTTCCAACCCCCACCATGGGCAGAGACACCTTCCACTAGACCAGGCTGCCCGAAGCCCCCTTCAACCTGCCTTGAACATGGCATCATGACACATCTGGAAAAGGCAGAGTTAGTTGAGGAAAGCAAAGTATTTTGTATTGGTTCATATCTAATGGTTTTAATGAATCCCCACAGCAAGTCCCTAACTCCAGTCAGGATGGCTGCAGTGTCAACTGAATGACCCACAGCTTGGGCAGCACATCCTGGGATCTTGAGCTTGCTTGGCCATTTGCTGAGGAGTTGAATGGACTGGCTGGAAACTGTGCTCTCCCAGTCTTGCTGGTGAAGGCAGGTTTGAACAGAACAGTTCAATTTTGCCAAGTTGCTTTTTCCCGAGTAAAGAAGATAATTCACTTGGAGCCTCCCCAGGTGACCCCTCCACAGCATGGTGGAGTCACTGGACACCTCCATAGCTTCAGCAGAGCAGAATCTGGCCAGGCTTTTGGCGTGATCCCACCAGGCATTAGGTGAGGAAAGAACGTTTCTGCCCCAAAGGAGGGCACAGCAGCCTCCAGGCTCACACAGCACCAACCCAAGTGCAAATCTGCTGGTTTCTGCCAACTCTAACCCTTGTGCTGGCCATGGACTCACGTACCTGCCTGCCTTCACCCCGAGCTGCACAGACTCATATGCTGCAATGCTTTCAGTTCTTAGGAGAGAAGAAAGCTTCTCAGAAGTCTGTGCCTCAGCAAAGATGCGTCAGCTCTTTGGCAGCCCTTCCCTTCATCTCTACTTTGCTTTCGTTGCTCTTTCTTTTGTGAATTACTATAAGCTCTTCAGGCTGGTGCCGTTATTACTCACCCTATTTACCACTACTGACAGCATCAGTTTCTGTAAGCAGCATTGATCAATGCAAACGGTGTAAACTTTTCCTTCTCTCCCCCACCTTCCTCTCCACAGTCTTCTCAACCTTCTCAATGGCCCCTGGCTTGCTGCAGCATTTGTGGTCATTGCCCCTCTACCCAGTGAGTGCTGTAAAAGAGAATCTTTATAGCTAACCAAGGAGCCTTTTCTGTCCTCAGACGAGGTGACAGAAGGGGAGGTTGCAGATGAGAAGCTCTGGATCCATCATGGTTGCCCTTCTTTGAAGTTCTACACATGAGTTTGGCCTTTTGCAATTTCAGGAATACAGCTTTCCAATGAGATAACTTTTTAACTCTTTCTCCAAGCACGACCTGCCACAGAACTTGCTTTATGCAATCACTGTTCATAAGCGAGAATATTTGTTTCCTCAGCTTAACACATGTAGTTCTCATGTGAAATGAACTTTCAAATCCAGGCTGGAGCCCAGCAGGTGCCATCCCGTATTTTACTTTTTCCTGCTCTGAGCTTGCCGCTTTCTCCCTTGCTCACAAGTGAGTGTGCTCTGGTTTTATTTCTCCTGTCAGCTTCTTGTTTCTATTCCAGTCACCATGTGCTGTTATTACAGGGCAAATAGGTCATAACATTGCTGGCACCAAGGACTTTTTCTGCCTGTGAGTACAGCAAATAGGAGGCAGCCCCATTCTAGCTGGGGTTGTGCAAAAGTGTTTGCTCAGGTTATTAGCAACAATTATTATCTGAATGTGATGAGTTTCTGTTGCTCAGGGTCCTTGAGGAACCAAGCTTTGCTATCTCTTGCCACACTGGGTTTCTTTCTGCGTGATTCTGAGCTGTTGGAGCACAGTCACCAGTTTCTGCAGCCAGAAGTTTGCTTTTAGTGGTATTTCAAAAGATTTATGCAAAACATCAAGAGTTTCCAGTCACACTGTGATGATGAGGAGAATCATGGAAAGAACAGGGGTTTTAAGCTACCTCTGACGAGGTCCTAGCCAGCTACCTGTTAAATTCATTTATTGCCTAGAGCCAGACAGCAAAGTCCGACAGATCTGACAAACCCTATCATTGGTTTAGGATTGATGTAGCCAACCCCAAGGACCTCGGCTAACCTCAGCTTTGATATGTAGGCTTCCTTGGGAACCATCCTGATTCCTGAGTGCAGGGTAATGCCACCAGCAGAGCAAAACCCTCTCTTGGGCTTATGGCTTGTTCTTTCCATGACTACCATCATCAACGCAGCTGAACTCCAGCTACAACCGCAAATATAGGCTGTTACATATTGCACCATTTCAGGGACATTTTAAATCTTAAATTTTATAAGTCTCAGGATTTTTACCTCTTTACCTACTCAAAGTCTTGTTTGTTTGCTTCAAAACACAGCTATTAATGCTGCTCACCTTTTTCTTCCACACCAGTGCCAACGGGGCTCCTGGATATCTGGTACCAACAGCGGGATGTGGGTTCCCAGCAGCAGAACATATCTCTGTTTTGGAAAGTAAGTTAAATGAAACCTAAGCAAAGGCAGTAATAATCAGCAAGGCTAAAGGAGGAACTCTGGTTTATGTGCTCACAAGAAAGGACTGAACCCAAGGAAAGCACAGGGACATAGAATCACAGAATCCAAGACTGGTTTGGGTTGGAAGGGACATTAAAGCTCACAAAAAATTCAGATTCAAACCCAGCTGTGGGGTAAAAATTCCACATTACTGTACATCACCATCCAGCTCAGGAAAAAAGGCTTATGCTGGGTCTGCTGTACCAGCACTCCCACTAAAACCAAGCCCTGTTACAGGTACTCAGTTTCTCCAGTATTACCAGCCCAATACTGGTAATACTAATAATACAGCCCAATACTTTAAGGTAGGTCCAAGGGGAATTTCTGGATTGTGGGGAATTTTCTTTCAAAACCAGTAAGATTATTATTATTTTTAAAGCATAAATTATCTTCAACTTCCAGTCTGCAGTGTCCAGACAGCCTTCCAACTACTGACATATCTTCTCCCACACCAACAAGAACCACACTGTGAGTGAATGCAGAAATTCTCACGGGATTACGTGACCCAACCACTGTGGCTTTAAGATATTTAACTTAAAGACCTTTATCGTGTGATAAAGAGCTGGTGACACTTTCTGTATCACAGCAGGCTTCCTGCTGCATTGTTCATAGAATGGGTGCAATACGTTGCTCTTAGACCTTTCGTTTCAGCCTGCAAAACAGAAGACTCAGTACAAGGCTCTGCCAACACATGTCCTCGTATTATCAGACAAATACCAAAGAAAGGATGCCAATTTAGAATCATGGAGTCAACCAGGTTGGAAAAGAGCTTTGGGATCATCAAGTCCAACCTTTACCCCAGCACTGCCAAGGCCACCACTAACCCATGCCACTAAAAGCCTCAGCAGACACATTTTCCTATTATTAAAAGTGTTTTTTTCCCCCCTCCTCTTCCTTTTCTTGTTTTGTTATGACAAAACCCAGCCAAAACAAAATGAAGTCACTGCATAAGAACTGCAGGAAACTGAAACTGATAGTGCAACTGCACACACTGGGGTGGAAAAACCAGCAAGAAGTGTTACACGGGGCAGCACAGACTAACTTTCAGAGATGGGTATTAAGTGGTTGAATTTAAATGATTATTTATCATGGCTAATTCTTTGTCATAGAGTAATAATTCTTAAAATAGTATAATTAATTAGATCTTAGGCAGAAGCTCTTCCCTGTGAGGGTGCTGAGGCGCTGGCACAGGGTGCCCAGAGAAGCTGTGGCTGCCCCATCCCTGGCAGTGTTCAAGGCCAGGTTGGACACAGGGGCTTGGAGCAACCTGCTCTAGTGGAAGGTGTCCCTGCCCGTGGCAGGGGTTGGAGCTGGATGAGCTTTAAGGTCCTTTCTAGCACAAACGATTCTATGGTTCTATGACATGCACTTTCCTTGCAGGCTTTGAGCAAATCAGAGGCAAGAGGAAGAATCCTGCAGTACACGGTGACCTTCGAAGCCCTGGACCAGCGGAGCCCCAGGGCAGAAGTACATCTTACCACCCAAACCAGCTATGCCAGGGTCATGCCAAGGTTAAACTACAAGATAACAGTCACTGCCGAGAACTCAAAGGGCAGGTCCCCCCCTGCATCCATCGTGACAGACCTGGGCACCCAGGGTAAGAACTTCTGCTGCGTCTGGAAAGTGGGAATAACGCCAGTGCTCTGCTTTGTGCTACACACCATGGAAGCACGCAGGTCCCAACACCTTGTGCTCATCACGGTCCACCTCAGTGACTCTTCAGGGATCTGTAGGTCTAGTTTTCAGTGTGGTCAGAATCTGAGTGCAGCAAAATTAATGAGTTCTCTGAACTCCCCCAGCCCCGAATTCCCTGTGCCAGTACCGGGCATAACAGAGGCTCATAGTCTCAGGTGGTTTGTTCAAAGAGGCAACTTTTGACCTTGTCCTGGTGCAATAGTAACAAAGCCATTGCTGAATCTTTCACCTTTCCCCAGTGCTGCGTGAAATATCATGGGATGCTCTCCTTTGGGAACAGACACAAGGCTCCTCAGCACACAGGCTGCATTGATTGCATGAGCCCTTCATTAAGTGGAGACAGGACTGGTGCAGAAATAGCACTGGTATCTGACTATTTGGAGGCAGATGGAAAAGAACTGCTTTGTGGGCTCAGATCACTTGAATTTGTTCGGAAAACAAGTTAGAAAAGATGCTTGGACAGGGCTTGGAACAACCTGCTCTAGTGGAAGGTGTCCCTGTCTGTGGCAGGGGGTTGGAACTGGATGAGCTTTAAGCTCCCTTCCAACACAAACCAGGCTGGGATTCTATGATACTGTGAAAGTGTCTATTCTGGGAAAGATGTTCCAGCACCCTGTCCAGCCAAACCTTAGAAGTAGCTTTGGTCTTGTGGAGATCATGTGTGTTTGTGGTGCCGTCACAGAAAGAGAGTGTTAGTATGTGCTGGGACAGGATCTTCTCAGGGTTTGGGAATAGTAGAAACCAGCAGTGCTGTGTAAGTTCAAACTGCTGCACATGAGAGAAGACAAGAACACAACTCTACTCCTATCAGCATAGAGATCACTCTTGTATAAAGATCTTTTCTTTCAATTGCAGTTCATTTTTGTACTTCACATGGTGCTGAACTGGATGAGACATAGTAAAAAAAATATCAAACTTACCAAGTTCTCTTTAGGTTAAGTCTGTGCTGATGATGTCTTTTTCTTTGGTTGCTCTTTCTCCCTGTAAGATCTACCTCCTCCTCAGGAAGTGTCTGCCATAGCCATGGGAAACAGCAGCATCCTCATCAGCTGGAAGCCACCCATCAGCTCCACTGCATCCATCACTGGATATATAGTGGAGTGGTCAGACAGACAGAGGAACACGCACCTGGAGCCCCATCCAGCGTGGGTAAAGGTGCCAACATCCAACCTGTCTACAGTGATTGCAGGTAACTGCCACCTGAGGCATTGTGTTATTTAGACAGATTATTAAGGAACAAGTCAGATTCTAATTGTTACTAATTCAGCATAAGAACTGATGACATGTAAAGCTTTCAGTATAGGAGGAAAAGAGAATCGTGGCTGCTCTGGGATCAGCTCTGCAGTCACTCTCAGCTGAGATTTATAGCTGTTAAGTAAAAAGTCTCTGAAAAACCTCAACCCTTCCCAAATGAAACAAGCCAGCTACAGGTACTAGAGATCAAAGCTTAAGAATATTTCCTTTCTACTAATTGTTGGTTACTAATCCCAACCAATACTACGTGTCAGTGTACTGCACACTGGATAGCTATGAAGTTACGATGAAGGTGACAGCAAGTATTATCCTAAGTAGTCTTTCCTATTATAGAATCCCAGACTGGTTTGGGTTGGAAGGGACCTTAAGGCTCATCCAGTTCCAAGCCCCTGCCACAGGCAGGGACACCTTCCACTAGAGCAGGTTGCTCCAAGCCCGTGTCCAACCTGGCCTTGAACACTGCCAGGGATGGGGCAGCCACAGCTTCTCTGAGCACCCTGTGCCAGCGCCTCAGCACCCTATCAGAGAACATCATCTGCCCCAGTGCTGTGTCTCCAAGGTGTTTACATCCCCACTCTCAAATGGGCTGGAAAAGGCAGGATATTCATGCCATCTCTTTGTGCTCTGCTTTCAAAATGAGTTCCTGCCAACCTCCCTTATCCCGCAGGAACAGCCCAGAGGGGAATGCTCATGTGAAGTCACGGGGAAGAAATGGGGTGGGAGATTCTCGTGCCTCCTGAGGGACCTCAGCGTAGCCAAACCTGCACCTCCTGTCTTAGAGCAGTGAGCTGGGGAGTAGCTATTCGCCTCCTCCCTTTGCCTGGAGCACAAAATGTGGTCCAAGGTTTCCTTTGGAGGACACAGGTCTGCTGGCCGTGTGTGCTTCATGAGATAAAAAGGACTTCACCCTTCAAGAGTGCTACCATCACTTGCCTAACGCACAGTCGGGTTCTGCCATGCTGAATAGGAGATCACAGAGAAGATTATTTCCCCCTCACCCTTCTTTATTAAAGAATCACTAATAATCAGAAGATTCATCTCAGATTTAAGCAGCTGATGTAAATACTTCAGCCATTACTGTAAATAATTTAACGAATAACCATCCACTTCTAATTTTTTCATATAGAGCACATAAAAGATGAGGAGTGCTATCAGATCAGTGTATCTGCACTCTATCAGAACAGAGCTGGATGGGCAACATCAGTTAAGGGATACTCAAGTGCAAAAGGTAAATCACAGCAATACCCTTCCAGATGTTAAGCTAGCTTAAGTTTTGCTTTAAAATCAATCTTGTGTTCTGCAGCTCCATCAGCTGGGCCCCAGATGTACACAACACTGCAGGCAAACGGCATCTTGGTTTCATGGGAAGTAATCCCTGCCCACCAGCAAAGGGGCTGCATCACAGGGTACCACATATACCTGCAGAAAAAGGACAGCCAGGTTGACCCACACGTCTATGGTAGGTACCTGCTGAAGGCCAGCGTGATGTGCACAAGCTGCGGGTGGGGACAGAGGGGAGGGAGATGCCATCAGAATGGGTCTGTGTAGTCGAGGAGTCACAGGCAGCTCATCTGCGATGGGGGTTAGAGCAGCAAGATTCATTTGTCTCCCTCTGCTACAGCTGCCTTAAAGGAAGGGCCCTTAAAGCTCCTCCAGTTCCAACCCCTGCCACGGGCAGGGACACCTTCCACTAGAGCAGGTTGCTCCAAGCCTCTGTGTCCAACCTGGCCTTGAACACTGCCAGGGATGGGGCAGCCACAGCTTCTCTGGGAAAAGTCTGTGCCAGCGCCTCAGCACCCTCACAGGGAAGAGCTTCTGCCCAAGAGCTCATCTCAGTCTCCCCTCTGGCAGGTTAAAGCCATTCCCCTTGGCCTGTCCCTACAGGCCCTTGTCCAAAGCCCCTCTCCAGGTTTCTTGGAGCCCCTTTAAGTACTGGCTACTGTTAATGGATGTTTCATAGTTCTACCATATAAACCTCATTTTAGATTGAAATATTAGCTTATCAAGCGACAGTATTCAGGGGTCAGGATATGCAAAATCCTGGGTGTTCACTCTATACAATGGCACACATCACCCCTGGCACAGGTCCAGCCCAAGGCCTTTGACAGCCCTTCCAACAATTCAGTAACATAGAAAAGGAAATTAAAGCAACAGACACCTCTCCGTGCTCTGGCAGCTCAGTTCATTGGAGTTAACCACAGTAAAGACCTGTGTGAGGTGCTTCATATGCTTCTCCTCCTCCTCCTCACAGCCATTTCCAGTGTGACTGCCCAGCGATCACTGTACATCACAGACCTGCAGCCCGGGGAGCACTATTCCTTGTGGATGACAGCATCTACAGCTGCAGGAGAGGGGCCCTGGGGCAACAGTGAGCTCATCTGCTTGGAAAGTAATGAACCTCTGCAGGGATGCGGGGCCAGGAGACATCCCAGTCCTGGGCTCCCAGTTTTCCACACTCTGGAAATGCTTTTCCTGCTCCTCTTTAGTTACTGAACATCTCTTGTTCTTTAATTGCTGAAGAGTTCTATTTTTAGCTGGTTCTAAGGTGTAGCATCTCTGTCTTTAAGCTCCCAGTTCTGTGCCAAGATGTTGGCTATATGGTTTAACAGGAGTTGAAGGCCGTCAGGAAGGTTTATTGTGGAGAGGGAAGGATGGGTTTGGTCCTTTGCTACTGGCCCTGTGTGCTTCAAGCTCCGGCCCAGGTATTCATGCAGAAGGTCCTGCTGACCTCCATGTGTTAGTGGCATTCCATGGTCATTAGAGGAGCTGTCATCTCAGAGCCTTCCTGAGGAGCACAGCATCCCATGCTCCTGGAGCACACATCTATGTTTCAAGTGGTCCTTGTTCCTGAGCCCCCCAGGGGGATGCAGACACAAGACCTTATCTCAAAGCCTTCTGGCCACAGCTAGTGGCAGTAATCAGGGTTTCCATCCTGCAAAACAGGTTGTTTGGATTAAATTTACTTTGAGCCAGATCAAGACAAATTGTCACTGAACCCTGAGAAGGGAGTTGGTAAAATCTGTGCTGAAGTATTGTTAGAAAGTTCGTTTTGCTGCATTTCCTCCCCAGCAACATGCCAACACAACAACTTTAAGCCCCTGAGTCATATACATTAAGGAATTCATCTCCACAGCATGGGAGCAGGGCTCCTCTGGAGGCAGGAGAAATCCAGGGAGGTGAGAGGGAGAGGAAATTAAAGCAATCTGGACTGTTTCTGTTGGAAGGGAGCTTAAAGCTCATCCAGTTCCAACCCCCTGCCACAGGCAGGGACACCTTCCACTAGAGCAGGTTGCTCCAAGCCCCTGTGTCCAACCTGGCCTTGAACACTGCCAGGGATGCGGCAGACACAGCTTCTCTGGGCTGTGACTCTGTGACTCTATGAACTGCCTGTTTTGAGTTGTGGACTGTATGTCTCAAAAGACATTGGTAGACATCACCATGTTAAAGTACTGTGTTGTCCCCAACAGTCCATCCAGATTCCTGGCTTTCAAACCCCCAAAACGTTGGTTTATTTCATGAGTCCAAACACTAGTCAGGCCCCAGTTATTCTCCAACTTGAAGCAGCATATTTAGATCTTTGTGTTTCTAATAGAGATGTTCTGTATTCCAGGTGCTGGGGACTGGGTGACTGTTGTGCTTACCTGTAGCATCTTCATCTTCTCAGCCTGCATCTGTTCCGTGCCTCCAGCAAGAAAAGCGTGAGTGGATCCATCTTTTCCAATAAAACATGGAATTGTTATAAGAAGGGATGGTCATGTCCTCTCAGGACATCTTGGGGAACAGTGAGGGTTGTTCTGAATAAAGGCTTCAGAGTACATACATGATAACACTCACTGAGGTTAAAATACAGCCTTATTTGATATAGATAGTGGATTTTAACCTAGAGCCTGTCTGCTTCCACCAAAACAAAACTGAAGGGGTACAATCGTTGGCCATTAACATGGGAGCGAAGTTAAAGATTAAGAACTGGTTTCCTTTAGAGGAAAAAGCACATGTCCCCAGGACCAGGGCTCATGGCTGTATCCAGCAAGCTCTCCCCATAGGGCTGCTGTTGGTTATCACAGGCAAACTTCTGGCAGGAGGATGGCAATGGACAGCATCTACCTCTGCTCAAGAGCTGCACTGTCCCATCAGCCAACACCAGCGTGCTCCCTGCAGGTCCCTGCCAAGACAGATTCACAGTTACACTGAGCTCTTTGGTGATGACACACAAGGAGCACACCCCAGCTCAGTACTGCTGTTAGCAACATTCCTGCTTTTAATGGCACTTAATTCCGTCTGCAGATTACACTCCCTCCTCACCACACTCATACCACAGTGGCAGAGCAAAGCCATTCCAGACCCAGCTAATGCCACATGGGCCAAGAACTACATGTCTGTGAAGGTAAATTGTACTCTGTTTTTCTTCTAATCCCACCCCCTTCAGAATGAAAAGTGATTGGAGCCATGCAAGTCAGTCATCTCCTCATGCAGCAAATCCAGTGATCTCTGGCAGTAGATAAGCTCTGTTCTCATATTGTGTTAGACTACAGAATGTATCACAGGATCCCAGACTGGTCTGGGTTGGAAGGGACCTTAGAGCTCATCCAGTTCCAACCCCTGCCACGGGCAGGGGCACCTTCCACTAGAGCAGGTTGCTCCAAGCCCCTGTGTCCAACCTGGCCTTGAACACTGCCAGGGATGGGGCAGCCACAGCTTCTCTGGGAAAAGTCTGTGCCAGCGCCTCAGCACCCTCACAGGGAAGAGCTTCTGCCTCAGAGCTCATCTCAATCTCCCCTCGGGCAGGTTAAAGCCATTCCCCCTTGTTGGGCAAATTAAATGCAAGAACAATGCAGAGACCTTTCAGTCACTGGAATAATCTCCCCAGGGAAGGGGTGACTCCTCAGCGTTGGACACTGTTAAGGTTCACCTGCACAGGGTTCTGGGACATCTAGTCCAGGTCATGCTTTGTCTGGAAAGGTTTAACCAGATGATCCTTGAAGTCCCTTCCAACCTGGAATTCTATGACTTTTAGTAGTATTAGCTGTTGTGTGGAGGGATACTTGCAGTGGGGGGATGGAAGGCGACAGGACATCAATCCCACGATGGTTTATCACTGCCATGTGTTCCCCTCCGCAGGCTGAGCTGCGCTGGCCCTCCAGCCTGTTCCTGCCCAGCACCAGCAGCTTCGAAGAGCCTGAACCAACACAAGTAGAAGAAGCCTTTGTGAAGCCCATCACCCTGGCCCTGCAGGACAAGGTCCTCTTCAGAAGCAGTGGCACAAAGGGACATGGGGACTGGGTGCTGGAGAGCAGCCTGGGGCAGGAGGAGCCCAAGTACGAGCCTCTCACCAGCACAGCGGATGAGGAGGTGTGTGAGCAGCAGCTACCCGACCTCTACAGGAGGATAGTGGTGGAGGCCATGGAGCACACACACAACGTCCCTGAGTACATCGCCAACCCCACCAGCAGCACAGCCCCCACGTACCTGCCCCTGGGTACAGGCACTGCTGAAGATCAGCCCGAGCTCGAGTGTGACCCGCTCTCCATGTTCCCAACAACCTGTTTGACACCCATATTTCCCTATGAAGGGAATCTTACCTTGGATACGGTGAAGATAAACTGTAGCTCATTCACCAGGTAGGAGGTCAGGGTGACATGAGCCCAGCTGAATAGTTCTTGCACTTTACTGAAGGTACAGACAGTCCAGAAACTTGCACGTGACATTTTCAGGCGGCCAAAAACCGAACTCACAAACCCCTCCAGCGCTGCAGATGACACCTCACTGTACAATAGAGCAGCTCTCACCCACACAGCACATTCAGGTAGATCAAAGACAGGCCATGGGGAACGCCAGGGCTGCATGACCCGGCTTTTGGAGAGGTTAATTAGTTACTCAGGCTGACTTTGTGCAGCCTGGGCTGCCTCAGGCATCACTGACTGATCAGGAGTGGTCTGAGCCAGCCTGGGCCACCCTGAAAGTTAGCAACATCCGCATTAGTGCCCACCAGTCCACAGGTGGCATTCATGGGATCCCAGACTGGTTTGGGTTGGAAGGGCCCTTAAAGCTCATCCAGCTCCAAGCCCTGCCACGGGCAGGGACACCTTCCACTAGAGCAGGTTGCTCCAAGCCCGTGTGTCCAACCTGGCCTTGAACACTGCCAGGGATGGGGCAGCCACAGCTTCTCTGGGAAAAGTCTGTGCCAGCGCCTCAGCACCCTCACAGGGAAGAGCTTCTGCCTCAGAGCTCATCTCAAATCTCCCCTCTGGCAGGTTAAAGCCATTCCCCTTGGCCTGTCCCTACAGGCCCTTGTCCAAAGCCCCTCTCCAGGTTTCCTGGAGCCCCTTTAGGCACTGGAGCTGCTCTAAGGTCTCCCCTTCAGGAGCCTTCTCTTCTCCAGGCTGCCCCAGCCCAGCTCTCTCAGCCTGGCTCCAGAGCAGAGCTGCTCCAGCCCTCGCAGCAGCTCCGGGGCCTCCTCTGGCCTCGCTCCAGCAGCTCCACGTCCCTCTTGTGCTGTTGCCCCAGAGCTGGATCAGGGCTGCAGGGGGGGTCTCCCCAGAGCGCAGCAGAGGGGCAGGATCCCCTCCCTGACCTGCTGCTCACGCTCTGGGGGTGCAGCCCAGCACACGGGGGGGGTTCTGGGCTCAAGCACACACTGAAGCCCGATCATGGGGACCTTCTCCTCAGGGCTGCTCCATCCAGTCTCCCTGGTATTGCCCTGACCCAGGGGCAGGACCTTGCCCTTGGCCTGGTTGAACTTCATGCATTATCCCTCACCACATCCTCAGCACAGGCACCACCTCACCTCATCCCCAGTGACACCAGTGCTGCAGCCCCTGTGGGTACCAGGGGACACGTCCACAGCTCTGCCCGGGCCAGCCTGGCCTTGGGGCTCAGTTCAGGGGAGAAGTAATCCTCACCAGAAATAAAAGCAACAAAAACGACTGTTGAGAAGAATTCAAACCATTTATTGAAGTATTCTAATTACAGGTCTGAAGTGTGTGTTACACATTTAATGACTTTGTTTACTAGATGTGTGTATATATATATAAATAAAATGTTGGACTCCTGAAATTGGTTTCCTGTTGTTTTCCCTGGTGGAGCCCAAGTGCTATGCTGCAGCTGCACACAGAATAAGGTGTCTTTAAAGATAAAGCTGAAGCATTGCTGCTAGATGAGACAGTCCAGATCTGCACTTACCTGAAGCATCCTCCTCCTGCTCAGGATCAGGCAGCTGTTCTCCATCCATAGCTGGCTCTATAACCTGTTGAATAATGGCATGAAACCCTCCTGTGACACCACCACCTTGGAGCACCTCCACAAACAAATATTACCTGGCTTGGTGAGGAAAGAACCTTCAGGAGCCCTGCAAAGGTCTCCTCACACAGCAGGGACAGAGATGCACCTGCATCGCAGGTCTCCTACCTTGCGGCCATGGCTTTCCCCACTTCACTTGAATCATAGAATCCCAGACTGGTTTGTATTGGAAGGCGCCTTAAAGCTCCATCCAGCTCCAACCCCCTGCCACAGGCAGGGACACCTTCCACTAGAGCAGGTTGCTCCAAGCCCCTGTGTCCAACCTGGCCTTGAACACTGCCAGGGATGGGGCAGCCACAGCTTGAAGTGAAAAGCAAAACCAAAGGGAGATCTCTGTTGGCTCATTCCTCACCTCATTTTCATTCCAGCTGTGGCTGTCACCTTCTCCAGCAGGCTCCAGCACTCCAAAGGCACTGCAGGACAAGGCTGTGACTATCCATATGCAGGCACACGCTGCCTCCCGAGCTACTGCCTGGCAGGCTGGGGGCATCCCAAGACGTGGCTTACCAAGCTCCATCCAGCCTTCACCACCACCGCTGCAGTGGTGGTGGTGAAGTCTCAGGGAGTCTCTGAAATGGTTTCACAGGAAGGTGAAACTCAAACCCTTTTGTTGATTAAGTTTTTCCAAATCTCCATCTAAACCTCCCCTGGTGCAGCTTGACGCCGTTTCCTCTTGTCCCATCCCTTGTTCCTTGGGAGCAGAGACCAGCCCCCTCCTGGCTCCATCCTCCTGTCAGGCAGTTGCAGAGAGCGATAAGGTCCCCCCTGAGCCTTCTCTTCTCCAGACTAAACCCCCCCAGGTCCCTCAGCCGTTCCTCATCACACTTGTGCTCCAGGCCCTGCACCAGCTCCATTGCCCTGTAATGAATAAGGAACCGAGGAACAGAGAGACTGAAGGCAGCTGCCCAGGAACCTGCTTTTCCAAAGCAGAGGAAAGGTGCTGTGGGAAGTGCTGTGAGAGGAGCAGGAGCAGCAGCACCCCAGGTACCAGCTCTGGCCGCCTTGGTGTGCTCTTGAGGGCTCCTCTGCAGCACAGAGACCATTTGAGATGCATGTTCCTGCATGTCCCACCTGCGCTGGCCACACAACAGCCATTCCCCATCAATCCAGCATGGTTTCTGTACTTACCTCTCAGCTCACCTGCAGCAGATGCTGCCCATGACTCTCCCAGATGTGCCAAGGGATCCTGCTCATGTCATGGTTGCAGCGAAGCTCCTTCCTGCCAGGTACCACAGCAGTCACTGGATAAGGAGAACACTCACCCCTGCTGCAGGACCACTTGGCAGGAGCTCACCACACTGCCAGCAGAAATCACGCACTGAAGATAAAACTACTCCCAGATGCGCCAGTAAATGCACGTGACAGCATCTCAAGAGGGGCATGTACTCATAAGACACAGCACCCACAGCACCAATGCCAGTGACATACGCTCCCCCCTTCCACCCACATTCCCAACACAGATGTCAAAGCCATGATCTGCAGGTTCCCAATAAAACCACGTGTGAGGAGGCTTTGCAGCAGCTCTGCAAAGCAGCCCCACTCACTCAACCAGAAATTGAATTCTGAGCTGAGTTTTGGGATAGCATTTTAAACCTGGGATTTAGTTGCATCCTCACTGCCACCTCCAAACTGGCTCAGGATCTCCAACTCCAGGTCACAGCTCAGACAGGACAGCAGGAGGATGCACTTCCACATGGAAACAGCTTTTAGCAGCAGTCCACAAGTGATCTGCAGAGCATCCTTTTGCCAAGGGCCTGTAGGGACAGGCCAAGGGGAATGGCTTTAACCTGCCAGAGGGGAGACTGAGATGAGCTCTGAGGTAGAAGCTCTTCCCTGTGAGGGTGCTGAGGCGCTGGCACAGGGTGCCCAGAGAAGCTGTGGCTGCCCCATCCCTGGCAGTGTTCAAGGCCAGGTTGGACACAGGGGCTTGGAGCAACCTGCTCTAGTGGAAGGTGTCCCTGCCCATGGCGGGGGGTTGGAACTGGATGAGCTTTAAGTTCCCTTCCAACCCAAACCAGGCTGGGATTCTGGGATTTTATGATTAAAATGTTAAACAGGACTGACCCACAGGAAAACACATGAAGCAGCATTGACCACCTTGTCCCCACACGCTTCCCTCCTGCTCCCTATCCCTTCCCTGCAAGTGCTGCACAACCTCATGGAGCCAGACAGACCTTCAGGCGCTTCCTTAGACGCAAGGACAGAAGGGAATCTTTTCCTTGTCCTCCATACAAAGCAAGAGAAATCCTGCAGTTTGGTGAGTACAAGCCCCAAACACAACCAGGCATGCGCTAACTCAAACTGCTGAACTGAAAGCAGTAAAACCAACCCCATATCCTATTTACCTTCACCCAGTAAAGAATGTGCAAACAAAATCAAGCTCCCTCACCTCTTGGTGTCACAATGACCTTTGTATCAACGTCTCGGGTGATGATCAAACAGCTTAAGAGCGCTTATCAGTAACTACAGCCAAGCTACACCCTGGGGCAGCGAACTGAAACCTCAGTCACACTGACCCCCCCACAGAGGGCAGCAGCAGCAGCCCGGCTCATCCCTGTCCTGCAGCGCACCCCAGCAAGAGGGTTTGCTGCTCCTGGCCAACAGGAAGACACATCAACAGCCACACGACCACCAGAACTGAGACACCACACATGGGTCACAGCCCCACAGCACACCAAGCTGTACTCACTGCTGAAACATGGGAAGAGAAAAACCCGTAAGTTCCTACTTGCTTCCTCTCTTCCAACTCAATCCAAGGTGCATTATTGCTTGCAGCCCTGCAAACTTCAATCCCAAAGGAGAAGCAACAGCCATTGGGCTCCAGCCACAGCCCCACACAGCAGGACAGCCCCTTCACTGCTAGGAACAAAGCCCAGGCTGCTTTTAGTGAGAGCTTAGAAGACAAGAACAGCTCCATTAGTTTACATCCTCCTCCTATTTTCACTGTCAGGTATTTCACCTGTGAAAACAATGTACAGAAGGAGATGAACTACACCCAGACCAGCCTCTGGCAAGGCGGGGTGAAGCACCATTCCCCATATCCACACAAAGCCACTCACACCATCCGCAGGACTTTTTGCCAGGTCTCAGCTCTGCCATTTCGGCTGGTTCCAAGGTTTGGTCTCCAGCCTGGTAACAGACATCTCCCACCTGGGAAGACTGGCTCAGTGGCACTCAAAGGCAAATGTTTCACTCAGACTGGGGCCAGAGATCCAAGAAACAGAACTCCATTTTCATGCTGTCCGTACCCAATCTGGCAAGAGGTTTCCAGCTGGGCATCACAGACAATTCAGGACCCCAAGTCAGCTGCACACAGCCAAATTAGATACCTATTGCCAAAGAAAAGTATTAAAAAACCCAAAAGGCCAAAAAAGCACTATTATGTCATTCGCCCATCTTTGCACATCAATCTTTAACAGACAACAGAACACTAGAGCACATTTTCCCCTTGCTCTTCATGTCGCTAGATAAATCACCACAGGGCTTCACATAAAGTCCTATTCCAAGAGACAAACAGCATCATTAGGACAACAAGCAAACCTGAAGTCTCCCAGTGAGGACAAATTCACTGTTTTCCCCTCAGTCAGGTTACACCCCCCAGCATGAACATTACGTTTGGGTTTTCAAGTGCAGCACCCAGCACAGCAGATAACTTGCTGACCATGGCATGGGGACACTGCGCTTGCTCCAACACACCCTGAGCCTGGGCAGGAGGCTGTTACCCAGCCAAGGGAGACCAGACCAGGGCACATCCCAACGGGAACGTGGTCCTTGTGATGACTTTAGGAAAGAAGCAGGTTAGCAAATGCTGAAGTGTCAGCTTTAGGCATATGTCCTGCGTTTATTAAAACAAGAGCGTGGCTACGCAAAAACCAATCTCCACGGGCAAAAGTCATTACAGTCAAGAGTGGTCTCAACTCCTCCAACTGCAAACACCGTAAATTCACACTGACTTCTGGTGTTTCAGAAGTATTCATGTCCTTTCCCACCCAGCTAACACTCACATTTATTCATCAGTCTCGTTTCCTCCCAGCATCGGCAGTATTCGATCTGTAAGATGAACTTTCATGCTCCAAACTTGCCATTCGAAAAGCCAATTGGCACCATGTGCTTTTTCTCTCTGTTTCTCTCCAGCTTTTTCTGCTGACCATCTTTTTCAGCTTGTTCTGATTGTAAAAAGGTCTAGTCCTCTGGATTTGGCGTGACAGCAGAAGTAGCAAGCAAGAGGACAGAAAATGTTACTAAAGAGCAAGCTCATTCATCATAAATAAGCTACTCGGGACACAATTCCCCAAGGAATTGTCCATCCCTGGCAATGGCAACCCCTGGGCACCATCACCACGGGCAGACTGGCCCTCCTGCGGCAGAGAACCTAGATGAGCCACTCTTCACCTAAGTGGTTTCGTTTCATCTCCATGTGTTCTCATGACATTTTTAAAAGAGCATGAAAATAAACCTTTATTTCAGTTCACACCCACCAATATTAAAGATAAATGTTCACAGTTTTAGTTCTTGACACAAATGGACTGAAAGAGGCAAATTTACATCTATCAGAACAGCAGACGGACCCATTGTTAAGTACAAGCTGTCTTGCAAATCAGATGTGCCACTTGGGAAACTGCTCTATGCCCCACAGCAGGAGAAGGGGAAGCTCCCGAGCAAGCCCAGCTAGCAGGGCCCAAACCACACACTGGCTGGCCCAGAACTCATCTGGAACATAAGCTGAATGGTAACTGGAACAGCAAAACACAGTTTGGGTTAAGGGGAGGAAGGTTTATGTTACAGAGAAAGCTCTTCCTTAAGTGTGTTTCTGCACATCAAGGTATTTGTTATCCAAGGTGTCCCTAATGCTGGAACTGCAATGTATTCTACCTTACCACAAAGGGAGAGGGAGGAGGAACAACTCAGTGCTGGACCTGCAGCAGCCCCCACGCTGAGCACCTGGGTAAGATCAGCAGAGAAATGAATCAAGAGATTTTGATGCCATCCACTGTTAGAAAACTTGCCTCCTTCTCACAGCCTGGTACTTCAAACTATAGGTGAGTGCACTAAAACCTCTAATGCAATGGTATTAACAGTGTTTTACAACAAAAACTTCTGTAGAAAACAGTTCAGAGAAAGCAAGCCAGCTGAACACCACAATTAAGGAGTCTGATATTTCATATTCAAAGGTCTCCAATACTTTTTGCCTGTCCTGTACAGCTTTTAAAAAAATAGGGCATTACCTTTTGTTTTCTATCTACCTAGTTAAGAAACTACAAATATGTTATAAGCTGTCCAAAGTGTAAAACATTAAATAAAATGAGAAACCTGTTTCTACTCTCCTAACAAATGCTGCAGATAAAAACCCTTAAGAAACCCTCTTGATCATTCTCTCAACTCCTTTTTGCGTCCTGAAGTGGCAATGTTCCTGTCACAGGGATTAAATTAAACCTACACTGAATTTCTACAGGGGTAAAAAGAGTTTCTTACAATCTGAAAAAACATTCATTTGTCAGCTAGCCATCGGTGTCCAACACTGCACAAAGCCAGACACAACTCTGAGGGAGAGGTTAAGCCTTGGGGGTTTGGTTTGTATGTATTTAGTTGTATTGCGCACAGACTGCGACGTTCCCATCTGGAATGGGAAGCAAAACTCCCTCCTGCCAGAGCCAGCCGTGCCTTGGTGGTTTCTTCTGAAGACAACCTGCCACTGTTGGAGAAGCGCTCTGAATACATCAGGTGCTGATGTACTTGTGTCAACACTGCTGCTCGACTCCAGTTCCCAACCGGAGCCTGGATGGACTAACCGGAGCAACAGCTTCTGCTTCCCCCCCTCCCAGCTCCAGCAACAGCGAATCTCCATCTCCACAGTATCCCCTCAAAAGAAAAAGCATCAGTAATTTAAAAACTCTTTTTTTTGCCAACAAAGCATCTTGTTCTGTTGAAGGGAGGAGGAGGAGGGAAGAAAGGTAAAAAGGGTGAGTGAAAGGTGTAATACATTAGTTGTTAAAAACTGTTTGAAGACCAATTATCCACACGTCATTGCTGGATCAATACACAGGCATTTCACTACAAACCAAATGTGCTTTGCATCTTTCTTCAAGTATCTGCTATCAATTTTGTATAAAGATTTTCTGCATTAACAAACTACCAAACGTAGGTGAAAAATGACTGTTTTTTCCAAGTCTGAAAGCAAGGATTAAACCTGAAGTACTCCAGGAGTCGGAATTCCATACTGCACTAACAGTCTGCCAAATTAAAATCCCATATATTCCAAAGGACCATGGCCTGATAAAAATCTGCTCAACAGGAGTTAAGGAAACAGAAATAGTGTGCAAGAATTAAACCCTAGTTTGTAGTTTGGGAGGGGGGAAAAAATGTCTAAAATCCTGAATAAACCAAATAAAAACCACAAATGAAGTGAAAGCTTTTAACTGGTACACACTGTTCACACCTATATTTCAAGTTTGGAAACGCATATTTTCAAGCAGCAATACAAAAAAGTATCCATGAAGAATGCATAATCTCTGAAAAAATTATGAAAACATCCCTGCTACCATTACATTTCTAAATACAAAACTGACTACCATATTGTTGCTTCTGTGTAGCGAGAGAAGTTCATTTTCAAAACAGATAAAATTCAGTCTTTAGGTGTGAATGGTATGAATGACAGTCTCTTTTTCCTTTTTTTTTTTTTTTTTTTTTTAAATTTCTTAGTTGTTTAGGATCCTTAAGCATGCAAGCCTCGGAGAGGAAGGCCCGACGAGGGCAGGGGTGGCTTATGACATCCAGTTTAGGACAGAGCTGGGAAAGCCTCTGGGTCATCTACATCAGGAGCAGAAGCACTTGACTGAAAGAGAAACATCACAAAGTTATTACCTGCAGCAGCATCAAGCTCTACCATGATTCTGATTCTTCACACAGCACCAAGCCCTTGCACTTGCCATGCTGAATGAACCCTACTCAGAGTAGGGAATACCAGGATTCACAGAGGTACATTGTGGTGTACCAGCAGTCTAGCACTGGACAACTTACTGCAAGAGCAATCTTTCCCCCTCCATAATAAGCAACTTTTTTATTCCAAGGACTATAAAGTCTCCTATACTTCTTTCTGAATCAAAGCTACCTGAAGAGGCTTTACAGGCAAACAGACCATGTTTGCACATGATTATCATACAAGGTTATAAGTCTTTTTCCATTCCTAGAGATCCCTACATATGGGCTTACATATTCTACTAGCACATAAACATTAATTCTTACCAAGGGACATGACTAAAGTGTCATAGAAAAGGCCTGCTTGTAACACAAATTAAGTTTCACATGTTTAATTTTCCCCCAGTCACAAACTAGCTATTGATAGAAAGTAGTTTTGGGCCAACCTATCCCCAGAAATTCACACATCACCAAGAATCAACTCAGCACTTCCCAGGGTTTTTTAAAGGCTCTGTACCACACCTGAAACCAGTGCTGCAATGAAATGCAGAAATTAAATGGTTTAGAATACTCTTCACTTCGTCCAGAAGGGATGTGGCAGAGAAGAGCAGGAAGAGTCAAGATAGTGGAATTTCCTGTAAACATACTCATTTCTCAAGAGATATATTTAAACCGTTCCAAAAAAGTTGTACCAACACCTAGAGGCAAGACTGAGACACTGCAGGAGCACTCAGCCAACAAACTGGAGTTAAGAAGGAATAGCAGGGCCTTAAGCCTAGTTAAGATACAAAGCCTTAATATCTCCAGATGCTCATTCCATAAAACCAGAAAGCAAGTCAAAAAAGCCAGTCCAGCACAGGAGGAGTTACAGTCCCTGCAAGACAAGGACCACCTTGTTCACAGGTAACACAAGTACCAAAGATCACCAACCTGGTTGGGTGTGTGGATCACGTCAAACTCCTTAACCAACTGGAAGGAAACAAGCAAAGTTAAAGTAAGTTGCAGGAAACTGTTTAACCACTTTATGACAGCATTCTTGGAAGCAAGATGCTTCGTGTATTAGTGAAACAACTCAGAGAAAACAGCACCATTTAATTCCAAATCCTTAAAACTCTCTCGGGAGAGTTTTTTCAACTAATAACCCTAAAACTTGAAGTAATCCAGTGTGAAAAAGTTAGTGTCCCAGAAGAGATAAAATTGATCGAGTCTGGTCTATGTGAGGAAGGCCACACCACACAGACTGAATTCATTTTGTAGGAACAATTTGATTAGATGTATTTAAGCCAAATAAATGATCCCTAATAAATCCAATCTTTACTGTAGCTGCACTATAGCACTTCAATTTCACTTGTGCCCTCCCCGACCCCATTCAGTACTTTTCCTGAGTACTTCTTCAAGACTCTAGGACTAGAGGAGGAAAAAAAATTACTGCAGATCAGAAAAAGTAGTAAGAGCCTCATAGTCTTATTTCCACATAAAAACCCCTTAATCACTCAAATTCAAGCTATAACATGCAGGTGTAAAAGCACTCTTTCACCCCCAGCAGGTCATAGCACAGATACTCCATCCTGATGGTGTCCGAAAACAGCTCTAGCACTTGCAGTTCTGTGCTGGCATTAAGAGAAGCATCTCACAGTACATTGGTGTCCATACTGAAGAGTCATTTTTGGGGTCTGGATACAAAGATGGGCACTTTTTTTAATCCAACCTACTCCTCAGCCTCCCTTTTTTGTGTTTAGTAAGATACACTCATCCTTTTGTCCTAACAGCAACCTGGTTTAAAGTAAACTTGTAAGAATAGACACTTGGTTTTAAAAGGGGGTGTTTTTGCCAGAGTAACTCCCCCAGAAATAAGGAAGATCCCTAAAATCATCTATATGAAAATCCTAACAACTGAAACTAAACTCCTCTGTAGCTGAAAGCTGCAGCCACTTACCTTGTCAGTTCTGCCTCCACGGCTGGCCCTGCCACCACGTCCTCGGCCACCCCGTCCCCCTCTGCCACCACGTCCGGGGCGGCCAAGGTCTCCAAAGTTGATCTCCAGCTGGGATGTAATATCATTTGCTGGCTTGCGGAAGTGATGATCCATTACAGAGTCCTCAGCATGAGCCTGAAATGAGGGTTTCTTCATGAGTAAGGAAAAAATTCACCAAAGGAACCTTTCCATCTGTAGCTGCACTCTTACCACCACAGCGTATGTGTTCACCTCCAAATGCAGCCTCAAATTGGTGACTGATTCGAGTTAAAAATGCAGGATTTGTTAGGAATCGAGTTATACCACTTGTGCAGACAACAAAACCACGCACAGGTAGTTAAATAAGCACTTGAGCAAACAGGTATTTTGCATTTCCATAATCCAGGAAACATGTTTAGGCTTATATGAGACCAAACTACGACCAAGCCGGCATCGAACCTCATTTTCTAGCATTTCTCTTCTCACTTCATATCCTGAGAAACCTTCAGGTTCCATCAGTTCATTTCATTCTTTTTAAATACTCACTTGATAACCCATCTTTATTTTGCTCAATGAGTACATTACACTTCCTCATTTTGCTCAGCCCCGTATCATAGAATCCCAGACTGGTTTGGGTTGGAAGGGACCTCATCCAGGCCCAACCCCCTGCCATGGGCAGGGACACCTTCCACTAGGGCAGGTTGCTCCAAGCCCCTGTGTCCAACCTGGCCTTGAACACTGCCAGGGATGGGGCAGCCACAGCTTATAAATATATAAATATTTAACAGCAGGGAGATGGCAAGAACCTCTCACTGGTTTGCATCAGCCATAACAAACAGCACAGGGGGCGTACACAGTTCAAAGACAATGAAACTGAGGTAGCTGAAACATTAATGCTAGAACAGAGAACCAGTCTCACTAACAACACTCCAAACTGTGACTCTCACCACCTCTGCCTTGATACAACATTGTCTTACAGCTGGTTGTTCACAGTGCATTCAAACCTCGAGGAGCAAGGTGCGTACATCTAACACCATGAATGCTGTTATTCAGGAAACTGGAGTATTTCATATTATTACACGCTGAACACAAAAAGAACAAAGTGTTTTTCAAGTAATTATTTTTCCTATTTTGAACAAATAGTTGTTCCATGTGGTAAGTCAGAGTCAGGTTTTGGCACCTCTGATGATGCACACAATGTAAAACTGGATCAGACCAAGTGTTTAGCTTTCTTTCCCTACATGCCGCTAACTTCTGGCACAGCAATTACCAACTTGCTTGTTTTTCTCCTACAGAAGTGCAACGTGCAGGCTGAAGCCTCCTAACATACTCTTGTGGTGTAATTACACAATATGCTGACTTTCAAAGGCAACATATTGTGCAATTAAGCCCCATAGTCCTTAATTACTGTTTGTGGATCCTCCATAAGGCAGCCAATGGATACACAGAGGTCGGCAGTCAAAAGGCTGAAAGCTGCTTTCATGGATTCCATGAGTCAGTCCCAAGCACCGTGACAGACAAAGCTATAAAGACCCTTCTCCCCCACCAAACTAATTACACCTTTCTGTGCCCAGCTCTACTTGTGGCCTTCACACTGTCCTGCAGTTGGATTAGGCACAATGAGAAAGAGCCCTCCATGCTGCTTTATTTCAAACATGTTTCACTGGGATGTATTCCAGGTAACAAGTGGTCCCCATTCCACTCCTGATGTTATAGACTTGACTTGTACACCCTTTCCTCACAGATCTCCTTTCCAAACTAGGGAAGTCAGCCTAAGCAAGTTATTTTTCAGAGAAAAGTCATTCCACACCTCAGCCTGACACAACACTACTCAAACATAGGCACACAATACCTCCTGTTATGGTTTTGATTCATTTCTTACTACTTAGTATTTTATCTGCAGTTTTGATCATTGTATTTTCAACCTACTGAGAGTTATGACATTCTCTTCTGTGAGAGGTAATATCAGTGGACTTGTACATTAATTCTGTGCACTCCCTTCCCTACGTTTACTGCTTAAAAAAGAAACACTATAATCCACCAAACCCATTGCATTTTCACAACTTAACTTTGGTTTAACCACCAAACCAACAAATGGTAAAATCTGTATATAACCTGACAACTTCTTTATCCAAAGTAACTAAAGCTAATTTAAAACACCAATAAAAGACTCGGCATGTTCTCCTCATCCACTTCTGTCACTCTGGTGACAGCAGCCACAGACATACTGCACAATTTGCTTAGTCTGAATCATCTTTGGAAGCATTTCATTGATATGTATTGGCAACCCTCAGCAGTGCTCTAACAACTGATAGCTTCTTGAAGACTTTGCTGCACTTATGGGTCTTGGGGAAGACTGTCAAAAGTTAGGAACAAGCTACTAAAGGAAAGAGGGCCAAAGCAGACAGCAAGATATGGAAAACCAGCAGCAATGAGAAAAAATAAAGACTTATGACAGAAGCATTTATGGTAAGGTTTGAATTCAGCTCAATTAGGAGCAGGGGTATTGAAGGGCCCCATATGGTGCAAGTTAGACAACAGGCATGGACAGAAAAGCTCTGCATTGTATCTACTTGTATTCTCTATTTTGGTGACTTTTGTATATCCAGACCTTCGTTTCAGAAGGGGCTCTTATCAAAACACAGGTATTACTGGTTAGATATAAAGGATCAGTACCTCATTTGACTCCAGCAGACTCCCCTGCATTTCTGTCATCGCCTTTGTCTGATGAAAGTTGCGTGTCCACGCCAAAGTGACAAAAGGAACAAAGGGAGAAAACAAAAGGAAGAAATGAGACTCAACTACATACAGAAACAACAGGTAATAAGGTCACATGAACTTGCTGGGTACAGATGTCACTGAGAATGTGGAGCAGCAGAAGGATGAGATCAACAGCTGTGCAAGCATCCAGAAAGACTGGAGGATGGACTAGACCACAGGCATGGAGACAAGAGAGATCTCAGATTGATACCAAAAGAGCTTAACATGAGCTGCTGGCAGCTTTAGTAGAGACCATGCATGCGGGATGATCTCTAGTACCTCAAACCATCAGGCACAGAACTGGACAGATAAGAAGGTGGGATGTTTAAGATTGCTGTTAATGAGAAAAGGTTCCTGCATAGCCTTGATTCAAGAGTCATTCTCCAAATGTGGAGAAGATGAACTATCCTCTTCCAAACCATCTCAGTCTCCCACGGCAGACTCCTCTAAAGAAGCGATTAGATTAGCAAGGAAGTTTGAAGGCACGGAAAGAGGCACAGCAGAGCAGATATATCGAGTAGGAACTCATCTACTATCAAGTCTTTCCAGGAGACTTGCATTCAACTTTTAGAGCAAATTTTAAGATCTCTCCACAATATAATTCCTTCCCATTTTTCGTTCAGCTGCACCACGAGAACTTAGAAGACTGAAGCCACTGAATCAGCTGCAGAGAAGGAAAAGAGAGGACCTGTTTTATGGCATAACCCAATCTCCTGGGAAGAGTTTCACTAGATCAGGGCTGCCAAGACACAAGGATTTCATATTAAACCAGCAAGAATCCGAGACAGTATTAAGAGATCATTTTATACAAAGTATCGCTTTCTAGTAAGTGTATAGCAAATGTGGAAAAGAGGAAAGACCTCAGATAGGGTCAAGTGTTTCACCCCTCCATGAAGAGCACTACGAGGAGGCAGAGGACAGCGCTTTCACAAGACTAAGGCAGATGAACAGTACCAGATCCTCAGACTCCCTTTTCCCACAGACTCTCAGGGCATCCTCCCAGTAGTTCTCAAGCTACAGGAATGAGGGTGGTCATCACAACAATTCAAATTTACTGGGGCACATTGTGCCTTTTCAGCCATGAGAGTACAGAACACTGGGGCTGAAACCCCAAATTTGCTTATAAACCAAGACACTTCCACGTATCAACTCGTTCACAAGTAAGAATCACAGAAGCCTTATATCAACCTTAATTTCATGACTCATAAGTATGGCCAAGAGGACAAACAGAAAAAGAACAGCATGTGATTGGTAGGTTTTGTCCATAACTTCTAAATATTCCACCTAAACCCGCTCACAAAGGAGCCACAGCAAAGGCTTTCCCAACCCCTGTATTATAGAGCTGTTCTGCTATAATACTGAGCCAAAAAGCCCCATGCTGCTTCCCACAGGACCAGGGAACAATGAGTAAGTGAAATGGGGAGACATATCTGCTGGACACACACCAAAAGCAGGCTGAGAGCATCTAGATTTAAAGGCAATATTGTTAATATCTCAATTCCACGCTTACACAGCAAGAGGCTGTTACCATCTTAAGTGATAGTGTTAGAAATAACCGACTCATTTCTTTAAGGAGAAGTGAACCAACACACCTATCAGAACAATCTACTAACCATGTCAGTTCTTCCATGGAAGTAATGTGATTAGCTAGTCTCACTGGGTTTGTGCGGGGTTTTTGGAGTTGACTACCAATGTGTTTTCAAATACAAAATACAGTATGGATCCTTCTAGCTCCGAAATAGAGACTACCACCATGTTCTTATACTACTATACATGCAGATATGTTAAAAAAAGACTGTCTTCAGCTGCCTAAATGTCAAATATATCTGTTTTGGAGAGACTGGAGCTGGGGGAGCTTGACGGACTACAGGTTTAGCAAATCTTGGTCGAGTAGGGAAGTATTTCTGTTTAAATATACTCTTCTAACATACAGCACCCTTAAGTCCAACTCCATTTCCCTTTTCTACACAAGCCAGAGACAGCAGTACTTAATGAACAGTTCACTGAACAGCTTAAAGTAAACACAAAGATACACAATCATTTAAAGAACTTACACACCAAGGCAAGGCAAGAAAACAGCATGACTGTGACAAAGCCAAACTCATTCTGAGTTCAATGAGATCTGAAATGGAGTTTTCACTGGAGAGTACTGAGTAGTGCCTCCCCCTCTGTATTGTGTCCCCAACTTACAAGAAAAAACTGACAAGGTGTGAAAAAGCAGAAATGGGTATTAGAAGACCAAGCAGAACATTACATACTATCTAGTTACTTCAAAGGCAGTCACAGCCATCTGGTATACAAAGTTGCAGGCCACCCATATCTTAAGTGGGCGACTGAATATATCACAGGGTTAAAAACAAAGATTAAAGCAGCCCTGCATTAGAAAACAGAACTCTGAGCACTTCCCTCCCTTCTGAACTGAAAGAGTTTTGTCTCTCCCTGCCACTCACACTATCCGGGAACAGAACAATTAAAATCTTGCAATGAGTTGGAGTCTTGAGAAGCTATAATCCTACAGCAACCATGTTGAACATCTCTGAAGCATCCAAACACACCACCTGGCTTCTCAAAAGCTTCAAGGAGGGCTGTCTATGTAATATTACAAAATGAGAAGATACTTATGTTAAAAAGGTAAATTACACAGTTTAGATATTAAAGTGTCTGAGGCATGACTACTATTTCTTCAACCTTTCCTTGTGTTTAGCAAGCACCATAAATCTGTGTACTGCATAAGACAGATGCTAAATAATATAAGCTTTCTCTAAAAAAAAAAAAAAAAAGGAAAAATGCAGATAAATTTGATTTTGACAACTCCCTTCTAAAATGCTCACCAAGAAGCTCTCCTTACAAAGTTACCTGCCCAGATGCAGCAGTATTCCAGCCTTATCCCTAGATTGTATCACAGTATATACCAACCTAAGCGTTGCTTAACTGCTAAAACTGACCACAATAAGAATGCCTACATAAGAGAAATGTTGTTGCCACTTCACAAACTTTCAGCTACGAGTCAGTGTCTCAAAGGATGAAGTTTCCACTCCAGGAAGTGGAAATCAATAGCAAAACCTACACAATCTGGATACTAGCAAGTAGTGAAAATCACTTTACCTCCTCGCTCTTTGACTTGTGAAGAACAAATCCTTTTTTCCATTGCCCATCAGCACCCTCATTTGGTTTACGGATGTTGAACTCAACTTTTGCACGATCCTTACTTTGAATAGCTTTCCACTCATCCAGGGTCATTTCCTTAGGGCCTTCTTCCTTAACTTCTTCAACCTCATTCTCTCTGCAGTAAATTCATGGATTATTGGTCATGACTTAGAACTCACATTCTAGATACAACAGATTCAAAATCAGTTGTTAATTGTCAGCAGATTATAAAAGCCTGTCAAGTATTTAGCAGTTAAGAGGTTTACATATGAAAATTCATCTCCTTTAGCCACAGTGCCAAAAACATATCAAAGCCAGATGCTTCTGAGCAACTACATGGTGAGCACAGCAAAACATTAACAACGCCCCATGGTGTCTCTTCTCCACATTAATGACAATTTTCTTTACAAATATGAAAGCCTAACTTCTGCAATGGGCTTGTTTGGAGCTTTCCCCTTCTCTCTCCCCCTTTTTTGAGATACCTCTCCCCCAAAGGTTCAAGTTAAGGCAGTGAGAGGCAGCTTGTTCTCACCACAGCTTTCAAGCTTGTTAGTTTTTTAAGAAACAGGATTTAACCAGCTTTGGATATTCTGCTTCCTTTACTGAGCCAAAGACAATTATTAATTTCCTATCTAACTGAAACTGGTTTTACTTTCAGCTAACTGGAAAAACATGAGAGCATATAACTTAGCTATTTGTGCAATATATCACCTCATTGTAAATGTTCAGGGCCTCTACCTTCTGCCAAAGAGCTATTTTTATGCAAAATACACAACAGATATGCCCAGTAACAGATCATGTTCCAGCTACACAGTCAATCACCTAGTCACTCATTTGTGTGTTTATGCAACTGAATTTCTGATTTATAGAAAACTAGTGCCATGTATGTAAAGCAAATCAAGAAAGCTGAACTCAAAAGGTCTTAATTTTGTGCTCATTTTGATACAATAACATAGAGGTTTTAAATCAAAATTACTCTATTCTCATTATTTTCTGTTCTGTCCTATAGAACAGCTTTTGACACGGTACATATTCAGAAGCATTTTTTGTTGTTCAATGCCAACATGTTGCCTCTCAGCATTCTGCACATTTTACTGCAGTAAAACATCCTACAGTTGTGCTGAAGCGTTTAGGTTAGAGATTCACACCAAAACAGCCAACTTGGAACTAACCCATGTAAAGATGCTTTTCTATAAGGATAACTGATGGATTACAACAGATGTGTTCTGCTTGAAACTAAGAAGGGTACCTATTTTCTGCAGATTTGAGGAAGCACCAGCACACTGCTACTAATAAAGATCCCCAAAATAGTGCAGACACAGCAAATTTAATTTACCCAGCTTTCCAATACATGTAATTTTTGCAAGGAAAAATTAGCTAGCTTGCATTTCCTGATCAATGCCCAGACTGTAATTCCTTACAAATTCTCATACTACTTCTGTATGCAAGCTGACCTTAACCTTGGACCACCACAACCTTAGAGAATAACACTTAGTCTTCTTTTAGTTAAGCTAAATCCATTTCTTACCCTCTATGCAGTGACTGCACTCTCTTTACCACTAACCAAAGTCATTAATGAGGAAACCCAGCTACAGCAAACTGCACATTAGAAATCTTGTGCAAACAAGTATTTCAAAATTCATCTTCTCTGCCCTTTCCTTTTGAATCCATCATAAAGCACATCCCTCATTAAAATACAACATTTTACTGTACTATGCTACCATCAAAATTTGCATCACGTTTTAACATTGACTCTAACAGTGTCGTCACTGCTCATCCTGCTTCACTGGTTACTCCATTTCATTCGTCCAGTCACTGGATGTACGAAATGTCCAAGTGGAATGAGAAGCAATTAAGTTAACTTCAAAGAAGTTAACACACAGAAGCTGGAGAATGAAAGAGATATAACCTTTCTTCTACAGGCTGGTCACGCTGTCTCAACAGTGGGTTGGAAGACCTAAGCTTTAAAAAGTTGCCTTCCACTGGCAGAAGAACATTTTGTCCCTTTTGCTTGGTGGTTCTACCTAATTACGAGCACAGATGCTTCTGGATTTGGTATTTAGGAGATGCAATCCCCAGACCCTAAGCGTATTAGAACTGATTATTAATAATTAAATCTGAAAGTGACCTAAGAGCCTGCATGACACTTATGAACAGTTTTGAGATGATAATTTTTAGACACACAGACTTTAAAGAGACAGTCGTTCAGCAGCACTGTGGATAATTTCCTATCTGCTGAAGAAAACAGAATCTGAGTTAGGTAAAAGAGAAGTAGGAATGAGTATCAGAGGTTAAAGGCAAAGTCATACTGCCTCTGAAGCAATCAAAGAGCATTAGGAGGAGTGGTACTCACTTATTTTCAGAATCAGCAGGCGGATGCTCCTCTCCCTCTGGCGTTTCCTCAGTTGCAGCCGACTGATCCAACTCACTGCAATTACATAATGTTTGGAGTTTGGTTTTTTAAGAGTTCATCCCTCTTTAAAGCTACGTCAGATTAATGACTAAGTTCTACAGTGGACTTACACAAGCCACTCTTCTTTAAAAATAACTATTTCTTTAAGGATTGGTGCTCTCTGTGCCTTTTACATTCACCTTCCTAAAGGTTTTCCCCCACATTTACTAACGCCCATTCTGAAAGCCTCCTGCTTTCAAACACAACATGGATCTGGGTATTAAAAATCCTGTTCTCAATGTAATACTTGTTAAAAAAAAGCATGCATAACCTGATCAAAATTGTTAAAATTTAACTGTTCTATTTAGTAAAAGAGCTATTAAAAAAACCAGCACCAAGTCCCTCCATGCCAAACTTCCCCCAAAATTCCCTAGTTTCAACAGCAAAGCCATCTCTTATGTTACAAGAAGTTGTTCCTTTACTACATTCTGCACAAGCTGCTTTAATAGCATAGCAAAAATTACCAAAATCAAAGGCAAAAAAGGCAGCTTAATCTTTGTATTTTGCAAGCAGTTAGGATTAGGGTTGATTAACATTCTGCTAAGAGTTGTCTGAGCAATGACAGATTACTAACGTTAGTTCGTCTTTGACGGTTCCCCAGTTGTGTGATCCACTGCCACCACGCTTGTCCTCATGCTTTAGGCCGCTGAAATGTGAATGTGAAACAGAACTAACAAAACTGAGTTAACATTATAGTGTCCAGAGACAGAAATTCAAAAGCAATTATTAAAATGTATATTAATTGTAAAGAACAGCCAAATCAACAACAGAAAAAGTTAAAGACTTACGATCTATCGCTGCCACTATGTCTGTCAAATTCACGCTTGCCACGAGAGTCAAACCCATCTCCTCTGCCCATGCCACGGCCGCGGCCACGTCCTCGGCCAAGTCCACCACGTCCACGCATAGGTCGGTCAATAATGGGTCTAGCACGGAACAGCCAAATGTGAGTATTTCACTTTCCAAAATTCACAGCGTGGTTTTTCAGGTTTTCTTTTTCTCTTCTGGGAGTTTTTATTTCCTTACTTTTCCTTTTGTAATTAGTGTTTGTAACTGCGTCGAGGCTCTAATTTCAGTGCCAAATTGTTACACTGAAGAAACCCACGTATGTAATGCCTGCATTTTAGGGTCTGGAAACAAATGCTCAGAAGGATTACTGTTTGTTTGCATCTCCTGGCACTAAACTCCAAAATTTAGTGTTTGCACTGTGTTACATAACTAGCTGATACACCAATTTCCATTTAACTCGCATTCGTGCAACTTACTTTTAAAAGACAGATCTGATCTTTGGCTGCGAACATTTGAATATTTGAACGTTATTTTCAGAACACTTGAATTCTGGATCCCTCATGATACACTTTAAATCTTGCCTTAACATAAGATGGCTTCTCACTTCCAGATCTGAAGCCGCTGCAGCCAAGATGTACACACCTACATGGACAACTTTTATTGGCTTGAAGTCAGCTGTATGGATTTAAGCAACAGCATAACAGCAAACAAATCTCATACTGCAGGCAACAGCTACACTTGGGTTCCTTTCCAGAGCTATCTGCTACAGATTTAGAGAGATATGGTGGGTACCAATGATTTAAACCCTATTTTCAGTTATACCCATGGAACTGCTCATGTTAGCTCATTCCAGTCTAAACCTTGAGTCAAGTCTATACCAAAATCATGGAAAAGAAAAGTGTTTCAGTCTGGATGACACACATCCTTCTTGTGACTGACAAAAATATAATCCAATCCATTTAATTTTGATTTAATCAGCTCTCTGGTTTTTAACTTAGCAGCAGAAGACAGGACAGCCCCTTCCTATCAAAGCTTTTTGTCCAGCAAGGCAGAATTCTTACTTATCCACAGAAAATTCTCCTCCTTCTCCTTTCTCATCAGCAGGTTTGTCGAAGCGGCGCTCACGAGGAGGTCGTCTCTCTGGTCTCCTGTCAATCGGTTTGCCTTCACCCTGCTGCTGCTGCTGCTGCTGCTGATCAGGCCTCCTGCCAATGCGTCTTATCCCTGAAACATGAGGCGAAACACATCAACGGAATGTGGAGCTGCTCCGGGACAGATACCGCTCTTAACACCATAAAACAGTATTGAAGGTGAGCTGGAATTGAAGTTTTTCTTCTAGCCTTGTGACAAGATAATCTGAGAAGCTGCAAGTCACTGTAGATATTTCACTCCTTATTCACATTTTTACACAGCATTTCAACCAAACTCTATTTTGTGCAAGTGCACACTTTTACAATATTGCAGGGAACAAAAGCTTCGGAGCACACAATGCATGAATAATCCATGTTAAAACAATAGGGTCAACTTTCAGAGAAGGATCACGGTAAGCAAGATTTTTATTTCCCTCCAAAAGGTGTTTTTCAGGTAAAACAAGTGGTTTTTATTTTGACGCACAGCAAAACAAAGTCAGCATCACCACAGTGGACCCTCTGACAGCCACCCTGCTTCATGCCACCATGTCCTCCTGGAAACAGGAAACTGTTTTGGGCAGCAACTCAACCCCAGGCAGGTGCCACCTGCGTGCTGATGTGCAGCAGGTACTGCTCAGTGACTAACAGCGTCCTCATTCACACCGATCCTCACAGCCCAATACAGCTCCTGCCAAAGACCCACCTCCTTGGGCACCTACTTAAAATAGCTTTAGAATACACCGTGCCACTGAACTGGCCGCTGTTCTTCCCTCCCTCCCTATGCCTTCTGACAGGGGTTTATTTTAAATGATAACTTCCCATTATCTTCTTCACTAAGACATCTGAAAGATGTTAAATACAGTTTTCCACTCATCTCAAAGGCCTTCTTTAGAAAGATCTGGACAAACAATTACTGCTTTGTTACACTATTTTCTTGCCAAAATGTTTAGGGATAACGCACTAAACAAACCAAGGCCGGCTCAAGAACTGTGAATTATCTTTCCATTTAAAACCTGCCAATTCTTAAATATTTTAAAGAAATAGGTCCTGCCTAACAAGCAATGTCGTATTTGGGTGGGGCTGAAGAAGTTACAGTTGTAATGATATCCAAGCCAACACACCCAAATGAACAATGTCTTCTTACCTTACAAGCTGTACTTAACGTCAAGTTTTGCATGACATACATTGCTTGCTAAGTAATCCTTGCCCCCTGAGGAAACCCAAGGGTTAAGCTCACTAACACTTGCTTTGAAAAGGACTCTCAAACCAAGACAACCATTTCGTTTTAAGAGGTAAAGCTCGGCAAGGAGAGGAAAGCAAACAGGCCGGTGTCACAGAGGAGGTATGCTGCAGAACTGGAATAAGCCTTTTGAATTTCGAGTTCAACACCCTGCTGTGCTTACAAAAACCCGGCTCCTGCTTGAAGCCGAACCAAAAATACAAGTTATTTCTTCTTAGTATCACAAAGCCTTGAACTGGTAATTCACCAAATCAGCTGCACCTTTACAGAGCAGTGGAATAGCTTTAAAGTGAAATACCATCAACACAAGAATCAAACCTCATTGGTACCATGGCATCAAACACCTTTATGATATTAGAACTATTGCCCCACACAAAACACGGACATTTTCAAGCTGGAAAGTGCCTTTGTTTACCACAGTGGCCCCTACGCACTGCTGCAAAAGCAGGCCTGACTTTCTCTGTTTCACTGCTATAATAAGCCATGAAATACTGATTTTCATAGTGAAGTAGTTCTTGTTCTTGAAAATGAATGTGAAAACTAGGAGGTAAACATGGACTGCCAGCCCTGCCAAAGCCCCTTGTGCTGGCCCAAGGCTCTGCTCACGCTTCAGGTTTACCTCAGGAGGGGCAACACCACAGTTCTGAACCTGACTAATATTTCCTGGCTTGGCACAAATTACTGCATTCCTCGCATGGAAAAAACTCTCAAGTACAAAAGAGAACAAGCAGACAGCATTGTGACACAGTTCCTAACTCCTGCTCTCACGAAGGGTTTTCAAACAACGTTTGGGAGGCCCAGTTTCCAAAACAACTGGTGTATTAAAACTTTTTCTCTCTTAAAGAGCATAAAACACGGTAGAGAATTATCCTGCA
Source organism: Strigops habroptila (assembly GCF_004027225.2). Taxonomy (NCBI): domain Eukaryota; kingdom Metazoa; phylum Chordata; class Aves; order Psittaciformes; family Psittacidae; genus Strigops; species Strigops habroptila. Next base: position 61,822,325 of record NC_044284.2, read on the forward strand.
ACACGCACTGCAGTTAAGATGCTTTCACATAGCACAGTGCTCTTCCAAACTGGCCCCGTTTCTGGAAAGACCATTTACAGAGTTAAACCCCAGTGAGCAAGTTATTTCTTCACCCACCCATCAACTGCTGTCAACACACTTTGACCCATTTCAAGCATTCAAATTTAATCAGTTCTGACCATTCTGACGTGCACTGAAGTTTGTGCAGGATACAAGTGCCTATCAACAACATGTGCACACAAAATCTACCCCTCCTCATACAGAGCTGTGTCCTACTGTGCTCACATCATATTCATTTATCCTATTTGCACTTCAATTTCTGTCTTCAAGAGTATCCCATGTGGGGTGTCCTACAGGTTTACACGAACGCGGCTGAGAACGCACACAACCTGTTATTAAAATACAAACGTGATTCCTATCGATACCGCTCGGCAGAATAATGACCCAAGCGAATTTTGGGAAGCGCAGGGACTGCCACACATCCTGTCAAATGCTCCAGGCCACCCCAAACCGGTTAAGTTTGGGATGCGTTGCTGGGCTTTTATGCCTCGCCGCACTCTTCCCCCCCGTGCCCCGCCGCAGAGCCCGCACCGGGGCACCCCACGCCTGCATTCTGCGCGGGCCGGGCCGTGGGGACACACCGCCCGCGGCCACGTGCGGCCGGGCAGCACGGCCACGGCTGCTCCAGGAGCTCCGGCCGCCCGCAATGACCCCTCCGCGGCGGTGCCCCGGCGGCCTCCCCGCCATGCGCTCCCCCACGTGGGTGCGAGGCTGCCGCAGCCGAAGGCCCGGCCCTACCCGGGGCCGCCCGCGCCGCCTTCCCGCCGCCGCGGGCTCCTTTGTGCGCGGCGGGACGCGGGACGCGAGGGGCGGCCCCACGGCAGCGCCGCGGCGCTCGGCCCCCTCCTCCTCCCCCGCCGCAGCCCCCCGCGGCCCCGCTCACCCTCCTTCCGCAGCGGCGCGCCGGGCTGGCCGCTGCCCTCCTCCCGGCGGTCGGCGGCGCCCCCGGCGGAGGCGGCGAAGGGGGGCAGCGGGTTCTTGCGCTCCTTCTGGGACTCCCTGCGCAGCTGCTTGGCCGCGCTGCCGACGCCACCGCCGGCGCCCGCCTGGCCCGGGCCGCCGCCGCCGGCCCCACCGGAGGAGTTGGTCTGGGCGCCCGCCGGGCCGCCGCGGGCCCCGCCGCCCCCCTGGCTCCCGCCGCCGCCGCCGCTCTCTTTCCTCCGGGTCTCGGCCGCCCGCAGCACCTCGAAGGGGTCGGACTCGTCATCAAAGAGCTGGTCGAAGCGGTTGGTGACGACGCAGCCGAAGCCCTCCTGCAGGTGTCCGGGCATGATGGGCCCCCGTCGGCGGGATCCTCCTCCGATGCTGCCGGGCCCCCCGCGCCCTGCTCGCTGCCGCACAAGATGGCCGGCTCCGAAGAGACCCGCTTCTCTTCCGGCGCCGGGCACATCCGGGCACCTCACCCCGCGCGGGGCACGCCGGGAGTGGCAGGCGGCCCTCGCCCGCTGCCGCCCGCGCCGCCCGCACGACTACAACTCCCGGCGTGCCCCGCGCCGCCATTGTGTGGGGCGGGCGGGGCGCGGGGCCTCCCGCCGCCGCCATCGCCGCGCCCCGCGGGGGGACCTGGGCGGGCGGGAGGTTGGCGGCCCCTCGCGGAGCCCGGGTGTGAGCGGTGCCCCCGGGGGTAACCGGGGGCCCTGGAAGGGGTTTGCCGGCCGCCGTGACATCAGTCCTGACGCCATTTATAAGCTCTTTTATAAGCGCCTTTCTGCGCTGCAGGCGCCATTCGCCACCGTCGCAGCCCGCTCTCCTCAGGAGCTGGGCGCTTTGCCTGAGGAGAACCTCCTGACGGGGCAAACCACCACAAGATATATGTAGAGCTTATTTAAGGATTAAGTAATCACAGAATCCCAGCCTGGTTTGTGTTGAAGGGAGCTTAAAGCTCACCCAGTTCCAAGTCCCTGCCCCGAGCAGGGACACCTTCCACTAGAGCAGGTTGCTCCAAGCCCCTGGGTCCAACCTGGCCTTGAACACTGCCAGGGATGGGGCAGCCACAGCTTCTCTGGGAAAAGTCTGTGCCAGCGCCTCAGCACCCTCACAGGGAAGAGCTTCTGCCTCAGAGCTCATCTCAGTCTCCGCTCTCGTAGGTTAAAGCTGTTCCCCTTGTCCTATAATGCAAGCTGGCTGCAAGAAACTCAGTTTTTAATTAGCTGTTAAGACACTTTAAAAGCACACTCATAGGTGTGAGTGAGAGCGTGATGCGGACAAAAGTTTCATGCTTTCATACTTGTGTGTATCTGGATAAACACACAAATCTATGACACTACTATCTCACTTCATCCTTCTCCTCTGTCTTGTTGGCTTATAAAAATAGGTCAAAAAAACCTGAAGAGCATGGAATTGGCGATGGGCATTTGGGCCTTCACACAGAGCCATGGGACAGCCACCTGCAAGACAGCACCGCACTCAGACACGGCAGGGTTTGTCCCCTGTCAGGGGATCTGCCATCGGATCCAGTGCAGACCTGGAGAGAAACACCCTGTCAGGTGTATGCTGTGCGTTAGGAAGGCGATACAGTGCCACGGTGTTTGATCTGAAAGCAGATCCTTCCTACATCGTTGCCATGAGTGCATGAAGTACCCCACATACGGGGGCTGGGTGAGAGACAGACGTGATGTGAGACACGTTGCTCTGCGGAAGATAAAAAGAGCATTTTCACATTAAAACCCTGCAAATCTGACACCTTCACTATCATTAAATTATGACTGAGGTAAATACGTGCCACTGAAGGCAACTTCAGCAACAGCGGTTTAAGAGATTGACTGCTATAACCAATAAAAAGTTCCTATTTCAAAACCCTGCAGATGGGTCTTAGATGTACAATAAAATTTTCCTACTCTCATTAACATTTATACTCACCTAATTAGCAGATATACACAATTAGAAGCCAGTATCAAGTGAAAATGTAAATGTTCACAGTATTAATTAGTCTTTATAGTTCTAGTTACAGCCAGTGGGAATTATATCAAGATTAAAAGCTATTTTAACTGGCATGGATTTGACACATCCTTCTAAAACACCATTTCCCATGCTCACACTTTATATCTTTAAATAAGTTATCTGAACCTTTTGGTGCCTGTTAGTATAATTAAGTTTATCCTCAGCAATATTATCCTGTATTGCTAATATTTACCTTGCCTACCCCAAGAAGTTAGACCACTTTAAGTAATTGCTTTAGAAATTAATTTCATTTGCTCGGCTCTTGAAGGTGCATTTGCCCAGAAATCGGGGACTCCACAAACCCACTGGTTTTGAAAAGTAAATCCACAGTTTGATTTCTTCTAGGTCAGCTGAAAATTATCTTGGTTGCGTTTATTGTTCTTCATCAGCTTTCCCTGCAGTGCCACCTCTCTTCTGCTCCTGGGAGGCCCTGGAGGAAGCTCCTCCTGCAGAATCACTGCGAGGTCTGAGGGGGATTGAGGCACCGCGTCACTCACACCAGACACTCACCCTGTTCTCCAGATACTCTTAAGTAATCACCATAAATTATATCCCAGAACTCAAAATATCTTCTTCAAGCAAGCCTTTTTCTTTTGGGATGACTCAGATATCGCCAAGCAACACGTAATGAAATCTCTTTGCACGTACATGGCAGATGTTTTCAGGAAAAGCCTCAAACCCATTTCAGCTTCCTGTTATATCACACGCACTGAGGCTTCGTTGCGTCACATATTTTATGAACAAAATAAGGTTGTTTCTCACCTGGTGCCCTGACACACTGCTTGCCATGGACAGCTTCTTGTTCGTAAAAAGGCATTTATCACAGAAATGGACTTAGTTGCTTGTCTTCAGGCTTGGGATGTTTCACTCAAAGGGAAGTCAGAGCATCTCTCTTTTGTTGCTTTTGCATATCCAACACCCTCATGCTACATTATAAGCTAACATACATTTGGATGCCCAAATTTTCCAGGCGCAGATATAGCATAATAGGTTTTGGGTCACACCTTGAATTAAACACACCCAAACCAGACACAAAGCATTTTAATATAAACAGGGACATTGATCACCACATGAATACAGCCACCAGCAACCACACTTACCCATTCTGTGCATCAGGGAATGGGAGCTGCAGGGTGGAAGCTCCAGCTCTTCTCAGGACCATCGGACGCTTCATAGAATGGTTTGGGCTGGAAAGGACCTTACGATCATCTAGTTCCAACCCCCTGCCATGGCAGGGACTCCTCACCCTAGACCATGTTGCCCAAGGTTCTGACCAACCTTCTTCCTTATATCACGTACTGCATGCTTGCAGCTCGGTGTCTGCAGTAAAGAGCACTGACAATTAGTCACACAGGTCAAGAGTCCAAATGACAATATTGTCCACCAAATATAACTCACAGTTTTCAGGCCATAAGACAACCTTTCACTTCAGAACATTAAAAAAGGGTGTTTAACATTTTTAAACTAACCAGGAGCCTTAACCCCGAAGGAGAGTCCAAGTGTCGTACCCACGCAAGTGTGGTACTTCCCCCCATCACACAAAGGACCAGCATGGTCAGGGCAGAAGTTACCTGGGTTTAGGCCTTATTTGAAAAGCAAACTTATTAATTGGCACATTCAAATTGATAACTTTTGCCTTAGTTGACAGGCGCAGCCTTGCAGGACTCCCAGCCTGAATGTGGACATGGCACATTCCCTTTCCTCCAGGGAAGGGCTGCAGCCTGCTGTTCCCTCCTGGGAAAAAGAGGAGGAAATGTTCAGGTCAAACCAATGACTTCATGAGCAGTAGAGCCAAAATGCTTGATTTCCTACAGCTGGGGAGCTCCAGGTGGGTCCCACCATGCTCATCAATACCTTGCAGCATCTGGAGGAGCATTACTGCTCTCTTGTTTTCCTTCTGGAGCATTGCTCCTCCCAATATCTTGCTTGTCTTCTGCACTGAGCCCCTGCCCTGGACGTAGCAGCCTCCTTTCACAGGGCTTGTAAGAAAATAAGCCCTTTCTAGTTGTTGTTGCTCTGTTAGATCTGCTCAGCATTGGCTAACAAAGGTGACTGGGGGGTGGCTGAGGCTGACAGCTTTGCACCTGCATTGCTTCCTTAGGAAACTTGGCCAAGTGCTCAGTGAAGAAAATGCCTTTCACAGTTTGGTTTGTGCTGAAAAATCAATCTGTTTGGGCCCCAACAGCCCTATCAGCGCTCCAGGCTTGGGGCAGAGCGGCTGCAAAGCTGCCTGGTGGTAAACGACCTGGGGGTGCTGAGTGATGGAGCTGAACATGAGCAGCTTGTGCCCAGGCAGCCAAGAGGCCACCACCATCCTGGCCTGTGTCAGCACCAGTGTGGCAGCAGGACCAGGGCAGTGACTGTCCCCCTGTGCTGGGCACTGGTGAGGCTGCACCTCGAATCCTGTGTCAGTTCTGGGCCCCTCACTGCAAGAGAGACATTGAGGTGCTGGAGCGGGGCCAGAGAAGGGCACCGGAGCTGGTGCAGGGCCTGGAGCACAAGTGTGATGAGGAACGGCTGAGGGACCTGGGGGGGTTTAGTCTGGAGAAGAGAAGGCTCAGGGGGGACCTTCTCGCTCTCTGCAACTGCCTGACAGGAGGATGGAGCCAGGAGGGGGCTGGTCTCTGCTCCCAAGGAACAAGGGATGGGACAAGAGGAAACGGCCTCAAGCTGCACCAGGGGAGGTTCAGACTGCTCCAACTGCTTTTCACACTGCAGGAGCCGCTGGCTGACAAAGCCCCCTTGTGCTGGGACAGCGTGTCCCCACGGCTGCTGCTCGGGGCGTCGCACCTCGTCATGTCCTGGCCCACGCTGGTAAGGAGAGGGATCATGCTGCAGCAGGCTGAGGGCAGGATAGATGGAGAGCGCTGGAGCTTTGCCACTCTCCAAATGTCAGCAGAATTTCCTACCAAAGCAGCATTCATTCGTGCTCAGCGATGCCCAACTGCAGTTAATCCTGAAGAGCTGAACCGCAGACGACCATTGCCCGGGAATTAAAAAGCCAAGGACTATTAACTCGGCACTCCTGCTTCTAATCAAGGACGTGCTGCTGTATTACAGCTTCCAAATCACCAAACCCCCACACGTCAGTCTCAGGGCAGTCAACTTGTTAACCCTCCTTGCTGGTGCAGCCATTAGACACTAGCAGACAGCGAGGGAGTAATGTGAACACACACAGATTTCCAGGAGCTGGCATCAAGGCCTGGGCAGGCTGGTGCAGTTCTCCTGCATAACAGACACTTGTGTTATCGTTTCACACTGGAGTAAAACCAACATTTCCACCACCCAAAGAAGTGGACTGCTGGTGCTATTTATGGCTGGGACATGCAACGCTCCTTGGCTGAAGCCAGACTATAGATAACCTACCCAAGGAGCTGCTCCTGCTTACCAAAAGAGGCACAGAGCCCTTTCTGACCTGCTACACTCTCGTGCTATTTCCATGCTTTGCCAGCAGCTGTCGGACGCCTGCTTATTAAGCAAGAATAGGAAATGCAGCAAGTTCATGGCAGGGGGAGAAGAACTCAGTTGGGTCCTTGCTCCATTCCCAAGTCATGGTTTTCCTAATTTTTAACCTATGAGCCTCTATGAATCTGTTTTGCTGTTTCTTCTTGTGACACCCCCCCTGCAGTCCTGATCCAGCTCTGGGGCAACAGCACAAGAGGGACGTGGAGCTGCTGGAGCGAGGCCGGAGGAGGCCCCGGAGCTGCTGCGAGGGCTGGAGCAGCTCTGCTCTGGAGCCAGGCTGAGAGAGCTGGGCTGGGGCAGCCTGGAGAAGAGAAGGCTCCTGAAGGGGAGACCTTAGAGCAGCTCCAGTGCCTAAAGGGGCTCCAGGAAACCTGGAGAGGGGCTTTGGACAAGGGCCTGTAGGGACAGGCCAAGGGGAATGGCTTTAACCTGCCAGAGGGGAGACTGAGATGAGCTCTGAGGCAGAAGCTCTTCCCTGTGAGGGTGCTGAGGCGCTGGCGCAGGGTGCCCAGAGAAGCTGTGGCTGCCCCATCCCTGGCAGTGTTCAAGGCCAGGTTGGACACGGGGGCTTGGAGCAACCTGCTCTAGTGGAAGGTGTCCCTGCCCGTGGCAGGGGGTTGGAGCTGGATGAGCTTTAAGGTCCCTTCCAACACAAACCAGTCTGTGGTTCTACGCTTGTGTTAATTTGCTGTCAGAATATACAATATATGGACAAGGAGGGGGTTGTTTGGGATTTTTGAGGTGGATTTTTTCCTAGGCCACACAAAATACAGTAATTTCTTTTACACAAAACGTGATTTTTGCTTCTGAATAAAGTCAAGTATGGCCACAAATTCCGACCAGTAAGAAAAACATCAGGTACCACTCAGACAACATCTTGCCCAGCTTGCTCAGGCAATTGTTTTCACTGGATTTTCAATTTGCTGCATGAAGATACCAACCATTCAACCCGAGATGCTCTGCAGCCATGCTATGGTGTTAGCAGAGACAGCTCAAAGTGTGACAGATGACCTGCTCCTGGCACTTTATAAGCAAAGCACATCAGTGCTGGGGAGCCTCAAGTACCAGACAGCAGAAATAGCAAGCAGACTACCTAAAACTGTAACTTCTGCCATTACTTTGCATTACTAACATTATACTAATAATATTTTTGCATTGCTAATTATTATTGCATTACTAATATAATAATAAATGCATTGCATTAGCTAAGCGGTACCTAGTGCTTGCTGGTGCTTGGTCACTGCAGGTAGCAAGAACACAGAGCACTTGATACTGAGCATGTCCATAGCACACGGAACTCCCAGAATTAAGCAGCACTGGGCAGAAGGACACAGGAATGACCAGAAGTCAGGCTGAGCACACAAGAAGATGCAGTCTGCACCACACAGCTTTATCCTCTCACTCTGTTCATTTCAGCGCAGCACTAGATGTTTTTAACCAGCAGTTTCATTATGAGGAGGGCAGTAAACATGGGAATAACACCAGTGCTTCTCCATTAGGTACGTGCATGGAAAGAGAAAGAAGCCCAGTTACTGCTCTGTGCATTAAACATGCAACAGGCAAGTGAAGCAAATCATGTAGATGCAGAACTTTGCTTGTAAATTAAGGCAGACTAATTGAGCCCTGCCTGAACTTTCTTCCCCTGAATCCCAAAAACCTGCCGAGCAAGTGTTCTTCTCTAATAGCAGTCAAGGCAAAAGGTATTTTTAGCCTTGAAAACCATCACTGGAGCTTTACAAAGCAGAAAGTCAGGTACACCAAACATGTTGTACCATCTCTATGAGCTCTCCTTTACCCACCCCATCCCCAGGGCTCCCAAGGCCCTGGTGCTGCAGAAAGAGGGTGCCGGGAGGGATTGGGATGTGCAGGAGCCTCCTTGGCTGCAGTGATCAGACAGGTCCCTAGGGAACAGCCCTGAAGGAGAGGGAGCTTTCCTGCCTTCCTAATCGGAAAAGAAGGAAAAGAGGAGAAAAAGGTATTTTCGCTTCCTAAAAGCAGAGCATGGGGATGCCAGGATCCGGGCGCTGCGGGACCGAGAGGAGCCTCTGCACTGAAAAGCTCATCCCGACCATGTTCATGCAGCAGGCACTTGGCTCGGTTCCCTGTGAGCCCTGAGCCTCTGCCTCGGTATCCCTGAGCAGAGACGCTCCAGCTGCCACCACCAGCACCCACAGCAGCTCCTCTCGGCGTTGTCACTGGGGGAGATTAGAAGGAGGCCCCGGAGCTGCTGCGAGGGCTGGAGCAGCTCTGCTCTGGAGCCAGGCTGAGAGAGCTGGGCTGGGGCAGCCTGGAGAAGAGAAGGCTCCTGAAGGGGAGACCTTAGAGCAGCTCCAGTGCCTAAAGGGGCTCCAGGAAACCTGGAGAGGGGCTTTGGTCAAGGGCCTGTAGGGACAGGCCAAGGGGAATGGCTTTAACCTGCCAGAGGGGAGATTGAGATGAGCTCTGAGGCAGAAGCTCTTCCCTGTGAGGGTGCTGAGGTGCTGGCACAGACTTTTCCCAGAGAAGCTGTGGCTGCCCCATCCCTGGCAGTGTTCAAGGCCAGGTTGGACACAGGGGCTTGGAGCAACCTGCTCTAGTGGAAGGTGGCCCTGCCCATGGCAGGGGTTGGAGCTGGAGGAGCTTTAAGCTCCCTTCCAACACAAACCCGGCTGGGATTCTATGAAAGAACCCAAGATGCCTTAGTGAAAAGGCCAGGGGCCATGTGCAGCTACGCTGGGAAGACTGGGACATGCCAAAGTGAAACCCGCTGGGCCAGCTGGTAACTGTCTGGGCAGAGCAGTCTCCTCCCTGCAGCTAAAGCTGCCTCCTGCTTCCATGGGCAGGTTCCCATCCGGCTGCCGCTGACACAGGCACTTTCTCCTTGCTGCTGCCTCCCACATGCCGGCACTGCCCCTGGGCTGCACCCAGAGCTGCACCAGGGCCATGATCCGGCTGGAAAACACCAAAGATGCCGGGTTTCCCCTGTGTTACTTGTTTTTAAGGCTGCCTTGTTCACACCACAGCCCTGTGGCCAACAGGAAAGGGAATACGTTAAACCACAATTGCAGCCAGGTGCGGGGCAGCCCTGGGTTGCATGTTCCTGGGCTTTCAGCAGCAGGTCCGGTGTTGGGAGCTACTTCCTCTGCACCTCCTTAATTGCCATCAGCTCGGTTTTCCATGGCAGTGGGCAAGGCCTGGGACTGTCTGTGTCCTGCCCTGCCGATGTCCTTCCTGTAAGCACAGGAGCTGGGCTTGGCCTTTTGGGTTCAAGTATCCTGAAGTTACTGATTTGCCTGAGTCCAATGCCATAGTGTGCAAATGGGATGTGTCTTTGCAGCAAGCTGACTTGCCACCCCACATCCAGAACAGATGGACAGTCAAACCTGACCACCATAAGGACTGAAAACCCCTAATGTGCTAACGTGCCACATGCTGATGCTCTCTCTGAGCCTGTCCAGGAGAGCTTTGGCCAGTCCCAGTGCTGCTGGGGAAGCAGCGTGAGGCTGAAGCTGCGTTCAGCAGCTCTACCTCCGAGCACCAAGCCCGGCTCCGTGCTGAAAACCAGCCCGTCCTGTTTGTGCGCCCGGCACCGAGCTGCGCTGCGGGTGTGGAAGGAGGCCATGGGAGAGCTGCTGAGCCGGCAGCTTCACAGGGACACGGCGAAGCAGGAGCAGGCGAGACCGCTCTGAGTCACCCACAGACACCCCTGCGCAGTGTGGGGCTGCGGGAGACAGCTCATCTCAGCACCCCAGAGTCACAGCCTGGTTTGGGTTGGAAGGGAGCTTAAAGCTCATCCAGCTCCAACCCCCTGCCATGGGCAGGGACACCTTCCACTAGAGCAGGTTGCTCCAAGCCCCTGTGTCCAACCTGGCCTTGAACACTGCCAGGGATGGGGCAGCCACAGCTTCTCTGGGAAAAGTCTGTGCCAGCGCCTCAGCACCCTCACAGGGAAGAGCTTCTGCCTCAGAGCTCATCTCAATCTCCCCTCTGGCAGGTTAAAGCCATTCCCCTTGGCCTGTCCCTACAGGCCCTTGTCCAAAGCCCCTCTCCAGGTTTCCTGGAGCCCCTTTAGGCACTGGAGCTGCTCTAAGGTCTCCCCTTCAGGAGCCTTCTCTTCTCCAGGCTGCCCCAGCCCAGCTCTCTCAGCCTGGCTCCAGAGCAGAGCTGCTCCAGCCCTCGCAGCAGCTCCGGGGCCTCCTCTGGCCTCGCTCCAGCAGCTCCACATCCCTCTTGTGCTGTTGCCCCAGAGCTGGATCAGGACTGCAGGGGGGGTCTCCCCAGAGCGCAGCAGAGGGGCAGAATCCTGCATGCTCAGGCTGAGCACAGCCACCCTGTAGAGCCCAGATTCCAGCTGTCACACACACAAAAGGGCCCCTTTGCTCCATGGAGCACGGTGCAGGGCAGGCAGCAAGCGCAGGTTTATTTTGGGGCATGGCCAAGACAGGGCTAAGTTAAGGAAGATGCCGCTTCCCACCTGGCAGCTGCAGGAGAGCAGGAGCAGGAGCCGGACCTGTGATCTGGCCATGCTCCCACCACGCCAGCAGAGCCCCAGCCCTGTGGCACCAGGATAATCTGTCCTGAAACATGGGACCATCCTTCCCATGGCCCAGAGGAGCCCCAGACACGTCCCAAGGCCTCCAGGCACTCATGTAAGCACAAGTACTTGTGGGCTGGCACAGAAATGCAGTGATCAAGGAAAGGGAAATTTCTACCACATCAAAGTATCATTAGAAACATCCCATTTTGCTGCATCTTCACCTGCAGTGATATCACAGCGAGGTCACTCCTGGTTATGCTGAGAGTGCTGCAAACCCCAGCCCCAAAAAGTCACCAACCTAATGGGTTTGTAAAGACTCAGTACCCTAAACCCAGCTCTGTGCACATCTGTGCCGCAGCTCTGCACACATCTGTGCCCCAGATCCCCTCACCCTGCCTGTTCGCCCTGCCTGCCTCTCCCTACCTGCTTCAGTTCCAGAAGGAGCAGAGCTCAGCAGGACCCCTGGGGAGGGAGGAGAGGTCCTCAGGGTGTGCAGCACATGGGGTGGCTCTATCAACATCTCCCCAGCATACTGCAGTCGACTGAGGCTCTGACCTGCTCTGCTGTGTTTCAGTTAAACAAGTCGTGTGCATCCTCCATCACCTGCAGTCCTGATCCAGCTCTGAGAAACGTGGGACAAGAGGGACGTGGAGCTGCTGGAGCGAGGCCAGAGGAGGCCCCGGAGCTGCTGCGAGGGCTGGAGCAGCTCTGCTCTGGAGCCAGGCTGAGAGAGCTGGGCTGGGGCAGCCTGGAGAAGAGAAGGCTCCTGAAGGGGAGACCTTAGAGCAGCTCCAGTGCCTAAAGGGGCTCCAGGAAACATGGAGAGGGGCTTTGGACCAGGGCCTGTGGGGACAGGACAAGGGAGAATGGCTGGGAAGAGATCCCGTGCTTGCCACCAGGGTGGTGGTTTGGAGTTAGCCACAGTCCTCACACAAAACAAGCACCAGTAATGCCCTGGGGATGTTACTCAGCACTGATTTTAGCTCTTCCTTGGGATGCAGAAATACCCCCGTGAGGAAATACAATGCCCACAGCAGATACGGAGAAGCAGAGCCATCCCTCTCCGGGATCATCCCACATCAAAGCTCCCAACACAGGGATCAAAGTGACCATGATTCATCCACCTCTGATGGCTGCTGGCTCCTCTCACCAGGGACAAAACCTCTGCAGAGGCACCGGGGAGGCTGGGAACCAGCGAGGGGAATCTCCAAACCCCCCCAGGGCTTGAGACAAACTGCAGGATTTCCATGGATCTCAGATGGGATGCACAGGAGCAGCGGCTCCCGTGCACCAAACCTCGTGTGTTGTGAGCGCGTGGAGCACGTCACCTCCTCCCCAGCGTGATGTCAGGTTGGGCAATTAGCCTGAGCCATTAGTGCTGATGCTGCCAGTCACTGATGAGGTTTGTGTTCCCAGAGGTGAGCAGGGCACACGCAGCGAGCCCCAGGGACATCGGCTTCAGTCGATGTGCAGGTCCTGGGTGTGCTTGGTCCTACCTGTGGTGACAGGACGAGGAAACACAACCAAAGTGAGACCAAGCAGAGTAAAAGCAGGTCACAGAACTGCCTTTGCTGCAGCTGCTCACCAGGGTGGTGACAGGAGCTCCCGGCGCTCTGCCCAAACCAGCCCCGTGGCTGTTGTTGCAGGTTCAGCTCGGGCTGGAGGTTCCCCCTCTGCTCCGGCTCATCCCAGTCCCCTGCCCTGCAAAGGGTCCCATCATCCACCCAAATCCCAGTGGCTGCATCAGGCTGGGTGTGCATCCCTGGGGTGCAGAGCAGGGTTGGGTGTTCCCCCAGCCCATCGGAGCCATGGCTGGTGTGCAGACAGGGACACTGAGGTGCAAATCACCTCCCATGGATGGTGCAGGGGGACCAAAGGGGGCTGAACCCCAGCCAGGGCTGCTGGTGAGGCTGCAGAGCGGCATGCAGGAGGCTGCTCACAAGCATCGTTGGACTTGATCTTAAAGGTCTTTTCCAACCTAGCTGATTCTATAAGCAGAGCACCCAGGATCTGGTCCTCCATCACACTCACGATCATTAAAGACGCCTAAGGAGGATGTGCAATAGCTCAGGATGTGTTCCTGAGAGATCCCGAGCGCCCTTAGCTTGGGCTTGGGCAGTGCAACCTTTGCCTGGCCACAATCCCGCCTGGCTCCTGGATTGGAGGCACCTACCAGCACATCAGATGAACCGAAGATGCTCAGCCTGTAGCCCAGGACCTGCAGCAAGACCTCCAACACCTCCCCATGCAGTGGGTTTAACCCGCAGTGCTTCACTGCCTGCACTGCATCGCACATCGAGTGCCCCAGTGTTCATGTCCCACAGGGTCCTTGTGGCTGCTGCTTTAGATAAAGAGAGGGATGAGCAGGGAGCTGCAGGGCTGCCCGCTCGGATAAGGCATGGTGGGAAGCTCAGCCCCAGGGCTGGTGATGGAGGTCCTGTTCATGGTGGAGGTCCCATTTGTGGTGGGAGCAAGCAGCAGCATGGGGCTGCCCACCCTGATAACAGACTGTGGGTCCCCAGCACAGGAGGGAGATGTGGGGACACCCCACCACGACACGGAACATGTATAACCACAAACATCACCAAAAATAGACTCTGGAGGGCAGCAGGAAGAATCAGACCGAGACACTGCTCCCCTGGCTGGAAAGGCACAGTAAAAATGGAGCCAAACCAGTTTGTGCAGCGAGGAGCCAGCTTTTGGTGACCAAGGGCTGCGGAGCCACCCCGCTGGCTCGAGCCACCAGCCCGTCCCATGCAGCGGGGACTTGGCTGGACCAAGCACATCCTGGTGCCTGTGGGAAGGAGGGGAGCAGGATCTGTGCTCGCTGTGTGCATGCTGCATGCACCGGCTGTGGACTGCTCCAACAGCGCTGATGAAAGAACCAAGAACTAAGCGTTACTGACACGGTGCCTGCAACGTGGGGAATGGCACCGGGACCGCTGCCACCACGGCCAAGCCCACCTCAGCACGCTCTGATCCTTCCTCAAGGCAGGGAGCGCTCCCACCCAGCTGCGAAACCCCTTCCCAAAGGAAATCCCTTTTTGTTCAGTCTTCAGAGGAGTCCTTTGAGACACAGCTCACCCTCTTCCAGTGGTTTAGACCCAAGCCCCCTCCCCATCTCATGATCAGCTCCTCAGCACCCTCACAGGGAAGAGCTTCTGCCTCAGAGCTCATCTCAGTCTCCCCTGTGGCAGGTTAAAGCCATTCCCCTTGGCCTGTCCCTACAGGCCCTTGTCCAAAGCCCCTCTCCAGGTTTTCTGGAGCCCCTTTAGGCACTGGAGTTGCTCTAAGGTCTCCCCTGCAGGAGCCTTCTCTTCTCCAGGCTGCCCCAGCCCAACTCTCTCAGCCTGCCAGTTTATGTTAAGGACTGGCCCAAAAGGTGCTGCTCCAGGCTCTCCGCCCCATCCCTTCCCTGTTGTTCCGAGCCGGCAGGCCCTGTGCTGCAGGGATGCCTGCCTGCACCTTTCCCTGTGACTGGATCACGAGTCTGGGGTTATTCAATGCTTTTCTTACAGCTCCCAGCCTGAGGTGATGGAATGAGGACAGGCTGCAGCCCCACAGTGGAGCTGCCTGGGGATACCCCACTGCTCCCCAAACTGGGCTGAGCCCTTGCCATCGGCATTCCCGGTGCTGCAGCAGGCACTAAGAGCTCACAAGTGGAAGATAAAGGAATCCCAGGTCTTCTCCTACCCCAGATTACCAAATTCTGCAATGCCAGCAACACAGTGATGCTGTGTACAAGTACAACCCAGTTAATGTGTTAACTTGCCATCAGTTTGCAGCTACCCTGTTTGCAAGTGCTCTGCAGGGATGCCCCTGCACCAACAAGGAGTATATCCTCAAAGCAAGCATCCCATGCTCTCTGTGCCCTCGTCCATGCTCACAAGCTTGGAAACGAGCCATAAGGGCAGGTCCTTGTCCCCTGTTTGCAGGCGGGGATGTGGGGGCTGCAGTGGCACCATACATCCCCCATGACCCGATGTCCTGCAGGACATCGCTGCTGGATGAGGCCAGCCAGGAAGCGGCTCCTTGCGGATGCCCTGGAGCATGTGGTGCTGTCTTTTCCTGCCTGCTTCATCCCCTCTAATTCCTCCTAAAGAGCTTCTGGGCTGGGGGGCAAAGAGGCCTTATGTCTCCCCAGGGCCATGGATGCTCCCTGTGCCCGGGGATAGGAGATGCCATCAGGAGGGCTCCCACTCCCGCTGCTCCATCCTCCTGCTGCCGCGGGAAGGTTTCTCACCGTTCCTTTTCCCCCAGCTGTGCAGCCCAAGTCGCTCCTTGGGCAGTTTGTGGCTCCCAACTCGCATCAGGGGGTTCACACCAGAGCGTGTGGCCACCAGCACCCCAATCCTGCTGCTCCCAACAGGATGGACCTGGATGGGGTCACCAGCCTCAGCCCCCCCAAAAGGCAGCTCAGCCCCAGGGCAGGCGCTGGAGGCTGGTTCCCTGTCGCTGCCCGTCGCACCTCGGGTGGATTCTTCCTTCGTGAATAGGTAATTACTGTGTTTTAAATAATCCTTCTTCCCGAGGTCGGGCGCCGGGAATTCCCTTCGGCTGCTCCCGGAATGGACACCAGGGGGCGCTGCGCAAGCGGCAGCCAAGCGGGGACCCGCAGCGACATCCGCATCCACGCAGGGACCTGCATCCATATCCGCATCTGTACAGGGATCCGCATCTGTACAGGGATCCGCATCTGCACCCGCACAGGGATCCATCCGCATCTGTACAGGGATCCGCATCTGTACAGGGATCCGCATCTGCACCCGCACAGGGATCCATCCGCATCTGTACAGGGATCCGCATCTGCACCCGCACAGGGATCCATCCGCATCTGTACAGGGATCCACATCTGCATCCGCACAGGGATCCGCATCTGCACCTTCGCAGGGACCCGCGTCTCCATCCACAGGGCCATTGGGAGCAGCAGGGCCTGGGGTCCACCCGCCCCTCTTCTCCTCAAAGGATTCAGTGGTTTTCTCCCCCAGAACAGGTTTTGCTGCTGGTTTGTGGGACACCCATAGCCAGTCAGCCTCTGCCCATGGGTGCCTGTGTCGGGAGTGGGAGCACAACCAGAAATCCATGGAATTGCGCAAGCTACTGCACAGCAAAGGCACCACAGGCTCCTGGCTTCGTGGGCTACCCCATTGCTGGGCCCAGTGCTGGGCCACTGTGTGTGGCTCCTGCCTCTTCCCTCCAGCACCCAGGCAGGCTGCAGCGGGTTGCAGGGGAGGTTGATGCACACACCAGCCTCTGCCACCCTGCCCAGCTGCTGCTGGAAGAGCTGGGATGTGGACGTGATGCAAATCAGCTAATTGGCAGCCACAGGCACCATTAATCACGCAGCAGCCCTACAGCTGCTGAGCCAGCTCTGCATGGGGCTGGGAGGGCTCTGCTGCCCGAGGTGCTGGGCACCATTGCAGCATGAGGGGCTGTTCCTGGGATGGGAGAATGGCCCATGCAGGATAAATTCACAGAATCCCAGCCTGGTTTGTGCTGGAAGGGAGCTTACAGCTCATCCAGTTCCAGCCCCCTGCCACGGGCAGGGACACCTTCCACTAGAGCAGGTTGCTCCAAGCCCCTGTGTCCAACCTGGCCTTGAACACTGCCAGGGATGGGGCAGCCACAGCTTCTCTGGGCACCCTGTGCCAACGCCTCAGCACCCTCACAGGGAAGAGCTTCTGCCTCAGAGCTCATCTCAGTCTCCCCTCTGGCAGGTTAAAGCCATTCCCCTTGGCCTGTCCCTTCATCCCTTGGCCAAAGCCCCTCTCCAGGTTTCCTGGAGCCCCTTTAGGTATTGACCTTAAGGATTTGCAAATGTCCTTGAAAACAAGATTCCTGCATTTCTGACTACTACAGGCATTTTAAAATCCACTTTCAAACATCATCATGGTTTCATGTACATACACTGCCACGGTCATTTCTACAATGATCACCAAAGTCGTGGCTTCAAGCTCCCTTCCCCTTCTCCCCTCTCCTCCTGCAGCTCTTTCTAGGAAACAGAATGAAATCAAATCATGTCAACTCATTTCCTGTCCCCGCATGACCTACCTGCTGTTGACAGGCACCGCAGCACAGGTGACTGCCACCGAACCACTTCTGGTTCCCATGTCCGTGACTGGGGCTGTGTTCACACTGAGGGTGCTCAGCTCTCTGCTGCTCACACCAGCGCTGTCCGGCAGGCACCGGGAATGCAGATGGGAAACATCCTGGGAGAGGTGGGATGGGGGAGCGGGACACTGCCCACAGCAACCCCACAGTGATCCCACAGTGATCCTGCACAAAGCCCGTTTCCTCGTGGAGAAAGCAAAACGGCAGGAGAGCGTTTGCTCATGCAAGTTCCATTCATGCTGGTTAATCCTTCCACATGGCTATTAAATGGGACAAAGTTTGGTTCTACCTTTAACTGCAGGTTTATCTGGGAGCGGCGCTGCAGGCGCCAAGGGGATGTCCTGGCTCCTGGACTTTGCCCATTGCTGCCTGGATTCCGGCTCCTGGCCGGCGGGATGGCTCCTGCAAGCACGCAACACTGGTACATGCACCCAGGCTGCAGGGCTCCCCAGGCATGGCTCCAGGTATGAGGTTCAACAGGGCAAAGTGCTGGGTCTTGCATTTGGGCCACAACAGCCCCATGCAGTGCTCCAGGCTTGGGGCAGAGCGGCTGCAAAGCTGCTCATGGGAAAGGAGCTGGGGGTGCTGAGTGATGGAGCTGAACATGAGCAGCTTGTGCCCAGGCAGCCAAGAGGCCACCAGCATCCTGGCCTGTGTCAGCACCAGTGTGACAGCAGGGCCAGGGCAGTGACTGTCCCCCTGCACTGGGCACTGGTGAGGCTGCACCTTGAATCCTGTGTCAGTTCTGGGCCCCTCACTGCAAGAGAGACATTGAGGTGCTGGACAATACGAGTTGTGGGAGCATCCATGAAGGTGGACAAGCAAAGGGTGGGATAATGCCTTCCTCACCCAGAGAGAAGGGATGTTCAGATGCATCCATGGCCAGGCGCAGGCAGAGGGAGCATCGCTGCCAGGAGAGCAGCTCCTCTCCAGCATGTTTCAGGAATTAACAGGATGTAGGAGCTGCCTGGGCAGCCGGCAGCAGGCAGGGGTTTGCTGTGGAAGCACAGCCATGGGCTGTGGAATTCTGCTGAGGAAGGAAAAGACATTGAAGCAGCTACCCAGGGTGGTGGAGCAAGGGAGAAGCACTCCAGGGCTCCCACTGGTGTGCCCATTGCAGGGTTCCTGCTGTCCCAAAAGCCCTGGGCCTCTGCAATAGAAGTTCAGCCTGAACATGGGGTCCTGCACCCTTGACTTTGCTCTATTCACGCATGTGGATGTCTTGCTGTCAAATCCCCAGCACCTTCCTGGGCCTGCACCCGCTCTCTTGAGGATGGGACTTGGGATTTTGGGGACCACTGGCCCCCTCCACTTACGTCTGCACAACACAACCCCATGGCCGCGGGGACAGGGCACAGCTCTTGCTTGGCCCAGGCTGCTCCCCACATCCACCGGGAAAGCCGAATGCCTCTGCCAGGAAAGTCCCATCCCTGCTGCAAGTGGCATTGACCTCCTGTGACCAGGGGGGTCAAGAACACCGCTGGCACAGGGCCCTGGTCCGGAGCCAAACCCAGCCAGGACCGCACTTCCCGGCTGCCTCGTGTGCTCCCGGGTGCTGGTCAAAGTCAAACCTTGGATGCCAGCAGGGATTGCATCAGTTGAACCCTGGTTTGATATCCGCTGGGGATGGAGAAACTCCTCCAGAGAAATCAGGGGAAAGGATCTTCCGTCTCATGTACGCAGGGGTCCCACCCCCCTGTGCCCACATCAGGAGATGCTCCTGCCTGTCCTGCCCCAGACTCCAGTGGCTGGGTTTGACTTGGTGGTGGTTTTAGTGCCCTGCATGATGCTGCCAGAGCCTCTAACCCTGCCATGGCCAGGCCGAGCCCTGTGTGCGGTGCCGGCTCTGTCCATGGCCCCATCTCATGTCCCCAACCCCTGTCCTTGTGTTGCTGCTGGTGCTGACGTGGTGCCCCGAGCCCACGGAGTGTGCACTGGTGGAGCAGGGGGGAGCCGGGGCTGCAGACTGAGGCAAACCCAGGCTACTGCTCACTCTGCAAGAAGCCACCAGCATCCTGGCCTGTGTCAGCACCAGTGTGGCAGCAGGACCAGGGCAGTGATTGTCCCCCTGCGCTGGGCACTGGTGAGGCTGCACCTCGAATCCTGTGTCAGTTCTGGGCCCCTCACTGCAAGAGAGACATTGAGGTGCTGGAGCGGGGCCAGAGAAGGGCACCGGAGCTGGTGCAGGGCCTGGAGCACAAGTGTGATGAGGAACGGCTGAGGGACCTGGGGGGTTTAGTCTGGAGAAGAGAAGGCTCAGGGGGGACCTTCTCGCTCTCTGCAACTGCCTGACAGGAGGATGGAGCCAGGAGGGGGCTGGTCTCTGCTCCCAAGGAACAAGGGACGGGGCAAGTTTGCTGAAGTTTGCTGAGCATCAGGCTCTGCTCCTGCAGGAGTCCAGGGCGATGCAGACAGGGATGCCCCGGCCTGGGAAGGTGAATCTGGATAGTGCTGCCTGCGCCGGCTGGAAGCAGCGGGGCTGACCAGGCGCTGGGGTCAGTTCAGTGACATGGAACCGGGTGCCACTGGGAAAACGCAGTGATTGTTGGACCAGAGGCCACCCCAGGAATGTGCAAGCTGGCGTTTGCTTTGCAAAGGGATCACTGCCCCTGTTATCCAGGAGATTCAAAGGGAGGGAAAACACTACCCCGGAATGCACGGCCCCAGCACGTGAGCAGGGTGCTGTGCTCAGGGTGCAGGCAGCGCGGCCCTGCAGTGCTGAGCAGAGGGACAGACACAGGGGAGGTTTAAATGGGATATTAGGGAAAAGCTCTTCCCTGTGAGGGTGCTGAGGCGCTGGCACAGGGTGCCCAGAGAAGCTGTGGCTGCCCCATCCCTGGCAGTGTTCAAGGCCAGGTTGGACACAGGGGCTTGGAGCAACCTGCTCTAGTGGAAGGTGTCCCTGCCCGGGGCAGGGGGTTGGAACTGGATGAGCTTTAAGGTCCCTTCAACACAAACCACTCTGTGATTCTGTCATTGAAGGTGGTTGCGTTGGCTCTGGTGAGGAAAAGCTCCCAAAGTTTGCATATGCTCAGCTCCCGGTGCCCATTGTCCTGCTGCTGCAGCCTGATGAGCTCTGACACGACTTAACGAAGCCCACGGCGCCAGGAGAAAGGGGGAAAAGGCTCTTTCGCACCAGGTGGAGGGTAGCAGATGGCAGCACCGCAGCCGAGCAGGTGGGAGCTTTGTGTGCTGACCCCCCGAATTAAGCTCGCTTAATTTGCTCTATCTCTATTAGCAACTTGAGTCTCCGGCCTCACTGCCAGGGCTCAGATTGTCTCTCGCAGGCGGTCTGGCCACCAGGCCCCATCTGTGCCCGGCTGCAGAGCTAAATCTGGCTCGAAGGCAACTGAAAAGCAGCTGAAGCCTCTTTGCTCTCCCCTGGGTAGCAGCAGCTCCTGCCCTGCGCTGGTAACGACAGCAGGCGATGCTCTAAAATTGCGTTTTCCTACAGGTTTCCCAATTGGGAACAGTTTCCCTGCCCTCCCTTTGCCCTGGGAAGCAGCAAGGATGCTGAGGGAACGTGTGGGTCCCTCCTGCTTTGAGTGGGGAGAGACAAAGTGGCTGTGCTGGGGATGCACCGTGGCTGCTGTGCTGGGCGGCCTGAGTCGGACCCACAGTTGTCTTTCCAGCATCTCCCTGCTGGCAGCTGCCTCCGAACCTCCCTTTCATCGCCTGCCAAAAAGCATCCAGGGCGTTTTGTTCCCCCGTTCTTGCCCTTTAATCCCGACTTTCATAATTCACCAGCCTGCAATCCCCTCCACGTTCAGCAGCACGGAGACGGGGGCCTGCATTGGGCTTAGCCAAGGGGACTTGGCTCTTCCCCCCATGCTGGCAAACTCTGAGCACCAAATGTTGTCTGGGGCCGTGGGTTTTAGCCCCGTGGTGGTTCAAAGCAGCTTGGAGAGCACTGGGATAACACGCAGGAGATGCCCACTGGAGCCCTGCCTGTGGTTCAGTGGGAGCTGCTCCTGCAGGAGGATGTTCTCAGCCAGCCAGAGACATGTTTCCTGCACGTAAGAGCCCCAAGTTGTTTAGTTTAAGCTGTCGGGAATGAGACCAAACATCAGACGGTGTCAGTGAGGGGTGACAAGCCCCGTCCCTGCCAAAGGGGCCGGCAGCCGGCCAAGAGCCTTCCCGGAGGGCTGCCCATGGGGTGGTCCTGGCACCGCGGCTGCTCCTGATCCAGGAGCTCCCTTATCACTTGGCTCTGGGCTGTCCTCGTGCTCCTGGGGCCCCATTCCAGTGACCCAGTCCCTCGGTGCCCTGTCCTGTGTGGGACCTTTCCTCAGCTCCGCTGACCCCTTCCCATTGCTGCATAGAACCATAGAATCCCAGCCTGGTTTGGGTTGGAAGGGAGCTTAAAGCTCACCCAGTTCCAACCCCCTGCCACAGGCAGGGACACCTTCCACTAGAGCAGGTTGCTCCAAGCCCCTGTGTCCAACCTGGCCTTGAACACTGCCAGGGATGGGGCAGCCACAGCTTCTCTGGGAAAAGTCTGTGCCAGCGCCTCAGCACCCTCACAGGGAAGAGCTTCTGCCTTACATCCAACCTGAACTTCCCCTGTTGAAGTTTAAACTCTGTATTCTCTACATCACACTCTATATTCTGCTGCATAAAAAGGTTTCCTATCCAGATCTTGTTTACCAAGTGGCTACGGAAGCGATTCTGCAGCTCTGCATCGCTCAGCTGCACTCAGCAACACACACCACCGCGCTCCAACAAACACCGCCTTGGGAAACGGCTGCTGCTGCGGATGAGGCGAAGGAAAATGCCGACACAAGCAAACCTTCAAAGCCCAAAGCTCCGTGAGGGATCACCGAGGGCCCCGCTGCAGTGTCTGGGGCCGGTGGGACAGCTCAGAGCCCGGGTTGGGCAAGCGCTTTGGCTCTCACCACGGGAGGATGGAGGCTTTTAGGTGCAACAGCTGAGAAAACGCGATCTTTGACACGGCTCCCGTCGGCAGCAATCCTCCCCGGAGGCTCCAGCGGGAGACGGGGCAGATGGCAGGAAGAGTCAGCTCTGGAGAAATATGAGGTTCGACCCAGCACTTGGAAACCCTGCGGAGGGGCCGGTGAGGTGCTGCTGCGGGGGCTGGGGAGCAGGTCTCCTCCACCGGGTCAAACACCCACATTTTAGCTAAGTCAGCATCTGAGGAGCAAGTTCAGCACCAGCTGCAGAGCGGTCTCATGGCTTTATGAGACATGAAAGCTTTGCTTCACCATAGTGGAAGTTGAGGAGAGTCCAGCACAGCTCCCCCCATCAGGGATATTTGCAGGAGGAAGCACTGGCAGCCACCTCAGCACCCTCACAGGGAAGAGCTTCTGCCTCAGAGCTCATCTCAGTCTCCCCTCTGGCACGTTAAAGCCATTCCCCTTGGCCTGTCCCTACAGGCCCTTGTCCAAAGCCCCTCTCCAGGTTTCCTGGAGCCCCTTTAGGCACTGGAGCTGCTCTAAGGTCTCCCCAGAGCGCAGCAGAGGGGCAGAATCCCCTCCCTGACCTGCTGCTCACGCTCTGGGGGTGCAGCCCAGCACACGGGGGGGTTCTGGGCTCCAGCACACACTTGCAGCAAATGCCACCATCCCACTGCCAGCGCAGTAAATGGGGATAATTCTGTAACTTCCGACTCTTACAAGCTTCAGGAGAGCACTCAGGAAAGTTGTTTCTGCAATGCCTGTGACTCACCAGGAAATTACAATGTGTCCCAGCAGAAGACAAACCGGCGAGAAGGAACAGATCACTCCTTACAGCAGGAGGATGCACACGGAGCTGTGGCTGAGCAGGGACACCACCATGCTCCGGAGCTGCTGCTTGCCCTTCCTGACTGCTCACGGTGCTGGTCACGGCCTTGCTGCACTGCATTGTGCGCTGTATCACTGCACTGCATCCTGCACCCCTCAGTGCTGGCTGTGCAGGAGAGGGATGTGGGTACCTGCAGCATCACCTGCACCAAACACAGCTGAGCGGCGAGCACGCACCATGCTGCCCCAGCAATCTGGAGGCCAGAGCCACTGAAGCTGCCTCCAAAGTGTGGGGTGTATCAACAGGCTGCCTTATCTCTGCTGGCCAGCAAGGCTGGAAGTGAAACTACACAGTTTACCGCACACAGAACATGTATTTTAACACTCTGCTGCCTTATTTGCCTCCTCTGGGTCCAGCACCGGTGTACTGAACAGTACAAGAGATGTTGGTGGGGTCCTTCAAGGCAAGGCTTGGGGTAGGCTGTTTTGGTTAATGGTTTTAACCTGCCAGAGGGGAGATTGAGATGAGCTCTGAGGCAGAAGCTCTTCCCTGTGAGGGTGCTGAGGCGCTGGCACAGGGTGCCCAGAGAAGCTGTGGCTGCCCCATCCCTGGCAGTGTTCAAGGTCAGGTTGGACACAGGGGCTTGGAGCAACCTGCTCCAGTGGAAGGCGGCACATGGGCGGCAGCAGCCCCCGTGTCCCCGCACTCCGGACACTCTCCAGGGATGCGGGTTCATTCCCATTGTGCAGCTAGGGACCGGCGCCTCCCTCCCAGCTCCGCGCTGCCCGCTGGCACTGTGGCAGCCGCGTTGGCGCTGCCGTGAGCAGCCGAGCGCTGCTCGTCACGTTGTGCCAGGGCATCACCCCTCCGGTCCCCGCTGACAGCCCCGCGCCGGGACAGCGCCTGCCTTCCGCTGCGGCGCACCCGGGTTTCACCACATGGCGTGCGGGGCGCTGGCACCGACACGAGGTGACTGCCGGAGGGGAGCGGCGGGAGCACGAGGTCTGCGTGTGCGGGACACGGCTTCATCCCGAAGGGAAGCTCGTGTCCCTGGAGGCGCAGCAGGCGGGAACACGCCGGTGCAGGAGGGTGCCCAGCGCAGCCTGGCGCTGCTGGTGTGAGGTGCGGTGAGGCTGCACGGGGCTGGCGCAGACACGGGATGGCTGCTCCGTGGCACTTCTCCCGGGCTGTTATCCTGGGATATCCCAGCAGCGCTGGACACGGGCGGTGGAAGCAGCGGGAGCAGAGCCCCTTGGCCCGCCTCGGGCTTGTCCCGGGCGCACAGAGGAGCAAAGCTGAAGCGCTCAAAATGGCCGCCCTACGGCCGCACGCTGCCGGAACGGGAGCCGGCACCGAGCATTCACGGCTTGTACGGTTTAGGGGAACGAACGCGCGTTCCACCCGGCCCTTCCTCCCCCGTTCCCGTTCCCATTCCCGTTCCCGGGACCGGCGCCTCCCGCCCCCTTCCCCGCCGCCTCCACAGGCCACGCCCCCTCCCCTCCCGCAGCCAATCAGCAGCCGCCGCCCCGCCGGTTCCCGCGGCCGGCGGCTCTAAGGCGCGGGGTCAGCGCCGGCTGGGCGAGATGGGGGAGTGGCCTCATTTACATAAACCAATAGGAGGGCGATATGCAAATATGGTCCGCGCGGATTGGCTGAGCGCCGGTCGGATAACGCCTGCGGGGCGCCTTTGTGCTGCAGAGGCGGCGGCGCCACCGGGAGCGGTCCCAGCACCGGGAGCGGCTCGCAGTGGAACTATGACCCTGGAGGAGCTGCCCGGGGACCACCGCACCGCCGGGAGGTAAGGTATGGGCACGGTATGCGGGAAGGGAGGGGGGCACGAAGTGGTGTCAACCCCCCCCCCCCGGTAACCGGCGGCTGCTTGTCTGTGCTTGTCCCGGTGGCAGGATGGAGCAGGCGGGGGACGCGCTGGAGGAGGTGCTGAGCAAGGCGCTGAGCCAGCGGAGCCTCACCCTTGGTGTCTATGAGGCAGCCAAGTTGCTTAATGTGTGAGTGAAACCCCGGTGCTCAATCCCTTATCCCGGTGTCCCGCCACCCTTCCCGGTGACATGGCGTATCCCCGCAGGGATCCGGATAACGTGGTGCTGTGCTTACTGGCGGCCGATGAGGAAGAGGAGGGAGACGCGGCGCTGCAGATCCACTTCACGTTGATCCAGGCTTTCTGCTGCGAGAATGACATCAACATCCTCCGTGTCAACAACCCGGCACGCTTGGCTCAGCTCCTGCTGCCCGCCGCTGGCCCCGGGCCACCCGCCGACCTTCATTGCGTCCTCGTCACGGTGAGTTGGGATGGATCCTGGTTGCTGGGGGCAGCTGGTGTGTCATGGTCATGCCTCATGGCATGGCCAAGCCGGATGCCTCATGGCATGGACAGGCGGCGTTCGCCGCCTGTCCATGCCATGAGGCATCCGGCTTGGCCATGAGGCATAACCCGTCTTTCCAGTGAGCGCTGATGAAGGTGCCCTGCAAAGCCTGGAATTGAATGCAATTCCAAAATGACATTCCTTAAAGCCAGAACTGACTGTGCCTGTGGGCACAGAGACCCCGCACTTAAGTCTCAGACCCGCGTCCAGCACAGAGAACATCCCATAGGATCCTTAAGAAACTCCTTCAGCAAGCTAGTCTTAGTGGAAGGTGTCCCTGCCCATGGGCTAGATGAGCTTTAAGGTCCCTCCTAACCCAAACCATTCCAGGATTGTATGTTTTTCCTTTTTAATCATTTTATGAGTCTATCTTCCAATTTTTTATCATTCTCTGAGTCTCTTTTCCCCTTTTCCCCCCCTTTTCCTCCTTTGCCCCGCAGTCCAAAGCTGCAAAACTCCACTCGTCATTCTGGAGTCAACTGGTTTGTTTGCTTTAGTGGCAATTTAAGATGATTCACGCTCCTGGGTTTTCTGCTCTGCTTTTTTTTCTCTCCCTCTCCATAGGGCTTGTTTTTCGCTCCCGTATTAAAGCATCCCCCTGTGTTTCTCTTTCCAGAACCCCCACGCCTCGCAGTGGAAGGATCCAGCGCTGAGTCAGCTGATGTGCTTCTGCCGGGAGAGCCGGTACATGGATCAGTGGGTGCCGGTGATTAACCTCCCCGAGCGGTGACCGGAGCGCTCGGCTGAACCCGACTGCACTCGAGTTTTGCAATAACTTTACAAGCAGTTGCTCAGGAAGTAACTCCCTGCCCTGGCACGAGGATCACCCGGGAGGGAGGGCAGGAAAAAAAAAAAAAAGAAGAAAACAACAAAAAAATACCCAGATAAAACTGATATCAAAGGGTGGGGGGAGGCTGGAGTTGAGCTACGTGTTGTGTGGGACTGACAAGCGACACGGAGGAGCGTGGAAGTCAAGGGAAGAGAAGCGCCTGCGTGGCTGGAGGAGTGAGCCCCCGGGGTGCTGCGCGGCCAAATTCCTCATGGAAAACGCCCGACGCCCTCCACCTATTTTCTAAGTGCAACTTAACAGCTTCTGGATTAAATACCTTAAAGAGCAAGGAAAAAAAATAAGGTTAATTGAAACATTTTACAACCCCTTTTAATGTATTTTTTGGGATGTTAATTCTCAAGTTTTTATGCTAAGATATATAATAAGTTATTTCATGCTATTATTGATGGAAAAATTATTTATACCGGGAGGTTTGAGAACCAGAATGCCCTTAAGCAGTTAATCTGCACCCACTCTTCAACAGTTGGCTGTTGGAAGCAGCTACATTAATGTAATTGTTTGAAATCTGATAGTATTTAGGGGTTTTTTTGGGTTTCTGGCTTTGGCTTCTTTTGGAAATAAAAGTTTAAACTCCAAGCCTGGGTCCTGGGGTTTATTTTCTTCCCCCTGTTCATTAGCATACAGTCAAAAGGGTTCATTTGGCAGCTTCTTCCTTGTCGTGGCCCTGGGCAAGGTCCTGCTGTGCTGGCCCGGTGTGGGTTTAGTCCTAGCCCCTCCCACGCCATTAAAGGAAAAAGCAGCTGATGTGCAGCAGGAAATGTTGGGAATTGTCCTTTTTCTCCAAGGCTGCCACTTCGCAGCTGAGTTTAAAGAAGAACAACAAGAGGAGGAGGCACTTGGGAGGCTCCGCAGAGCCTGAGTCTTCGCGGAAAGTGGGGAAACCTGATTCCTTGTAGGAGGAAAACTTGACCCGGTGTTTCCTTTCCCAGGAAGGTGTCCATAGACCGCTGTGAACCCTCCTGGATTTATTCCCTGTGCACCCCCAGCACGGACCAGGCCCCTCCAGGGTTAGGAGGTTTCTGTGCCAAGCTCTGGGTTTAATTGCACACATACTCTTGGCAGGCAGAAGCCGCACTCCATGGGGCAGGAATCTCTCTCCAGGCCTTAACAGAGCTGGCAAACAGGCTCCTTGTGCCTGCGCAGCCACAGGGACGCCACTGACCTACATCAGGGCTCCCCTAATTGCACGTGTGCGCTGCCCCACGGCCCCAGCACCGCTGCCCCCGGCAAGTGCCGGACCAGTTCTCCCGCTCCCATGGCGTGCTCCGGCTTGAGGCCGCCCGCTCCCGTCCCCGTCCGGTGCGGGGCCGCGTCAGCCTCGCACCGTGTCCAGCACGTAGCTCGGGACCAGGCAGGCACCGTCCTCGGCCCCCGGGGATGTGGGATGGTGCAGGAGGAGCATCACCGTCAGCACATGGACACACATGGATGGTGCAGGAGTCACCCTCGCTGCCCACTGTGATGTGCACCCAGTGAAGAACCCTGTGAGTGTCTAAAGCACAGAGATCGGGTCAGGCTCTGACACAGGAGCTGCACAAAAAGGGGTTTTCTAAACATTTTTAGCTTCAGAGACCACTCTGAGCTGCACCACAGCCAGCTCTGCCCTGTGCTGGGGCTGCAAAGAGGCAACACTCACCCTCAGCATCACAGAATCCCAGCCTAGTTTGGGTTGGAAGGGTCCTTAAAGCTCATCCAGTTCCAACCCCCTGCCACAGGCAGGGACACCTTCCACTAGAGCAGGTTGCTCCAAGCCCCTGTGTCCAACCTGGCCTTGAGCACCCAGCTCCTGTCACTGCTGCTGGTGCCCTGCAGCTCTCACCCCTGCTGCAGCGCTCATCCGAATAAACCCATCCTGATGCCCAGCAAACTGTGAGCAGATCTGAGCTCTCCTTTTTCCCCCTTCCAGCCCCATGAACAGCTCCCACCCAAGATTTAACCACAACCTGCAAGCACGCTTGAGGTTCTTGGTGGGCATGCCCTGGCCATCATCCCACCTCAGAGCTGCCCTCCTGCTGTCACCATGGGGACAACCAGGTTCTGTAAGGGCCCCCCAGCAGATTAGGAGCAGGGGGTACCAGTACTACCTGCACCAGGCCATATCCCCATCCCAACCCCACCACCACCCTTCCCATGGAGAAACACCAGCAATACACCAGTGCAGCAGCAAGTCCAACCTTTGCAGCTCACCAGCTCCAGGAGGGCAAGGAAAATGAAGATGATAAGCTTGGAGCATAGGAAAAGCATAAATATTTTAACAAGGGGTTGTTTTAGCAAGAGTCAGGTCTTCAAGCCACCAACCAGCCCTTCTTCTGTTAATGGAACACAGCATTAAAGAGTCAAATTAGAATATAAAGAGAAACTAATCACAAATAACAAGCTGGCTGCTTAATTTATGGGGGGAAAATAGAATAAATACCCCTTCTGGAGCTTGATATAAAAGAGAGCTAAAGAGCATGCCACCTCCATGGGTTCCTCCCAGCAGCTGTGGGCGCAGATGGTCTCACTTCTCCTTTTCATTCTAAGGCAGAGTCTGCATTTCCCCTGAATTTTACCATTCCTGTTCTTTCATGGGAGTATTTATAGCAAAAGAGCAAAGTGCAAATGTAACCACTTGAGCCCCTATATATTGCATTTAAAAAATAAGGAGTTTACTGAGTATCTATACATTAAACACCATTAGAAGCGGGCAGTTGGTGGTGATTAGCTGCTGATTCCAATTCTTCTGCCTAAAACTGAGGAAGCACCTGAAAAAGAGAACCCGGCACAGTGTTTCATCCTATGCCTCTGATCACCGATGCGATCACGGCCACCTACAATCACTCCTTTTGTTCTCTGGGTGTGTAAGCAAGCATGAAATAGCTGCTGGCACAAATCATGCTGCAAGGATGTCAAAATGGCATGGAAAAAGGTTGAAAAACACACTTAAACTCAGCTGTGGGGCTGGGACAGAGCCACGGCCCCAGCCAGGGCACGCTCAGCATTGGCTTGGCAAACACCAAGGGGTTTGTAGGAGAGGAGAGACGGAGCGAGCCCGAGGAAGGTGCCAGGAGCTCTTTATTGGCAAGTGCAGAGTTACCAGCGCTGTGGACATGGTGTGATGGGGGTGACAGGAGGTGGCCATGCTCCAGCTCAGAGTGCTGCCTGGACCCCACAGCTGGATCAACCAGTGCCCCACAGCTGGATCACGCACCAGTCCCTGCTGCAGGCTTTAAGGGCAGACAAAGAGAAACAAAGCCAGGCACGAACAGCATCTCTGCAGCTCCACAGGTGAATCTGGGGGGCAAGGGGCTTACAGAATAAAAAGGCAGATTAATACAGGGACAACAGATTGGTGGGAGGACAATACTGAGGCAACAGCATGAGGTTCTTCACCCTCCCCATGTACCTGCCTGCACACTCCTGAGCACAGCTGGAGTTCTCTCAACGGCCTTGCACACCCAAACTGAGTTAATCACTGTTCATAACAAGATGTGTTATAAAATGGCACAACAGTAAAAAAACCCCAAAATAGTGTGAATTTACATTATTGTTTTTAAAACTGTCACTAGAAAAATACTCTACTTATAATCTGCATGTAGGCACCGAATCGTCAGAACCAATCTCCTCTCAGCCTTGTATGTTGATCTTTGAACTCTTTGTTTGAGGCCTGTTAAACAAACATAGAATTTCTCAATCTCTCTCAATAGTGTGCATATAATTTAATATAGAAAGGACAAATATGCAACGTAAGACAGTAAATTACAAGTGGTTAATAAATTCTGCAAATATAATTACAGAAATGCACAGTTATGGCATGATCACAAGTGCAACCTCTGAACCACCAGCTACTGAGAAAGACATTTGTAGCCAGCTGAAGGCAGCATTAATTTCAATCCCTTCCAAGTTTGCTGTTAATATGCAATGTTTGTATAAATATACTATGAAGTTTGTATATATATATACACACGCAGACAGAGAAAGAATGTTTTATTATGTGTATATATAAAATCACTTACTTGATGGAAAGACCCTCCAATTCTAGCTGCAGAACCACAATCTGGATAGAATTTGGCATTTCCCTCCCCTCCCTCCCCCTTTAAAAAATGAATTTAAAAAAGAAGAGTCAAGTTCTGACTCCCTGCACAAAATGGAACCGGGATGTGGTGTGACAGAACCATGCCTCCAGCCCAGCAGCACAACCTCGCAGCCTTTGGCTCTCTTGACAGGGGGGTTTTAGACTAACATGGATTTTTATTTAGAGAAGAACAGGTAGAGAAGCAGAATCAAAGCTGAAAATCCTGCTTTTTCAACTTAAAAAGCAGGAAAATAAACCTGCAGATCTCCCACTCTTTAGGTTTTACACTTAGAAACCCCTGTTAAGAGAAGTCGGCATGAGGAAGGCTGCAGGTATGGCTCCCTGGAGCTCACCACCAGTTGCTACAATCATTTTTAAGGTAGTTTTTGCTAGATAATGCACTTCTAAATGTGCCTGTGCATAAACACATGCTACCAACACAGGCAGCACAGACATCATCTTAAAAAGGTGTAGACCCAACGATGTTCAAGGTTTTTACACCTATGCCTCTGCTCTGGCAGCAAAGCTCAGGCAACTTTGGTTTTGTTTGTGTAACTGGAGAGGTGAACCCCATTCCTGCAGAGGATGAGACCCCCGGCTCACCCTGCCCATCCCTCTGCATCCAAAACCCCACTCCCTTGGCCAAGAAAGAAGTTAATTCAGTTTAAAACCTCACTTCCTAATAAAGAGAGGGAACAGAATGCTTTAGAAAGCTTAAGAAATCGTTTATACACATGGTAAAAGAACAGCTGCTCTTACACAGTGAGTAGCCGGTACCTTACAGAGTATTTGCCTATACGCCCGCCGGTGGCTGGCTTTGCCCAGGAGGGAGCAGAGCTGCTGTCGCTCTCCTATAACAAAATGCAGGTCTTCTTGTCCTTGAAAGGGTTCTCAGAAGCTGGAATGCCCATTAGCAACGGATCTTTCTTGGCGTGTTCTTCACAGTAGAGCATTAGGTCTGCGGATGCTTTTGACACCTGCAGAACACAGGGGAAAAGAAGCCCATAAAATGGTGTTTTCCATGGTAACATGATCACATGTGCTGCTGATGGGTACAAAGTCCCTGTGTGTAATGTGTGTGTTCAAAGCCGGGTTGGACGGGGCTTGGAGCAACCTGCTCTAGTGGAAGGTGTCCCTGCCCGTGGCAGGGGGATGGAACTGGATGAGCTTTAAGGTCCCTTCCAGCACAAACCAGGCTGGGATTCTGTGTGGGATGGGAGAGGTGCTTGGAGATCAACACCCTCTCCAGGGCCCCATCTCCTGCAAAAGAGACCTGGGCTGGCTCCAGCTTTACATGCAGGGAGGAAGAAAGGATGGACCTTGGTGCTCTTGGGGTTAGTCTGTGACTCCTGGCAGAAGTACTGCCTGGCCCCTACACGGCTTCTACAGAAGACTAAAAATAAACAGGAGGAGGTTCCAAATAGTACAGCAGGTTTGTAACGAGGAACAAAGCGGGGACAGTAAACACAAGTGTCCTCAGATGACCCGGCAGCAGGATCTTGCAGCACAGAACCCCACGCGTGCTGGGCTGCACCCCCAGAGCGTGAGCAGCAGGTCAGGGAGGGGATCCTGCCCCTCTGCTGCGCTCTGGGGAGACCCCCCCTGCAGCCCTGATCCAGCTCTGGGGCAACAGCACAAGAGGGACGTGGAGCTGCTGGAGCGAGGCCAGAGGAGGCCCCGGAGCTGCTGCGAGGGCTGGAGCAGCTCTGCTCTGGAGCCAGGCTGAGAGAGCTGGGCTGGGGCAGCCTGGAGAAGAGAAGGCTCCTGAAGGGGACACCTTAGAGCAGCTCCAGGGCCTAAAGGGGCTCCAGGAAACCTGGAGAGGGGCTTTGGACAAGGGCCTGTAGGGACAGGCCAAGGGGAATGGCTTTAACCTGCCAGAGGGGAGATTGAGATGAGCTCTGGGGCAGAAGCTCTTCCCTGTGAGGGTGCTGAGGCGCTGGCACAGACTTTTCCCAGAGAAGCTGTGGCTGCCCCATCCCTGGCAGTGTTCAAGGCCAGGTTGGACACAGGGGCTTGGAGCAACCTGCTCTAGTGGAAGGTGTCCCTGCCCATGGCAGGGGGTTGGAGCTGGATGAGCTTTAAGCTCCCTTCCAACAGAAACCAGTCTGGGATGCTATGACTAGCCACTGAGGCAGGGCACCCCTGCTCTGTGGATCTGTATATCTGGTTTGCTGGCCTTCAAAAAGGGCTGGACAGCAATGCAGGGAGCATGTAAACCATGAAAAGGCAGTATTACTAGTGTAGCCAATATTCCATCCCTGCCAGCTAGAAAAAAAGTGTGGTTTATTTTCTGCCTTATGTTAAAGGAATCCAGTTACTGCTACCTTCTTATCTTTGTAGTGTCCCTGCATCTTCCCCTCCCTTGCAGATGTCACATTCAGCCAGCCAAACAATGGAACAAAATCCCACAATATGCATGAAACTAGAAACTCATCCCTGCCTTCTGTTTCACCCATCTGAGCTGCACTCTGGGTTTTGCTTTGGTTCTCCCAGCAGTCCATGGAACACTGAGCTCCCTGAGGATGCTGCTGTAAGCAGCCACACGGATTACATTTATTCAGATTTGCTGGGCTGAAATGTAGATGTATTTTGGGATGGGGAAAACACTGAACTGTGGGCACACACACAAACACACTCTGCTATCACCCTACAGATGGAAGGGGGAAAACGTAAAAAGGGAAAAAAAGGAGTGGTGAAGGAGGATGTGCTCTC
The DNA here is from genome assembly GCF_004027225.2 of Strigops habroptila. Taxonomy (NCBI): domain Eukaryota; kingdom Metazoa; phylum Chordata; class Aves; order Psittaciformes; family Psittacidae; genus Strigops; species Strigops habroptila. The sequence goes on from NC_044284.2 coordinate 61,855,159, forward strand.
ACCTTTATTCTTTCTATGGAGGCTTCTATTCTTAGCTGCTGGACAGTCCTTCGGGCCTGAGCGATGTTGTTGGTCGTGCTAGCTGTTTTGCCAGACATTTTCAGGCAAGTGGTGAAGTTCTGTTGTGAAAGACAGCAAGTTATTGTGCCAGAAGGCAGCAGGACATGTTCAACTGCTTTTACACAGAGGCACCCGCGCCACGCTGCAGGAAAAGTGCTTCTCTTTCTCATTACTGTTTCACACAACAGCAGAGAAGCAGCTCAGCAAATGATGCTCTGAATCCAAAACACTCTCCAGGAGAAATGCATTGGGCCTTGTGCATCTTTCTGCTCTGCTCTTCCCTGTGCTAATGGGTGATATGGGTTTGTGGATTGTGCTTTTCCCAGCCGGAGCATGGCCACCCCTCCTCCTGCCACCTGCACAGGGCTGGATGCAACAGGGTCAGTCTCTGCACCAGTGGGATGGATCCTGCTATGGGAAGAGCCAGTTGCCCCAGGCAGGGCCGGGATGGAGGAGAGGTGCTGCCTGTCGGAGCACTGGGACTGAGGAGCAGCCCATCCTCTCCCTCTCACAGATGGAGGAAGGTTTCATGGCTGGTTCCTGTCCCTGCACTGAGCTGCTGCAGTGCGCAGGATGGGCAGAGGCACAGCAACACCAGCTATGCCAGCTCAGCCTCTCCATCTCCTTCATCTGGGCTGCGTTTCAGGTCTGCAGCAGCTTCACAACATGTGAGAGGAAAAGGAAGACAAGAAGGCCAAGTTCAGAATGTGCTCCCAGCTGCTGCCTGCTCCTGTGTGCACACACATGCGGGGTGGTGGAAAAAATCCTGAGCCGCTCCAGGACTTTCCTTCTTGGGATAAGAATGCAAAGCATCAATCCCAAAGCAGGGACAGTGTTTGGACGGTGACCAGGGAGGAGAGAGGATGCTCTTCATTGGTCCAGCAGGGATCCGAGCACAGCTTGTTCCCCCCCTCCAAGCAGCACAAGGGCAGGAGCCAAGCCAGGATGCCACGTGCTTTCCTGAGAGCTGGACCGAGGATGAAGAGAAGCTCCTGACCCCCCCAAAGTGCAAGAAATGAACTCGGATCATACATGTGCAGCTGTATGATCACTGGCAGTGTTCAAGGCCAGGTTGGACACAGGGGCTTGGAGCAACCTGCTCTAGTGGAAGGTGTCCCTGCCCGTGGCAGAGGTTGGAACTGGATGAGCTTTAAGCTCCTTCCAACACAGAACAGGCTGGGGTTCTGTGATTCTAGGAAACTATTCAGCACCCAGGAGTTCACAGAGCAGCTGGTTTAGAACAGCCCTGACCTGTGAAACTGCCCTTTCTCTGCCAGCCCTTGCACACAATCTCTAGCAGGACCATGTCCAAACCTGCTGCTTGTTTCCACAGATCCAGCGCAATAACTGGCTCCATGGTGCTGCACTCACTGCATTACAGGACCCGAGCCCCATGCAGCTCCATCTGACCTTTCCAAGTGCTGCGTGCAGCGTTTCCTCGCATGCCTCGTGTTTCTCACACCTCCCATGGTGCTGGTGCCTGCCCCGCCAGCTGGATCAGCGTTATTCTGCACCCAGGCCCCGCTTTGGCACCCACTGCTGTTTCTACACTGCTCAGCAGGGCTCAGGTTCTCAGCACTCTCCTCTCCCTCTGCACAGTGGACACCAGCAGAGCTTGGTGGTGAGATGCCACGGGAGCAGCACAGGGATGCAGCTACAGCTGGGGAACCCCGCGGCAGCACATGGGGAGACCTCCCTTGCAACAGCCTTGGGCAAAGAGCAGTTGCCCAGTGGCAGGTAACACCTCCTGCTCACATCCAGGTAGGAGGGACAGTCATAACCAAACTGAATTAATTCATAAACTTAGCTCCTGAAACAAATATTAAGGACATACTGATTACTCTCTCCAATCTCTGTGAATCGGAGTGGCCATATAACAGCCCCTGCTCAGCTCACTGGCCAACATCCTTGCATCCAGGAGGAGGAGACAAGCACAAAACCCAGAACTAGTTTAAAATGCTGCTCCAAATGACTGATTCCAGGGCTATTAAATCCAGGGAGATTGAGATGAGCTCTGAGGCAGAAGCTCTTCCCTGTGAGGGTGCTGAGGCGCTGGCACAGACTTTTCCCAGAGAAGCTGTGGCTGCCCCATCCCTGGCAGTGTTCAAGGCCAGGTTGGACACAGGGGCTTGGAGCAACCTGCTCTAGTGGAAGGTGTCCCTGCCCGTGGCAGGGGTTGGAGCTGGATGAGCTTTAAGGTCCCTTCCAACCCAAACCAGTCTGGGGTTCTGTGATGGTTCTATGAAAGCACAGAAGGTCTTTTGTACTTTTAGAGCCTTTCAGTGTGTGCCAGCTCCTGCAGCAGGCGCGGCTCCAGCCATTTCAGGGCCACGCTGCATCTGGAGCAGGCACCTTCCCCTCCTCTCAGTGCTTACACACAGGGTTTCTGCATGCAGCTACCAGGAGCAAAGCCGCGGTGAAGCAGAGCGCGTTGAGCAGAGCAGCCGCCCCGGGCAGGTGACTCACCCTGGCTGTGCACACACAGCCTGTAAACCCTGGCTGCTCACCTCCACCGCAGCCCGCTCGGCCACACAAGCCTTCGCCCATGGCACCCATCCATTGCCCCAGCTCCCACCAGCCCCTCATCAACCCCAGATTTCCTCAGAGTTCCCTCTAGAGAGGTCACTTATGCACTGAGTTGCACATGGGTCGCTGCTCACCACCCATGGAAGGCAGTTAATGCAAAGCTTAAAGAATCAACAGGATGTTTCCCCTGCAAAGCAGCATTCCCACTACGGCACTGTCCTAACCAAAGACACAGACACTCATCCTCCCTCAGCACCTACTGCTCCATGGTGCTGCTTTCAGAGCAGCACAAAGGAAAGGAGCCAGGATTGCCTGCATGAAACCAGCTCCTCCTCCAGCCCTGTGAGCCTCTTCCAGCCCTTGTTTAATCCATGCACAAGGCAGGAGGTCACAACCCAAAGCAGGAGCCAGTGCAGGGCAGCTGATACACAGCACAGCATGCTTTGGCTGTGAGGAGGAGAGCTGAGCTGCACAAGAGTCTGCAGTACCCTCTCCATCAGCATCACAACACAAACTCTCAGTTACTAACCCAGATCGAACATACTACAGTTGAGTTATTGCTCATCACAGAGCTGTGACAGCCCACAGCACGAACACAGAGTATGCACCAGGAATTACTAATATTTGTAGCACCCAAATATTAAAACTCATTCTGAAGGCACATTTAGTGATTCAGTATGAAAATGACTCAAGAGCAGGAGGTGACTGACGCAGCATAAACACCTTTCTCTGGAAAAGGTCATAAAACTGACTGATTGCAAAGGTTTCTTATTCAGACATCCTGCTTTATTGCTGGGAAAGGGCAGGCTACTGGGAACATGGCTCTCCTTGTAAGGGATGATGGGAGGTGTATGTTGAATGCATGTTATATTGTTTGGAAAACACAAAGTAAAAACTCCCTGGAATTCAAGGCAAAGGCCACGGTGCATAACTCACCTCTGACGTAAGCCCTGCAGTGCCCTGACTCAGACAAGGAGCCTCTTCCATTTCAAGGCAGTGACAGATCCGATGGATCACGAAGGCTGCACTTTGCAGCACCATGTGCTGCTCTAAAACAGCATTTGGAAACCTAACAGGAGTCTTCTGTTAGTAGACATTTGAGGTATTTAACCCTGGCAGTGTTCAAGGCCAGGTTGGACACAGGGGCTTGGAGCAACCTGCTCTAGTGGAAGGTGTCCCTGCCCGTGGCAGGGGTTGGAGCTGGATGAGCTTTAAGCTCCCTTCTAAACTGTCCTATGATTCTGTGATAATTTGAGGAATTTACTCACTGAAAAGCTAACTGTTAAGCTGGAGTTCCTAGAAAGGAAGTTTAAAAGGACACAGACTTTGTGGGGTTTGTTTAACACTTCCTGTCATTGCTGGTGTGCCATGAGAGCAAGCAGGGGGATGCTCTGCTGCCACAGCCCGCTGCCAGCACACCAAAATAGCACCTGGGCCCGATTCTGCTCAAAGCAGAATATTGATCATTAATATATAAAAGTATTAATACATTCAAGCCCAAGTTTTGTGATGCCTTCCCTCTGAAAGCAATGGGAAACCACCAGATCGAAGGCCTTCCTGGACCTGGGTTTTGTCACTTAATCCCGGTGCTCGCTGAGGCCAAATGGCTGCAGAGTCCAACCAGGACATGTAAATGAGGCTTAACCTGTTTGTAACTCATTCCACTCTCACAGGGAAGAGCTTCTGCCTCAGAGCTCATCTCAGTCTCCCCTCTGGCAGGTTAAAGCCATTCCCCTTGGCCTGTCCCTACAGGCCCTTGTCCAAAGCCCCTCTCCAGGTTTCCTGGAGCCCCTTTAGGCACTGGAGCTGCTCTAAGGTCTCCCCTTCAGGAGCCTTCTCTTCTCCAGGCTGCCCCAGCCCAGCTCTCTCAGCCTGGCTCCAGAGCAGAGCTGCTCCAGCCCTCGCAGCAGCTCCGGGGCCTCCTCTGGCCTTGCTCCAACAGGTCCCAGCAGCAGTTGAGGGAAATGACCCTGCTCCAGATGGACACCGAGTCCACAGGCACCAAGTGGGACACGTGCAAATACAAAACAGCATCTTGGCTATGTGGAACTGAAATGGTAGGAGAGGAATTTAAAAGGAATTTCTCTTGTTTAGGTCATACTCTTATGGAAAAATAACAGAGATGAGACTAGAGGCTACTTTGGGAAATTTGCTGTGCAAAGAATATAGGGAGAAATGAGAAGATCCAACTTTCGAGGGGTTTGATCAGAGTAAAACCACAGGATCAGAGCCCTGTGTTCACCCTGCTCTCCCTCCCATCACCAGCACTGGGGGGACCTGGTCAGAGTCTCTGTGGGGCCCTGGGATTGAGGCACAGGCACCCCACACCCAACAGCTTCACCGTGTGCAGGTATTGCCCAGAAGGACCCACAGAAGAGGGTCAGAGCTGCCAAAGCTTCCCCATACCAAAGAGGCTCATGAAAAATGAGACTTCCAGCCAGGAGCCTCCACCACGCGCTGTTGGAGCTGATAAATGCAGCTGCTGAATTTGATAACAAACTCTGCTGGTGTGTCACAAACCAACTGCGAGTGCTCTAAAGTAATCACTCCTGGAGTAACAAGCTCTTTCCCATGGACACAGAAACATGGATCCACAACAAACTGAGCCCCAAATCCCATTCCAGACCCTGCACTTTTCACTTACTATCTTGGAAAACTATGGTGTGGGAAAAAACCGACCCAAAGCGATTCATTTCTAAAAAGCAATGGGTGCATCTCCAAGAAGTAAGAGTTCAGCATTTGCCGATTCCTCCAAATTTAGCACTTTCCTTTTAAAGACATAAGGTTACAAATCAGTTCCTGTAAAATCAAAGGTTAAACCATTCTCCTCTCACGTTGCTGGGACAAGCCAGGGCTGACTCTGCCCAGCCTTCCCTTCCCCACCTCTAACCCACAGCCCTAACCCTCCTTTTGCTACTGGAGAGGTTGGAGTTTCTCCGCAGTCCCTTCCCATCGGAGAGGGATGACCTGGTTAGGAAAGCTGCAGTGCTCATTTTCCCAGCTCTGTTAATAAATTAATGTTTTAAAAAAAACCCTCCAACAACCCTAACCATAACATTTGAAAATTAAATTGCTGTGTTTCCTCATCTCCAAACAAACACGGGCAGCATTACTTTAATAGTCCTCCTAAGATTACCAAAGCTCTTCTGCAGGGAGATTTACAAACAACTAGGTCATCATCCACTAATACTGTTTTCTCTCTAGGCTCCCGGCAACCCACCCGGCTCACTGAGCTCTGTGGCCATCTCGACCCGTGGGGTTTCTCACAGGGTACATTTGGTTTTAGGCAGCACAAGATCCTGCAGAGCACTCTGCAGATTTCCGTCAGCGGTGGCTGCAGCCCTGCAGAACTTGGGGTTTGTGCTCTTGGAGGCCAGGGCAGGGATTCGGGGATAGGGATGTCTCCAGGGATGTCTCTCAGGAGAGTTAAGCTACTCTCTAAAGAAAAGACCACTCAGCTGTGGAGGGCACAACTCCAGTTCCTAGGAAACAAGCCTTCGTGCTCATTGCTTTTGGCTCAGGGCTGCCCAAAGATACTCTTAGAGGCCAGCTCATCCCACCACTTTCCTCATAGGGATCTCGTGTCCTGCAGCACTCTCAGCCACGACCACTCATTCTCTATTAAACACACCAAAAGCAAAGCTCCAAAAGGTTTTTCAGTTCACCACCAAAGACAAAACATGGCTGGTGTGAGCTCAGGCTGTTCTAGGCAAGAGCTGGCCTGGGGGTCCCCTGTGCCTGCTCCTGCTGGAACATAGAGTGAGTGACAACCCTGTCCAAGAGATAAAGTAGGTCTGCCAGGCCCAGGGTTGGTGACAACAGAGATTCCCCAGCCCAGAGCAGCTGCAGGCATGGCTGCAGCTCTCACTGGGTCTGACTCATGGCCTAAAAAGAGACAATCAGTCCCACCAACACTGTCCTCTGGCCATCGTGCCCAAGGCAAAGCCTTCCTGCAGAAAGGGCTCTGAGGAGGTATCACAGACTGGTTTGGGTTGGAAGGGACCTTAAAGCTCATCCAGTTCCAACCCCTGCCACAGGCAGGGACACCTTCCACTAGAGCAGGTTGCTCCAAGCCTCCCAGCCTGGCTCCAGAGCAGAGCTGCTCCAGCCCTCGCAGCAGCTCCGGGGCCTCCTCTGGCCTCGCTCCAGCAGCTCCACGTCCCTCTTGTGCTGTTGCCCCAGAGCTGGATCAGGACTGCAGGGGGGGTCTCCCCAGAGCGCAGCAGAGGGGCAGGATCCCCTCCCTGACCTGCTGCTTTGATTTTCATCATGCAGCTTTGATGTTCCCCTTCTCAGCACAAGGGGACTGACTACAGGAGCAGAAAGGGGCACTGAGACAGATAGCTGGAAGAACAGTTTCCATTGCAGCAGCCATTAATCCCACCAGAATCTCTTGGCTTGCTGCAAAGGGCCCACATCCAGCCCTCAAAGCATCAGCGCACACACTGCTGTGCACTTGTGGTCACCCTTTCCCCCTTTTTCCCTGTTCATTCCCACCCCTGTTCTGTTTGAAAGTTGTCAGAAGCTACAAGAATGGTTATGGGATGGGGAGGGAGCAAGGCTGCGGGTCCTCTCCAGGTACCGCAGGCCCGAGAGGCACAGCCTGCGCTCTGGAATTAACTGCAGGCAACAAACAAACGGAGCGAATAAGCCAGTGGGAAGGTTTAGCTCATCCGTTAGGGAAAAATACCTTTTTCCGTGGAAAACTGAGGACTTGGTTCAGAAGTGGAGGATGCTCACCAGCCACACTGTGCCAGGGAAAACCACATAAAACTTCCAATGCAATTCATGCAGGCCATTCACCTGTATTTTTTTCCCTTCTTATAACCCGCAGCAACACCTGCAAAGAGGAGGAGCTGCCCCTTTTCCCGAGAAAATCCCTGGTTTTCAAGGCCTTGCCCTATTTCTTTCCATAGGCTTTGGGGAATGAGGTTACCGTGCAGCAAGCGCTCAGAACAGCCTCAGCAGGTACGTGGCTGGGCACTAAACTGGGGCTCCAACAGGGATAATTAAACACCAGTTTATCTTTCCTTACTCTTTAAGATCTAGGACTTCAGAACCACCTGCTGAGTGAACATGTAATTAAATCCCCACTGCTGAAGTACACTGGGAATGGCCCAGCAGCTCTGCCTGGTGAAGAGCTCCCAGTTCACTCCAGTTACGTAAACTGAGCTTAAACAGCAGCTCTGAAATCCAGCTAGCAGGGGAATAAAGGTTCAAAAGAGTACCTTGTCACTATTCCTTTGGAAGTAAAACACCTTTTAAGTTGAATAACTCAAATCTGTAGATCACAGAATCCCAGCCTGGTTTGTGTTGGAAGGGAGCTTAAAGCTCACCCAGTTCCAACCCCCTGCCACGGGCAGGGACACCTTCCACTAGGGCAGGTTGCTCCAAGCCCCTGTGTCCAACCTGGCCTTGAACACTGCCAGGGATGGGGCAGCCACAGCTTCTCTGGGCACCCTGTGCCAGCGCCTCAGCACCCTCACAGGGAACAGCTTCTGCCTCAGAGCTCATCTCAGTCTCCCCTCTGGCAGGTTAAAGCCATTCCCCTTGGCCTGTCCCTACAGGCCCTTGTCCAAAGCCCCTCTCCAGGTTTCCTGGAGCCCCTTTAGGCACTGGAGCTGCTCTAAGGTCTCCCCTTCAGGAGCCTTCTCTTCTCCAGGCTGCCCCAGCCCAGCTCTCTCAGCCTGGCTCCAGAGCAGAGCTGCTCCAGCCCTCGCAGCAGCTCCGGGGCCTCCTCTGGCCTCGCTCCAGCAGCTCCACGTCCCTCTTGTGCTGTTGCCCCAGAGCTGGATCAGGACTGCAGGGGGGGTCTCCCCAGAGCGCAGCAGAGGGGCAGGATCCCCTCCCTGACCTGCTGCTCACGCTCCTTTAGATGCCACCCAGGAATAAAACCCAGGAGCTTACTCCTAGCTCTGAAGTCAGCAATTTATTTTCTGAAAATATAGAGTACATGTGTTGGGCAGGAAGGTGGCATCTCTATGGTTGGTTTTGCTCTGTAAAGCTCCTCCCAAGGCTGAGCTGTGCCATTGCCCAGGGCACCGTGCAGTGAGCTGCCACCCAGGGCTCACTGCCTGTTCCTCAGCAGGGTGACCCCGATCAGGCAGCACTGTGCAGCCCCTCTGTCCCACTCCTGACAGTGTGGGACACCACCTCAGCCCTTACCCTGCAGACTCTCAAAGGCCTGCTTCAGGGGGAACAGGCACTGCAAGAGGCAAGCTCTCCCTTCATCCCAGACTGGGTAACCAGGACACTGTGCATGGGGTGGACAGGCTGGAATGAGCCAGAAGGCAGCGAGGGGAAGAGGAGCTGCAAGCAGCATGGAGAGTGGGGGAGAAGAGTTATGATGGCCCCTGGAAGGGTGTGCAAGGAGGGGATGACGCCAGAGCCCCTCACCATCGCCTGGGCTATTGCCCCACTACTACTACGTGCAGCAGGGCTGTTCTGGTGTGAGGTTCCCTGGTTCTCTGGGTGCTGCGAGTGCTCCTGCACGTGCCCCTTTCCCAAGGCTCCTGTGGGAGCCGGGAAGGCTGACGGCTGGTTGGGACTTGAATGCTGGTTATGGGTTTTACTACAGGGCAGATGTGGCTGCTCAGGAGCGGGTTTGTTACGACTTGCAGAACCCAAAACCTCTCCAAGTGCAAGCCAAGAAGCTTGATGCTGGCATTAAAGGTTGTAGCTGGGTGCAGAAATAGGCAACTCTATTCTGAGGGTGCATCGTAGCAATACCAGCTATGTCAGGGTGCAGAAACACGTGTCCCAAAGTCTCTGTAACTGAGGTATTAAATGGCTTTGGTTTTTAATGTTTAGGTCTGCACTGGAAGCATCAGTTGGAGGAATCTCAAAGTACCTTCAGCCAAACCACCCGCCTCTGTACTGGAGCGGGCCTGGAGGGGAGGCAGCATTCGGAGCCTCAGTGAGCACTGACACATGCTCCCCCTGACCCTGCATGTCCTGGCATGCAGCAGTGCCTTTCCACAGCTGGAACGGGATGCAGGTTCCCAAGCTGGCTGGGAGCTCTCCTCTTCCCTGCGCCAAGGTCGAGCATCCCAGTGCAGGCCCGGCTGCTCCTGCACGGGGCGGTTGGGGATCTCCATGCCCCTTCCCCAACACCATTTTCTCTTCCCCATGCAGGTTTTTTGCTCCTGTGAAGTGACCCACAGGGAGGGTGGGAGATGCACAAGGTCCCTCATAGCAGGAAGTGGGAGAAAGGAGCATCCAGAGGATGCCTAGGCCCACCTGAACCCCAAATTGCTCTTAGGTGATGGGCAACACCCATCATCAACCATACAGATTCAAGGGGCTTGAAGGAGGTGCATCGGGTTGGCAGGACAAAGGATTTTATAAAGGACTTGGGAAGCCAGGATGCATATCCAGCATGGAAAAAGAGAAGAAGGGTTGGTGTGAAGGAAGCACGAGGGTGAGTAGCCCTGATCTGTCAGCCTGCCAGACACAGCCCAGCACACACCGATTCCGGCATGCCTATCACATCCACACCTTCAAAGCAAACACTACAAGAGTTATCCAGGCTGATCTTCCAGAAACGGGCACCCGCTGTCCCAGATGTAACCCTAATTAGAGAGCACTGGAACAAGGAGGGCATGTTCGACACTCCTCCTGCTCCAACCGGTTGCTCTGCTTGCAGAGGGAAGCGGCACCTCCAGCACAACAGCCCTTTTGGAGCTCACCGTCCTCTTGCGCCTGTGCAGGGCGAGCCCATCACGGCAAAGCTGCTCCCCAGCCAGCACCCTGCTCTGGTGATGCAGCCAACCGAGTTCTGCCAGCGGTGGGTGCTCCCAAAGGGAAAGCCCCGGCCCCAGCGCGGTGCTGACACCCCGTGGAAACCACGGCGAGATGCCCGCAGAGACACCGCAGCTGAAATCCCTTCCTTCTGCTGCGCTACTCGATACAATGGAAAACACCATGGCTAGCAGGAAACAGCAGAGCCCTGCCCTCAGCGAGGGAACAGCATGGAGTAGTAAAGTGAAACAGGGATTAGAGAGTCTCTCTGATCATTTCTCGCTTTATGGTACTTACAGAATCAACTAGGTTGGAAAAGATCTTTAAGCTCATCAAGTCCACTCATTCCCCAGCAGTGCCAAGGCCACCACCAACCCATGGCACTGAGGCCTCGGCTACACGGGGTGTGAACACTTGCAGGGACAGTGACTTCAGCACTGCCCTGGGCAGCCTGTTCCAGCACCCCATGAAGGAGAGACGAGGTTGTGTGATACCAGCAAGTGAAGCACTCTGAGACACTCATGCACTCTGCAGTGCTGAGCGCTGTATCCACAATGCAAACTTCCCAGGAAAAACAGCGACTGGGATTGCCCACAACCTCCCCCTGGCTCTGGGGGCTGCGAGCAGCTCCCTCGCCCTCCCCTTGCACAGCCCCAGCCAAGGCCTGGGCAGCTTTCAGCAGCGAGGCTGTGGCTGCAGATGTGGCATTGCAGTGGCCAGGGGAAGGTTTCTGCTCCTGCCTCTGCAGCTACTGCAAACCAGACTGCTCATAGCAGCGGTGACAGTGATGGTCCCTGGCTCCTGGCTCCAGAAGGACTGGGGCTTGGAACTCTAAGGTCCCTTCCAACCCAAACCATGCTATGATTCTGTGACTTGATCTTTAAATAGCCATCAGGCAAGATTTACGATCACAGCACAAATACTTCATAGGCTCTAGAAAGTTTGGGTTTGGTAAAAGAAAACAAGATCCTCCCCAGACAAAACCAACTCCTTTGCATTTTCAAGGATCACGCTATTACCACGCACACAGAAAAGCTGCAGTGTTTGCGGGCAGTGTTATGGAGAAGGACATGGATGCTCTGGGATGCACACCCTGCACAGCACCATAGCTGAAGGCATCAGGGAAACTCGGGAGCCCCAGAAAACTCCACTTCTGGTTTGCACAAAGTCATCTGGTCTTTTATATAGCCTGCACAAACACAGGTCTTACATGTGATGCGAGCTGGAAGAAAATATCAAGCGAGGGTTTTACACATGGGAGGTATAAAAGCAAGCTGAAAGCGGGAGCCCTGCACACGTCAGCTCTGTTCAGCTGCCTCTTGCCTGGATTACAGCACACAGCAGCAGATTAGAGGTTATGAAGGAACACAGGTTCTGCCAGTTCCATCCTGCCAATCAAAACTAGGTTGCAGCTACATTTCGTTTTGGAAGTCAGCCTCCATAGAGGGGATTCTGTCAAACCCAACTCACTTGGTAGGAAACGAGTAGTGGGAAAACCTGCTTTTATCTCCCTCTGCGTTTCTTCTGACTTAACTTTTTGTGTCTTTAGTGCAAATAAAAGCCATGAAAACTGACTTCTAGATCAAGGTTACTTTGAAAAACATCTGAGAGTTATCATTTTTAAAGACATCAGCCTGAAGCCATCAGAACAGCCTGTGCTCCCTAACAAACAGCAGCTTCTCCACAGAAGGTACCTGTTTCTCCCCAGTGAGCACTACCCAGCTAACTCACACCAGAAGAGCCATACACAAAGTGCAAAGAGCCATTTGCAAAGAGACTTTTAGTTGTATCAAAATCAGTTCATCTTACAGCATGTAAAGCAGGAGCCGTCCGTGATTAAAGCACCAGAGTGGGAGTCACAAGATCCAGCTTGGCCTCAGGTTATGTGTCCTTCAGCAAATTCCTCAGTCTGAAAGAGAGATAAAGCAGAGGGTGCTGGTGGGAGATGCTCTGTGAGGAGCTGCTTCTCAGCCCACAGCCACTGAGAGGGTGCAAAGTATTTCACCAGCTTCTGGCTACATGGATTTATGGAAGTACCTATTCTAGCAATGGGGTGAACATAGGAAGACTTTACATTCTAAGATGGTCAAACATTAACACAGCAAATACAGCAATGATGAAGACTTGCCTGATGCCCCTTGCTAACTGCTGTAATAAACAAGGAAAAGCCTAGGTTCTGTGGGAGAAGCATTCTCCTAAAATTAGTAGGGTTTCTGCCTCCTAAAATTCAACATGAGGGTGGTCAGACACCTAAAAATGGATGTGGATGAGTGTCAGCAATAGCACTGCTACTAACGCCTTGGAGAGCAGGCAGCAGCCAGCGCTGCCCCAAGCCACACACACACAGCCTGCTGTGCCTGCCATGGAGCCAGTGCTGTCCTTGAGGCCTTTCCCCTCAAAGCTTCCAAGGATTTTGTGCTTATTCTACTCCAGAATGAAATTAAATCACTGGGGTTTGGGACTTGTCCTGCTCCTTTATGTTTTGCAGGAAAGAAAGGAACAAGTGTGTACGGGAAACTCACCTACATAGGCAGCCTCGCAACCTGTCTGGCGTGCCTTGATTTTATCGGTGCAATGATCCTGAAACAGAGCAAAACAGAAGTTGTGAGTACTTGATAGTGCAGGAAAGCCAAAGCTAAGAGGAGGCAGCACCTGTGGCTTAATTCTAGTCCCCAAAACTACAGTATTTTGAGATTGGCCTCAGTGAAAAATCTACCTCAAACATTTCCTATGGCCAGCTCCCCTATTTCACTTCCTGAGGATATCATGGAATGGTTTGGGTTGGAAGGGGGGACTGTAAGGCTCAGCCAGTTCCAGCCCCCTGCCACAGGCAGGGACACCTTCCACTAGAGCAGGTTGCTCCGAGCCCCGTCCAACCTGGCTGGATCACTGCCAGGGCCCCGAACACTTCCACTGCCCGTTTCTGCTATGAAGATGTGCACAGATACATCCATGGGCAGCCAATTCCCTCTGGCACCTCCTAAACGGGAACTAAGTCAACAAGTTTGTGCATCCTTTCTGCACCTCCTCCTCGCTGCCATGGTGGCTCCTCCTGAAGCCCACGCTCCGAGGCAGAGGTTCCACCCAGACCTACAGCAGGTGAGGTTCAGAGGCAGCATCAGAACAGCTACCGGCTTTCAAACCAGTTGAACTACTCAGGGTAGTAGTTCCACGGAGTGCCAGCATAGCTGCCGCTGAGCATTATGTATTGCTTTGTTCTCTGGAGACTCTTGAGCCTCCGTTGATAGATTCCAGCAGCTGGGTTTAAACCACAGGAGACACAAATCTGAGAGCCCTTGTTTCCTATGGAGACCTTTCAGCTCTGTCCCAGACAAAACCAGGACACACACCCAGAAAAAACCCTGGACTCTCATCAGCCCTAAGGAGTACAAGTTCCTGCACCAGATACTGTTCTCTGCTGCAAGATGGCAAATCCAGAGCATGCAATATTTAACACCCTTCTTAAGTTTTCACTGTATAAAACACTATTTAAAACAAGAACTATGCAACAATGACAATTCAATGAGGGCAGCAATTTTCCAAGAGGGTTGGTCATGACTGAGAGTGGAATTGGGCACCTGAAATGTACAGCTGGGCATCAACCAGTGACTGAAGAACACCTGAAAGATCCCAAGGGTTTATTTGCTTAAAAACATCTATAATACAAACACAAACCAAGCTGTCTGCCTTGATACTATGGGTAAAAGAGAAGGTGATAGAAAACATAAGGTGATAAAAAACATAAGCTCCTGTGATAGCTGGGGGGGACTTTATTGTCAAGTAAAGTTGTCTTTCTTTTTACTCACATTGCTTTGCAGCTGCATGAAGTTTAAGGACAGGCACATTCAGTGCAACACACACAAATACCTGTTTCAGGTTCTAAATCCAGCAATTAATAACCTAACGCTGACTGGTAATTGCTATGTTAACCTTTCCTGTCATTTATAACAGCTTTAGATAGTTTTGTGTCCCTGGAGAGACACCCACTGTCAAATACAGTGCAGAACACGGATTAACTGCACAGGGTATTTACTATCCTGGCAGAGCTGTTGGGACACAGATAACTCATTAACGAGGGCACAGCAGGATCCAGGATTGCCACTGACACCTCTTGGAAGGAAACCAAGCATCATTTGCCAGGGGAGAGCTGGCTGCGAGCCCTGGCACCGCTCAGCAACAGGCCCAGTAACACAATGAGCCCCGAGATTCACCAGCCCCGGTACGCGCGAAATGCGGAGCTGGTTCCCGGCACAGCAGATTCCCAAGGGATGGTCCTTAACAAGGCAGAGAGGTGGAAATTTCCCCCTGATAAATCACACGCCATTTCTCGGGATGGAAACAGCGTCACAATTTTAATAGCAGCTGCTAAAGTCATTGTGTGGAGCAGGGAAATAAATTGCATTGGAAAAGAGACTGTGTCACTGCAGCCAGGCCTTGTCCCAGTGCCAAGTTGTGCTTTCCACATACAGGAACACAAATAAACGCAGCCCAGAACCCGCTTTACACAGATGTGACAGCTGTGCTGTGCAAAACATGAGTTCTAATGGGAAAACTTCTGCTTTACTGATCTTTGCTTCTCCCTCCAGTCACATCCCTGAAAATTGTTAAGAAACAGCAAGAACAACGTTAATCTTTTGACTTCTGGCTCCTGATGGAGTCAAAACACAGAATCAGACAGAATATTTGGGTTAGGAAGAGACCTTCGAAGGTCATCTAGTCCTACCCCATCTGTACAAGCATCTAACAAATAAATACAGCTCATAGGGGCCACTTTCACCCTGGAGCCATAAGGACTCAATATTCCTGCCTAATCCAAGCTCCTATCAGATTAGTCATAAAACCCACAAAGCCAACGTTACAAGGATAGTTTGAGGCTGGTGTCATGCACTCCCTCTGTGCTGCAGAGCTGGGGTGTAAGTGTGCAGAGGTCAACACATCCTTGGGAAGGAATAAATCAGGGAAGGGCACATGGGACAGAAGAGATGAGGGAATGCCACTGCCAAATGGGTCTGAGACAGCATCCCGAGCCTAGGCCCTCCTGCACCGTGGGCCCTGGCAGCCAGCTCCAGCTGCAGCATCCCTGTTTGCAGGATGAATCCCTTGCAAGTTTTACACTAAGGCAAACCAAATTCAGCTGGGAAGATGATGGTCCATCTCCCAAAACTGTCAGTGACACTTTGTGCTTATCCCAGTTCCGAGCTTTGACCAAAAAGCCTGACTTTTTGGGGAGTGGAAAATGTGTTTTGGGATCTACTCAAACTTATTCACAGCAACGAACAACAAAACAGTATTCAATACCTAAAGGGGCTCCAAGAAACCTGGAGAGGGGCTTTGGACAAAGGCCTGTAGGGACAGGCCAAGGGGAATGGCTTTAACCTGCCAGAGGGGAGATTGAGATGAGCTCTGAGGCAGAAGCTCTTCCCTGTGAGGGTGCTGAGGCGCTGGCACAGGGTGCCCAGAGAAGCTGTGGCTGCCCCATCCCTGGCAGTGTTCAAGGCCAGGTTGGACACAGGGGCTTGGAGCAACCTGCTCTAGTGGAAGGTGTCCCTGCCCGTGGCAGGGGGTTGGGACTGGATGAGCTTTAAAGGCCCTTCCAACCCAAACCAGGCTGGGATTCTGTGATTTTACTTACAAAGAGCACCAGCATTGTTAGGGCAGTGACCCTGGTGGCTTAACGCTCCAGACGGCTGCAGAGCCTCACAGCCTTGGTTGGAGAACATAACAACCCGTCGAAGCACAAAGAGTTCTTACAAGATGATGATGATGCAGGAAAACAAGACTGGCTGAAAGATCAAGGCTTTTTGTTAACAAAAATAACTCCCTTCCACTTAATCTCTCAGAAGTGAGACTTTGTTGCTTCACTTGCTTAACATCCTCCTTCTTCAAACCAACAGACCCTTCTCCCAGTGAATGAAGTTGGAGATGCTTTTGGAATTGTGTTGTTTCAGACACAGAAAGCTGTTTTCAGCCTCCTGGGCTTTTCCAGGACTGTCACACGAGTTCAGATCCCTGTTTCACACTGGTTTACATTCCCCTCGAGTACTTCCTACAACAGCACAGCTTTCCAGAGAGGACAACTTCTTGCCATGGTGTTTAAGAAGGACAACTGATGAGAGAAATCAGCAAGGGGGAGGAGGATCATTAACAGAAGATTTTGAAAACACATGTAAAGCTGCCCCATACTGCAGCATGAATCCTTTACAAGAACTTTGTTTTCCTAACACAAACTCTAATGAACAGCCCTGGGACTGAATTTCTTTCATGTCACTGTGATATGGCAGCAGGCAAGAAATAGTGTAAATGCCTTTGGTATCTGCTGGAGTTTGGTTTTAAAAACAGAAAGGAAATTCTCCATTGGAAGTACTCTGGCTGTTCAGCAGGATGATTAATGACATGGCAAAGAACCCTCTTCTCTTTTATTAACTGAAAAGGTATACACGGATACACTGAGTTCAAACTGCACCAGTCACTGCGAAGATTGAAGCCCAAAGACGTAACACCAGAGACCAGGAATCTAAACATATCCATTAGGACAGACAGCTCAGGAAAGGCCCCTCCAGAGACAGACTTCCTACATGACAACCAATTTTAAATGAAAACTTAAATCTATAAACAGTTAGAATGCCTGTTTCTGTCAAATAAACCATCTCTGCTGCAGGGCCACCTTTACATCCTTCCACAGCAATCGAGTCCCCGCTTGCAGCTCTTCCCAACCCTTCCTGCTCCGCAAGCCAGACCCACAGCACAGCTTTCATAACCATAGGGGTTTCTCCTGGTTCTCAGCCCATGCTTTTCCCTTTCCAATGATACTGGAGCTCAGGCTCAGGGGAGACCTTACAATAGTCTTCCAATACCTAAAGGGGGTGACAAGAGACCTGGAGAGGGGCTTTGGACAAGGAATGGAGGGACAGGCCAAGGGGAATGGCTTTAACCTGCCAGAGGGGAGATTGAGATGAGCTCTGAGGCAGAAGCTCTTCCCTGTGAGGGTGCTGAGGCGCTGGCACAGGGTGCCCAGAGAAGCTGTGGCTGCCCCATCCCTGGCAGTGTTCAAGGCCAGGTTGGACACAGGGGCTTGCAGCAACCTGCTCTAGTGGAAGGTGCCCCTGCCCGTGGCAGGGAGTTGGAGCTGGATGGGCTTTAAGGGCCCTTCCAACCCAAACCAGACTGGGATTCTATGATTCTATATCCACCAGTCCCTCATGAGATGATCCCACACCTCCTCTTATGCTTCCCACTACAAGGGTGGCGCTGGGTCCCCTGGCATCATCGTATCATGATGGAAACTGGGAAGGGGTTTTTCTTGCTCTCCTCAACTTAAAGCACCAGAAGACCTTTTCTCTTCCCCATGGTTAATCCTACACCCCCACTATGAATGATACAGCAAGCCGGGTCCCTGCTTTGAGCTGAGCTGACTAAACAAGAGGAGATGACCCCACGCTGATGCTCAAGCCCCAGTGATCCCACAGGAGCCAACATGGTACCAGCCCTCGTGCGTGGGCTCGGGATCTGTGGCATCCCAGAGGCTGCATCCCACAGCCATCAGCTGCTGCAGAACAAACAACCCTTCCAACACACTTGGTTTCTTGTTTTACTCTGCAGCCCCATCACATGCCAAGACGCTGATACGGATACAGGAAGCTGAGTATAAACACATTGCCTGTTTGACCAAATACTTGAAGGAACATGACTAAAAATACACAGTCAGTGGTGTCTCTGAGCATCACAAGCTGTGAACCCACTCCAACACCAGCAGGGCCCCCAGGCACCAAAGAGCTCACAGAAGTGGGGTACACCATACCCCAGGTCTCCGGTTTAAGGACCTCCTCATCCCCACGGACACCCGGCTGGAAGGGCTGAGCTGCTCTGCAGTGTTGAGCTCTACGTCACAGTGAATGGGAATGAAAGCTGGATCCCCCCCACGCTGCCTCTCTGGGGCATGGATGTACCCCCATTGTGCTCCCACCTCCCCTGGGCACCCCCACCTCCAAAAAACCCCATAGAGAATCCTAACTCAGTCACTGTGAGGACTTCTGTCACTCCTCTGCTCTTCTGCTCCTCTCATTAATCCGTGCAAAATACAGAGTGAAAACTTTTTGCTCACACCATTAGGATTTCCTCTCCTCCCTCCCTTCTGCCTTACTCGATAGGTTATTGCTCAGAGCAGGAGATGTGATTTGAGGAGAGACCACAACGCTGAACACAGGGGGCACACTCAGGTTCTGAAACTCCAGGTTCCCTCTAGTTCTGAAGCTGGACAGCGAGGTCTAGTTGTGCAATATTGCAAAATTCAGAAAATAGCTGCACGATTCCAGCAGTGATTAATGTGGAGCAAATCCCTAGAGTCCCCAAACATCTGCAGCTTCCATTTCCCAAGAAACAACGAGTCCACGACCTCTTTCAGGATCTGGGGAACTTGCTTTCTGCTTCCATTACAGCTAATGCAAAGTTTCCCTGCTGATTCCTACCTCTGCACAAGGGCTTTTCTGCGCTAGAAGACACGACCCATGAGCCCTGCCCACTCCTGTAGCTTTTTGTAAGCTCAGATGAACTTGCAGCAATACAATCCTCCTGGGAATGCTGCTCCATAGCTCAGCCAAGGCTGTGGTGGTGTTTCCCATGCACACTGCTTGGGAAGTACTCCTCTCCATCCCCATGGAGCCAGCTCCTGCAGTAATCTGTGCTCTGGCACTGGGGACAAAGTGAAAGGGCCGAGGGTGAGGATTTAGGGGGCTGTGCCATGAACTTCTGGAGCAATTTGAATTGCATTTTGCAACAGAGCCTCATCAAAGGGTGATGCATTGGGGATTGGGAAGCTTTGGGAAGGAAGCACATTCCCACACCGCAGAGCTGTCGTGTTTAGCATCTTCTACAACAGACTCAGCGTTCCAGCAGGGAACTCCATCTCTCCAGCACTTGCAGGGATCATGGAGCCATCACCACGCTGCTGCCTGCATCCCAGACCTTGCTGTAGAGAACCTCTCATGAGCCTGGCTCGAATGTACCGAGTCTTTTGGGAACAGAGCTTGAAAAATTAAGAACTTAACAGTATTCATTTTAAAAGTTACTATATACAGAGAAACATGTATTTGAAGCAAAAGAAGCATCTGAAGCCTTCAGCACAACTCAATACTTGCATTAAGTATAATGCCAGCAAGATCAGAGCTGGTGGCAGTGGTTCTGCTGTTTGGAAACCCTTAGAAGCTTCTCCAAACATCAGGAGAGCTTCAGCTCTAAATGGTGTTTGTCCCCTCACCCCACTGAGTACCAAAGCAGCCCTAGACCCCATCCACTGCTCTCCTCCAGACTTTATTTGCTGCTCTAGTGCTTGATTAAAGATACCCTGCATGAGTGCAACGGGCTCAACACGAGGATGAAATATGGGATTGAGAAGTCATTAACTGCATCCTAATCCCTCAATCCCATTTAGTGGCACTGGAGTAGCATAAATCACTACTGCTGTCCGGCGCTCGCTACTTACTCACTGAATTTCATTTCTAAACCAATTTACAACCAAGATAAATGCAAACCAGTAACTTGTCACTGATGCCATTAGCTCCAAGTCCATAAAAATGCCAGCTAATGGGCTGATAAATTCCTGGGAATTCAATTTGATACACTGTACTAATCAAATTGTTTCCTTGATCGTCAGAACTAACGAGGCACAGCTTCCTACATGCCCAGCCTGGCTTCCTGAGCCCTCCCCGGCCTGGGGATAACCCCTGCGTCCATCTCCATCATTTTGCTGTGACAAAACCTCCCTCCGGGTTGGAGCCACACATCAACGTGGGTCTTGTTTCCCTTCCTCAAGCAGTGATGAGACCCCAGTGTCCCCCACACAGACCTGCAGTGGGTCAGTGCTAGCAAGGGGAGATGGAGATGGATGGAGCAGCCCGGTGTGGGTCCTTCTTCCCAACAGCACTGCGCTAAGAACACAAAATACACCCCAAATCCTTCTTTTTTTTGGGGGGGGGAAAGAGTAAAGGATTTAAGCTTGGAAAAGAATATTGCAATTTGAAAGTGATTAAAGTGAACTTATTGCAGCAACAGGGTGTGTGATCCCAGCCCCGACACGAAACCTCCCCGAATAATGACGCTCACCACTAATTAAACTGCTTCCCACACTCATCCCACAGCTCCTCGCACATGGGAAAGCGACCTCCGCCAGCCAGAGCCGCCAGGACCACGGGAAGCCCGCGGCCTGGAAGGGTGGGAATGTTGAAGCACTGGGAATGTTAGAACACTGGGAATGTTAAAGCACCAGGAATGTTAAAACACAAACTTTAAGTGATTTATCCAAAGGCTGCGGCTCTGCACTTTGTGTTCCCGGCCCCGTGTATCCATCCCATTGGATAGAGCGGGAATGCCGCTTGCTGCTGCACAGACCATTCCTCAAGGGAAAGGTTTATTTAACTGTTGTTTTTAAGGAATTAAGCACATTTTGTCCCCTTTCCGGAGCCGCGCACAACTTCTTGAACCACAGCGAAGCTCCGCACTGAGCCTCTTCCCTCAACTTCTCCTCAGGAAAACCGAGAAATGAAACAAAAAACACCACAAAATAACCCAAAAATACCCCAGAAATGCCCAGGCCCCGCCGGGCCCAGCAACGCCCGCGGCCCAACCCGGGGAGGGGCAGCGAAGAGCGAGGCCTCCCGCCGCCCCATAGAGGACCGAGCGGCCTGCCCGCGCCACAGAGCCCCCGGCCCGGGGCCCGCTTCCCGCCCAGGCCCGGCCCCAACTCACCGCCCGCAGCCGCCGTCCTCCGCCCGCAGCGCGTCTCCACGGGCGACCGGAGACGGAGGCTTGGCCCCGCCCACCGACAGTGCTAGCCCCGCCCACCGACACCGCTAGCCCCGCCCATCTCCGCGCAAGGCCCCGCCCCGCCGGTGGGCGGGGCGGGGCCTTGCGCGGAGATGGGCGGGGCCAGCCGAGTGGGCGGGGCTACGCGTCTCCCTTTGGAGGCGCTTCCCATGACCCGGCTTGAGCCCCCCATGTGCTGCGCTCTGGGGAGACCCCCCCTGCAGTCCTGATCCAGCTCTGGGGCAACAGCACAAGAGGGACGTGGAGCTGCTGGAGCGAGGCCAGAGGAGGCCCCGGAGCTGCTGCGAGGGCTGGAGCAGCTCTGCTCTGGAGCCAGGCTGAGAGAGCTGGGCTGGGGCAGCCTGGAGAAGAGAAGGCTCCTGAAGGGGAGACCTTAGAGCAGCTCCAGGGCCTAAAGGGGCTCCAGGAAACCTGGAGAGGGGCTTTGGACAAGGGCCTGGAGGGACAGGCCAAGGGGAATGGCTTTAACCTGCCAGAGCGGAGACTGAGATGAGCTCTGAGGCAGAAGCTCTTCCCTGTGAGGGTGCTGAGGCGCTGGCACAGGGTGCCCAGAGAAGCTGTGGCTGCCCCATCCCTGGCAGTGTTCAAGGCCAGGTTGGACACAGGGGCTTGGAGCAACCTGCTCTAGTGGAAGGTGTCCCTGCCCGTGGCAGGGGGCTGGAACTGGAGGAGCTTTAAGCTCCCTTCCAAACCATTCTAGGATTCCCAAACCCCATCACCCACCAAGTCCCATAGAGACCTGCAGGTGACTGATGTGCAAAGTGCCTCTTCCAGATCCACAGGAGATTGCACAACCAAATCCAGTCTCTCCTGCTCCAAAGGCTGGATTCAGACCTGCCAATGCTGTTTCTGAAGGGAATGCGATGGGAGCAGTGTGTGTCCCGGGGCATGGCGCACACCCAGCCTGCAGGCTGTGAGGGCAGAGCATCCCAGGTGCCGGACCAGGACCACCCCTGTGCCCCCGCACCAGGGATGAGCTGGGCATTCTACAGGATTTGCCGGAGCATGGGGAGGAGCAGGCGTGGCCTCTGCAAAGACTCGTCTGCTGCCCGGACAGGCCTGACGTGCCTCTGCTTGTGGGGCCGAGTGCTTCGATGCTGTGAATTGCTCAGGAATACATTTGTCTTTGGAGCAGAAGAGGGCATTGATTAATGCTTAAATACCTGTGGCTGCCTGAGAGCCTGCAGGAGCACTCCTTAGAGCAGGTTAAGTTTGGTCTCGGTCTTGGTTTTATGCCAGATCCATGCTATTAAACTCCAGGAGGACACAGGGACATTTGGAGTTAGGCATTAGGAAGCTCTTCCCTGTGAGGGTGCTGAGGCGCTGGCACAGGGTGCCCAGAGAAGCTGTGGCTGCCCCATCCCTGGCAGTGTTCAAGGCCAGGTTGGACACAGGGGCTTGGAGCAACCTGCTCTAGTGGAAGGTGTCCCTGCCCGTGGCAGGGGTTGGAGCTGGATGAGCTTTAAGCTCCTTTCCAACACAAACCAGGCTGGGATTCTGGTTTGCTACTTTTCATGGATCTTCTCCTGCATTACAGCTGGTAACACTTCAGAGCTGTGAAGTTTTGGATGCTCAGAAGGACACTGTCATGTGTTATGGCCCAGCGCCAAATGAAAACCAAACCCAAAACCCTTAGGAAAACTGTGAAAAGAGAACGAATTCCTCGTAATTCCTATTTAAAGAGCTGCCAGTTTCCCAAGCATCGCAGCCAGGCAGGCCCCGGGAAGCGATGCCCTCTCGTGGGGTAAAGCAGCAGCTACACACTAATTCAGTTCTAATCATGAGCTTCATTAATTAACCAGGGTGTGTCTTCATAGCACTGGCCTATGTACTGGGCACACCGGGTGCACTGGAGCACACTGGGAGGGCACTGGAACATGCACTGGCCATGTTGTTTGTCAAAAGTCCTCCCTGGAATGAGTTCTTCAGATCTGCAGTGACACAAGCACAGTTTTTCCTTTCTTCTCCAGACACAAATATATATATATATATATAAAAATGTTAATTATTATTATTATTATTAGCATGTATTTGAAGACTGTATTAAGCCTAGATCAGAGCATCCACACTACTGAAGAGTCTTTGCTTTACGACCCTACCTGCTTCCTACCAACCAGAAGGACCTGGAGAGATATGGGGAGATGAAAGAGCTTTCCCAAGGACACAACAGAGCAGTGACCAGAACTGGCTCGACTAAAACCATGGAAAATCTTCTCTGCTCCCCCTCAGCCCATCGTCCTGCTGTCTTCACCTCACTGTGAGGAAGGTGACACAAAGCAACTGTTTGGTTTCACAGCTTGCTTTTCACACATCTTCCACCTGTATTTCAACCTTGGCTATTGCAAAATCAGTTTTGTTATTTGATTCTTTGATTTAGCTGCTCTTAATCCCACAGCACAGCGTGAGCATTGCTGTGAATGAGAGGTGTTAGCAGCAGCCCACGCCTGTGGGATTTGGAGGGGTACTCAGGGTGCAATCCCATCCACTGCCATCATTTATCTTTGCTGGACTCTCATAATTTCCTGTGTAATGAGGTTTAGAGTTCAGCCAAGGGACACACTGCAGTAATATAAACCTGGAAGACAAGAGATCTGCTCTCAGCATGCACTTTGGCCATATCTCTTCAGCATTTAACACTGCTGCTCCATTCTGCCTCAGATGCTCTATAGCCCATCCCAGGGCTGGCAGAGGACGTGCTGCAGCTCTAATGCATCACCAGCCAGGCATCACCTGCATCCTGCCCCAGTGAGGTGGGGTGGGCTTCGCTGAATGAGCAATGAGTGTGTATCTCCCAAATAATCCAGTTCCAGGGGTGAGGATATCACTTTTTCCATGCCGGGGAATGAGACACAGCAACTAATGCAGCAGAGAGGCAGCAGAGCTCAAAAACATAGAATCTTATAACCATGGAATGGTTTGTGTTGGAAGGGAGCTTAAAGCTCATCCAGTTCCAACCCCCTGCCATGGGCAGGGACACCTTCCACTAGAGCAGGTTGCTCCAAGCCCCTGTGTCCAACCTGGCCTTGAACACTGCCAGATTTATAGTTACCAAAAGGTACTTTACAAACAAACCAGATGTGCACAGCCAGCAGTCAAGAAGGGTTTTCTCTAGAGCAGAGGAATAATCAAATTCCACATAGAGATGCAGGGAAGGAGAACCGGAGGTGCAGGAGACAGCACGGTGTCATTTACAGGGCAGCCATCCCTCCATGCAGGGCTTGGAACCAGCACTGTGGCCACGGTCCCTGGCCAGGGGGTTCAGCCCACGGGGAGGGGGCACCAGCACCTCTGATGCTGGTGGAAAAGGGCCAGAGAGGTCCCCCAGTGCCTTGAGGCAGCAGAAAAAGGATAAAGGGGTGAGAGCTACTGGCTCCAACCATCAGCAGAAAGGAAACCAGAGCCCAGCACCCTGGCTTGGCTCCCTCTGCTTGCCCACCCATGTGCCAAGGAGCCAGCCCCAGCAATATGGTCTGACCCTCCCCCAGATGGTTATTTTGCCTTCTATTTGTCATGCATTTCTTTCACAAGTGAAGGGTATCTCATTTAAATCCCCATCACTGGGCTGATGGATGCAGCCTTCCCTGGCAAAGGCTGCCCAAGAGGAGCACGTGTGATAAGTGACCCTGTCCTGTAAGAGAACCGCACTGGTTTATGCTGTGTGTGTTACAAGAGCAACTGGCACCACACCAGAGACTGAGAACATGCGACGGCCCAAAGTTGCCTGACAGGGCTGTAACCTTCCCATGCTCCGTGTAACAGAAATGCTCCAGTGATTCAATAGCAGCATCACATGTAAAGACAGTGCAGAGCTGAGGTTTCCCCTGGCATTCACAATTTGATAGAACAGCTGAATACATTTCAAACTGCACAGCCTTTAAGGGTGTATTTCACACAGACACACTGCAGAGATGGCTCTGGGCTGGCTGCTTCTTTCCCCATTCCACGGGCTGAATCCAGGAGGAATCACAACCCTGCCCAGGCTCCTGCTGGATACCCCCGGGCAGGGCTGTGCCAGGCAGCACCCTGGGCCGTGCTAAGGCAGCTTTGAGCAGTAATAAATGCAACAAAACACATTAAACACCAAATACCCTTCTGTTGGGCATGACTCACGTTACGGACAAACACCAGCCACGCTTCAGCATCCTCTTTCCTCTGTGTAAAGGCTATTTTATCACCTAAAAAAGAACCCAACAAATCCAACCCCTGCGGGAAAGAGTAATTTCTTACAATCAATAGAAATATTTTCCACTTTTGAGCCACATCCTGACTAATCTTCCCAGATAATCAAGAAATGAGCCAATCTCCCCGTTCCAGCTTGGCCAGATGGTGAAGCATCTGACAGCAGAAATAGCTGACACAATTTGAGCACAAACATCCCCTTGTTTATTCATTTTCTTTCCCTTTCCTTTTTGTGGGCTTTACTTCACAGCAATGACACGTCAGGACTGCACAGGGAGAGACCTACGTCTTGCAGCTCCAGTGTGCTGCTCCTCGCAGGTGGAGGGAGGATATTCGGCAACTCCTTCACATCCATATTAATCTCAGCAGGTCTGTATGGTCCTGGATAGGGCTGAGCATTTTCCAGAGGTAGGTTTTATCTGCTGGATGGGCTCTGCTCCATCTCCTGCCCGCCTGGGATGCTCCAAGGCAGAGGCAGCAGTGATGCAGCCAAGAGCCATGTGCTCCACAGCAGCAGGATGTGGGCAGCCAGCACCAGCTGAAGAAGCCTTTATATCGCTCGCTTCTCAGACAAGAGACTTTGGTCTTGGTCCAGGGACTCCACCTGACAGATGGATTTTTCCCTCCAAAGAGGGATTTTCGCTGCCTGGGTGGGAGCTGCTTGTCCCTCGCCGACCGGGAGCATGCGGGCAGCCTGAGGCAGATAATGGGATGCAGGGGTTCATAGACTCACAGAATCCCAGCTTGGTTTGGGTCATCCAGTTCCAACCCCTGCCATGGGCAGGGACACCTTCCACTAGAGCAGGTTGCTCCAAGCCCCTGTGTCCAACCTGGCCTTGAACACTGCCAGGGATGGGGCAGCCACAGCTTCTCTGGGAAAAGTCTGTGCCAGCGCCTCAGCACCCTCACAGGGAAGAGCTTCTGCCTCAGAGCTCATCTCAGTCTCCCCTCTGGCAGGTTAAAGCCATTCCCCTTGGCCTGTCCCTACAGGCCCTTGCCCAAAGCCCCTCTCCAGGTTTCCTGGAGCCCCTTTAGGCACTGGAGCTGCTCTAAGGTCTCCCCTTCAGGAGCCTTCTCTTCTCCAGGCTGCCCCAGCCCAGCTCTTTCAGCCTGGCTCCAGAGCAGAGCTGCTCCAGCCCTCGCAGCAGCTCCGGGGCCTCCTCTGGGTTGGAGGAAACCATGTAGGAACAAAGCAAAAACCACAATGTAGGAGAGAAGAGTCTTCACATCTCCATCCTGAGATATTTTTAGCTGAAAGGCACAAATGCATCACTGAGATATAAAAAGAAAGCTCCCACTGCTCCCCGTGATGAAGACTTCGGTGCGGTGCTCTGCCTGCTGCCCACCCCAGTCAGACACTCACTCACCCTACAGTGGGATGGGAGCAGGGACTCTCAGGGGGGTGGAAAGGAACCCAGTTAGGAAAGGAACAGCCTGTGCTCACCTGCCTGCCCACACGGCATGATAGCACAGCTCTCTGTACGGGGGCAGGCAATCCTCGTGGTGTGGGAAGAGCAATAGACACCTTGCATTTACACACAGGCACAATGCAGCATATGTGGATAAGCTTTTCAGCTTGGAATAAAACAGTAGAATTACACAGAAAAAATCTGTCAGATATAACCGATTTCCTCTTACCGTTGCCTGGTTGGAAAAACAGGATGGGTTTGTAAAAGGGGAGGCCTCATCAAGACACATCTGTGCCCATGCTGTCGTTCTGGGTAAAAAGGACCAACCTTTTCTGTTCTCCAAGGGGAGAAACAGGCTTTGATTTCTGCTGGCCAGCTCTCACCATCAGGCTGTGCTGTCGAGGATGTGATCACACCATGGTGCGGTGTCACACCACTGCATATCCTGCACATGTCCTATCCCCTCTACCATGTCAAATGGGCTACAGGAGGTACCGGGGCACCTACAGCTTCTGCTGCAGGCTCAGCCCCAGGAGACACGGGCTGGGTAAATCCCAGCCTGGTTTGTGGTGGAAGAGAGCTTAAAGCTCACCCAGTTCCAACCCCCTGCCACGGCAGGGACACCTTCCACTAGAGCAGGTTGCCCCAAGCCCCTGTGTCTAACCTGGCCTTGATTTGCTGCTCTTTGTTCTTTTCAGGTTTCCAGCAAGCCTGAAAATGAGAGGGAGATTGTGTTTTCCTGGTTTAGCATGGAACCAGAGCCTTCCAACCCAACCATCCCTACATGCTCTGCAACCCTTCTGTTGCCCTCCGTCCTTAGCTGGTAGAAAGGATGCACATGGGGGGCCCACCGTGGCCCAGCGCTTCTCAGCAGCTCGTGCTGAGAACTAGATGAAGTCAGATAGGATTGGAACTGGACGATCTTTAAGGTCCCTTCCAACACAAACCACTTTATGATTCTGTGAAATCAGACCAGATGAAGCAGCTCAAGCCAGACCCTACGCCTGCTGCTGTGCCCAGCTGTGCCAGCAAGGCTCCCATGGGCCATGGGACACTGTGACCTCCTGCAGAAGAGAAGCAACCATGCCAAGGCAGTGCTGGCGCTGGATCTCTCCATCCTTTCTCTGCTCTTCCTGTCCTTTCCCATTATTAGATGTCTGCTCAAAGGGGAGGGCAAAAGGAAACAATTAGGGGCAGCAGCGCCAGCCTGACATGCAGCAATATCCATTAAGTGGGAGGCTGCTCTGCTGCCATTAGCTTTGAGCCGCCTTTAGCATTTTCATTAGCTCTGGGATGCTTTTGATGTACTTAATTTACGCCACAGAAACCGTAGATGATGGCAGCCGATGATTAAGATGTGCTTTCGCTCTTGTAGAGTGCGCCGAGTACCTTGTAGCTACAGACCATGCATATCAAGAGATATGGCTTATTATTCAGAGCTGTTACATTAATCATGTGCCTGCTTTGCTCTGGGAAGAGGAATTAGAATATAGCAATATTCTGTCTGCTTGTTTTTAAAATACATGTGTGGGTGGACACTGCAGCTACTGCTCACATCTCTCTCTTCCAAGTGGCAGCATTGCTGTTTGTGATTCTCCTCCCTGGTATTTTCTCCTGACACTCATTTGGTTGGCCAGAGCCAGGAAGGAAGCTGCCTCCAGCCAGTCGATGAGTGCTGCATGGAAATAATAAATAGTGCTAATTGAGGAACGTTTGAATTTCAGGGCTGCAGAGAGGAAACCTTGGAACAGCTTTAAAATGAACAGTGCTGTAGTATTTTTCCTCCAGCAAAGAGACAGAAAGCCCCTCAGGGCTATTATCTTTGCCCATTAAAATACGATTTGACACCTTCTCGTCTGAATATTGCTGATCAAGTTCTCATAAATGCATTGCAATGCTGCTTCTGAGCATTAATTTAAGAGCTCTACAGTAGCAGGAAGCAAGGAACTGTTTCTTAAGAGCAAAAGTTGAGTCAAGCTTTAAAGCAAGCTTGAGATGCTGAAACACGGATCTAAGGAAACCTGTGTTAAGGCTCCACTCTGTCCTTGTTGCTTCCAACTTAAAGCAGCTGCTTGGTGGAGAAACTGAATGGCAGGGTTACATTGCTGCTGGGAATACATACCTAGCTGGTCAAAGCTAGGAACTGCCAGTCCTCACCAAGGCCTGAGAGAGAAGGGAAGTGTGCCTGCAGTGCCTCAGCCCGCACCCAGCTACCAACACATCTCACAATTCACTCAGGAGGTTGCACAGAGAATTTTTAGTCAACTGTGTTCACCTCGTGATCCTGGAAAGACGTTCTGGAGGCATCAACAGCAACCCAACAGGTTGTGTCAGTGTCTTCTGTGACCCTGTCTCCTCACATCTGAACTCGTGAAGAACATTGCAGAAAAACAGCGAGTTCTGGGATTGAATGAAGGGGAGGAAAAAAGAGACAAACAATGTAAGGTGAGAACTAGCGAGTTACCATTCTGCATGCCACATATGAACAGAGTGTCAAGGATGTCTCCAAGCTGAGGAGTTTACAGGATGCATAAATAGCTCCATAAAAACCATGTTGCTGCTGCCTCATGAAGAAGCATGCTGTGGGCAAACTGCAGTTAAGGACCAAGCCTGCCATGAAACACAAGAGCCAGCTCGACCAGGCTGCAGAGCTGCTTGTTTACTGCAGAGGAATGATTTTACCTGAGTGTCTCTCATTGGAGTATCTTCTGCTTTAAGAACACCCCACGCAGGTCTATTCACTTTATCAAAGTGCACTTACTCAAATAAGGCTAAAGCATTTACTTCCAACATATACTCCTCACACTACAAAACACCTTAATGCTTAAAATCATTCCTTTAACTCAAAGTGCTCCTCCACGAGAAATAAAGCTTGAGCATGTGTACAGTAAACTCCCCAAACACCATCTGCAAGAGGTGTTTCATTGTTTGAGCCAAAACTTACCCATCACTCCCCAAAAACAATGGATCTTCAGCTATTCTCCAGTGAGTCCAAGGGCTGCAATTCTACAGCTACAACATCGCTCTGGAGTAACAACATTATTAAAGACTGCTGGTTGTAAGAGCACAACAGGAACGATGCCACCACCAGTCCCAAACCCACCAGATCCAGGTGAGGTGGCAGATCCCAATAGCAGGTTTATGAACTAACATTCATTTCCAAGGGGAATGTGGCCACTGTTTTGTAATGATTAAGGATCATCCCAAGCAATATGGTATTTCTCACTCGAACTATAGCAGTTCTCCACATAGCTCCCTGGAAGACTCTGAAGATATTGCCCCGTGATATAGATCTGTGTGGAATTTCTGATAGCCAACATCTTGACAGGCACCAGTTCAATTAAACCAAATTTCCCTCCTTATAAGCATGAGAGATTACGCACAAAAATCAGACAGCTCAGCTTATATGGAAACAAATTAGACAATTTATTTCTTACTACAGATGTAATTTACAATACAAGTGATGTAGCACACCCCAAATACAGGTTATTTACACGGCATGAAAGGCAGCCACCCCAGGCATCGTGTGCTCCCAGGCTGGGACCACCACCATCCTGCACCACCAGGAGCCCCCCAGCATCTCCAGCCCAACACCCCCATCGCCCAAGTGAGCCTGTGGGACCCCCTCTCACAGGCACCACAGGCAGCCTGGGGAATCTGCCCGGGATTCTCTGGGGCACAGGCAGGACTGAGCCCATTTTCATGGAATCCCAGCCTGGTTTAGGTTGGAAGAGACGTTAAAGCTCATCCAGTTCCATGGGCAGGGACACCTTCCACTAGAGCAGGTTGCTCCAAGCCCCTGTGTCCAACCTGGCCTTGAACACTGCCAGGGATGGGGCAGCCACAGCTTCTCTGGGCACCCTGTGCCAGCGCCTCAGCACCCTCACAGGGAAGAGCTTCTGCCTCAGAGCTCATCTCAGTCTCTCCTCTGGCAGGTTAAGTTTTGTCTGTAGTAGTTGTTCCCTGCACTCTGCCAAGCCCCAATCCTCAGTGATCTCCACATCACATCCAGGGAAAACACCGCAGTGATGATGAGATGTTACAGAACACCTCGTCTGTGTGAATAATTACAGATACAGGCTGCCCTGCCTTTGCACAGGCAGCTCTGTGAAGGCAGTGGGAGTTGTAGAGACGTTAGTAGGTCTCATGACATTTTAAAAAGGCTTAAATATAAAATGTCTTATTGGGGTTTCAAAGACTGGAATGGAACTGAAATAGTCTTTGCAATAACAATTGCCAGATGCTAAAAACAACCTGTAGAGAAGCATTGCGTGTTTGGATGTGAAAGAACAAAGAGATCAAGATCCATGCACAAAGTTAGAGAGCAAAAAGCAAGAGTTCTTTTCAAGCAAAGCCCTTATGGATGCTTCTGCAGCTGCCCTTCAGCTCAACTCACCCCTGACCACAGCAGAAGGGAAGGCTACACGCAGCAGTGGCACAGAGGGCTGCACCAGTAACCACCACAGGTCCAGCACGGGAAGCTTGTGGGATATCATCTCCAGTACAATCAGGTGTAAAGCCTTTGTATCAGCGTGGCAAATGGGCACTGTTGCTTTGGTGAGTAACATCTCAGTCAGCACCAAACACTTATGCAGAACTTGAGTTTCTGAAATCACGAAGAGGGAGATGCCCTGTGGAATCAAACAGCATGAGAGCTGTACCTGGGGCAAACTCCTCTGGCACACACAGAGCCAACTGGGCCCTCATGGTTGGGTAGGAACAGCCCAAGGAGATGAAAAACCACTCGTGGACAGACACGAGGAGGACAGACAGGAGGAGACAATGGGGCATGAGGAGCCAGCATGGATTCTAAGAGTTGTTCAAATATGTGAGATATCAACATGGAGACAAGCTTCATGGCTTTGTGTGTTAGTCTGCAACACACGAGCAAATGATGGCTGAGAGACAAGACCCTTCTCAAGCATCTTACACACAAACCCAGCACTTAGTTATTACTAGGCACTAATGCTTTCAAACTAAGAAAGGGTATGTACTTTCCAGCATCTCCTGCTCCATATTTTGCTCAACAATAAAATCATTTCACTACAAAAGTGCTATAAAAAGAAGCAATTCCTCTCTTCCGTGTGTCTTGCATCAAGACTACGTTGCTGTGTAAAAATCAAATCTACAGTGCAGTAGTGAGGTCCTTACAGCCTGCTGCGCGGAGCAATACACACACAAAGTAGGAGATCTCCAGCACAGGCTCATAGCAAGTACTTGCACTTGAAATCTTTCTCAACCATGCACTGCAGATGAGGCTCATCATGCTTGTCTCTTGTTTAGAACAGCCAAAACAAAGAAAAGTAGGAGGAGGGAGACAAGAGAGAGACTAAGCCCGTGTCTCCAGACCATTTATTTGTGGGAAGTGTCTGCTGAAAGTTTCCATCTGAGAGGAGTTTGCTTTAAATGCAGCCTCCAGGTGTAGATGTTTCTTCCCAAAGCAGCATTACCTGAACCAGTCCTAAGTCTGAACTAAAACTTGGATAGCTTGGATTAAATAAGAGAAGAGAGAGGGAAATAATATCCAAGAGAACTCCAGGAAGACTGCAAAAGTAGCTTCAGCCACCTGCAAAAACAGACTGTCAGCTGAGAAAGGTGAATTGCCACTATAACCAGCTACTACATCAACTGCTACTCACAACAACCCAGTTGCCTTCATGAAGGAGGCGGCTCTTGCTTAGGATGCGAAGAATCACCCCTGGATTTGGAGCCAGAGCACATGGAAGCCCCTGCCTCAGTGAACAGAGAGGTCAGAGCAAGGGGGGTGAGAAAGCAAACAGCCTGATCACATGCAAGTATAGCTGTAACCACCCATGGAACTGCAGCAGGCTCAGGAATCACACAGCACACAGGAAATCTGAACTTCTTACATGGAAAACTGAGTCTTTGGTAGGCAAGCCAATCTGTCTGCCAAAAATACAAGCATCTGGAGCCACATATACACTCATTCGCAGCACAAATGCTTGGCTTTGCTAAAGATTTGCTCTGATCAATGGATTCCTGAAAGCAATTTCTGAAGTATACACATTATAGATATGATTTCTTTTGAGCTAACAGGCTGAAACACTTAAAACCTAGCACGTACTCACAGGAACAGAGATGTTTGTTTCTGGCTGACATTCTTCTATACACTTCTTGCATTACAAACGTCCAGTCACATGTAATTGCTAGCACTGAACATTTATTGTTTTAAAAAAATAAACATGCAGAAAGCCATCCCCTTTAAAACCAACACATAAAATGATCCAGTGGAGATTTGAGAGAAAAGCAATAGCCCCGTAAGGCATGGATTTGTCTGAAACCTCCAGCAGAAACGCATTTTCTGTGGGAGTCCGTGCTCCAGCTTCGTTCAGCCAAAGTCAGTCACATAACAGAGCACTTGCCTTGCAGTTTATCTTTCTTTTTCTGCTGCTTGGACTTCTTTCCATCCACCTGGAGACTGATAGTTCTCCTCTTCTCCAGATTCAAGAGCTCCTGGAAGAGCTCCTGCACGTTGTAGTTCATTTTGGCTGATGTCTCCATAAAGGAGCACTTCCACTTGCTGGCCAGCGCTTGCCCCTCGCTAGCATCCAGCTCCCTCTGGGTCTCATCGCTTTTGTTCCCCACCAGCATTATGGGGATTTTTTGGATGTCCCCTTTAATCTGACAGATCTGTTCAAAGATGGGCTGGAGATCTTCCATGGACTGCCTGCTGGTGACGGAGTACACCAAGATGAAAGCATGCCCTTTGGATATAGA
The DNA here is from genome assembly GCF_004027225.2 of Strigops habroptila. Classification (NCBI taxonomy): domain Eukaryota; kingdom Metazoa; phylum Chordata; class Aves; order Psittaciformes; family Psittacidae; genus Strigops; species Strigops habroptila. Next base: position 61,888,629 of record NC_044284.2, read on the forward strand.
CAGCCTCTGCATGGCAGGGAACTGATGGCTTCCCGTGGTGTCTGTGATCTGAAGGGTGCAGATGCTCTTGTCGCAGCTGATGACCTGCCGGTACGTGTCCTCAATCGTGGGGATATAGATTTCCCTGAAAGTTCCCCTTACAAAGCGAAGGACCAGGGAGCTTTTGCCAACCCCTGCTGCTCCAAACACAACCACCCTGTAATCGTTGCTTTGTTCAGGCATGTTTGCTGCGCTGCCGATACAAGTGAAGGGTTTAACTGGAAAAGCCCGAGTTCTTCAAGTTTACACCTCTTTATAGAGAGGTGGCCTGTGGAGATGGGAGAGGGGAAAGGAGAAAGATGTGCAGGGAGAGAGAAAGAAAAAGAAATCATTCGCACCAGTCTGGTAATATCATAGAATCACAGAACCACAGCTTGGTTTGGGTTGGAAGGGACTTTAAAGCTCGTCCAGTTCCAACCCCCTGCCATGGGCAGGGACAACTTCTACTAAAGCAGGCTGCTCCAAGCCCCGTCCAACACTGCCAGGGATGGGGCAATTTTAGAGTATGTTACTGAAATGAGCAATTAAACAAGTCACTCCCCTCCCATCCGTTTTGCATTAAATGTAAATAACCCACTGCCATCCCTCCCCAGCCACACACCCCATGCACACGTAGCGTTATAAGAAGTGAAAACAAATTCACCTGTAGCCATCGGCTCCAGCGTTCGCCGAAACGGCACCGGACTCGCCTCCCGGCAGCGGGAAACGTGCCGCCAGCGGCCGGAGCCCCGCCGCTGCGGGGATGGGCGGGGATGGGCGGCCCCGAGCCCGCCTCCTCCTCCTCTCTTCTCCTCCTCCTCGCTCCCGGAGCCGCTGCCGTTCACCCCCCGCACCGCAGACCCTCAGGCCCTGCCGGCTTTCCCCCCGTTAGCTATAGCGTGAATTTAAAGCGGATTTTGTTCCAGCGCTTCAAACGCGGGGCAGCGTTCCACCGCCGCCGCTCAGGGTAGACCTGATGTCCGCTCTCCCCCGGAGAAGCCACGAAGCCCTTCGCGCTAAGGTCCGCTGCTTCGATTTGGCTCCCTCACACTAGCAAATAAGGGAGAGTTGTATTTCACAATCACAAGTTGTATTTTTCATAGAATCTCAGACTGGTTTGTGTTGAAGGGAGCTTAAAGCTCATCCAGTTCCAACGCCCGGCCACGGGCAGGGACACTTTCCACTAGAGCAGGTTGCTCCAAGCCCCATCCGCTTCTCCACCCCAAGCCCCGTCCCTGACGGCAGACCCTAGCGCGATAACCCGGTGCCTGACAGGAGAAGGCGGCCATGTCCCCTCTGCCACACCGCCAGCACAGCCCGGGACACACAGCGCCGCTCCGGCCGCCCTCAGCTCCCGGCCCGCCCCAGTCCCCTTCCCTGCCACCGCCACGGCGGGCGGGAGAGGGCGCCCCGCGCCCGGCTGCAGCCCCACGGCCCCGCGGTGGGACGCGCCCGAGCGCAGCCCCTTCGCCCGACCCCTCCCCTAACGCCGCAAGATGGCCGCCGGCCCCCATGAGGGAGCTGGGGCTGACCCCCGGGCGGAGGGCGGCCGCCCTCAGACCCCAACCCGCGGTTGCAGAGCCGCCGCCTGCACCCCGAGCGGCACCACAGCGACCGCCACCCGGGGCCAGCCCCGGCCCGGTGGCGGGGCAGTGTGCACAGCTAATTGGCCGTGTTAAAGCAGCGCTCGCCTGCCTCCGCTGGCAGGGGTCAGCCTCCTCGGCAGCTGCTGGCCGCAGGGAGCAGAGGTTCAACATCTGAAGCAGAGGTTTAACTGGATGATGTTGAGTTCCTTTCCAACCCAAACCATTCTGTGATTCTGTTTGTCAAGTTGACAGGCACAATTTGTTGTTGATTCCCTGAGGATAGAGCCAGTCGCAGCCTGTGCTAGCAGCAACACCTCCCATCCTGACAATTAAAACCATCCCTGTGGCTGACTAACCGGGAGGGGGTGCGTTGCCTGGATGAGAATTCCCTTTTTTTATTCTGAAATGTTGGGGTTTTTTCTTCTGAGTATGACCTTGGGCTTGGGCGAGAGCTTCCCATCTGGAAGCCTGCAAGAAGCCTCAGGGCACTGGGCAGCCATGAGGGAGGTGTCAGCGTGGAGCTGTGCTACCTCAGGGGGAGAGGGTGGTCCCCAGCCAGGCCCTGGGGAACCTGCACTTACAGAACCACGGACTGGTTTGTGTTGGAAAGGAGCTTAAAGCTCATCCAGTTCCAACCCCCTGCCACGGGCAGGGACACCTTCCACTAGAGCAGGTTGCTCCAAGCCCCTGTGTCCAACCTGGCCTTGAACACTGCCAGGGATGGGGCAGCCACAGCTTCTCTGGGCACCCTGTGCCAGCGCCTCAGCACCCTCACAGGGAAGAGCTTCTGCCTCAGAGCTCATCTCAATCTCCCCTCTGGCAGGTTAAAGCCATTCCCCTTGGCCTGTCCCTACAGGCCCTTGTCCAAAGCCCCTCTCCAGGTTTCCTGGAGCCCCTTTAGGCACTGGAGCTGCTCTAAGGTCTCCCCTTCAGGAGCCTTCTCTTCTCCAGGCTGCCCCAGCCCAGCTCTCTCAGCCTGGCTCCAGAGCAGAGCTGCTCCAGCCCTCGCAGCAGCTCCGTGGCCTCCTCCGGACTCGCTCCAGCAGCTCCACATCCCTCTTGTGCTGTTGCCCCAGAGCTGGATGCAGGACTCGTGCATAACTACATGCATTTGGCAGTGGAAATGTCCTGTGCATTTAAGCTGCTGCAGGGATATATTTGGGGAAATAAAAAGTTTTCTCCCAGCCCTTTTTAATCCAGGCAATGCTGTGTCCATTTGGAACAGTTGCCCTTTTTCACCCACCTTTTCTGTGGTTTTTAAGTGCTGGCAAACCCACAAGCCACTGTCTGTAGCAAGCACCAGGTCCCACATACTCCATCTGCTGCAGCTAGCTCACAAGATTTAATCACCTCTCACCTTCCCTTTGCTGGAAAACAGTTCCTGTCCCTCATGTGGCTGTTTTGATGGTTCTCTCTCCAGGCAGGATGACTTGCTCACAGCAAGCTGCATAACCTGCAAGTCATTCACTTTGCCTCTGAATCCTGTAATTCATGGGGATTTCCAGGACTGATTTAAAACCCATCATTTCTGGTGTTTATGAAGTATTTATTAACCATAATGAAATACTAACTATTCCTATCTCAGCTAGCCATGCGTGCTCAAAGGCAAATAGCCCATATTCAGACATTTTCCAAGCCTTCCATGGTTTTGGGTGCATTACCATTCCTCAGCCACTGTCCATCTGAACCCAATTAGGGATTCAGCCTGGGATCTCACCCATTTTGGCAGGTCTGTCCCATCCCAGTGGCTGTGTTTTGCCCACATGAGGCAGCTGAGCAGGGCTCAGCTACGTCTTACCAAGCTGAGCACAAAACCAAGCCCAGAGGCAGCTCTTTGTAAGAGGTATTTGTTTGATAACTAGTGTGATATGAAAAGCCAACAGGCTCCTGTTCTGGGAAGGATTCGTGACTCTCCTCCAGTAAGAACAGTAGGAAAGGAGCTGTGAGTCAACTTGGCAGAGGCAAAAGAGTGGGAAGGTCTCCAGCCTCCCTGGAGAAAGGACGGAAAGACACGTCCTGTGCAGTACCGCTGTCCTGGATGGGACAGACTGATCGAGGAGGATACAGCTTAAAGATCGTGGCTCAGTGCCTCGCTGTCGGGCAAGATTTGCTTGGGATGGAGCTGGCAGCAACCAGAGAAATCTTAAATGGAAGTCTGAAATGGAAACGGGCTGTTTGTGAGGACCCCTCCGGAAAGCAGAGCCCAGGGGCAGGGGGTGAGGCAGCGGGTGCTGCTTTGCCTGGGGAGCTGCTGCTGCCCCCCAAAACTGCCCGAGGAGCTCCTGGAGCTGTGAGCTGCTGCAGGACAACAGAAGGGATGGGCGAAGATAATCAGGTCCCTTTTCTGTAGTGACTTTGCCAGAGATGATTGTTTCTGTTATGACAGAAATCCTTTGGGACTCACAGGGATTGCACAAGAGCTTTCCTGGGTTACCCAGCCCAGGCAGTGGTCCTCAATGCTTTTATATCCACATTAAGGGTAGTAAATCCCCCCTTCCCGTTGCTTAGCCAGCATAGGGGACACCCCACCAAACTTCACTGGCTTCCTTTGGAGAGGAGAGAGTCTGTAGGATCTGCTCTTAACTTCATCCTGGGGCTACATGTCTGAAACCATGCAGGTCAGCTTTTGGGGTAGAGGGAGAGCCTTGCTTTAGTTACAGTGTCCAACCTTTGGGCACCACTGAGGCATAGCACAGCACTACCAGCTCCCAAAGGCCCTCAGGACCTTGCTGGAGAATGTCCCTGTGACCTGGGAGCAGGGCACCCATCCTGCTTTGTCCTCCCTCTGCTCCATTTCCATTGCTTTCCCTTTGGAGCCCACCAAGGCTTTCCTTTTCTTGTGGGAGACAGTTTGTTATTCACATCCAGCACAGCCGCCTTCTTAAGATTGCTTTGAATGTCACCGTGGAGAGGTGTGACACAGCAGCTAGAGGCAGAAAAGGGATTTTCCTCTGGAATTACATAAATTATTATTAAACCAGAGGATGTGCGTCAGTGGTGCTTATCACAAAGGGTGGCTCTTCCCAGTAATGCCGAGACTTGGGAGTGCAGTTCAGCCTGTAAAATATTGATTAGGAAATGTACCACAGTGGCTTTTCTATTTTAGAGGCAGAACATCCATCTCATGAGCGAGCTCGTCTGTACCTGGAAGGGTGCCCTTCCTCTGGAACCTCTGGAGGGCTTTAACGCCACAAAATGAGGATGGAAAAATAGCAGAAACCACAGATACCTCATACTGGATATAAACTTTCTTTGACTTGAGGTAATGAAACAGCCAAAAGATAGGACTTTTTAAAGGATACGACTACTAACCCTGAGAAGAACTTGGGGGTGTTGGGTGAGGAGAAGCTTCCCACGACCCGGCTTCAGTGTGTGTTTGACCCCAGAACCCCACCGTGTGCTGGGCTGCACCCCCAGAGCGTGAGCAGCAGGTCAGGGAGGGGATCCTGCCCCTCTGCTGCGCTCTGGGGAGACCCCCCCTGCAGTCCTGATCCAGCTCTGGGGGGGTGGAATTTCAGGCTCTTTCCAACCAACCCATTCTGTGGTGCTACGACAGGCTCAGGTCACTGCTGGGACACTCAAACTCACCCAGTCACAAGTTGCTGCTTCTATTTTGAAGCTGGGAAACATGGGCCAGATCCATCCCTGCACTGGAACCTCTGCAGCTCCTTGCTCAGCTCTTCAGCCACAAACCTGCTTTGGAGCCCCGACTCCAGCCCCAGACTTTGAAGAAGACACAGAAAACGTTTGAGAATAAGAAAAACAGTTAAATTGTCCCAACCAAAGACCATTTGCTGACCTTTATTAAGGTCTGAGCTCTATCACAAAAATATCACAGAATCTATCACAACCCATTTCCCTTCTACTGACTTTGGCTGCCCATGACAACACCAGGCAGCCTTCTAAAGAGACTCTCGGGTAGCTTTTCCCACTCCTCTCCAGTCCTCACCGCGTCCCTGCCCAGTGGCACAGAAGCACGAAGCTCTTGGGGCCGGTTGGACCCTGAACAGCACCTTGGAGGTAACAGGAACTTCACATCAGAGAATTCCCTGCATTTCTAAAGAGAAGGGATTTATCACTGAGCCTGCTCAGAGCCGTGTTGCGGTGGCAGCAGAGGGCAGCAAAGACCTGCCAGGGCAGAGCTGTGCCGCAGCCAGCAAAGAGCCTCAGTAAACAGCGAACCTGGAGGAGAAGCCGTGTGGAGGTGGCGGTGGTTTTACACTTATTTACAATTCATGAACTTGCCCTTTTGAAATTCATTAGATCCCGAACGCGCTGTTCCGCCTCTGGCTTGGCTCCGAGCAGCGCCGGGTCCTTGCTGGGGCGGAAAAGCTGTCGCCAACACAGGCTGCAGAGATGGAGCCACAGGCTCTGCCTGAGACACAGCCACTCAGTCCCCTCTTCCCGGCCAAGGCAGACCCTATTGCAATGGGATCTTCAAGCTGTTGATATTAAACTTAATCTGTTGACATATTTTCCATTAGTCCTTAAGAGCAAGCCCCGGGAAACCTTTTTTCCTGTTTTCCCCTTCCTAGATTATAGACAGAAGTCAGGGGAGAGCAGGTGCCCAAGAATACAGCAGCAGATGGAGGACGCTCAAACTGACATTGCAGAAGGGTAACAGCGACATGTGAAGTTCACAGCAAGATGCCACAGCTCCAGGGCTGGCAAACATGGCTAGCAAGTGCAGGGGACGGAGCATGAAGGGAAATAAGAGAGGTTGAGAGAGCCGGGCTGGTTCAGCCTGGAGAAGAGAAGGCTCCTGAAGGGGAGACCTTAGAGCAGCTCCCAGTGCCTAAAGGGGCTCCAGGAAACCTGGAGAGGGGCTTTGGACAAGGGCCTGTAGGGACAGGCCAAAGGGAATGGCTTTAACCTGCCAGAGGGGAGATTGAGATGAGCTCTGAGGCAGCAGCTCTTCCCTGTGAGGGTGCTGAGGCGCTGGCACAGGGTGCCCAGAGAAGCTGTGGCTGCCCCATCCCTGGCAGTGTTCAAGGCCAGGTTGGACACAGGGGCTTGGAGCAACCTGCTCTAGTGGAAGGTGTCCCTGCCCGTGGCAGGGGGTTGGGACTGGAGGAGCTTTAAGGTCCCTTCCAACCCAAACCAGGCTGGGATTCTGGGATTCTAAAATCCAGCAGCTGTGCCCTGCTCTGGGAACATTCTTCAGCTCAACACCTTGGTCCTGCAGACAAGGGCAGCTGTAACCCCTGCAGGAGGATAATCCAGGCAACTGATGCTCCAGAGACCAGGCAGAAACAGCTCTGCTCACAAGTCCGACAGCAAAGGTTTTAAAGGTCAAATAGCCATCAGCACCACAGCACCGTGTGTCTGCACCAGAAAGCATTTGGAGATACAGAGATATGATTTGGGGGAAAAACTGTCCAAGCAACTCAACTGTTTTCCCCAGCAACAAGCTCTGTGATGTGCAACTTCCTGAAGTAAAACACCAAACCAAAGCAACCCCGGTCACAGCAGAACAGTCTCTCAGTGACCCAGGCACACCACAAATCCACAATGTGTATATTTTATTTAAATTAACAAAACTACACGTTTTCCAGGTTGCTTAAAGCATTCTGTAAAAACTGAACTCGACCTAACCAAAAAAAGGAATATATTTTAATAACAGCCAGGGACTACTTCTGAGACATGAGTAGGGCTGAGGAATTAGGAAGTAAAAAACCCCCCCACACGCACACATACACCCCCCCCCGTAAACAGATTGTTAGTGTTTGACACACGATTTGGTTTGAAAGCTGCAGCTCCCCCAGTGTGAGGAGCCTTTACAAAACACAGTGCTACCCTAAGCTGTGAAACAAACTGTGGACACATGTATGGGAACAACATAAATATCACGTAAGAACCCAACGTAAAAAGGACGTTAAAGTTGCAAAGTCGAGCACTGGGCAGGAACATGCTGGAATCAGGGTGATGTGCACTGATTCAGTTCACTTTATACCTCAACTACTGCAAGTAGGAATGTTGCTCGTTTCTTGTTGAGGGTTGGAACTAGACCTTAGGATTCAATCCTTGGACCTGCCAGTGCTTACTTTCCATGTGTGCATTGCTCACAGGTTACGTTTTGCCATCATGCTGAAGCTGCAGTCCCAGCACTTGCTCCACATACAGCAAGTGTGCCCCCTCCTTTATTTTTGCTTTTAAAACACATTTCCTTTCAGTACAGGGGCACCATCAGCCCACTTTGAAACAAACCAACCCAAACTTATAAGAAGTGATGAGTGTTCCATTCAAGTATCCCAAGTAATCCAGAGCTACTTCCCAAAGTAGTTCCTGGCACTTCTTCTGTGCTACAGTGACTCCATGTGCTCAGACGCAGCAGCACATGAGGGACTTCACCCGGAGTGATAGGTTCAATGTTCCTCAGCTCTGAGCCTGCATCCCAGCTGAGGTGCTGCTGAGACCTTAGAGCAGCTCCAGTGCCTAAAAGGGCTCCAGGAAACCTGGAGAGGGGCTTTGGACAAGGGCCTGTAGGGACAGGACAAGGGGAATGGCTTTAACCTGCCAGAGGGGAGACTGAGATGAGCTCTGAGGCAGAAGCTCTTCCCTGTGAGGGTGCTGAGGCGCTGGCACAGACTTTTCCCAGAGAAGCTGTGGCTGCCCCATCCCTGGCAGTGTTCAAGGCCAGGTTGGACACAGGGGCTTGGAGCAACCTGCTCTAGTGGAAGGTGTCCCTGCCCGGGGCAGGGGGCTGGAGCTGGATGAGCTTTAAGGGCCCTTCCAACCCAAACCATTGTAGGACTCTATGATTATTTGAACACCTCACCCCAGCTGAAGTACTGACTCATCTCCAGAAACACGGGGAAGGGAAAGCAAAAGGCAGGGAATGCTGGTGCTGTATTTGGTGCCTAACATGCTTGACATGGTGACAGGGGTGGTTAGAGCTGAACGCAGCAGCAGCAGCCCTGTGCAGACAGCGGGTGGGTGCACAGGGCAGGCAGGGACCAGCGTCACCGAGCACGAGCTGTTTGCTGGGGTGGGAATCGTGATGAACCAGCACCTCCCAGTACAAAGCAGAGCCCTCCCTGCACAGCCTCAGCTCCTGCCCAGAGCCCCAGGACACAAGCCCCAATGTGACAGCAGAGCCAGCAGATACGGGCTTTAACTGCAGAGTGATGCGCACACTGGCTAGAGGCAGATTAAGGTTTCACAGATGATCCCATTTCTGGCATTTCTCATTTTACTTCCATTTTGTAACCTTACTACTCTGCCAATTGATTTGCAACTTCATAAATTTTAAGAATCCAAGAACAACATGTCCCTTTTTCCAGGACCAGTACCTGCAATGACTGTTGCTGGCTTTGGAAGCTTCCCCTCTCTCCCTCATCTCTGACCCTTCACTATCAGACAGCAGTGGGAGATTCTTTTAGGGACAAAACCAGGAGGGTGAGTTACATGTTACTAGCAGTTAATACAGATGTTTGCTAGGGCCAGTTAATGAGGCCCTCTGGATCCTCCAGGCTCTGGAAGATGTGCCCTGAGCAGCACAGACCCTTCTGGCCATGCTTCTCCCCACACACACCATTAATGCATCTCTTCGCTGGTCCCCAGCACAGCCCAGTTTAAGCTCCAGCCCAGCTCAGTCCCCACTCCCCTGACCCACTGCAGTGTCACAGCCAGACCTGCCCAGACACAGCACAGGGGTGAGCGACCTCATTGCCTGATTCTGGTCTGTAAAAGCAAATATCTACATCAGTTCAATAATCCATGGAAAATCAAGCTCTGCCAAGCGTGCTCCACGCCAGCAGTGCAAGGAGGAGCTCAGAGGCACAGGAACCAAGAACACACTGTGCCTCTGTGGCCTTTCTCTTCTCCCCATGGCATGTAAGCATGTAAGAATGAATGAGCCATAACAAAAAGAGGAAGACAACAACAGCAAGGGAAGCCAAAGGGGCTGAGGACAGGCTGTGAGACCAGTTCCTCTGGGAACTCAAGATAGGAGCCCTTCTTTCTCCTGCAACTAGCTCAGGCATCCAGCTTCACACTCCCCTGTATTTAACAAACAGCTGTAAAACCTACTAAGAAAGCATGTTGCTGCTTCTACTAGAACCTTATGTACTGCACACAGGCTACTCCTTCCCCCAGCTGTGCTTCACTCAAGTGACAGAGGTTTGCTGCAGGGCTGTACTAAACACCTCAACCAAGGCTCAATACAATTATAGATGGTGGAATTAAATGTTCTTACAATGAAGTCTTCCCCAACTAACACCCTGTTTAAGTTGCACATGAGGAGGAAACTCCAAGTACCAAATCCATGCTCCCTGCCTGACCCCTGGCACCACTTTTATGCACAGGCACACAACAGCCAAGTAACAACTGCCCAACATCAGCTCTGCCCCTTCCCAATGTCTGAACAGGCGACTTTGCAACCTTAATGCTTTTCTGTCCGGTTTTTACGTGCTGGAGTGTAACGCGATGGACATATCCCTCCCCCCAGAAATGACTACACCAGGTTAAAAAGAGTTTACAAATGCTCTGCTCGGTGCCACTGCCTGTGAAACACACGAGGCACGGGGTGCTCGAGGAGCAAGGCAGGTTGGACAGGGCTCCTGCCACGGGCCTTGTGCTGCCCTCTGCTCTCCACCCCTGTCGGGGTCCCAGTGAGGCCACCTCAGCGTTACTCCTGAGCCTCCTTCCGAGCCAGCTTGTAAACCTCTGTGGGCCCATCCACGTGGGTGATGGTGGTGGTGAGCTGGAGCTCTTCCCCGCTGTTGACTCCCAGGTCACCTGAGAAACAAAGTGGTTCTGTTAGCCCCATTTCACAATGAAATACTTGTGAATGAGAAAGCAAAAGATCCATTTTATCCCCACCAGGCTTTCAGGAGCTACCTGAGCTATGGACTATGCAATGCTTCTGTAAATGCCTTTCTGTTAGGAAGAAGCCATTCTCCCAGGCCAAGGGGAATGGCTTTAACCTGCCAGAGGGGAGACTGAGATGAGCTCTTGCTCTTGGGCAGAAGCTCTTCCCTGTGAGGGTGCTGAGGCGCTGGCACAGACTTTTCCCAGAGAAGCTGTGGCTGCCCCATCCCTGGCAGTGTTCAAGGCCAGGTTGGACACAGGGGCTTGGAGCAACCTGCTCTAGTGGCAGGGGTTGGAAATGGATGAGCTTTAAGCTCCCTTCTAACAAAACCCAGTCTATGGTTCTATGACTAATAAAAGTGTCTGCTAGGAAAACCAAATCATCATTTGCATAACATTTCCAAGTGCTGAACGTGCACTTTGGCCAGAAAGTAAAATACTCCAAAAGCATCACCCACATTCTATCACTTCCTTCCCATGACAGCCTTCAGATCACTCGGAGGCACTTACCATTGGACTGGTCTTCACCGTAGTTCTTGTGTGATGGCGCGTACAGGAACATGAGGGCGAACACGTAGAGGTTCCACATCCCATAGATGCCGGTGAAGAAGGCGCTGTTCACTTGTATCGTGATGTCCCCCCACTTCCAGTGGCCTTCAGTCACCTGCCAGGGAGACAGCAGACACAGGCTGGTCAGCAAAGCCAAAACCTGTGCAAATACAGAAGTGACCCCCTAAAGCATCAACTTCACCCCAAGGTTTGCCACGTGAAGGACAGTACATAGGAGACTAGTTACATCTGAACACATTATAGACTTGTGTAAATCGAGCTTTTATAGAAGGAAAACCAGCCTGAATAATGCAAAGAGCTCATGTGCTGGATGCTGCCTTGCTGCTTCTGGCTCAGAGAGAGGCCTGGGCTGACAGCACCAGCCGTAGACAGACACAGATTTGTAAAGGTTTAAGAAAGTGTCATCAATATTAATATTACTTGAAGATATACAGACTGTTCACACTGAAATGTTGGCTTTCTGGTAAAGAAACAGACATAAGGGGGAAAGATGAAAGCTAAACCAGCTTTATTTAAGCTAACTAAACTAGCTTAGTGACAGGACAAGGGGAATGGCTTTAACCTGACAGGGGAGATTGAGATGAGCTCTTAGGCAGAAGCTCTTCCCTGTGAGGGTGCTGAGGCGCTGGCACAGGGTGCCCATTCTCACCATCTTTACAGGGAAGAACTTCTTCCTGATGTCTAATCTGCCAGTTTAAAGCCATTTTCCCTTGTCCTATCCCTACATGCCTTTGTCAAAAGTCCTTCCCCAAAATGACATCTTTGAAACAGATGCGATCTGAAAAGTCACTTGGAGTAAACCAAAGTCATTTACGTACTGATGTAAGCTCATTTGTACAGAGACAGCATCAGAGCTCAGAATAAATAGGTCCAGATACTGCTGGAAACAGCAGGGCTGCAGAGTCCACCCGAGGAAGACTGAACTCTGTTATTTCTCTGTGGTCATACAAAGCCACCGGGTCCTTTCAACATGAACAGAACATTTTTCGCTCTTGCTGAGTTCTCAGAAATGACTTAAACCCTGTTGGCTGATATTTCAAACAGCACAGCCCAACCCTTCCCGTGAGCCAGGGGCCTTTGTGCAGGCTTCAGGCTGAGCAATTTTACGGCAGTGCTTCAAATAAGTGAAAACAGCTTCTTAAACAGCAAGTTGTTATCAAATCTGCTGGCAACAGGCAGATCTTGTCTGATCAGCAAGCGAGTTGTAAGTGGCTATGGAACTGGAGGCTGATGTTCTTAGAGGAAGCAGAGCTTTCTCACTCACCTGGCTCACGATGAAGAAGATGACGGTCATGGCTGCGCACGCCAGGGTGATGAGCATCAGGAACTTGAACCTAAAAATCAGCCCCTGTGTGGAGAGAAATGTCACTGGTCACATTAACAGACTCCACAACACCCATTTTGGGTTTTAGCATATACAAGAGACAAGCATTAAAAAAAAAGGCAAAGAAAAAAATGGGTCCAACCCACGAAACCCCAAAGCAAAACAACCTCCACCCACTCCTCTGCGCCGGGGTCATATTCTCCGCTCCCCACACGTCTGCATTCCTGCCGGATGCTCCCGGGCGTGCGTGTCTGGACAGCTCTGCCTTTCCATTACATTTGCCTTTGTGACTGATTTACCAGGAGTTCACGTGGAAGAGGCGGCAGGTCAGCCCAAGCCATGGGCTTTCCCTGGGAGATAGCTCATGGCTTCTGTAGGACAAACATCTGTGGAGAGCCCGCACGGCTCAGCGGGACGAGTCGGTGTTTCACCTCTGCATCTGTTTGGGAGGGAACTGCAGCAGTTCCCAACACTTGTCAGAACTACACTGGCTATTACAGAAGAACATAGATTATAAGATAAGCTAAGGCTCAAGATCACCCGCTTGGGAATGTGACTGCAGATCGTTCTTGCTTCCACTAGCTTTACATTTTCACTCACGAGCTCTTTTTGCTTTGTTTTTGTGTGTGAGCTGTTTCTCTTAACCTGTTTCTGGAATTCTGGTGGAAATGTCAGTGTCTGCGTAATTACTGAGCCACACTGCAACAACAAATGACTATTAATTTAACTCTTCCAGATCAGATTCATGCTGTCTGTACCCAGAGCACAGCCCCAACAGCTCCACAATACGAGCTGAAGTCCTGTGCTAAAGGGAAAGATGGAAAAATGCCCAATATCTTCTTGAGATTCTCTCAATTCCAACTTCCTGGTTTTTATGTGCATTCCTGATGGGTGATAACAGACTTGTTTATATCAGAAGTGACCATTATTTAAGAGAACAACATTGGTGTGTCAATATTTATCACGCATGAAAACAGGCACACTCAGTTTAAGCATCACCCTGTGCTCCTCGTGTCTTGCAGCAGTTACAGACAGCTAGAACAGAAACAACATCCAAAATCATGGGCTAAAAGCAGGGATAATGGGCTGAACATGTCACAGTTTGATCCTAGCAGGACAGTTTCCCTCCTGCAACTTGGCTGGGAAAAGACAACCCCAAAAATACTAATTCACATCACAGTAAAACAGGGTGGTCTTAGCACCGCTTTCCATTAAATACAGTAATTAATATTACAGGAAGAGAAATGAGGTGTGAGGAACTGATGTGCTTACAAGCCATAGTGATTTAAATGGTAACTTGGGCAGTTTTCTTCTGTTCTCCAACACTGTCCAGTATGCTGGGAGGTAGCAAGTACTGACAGAAAAGGAGAGGGAGCTTACGTACCCTCCTCACAGGTTAAAGTATTCCACTGGGAATAAAGACCCAAATAAAGAAGAAACTTCACACCAGTCAAACAAAAAGGCATTTAGGGGATTTGAGCAGCACAAGAAAGCTGGTGAAGATCAGATCTCCCAGCTCAGGACTGTATGGATAGGGAATGTCTCAGTATAGACTTCGAGGTCAAAAATGCATTTATAAGGTACCTGTGCAACGAGGAGGGACGTTACCTCGTAATGAAGGCGACGAGCCTTGCTCATGGCTGGGAGGCTTGACTGCTTCCCACTGATGTTCCTGAACACTTGGAAGACCATAAAACACAGGAAGAGGAAATAGAGACACAGGCAGATTCCCGCAACTATAATAAAGGCCATCTGAGCAGTGAGTTAAGAGAACATGGTATGAGCTGAACAGGAACAGAGATCATTATTCAGGTGATTCCCTTCTTTTAGTATCATCCCAAACATCACCACTGAACTTTTAGTGGGTGAGCTCAGCCCAAGAACCAACATTAATTCCCTGCCCATGGCAGGGGGGTTGGAACTAGATGATCTTAAGGTCCTTTCCAGCCCTTATTATTCTATGATTCTATGATTAATGGCAGCAAAACAAGCCCTTCCAGTGGGTTTGGAAGAGCAATGCATGGAACTGCCTCAGCAGCACCTGCCTGAATAATGGCAGCAAATGGAGGGTCCAAGAGCAGATGCTGTTGAGGCTGGAGCTGGGAGATAAAGTATCACAGGTGCTGGGGTTATTGCAATGACACCCAGGACTTAACTCCCCCGTGCTTTGCCCCAGCTCTGACAGCAGAGGAGAGGTTCAGTTCTCCAGTGAGACGCAGCACAGCACCAGTCCCTAGAGGTACCAGCTCCAAACCTGCCAGGACTGCTTCTTCCAAATGCCACCAGCATCTCCCACAGTGCCTGAGCCCCCCCTCCCAGCCCTGGAATGCCAGAAGGAGGAGGGTTTCCCACACCCTCCCTCTCCCACCAACACAGACCAAGCCTGTCCCGAGGCGGGTGGAAGGATACAGCCAGCTCCGTGCCAACTTCAGTGGTCCAGATGCTGTAGAAGGGGTTCTTCAGCTGCACTCCCCTGCAAAGAGGAGGGAAAACACTGAGCTGCTGCAGAGCCACCCATGCTGTTTTCCCATGTGGTGAGGAGGAGACGAGGTGGGAAGCGTTTCTTTACAGCCCTTTGGGATAATATTCACTGCTGTGACATGCCAGCATGCTTCAGTGTGCTCACAGGAGGCTTCATGAGATGGGGCTGTATGTCCAGCCATAGGGGTTAAACTGCTGGCCCCTGCTGCAGGAGGTGGCCAGGAGCCTCAGCTCGCAGCGTACACCTACCTCTCACACATGTCAAAGATGAAGAGGCAGAAGGAGCCAACAGCTATGGGTCCAACCTGCTTCCAGTACCCTGAGAGACGATTCCGCTCATTCTGGTCCTGATCAGAGGGTCAAGAGGTGGGGAGGAGGAGGAGAAAAAGGAGAAGCAAGTTAGCCTGAAGTCCTCTTGCCTGGTGCAAGCCCCACAGCGTTGTTTCCAACACTCAAGTACAGGGAGCTGCATGTGGGGCTGGAAGCCACCTTCCCTTCTGTGTGGTACCCACCATCATGTGCTCCCCACAGAAGATGATCCAAAAAGACAGGAGCATGGCATAGAAAATGCCTTGTCGAATGTCTCCAAAGAGCAACATCCAAGTCCAGTCAAATCCGATGGAAAACCACTCCACAGGGATGTTAATGAACGTCATGGAAATTCCCAGAGCAAAGATGACCCTGGACAGACAGAAGCACCATCTCTTTCCACTTTGCAAGGAGAGGACAGAGCCCCAGCAGCCAAAGCTGTGCATGAGGAGCAACACAAGAACACCCAGCACCATTGGGCAGTGTCACCTCCTGCCAGCAAGCCCCTGGGGACTGAGCCCCTCTGAGCAGCAGTGGGCAAATACAGCTCCTCATTCTGTGTGGGTTTCATGGGCAAGAAGGGAAGCTATCGAGGTCTGCTGCTCCCAGTGAGCCTGGGTGGAGGGAGGGGCCAGGGATGAGACCATTCCTGTCTCTCCAAACATGGATTCTGGAAGCAACAACCACCTCACTCGGGTTGCTCTTGCTTGAGGGTCACCATAGCCAACACACAAGCCCCTACTCACTTCTCCAGCAGCACAGGAGCGCGTGTCATCAGCGTGATCCGTCTCCAGTACCAGACCATGATGATTAAAATGCTGGGCGTGAGGAAGGTCTTCATGGCAAACCACACCTTTGTAAAGCCTCCGTTCTGATGGATGCCCTAAGGAAAATCAGGGTGGAATGCAATGGCTGTACAGGGTTTAACATCACTACTCTGTGGTGCTTAGAGGATTTGAGAGGAGAGGCATGTAGGCAGTAGTACATATAAGCACATGTACATCACAGAATCCCAGACTGGTTTGGGTTGGAAGGGGCCTTAAAGCTCATCCAGTCCCAACCCACTTCCACTAGAGCAGGTTGCTCCAAGCCCCTGTGTCCAACCTGGCCTTGAACACTGCCAGGGATGGGGCAACCACAGCTTCTCTGGGCACCCTGTGCCAGCGCCTCAGCACCCTCACAGGGAAGAGCTTCTGCCTCAGAGCTCATCTCAGTCTCCCCTCTGGCAGGTTAAAGCCATTCCCCTTGGCCTGTCCCTACAGGCCCTTGTCCAAAGCCCCTCTCCAGGTTTCCTGGAGCCCCTTTAGGCACTGGAGCTGCTCTAAGGTCTCCACGCAGCTTCTCTTCTCCACTCTGAACAGCCCCAACTCTCACAGCCTGTCAAGATACAACTATCCTTTGAAGAACGTTGTTTGTTCAACACAGGAAAGGGAGCAGGTTCCTACTTAGCACCCAGGGTGTCTGAGCAGGCTTCAGAAGTCCTGAAAACAAACACCAAGACACAGCTTCCACTGCGAGGTGCAAAGCACTCGGGAGGGAGACACTGACACAGCGTGGAAAGAGCTGGCAGAACTGCTCTCAGACAAGTAACAAGATACTCATGGAGCCAAGTCACCACTGGTGGGAAGAGCATCAGCCAAATGAATGCACTTCTCCAGACACACATCCCTCCCACCTCTGTCTGCGGCCACCACAGCCGCTGGCTCACTGATCCTGCTCAGAGGGACGGTGGTGGGAGGTTTTCCAGCTGGGAAAAGCACCCATGGTCACCAAGCCGTAAGGGAGGGCAGGAGCAGGGATAGCCATCAGCCACCCCAAACGTCTGCATGGCCATAGCCAGCTCCAAGAGAGATCGGGTCCCCTCTGAACCCTGCTGGCCTGTTCCTCCTGAGCTCCCATCCATTGGGCAGGGCTTACTCAGATGGAGGAATCCTCTCCCAGGCCAGGCTGTGGTGGGGAGGAGAGGACACGGGGAGCTCTCGGAGCCATGGAGGTGGTCCCAGAGCAGTGCAGGAGGGTGGCCCCGCTCCAGGCTTGGGGAGGGCTCCTCAGAAGAGAGCAGTCAGTGAGAGCATCCCTCAGAAAGGAGGAAAGTCACATCTGCAGGCCCAAGCTGCGCAAGATGAAGAGCAGGACCTCGATGGGGATCAAAGAGGAGCCCCCAGGCAGACACCACAGACAGAAGCAGGCCAGGCCCTTACCACGAGGCGGATGTCCTTGATCTCCCCGATGCCCACGTTAATGCCCTTCCTCTCGTTCACGGGCAGGCGGATGTTGATGAGGTAGTACTTGTGAGCCACGCTGCCGATCTCCATGAAGGGCAGGAAGTCACAGTCGTAGTGACGGCCCTCGGACTCCAGGGTCTAGAGCAAGGGCACAGAACACGGTGGTCAGCCTTGGATGGGCCACCCTCCATGGGGAGGGTCTGCAAACCCCTAATGCTGGGACACTGCTAGCACCAAGAGCCTGTTTGCCAACTCCCAGGGCAGAGCCTGTGACAGTCAGTAGCCTGGGGACATTCTTCCTCAAGGTTTTGGCTGGTTTGGGTCAGAGTCAACAGCAAATTCACCTTTCAGGCTCTTAATGAAGCCTCCCAGGATGAAAGGGTACACTGGCATCCAAGCTTCCTCCCTCAACAAGCACCACTTGAGCCCAAACAAAACATGCAAAACCCCCTCACACACATCTTGATGTGGAGTTTAAGTCCTGTTTTAGCAGCAATGCTCCCCTCTGCACCTCAGATGTATTCACTGCATAGATGTGGCTGTACGGGAGGGTACGGGTATTACTGGAGATGTAAGTGGGTTACTGAAAGGGACTGTGAAATGGGAGAACAAGACACAGCTGAAAACCATGGCCTGGGAAAGAGATGCCAGATTAATTTAAGCACAGGAATTACAGTCTACAGCACAGAAAAGAAACATCTTGATTTAAACAAGATGCTGTTCTGAGCTGCTGGCTGTGCTCGCTGCTCCTAAGCCTTGGAGCTTGAGGCACTAAGAAGTTGTTCTAACAAACTTCTGCAGGTTCTTTGAGTGCTGCAGCGTCCCTGGGGGGCTATTTCCTCACCACTCCTGAAGAACAAGGTTTTGTCCATCACAAGCATGAGATAGAAAGGTCCAAGTTCTCTAGAATGGTTTGGGGTAAACAGATCTCAAAGCATTTGAGTTCCAGACAACATCTCTGCAACACCTCACACCTCTTCTTCCTTACGGTTGTAAGTCTACCCCCAAACGTCATCCCCTTCTCTTGTATCACCAACTAGCACCCAAACGCACGTGGAGCTCATGAGGTTTTCAAAGGTTTTGGGATGACAGGTTTGAAAGTTACGACTGAACAACCCCGAGCTTCTAGGAAGCACCATGAAGGAAAGGAAGACAATTCCCAACACATTCCCACACCTGCCCACCTCCAGCATCATCAAAACCCCTTACTTTTGGTGAGCCAAAGGTGCATTTCAGCTTCCTGATCTCTATTGCATGTGCTATTTCCTTCCAATCATCAAACATGTCATCACGATACGCCAGTGACACATCCAGGGTGATCTCTGCATTCTCTTCTGCAAGGGTAAGGAGACATGAGGCTTGTTAGAGAGGAATGGGACAGAGGATCAGATGGGTACCATGGCCCCTAGACACTGAGAGGACCTTACAGAGGCACACAACTATGAGGGGAATGGAAGTTCTTGCATTCCAAACAATACAGATCAAGTCACCCTTTTCAAAAGGTTTATCTCCTCTCCAGCAGAGAAGAGAGAATCTTTACTGGTCTTAAAGGTCTGACATCTTCCTGACGTACCATGACTTACAGCTTATGTTATGGCTGTGGGTGAAGAGCATTATTTATTCCTATAGCATCAGAAATAGTAATTCATGTACAACTGAAGCCCAGACAGCTGCACAGACAGAGTAAGCCAAAAGCAACCCAGCAGCCTCTTCACCACGGGCTGGCTGAGGGATGATAAGACAGGATTCTGTATAGGCCCTTCTGCACATAACACAGGGGTGTGCAATAGGTCCTTCTGCTTTAGGAAACAACTGTATCACAATAGGATTTGCTTTAAATCAACATTGAAGCAGTGTTTATAGAAAACCACAAAAAAAAAAGACGAAGTACATAACTGTGGCTGGTTAGATAAGCTGATAAAGGAGAAGGCATGCAACTATCATAGAGTGGCTTGGGTTGGAAGGGACCTCAAAGCTCATCCAGCTCCAACCCCTGCCACAGGCAGGGACACCTTCCACTAGAGCAGGTTGCTCCAAGCCCCTGTGTCCAACCTGGCCTTGAACACTGCCAGGGATGGGGCAGCGCTTCAGGGATGGCACACTTCTGTTGTCATGCCTAAATGAACAAAGCCATCTATTAACGTAACCTTGTGTTTTTTCTGGCTGTAGGTATGTCATCCATAAACACTGAAGCCCAAGATGTTGAACAAAAAGGGGTAGAATACACCCCTTAACAACGATGCATTCCACCAGACGTGTTAAATGGAAGAAACAAAAAGGGTCACTGGGGTCTTTGGGTGGATGGGAAGGAAGGAGACAGGGAAAGGCACTGCTGGGCAAAGTCATAACTCATCAGCAAAAGTACAAATTGCTTCAGAATTGCCCACAACTCAGATCCTCTGCTCTTCAGAGCTAAGCCAGGGCTCCCAGAGTAAGAACAACACACTACACGAAGTTACTTTAACAAGAAATTTAAACCCCTCCCAAGTTTAGCTGTGCTGGCCTTGCTGGAAACCACCTCAGGAACAACCACACACACTGGAGCTGATGTTTTCTGTCTGTGTCCTTCACCTCAAGTCATTCTCCATCAGACTTCTGAAGCCCTCCCCTTCACATCCACACCAGCACCGACTTGTTCTGCCTTTACAGATGCACCAACGTGCACATCAGTGAACACACACCGAGTTATGTGCCCAAGTAAGGGCATCACATCAAAACTGCATGGGAACAGGCAGCTCATCCTCTCCTGGACGTGTCACAGTAAGAGCACAGAGTACAACTGCTTTCAGATATGCTCTTGCTAGGATACTGCCAAGAGACCGTCGCTGCGAGAAGGAAATGAGGCTGGAACAGGCTTATTTAGGTGCCATAACTGAGCAAGTTTATGAATTACAGTTGAAGGCTGCCAAGGAGCAACACATAAACATGCTTTAAAAACCCAAGGCAAGTCTGTACCAGCTCTACAAACCTCCTATTTACCAGGCACAGATCCCAGGCAAGGCCCTGAGAGAGGAACATGTTCTGGAACAAGCAAGTGCACGCTGCAACCCAGCCTCTTTTCACAGGCCAGCACACTCTGCTCTACAAAACCTAGCCTCTTTTCTTTGACCAGCCACAGCTGTTGGGAAAGCTTTGGAAAAGCATTGCAGGATGGCTACAGCACCATCATCCATGGAGAAGCATTGGAGGAAGGCTACAGAACACTTGTGCCAGTGATCCATCACTGTGCTCTCACTGCAAATGGCTCACCCTTCCAAGCTCCCTGGAAGCTTGTGGCACACTCCAAGCTCAGGAGGTCAGAAATGCCTGTGTGGGTCTAATCTGACCCCCACACATGTCCCATGAGGGCTGTGTCACTGCACCAATGTGCTCTATCCCATAAGGATGCAGAAGGCTCACACAATATCAACACCCATAGCTCTGCACCAGGAACCCTCTGCATGGGAACAGGGCTGGCTGCTCTCCCGGCAGCACACGGGAACGGCTGCAAAGGCACATCAAGGCTTGATGAGCTTTGAAGTTCAGCTCTGAAAACAATCTAGTCTTCATAAATGTGAAGGGAGGCTGTGCAATGTCTACAAGCAAGCGGGAGTCTTTCAAGCACTGAGCGTCCCACATATCTGTCATCTTCTTCAGTTACAGTTTTGTTGGGACAATGTGGCATGCTCATCCCAAACGATGGGAAGGGGTGTGGATGGTATCTGTGGTTCAGACTTGCTATTCACACCGTGTTTGGAGGCGGCTCTGATCTGTATCTGATGTGGATGCATCAAGGTTTTTCTGAGCATTTAGTTTCTTTCCGCACACGATCAGTAGCATCCCGACTGATATCAAGCTCCTTTCCACAGCAGCCATTAGTCAGGTTACCATGAAACATGAATTTGCCATCTCAGATCCACTATTTAGAAGACCAGCAAAACAGATAAATGGGAACATAAAGTGAAACTTGGCCCAGCTAAAAAGAATTACAAACTTCATTTCAGAAGCCATAAAACCAACTGGAATGCTTAGGATTCAATCCAACAAAAACAGCTTTCGTTATTTCATCTTTGCAATCCAAATGTTGCTGCTGCCATCCAGTACGAAAAGCAGAAGGCAGATGATGTGCTGGTGTGGGGGCCTTTACAGGCTGATGGATTAGAACCTCCTTCTGAATTTCCATCAGTTTCTGTGTTGGGGTAATGTCTCCCCATAGAAAAGAGTTCTGTACAAAGACCCTTTGAGACGGTCAACATAAAATACATATAAACATATGTATGTGCGTGTATATATATATATACACACACACACACACAAGGGAGAGGGGAGGGAAGCAGCAGATGATGTTCTATGATGCTTGGTTTCAAGACAGGTGTTTGAAACCAATGCTATTTACCATCAAAACAGCAGAGCAGGAGGCAAGGACTGACAGGTAAGCCAGTCTTCACTTCTGGAAGTGCTGAGAGATCAGAGTATCTTAATTATTCAAGGCTGGGCCACAGCAGAAGAGGAAGAATAGATGCAAGGAAGAGAAAACACCACTGCAAACCTGTGCTCAGCTCCTCAGATGCCAATATGCTTGAGGAAAGCAGTTATCAGTTCCTCCATGCATGTTAACCAAGACTCTCCAGAATTTCCCATCAATAAAAAGGTAGAAATAGGTAGGTAGAAATTTCTGTCCTATTTAATACTAAGAGATGAAATGCCCCATGCTAGGAAGCTTCATCTCACAAGGAGCACATCAGAGCACCTCCTCATGGCATGCTCCAGATTAACTTTGCCTACACAGATCTTGTAGATGACACCTAGATAATGTGGAGCCTGGTAAATCACTTCTGGTAACAGCAGCTCGACTGCTGAGTGACAACCTCACCAGTATCATGGTATTATATTCAAAACCTTATGGAGACAAGACAGCTTTGCTTAGATGATTATGTGTTCCAGGGATGGCTGATGAGAAGACATGTTCCTGATGGGGTCCCAGGTTTGAGCTTTCTTGCCAAGTCTGTTTTTACAGCTACGAGATAAAAACACTGAATGGTTTGTGTTGGAAGGGACTCTAAAGCTCATCCAGCTCCAACCCCTGCCACGGGCAGGGACACCTTCCACTAGAGCAGGTTGCTCCAAGCCCCTGTGTCCAACCTGGCCTTGAACACTGCCAGGGATGGGGCAGCCACAGCTTCTCTGGGCACCCTGTGCCAGCGCCTCAGCACCCTCACAGGGAAGAGCTTCTGCCTCAGAGCTCATCTCAGTCTCCCCTCTGGCAGGTTAAAGCCATTCCCCTTGGCCTGTCCCTACAGGCCCTTGTCCAAAGCCCCTCTCCAGGTTTCCTGGAGCCCCTTTAGGCACTGGAGCTGCTCTAAGGTCTCCCCTTCAGGAGCCTTCTCTTCTCCAGGCTGCCCCAGCCCAGCTCTCTCAGCCTGGCTCCAGAGCAGAGCTGCTCCAGCCCTCGCAGCAGCTCCGGGGCCTCCTCTGGCCTCGCTCCAGCAGCTCCACGTCCCTCTTGTGCTGTTGCCCCAGAGCTGGATCAGGACTGCAGGGGGGGTCTCACCTCTGGAGATGCTCTGGAGCAGGTCAGAGCTGTGCCCCTGCAGTGAGGGGCTCCCCGGTACCCGCCATGCTCTGAGCACCACCAGTGTATTTTTTCACATTGGCATTTTACTGCCAGACGTTTGGTGCCCAGGATCTTTTCCATGATTCACTTCACAGTGTGACATTCACACAGGATGGCTTTACTCACTGTACAATGGTCTAAAAATAGAGAAGTAGTTTCAGAAGGTGGCTCTGTTCCATCTGCATACTAATACAGCTGTCTGGAAAGAAACATATGCAAGCGAAGAGAGGAAACACTAGAATTATTTGCATTACATTTCCATGCTTCACCAGCTCTCTAAAATTACAAAACCCTCCAAAGAGACCAAAATGGGCTGAATTTGAACAGGAGTCTGCAGTGCTCAGGCAGCCCACTGTACACGATGGCTTTCCAACTGCAAAGAAAGCAGAAGTCATCTCACTAACATTTTAAGTTCAGTAGATTTAAAAAGAGAAGAAAACAATGTTGGGGATTTTTTAGACTGAAAACTTGTAAAGGCCCCTCCATACTTCATGCCATCTGATACAGAGAGGTGTCATTATCCATCCCCAGTGCCGCGCTACCATCACTTTGTACTCCTCAGGGACATCACATTCCTGGATGTCAATTCAGTATTAAGCAATTTCAGGTTTACTTTTCCACAAGGTGAAACTGAGGCAGGATAAGCCCAGCTCTGGGGGGCTCTGAAGCCTCTGGTGGCTGAGGGACAAGAAGCCTCCAGGTCCCTGCTCCAACTAAGGACAACACAAGGAAGCTGTGGCTGCCCCATCCCTGGCAGTGTTCAAGGCCAGGTTGGACACAGGGGCTTGGAGCAACCTGCTCTAGTGGAAGGTGTCCCTGCCCGTGGCAGGGGCTTGGAGCTGGATGAGCTTTAAGCTCCCTTCCAACATAAACCAATCTGGGATTTTATGATTCTATAAACACATGGGAAGTAGCTCAGCTTCTAAACATCTGCATTTTTAAAACATCAGCATTTCAAAATCATTCCTAAACATCTGCATTAAGGAACTCCAGAGCAAGTTTCCAAGATGAACATGGTAAAGGCTGGTTTCTCCTCCTCCGAGTGCCAATCCCACAGGATGTTGCAGGATGCTCGGCCCCTGCGAGGCTCATGTTGACTTTAACATCTTTGGACCATGCTGCAGGGTTCTGGGAGCCAGCAGAGACCAGGATGTGTCCCCAGGGAGCAGGCAGCGCTGCTTTCCTAGATGATCTGAGGCAGCTTCAAGACAGTCATTACGAGGGTGACTGGCAGAGGCTTTAACACTGCGACGCCTTCCAGGAGCCATCCCTGGTTTGGCACCAGCCCCTGCTGGCACTGACTCCAGCAGGATGACTGCTGGCTTTGAGGTCACTCAAAGCTTAAGGGAAAAGAGACTGGAATTGTCAGTTTAAGGGAAGAAATGAGGTTATTTCACATGGTTGGTATTTCGCATCTTCAGTGTTGCCTCTTTTGAGGAGCTGATTCCAGTTACCAGATCGATGAAGCTCTCACACTAATGCAAAGTTAGCAGTGAGATAGAGACACAAATGCAATTGTTTTGGCCTAACAAGATTTACTTTAATATTTTATAATCTCTCACAACACAACCTAGCAAGCAACAACTGCATTACTCACTAGTTTCCTAGATTTTACACTTCATTTACATCTGCCTTCAGCTTGGCACAAAGCGTAGGAAAACAGCATTTGCAAGTACTTTCTTCAGTCAATGAAAGAAAATCTTTGAGATGTGTCAAGCAAGCTCATACCATAAGTAGTAGTAATGTCTTGTCTTCAAATGCTTCTTATAAAGAAAACCCACCAGCAGCTACTGAACTGATAATGACCAGAAACAAAGCTTTTCCCAGCTGCAAAGTGGTACAGCCCACCCCAAACCTTGTCTTTAGTACCAAGAGGGTGGCCCAAGCTCTTCTGCTTTTAAACCTCAAAAGTTCCCACCTTTGAAGGCCTCAGTCACTGAACACAAATACTGACCCAAAAAGGCTCTCTGCACTTAGAAGAGAAACACTGTCATAGAATCAGGGTCACAGAGTGGTTTGTGTTGGAAGGGACCTTAAAGCTCATCCAGCTCCAACCCCTGCCACGGGCAGGGACACCTTCCACTAGAGCAGGTTGCTCCAAGCCCCTGTGTCCAACCTGGCCTTGAATTGTCAAGAGCTTGTTGAGCATTTTAGCAACCTGTTCCCAGGTGCTCAGACAGTTACTGGCTCCCGCTCAGCAGAGTTTGACTTTAAACAGCCTCAGAACAAAGAGTTATTTCTCTAAACACAACCATCTATTGAAGTCTAAGAAGCTGAAGCCTTAATAACGTTACAAAGCTACTCTTATCTCTCTAATTATCTCTAAAATGCAGAGAGAACACATATGTAAGCTTTATACAATCTCATCTATAACTCATCTTAATGATGATACATTAAACAGCCAGGAAGGAACAGGTCCACGCTGAGCAGGCAAGGCAGTAAAGGAGATGTAAAGCTGTCATGAAAGCTTCCGCACACCTACAGTGACCAGGCTGCGAGCTGCCCGCTCCCCTGCACCAGGGCATGTTTGCTTGTCCACATCCCAACCCAGCAGCGAGCTTCTAAACCAGAGCTGATCCAGCACATGGTTACACGAACACTAGAGCCAGACTCGCAGACAGGCTGTGGCCAGAGGAAGAGCTACAGAAGCCCCAGTTCAACCAGTTTGAAAGTACATTGTTTATTCATTGTTAGGTTATAGCTGTTAGACAGAGGGATTTCTCCCCAAACACATGTACAACTCTCCTTTCAGCAAGGGGCAGATCAGTCTTGCCCTTGCTGCTCCCAACATCATTTTGCAGGGTTATTTTTGAGTTTGGGGTTCAGTTTTTGGGAGGAGTTGGGGGTGTTTATTGAGTGCATCTTCTTCCAGGTACTAGGGGTGAATCCCAGTAAAACTGCTTCATCCACAGTTCCCGCGTACCTATAGTTTTCCAGTTAATTTGGCCCACTGCAGTTTCATGGCCAGAAAGTACTTTCCATCAAATCCTAGCACAACAGTGTAGCTCACAAGGACTGATAGAAGCTTGGGCAACTATTTCAGTTCACCACTGACCAGTCTCAAACTGCAGAGGTTAAAGTCATTATGATGACAAAGGCTCAGTAAATGAACACCAACTCTTCTGCAACCTGTGCCTGCTGGAGAGCATGTGCTTCAAATCTCAGACATGAACATTCCCTCTTACGAGCTCCTCATATAAACTTACAGATCAATAATTTCATTTAGTGAGTACTTTGGCTTGCAATTTAGAAGCTGACCACATCAAAGTGCTTGGCAAGCACAGAGCAGAATTGCATGGCTTAAAGTCTCCAGCACTGAGAAACCAGTAACTAGTTCAAGTGTATGTGTGTGTATATATATATATAAATACATATTTTTTTATATATATATATATATATATATATATATATAAATAAAAGATTTTTGAGGCAGTAACTTTCATAAAAATGGAAAACTTCAGGATGCTGCTTTTCACCACCTCCACACAGGGCAAGACGCCCAAACCAGAGCACACTGAGGTGATGCTGCAGCTCCACAAGGGACATCCCCATGCCTCACCTGCTCAAGCACATCTTCAGCACTGGCCCTGGCACTACCTTACACAGCCATGACCAATCCAACCTTCTAACTGGTCATAGAGCTCACCCAGCCAAACCTGAGCTCACAGCCAGGCACATGCAGAGCCAGCACAAGGCACGGGCTGGGAACATGTAGGACAGGAGGAAAGCAGCAGCTGAAAAAGCTGGGCTGTGTTATCAACTGTAAACTGCTGCTGTGCATTCAGCATCCTGAAAAACTATACGAAATCCAGGAATGTGTGCTGTGAAAGCAAATTGCTGGATTTAAAGCAGTGTAGTTGCTGATGGTCTATGTACTTTGAACATAGAACCTGCTCATCACCTGCTTAGCTACTTGCTAGTGCAGCTTGAACACCTCTCCCTGCAAAGATACATACCAAAATCACAGAGTCACAGACTGGTTTGGGTTGGAAGGGACCTTAAAGCTCATCCAGTTCCAAGCCCTTGCCACAGGCAGGGACACCTTCCACTAGAGCAGGTTGCTCCAAGAAATGTCTCATTACTGACTCCCACCTTTAGAATGTGCTCCTGTATCACCAGCTGCATGGAGGCACCATAGCAGTGGGCATATTGAGCAAGACAAAGGCAACTTCAAGAGAAACACATTGGGAAATCAGGCCACACTCAGCACCTAATGACAAAGAGTGACTTACTTAGGTCATTGTCCATCTTGAACGCGATGTCCAGCTGCATGATGAAGAGCATGAACTGGAACCAGGGGCTCATCTCCTTGCTGGGGAGGGGAATGTGCACAGCAAACACGATGTCGTTGGCTTCGATCTGCCTGCTCACCGCCTCGTCGAAGTCCTTGAGCTTCTCGCAGTGGTTGGGTCCCCAGGGCATCAGCCACTTGGTTTTGTGGTGGTTCTTCCTTACATCAATGCACTTCACTGACATGTAAGGAACAGCTGTAGTGGGGCTGGGAGCTGTAAATGGAAGAGAACCACATTTTGAGCATCTTAAGACATCTTCTCAGTGGTTTCCCCACCAAAACAGGCAGCTCCCCCTTCAGCTACTTGAAGGCAATTGAAAACAAATGCATCAGATGAGTCTCCTTCACAGCTCCTTGATCCTGCAGTTAAGTAATTAAGTTTATTACATCTACAGACATACTCCTGACTTTGTAGTGGGATCAAATTAGGATTAGCTGAAGCAGCCAGAATCTTCTGGGTCAGTCTCAGATACCTCAGTTACACCAAAATCACACTGGAAGTTACTGGCATCTTTTTCTGTGCAATACACCCTTCTGGTGTGCTCACTCAAGCAAACCCATATGCAAAGCATGTGCCCATATCGCAAACCTAGACAGATGAACTCATCCTAAACCTTGTGGTCACTTACCACAGTGATTTGAATCACACAGCCACACGTTTCCTTGGGCAGGAAGCCTTTTCTCACTGCTGAATCACACCATGCTCATTTAAGAGCCCTTGTAATGGGAGAGAGCAGCACCACTTTGCATCTAACCCAGCCCAGGGCCATGGCCAACATCTGCTGTCTGCAGATGTGCTGTGGGAGCCATCTCGGCCTCACCAAAGCATGGGATAAACTGGCCACCTCCATGATGATCCAAAGACCTTTGCTCACCCATTGCTGCTCACTGGAGAGAGATCCTGTGCATGAAGGCATTGCTTCCTTTGGCTGCAAGTCACATGTGAACTAACAACTATTACAGCCAAAGATTTGTCTCTTTTTCCCCTAGACACGGGGTTTTTGAGATAATGGGAAGAAAAGAAGCTGCACAGAGATCTTGGCTCTGAAATGTTGCCCAAACTCTGCTCTGCCACCATTGCCACAGGCAAGGGACAAGGCTTTGTGCCCGTTTTCATTGTATCAGGATGATGTGTAACATCCCAGATCGGACAATTTAAACTAGTGAGTAAACTGCTCAGGCTTTACATCGATGAGGAAACAGTCCAACTTTGAAGTACAAATAGGGATGAAAGATGCATCCACCTCCAGCCAGAATTTCAGCATATAGCACCTCCAGATCTGAAAGAAAAGGCTTTTAAAAACTCAAATACATTTCCAACGTTGTCCTGCCATGCAAAGACTTCTCATGACAGTGCTGCTGCCCTGTTTCCAGTATCACTTGGGAAATACGTATTTTAACGCCATTTTAATGCATCACAGAACTGGCAAACCATGAGGACAAGCAGAGCTGGAGCTGCTCCGGTTCCTCATCTCCCCAGTATGATCCAGGGGGCTTCCCATGGGTTAGAAAGTCCAGCAACCAGGTCAGAAATTCCCTGTTCTTATGCTACTATTCCCATTAGAAAGAAGTTGGTTTGGGGGTTTTTTCCACAACAGCCAATTCAACACATTTTAACACCCAATACATTTCACTGCAGTTAAACCACAACTGTCCTGTTTTCTGAAGTATTACCAGGAAGGTACCATTGGACATGAATTCCTTCCAGCTTCACAGGTTTTGGGGAGCAGATGGAGCAGGTTAACTCTTTATGTCTGTTTTCACTAGAATTTGAAGTTTCACAATGCAAGTTTGTGAAAGGAAAATGGAAAACTCTAAACTATCCATGCCTTTTTAAAGAATTCGAAGTGCAAATTTAACCTAATCATGTGAAAATGCTCTAATGCAAGTGGTAAGCATGGAAGTGTTCCTATACTATGAATTAAAACAGAAGTAGCACATAGAATAACAGATACCTAGGTGTAAAGAATAACCAAGGACTTAATCACGGAATCCCAGCCTGGTTTGGGTTGGAAGGGACCTTAAAGCTCATCCAGCTCCAACCCCCTGCCACGGGCAGGGACACCTTCCACTAGAGCAGGTTGCTCCAAGCCCCTGTGTCCAACCTGGCCTTGAACACTGCCAGGGATGGGGCAGCCACAGCTTCTCTGGGCACCCTGTGCCAGCACCTCAGCACCCTTCATGTTGAAGTCTCCAGAGAAACACCACCGAGGTGGCCACGTAAAATGAGGGGGAAGCTGGCCGCTCCATGGGCTATTCTCACATTATCATCATCCTCATACCAAGAGATGGTGCAGGACTTCCTGAACACATCACAGCCCACCAAAAAGCTCCAGCAGCAAGCAATAACACCCTACCTCTACACTTCCAACTATTTCAATGAGTAAACCAAACCCAAACTGAGCAATACCCACCAGCCACCCCCAGCCCCATCCAGGGCAGAGCCGCGCAGGGCTCCTGGGCTCAGCACACATCCGTACACACTACACCCGGATGATTCAGCCCTGGCTCCCTTGTAATTTGGACACAGCATCACAACAGCAGCTCTATTGCTGTTTGGGAGCCCAGCCAGGAACCCTGCGTAGCATCTTCCCTCATGTGTCACCTCATTGAAGATGACATCCGTGCTGCTTCCTACGGGCAGGGGAGAGATGACTCAATGTGCGAGTCGGGAGGAAGTTATTAAAAAGCAGTTTATAAACAGCATTTTTTATATACTTTTTTGACAGCAATAAGTTTCTTGTAGCTGAAAAGCAGCGTGACGCTGGCATGAAGGCTGGAAGGGATTTGCTTAAGCAGGAATAGTCCCAGGTTCATTCCTGCTCCGACTATTAACCCATAGCTTAAGTGCATCACAGACTCACTGCTGCATCTCAAACCCCACTGCATCCAGCAGCCCTCCAGGAACCACAGAAGCCTCATACGTGACAGCAGCCCCAAAACAGAACAAATCATTGACGTGCCACAAAGAAATACCAAAATAGAATAAAATAAAGCGTTCAACAAACACACTCAAGCTGCAAGACCAGGGTTACAGAACACTTGAATTAAGGACATGCATAGAACGGTGCGACATTCCTTTATCCTGCCTCAATGCAGAACTAGTTACCATGGCTAAAAGTGCAGCTGTTTTAGGAATATTGTGGTGAAATAAGCCAGGCATTGAGAGCTTTTTAACTCTGAGAGACCTTTGTGTGATTTGAAAGTAGGCATTTCTGAACTCAGAGACAGTTACTTCTATGGGGAAAACGAACATTTCTTGCTTTGATGCAACTCATTATAGCCATAAATACATGTTTTCATCACGGACTGATTATGATTTTAAATACTTGGCATCCTCCCTCAAATATCCCCTCTGCCAAAGTTACAGCTTGGAGGAGCAAGAGACAATTACTCCCTATATTCCTCGTCGGGAACTGCACACCAGACGAACGTCGGCACTTGGCTTCCATTACTTCTTTGGCTCCAGTCCCATTAAATTCAAGTGAGTGTTGAACCAAGTGGAAAAAAATGCTTTGGGAAACTGCAGCCAAGTCAACTAACAGCATTACAAAGTGCTATGCCAAACAAAGCTAGCACCGAGGGACCTCCGTGAGCACGTGGTGCCAGGCAGGCTGCTTTCAGCCAGTCTGCCTGTGGGGCTGGGAGATGCCTCAGCTTTCTATATTAAATGATATATGTCAGCCTGTAAATAATTAAATAGCCATTTGTGCATAATCCAATGGAGAAGCCCCAGCCCACGTTCCAGCCTGCTCGCTGCGATGGGAAACACTGCAGTAATGCAGGTACCGGTTTGGAGGGGTTTGCAGAGCTTTGCTCAGGAAGGTTTGGCAGAAGCCAGTTGGGAATGTGACTCCTTCAGAGCCAGCTCCAACAGGAGCAAGCCCGGAGAGCCCCCAGGAAGCAGCTCCAGGGACCCCTCCCACAATGGGGTTCATCCCCTGTGGTGCTGGACACCAAAAGCCACAGGCACGAGACTGGCAGAGCCGCAGGCACTGTCCATGCTGCTTCCAACCCCCTGTGTTTAAGAGAAAAACTGCCACAAAGCAGTTTAGAGACAGGATGATTCACAGCAAACGCTTTCAGAGCAACAGCAGGATCTCCAAGGAGCTGTGTGCCTGTTCCCAAGGGAAGCAGGCAGGAGGGGACAGTTACCAGAGCCCTCCTCAGCTCTGATGGGACAAACCTGCATTAAATCTTCCTTTAAAACCCAGGCAGGCACAGACAGGAAAATAAAACCACTGCAGCCTGAGCAGCCTCTTTTGCAGCTCACTGGTTTTCATACTAGTTTGGGGAATTAATTCAATTTAGCCTCTTTGAAGCTTGTTTGCATATATGTTGAACACTTTTATCTTAAAGCTATGCAGCAACAGGCCAGCACAGCCAGCTCGTATGCTGCTGGGGATGGGGAAACTGCCCACCACATCTCCTTCAGCAGAGGCTGCAGAGCTGCCCAGCCCACTGCAAAAGCCCCAGAGGTAGCATGGAATGGTTTGTGCTGGAAGGGAGCTTAAAGCTCCTCCAGTTCCAACCCCTGCCACGGGCAGGGACACCCTCCACTAGAGCAGGTTGCTCCAAGCCCCTGTGTCCAACCTGGCCTTGAACACTGCCAGGGATGGGGCAGCCACAGCTTCTCTGGGAAAAGTCTGTGCCAGCGCCTCAGCACCCTCACAGGGAAGAGCTTCTGCCTAAGAGCTCATCTCAGTCTCCCCTCTGGCAGGTTAAAGCCATTCCCCTTGGCCTGTCCCTACAGGCCCTTGTCCAAAGCCCCTCTCCAGGTTTCCTGGAGCCCCTTTAGGCACTGGAGCTGCTCTAAGGTCTCCCCTTCAGGAGCCTTTTCTTCTCCAGGCTGCCCCAGCCCAGCTCTCTCAGCCTGGCTCCAGAGCAGAGCTGCTCCAGCCCTCGCAGCAGCTCCGGGGCCTCCTCTGGCCTCGCTCCAACAGCTCCACAATTACAGGGGGTCCCAGCAGATCCTGCTGATCCCTACCAAGGGAACGCAGCTCCTTGCAATGGCTTTAGTCAGTGAGCCCCTGAAGAGGCAGGTGCCTTCAGCAGCATGGCCACCACTTCCCATGAACTTTCAAAGCAATTTCAGCTGCGTTTCACAGATTGAAGCAACTCTTCCATATAACTTCCAGTGAGACTTCTACCACTTTTCATATTCAAAAGAGCCAATGGCACGCTGGCTCAAGCACACAGATTTTCACAGAATGGTTTGGGTTGCAAAGGACCTTAAGATCATATTTCCAATCCCCAAGAAACAGCAGCAGTTAAAGAGAGATGTTTACTGGGGGGGAGGACACACAACCAAAGTTAAATTGCTTTTGGTTTTCAATGACCCAAAACTACTCAGTCCTGTGTTGAGCTGTCTGCAGTGTTCTACTCAAAGAGAACAGTGTTACAGAATAACTCCAAGTAAGAGGATTTGCAGGAGACATCTCAGGACACTTTATATCTATTGACTAGAGAGGTCAACAGTCTTAGGACCTGACTCAGCAAAAGATGCCCTGATTTGGTTCCTCAGCAGTGACCATCCTCATTGTCCAGACAGAGGATTTCTCTCCTACATCTCAACTGGAAAAGAAATTCTTTTGCTTCACGTAGACTAAACAAAGTACAAGTGGAGACAGACAAAGTGATTCATCATGTGGCCAAGACACCCTGAGCCATCCAACGCTGCTTCTGTCTCCCTGCATTCTCCATAGCACAACCCTACAGTATTTGCTGGAGAAACTGAGCTCTAAACGCCAAACTGGTAAATGGTGGGGTACTCCCAAGGGACACGGGGATCCAGGCCTGTCCATCACTATGTTGTGCTTCCTGGAGCCACTGGGTTAGATCCTGGAGACCACCATGCTCCCAAGTTTGGCTCCCAGAAATGCTGAGAAGGGGAAGTTTTAATTCCATTCAAGATGAGTGCAACACCATGGCCAACTAAATGAGTATTCCGAGCGGTGGGGGAGTTGGCAAGTTTCAGTTGAGACTTAACCCTCCTGGTTTGGTTACCTCAAAAGGAAAGTAAACATTAATTCCCCAACCAACACAAGCAGCTGTAAGACTCTTACTTTCATCATTTTTTAATTCTCAAACCCCCAGCTCAAGGCTGGCCAACTTCAGCATCTCTCCAGTACAGCAGTAAGCACTTTCCTTTAGTGCAATGTCCTTCACCTGAACTGTCCGTGAAGCAATCTATCTCTATTCACATGTAAGCATTCATCTGCCCTTTCCTGAGAAAACACAGCTGAAAATAAGACCCCAGCAGCAAAGGGGCTTACCTCAGGAATTATTCCTCAAAAGGAAAGAGAAATGCTGCTTCTCTGTATTTAGACTTCAATATTTAGGTTAAAAAAAATTACTATAAGTGAGCTCAATTTTGCAGTATTTTACAGTATTATATATGCCTAGATTTGCATGAGGGCCACCATCTCTCAGTGTATTAATTACATTAAGGTCTTTAAAAAGCTCCTGTAATAAACCCTCAAACAATTCCTTCGTTGTTCCCTCCTCCATACTCCTGCAAACAAGGAATTCAGCCCCAATACAAGAACAACATCCCCTCTCTGCTCCCACATGAATACATGATACACGTTTTGTACCTTCTCCTCTAGAGCCCCTCCAGCATTTCAAATTAACTACTGACCCCTGCTCTCGCACCATCAACAAGCCCTTTAGAAGCTCTCACTTG
Source organism: Strigops habroptila (assembly GCF_004027225.2). Lineage (NCBI taxonomy): Eukaryota > Metazoa > Chordata > Aves > Psittaciformes > Psittacidae > Strigops > Strigops habroptila. The sequence goes on from NC_044284.2 coordinate 61,922,522, forward strand.
CATTGTGTCTCCATTGATTAAAGCCTGAATCCTACTGAGCTCATGGGGTGTTAACTTCTCCCGTGCACCAGCAGCATTCTGCTTTTCTACTCAATTACCCCCTCCTGCGCAGGCCAGCACTACCCAGCGAGCACACACAATGTGCTTCTGCTTCATTACACTCACCAGCAGCGGGGCAGGAATAAACAAGCTAATTTATCACCAGACAGGCTGAGCTTCCCCAGCTACTACAGCGAGAACCCAAGTTACAATATATACCACTATTTAGAAATATACATTTATTGCAACACAAAAGTCATCTTTTCTACCTCCTTTCCTGACCCTGATGCTACCAGTTTAATACGCTGAGTAACCACTAATACAAGCTTTAAGTTACCATTTTTTATTACTATTTACTATTTCAAAGCCTATTTCTGAGCGCTGCAGCACCTTTTCTATGAAGAATTGCTGAACATTTAAACCATCCAATTCATCTTTTAAAAGCAAACAAACCCACCAGAAGCCCACTCCCTTTGGGAAAGGTATTTCTTACCAATTGAGTTCAAGCTTTTATCCAGACCATAATCCTTTAATGCCCCAGGGCACCATTTCCCTTCTTACTTACAGTGGGAGTTGCCAGACATACTGTTGTAGCTGAACACCCGTATTTCTATAGTCTCTAATAGATTTTTTGATACTACAGGTTTCTCTTGTCTCTTTGTTTCAGACAAAAATGAAACTGTCTAAACCACCAAAACCTAGTTTGAGAGATTCCTGACCCAAGTCCATGCTCTCCATCCAGGTTTTCTGCATTGGATGTGAAGAGCAAGATGGGAGAAGACCTCCTCTAGTCACGGCACTGGCTTCTATACCTGGCTTAGGGGGCAGTGGGAGCCCTGACTTAGTCCAGGATACAGCCCGATGGAAGGCGGTGTCTGGTGGCACAGACAGCAGTGCCAAACTCAAACCCAGACTTAAAACAGTTTTAATAGACTGGGAAGGGAAGTGAGCTGCCAGGATTTGGAGGTTCCCAACCAAGCGCTACAACCAGAAGAGTCTTGCTGGGGTTTTGAGGAATTCCTGTACCTTCTTAAGATGAAAGAGGGGAGATTGAGATGAGCTCTGAGGCAGAAGCTCTTCCCTGTGAGGGTGCTGAGGCGCTGGCACAGACTTTTCCCAGAGAAGCTGTGGCTGCCCCATCCCTGGCAGTGTTCAAGGCCAGGTTGGACACAGGGGCTTGGAGCAACCTGCTCTAGTGGAAGGTGTCCCTGCCCATGGCAGGGGGTTGGAGCTGGATGAGCTTTAAGGTCCCTTCCAAGCCCAGAGCCTTTAAAACTGAACATATAGTCAGGATCCCCACTGCAGGAACAGGAGTCCAAGCACCCTGCAAGGCCACTGCCACCCAACACCAGCCAAAAGGCTTCTAGACAGTCCTGCTCTCAGAGATAAGGGATTATTCCCTCAGCCCCAGGCAAGTCACAAAGCAAGAAAACCTGGTGAGGCACTACAGTACAAGCCTGTTTGCTGGGAGAACTAAATGAACGACCTCCAGAGTTCACACACATATGGAACATCAGGAACAAATGCACACGAAAAGAGCACGAGCAGTACGAGTCCTCTCAATGCAGGAAAATATGTTTCAAAACTATTTTATTTAGAAGAATAAGGGGAAAAAAAAGGAAGGTAGGGCCGATTTACTAATTGCCACAGGCAGTTTGAGCCTCTTCCAAGCCCTCCTTTGTCAATTTTCAACTCAGATGAAATGCATTTCCTGCAACAGCCAGCCAAGATATTAAATCCCTGCAAACAGAGGTCTAAAATAGCAGCATGACCTGCTGTTATCCAGCAGCTCTGCTCCGGAGCCTGGAGCTCCCGAGCTGCACACCACAGATCACAAGGTACCTTGAAACCACCCTGCGCTCAGATATGTAAAGAATTTCATCTGCATTTGAATGGGAGGGATCAGATCCTGCTGGGGCCAGCAGCGGGCGGTCCTGGAGCACATGGACACCTTGAGCCCTTCAAAGGCTTTCCGGGGCTGCCAGAGTTATAACTTGACTTCAAAGACCATAAATGTTATTTACTAACGAAAAACTTCCTGTTAAACCGTTATCCTTTGCAAAGCAGAGACAGGCAGAGCCATCGCCACTTGTAAGTTTCCAGGGCATGTTTAAAACCAAGGGTGTTTAGTTAGTGTCAACAGAAAAGACAAGAGGAGCACAAGAGGACCCAAACTACAAGGCATGGAGTTTACCTGACGCATCTCTCCCAAGTTAACTGTAGTTTGGGAGTAATACAACTGTGAGAAGAGCAAAACACAAGCACCTTGGAGGATTTAGAGCCTCTCTGCCTGCTCCTCAGGCCCCCAGCACTGCTGTTTCTGCCTGGGAACTCTCCATTTCTGGCACATTTGCCCATTCAGCTACAGTTACAGCTCTTAAAAAGAAGAATTGAGCAGACCTAAACTAAACAGACATGACCTTTCATGTCTGCTTTTTCATCGGCTCCCGGTGCTCCTGCCAAGGCTGCAGCACAGAAGGAATGTGTCTATACAGAGGAGTCTATTGGCATTCATGTCCACGGTACAGCACAGCTCACCCATCTCTGGAGAGGCTAGAGATGAAAGAAAGTCAGGCACATAAGATGGGCTTTGTCCTGCAGCACACACTCTTCCTGAGCAGGCTGCATCCACATACCTTAGCCATCAGAGCCTCTTCCCTGTCAAAAGATCAGTTCAGCCCTAAGAAAGTAACAAAATCCCAGCAAAGAAAATTAAATCCTGGGAGCTCAGTGCTCAGGAGCCAAATCAGACATTTAGATAATGAACTGGATTGTTGATAGCTGCTCAGCCATTTATACACATGACTCATTATCTCTGGGCCAGACACACAAGTCAGTTTTATTTGCTCCAGTCAAAACAGTTCTGGCTTTTTCACCCTTAAGCCGAGGCAAGGGAGCAGTGAACCTGCACGTCCTTAAACGCATCCCCCTCCTCCCAGGGGACTCATGTGCTCAGTGAATACCTCCACTTTTCCAATCAGTTGAATTTGTAAAGTGTACAGTTGGGCACCAGACTTGCAGTGATTAACTGTGCATGTGCCTGCTCCTGGACTTTGTCTTCACTCGAGAGAGGTTCTCCTGCATTCATGTGAACTGAAACCAAGACAATGTGACTTGCAACAAGGTGCTCTTGGAGCCCTAGAAGGAACTCACATAAATTCTCTTTGCAGTAACTCATATAAAGGAACAAAGAAATGACAGTTTTGAAGCAGGGTATTGCTGCTCTGTGACCAGACTTCCTCCTGTGCCCTCCACTTCAGCCACCCCATCTGCCCAGCAGCTCCACTCTTTGCTACAGCCTCCATGGTACTGGGAAACCAGGGGTAAGACAAGATGCACATCGCTCTGCTTGGCCAAAGCAATGGAGAGAGAAAGCTGCAGGTTTGTACATCCGTCCCGCTTTGGTGGTGCTCAGGCAGCAGCACAAAGCCCACGGAGATGTGTGGAACCCTGCCTGGTGCAGCAGCACCCAGCAGGATCAGCATCCTCTGGTACTCCGAGGGAGCTACAGAGCATCATGAAAAGTGCCCCACACTTGGGACTTGATTAACACTAAAGTTCCTGCCATCTCCATGAACTCTGGACAGATTTGAGCAGTAAACTGTGTTCTCTTCCATTTTCTTTTTTTAAATACTGTATATATTTGCCCTTTTAAAATACCATGTGTACTCATATACACCCATACATATACACACCCCCTTTTTATAAGGGCCTGTAGGGACAGGCCAAGGGGAATGGCTTTAACCTGCCAGAGGGGAGACTGAGATGAGCTCTGAGGCAGAAGCTCTTCCCTGTGAGGGTGCTGAGGCGCTGGCACAGACTTTTCCCAGAGAAGCTGTGGCTGCCCCATCCCTGGCAGTGTTCAAGGCCAGGTTGGACACAGGGGCTTGGAGCAACCTGCTCTAGTGGAAGGTGTCCCTGCCCGTGGCAGGGGTTGGAACTGGAGGAGCTTTAAGGTCCCTTCCAGCACAAACCAGTCTGCGATATATAAAATAATTTCAGGGCACAAATGAAATTAGAAAGAGAGACACCATCAACAGCTTCCCACCAGGTATCCAGCTGTGGGAAGAACTGTCCTCTTGCCAAATCCAAGGCTGTCACCATCTAACCTGGCTCTGCATGCCAGACAGGACAACTCCAAGCCTGTAGGAGCCTGGTAGCACCCCTGGAGACAGCCAGGGTGCAGGGATGTGGCTGAATCCACCCATACAGCAGAAAGGCAGAGCATACATATGCATGGCATGTTAGAGCTCCTGGGAACGCTTGCATTAGTGTTAGCCTAATTCCTCACAAACACTGCCTTGAATGATAACAGAAAACATTCCTGTTTGATCCATTCTCTATATCTCTGCCATCGTCTATAGCAGGATAGCAAAGACAAGGTTGTACAATTAATTTTATGGACCATGTGCTATCTAGCACTGATATATCCTAATTGGGCACGTAATGCACACACAAGTGTAACCTTTAAACAAGATGTTTACTACAGAACAGAGCAGACACCATAAATTCTTCAGGGTTTGAGAGCAGAGGAGGGTTTGCAGCAGCGACAGCCCCGGCTGTCTGGAGCCAACAGTTCATTACCACAGCACAAAGAAATGGCTCACTAAAACTCTCTTTGAGGTGTGTTCTCACTCCCCAGCTTTGCAAAGACCACCACAAGAGGAAAGGGATGACTCCCATATGTGCACGTCTCATGCTCTGCCAACATACAGCTCTACGTAAAATCCGTGTGCAAGCTGATAAGGCTCCTGCTCCTACATAAAAGAGCTGTTGGAATGTGCAAACCATATTACACCTCAGACATGACACAGCTGACTGTTCAAACACGAGCCACAGAACCCCCGCTGGCAGAAACCCCCAACTTCAGGAAAATGAAGCCTTGTTGTCATTGTCATATCAGGTACCAATGCATTTGTGTATTTTGGACTTGCACAAGTAATCTGTTAAAATAGAGCACTTAGTCATTGTTTTGAAACATGACCTAACTGACGGCTAAAGGACAGGCTGGTTTAGCTTTGTAGCCTGTTCCAGTTGTGTACGTATTTTGGTTTGTCTAGACCTGAATAAACTAAAATAAGTAGATTCTCAGTGTCTGTGTGGTGCACTGGATCAAACCAGACCAGGAACACTATTTCAGTGACATCTCAGCTCCCGTCCCACCTTGTCACACCTCTCTGAAGGGTGGCAGTGCCCTGTCATTGCTGCCACAGCCATCGGCAGCACGAGCTTCACTCCTGCACACTGCAGATCGCCGGCCACCAACCCGCATCTCACCTCTTAGACAATGCTTAGGGGAGACCTTAGAGCAGCTCCAGTGCCTAAAGGGGCTCCAGGAAACCTGGAGAGGGGCTTTGGACAAGGGCCTGTAGGGACAGGACAAGGGGAATGGCTTTAACCTGCCAGAGGGGAGATTGAGATGAGCTCTGAGGCAGAAGCTCTTCCCTGTGAGGGTGCTGAGGCGCTGGCACAGACTTTTCCCAGAGAAGCTGTGGCTGCCCCATCCCTGGCAGTGTTCAAGGCCAGGTTGGACACAGGGGCTTGGAGCAACCTGCTCTAGTGGAAGGTGTCCCTGCCCGTGGCAGGGGTTGGAACTGGATGAGCTTTAAAGTCCCTTCCAACCCAAACTAACAGAGGGGTCAGGACCCTGCAGCTGCAGGCCCAGGGGTCAGTCACAAGCCCCTGGCTCAGAGTTTCCATGGACCCCATCAGAGATGCACCATCCAAGGTGTGTTCCTGGGAAGAGTTTCATGCAGAGCTCCGTGCTGTGATGCCCTCCATATGTGTCCCCGTGCCAGATGTTGGGCACCACACCTAGCTTATACACCAGACCTTCCAGCTGTTTCACAAGCACAATTACACCCAGACTTCAGCTCCCAGGAGGGCTGGGAGCTGCTGGGGCCCATCCCACAGACACCAGAGCAAAAAGGAGCCTCTTCGCTCCTTGAATACATCAGAAGTGTATTCCCCCCCTCGGGGGAAAAACCAGTTTGGGTCATTGATCAGTGCTGGTTTATCTGCTAAAATATCAGAAGTGGGGTTTTCCAGCAATTAAAGGAAGTTCACCCCCAATAATCCCCTATGACTCGACTACAGATAGGTGGTGGTAATGCAGGGAATATGCAAGAAGACTGGACTAACAGCACCTAAGTTTGCACCTCCAAATCCCTACAAACCTGATAACGTTTATGTTTATTGCCTATAAAATTAAACCTAAACATGTCTGTTTATATCACGTCTCCAGATGACAAGAGAAACCAGGATTTCTGATCAACACCTTCCTTTCGTACAAGCAACTCACTTCTTTTTAAACTTAGAAGCAAGCAGCTACTAGAAAAACACTTTTAAGCTGAACACAGAGCCTGGCTTCTATCCACAATGCAGGCCAAGACATTCTATCTCATGAATAAGAGCTGGGTTCAGTAACCAGCTCTTTAAGAAAAAGGGAGGGGGAAGGAAAAAACCCCCAATCCTGATAATGTTCAGTGATGGTTTAGTCCCACAAAACTAGAAAAACTGGGTTTTATCCAGTATGTGCCAGTGACTCCATTGTGATTAAGCAGAAGTGAGGAAGGAAAAGGATGGGGGGAACTTCAGTGTTTCAAAATGATGTTTAGCAGAATTTGTGGTTCTTGGAAACAAAGAATTATAGAGGCTATGAATGCAAAGTGCTCATGTGCACCAGAAATGCTGCCTCTGCTTCCTGAGGAAAAGAAGTGGGTAATGTAAAGAAACATTACGAAATGTAAAAAACACAGCACGTATTTCCTCAATACCTCTCTAATAGAGACCATGGTGAGAACAGCCCAACTTCACTCTCCCAAATAAGCAGCACATCCAGAGCAATGCGGCTCCCATTATCCCCAGCAGGCGCTGGAAATCCCACAGCCCCACGCAGCAGCCTGCCCCGGAGGAAGGGGAATAAACCGCGGGGTGAGCCAGGAGGGTTTGGGCTGGGAACTCCTCGGCAGGGCAGCACACTGGGAAGCTCCAAAGCAGCCAGCCCTGCACCACACGGAGCCGGCGCACAACTCGAGGCTGCTTTCTAGTAAAAGAACAAGTAACTAAACCGAGAATCGCCGGGGCTGCCCCAGAGCCCGGCTCCATCTTCCTCCCTCCATGCCCAGCTCCTTCCCCCGGCAGGGGCCAACCCCATCGCCGCCCCCCGAGGCCAAGGGGTTCGCGGCCGGGGTTCCACCTCCCCCGGGATGGGGACGCTCCCGGGCAGGGACCGCACCAGCGGCTCCGGGTGTCCCGGATCCCGGTCCGAGGCGGGGCTCGGGAGGTGACCACGACCCGCAGCAGGGTGGGGGAACCAGGGTTGTCCCATATAGGATCGAGGAGCACTGGGGGTGTGGACTGGGATGGAGGGGTGTGTTTAAGGCCCCCCCAGCACCTCTTGGAAGCTGATGGGTAGGAAGGAAAGGGAACGAAAAAGGAGGGGGATGATCCCCATGAAACGACCCCGCGCACCCAAACGGGCCGCGGGGCGGCGGAGCGGGGCCGGGCAGCTCCCACCAGTGCTCCCTTCTTTCTACTTCTCATTTTTATTTCAATTCCTATTATTTTTCGCTATCATTGCGGTGAGGTTCGCTCCTGCGGCCGGTTGGAGGCCGAGGAGAAGCGGGGAGGGGCCGAGGTACGACGAGAATGGAAGAACAATCTATCCTCCGTCAATTAAATATATATCTCTTCTTAAATCAACTTCGCAGCTCCAGGCTCCCCTGCGCGACCAGTCGCCATACTGAAGGCTTTTCTCTCCCCTTCCCTCTTTCTTTCAGTAGAGGCTGAAACCAGGCCATAAAAACCACACACAACCCAACAAAGCACAAACTTTTTTCTGTGCCCGATCGCTCCGTGCAGGCGCCGGGCGAGAGGCCGCGTTTTAATCACCGAACCCGGGTTCATTACACCTCAGGGGAGGGAGGCAGCGACACTGCCACTAATAGGGAAGGAAGAGGGTAAGGCGGTGGGGTCGGCTCTCACCCCGCACTCACCGATCAGCCCCCCCACCAGGAAGGCGATGACTTGGAACACCAGCAGGATCCCCCCGACGATGCACAGCTTTTTGGTGCTCATGTTCTCGATGATGGCCCCAGCCATCTTCGCACGCTGTTAGCCCCGCTCCTCTCCGCTGCTCCGCTCCCCGCCCGGGCGGGCGGGCTCACAGGCACGGCGGGGCCCGCCGGGACGGGACCGGCCCCGCTCTTCCTCCCGCCGCTCCCGTCCTTCCTCCTCCTCCTCCGCCGTGATTGTGGCGGCCCCGCCGCATGTGGCCGCTTTAAAGGAGCTGCGGCGGGTCACGTGACGCGGCCACCGCCCCTCCCCGCTCCCTCAGCACCGGCCCCCCCCCCCGGCTCTCTCCTGAGGCGGGACAATCCCCCCCCCACCTTCCACAGCGGCATTCCCTATGGAACACCGCGCGGGGCTTGTAGAGCCACAGACCGGTGTGTGTTGGAAGGGAGCTTAAAGCTCCTCCAGTTCCAACCCCTGCCACGGGCAGGGACACCTTCCACTAGAGCAGGTTGCTCCAAGCCCCTGTGTCCAACCTGGCCTTGAACACTGCCAGGGATGGGGCAGCCACAGCTTCTCTGGGAAGAGTCTGTGCCAGCGCCTCAGCACCCTCACAGGGAAGAGCTTCTGCCTCAGAGCTCATCTCAATCTCCCCTCTGGCAGGTTAAAGCCATTCCCCTTGGCCTGTCCCTACAGGCCCTTGTCCAAAGCCCCTCTCCAGGTTTCCTGGAGCCCCTTTAGGCACTGGAGCTGCTCTAAGGTCTCCCCTTCAGGAGCCTTCTCTTCTCCAGGCTGCCCCAGCCCAGCTCTCTCAGCCTGGCTCCAGAGCAGAGCTGCTCCAGCCCTCGCAGCAGCTCCGGGGCCTCCTCTGGCCTCACTCCAACAGCTCCACGTCCCTCTTGTGCCTCCACAGAGGTCACACCAAACAGTTTTCCCAGATTAGCCGCCCTTGGTTCACCTCCACATCCCAGAGGAGGGCTGGAAGGGTGCTGCACACCCATCCCGCTCCCTGGAGGACACTTCCCTCCCAGTCTGTCCGCTCCCCCATTCCTGTACATGACCCAGAATGAGCTCACCATTGCCACTGTCTCCGGTTTTTAGCATCAGCCCCTTCCGTTATTCCTTCTACCCTAGCTATCAGTCACAGGATACCACAAGGATCCGTGCTATGCTGCCCCATTGGACATGCAATGGAGAACACAGAACACTGCCATCTGCAACTGAAACTAGGCAAGGAGTTGCTGAAAACACTCCTTGAGGACAAATCAGCCATGAAAGGAAACAACTGGTGACAACAACCCCATCCCTGGCAGTGTTCAAGGCCAGGTTGGACACAGGGGCTTGGAGCAACCTGCTCTAGTGGAAGGTGTCCCTGCCCGTGGCAGGGGTTGGAGCTGGGTGAGCTTTAAGCTTCCTTCAACCCAAACCAGGTGGGATCCTATGATTTCCAACAGAGGAAATAATGAAAGTTGTCACTCAGAATCGACATTAAGTGTTAGACAGACATGGTAAAAATTAGTACTAGATATTCAAAAATAAGCCTTTTTAATAGCAATTGTTCTATGGGAGATTTTTTAAAATTTCAGTATAAAGTATTTGGTATTTTAAGTCTTTAATTATTTTGGCAAAAAGCCACTGTAACAGGCTTTGATTTTTGGAAGCAGGTCTGTGGGAATGATCCTAGTGGGTTCATAATGGGTACAAAGAACTTTTCCATTAAGAGCTATTTTTAACAATGAAGTCATAACTTAATGTAAAACCCAAAAAAAGCTAAAACTAAACTTAAGTCCTAAAAGAGTCAACTCTCTGGCAATCACAAAATACCTAAAGTTATCCCTGACACATATATTCCAACTTGTATTATTAGCCTGATAATACAAGACCTCTGTAATCACCACTGACAAGGAGAGAGTCTGGCTGGTCCAGGCCACCCTTGGAGGTCCTACAGTAACCCAAATGCAGGGACCTATATGAACAAACATCTTTGGAGCCACAAGTGCCACTAAATCCCATCTGCCTTAATGACTCTACAAAAGTTACATGGTGCAATCTTAAACGTCCCATTTCTTCCAAGCCATTTATTTCTGGGACAGAAATGTAAAAGGTAGAGCTAAGATCCTGCCCTAATAACAGACTCTGAAGTGAAAAAAGGAAAACAGCAAAAACACGGGAGACAATGCTTCACATTCACAAGGCACTTTCTGTTTCTGCTACATTCCTACATCTTTTATACTGCAAAGTTTAGAGATATTCATCACATGTGACTTTTGACACACGTCCAAAGGGCGTATAGAGCACATACCATAGCGAGCTGGGACCTCTCTTTTGCCAAGGAGTGACCACACACAGAATCACACAGTAAGAAACCAGCCCAAAGCACACGAGGAGGAACATCTCCATTACTTTTCCTTTGCAGCTGTTTACAAATCAGAACTTCTGCCTCTGTCAGGTCTCCAGAATCAATCATCTGGGAACTCATCTACTTGCCGCTTATTACATTAGTTTCTCTTGACTGCTGGAGGCTGTTTTGAAACCCTCAGCTATTAAAATAGCAAACCTACAGCCAGCCCCAGGCAGGAGGAGGAGGAGGAGCCTTTCCACAGGGAATGCTTTGGCTTTGCAGGGCTGGGCCTCCAGCCCAGACTTTCAAAGGGGTTGGTTGCGCTGCATGAAGATGTAGGTAAGGGTGCAGCAGGACTTCCACAAGCTCCTCGTGCTTGGTGCTACCTGTCTGTGCTACAAGTCAGTGCAAAAGCTTTGAGAAAGCTTTCTCTGGATGCTCAGTTTGCACAGAGAGCAAACGCTCTAAAGTCTCAGTATTTTCTCCCCTTTGTTTTCCTCATGTCAGTTGGTTAATCGAAATAATGTGAAAAATGAAGCTAGAATTTAGAGGTGTTTTCCAAACACAACTGGAAGAGAAGCACATATGCAACAAATACAACATACAGGCTTGTTGTACAAATACAACAGAGGCACATCTATGATCTCAATTAGGAAGTGAAATGACACGATCATAGTAATAATGCTAAAAACAAGACCTAAACCAAAACCAAAACCCCAAACCACCCCAAAATCAAAACCTCACCACAGTTATTCAGACTTAGGTTGCTGCACAGAAGTCCCAGATTGAGCTGCTTCATTTTTGCTATACAGAAGCATTGGTTATACCAGCACAACATATGCTCTGACCCATATGTAAAATCCAAAGGATAGTAGTGGACAAAAAGCTGATTAAATCATGGCCATCTCCCACCAGATACAATCTTTTGAACTCTTGTTGGTACTTTCCTGCTTTATTTACAACACAGCAACATAACTACAACAAACCCACAGGGATTAAGCTTTGGCTCTGGTTTCCACTTCGTAGGCTGTATTTTTTGGTGTGGGTATCAGTGTTGCTTGATGCTACAACTACAGTTTCTTGTTTTGTTTGGAATACACCCAGCACATTACAAAATTACCCCTAGGAATAACTTATGTGTAGTTTGCTGCTACGGGGGAAAGCCTATTAACAGCTCTCAAAAGCACTTTTACTCCTCAGTATTCCTAACAGCTTTTGTAGGTAACTCCATAGCTCTGTCCTCTTGCAGATACTGATAACATGGAAAATTTTCTCACAGAACAGGAAAAGGGCGTTTTGTGTTATTTCTAGCGCACAGACACTAGGGAACATTTTATCTGTGTAAGAAAAGCCTTTTCTATGGGTTGTAAAGATACTCACATGTAAAACTCAGCGTGGCACACATCAAAAAAACCTGGGGAGGTTGAGATGGGTGAGTAAACAGACACCTACAACTTGTAACTGCCCACTGCAGTTCGGATCAGGAACAAAATGGGCAGGTATGCAGTATTTCATCTTGAGCAAGCCCCACTCTGTAATGTAAATACTTTGAGTGACTTCCAAGCCCCATTGTAGTTCAAGGCTAAACATTCAACCACTTATTAGGAATCAGGAAAGTGGAATTTGAGCACCTCCCATATGAAGACAGGCTGAGAACATTGGGGCTGTTCAGCCTGGAGAAGAGAAGCTACGTGGAGACCTCAGAGCAGCTTCCAGTGTCTGAAGGGGGCTACAAGGATGCTGGGGAGGGACTCTTCATCAGAGACTGTAGTGATGGGACAAGGGGTGATGGGTTCAAACTGAAACAGGGGAGATTTAGGTTGAATATAAGGAAGAAATTCTTCCCTGTGAGGGTGCTGAGGCGCTGGCACAGGGTGCCCAGAGAAGCTGTGGCTGCCCCATCCCTGGCAGTGTTCAAAGCCAGGTTGGACACAGGGGCGTGGGCGACATGGTCTAGTGTGAGGCATCCCTGCCCATGGCAGGGGTTTGGAACTGGATGAGCTTTAAGGTCCCTTCCAACACAAACCAATCCATGATTATATGATAATTTTGCCGCTGTTTCCACATCTGGCAACTCAGAGCTAGGCTTATTTTTCCCTCTCCACACATAACACCTTTTAGTCAGGTGCCACCCAGTCTACTAGGTCTGAGATCCCATGCTGTTCTTCAGGCTCTACATGTGCAGCCCAAAGCTCCACCTCCGCTGCAAGCCATGGACTCCTGGCATAATTGCCCTAATACGGCAAGAAAGAAAGGAACACAAGGCAGGGACACCTTCCACTAGACCAGGTTGCTCAAAGCAACCTGTCCTGTCCTGCACATCCACACCAAGTCCTGCCTGTCTCAGCAAGGAAAGCCATCATTCATTGGGTGCGGACCAGCGTTTGAAACGCATTGAGAGAACAATCCCAGCTAACTCTCCTGATGGCTCCTCTCTGATATGCCTCCAACCAGATGACAAAGCCTTCTTCTCATTAGTATGAAGCTTCAGTAGAAATGTTTAGGTCGGAAAAGACCTTGAAGACGAGTCCAACCATTAACCCAGCACTGCCAAGCCCACCACTAACTCATGTCCCTAAGCATCCAGGCTTCCATTCAGTAAGACAAGAGTGAGCTGGTAATTTGACAGACAGCACATTTCTGCTTGTCAGGCTGGAAGTGCAGACTTGTGATATCCTGAAGGAGGGGCCAATAACAGTGCAGTAAATTAATTTATTAAAGACTCTTTAAACTCTATTTTTAAATATTATTTATAGCCTTTACAACAACCATGTGGTTAAAAGGCTCAAACCCTCCAAAGCAAATCTGTGGAAAGCCTTTTATTCGAGTCTGCCAAACTGTGTGATCCAACCATTAATCCAATCATCAAGAGGCAGAGTTTCGTGCCACAGGATATAAGAACAAATCTAGGGAAGATTCATCACTAGTCTACCACTAAATTTCCACGTTTTTCCATCCAAAACTCTTCCATAATGTAACAATCATCTGGCACTAAGTACAGCTCTACTTGAATCCTTCTGTCTCACTGATTAAGTGATCCTCTGGAGGCCCAAAAGACTTATCATCTCATCAAAACCACTTCTAACATCCGCGACTCAACTACCTCCCACCTCTACAAAACCCATTTTAAAGAAGCCACAGCTCAAAAGCCACACAACTCAGGCCATGTGGGAGGTTCTGCTTATCCACAGTTGAGGGCTGCCACTACACCATGCTGGCCTGGCCTAAATTTGTTGTACCAATCCAAATGGCACCCCTGATGTTTTTGACAAGGGTAAGTTGTGTGATCAGTGTGCACTGGACCACACATCATCAGCCAAAGCTGTGCTCAGCCTCCCACAACTTGCCTATGGACCATTTCACCAGCTCTTCTTTCTTCTCAGTCCTCATGAAAGTACAAGCTCAGAGCTCTGCTCTTGTATTGTCTCTTAGCACTCTCTATGTGGGTCCTTCCCTCAGCCACCATCCCTCAGACTCAACATCCCACCTTGCATCAAACTTCTGTGATGGCTTTCACCATCCTCACTCCACCTCTCACAGGGCTTCCTGCCTTGTGTTGAACCTCCACATCAAACCCTATCCAAAATCGACACTTCTGGCATATACTGTAATATAGAATCATATAATCCCAGCCTGGCTTGTGTTGGAAGGGAGCTTAAAGCTCATCCAGCTCCAACCCCTGCCATGGGCAGGGACACCTTCCACTAGAGCAGGTTGCTCCAAGCCCCTGTGTCCAACCTGGCCTTGAACACTGCCAGGGATGGGGCAGCCACAGCTTCTCTGGCAAAAGTCTGTGCCAGCGCCTCAGCACCCTCACAGGGAAGAGCTTCTGCCTCAGAGCTCATCTCAATCCCATATATTCCCATGAATCCAATCCATTTCAAGATCAGCACTGAAGACTGAATTAGCAGATGGAGCTAGAGATAAAGCAAAGCCATTTTGCATGTTCTCAGAAGTGTACAGATGCACATGGGCTGAGCATTTGTCATGGTGGTAGCTGCTTCAGAACTGTAACACTGGGCAACATGCTTTAATCCAATGTTAGTGAACGCTGGTATTAGTTAATTAAGATGGCAGGGGCATGAGAGAGTTCATCAAGTTCCAGTGGTAATGGTCTTGTAACATCAAATGGAAAAGTTGACAAATATGAATTAGCTTTATTGTTTTATTCTGTTATGTTAAATAAGATGCAGTTTTGTAAGTTGGCTATACTGGGTATTGTAACTAAAGATCTGCAATTCTCAGTGTTTGCACTGTGTGTACAACAGAATTATCCCATTAATGCAATCTGAAGTCTCAGAAGTCTTGAGAAATTAGAGATTTCCAGTTAAACTAAAGCAATATATGCACCCAGCTAGTGTCCTTGTGAGACATTCTCAATGTACCACCTCAAACCAAACACGAAGCGTGTATTAGCTTTAGGATCTCCTAGAAAGAGACATCTGTTTTGGAGCAATCACAGAGGGCTATCGCCAAAACTCTCCCGTAATAGTTATGGGCTCTAATTTGACATTTTAGATACATGTTCCTCTTGCCAAATAATATCATATTTTTGCTCTTGGCAGAGAAAATAAAGAGAAGCATATATCCAAGATGAGTAATTTAGTACAATGTAATCAAGGCAAGCTGCCCCACAGACTAGGGACTGAATCAGAGTTAGCAAGATACGGGGTTTTGTCCTCTTAAATAAGTGCGTGCATTACACAGGGAACAAATTCAGAAAGAAAGATGGGTTTCTTGTATTTGTTAATCTTATTTTCCATCTGAGCCCAAGTGCAGGCTTTTACTCCAAGAGCAGATGATTCGAGGTGGGGTGGCTAAAGCGAGCACTGCTGGGAGCTGTGTTCCTTGGAGGTTTCCACGCCTGCGACACACATCCTAGGCAAGAAACCTTCTGCTCCACAGCTGTCCCAGTGCACAACCCAGCATGTTTATGTGAACTGTCACTGATTTCAGATGACTTCACTCCATCGGGCTGTAAATGGAGCTGGCCAAGAAGCACGGGCAGATCCCAAACCTGCGAGGAGGTGATCCACAGCAGAAGGGTGTAGTTGGCAGCAACGACTGCCTCAGCTGTCACAGATTAATCTACCTGTAATTAGGAACTACAGCTTTACATCCCTGGGCAGGGAAATGCCATGCCACTGGAGCAGTAAAGTGCTGCCTCTGGGTCCCTGACCGTTCTAGCACCATTAACTGAGCTACATAACACAGATATTTAATGTGGTCAACGGACTTTGCATGGCTGAATCCTGCCATCCACATTTTAATCAGAGTCTAAAAGAGCTACGGAAAGAGCTGGCTAATTTAAGGCAAAAATAATCTGTGGTCTCTAATCTTGATGCAAGGATTCACAGTCATATAGAGCAGTCTGGGTTATTAGTCAGCCCTCTGCCTTTCTGCATCCCGGTTTTGTGCAACCCACCTAAACCAGCTGTAAGGCAAGTTCATGTTACATGTCAATAGGGAGATTAGCTGGAGCTTGTCTCTCAGCATTCTTTGAGCTCTCTGCTCTAACTACAAGAAGGAATGACCCAGATACTTTTAAATCCTGGCTTCTCTCACATTCTGGTTTTAAAATGAGAATAATTTCCTTGGTTTCCTATCAGGCATTTCTTTAAAGTAAAAGGAATCAATTTAAGCAAGTATCTTGAACACTGACATGGGTTTTATATGTTAAGTGCCCATTCAGTTTTCTGAGAACACGTACCTTGGAGGCAGCAAATGTACTGGTTAAACAGTGTTATTTTTAAGAGGTCTTACAGTATATTAAAAATGAATCAATATAAGCAAAGGAAGATCACTAATGAAATGATTCATTTAAATATTTAAACATAACTTGTGATTAAACCAACATTTCCCTAATGCCATAACATACTGATCACTGTAGTAATTTTACACTAGAATCACAGATATTTCAGCTGGAAAAGGCTAATGTGTGCCTTGTGTCACTGCAAATTGTTATTCAAGTGTGTTTACCAGTTCAAACAATGGAAAACAATGAGCTGAAAAGGTGACAAAAGTCAACTCTGTTCCTTAACGCCAGCATTGCTCATGGCTTAAGAGAAGGAATGAATTTCTAGAGAGAACTCCACTCTCACAACAGCCAGAAATGATGCCCATCTCATGTCGAGGACTGATGACAAGAATGGAGCAACAGAAAGAAAGTTGGAAGAACACAGGCTCCTTCTTACAAGGAAAAGGTATATTATTAGATCTTAGGCAGAAGCTGTTCCCTGTGAGGGTGCTGAGGCGCTGGCACAGGGTGCCCAGAGAAGCTGTGGCTGCCCCATCCCTGGCAGTGTTCAAGGCCAGGTTGGACACAGGGGCTTGGAGCAACCTGCTCTAGTGGAAGGTGTCCCTGCCTGTGGCAGGGGGTTGGAACTGGATGAGCTCTAAGGTCACTTCCAAACCAAACCAGGCTGGGATTCCATGATATTTTCAGGACGCCTGTCACTGTAACAGTAATAAACCCTGTCTAAAAGAATAATGCAAACCATGTAGAATGGGTCACAGTAAGCCATGCTTCCTCTTAAGGCAAAACAGAAACCTGAAATCATTGTCCTGGAATGCACCAAAACCTCTTAGCACGAGTTCCTGAAATATTCATGAACATTAAGCAAAAAGCAAACATTCTGGAGAATGTGTTATTTAGCTGTAACTTGCTGTGGACGTGCCATCCCCAGAGCTCCCAAGCCAGAAAAGGAAGGCTCTTTGCAGAATGTAAATGAAGGAATGGGGACTCAGGGATTTTACCTCCTGTCTAGCACACACCACGGAGTAACTCAGCTCCTCAATTACTCATCCTACCTGGGAAAACTCTTATGTGATGGGGTGTTTGCTAGTGTAGATCAGTGAGGAGTTTGGAACTTTAAGATGAGAAGATACACCAAGTGTGTAAATTACTAATGAATAGTAGAGGAAACGTTGAACCATACTACACCAGTTGAATTTAGCTTTACACTGACTTTCCAAATTTCTCCTGCATTTTGGTTACTTTTGGAAAGTTCAGACGCAGGAACTTCTTAGACCTCAAATTCTTACATTAACCACTGTGGAAAAGGAGGAAAGAAGACAGGGAGAAGAGAAATAAGGAGATGTGAACTTCAACTGCAGGTACCTGAGCACGCAGCAGCGCAGCCATCCCCATCACCACTTCCCATCACTTCCCTGCCTGAGTTTGTTTCTTGTGTTCTGGGGCTATGTGCCTCTGGTTAGGCAAGTCAGGAGCTTCCCCAGAGTGAATTAGTCATGTTGAAGGAGGTTTAGGAGCATGGGAACAGCAACATCACATGAAGAGCTGGAAATAAAGAGACCACTGTTGAAATGTTTATGTATTTTGCAAAGACATAAATATTTGGATCATAGCAAAAGACCCTGCTTGGCATGGGCGGGCAGAAAGCCTTTTACATGATGACTTGGCTCCAGTTCTAAAGACATTTCTTTTGGCAGCCTCTCCTCTCCCCAGCCCAGGGCACATGAATTATCCTTGCTCCATGCTCATAAAGCTGTTTGTGGTACCATATGGTGAACCCAAGCAAAAAGGCACGCTGCAGAGAGAGAAAGAAAAGAGTTGGAGAGCAAATTGCTACCAGGTGTAGCCTTAGTCTGACTCACATTCAAAGGCTGGATTGCTTAAAGTGCAACTCAGACAAGCACTTTGTCCTGTCTCTGCAGAGCACAGCGCAGGCTGAGGAACTGATCTGGCTGGGAGGTGGTTTTTTTGCTGGAGCAGGGATGTAGAGTTTTGGGTTTTTTCCAGCTGGATTGATTTCCCATCCGGTTCATCCAGAGGCTGTGCAAATTCTTGTACAAGTGGTTTTGTGGGGTGAACTGGAGGAGGAATTCATCTATGGTAAAAATAAACAGGGGGATGGTGGGTGTTTGTTATTTTAGTGCTTCTAACTTAATTTACAGTGTGCTACATGAATAGTTTTACTGATATTATAGACTCAGACCGGTTTGTGCTGGAAGGGAGCTTAAAGCTCATCCAGTTCCAACCCCCTGCCACGGGCAGGGACACCTTCCACTAGAGCAGGTTGCTCCAAGCCCCTGTGTCCAACCTGGCCTTGAACACTGCCAGGGATGGGGCAGCCACAGCTTCTCTGGGCACCCTGTGCCAGCGCCTCAGCACCCTCACAGGGAAGAGCTTCTGCCTCAGAGCTCATCTCGATCTCCCCTCTGGCAGGTTAAAGCCATTCCCCTTGTCCTGTCCCTCCAGGCCCTTGTGATAAGTCCCCTTCTCTTGCCTCTGGAGGACCAGTTTGTTGGTTTACAACAAACCCCCATGTACTGTGGAACACGTACACAGGCAAAGCTTTCCTCCTGTTCCTCATCTGCTATTTTCATACATGCAGGTCTTCTTGGAATGAAAATGTAACCTCATAAGGCAAAGGCAGAGCAAGCCATCATTTCCTTTCAGTGGGCACAGGACACTGCTACGCCACCGAAGAACATGGAGGAATCTTTTGTTCTCCCTTCAGCCAAGTGGCTTTGCTTCTTCTACACGTACTTGAAGATAAAATCCAGTAGGAACTTTGCAGAATGACTGGGGCAGGATCTGTTCTGAACCAGCAGGAAGCAGACACCGTGTAGGTTTACCATGGAGTGGCTATTTCTAGCAACACTCTCTCACAGGTATCGATCACAGTCTAATGTTGTGAACAACATTCCCATCTGGAGGTCTGGCTGTAACTGCTATTTTTATGGGTGTAGCAACTTCTTTTGGATTCAGTTATATTAAAAAATAGCAGGCAAGCTTCCTAAAATGATTTGGAAAGACATATGTAATGTCAAATTATAGCCTTGTATTGTTTCTGAGAGCTCGTTACTGCCTAATAAGTGGTAGGTTGGTTAGAACTGCCTACAAATGTGCAATGAGAACTGCTGCTCGTGCAGCAGGAAGCAAGAATTGCTCATGGAACATGATTCCATCTGATAAAAAGATAGAAAAGTCACAGAAATAAAGATTCTTTCTTATACAACAGTGTTTCTAATGCATTTGGCATTTCTGTGCAGGTGTATTCACTGGTGATGCTGTATGGTTCAACACAGTGCCTGTCACAGTTAGCTCATTAGATCTCACATCAAACTTAGCACTTATCTTTAGCCCAAAGCTCTTTAATGTGTGCAAAAGAAACAGGAATAAGGGAAATTTATTCCCTTACACACATTTTTAAGGCTTATGACCATTTAGTGACTGAAGGCTTCATCTTCTGAGCCTGTTATCAATACCTGTCTCAGTCAACAGGAAGAAGGAAAATGAATGTTTTACAGTGGATATTCATCATCTTTAAAACAGACCTGTCATTAAGACAGACCCCTGTCAAAATAGCTGACATTTAATGTACTTAAGATACATTATTCATGAAACTTGCACAAGGAAATGGATATAATAAGCCAAAAGAAGTCTGTTAGACAGACAAGGGGAAGTAGGAACCCTCCCGGCCCATTTGCACTGTTAGTTGAGTTTCTGTGGTTGTTCTGAGCTTGCTGCCCCCCAGCCTGCACCAGCATCCAAGTCTGAAATCCTGGTCACTGTTCCCTAACCTGTTGACTGTTCAAACTTGGAACGAGGTGGGAGGCTCAGGGTGAAGCTACAGGAGATGGAGCGAGCTGATCCTTAAAGGGGGAGGAACTGATCCTCCTCCTCCCAGCCATGCATTCCTGAAGCTTATCATGTGCTGGCTCTGGTGCTTGTTGGGCCCCTCCAACTGCTAACCAAGCAGAAAGCACACTTTTTATCCTGCAAAGCTAAGAGTTTCTTGCCAGACACAGAGTTCAATCAGCTCACCGAAAGGTCTAATGAGTGCTGTACTTTGAATAATAGAGTGGAAGTGGAAGCATAAGGCTTGGACTAAAGGAAAGGTAGAAAAAAGAAGGAACACAACCCCCTCCTTTTAGATTGCTCATCAAATCGCACACAAAGTCTTTGTATACTTGTGATCCATGGACAGAAAATCCTGTGAAAATTAACAACAAACAGCCCACAGTCCAAGGAGCACAGCTACTCTGCCAGCAAGGAGTAGTCAGCACTGCGGGGAGATTAAAGTGCTTTCAACCAGAGTACTTCATAAACAGGGGTTCAAATCTTGATTTTGGTGCCTGGTAGGACAAATGCAGGCACAGCTCCAGGATGGAAACGTGCTGTAAGCAGTCCTGATGAGGTTCTCAGGAATTAGAACTGCTCCTGCCTCAGAGCAGATTTTGTCAAAGGCTGGGCTCCACATTTTCACCCTCTCTGTTCTTGTGCTTTGGCAAAGAACAGGGACCGTGACTTTAAAGTAGCTCTATGACTCCTGTATGCTGTGCAGTACAAGGATCTGAGGCTGCTGTAATTACACTGGAGCCCCAACCACAGAATACCAAATACACAACCCCAATAGGACTTGGGGTGTTGGTCAATCAGAAACTCCCCATGACCCAGCTTCAGTGTGTGCTTGAGCCCAGAACCCCCCCAGAGCGTGAGCAGCAGGTCAGGGAGGGGATCCTGCCCCTCTGCTGCGCTCTGGGGAGACCCCCCCTGCAGTCCTGATCCAGCTCTGGGGCAACAGCACAAGAGGGACGTGGAGCTGCTGGAGCGAGGCCAGAGGAGGCCCCGGAGCTGCTGCGAGGGCTGGAGCAGCTCTGCTCTGGAGCCAGGCTGAGAGAGCTGGGCTGGGGCAGCCTGGAGAAGAGAAGGCTCCTGAAGGGGACACCTTAGAGCAGCTCCAGTGCCTAAAGGGGCTGATGAGAAGGTGGAGATGAGCTTTAAGCTAGTTTAACCCAAACCATTCTGTGGCTCTATGAATACGGCAGGGCTTCCCTGATCCCTCTGCTCCTGTCGCCTTGTACACTCCAGGACTGAGCACAGGACTGGTACAAACCCCCTTCATGAGTTTTATTCAACTGAGAAAGCTTCTGGTACAATTGGTATTCTCCAGTGGTGGTTTCCACCCAATTCAAAAGGACCCACATAAACCCAGATGGTTTTGATTACCACGATGCCTTGTTTGTGCCAGAGGTCTGAAACCTCCATCCTCCCCTGCCGTAGGGAATCAGTGCTCAGAGGAAGGTCCTGAGCACACCCATGGTGGGCAGCCACGGCGCTGGGTGGCAGATGGGTGCAGCCTCGGGCCTCCAGCAGTGCTGAGCAGTGAAAATGCTCTCCCAGCAGAAAGAACCTTTAGAAGAAACTGAGGAGAAAGGAAAATCACAAGCAGCACTTTAACAATGTGGGGATCTCTGACTGATCCCAAATATCCTCCACAGCAGCTCCCATAACTCATACCACGGTTTGCAGAGGGGTGACTGACAACTGCTGCCTGCAGACTGCCTGAGCAGCCAGACCAATCTGCCCCACATCTATTTTCACCATTTCTTATCAAAACACTGACCTGATACTAATCTTACCACCCATACTAAAGCCTGCTGCTGCCAGGGAACGATTGCTGCTGGCATTTATATGTCCACAATTATATCCAGGGCTGTGGAGGGCTCCGTTGTCCTTTCGAGACAGACCAGATCAAGGAGTGGTGCGTCCAGTACCTCATCCCAGGATAAATCCGGGAGGCTCTATGACTCAGGAATGACTCACTGCTCCTCCTCTCTTTCTTCCAGACCCTTGGGGGCGTTCTAATTGATTGTGGCTCTGTATCTGCAGTAAATTATTACCCCTGCTCAGCTATCCTGTGCAGATGGAATCCAGACACGTTCTGCTCGTTGCTCGCCACTCAGGAGGGGTAAAAAGGTGAGCAGACACGTTGTACGACTGCACACTGAGAACCTGGAGCTTGGTAACCTGTGCAGGGACCTAAAAGGAAAGCAGAGGAACAGGGCAGTTATTTTTTCTTCCCTGAATGCCATGCTGTCCAGGTTAATTATTTGGAACTAAATTGTTCCTACAAAACCCCCCCAAATCCCAATTAACTAAACTAAGATTGACCTTTCCGAGAGTTATTTCTAAGAACTTGGATAAAATAAGATGGGATGACTCAAGCAAGAGGAGGCAAGTGTCTGCATCACAGTTGAGCCACACAAACTGCCTTCGCTGTCAGAATCAAGTATCCTAAAACAACAAACTCCAAGAATGATGAATCTTTTTCTTCTCTTTAGCAAGACAGATTGAAGCATCCCAGTGGAGCAAGATGGGAAGTGTTCAAACAATGCCCACAAAGTCTGCAGCAAGTCTTTGCTATGCGAGTTTTAGGTTTGAAAGGAAAACAGTAACTAAAATAACAGGTCAAGGGAGGGGATCCTGCCCCTCTGCTGCGCTCTGGGGAGACCCCCCCTGCAGCCCTGATCCAGCTCTGGGGCAACAGCACAAGAGGGACGTGGAGCTGCTGGAGCGAGGCCAGAGGAGGCCCCGGAGCTGCTGCGAGGGCTGGAGCAGCTCTGCTCTGGAGCCAGGCTGAGAGAGCTGGGCTGGGGCAGCCTGGAGAAGAGAAGGCTCCTGAAGGGGAGACCTTAGAGCAGCTCCAGTGCCTAAAGGGGCTCCAGGAAACCTGGAGAGGGGCTTTGGACAAGGGCCTGTAGGGACAGGCCAAGGGGAATGGCATTAACCTGCCAGAGGGGAGATTGAGATGAGCTCTGAGGCAGAAGCTCTTCCCTGTGAGGGTGCTGAGGCGCTGGCACAGGGTGCCCAGAGAAGCTGTGGCTGCCCCATCCCTGGCAGTGTTCAAGGCCAGGTTGGACACAGGGGCTTGGAGCAACCTGCTCTAGTGGAAGGTGCCCCTGCCCGTGGCAGGGGTTGGAACTGGGTGAGCTTTAAGCTCCCTTCCAACACAAGTGGCTGCTGGGCCACTGCTTCATGCTGTGCTGTTGTTACATTCATTTATCACAATATTTCTGATACTTGTTTGCTGTTTGCAATCAGATGAACGTGCCACAATAGAGAACGTGGGCTCCCACCCAGTGGCTCTTGTGTGTGACCACAGCACAGCTACGTAACAGTTACACACGTGGACAGTGCTTTGGGGGCTGGAGAACAGAAGATGATTAATACGTATAATGGGATTCTGTGAAGAAAATTAAAAAGGGAATAATTTAGCTGTATCAGTGGGTATTTTACCACTGTGGAGAATTACAACAATAAGTTGTAACTGAACAATGACATCCTAGAGAAAACAGAATTCCCTCTAAAAAGCTCCTTGGGAATAGCTTCTCTGCTACAGCACAGAACCCTCACTTATTTAAGATCAGGAAAAGAACAAGATGGGCTGTCATTAAATTCTCCCATCCCTTGTTTCTGTGATCTGTGGCCTAACACTCATAACTAACTCCATTCTGATTTTGCCTCAGAGAATTTGATAACTCCAGAAAACAGATGGAAAGCAGGAAGAGCGAGGTGTGCCGGAATCTGGATTCCTTCTGCATCTAACCTGGCAGAGGGAAGCAGCACGGGCGCTACCAGCTGAGGCCAGTCCATCCCCTGGAATGCCGCCTCGGGAGCCAGGCTGATGGATGCTGACAGCCCCGCTTTCATCTGGCAGAGTCTCCAGCACCAACTGTGCCGGGGGAAGAAAGAGCGTGCAGGAATTCACAGCATTCCCGCTCCCGTTAATCCCCGGCCTTCCCGCTGCGCCTGAATGAACCGGGCCTGGGATTCATAGCTCTGCTGGGGAGATCTGCTGATTTCTTTGAGCCCCCCTGGGGGGCAGTGATACAGAGAGCAAATAACCAGCGGCACTGCCGAAGTGATGTAATGGGCTGGGGGGGGAGCCCCTCGCCTCTGCTCTGCCCACTTCACTGTTCTCTGTGTGCGACAGGGAGCGGGTGCAGGGGAAGACTGAATGCTGCTGCCACATGCTGTGGTGCTTTACAGGCAAGTTATAAAGCTCACCCCAACCTCCCTATGTGAGTTCAATGCAGACTGGCCAAGTTACAAGCAAATAATTCTATGATTAAGCATAAAAAATGTTGAAGCTGAGATCTTGGGAGCACAAAGATGGTTGGAACCTTTGTGCTTCTGAGGTGGTGATCTGAGGATGAGCTGCTGGAGCGGGGCCAGAGAAGGGCACCGGAGCTGGTGCAGGGCCTGGAGCACAAGTGTGATGAGGAACGGCTGAGGGACCTGGGGGGGTTTAGTCTGGAGAAGAGAAGGCTCAGGGGGGACCTTATCGCTCTCTGCAACTGCCTGACAGGAGGATGGAGCCAGGAGGGGGCTGGTCTCTGCTCCCAAGGAACAAGGGATGGCACAAGAGGAAACGGCCTCAAGCTGCTCCAGGGCAGGTTTAGATGGAGATGAGGAACAATTCCTTCCCCAGAGGGTGCTCAGGCATTGGAACAGGCTGCCCAGGGCAGGGCTGGAGTCACCGTCCCTGCAAGTGTTCACACCCCGTGTAGCCGAGGCCTCAGTGCCATGGGTTAGTGGTGGCCTTGGCAGTGCTGGGCAACGGCTGGACTTGATCATAAAGGTCTTTTCCAACCTGGTTGATTCTGTGATTCTATGAAGACAGGTAAGTGCAAGGTGCAAACCCCAAGCCCTTGTCCCTGGCTCCCTCTTTCTTTCCAGGCTGGACAATAATTAAATATGAAATTAAAGGATCATTATAAAAATGAGACCTAACAGAGGCAGGATGGTGGGAAGGCTCTGGAAGTGCTACACTTCAGAAACCAGCCTGAATCTTAGAATAGATTCAGATTAGATTTAGATTAGTCTAGATTAGATTTAGAATAGTCACTAAGGGATCTGACTGATCAATCAGGTACCTGGGGACTATGTGTGTGTGACTTCAAACTATAATTATACAGGCCTTGCTATAAAATAACATCACTGAACCACCCTGATGCTTGAGAAGTGTAAGTCTCAGATGCTCATGATTAAATGTTTGTAATATGTGCAAAGCTTCACATCTCTTTGTTTCCCCAACTTTCTCTAAAAGAGAAACTGGTTTTCTTGCAGTGTGCCCTTGAGCAGCTCCAGTTTCTACTGTCAAGATCAGGAGGAAGGAAATGCAACAGATGATCCATTATCCTCACCTATGTCACTCACACATAGCCAGTAATTTGTCATTGATAAATCAGCAAATACTGCAAGATTCTGTAAGCTTTTTTACTGTAGTTATTGTTTGTGCATGCTTTGAAATCCACTCTGATAACTCTGGGAATATTTAGATATTCCATTTACCCGTAGAAATGTAACAAGCACCATTAATAACTAATCACAAAGAAAACAGAAGCTGGCATCTGGATTATTTGGCCAATTATAAACATGAAACACACAGCTCTGAACCCTGCACTGCAAAAATTCACTGCAAGTAACTTTTGACTGTGTTGTAGCATGGCAAGAAATGAAAATGCATCATTTCAAAGACTGTTATAATCCAACTCCACGTTCAGACAAAGCAGAAGCATTGAGTAAGCCGTTCTCCATGGATTAGTTACTCAGCCCAGCCAAGAGCTCGCACTTCTGCCTTAGTCTGTTCTGTGAAGGATATTCTGTGGGGGGTGAAACTGTTCCTCTGAGTAGCTGTAACTAACTCCACTGTGTGTAAGCTGCCTGCTCTGCAGTGCAGCCAGCTCACAGGCTCCCATTTTCTCTTTCTTAATACACTGCTATTAGCTTAGATTCAGATAACATATTTTCCACTAATTTCATACCTTTACAAACGTTGCTCCCGAGTTCTGAAGAATCAGGCTGCTGCTGCAGCTCTGGTACAACTCCTGATTGTACCAGATAGCCACTCCTGTGGTACATCATTATCACTCTGGCACTAATGAAGCTGTTAAACGCTGCTGCTGTTCTGCTGAGACCGGAGGGTAGTGGTCAGAGACCTAAAAATGAGAAAGTTGGATTATGTTTTCAAAGCTGAAAACATTGCAGCTGGAAATCTCTTTGAGGGTTTTGTGGGAAAATTCACTCCAATTGCACATCCCAGCCATGGTTTCTTGGCTTTCTGTAATGCCCTCTCAACAAACATTTCAAAGCTGCCTGTTCACAGCAATTCTCACGTCACCAGTGCAGACTGGAGTTACTGGAGGGGCAAAGAGGGCTACCCACTCAGCTCCAGCTCCATCTGCTGCAGGAAGCCCTCGGTGCCACTCACCAGCAGGAAACCTGGTGCTCCATCTCTTCTCTTCCATATCCTGGGTATGTTCAGCCTCACTCATAGATGCTTCTCATCCCAGCACCAAAACCAGAGGAAACTAAGACAATATAATGAAGCGATGTGCTACCGTCACAGAGCAGGGCCAGGTCTGCCACCAGCCAGCTTCCACTTACAGATCTTTCTCTGACAGTCCTGATTTTATAGTGTTGCTATAAATACTGGATTAAAGTACCTTGCAAGGGCAAAATTTAGATTTCCTTCCATTTCTTCAGCACTGCTCATTCAGTGATCCAGAAAAGCTTCTTAAAAGTACCAGGTTGCTTCTGATTTGAAAGCCTGTGTCCCTTTTCTTACTTTATTTTTAACAATACCAGCTAAAAATGGCTCCATTAGAATTGAGAACCCGCTGATAGGTGAGGGTTTTTTGTCGTCTTAAATGATTAAATTCTGGTCCTGAAGGCTGAATGCTGAGAAAAGGATCTTGTCAGACAAAATGGGTGAAATTTAAAGGCTTCTTTATGCAACAACAAGGCTGAGAGCTGCAAAGGAATCAGAGGTGACCCTAGTTCAAAAAGATTTTGATTCAAAATATGTATCCAATGGCACAGAGGTTTCAAGGAGGCTTTATCCATCGCTGTGCTTTAAGGGCTGTATTGAATGATCTCTGAGTCCCCATTCCAGCCCAGCTGAAGAGCTCCCCTGCAGCGCCGCCGCCTGCAGTTGAGTGAATGTTTCTCACACCACAGCTCAGTTAAATCGAGGGTATCAGGGGGAAGATGATCCAAGTAACTCACTGGCCAGCGTAGCCGAGGTGACCCACAGGAGGCTGGAGAACTCAAAACCCTTCCACCAGTCTTTTAAAATGCACCTTCAGACTTTACGGGTGTTTTGACTCTGAGTTTTCATTCTGATTCTTTTTCTGGCATTGTTGGCTGTTCGCTGTGTTTCACAATCAATGTCACAGGCCATATACATAATGTGGAGTGCACCAAACCAAGCTAAACATGGAACCAATAACTAAAGTTACAACCAAGCAGTGTACCATGATGTAATATTGCAAGGGGGTACATTCAAACCAAGTATAAAACAATTCCAGTGTGAAGTTACAACAGAATTTGCTGCAAAGATTGACAAAAATATAAGCACTGCATAAAATGTTCTGCAATGACTATTAATTTTTTATCATGTTTCCATTTTAGTTGTAAATATTCACATAGGTGGTTACCAGCAGGAGGAATATAAGCTACCTGACGTGTAAGTCCATTGTGGTTTTCCAGCCCTGCTGCTTGCCATAGATCTAAATGCTAAAGCAGCTTTTCAGAACACCACTTCTCATTGTTGTTTGTGCCCTTTGTTCTTCTGCTGCTGCAAAATCCTCATCCACATGTTCCCAATTACTGGATCTTTGACAAAACAAGTAGCAGCAAGAAGAAACCCCTGTGGTTTTTATGGTAACAGTAAGTAGAAGTCAAGATAACGTTTCATGCCAAGTGGCTCAGGAAAGGAGCAACTGGAGAAGGATTTTATGGTATCACTGCAGTATCTTGTCTGGCAATAGCTCGTGTAATTTTCTGTGTGCTGTTGCTTGTTATGTAGTTTCTTGGTGCAACTTTGCACCCAAACTCAAGATAGAGACATTCTATAAATCACAGCAGATCTCACAGAGTTCAAAGCTCAGACTTGGAGGGTTTTGTCTTCAAAAAATGTCTTCCATGATTCCAAAACAATCCAGCTTTGTTGAGAAATGAGGACTTTGCTGTGGCAGAGCGGGATCAAGGGATTTGGGAACTGGGAGCTGGAAACTGTGAATTAGGTGCATGTATGTGCATGCACACACATAAAGGGCATGTACTAACTGTACTTCTGAAATAAATATTGATCTTTCTTTCTTCTGAACCAATATTTTTCATTACAAATAAATACCAGGGGATTGGAGCACTCATTTCAGCACATATGCATATATATACACATCATTTTATATATATATATACACACATATACATACATACATACATATGCATGCTTTTTATCTTGGTTGCAACAGTGATCAAACATCTACTTTGTCTTCTAATTAGGCCTTTTTAACGCTTAAATCCTCAACACTGTAAGCAGGCATGAATAAGCCCTTTACCTGGATGCACAAATGTTGGCATTGATGACTCTGCCTCAGTTCCTCTCCCCTCCTAACAGGCTGACAGCTCCATCTGATGAAGGATGGACCAGGTTACCCCAGGGCTGCTGGCTCACGGAGTGCCCCAGCACCCACAAGCTCTTCAGGCAGATTTAATGCACGCACCAACATCCTGGAAGAGTGCAAAAGACAGAGCACAAAACTACTTGCAGGGCTTTTCTTTGTGATTTTGGTACTGCATCACTCTGTCCTTGTTATGTGGCATGCAAATCACAGTAAATGGTATTTTTATCCTTTTCTATGCTACATGGCTGCCAAAATTGCTGACTGAAACTGCCAACATGCTCCACTAATAACTATAATGCTGTTTCACTGGCACAAATGTCTTTATACATTAACACAGACCATCTACTTTAGGGCTTTTAATGATGCAACTCCACTGACATTTACAGCAATGGAAACATCTCTGATATGACCTCAGATGAGGGGATCAAATTCAAAGGGGATATGTGAAAGAAGTGGGGTATGTTAAAAGCTGGCAACTGGTGAAGAGTCTGAACAAAGACAACACATGCATTAGAAAGGTGTGGATATGCAGATGGGAACTGCATTTAGACTCCATTCCTCTTTCAAGTAACATTTTCCTGACAACAGCAAACAACTACGTCACAATGCCACAAATGTGCTGTACATAACAGCAGCTCCTACAGCATCAATATTATATTTACTCAGTGATTCATCCTCTTCCTCTGTATGTTTATCTAACTACCCTAACCACATCCAGTCACCAATTACTAGCTAGCAATGGCCTTACAAAACCATGTTCAAGGGACTCTAAACAGTCAAACACAGACTGAGGCTTTGGTGTCACCATTCACTGCCAAAGGTTTGCACAGGAGAATAAATCAATCAGCACTTGCCTAGAATAATACACCAGTGAACAACCTAACTGTTTGCAATTGGATCTGCATCTCCTCTGACCAATAAAAAGCTTTCTGATGACTTCAAAAGACTCTTGATCAGGCCTTTAAAATGGATGAAGCAACAGATCTTTATATAGTTGTTGCATATTGAAACTGTAAACCAGCTTTTTCAGAAGCCATTCAGTGATGCCCCATCCCTGGCAGTGTTCAAGGCCAGGTTGGACACAGGGGCTTGGAGCAACCTGCTCTAGTGGAAGGTGTCCCTGCCCGTGGCAGGGGGTTGGAACTGGAGGAGCTTTAAGCTCCCTTCCAACCCAAACCAGTGTGGGATTCTGTGATTTCAGGTAACTGTACAGGTACAATCAACAAGTGATTTTCCAGCTCTGCCATTTCAACCCATGAAGGTCACATTTATTTTTCTTCTGATGTGGACATCACCACCAGTTGCCTGGATTCTCAGAATCAAATTCTATTCTCTTCAGCTTGTATGAGTGCAGATCAGGACAGACTCTGCTCCTGCAGTGGGGAACCGTACACACTGTCAGGTTATGCCTTCACTAGACTAACTCTGCTCCTTTCCTCCTGTGCATTTTTGCAGGCGTAAGACAAATCAGAACTCACATTTTGCAGTAATTTTGCAGCAAGCAAATGTACACACACTCCTTGTCTTCCCCAAATAAGCCATGTTTCCATAGCTGTAATTATCATGTAATTATTCATGGCTTTGTAAGCTCTTTGTGGCAAGAGATAAATGCCAAATCCAACAGCCACGAAGCAGACTGTCACTCTCAGATCTCTCCCTCATCCCCTTTTAATCTCTCCCAGGAGTTTGGTCTCCCAGTATTTTTAGAAGAGGGGCAGAGACTGAGACAGAAGAGCTTCCATGTATGAATGGAGCTGCATAGTACTTACTTCCTTAGGGAATTCCCTTTTTGAAGTATTCCCTACATAATAGCATTTTTGCTTGAAAGATAAATGATTAAGTCCTAAAAGCTCTCATCTGCTGAAATTCAGAGCCCAAAACACACACCTTCCTCCTTCAGCCTCTCACTTTTGCACAGGACATGCCACCAACAGCAGATGACACTTCTCTGAATGAGAAACAGAGAGGTGGCCACTTTCAAAAGCTTCAGCTCTACAAGAGCGTCCAGATGCTCCCTCTGCAGACAGTGGAGGATGGGACATCTCTCTCTGCCTGTCACTGTCTACCTTCCTATCTACTCCCCTCTCTTGGGACTACAGGTGAGGTTCGAACTCTGGGGCTGTGTTAATCCTCCAGAGCACCCAGCCCCTTGCTTACCCACCTCTCCTTTCTGTACGGCTGTGGTGGCTGGTATCTCACTGGCTGGTATCTCACAGTACTTGGTGTAACACATCTGTCCTCAAAAGTGATGCAGCAAAGCGACAGGAGCAGCTCAGCACATGGTCCTGTACTGTGAAGCAGCCTCCCTCTCTCCCAGCAGTTTTCATGTGCTTCTCCTTGGGACTGAGAGTCTGTGAAGGTGAAATTAGAGTTAAACCCCACTGTGATCCTGTGTTTAACTTTGTGATACATAAATGCAGGTAAATGTTTGATGCTAATATGTATCTTTATAGGTGTTGTGATACAGCTGCTGCCTCATAGAGCTGCAATGAACTAACACAAAGAAAACTTCCATGACTCAATGTATCATCCTCAACTATTCACACAGTTTGTAACACACACCGGCCCTTCTTTATGTGGGGATTCATAAAGCCTCAGATCATCCAAAATAAGTTAAATAGTGCAGGAGCAGCCCTTCATCTGATACACCCTCTTAACTTAAATTTACTTACATTAGCTGAGGACCCGGCTCTCAGCTTCTCCCACATTCAGTCTCATATCTTCAGAGCAGTTCATTTAACTCCTTGTGTTCTCTTATTTCATTTAACTCCTTGTGTTCTCTTATTTCTTCCAGCAACCAAAATAATCTTCTTACCAGCAATCCCAGACACTGTGCTCAGCATACCTGCCAGGGCCCTGCTGCTCCTTTGGTAGGGGTGCAAATAACATCAAGTGGGCAAAGAAAATGACTTCTTTTATCCAATTTGTTTTGAATCGATCAGATCTATTTTAGGGTGATGTAAGCCCTGAAAAATGCTGTGGGACTGTGTGAGCCTGTTGGCACATCTAAGCAAACAAACAAAACCTGCTTTAATTTAGACGAATTTCCAGGCCACAATTGTCAGGACACCACTAAAAGCTCTTTGGTATTAAAAAACAAAATCGAAATAAGAAACAGAAGCTGCATGAAGAGGAGGGCTCTGTGGGAACCTGCTGCCTTTGGTCTGACAATCCAGAAAGTGTGTTCTGGTTTCCCCCAGCATCCGGTGCACTCCAGCAAGTTTCTAAATAAAGTGGAGTCAAAACTTCACGGAGAGCTTTGGTGTTGCTTTAAATGGCACATCTCATCTCTGCTGGCAGGGCTGCAGCTCCTGGTAAAGTCAGCAACCACATTAACAGCTTCCCTAAAGGCTGCTCTATATATTCTAAATCCTCAGCTCGAAAGCTGCTAAAATAAGCACTTAAAAAAACAACTTCAAACACTCGCACGAGGCTGCATCCATTCAGAAGAGCTATTTTTTTCCCACCTCACTCGATTTCCCCTCAGTGCTCATTACACAAAGGATGCTCCGCGCCATGACCAGAGAGAAAGGCTGGATTTCCGCTCCGGACTAACATAAGTCAATTAGAATCTACTGGCTCCTAATTACAGGATTTGTTATTTATACCAGGCTGCCTCCCAGTACAAAACCCCAGTG
The DNA here is from genome assembly GCF_004027225.2 of Strigops habroptila. NCBI lineage: Eukaryota > Metazoa > Chordata > Aves > Psittaciformes > Psittacidae > Strigops > Strigops habroptila. The sequence continues at coordinate 61,954,778 of NC_044284.2, forward strand.
ACTGAGGCTGCCTCTTCGTGATAAACATTCACTTGGATACATGTGGAGGCTGAGATGCAGTGAAGAGTGTTTCATTTTCCTTTATTCTCAGCAAGCAGCATTCAGCTTCCACGAGAATGTTTAGTCCCCTTTTAAGCCTGAGTAAAAGCAACCTGTATTACAGACAGCATCTTCTGATTGTGAATACAGACTCTATCTACTGGAAAACCTGTAAAATAATACAGAATCATAGAACAGAATAGAAAAGACCCTTAAGATCACCAAGTCCAAGCATTAACCCAGCATTGCCAAGTCTACCACAATATAAGCCAATACACAACCTGCAAATGAAGATCACATAAAGGAAACTGCTATGCAACACCAGCAGCTTAGAGATAATGTATCTTATGAAAGTCCAGCAGTTCACTATGGAAAATGAAATAAGAAGCATGAAAATAAGAACTGAACAGTTGCCCCTCTGACACATCCACAGAACAGAGTACTAAAAATCTTATGAATCCAGGGAAATAATATGGGTCAACTTAAAACAAACCTACCAACAAAGAGAAACAACAGGAAGCCCAAATCTCACTTTAAATACATATCCGAGCCTTTGCATCAGCAATTCCTCCTTCAGCAAGCTGAGCACCCAGCATTTTCATTACCATCAACACCTCTTTGAAGTTCAGACCTCCTCAAATGTATTCTCCTGCTTTGCATGGGTTTCTGTCACCACTCTCTCCTTCCCCATTATCACCTGAGCCACAGAGAGCACAAAAATTCACATAAAATCCCACAGGAAACACAAAAGATCTGTATAAAGCTGCAAAGTGTTTTCTGCCTTTCATCTTCAGCTCTTTACAAGCTTCTCAGACTGTTGAGAGAAGAGAGTTCTGGTTTCACCATGGAAGCCACAGCTTCTCTGGGCACCCTGTGCCAGCGCCTCAGCACCCTCACAGGGAAGAGCTTCTGCCTCAGAACTCATCTCAGTCTCCCCTCTGGCAGGTTAAAGCCATTCCCCTTGTCCTGTCCCTACAGGCCCTTGTCCAAAGCCCCTCTCCAGGTTTCCTGGAGCCCCTTTAGGCACTGGAGCTGCTCTAAGGTCTCCCCTTCAGGAGCCTTCTCTTCTCCAGGCTGCCCCAGCCCAGCTCTCTCAGCCTGGCTCCAGAGCAGAGCTGCTCCAGCCCTCGCAGCAGCTCCGGGGCCTCCTCTGGCCTCGCTCCAGCAGCTCCACGTCCCTCTTGTGTTGGGGTACATGTGCAGAGACCACTCCCGAGATTTAGCAGGACCCTCTCCTGCCCCTGAGGTACCTGTGGTGTGCTCGAGGACTACATTTGCCCTGAGAGGACCCTGCCTGCTCCTCCCTGGGCTCTCGCGGTTCAGCACAGATCCATCTCCCCACCACAGGACTCAGGACAGGGGGTGATTTTTTTGATAACATATACAACTTTTTTACCTACAAATTCTTTCTCCTGCCTGTGCTGGATCCTTACATTCACAAACATATTAGTCATTGCTTAATTATCGCTACGAAGCCTTCTTCACAGGAATGCATAAAGAGCCCCCTGGCAGGAATGCATTTTAATGAAGCTGCTGAAAAGCAACACACAGTAGTTTCTAGAAGGTGATGCCATGACTAAGAACAGCAAACTGACTGAAGCAGCCCAGGGACAGGATGAGGTATGGAAGGAAAAGGAAAATCAGATTAATTTTAAAATTTTAATGACAATTAGAAAGTGTTCAGGCATTTGGCTGATCAGTTACAGCTTTGAATGGCTTAAAAATATAGTGGAGAGGAATGGCATCACTCAAAACGTCATCTGCAAGGGCCCAGCAGTGTTCTCTGCAGGACAGAGAGGCACAGAATCAACCAGGTTGGAAAAGACCTTTAAGCTCATCAAGCCCAACCGTTCCCCAGCACTGCCAAGGCCACCACTAACCCATGGCACTGAGGCCTCGGCTACACGGGGTGTGAACACTTGCAGGGACGGTGACTCCAGCCCTGCCCTGGGCAGCCTGTTCCAGTGCCTGAGCACCCTCTGGGGAAGGAATTGTTCCTCAGCTCCATCTAAACCTGCCCTGGTGCAGCTTGAGGCCGTTTCCTCTTGTCCCATCCCTTGTTCCTTGGGAGCAGAGACATGCGACACCCTGCATGGAAACAGGGTGTTGAAAACAAGTCGTTTTCTGGCCATCGGGTATTGAACAGCGAGTGAAGCTCCAGCACGTTGTTTTTGAGGCTACAGCCGGGGCTGTAACGTTCCCTATTACCCAACAGCATGCACTGACAGACGGAGCCGCCGTGCTGTGTACACGCCATCAACCGCGCTCATTTCCCGGAGCAGCGATCCCCTTTGCTCCCCGCGTTACCTGTTAACGTTTGCCCTCCCACGGCAGCGGTACCCGCGGCCTCCCCTGAGGCACCAGCGGGGCCTGAGGTGGACGAGACCCGCGCCCAGGGCGCAGCCGGAGCCAGCGCACCGGGCCCGAGCGGACCGAGCCCGGCACGTCCAGGGCCGCAGGGCCGCCGGCACTGCCCCGCTCCGCCGCGCAGGGCCCGGCCCGGCCCCGGGGCGCAGCAAGGCCCCGCCGCAGGCCCGGGCAGCGCACACCGGGGGGGCGAAGGAGCCGCCCCGAGAGGCGGGCCCGGCCGCACGGCTCGGCGGCAGCGGCCCCGGTAAGGCTCGGCGGGGTGCGGGGGGACGGCGGGAAGGGCAGGCTGAGGGCAGGCCGCGGAGCTCCGCCGCGCTCCCGACCCCGGCTCCGGGCGCTGAGGGGGGGGTCCGCCCCGCAGGCCTCGATCCCCGGGTGCTCCCTCAGCACCCGGCCTGAGGCGCCGTGTCCAGCCGAGGGATCCGGGTTAATGTAGTGGAATAAAAGCTGTTTTCTTCTCGCTGTCAGTGCTCAGGGCCATGTGGAACCCCGCAGCGCTGTGCTGCAGAACGGCCGCCAGCGCCCGATCCCCGCTGCTCCCGAGGTCACACACCTTAAACCGCGTGTTTGGAAGAGAATATGATGCCCTGTGTCAGCAGCCAGCACAGGGGGTGCAGGGTGAGGGGCTGGGAAGGACACCCGGCGTGCTGCCCTGCCGCTCAGTAAGTAGTAAAGCGAAATACAGACAGTATGCACAAACTTACCCTGTCCTGGACGGACGCATCCTGTCTGTGTACCGACATGTGTTCGAAGAAAATCTAAGGAACAGCGAGGCTGTTGTGAAAAGGTAATAAGCTGGTTTTGGGGTGGTTTAAAACTTGCTGCTTGTGCGATGATGTGAGAGTTACTTATGGGCACTTCTAGGAACTTCTTAACATAGGAGGAATCATAGATCCCAGACTGGTTTGTGTTGGGAGGGACCTTAAAGCTCATCCAGCTCCAACCCCTGCCACAGGCAGGGACACCTTCCACTAGAGCAGGTTGCTCCAAGCCCCTGTGTCCAGCCTGGCCTTGAACACTGCCAGGGATGGGGCATCAATCTCTGGAATCCCAGTTGAGAAGCCCAGAGATTAAAAAACCCCAAATAAAAATAAATTTGGGGATGGGATTTTTACCATTTTGAAGCTTAAACCAGTTCCCTGGCTGCTCTTTTCTCAGGCAGCTTCTCTGCAAAGTGAATTTTACCAGGATCAGGGCTTAAAAATTTCAGCCCCCCCGTAAAAGAGGAGCCTAAATGTGCTTAAATCTACGTGTGGACTGCATTAAAAATAGTTCCGTGTGACATTGTTTTGCTTATATCCCAAGAAGTATTTTTTCTAGACCTTCAGGAAAATTGTTTTGTGTTTGATTTTGAATGCAAAGACACAAACGGTGACTCAGAGATTACAGCTCCCGCCTGAAAGGGCCGGTGACAGTTGCTGCAGTCAGTCGTGATTCACTGGTAAAAGCAGAAGAACGTATTTTGTGTGGTTCTCCTTAAAGCTCCGATGGTAAAATGCAAACGCCTTTGTTCAGAGGGCTGATCCGTGAGCTGGAAGCGGAGCTTGGAGAACACACTGTGCCCTCCTGTGGTGGCATTTACAACAGTAGTAAAAATCCTTCGCTTGTTGCTCCTGAGGTTTTCCAATCTCCCCGCTCTGCGGGAAGCCACAGTAAGATAATGGAGTCACGCACTGAGTGGTGCGTAATTAGTTATGTCAGGCAGTATTTTTGGTTAAAGATGATTCATCTTGGTGAAAAATGCTTTATTGGAAATAAATGAAGAACCTGGTTTATTTAAGCTCAAACCTATTCAAGATACCTCATTTGTTTACAGTTTATTCAGTTCTTCATCTGGACTTGGTGCTGCCTTGGCGATGTTTGGTGATCTCTTCCTCTCCTCGTGGCTGTAGTGACACTGCAGTATTCACTACTTTTAAAGTGTATTTTCCATGCTGTTGAGTGTGCATTTCTTCTAGATTTAGTAATTTATTCTACTTATCAGTTACAGATTTTTGTCAGATCAACTTGTTGAGGGGAACTGAAGGAGCCAGCCCCTGACTAGATTAATCCCCTGAGTAGTTGGAACATGGTAAATCTCCACGCTGAATTAGACTATCAAATTATGAGAGCCTAAGGAATAGCTGCAAGTTTAGAAGCTGATGTTGTTGTATCTCTCAAAGTCAGTTTTGGCCACTGATGATGAGCCCCTGTCAGTACTCTGCTCGTGGGGTTGCTGGCAGAGATTAAGTATGATCATATGCTGTGAAATACTCTGTTGGGTGTATATGGGCAACACCCAGTGCAGAACATGGACTTAATAACATCTGCTAGCTGTGAACTTAAGCTGCATATAGAACATTTGTATTATTTCACTCTGGTTTTGTCTTTATTAGACAGGTTTTGAATAACAAAACTAAAATGCTTGCTTTAAATTACATAACTTTGCTTTTTATTACACTTTGTAAGAAACGATAATCCAAAGATGTGACTTCATTTCCATTCTCATACCATTTATATGAAGACTGCAATATGTTTAAGTGCTGTGTTCAATCTGCTACAGGGTAACTTGTGAGTAAAGGTGGTTTTGATTAATGGAAGCTTTGTTTTTTAAACCAGATACTCAGAGTTGCTAGAGATGGTCAGGAAAGGAGGGGGAGACAAGGCCATCTGGCGTCACACTCAGAGAAACAAGAAGATGTTTGTTCGGGAGCGCCTGAAGCTGCTGCTTGACCACGAGTCTTTCCTTGAGCTGTCTCCACTGGCAGGGCTCAACATGCCCTATGGTGATGTCCCTGCAGCTGGGTGCCTTACTGGTAACGGCAGTGAATGTCATCTAGCTGGGAAATCGTCTGTGAACATGATCCATGTTACATCTAAAGATGGATTTGGGTTCAGGGGATTGTTTTGAGCAGCCCTGTGGGGATGCAGCCCCGAAGGAAGAAGGGTTTAGAACCAGTGTGATCCTTAATATAATTTGAGAGGTGCCATTTGAGTGATGAGTAGGTGATGGCAGACGGTGTACATCAATCAGTTGTATTGTGTATGTGCTGTACACCTTCCCAGAGTAACCAGCCTTGCTCACTGAAGGCGAGGTGTTCTTGCTGGGAAAGGACGAAGGATGCGCATAATAAGGTTTATGGAATATATGAGGATCTTCAGAATGTGCTTTCCTAGGAAAAGTGAACATCAAGTTGCAGCTCCCAACACAGAGAAGTTCAGCCAGTGCTGTATTATTCTTCAGTGATTTTTGCTGGGAAATCTGGGAGAAACCTTTAAACAAAAATGTTTGTTCATTTCTTCCAGATTTAGTGACTTATTCTACTACCAGTTACTGGGTTTTGTCTCAAAAAATCCAGGATGACATGTCAGATAAGCTGTTGTCTGTTAGAGGAAAGAGAACCAAGTTACAGTGAGACACAGGAGCTGTGACATTTATTTTGTAGTATTTTTCAACTCATAGACTAGTCTTTTTATTGCATCTCAAATAGTGGTTCCAGTTTAAAAAGTAACTGGAAGAACAGAGTGTGAAATCCTGTCTTTGCCACAGATTGTTAATTTTTTCAGGTTTATATAGGTAACTTTTAATTGCCTTCCCTGTTATCTCAAGAGTTGGAAGACAAACTGTATTTTTTTCTCATATACTGTGGCCAGGAGTAAGTAAGTTGATTTCAAGACCTGTCTTCTGTCATTTAGGTCTTTTTTTTTTAATGTCACTGCCTTTCAGCTTGTTATTCCAGAGGGACTATAGATTTCTGCCCTCTGTGGTATTTGCAACTTCATTTGCAGCTTCTTGATACAGTATTGCCAAAAGAGAGTCCTGAGCAGTTCCATTCAGGATGGGATTTTTCAGTTTACTGTGTTGCACTGGGAATACTTCTGTATTTCTTCATCATCTGTCAGGACTAGAAATTGAACTGCAAGTTCTAGCAATGATAGCATGGCCAAGGGTAGGTAGTTTGTACCCCAGGCTCTCTCTGGGAAGGAAATAATACAGAGCAGGCCTTTGGTTCCTGAGTGACTAAGTGGCTCTTTGAAAATTGTCTAGGTTTGCCCTGACAGTTTCAACAGCACTTGCATGATTCTTTAATGTTTGGTGCTTTTTGCATGTGCTGTTTCTGGAATATCAGGGTGAAAAGATGATAATGGGCCAGGCAGGGAAGCATCATGAAAGAACTGGAGAAAATGAGTGGAATTGGAAACACAGCTGAAGCATTCAGGGAACTTTCCTTCTGAAAAATAGTTTAAACTTGATATGGTAGCTTGGTTATAGCTTATATATGAATGTTACCTTATTTATCAGGTGAGCATACTTGTGTTAATAGGCGTCTATGAACATATGCTTGCTGCTTTGGCAGTCATCATGCAAAATGATATATGTGTGAATCTCCTGGTTTTAATAGTTTTTCTACATCGTCCTGATAAGTGTCTGTCTGTGAATTCACTTACAGGAATCGGCAGAATCTGCGGGGTCTGGTGTGTCTTCATGGCAAACGATGCAACTGTAAAAGGAGGAACGATTTATCCCATTGGGGTGAAGAAGCAGTTAAGAGCTCAAGAAATAGCCATGCAGAACAGGCTGGTAGCCGTGTACCTGGTTGACAGCGGGGGAGCATTCCTGCCACTGCAGGTAACACTGGGACCACTTCATAGAAGAAAACACCAATGTTTATCTAAATCACATGAATTTTTAGCAATAAACTCACATTTATGTTGTGTTTTCTTGCCTGGCTGACTTTCTGTTACACTTAAATGGAGTTTCATCCACAAATCAGAGTCCAGGAGGTTGTTTGAAGGTTTGTAACAGTGATGATCCCTTTGGCTGATCTTGCAGCTAATCAGAGTTTAGGAGCTTGAATGTCAGTGGGGGAACAAAGTGCTGGCTGAGCGTGGGTATTCCTCAGTGTGCTGGAATGCTGTTGTGTCTTTACCAAACTAGTGCATGGTTTGAGGCTTCTATTCGCAACTTCAGTATCTATAAAGTTAGTCTGTATTTATTGCAGTGTTTGCAATAATAATGCAGTAACCTCCAATGCCCTTAAAAATGTAGTTTCTTAAATTCTTACTGTAAAAGGGGAATTGGCACAGGTTACTTTGCAATTTACAGAGGTCATGTTATCGCGGGGACTGTAGTTGTTCCCTCTCCACACTGAAAGTGAACATAGAAAAAGTTCTGACCTGACTTAAGGAATTGTTTCAAAAACTAAGTAAAAAGGGAAACTGAAGTAATTTCACAGATGAAGGACGAACACGAGTTTCCCCTTCCCTGTGTTTGCAGTCTCAATTCCATACATTGTTTTCATGAAAACTACAAAACTTACCTGGGCTTTCAGACCACATGGCAATTTTTGTGGAATTGCACAGTGTCTAATGGAATAAATACTGTAGGAGATGGTGGGTATGGAAGTTTCAGGTGTGATTGTTGGTGCTGACCTTCCCAGAGTCAGTTACGATGCGTTTGTGAATGAATGAAGAGGAAGTGTTGGCTTTTGAAGTTGATCTTGAAACTCACTGTGTGTTTTCCCTGTAACGACAGGCAGAGCTGTTTCCTGACAAGTCACACGGTGGCAGAGTTTTCTACAATGAAGCGATAATGTCTGCCATGAGAATCCCGCAGGTACAGTGTCACCTGGAGTACAAGGACATGTAGTACATGTAGATATATCAGCAGGGTTCTGAAACAGTTTTGTTCTAGTAGAGATTCTAGGAACAACTCTCAAACATGCAAAATAATTCCTAAAGCTCACCTTTTCTGGCTGTGGGAGATTCAAATAAATTGTAGGGAAGGAAGATTCAAATTCACATAACTGAATACTTCATCCTTAAGGATACATTGTCCAGAGAAGCTGTGGCTGCCCCATCCCTGGCAGTGTTCAAGGCCAGGTTGGACACAGGGGCTTGGAGCAACCTGCTCTAGTGGAAGGTGTCCCTGCCCGTGGCAGGGGCTGGAACAGGGAGAGCTTTAAGGTCCCTCCCAACACAAACCAGTCTGGGATTCTGTGATTATGTGGTGATCTTCTAAGTGTTTACTGGCTGATCATGATGGAAAAGCATCCTGTCACTGGGTTATTTCAGAGTAAGCATTGAACTCTCTCAGAACCAGTATTGCTGTTCATGCTGGTATTTATATCTGTAGTTCATTGTTCCCCAAGCTGTGATTTAGCCTTTGAAATCAATGGTAATGGTTTTGCCTTTCCATTCTCCCCTCCCCAGCATCTTGACTTGTTTGGTTTCTGTGTCCTTCAGGTGGCAGTGGTGTGTGGCTCCTGTGTGGCTGGAGGTGCCTATGTCCCAACCATGGCAGAAGAAACTGTGATTATAGATAAAATTGGTACATTATTCCTTGCTGGCCCACCTCTGGTAAAAGCTGCTACAGGAGAATATGTCTCTCCCGAGGACTTGGGAGGAGCCAGACTCCACTCTCAGTATGTGAAATAATTCTCCAGAATGGTAGAGAATTCAGCATACTTAGCTTTAAAAACCTGCCATTTTTATCTTAAATTAATGTAACATCCCAGACTGGTTTGGGTTGGAAGGACCCTAAAGCTCATCCAGCTCCAACCCCTGCCACGGGCAGGGACACCTTCCACTAGAGCAGGTTGCTCCAAGCCCCTGTGTCCAACCTGGCCTTGAACACTGCCAGGGATGGGGCAGCCACAGCTTCTCTGGGAATGGACATGAATGAATGATTATTATTATTATATACAGAAATGGTACATGAACTATGATAAAGGTTGGTGGTATTCAGTTATGTATGTAGGGATATCATAGAACTAGATACAACTCTTTGAAATGAACAAAGTAACATGGCATTGTAATTTCAGCTTTACTACTGAAGGAACTTTCCATTTCCGTTGTGTCTATGTATGTTCACACACTGATAGAGATCTCACATAAGTGAGAAACCTGGATTTGGTTCCCCATTCTTCCACATATATCCTGAACAACCTCAGGCAAGTCAATGCTCAGAGGGACCAGCTATAGAAGAGGGATGGTGTCACTTCTTTTCCTAATGGAAACATTGTCAGGATACATATATCAAGCAAAGTAACTGTGAGTATTCAAATACTGTGATGGTGGGGAAAATGCATAAGGAATTCTTTAATATAGATAAACACAAAAGTCACAGGAAGAATTTGTTTTGATGTTGGATTGCACAGAAATTCCACTGACTTAACTGCTTTCAGCTCATTCATACAAGAACATCACACAGTGTTTTCAGGCAGTTTGGAAGTCACATTATGGATTAAGGTTTTTCCTTCAGTTTGGGTTTTCTATCAATTCAGATTTCATTGATTCAGTGTTAATAATGTTGCTCTCTCTCCCAGTGTCAGTGGCTGCAGTGACCATTTTGCATCTTCAGAGAAGGAAGCCTATGAATGTATTCGGAACGTTATCTCCACATTGAATTATGATCCCCTGCCAGAGGAGGCCGTAGAGCACGACAGCCCTTTGTACAGCCCCGATGAGCTCCTGGGGCTGGCACCACGGGATTACAGGTGTACTCTTCCTGTCAAGTTGGTAAGGTGACAGATGCTCTATTCCTTCTCCCTTTCAGTCTGCTCAGTTTAAACCCATTCCCCTTGTCCTGTCCCTGCAGGCCCTTGTCCAAAGCCCCTCTCCAAGCTTTCTTGTAGCCCCTTTAGGTATTGTGTCAGTATGTATTGTACTGTGCTGGCTGCCTTGAGGATGTGCACGCCTTTAGCATCCTCTTTTGGTGTCCTCCCCCTGCCCTTTTCCCCTGCACCCCCCCAGGAATCAGGGCTTTGTATTGTCACGTAGATGCTGAATGAAAATACTGACTGAAAACCCAACAAAGCTCAAATCAGACTTGTTTGAAGTTGGGACAGATGCTAACACAGAAGCAGAGGCATGCTGAGCTGCCCATGCTGTTTTCATTGTGTTGTTCTGGAAGAGATTTAGTCTCCAAGGATGTGAATCCAGTATCTTTTCCAGGGGTAAATCCCTACATTTGAGGGGGTTGACTGTAGAAAGTGATGTAGCTCTGAAGGCAGCTTTTAGGTTGTGCTTGGAAAAAGCCTGAGCAACCCACAGTTGAGTGTTCCTTATGCACACAAGCCATAACTGCACACGCTGCGTTTCGTACAGCATTTTTAAGCCCATGAACAACTGTGCTCTGTAACACTGAAGTAATTTTGGAGTTGAACTTTGGCTCAAAATACACGGTAATGAAATGTAAACACAGATTTGGTGTTTTGTGCACATTGAGTGTTCAGTGGAGTGTAAGATGTAGAAAGGCTTCAGTGCTCATTTAGGCTGACTTCTTGCATAATAGAGGTCTCCTGCTACTTGAACAGTGTGTCTTTTAGCAGAACTGTCCTGTTTTCACTTGAATTGCTGTAGTAAAGGCTGTGTATTTCTTTGCAGATTCTGAGCCGTCTGCTGGATGGAAGCAGATTCCAGGAGTTCAAGGCTAATTATGGAATGACGTTAGTAACAGGATTTGGCCATGTGGAAGGGTGAGACTAGCAAAATGTATGGACCTATTTCATATCATAGATCCCAGCCTGGTTTGTGTTGAAGGGACCTTAAAGCTCATCCAGCTCCAAGCCCCTGCCACGGGCAGGGACACCTTCCACTAGAGCAGGTTGCTCCAAGCCCCTGTGTCCAACCTGGCCTTGAACACTGCCAGGGATGGGGCAGCCACAGCTTCTCTGGGCACCCTGTGCCAGCGCCTCAGCACCCTCACAGGGAAGAGCTTCTGCCTCAGAGCTCATCTCAGTCTCCCCTTTACTTGTCTAATAGCTTTCACACCATCATCAGGTTTTACAGTATTCCAGTAACAGTGTTTAGGAAGCTCTGAGTCAGTCAAGGATTGGTAATAAAATACTTCTGGAAAGGCTGATTTCTGTCTCTGAGCTCTGAATTCACCATGTCCCAGGCCAATAGCAGCAGGGAGTGATGACAAATGAATGGTTTTCATAACCTGGTGATATGATTGATGTGTTCACAAGAACTACCAGCCAGACAGTTGCAACATTGAAGTCTCAGCAGATTCCTTAGGAAATCAGAAACAGCATCTTTTAAAAGTGTTCCTTCTCAAACTGAATTCAAAGCTCTCAGCCCTTCTCCCATGTGATGGGATAATACCCATGCAACAAAACCTTGTGTAATTCAGATTACTCTCTATTAATACATTTGTGAAGCATATAACATTCCAGTCGAATCATATTAGGGGGAAAAAAGAGGTAGTAAAATATAGTTTTTGAGCCTCTTTAGGTTGCAAGCATAAGCTTTTCAGGTTGACTGTTATGTCGTATGCTGCAGGAATTGGAGAGAGCCCAGAGTCCAGGCACCTTGTACATTACCTTGTAGTAATGTTATCTTGCTGACTCTGACAGGTCATCTATAGCTTTACCTGCCCTCTGGGTATTAGTCCATGTTAATACTTCCATGCTTTATGTATCAGGAATGCTGTAAGGCTTCCTGTTAGGTGTCTGGGGGTCCTTGAACGAAATGACACATGTACCTGCATCCTTTTACATTCTGAACTTCTGTAAATGATAGATCTCTGTGTGTGTGTACAGATATGTTTCCATCCTTTGGAATGTTACAAGCTACAGTGTCATGATTTCTAGAGTTCAGAAGTGTTGTGTCTTGCTTTGTAGGCACTTGGTGGGGATAGTGGCCAACAACGGGGAGCTGTCTCATGATGCTTCTCTCAAGGGTAGCCACTTCGTGCAGCTGTGCAGCCAGCGGAGCATTCCCATCCTCTTCTTCCAGAACACAGCTCCACAGACAGCAGAGCCAACAAGCACCTCACAGGTATGGGATGTTTAGTTCAATGTGCTTTGAATGTATCTTTTAGAAAAGTGAGGCATTAAATACAGCATGTTTTTGGCCTTGAACACTGCCAGGGATGGGGCAGCCACAGCTTCTCTGGGCACCCTGTGCCAGCGCCTCAGCACCCTCACAGGGAAGAGCTTCTGCCTCAGAGCTCATCTCAGTCTCCCCTCTGGCAGGTTAAAGCCATTCCCCTTGGCCTGTCCCTACAGGCCCTTGGCCAAAGCCCCTCTCCAGGTTTCCTGGAGCCCCTTTAGGCACTGGAGCTGCTCTAAGGTCTCCCCTTCAGGAGCCTTCTCTTCTCCAGGCTGCCCCAGCCCAGCTCTCTCAGCCTGGCTCCAGAGCAGAGCTGCTCCAGCCCTCGCAGCAGCTCCGGGGCCTCCTCTGGCCTCGCTCCCGCAGCTCCACGTCCCTCTTGTGCTGTTGCCCCAGAGCTGGATCAGGGCTGCAGGGGGGCAGAATTGTAAAGAAATCAATGTTTCAGGAATACAGGGCTGGTGGGAGCAGAGGGAATCTGGAAGAAAGACTTTAAAGGATCTAAAATCTTTCTTTTCCTGCCAGGCAGAGGCTCACTCCAGCAGATTGAAAGCTCAGGCCTCCATGATGGCTGCTGTTGCTTGTGCTGCTGTTCCCAAAATAACCATTGTAGTCGGTGGCTGTTTCGGGAGTGAGAGTTACGTTATGGTAGGAGTGGTATAAATCTGATGGGGTTGGCAAGAGGCTTTTCACACTATAGCATGATCTCACAGCAGTTCATTTTTAAACCCCAGTTGGCTGTTGTACAGACGTTTAACTCAGTCCATTATTTTAACTACTTTTAGAGTAAAAAAATGCATCTCAAGCTCTGATTACTGACAACTTGGTCTGCAGCTAAGAGCCTAGAGCCAGGTCTAAAAACCACGTTATCTGCAAACAACCCTTCTTGGGGCAAATCCTGCCTTTTCCTCAGCACATGTTTTCAGGGATCAAGGAGCATGTCTCCTTGTGGTGTGTTACTGTGTGTGCTGTTCACCCTGCTCGTGAGTGCAGCAGGGCTCTTTGCTCAGAATTAAACATTTAAGAGCTTGAGGGAAAATGAAATGATAAAACAGCAATACTGGGGGCCATGGGGATGGTGCCACAGGGTGTCTGTACTGATAGAGGAGTTCAAGGCAGAATGATTCTATCATCCCACACCCATCTTTTTGGGATTCATTTCAGTGAGTTTCTACTCTGCTCTTTCTTTTCGTAGTGTGGGAGATCGTTCAGCCCAAACTTCCTGTTCTTGTGGCCTAATGCAAGAGTTGCTCTTGTGGATTCAAGACATCTCTCCACAGTCCCACAAGCTGGGGACAGTGACCACGGAGGAGAGGAAGCAGAGCTAAAAGAGCTGAAAGAAAAGTAAGGACATGAAATAGAAACCCTTGCAGGGTTTAATTAAATTGCCTACTTGTTCATCTTCAGATCAACACATCCCAGACAAATGAAGCAAACCTCAACCTATTCAATGATATTTTACATGTCCATGTAATTCTATGACTCCTCTTAAGATCTTCTCAAGGAAACACAAATGTTTGCCTAAACACCCCCCATACAACCCCAAATGAAGATACTCTGCTGGGTATTGAACAGTGGTGATCACCTGTATGTGGAGGATGGTCTGTGCTACAGAACGGTCAGAGCTGCCATGTGTTATTTGCTGGATTCTAATGAATTTTAACAGTAGTTCTGCATGTTCACTTGAGATTTAAACATATGCCTTTTCCAACTATGATTTTGTTTTACTGGCATGATGGTTTTTAATACACTGTTGTGCTTTTAAGCTGGTTTAATACTCTGTCCTGTGCAGGCTAGAGGAAGAAAGCAGTGCATTTTACTCCTCTGCCAGGCTCTGGGATGATGGCATAATTCTACCTCAAAATACTCGAAAGGTGGGTTTTCTCCTTTTGGAATGTTTTACTCTCAGATCTCAAAAGGATCTGGTGGCAAATGCCCATGACTCTCTCAATGTCAGCGGCACATCAAGTCCCAGCACTGGCTCTCCCCCTTCTCACTCCCATTTTCTGTGAATTTAGCTTTGTAATTCTCATCTTTTCTCTTCCCCATTAGTCTATCCTAAAAGTTTCTGCTGAATTCTGGTTACTTGAGTACAGCATTTCCTCACTGAACCTCTTAACTGACTTCAGCAGTTGATTCTGTATCCAAATCCTTTATTTTCAGTCTTGCATCACCACTGTGTCCTCACTCTTTGAAGTTCAGCTTTGTTCACATTTTTTCCAGTCTTTTGACATAAGATACTTCTTTTTGCCATTTCCTCTTCCTGCTTTTAATTTGCTGCTACATTTGGGATGCCCCCCTGCCTTTTTATTGATTTTTTTCAGTTGACAAACCTCCACTTCATTAGATTCTCCCTGAAAGCCATCACTTTTGTTCTTTGCTTTTTCCTTGTTAGATTCTTTATTAGCAATACTCAGAATGCTCTTTACAGTTCTGCAGCTTGTTTAAAGATCACAAGTGGAGGCTGCTATCAACTAATCCCTCTAATTGTGATAGATAGTTATGGTACTATGTGGATGTTAAGTGTTTTCTGTGGAGAAAGTGATGATGGGAGAGCACCAAGAAGTATTTTCTAGTACTGGAGCCCCAAGGCTGCCTCTCTAGGAGCTACACGTGGAAAGAACATGTGTGATAGAAATGAAGCTCTGTTACTGTCATACTGATTTTCACCAGCACACAACTCCTGTTTGCACATGTAGCTGTTCTTGCACTATTGTTTTGCTGCTTTATCCCAGTTTTTGCTAATAGGTGGAAGTTCTCTTTAGCTTTCTCTGAGCTGCCACCATGTGCTCATTCAGATCCTCTTTGTGCTTTTTCGTACATAGGCTTTTAAAAGACAGTGTGTGCTGCAGTAGCAGTGGAATAGGGAGAATGATCTTGTGATCTTGTTTTTAAAGGCCAAAAGCAGTTCTGTAGTTTCAGTCCCTGTTGTCATAAGACATGAAAGATGACTTCCTAAAAAAAGATGGACGTGGAACAGCAAGATGTTCTACTTTCTGATACATGATTGGCAGTCTAGGAGCAGAGCCATGTAATGACAGAAATGGATTATCACAGAACTTATTTTCATTGGAGTTTTACAGCAATTCACCACAGTGACTTTAAAGAGGGTTGGGTTGTGTCCATGCAATGCATGAACTTTGGGATCTGGAGGAGGTTTCTTCCTTTACCTTTCCCCTGCCCCAGTGGCACTTCACACTGACACCTATTGCCCCTGACACTGCAGCCAACAACTGCTCATTTTAAATGTTCACAAATGCATTACTGATGAGTGCAGAACGAGGAGGTTTTACTCATTTCTTGGTTCCGAGGCTCATTGCTCCTGTTAATTTCTGTTTTTAATCAGGTGATTGCAGATTGTTTGAAGATCACAGAACAGCAGAAGTACCAGGTTGTGTCTCCGTGTCAGCATCCTGTTATGAGGATGTAACTGCAGCCACGTTCAAATCAGTGCTTGAAAGTTGCACCATGTACTAGAAATCTTTCATGTAAATGATCTTCTCGCTCTTTGATACCATTAATAAAAACATTGAACCACTGCAGCCAAACAAGAACCCTGGATTTTAACTCTATTAGCAATAAGTTTGTGTTCTGAACCACAGCCGCTTACTACATCAGCTGAAAATGTATCTTGTGAAAGGAAGGATTCAGCTGCGGGGCTGTAACACTTGGAGGAAACAAATTCATCCCAAATGCTGTGGGTGTTTTCATATCCATCTTTCGGCATCAAATCCAGAACTTGAGAAACTGCACTTTGACAAAAGAAATGGCAAAGAGCAAACACGTAGACCCGTGGGTGCAGTTTGCAGCCTTTGCACAGGGTGAAATGCTGCTGCCACAGGCTCGGGCCTGCCAGCTCAGGTTTCCAAAGCAGAATGGAAAGGCTCCACTCGTATTGCTCCAAGGATACTACAGGAGTGGCCAGGAAGGGATCTAAATCCATAAGGCTTCAGTATAGGGTAAAGATTACCTTTTCCTCAAAGCACAGAGCAGAGCACAGGGACTCTTCTACATTATGTTACCAGAGGGCTTATGAACAGAGGCTGCACCTTTTTGGGGCTGGAAGAAGCCTATCCCAATGCGTTGCAGGCAGCAGTCAGGCTCTCTTGAAGAGTCCATGGAAAGTCACAGGAATGTTCACCTCCACCTCAGCCCTGGCCACCTCGCTCATGTCTTTGGCGCTCAGGACCAGGAGGTAGGCAGGCTTGGGCCCCGTGCCCGGGCTGATCACGATGCTCAGCACCACCCCTAGGTGAGAAAAACAGGATGCTGTCCCTGGTGTGCTTGGTGCATCTCCTCACTGTGAGGGTGCTGAGGCGCTGGCACAGGGTGCCCAGAGAAGCTGTGGCTGCCCCATCCCTGGCAGTGTTCAAGGCCAGGTTGGACACAGGGGCTTGGATCAACCTGCTCTAGTGGAAGGTGTCCCTGCCCGTGGCAGGGGCTTGGAACTGGATGAGCTTTAAGCTCCCTTCCAACACAAACCAGGCTGTGATTCTATGATCACTATTTTTCCACATTATGAATTTATTTATAAATTACTTCATAATTCTGCTTCTAAGACTTAATGTGATAAGATACCCATTTATGGATTCTGGTGTCCTGTGTGGAATGGATGGGACAGCCTAGCTCTGAGGTTGGTTATTTGTGTGCTCTCTGGGTCAGTCATTGCAGGAGAACAGGGGAACAACCCTACACTGTTGTCTGCAACAGCATGAAACAGCCTTGGAGAGGATAAACATGAGCGTGGAGCCCAGGATTACCTCAGCTTTCAGGGAGGGCTTCTGCAAGGGATTAAGTCCCAGGAAGTGAGAAAGACAAAGATATTCCTAAAATCTGTATTGTCTACCTCAGTTAAGGAAGACTTTGAAGAACAAGCTTAAAGTCTTTTCATTTCAGTGAGACATAAGCCCCTGCACAGGCACTTCCCAGAACTGGGAACAGATAATATGAAACTTGGTTCTGTATCAACTAGTGAGAGTTTGCTCTTAAATTCAGTGGAGTTGAGACTTATCCCAGCTTCACGTAATCCTGTTTGGAGATGAGGTATTGAGGGAATAACTGGATTTCCAAATCACACTGCCACTGACCAAAACAACATCAGTCTTACCATCATCTTCCTCCAGCGCATCTGGATGGGAAACGAAGATGGGCTCTGATGGGTACGAATCTGGCTCCTGCCATACCCAGGTCTCCTTGGTTTTAACGTTCAGCTTACAAAGCTAAAGGTGGGAAAACCCAAACCCACATCTCAGAAATACTCTTTCTTGTCCCTTAATTGAAATCTCGGTGCTAGGACATGCCTCTCCCAGTCACTGATAGTTACCTTGTCTGGGACAAAGTGGTTCAGCCCCAGCCCATACGTATACGTGTAAGGTTTCCCACAGTATTTCTTGTAATTGATCTGTGGAAATTCAAAGGCTGCAATAAAAAAAGAATATATATATATATACACACACACATGAGGATCAGTGGGATGTGGAGTGCAGGAGGTGCTTGTGTTGCTGCTTCAGGGTCAGTGTCATACCGTGGCGTGGCCCTGAGAAAATGACTTCTGGCTCCAGCCAGATGGTCTCATCACTGCGCAAGGTGGCTGTAGCTGTGGTATAGGGCAGGGTGACCAAATTCTTACCCGTGTTGGCCTGGCAGGAAGGAAAACACCCAAGAGAAATAATGGAGAAATACATTTCTTACTCTGTTTGCACAGATGTGTTGTGAACTGCGTTGGAAGGCGAAGGCAGCAGTGTGCAGCAGAGCCTCATCAAGCTGCAGAATGGCAGTGTGCTTGGGAGTGCCTGCTTCTTCCAGTCCATAGAACCCTAGAGTGATTCAGGTTGGAAGGGACCTTGAAGCTCATCCAGTTCCAACCCCCTGCCCCAGGCAGGGGCACCTTCCACGAGCAGGGTCATCTTCCACTAGTTAATCCACCAGGACTAACTGTGCCCCACAGTCTCAGCTTTGAACAGTAACATATGGGAAATAAAACAGAATAACGTTAAGCAGCTAAAGAAAACAAAAATGTTCTCTAAAGACCTACGCTTGAAGCTCCCCCCTCGCCCTTTAAAGGTTTAATTTGGATTAAGGGGGTCATGCAGAGCACCAGCATTGCTCAGCCACCAGCCGTGCAGGGAGCAGTGCAGACCCCGGTACCTTGTCGATGGTGAGGGGCAGGACGTATCTGCGCGCCTCGGGCTGCGGGGCCTTCTCCGCCTGGCGCTTCACTTCATCCCAGTTTGCCCGTAAGTTGGCCAAGTAGAGGTAGTTGTAGACAAACTCGAACCTGCAGACAAACAGCATCACAGACACATCCGAGATGGGATTTGCAAGTGTGGAGGGGATCAAGTGCAGTTGTTTTCTTCCTAAAAATCAGTTGTCATCTGGTTTTTGGAGCAGCCATAATGCTGTTTCCTGAATCTTCCCTCCACTTTCCCATTCCATGCACAGGATCCATATGCTTCAGCAAGTTGAAGGTGCTTTTTCTCTTGGGCAGCCAAGAGAACCTTGAACCTCTGTTTGTCACCCTTTGCATGTAGTTTTCCATCAAAACCATTTAAGACCCACACCTTGTGCCTGTGCCCAAACCTGCACAAGCCTGTGAGATCAAGGCATTGCAGCTTACCCAGCTTACCAGAACTGTGTCCTTGGGGACTTCTAAACCCACAAGGTGCTACAATGGTAAGCTCTGGATGAGCTTTAAGGTCCCTTCCAACCCAAACTATTCTAGGATTCTATGGTTCTATGCAGGGGGTCTGTGTGGGTTCCAGAGTGATTCCAACAGAGATGTACCCGTGCGGGGACTGGTGTGTCTGATGCGGGTGCTCTGCTGGCACCCAGCAGCTCATGCAGGGGTGGGGGTGATGCCACAGGGACCCTCAGCACCACCAAGACTCACCCCTTCCAGGTGCAGAGGTCGACGATCAGAAACCCGTTATCTTCATAGGTGTTGATGTGATGGAAGAGGTTGAAGGCCGAGGTGCGGTATTTGATGTTCAGGAGCCTGCCTTTCTTTTTCTCTGCCACATGAAGCCAGACCTGAAGAACAAGCAGCAGCTTGGGTTTGGCCCAGGGCAAATTGGTGAAACCAACACAATGGATCTCCCAGTCCAGAGCTGGCTGCTCAGTAAAGCCCAGTTTGGTACAACCTGCTGCTTACCCCCATGGTCTCATTGGACTCGAAGCAGTCCATGTAGTTGGCTCCCCAGAGGCTCCATGAGGAGAGGAACTTGAAGAGGTTGATTTTCACTGGTGTTTCAACAAACACTATGTAGTTTGCTGTCAGCCCAAAGCTGTTTGGAAACGCACAGGGAGCACACTAAGCTCACTGCAGTTAGTTTAGACAAAAACCACATGGTAGTTCGCACTGACCCTGGGACATGTTACCTGTGAACGTAGGAGGGCTTGAACCTGTCACTGCAAGGGAACTGCACCACCACCTCTGACTTATTTATTGGATCTTCCTTGTCTGGAACAGGACAGCCAAAGGGTTAGGGGGTGATTCACCCTGCTTAGTCTGTATTTATAGCGTTTAACCAGCAAGTTTTTGCCTTTAACGCAAAGGAAGTTCATGGGAGGGGCAGGTAGGGACAGGCCAAGGGGAATGGCTTTAACCTGCCAGAGGGGAGATTGAGATGAGCTCTGAGGCAGAAGCTCTTCCCTGTGAGGGTGCTGAGGCGCTGGCACAGGGTGCCCAGAGAAGCTGTGGCTGCCCCATCCCTGGCAGTGTTCAAGGCCAGGTTGGACACAGGGGCTTGGAGCAACCTGCTCTAGTGGAAGGTGTCCCTGCCCGTGGCAGGGGTTGGAACTGGATGAGCTTTAAGGTCCCTTTAACCCAAACCATTCAAGGGTTCCATATTCTATGATTTAGAAACCACACTGAGGTGTGTTGAAGATCACATTTCTGTTACTTCAAAAGGCAAATAAAAATCTAAGCAAGACTTAAAGCAAGTAACTTGATGACGAAGCTAATCTGAAGGATAAAAAAGTGATATCTAAGACAAGATTGTCTCCATTCACTCGGGGCGGGGTGAACTGACCTGCCTGAAGTGGAGGGATCCGTATGATGTTATAGGCGAAAGAGAAGTTTTTTCCAAAGCAATTCCCAATGTTGTAAACAGTCCCGTCATTCTCGATGTGGGGATGAGCTGTTGCCCCATTGACAGATACGTATTTGCAGAGATCCACCTGAGGAACAGGAGGGAGGAAGTCAGGAGCTTTCCTGGCAGGAGATGGGAAGTTGCCAGCTCTGCGAGATCTATACACCTTTGCTTCAGATGTGGGAAGTTCTTCTCTAAGCCCAAATCACTGTTCCTCTTGTGAAAAGAACAGCAGCAAAGCCAAGCAATTCACACTGTTACAGAGAAAGGTTTGGGGTGCTGGGGTCTGAAAGGCTCCACAGGCTGGACATTGGTAACACCGCAAAAGAAAACATCAAAGCACAGCTTCTGCCTTCGATGGAGTTTTGCAAGGCAAACATGGCTCGGCTCTGGTGTAACCAAAGGCAGAGGGGAAGCTCTGGCAGGAGCCCTCCAGTCACAGTCCCCTTTGGCCAGGCTACAACCTCCCTTCAGTTTGCAAACCCCAACCCAAGCATGAGGATATGGACCACAGACCCCCATCACCTCCTCATTACATATTACTCAGAGCAGCAGCAGCGAGTTTATTTAAGAACTCATTCCAACTCTGCTCTCATTAATCCTCAGAGCTGGCTTCATTTCTGCGTCATCTCCCTGCCAAACCCCAACTCTCACTGTGGGCTGTTATTAAACATCTTCATCTTAGTTTCAATCCTCTCATTCAGAAGCTCAGTCCAAAGACCCACCTGCTTAATTGTCTCTAACGTCTCTGGGTTAATCCTGGTTATGAAGTTGGTCTCAGTACAGGCATAGTAATCTTCACCAATGGGGTAGACATTAACCAGGGCGTTATCAGTGACCTCCACACCTTTGAAGTATGAGAAAAACCTGAGCAGAGAAAACAGAGAGGCAGTCAGGGGTTTCTTAGAAGTGGAAGCACTGTAGGACACCACTGCAACATCTTCATGACCCCCAGCTACCTGGAAAAGATGTTCTTGCATGGGTCTGGGTACGCGTAGGTGCCAAACTCTGTTATCACAATCCTCTTCTCAGTCATCGCTCTCACGTAGGCATCACTCCTGACAAACCTGGGAGGGTGAGGACAAGGCATGTTACAGGTATAGCTGCAACTGGAATGGGCCATGCAATTAAAATATGGACATTGTGGCCATGAGCCTCCTGAGACCTCTGAAAGCTGCTGCCTCACAGTGCATCTGGAGAACATGGGGTCCAGCAACCCCCCCCCGCCATGGCACTGGGAAGGAATGGCTCATGGAGAACCGAAGCTGATGGGAAACACAGTGTTTTGTCTAAATATTCTGCACCAAACACTTCAAAGCTGATAGTTCTGCAGCTTTAACCAAAACCAGCTTCCAGTTTCCAGACAGCAGTTTCATTCTGTCACTGACTGCAGCTGCATCCAGCCCTCCCCTTCCGGATGTTTTGCAATCTGCTCACAAAGCTGCATTTCTGCCAGCTGTGAGGAAGTTTTGGTTATTTTCAGCTGGTTTTAGTGATCTCACCATTAGACGTCTTCCAATAACAGCATGAATTTGAAATAACCAGCACCTCCCAGGCAGCAGAGCCTGTCTTCAGCACCTACAGTCAACCAAATGCTTCATTATTGATTTATCTGGCCCGGGAAGGGGCTCGTACCTCCGGTGGTAGGTGACGTGCCCCTCCTTGAAGTCAAACTTGTGGAGGAGCGCCTGGCCATCGAAGAGGTGATAGAAGGGCTCCGCGCCCACCTCGAACAAGCCAGGACCACATCTCAGGAGGCTTCCTTGCAGCCAGGTGGGCACCCTGCCTGTGGAAGACGCAGCGTTGGTACATGCACAACCCACGGCAGATCAGACCAAGACATTTTCATTGTGTCAACAAAAGGAACAAACCTCATTTTAATGTTTATTACACTTGTTTCTTCAACACGCATGAACTCTTTAAACTATCCTGTTTTCTTCACCTACACACCTGCTGTTGACCAAACCACTGAGTATTGACATGTCTGAAGATCCCCCATCCAACTGTCCTTCCTCTAGCCCAAAACACACCAGCCCTGTTAGGTCCTTCACATCCAACCCTGTGCTCCCGTCCTTGTGAAGCCTCCAAGCTCTGATGGGCCATGAGCTCCTGGACAGGAGGAGACCAACCTATCTCCTGTCACCAACCTGTGACGTGGGCAGTCACTGGAGAGGACAGCTCCTCCACTGTCTCAAAGAGCTTCTTGTAGCCTCCAGCGGGATGCTCAACTCTGAAAGGTCCAGGAGAGCTGGGATTAGTCTGGCTTTGGGACAGCTTTGGAAACCCCCTCCAAGGGAGCGGGTTTTGTTTCTGGATGGGCTGATCTGCAATGTGCAAATAACTTGAGAGATCAGGAGGGAGAAGCATCAGCCTTTATGGGGAAAAAGGCTCTGGGGGCTCCGACCAGCTGCTGCAGCCACTTGAGAACCAACCTGAGCACGTGGAGGAGTAGGGAATAGCGAAGGGACAGCCTATGCTGCAGCCCTGCAGGCAAACACCTTCACCCAAGGGACAAATTCAGGCTATATTGTTCAGCCTGGAGAAGAGAAGGCTCCTGAAGGGGAGACCTTAGAGCAGCTCCAGTGCCTAAAGGGGCTCCAGGAAACCTGGAGAGGGGCTTTGGACAAGGGCCTGTAGGGACAGGACAAAGGGAATGGCTTTAACCTGCCAGAGGGGAGACTGAGATGAGATATTAGGAAGAAGCAAAATCCAACTTGAATGTGCTAGTTCTTGAAAAAGCATGGGTTTTTTTCCTCTTTTTGCCTTTCTTTTTAAGTAAATTGTAGCTGAGTGAGCAGCTGAGAATTATTCATTAGGTTCCAATTTTATCTGCTGCAAAACCCATGGAGATACATGAGACACAGGCTGGTGTACGCCAAAATACAGATCATCCTCCAGCACCCAGAGCTGAGTCTGTCCCCTGAGACCACAATCAAGCCTCAGCATGGGGTGTCCCAGCATGGACACCCACAGAGAACAACCCCCCTCCTCTTTCTCCTCCTCATCCCTGGGCTGTGCTGGCCCCCAGTCTCACAGCAGCCCCCAGCCAACGCACCACAGTGGTGATCAGCGACATGCTCCTAGAGAGAAGCCCTCAGGGGTACTCACTGGCTGTACATTTCCTCCCTGGTGAAGGGCCTGAGCCTCCAGCAGCCAAGCTCACTGCAAGAGCCGTGTGCTGGGTATTTATGGGACTCTGAGCTCTGCGGAGGGCAGCCCTGTGCCCAGAACCACCCCTGCCAATGAGACAGCCTGGGAACAGAGCCGGCTTTCACCATCAAAATCCTCCTGGGCTTTGGGAGGTTTTGTCTTGCTGTTGGCACAAAAAAGGGCTTTGAATGTTTTACTGAGACTTAAATTCTTCCCAAGCAGAAGTGATTACAAAGAAACTCAATACAGAGAGGAGCAAAACAGAGTGCGCTGGAGTCATCATCACCCGCAATGCTGCTCTTAGTGCTGCTGCCCAGCATCATTTCCCTTCTCCCTCACTTGTTCTATTTAGTGTTTCAGTACGGTGGCATTGCCAGCAGCTCCAGTTGCTGTGTAAGGCAGATTTCTTAAGACTCACTGCACATAACACCCTGTGTAAAAACACCACTTTAACAGCCCTACACACTCAGAAGGACATCAAACCCCATCGCTGTTTGTTTTACGCACAGCACTGCAGCCACCATGGGAGAGGACACAAATATCACCTTAAGAAACCACCTCTAGTAAGAGCAGACATTTATGAAAGCAACAGTGCTGTATAGAGTAATTTCAAAGATTAACAGGATTAGAATGACTACTGCTCTCCTGGGTAGCCCATGGTACAGGATGAAGACATTTCATAATACAACATACCTTCAGTGCTCCTCCTGTACAAACAGAAGCTGGGCTGCGGTGACCAAACCTGTGGTGAAAGGAGAAGACTGGACATTGAACAGCCTCTGTGTTCAATCTGTTACAACAACTATCAACTGAAAGGCTGGCTGCTTTCTGTGTTGTTTTTGTTTGCTCTTTACAAGATGAAGTGTTTCCTTTTGGACCAAGGGTTCATTTAAGGCTTCTAACTGCAAAACAAGATACTGAGTTGAGCCTTCAGGAGCTCTTTGATTGAGGCCTCCCATTAACCCTTCAAAAGGCTTCCAGTAAAGTATTTCACTCAAGAGAAAATAAATGCTAGCTCAATAAAGGTTTAGATTAGATTTGTATCTGTCACTCATTTGGAACGTTTTAGCTGTCCCACAGCCAGTCAATTTGTCTATTTATTCACATTTTTGTTAGGTTCTGTCAAAGCTTCAGAAGGGAACATTAAATAACATGGATCAAGAACTCTGAATAATGAGGGCAGCCCTTTAAAAGCTAAATCCTAAGAAATGTGAGCTTCTCACCTAATAAGTTGCTTAACTGGAACACATAAATAAAGCATTTACACAACACTTGACAGGTCGAGAATAACTAGAAGGAAGGTTAGGCAGGTAGGGGGTTTTCAAGAGGAGCTGACTACAGGAGTTACAGAGGAGGAGCATCTGCCGCCTGCTACATGAGGGTAGTTATCTACAGGACATCAAAGCATTGCTAATACAGGCTAAACCTGGGCTAATCTTGGTTTCTCACTTACAAAGCCTTCCTGCTTCTAAGGGAAAGAGCAAAATCATATATTGCATAGTAGGTATTGTGCCAGCCACAACCCACCTGGCAGAAAGGCAATTTCTGCAGTAACCCTCTACCCCTGCAAAGCTAACTGAAGGGTGATTTGGTACATATACAATTGTAAATGTACAATTAAGTATCAGAGTGGAAAGTTGGTTTTGCCTCATTTTTCCAAGGAAAGGAGAACCCAAGAGAGCTGAAGCATGGTATCATGGTTGCAGACTGCAGCAGTTACGTGCTAAGATGTCCCACATAAAACGACAATCCTCAACCAAGACCATCCATTGTATCACCATTCCATGAGATGCTAAAACCCCCAAACAAACCCAAACCAGGTAAAGAAATGAGTAATTGAGATTTGCTTTAATTTTAATTCTACCAGTCCATGACTAGTAAGATTAAGTTACTGTAAGAGTCTGCACGTGCAGGCACAACAACAGTTGAGTTTTTTGTCCTAGGAATGGGCAAGACAAAGCATAAGGGACATGTCAGCACTGCACAGCTCAGAGCTGTACAGGATAACTAAGAAGGTAACAGACAAATGGCTAACACAAAACATGCATATCTCTAAAACACCTGATTCTATAAAGCACAGAACTACTTAATAAAGAGAAAACCCAAATCCTAAAGTAAAAACAAAGCTGGAATTCAAACATACCTTCTTCTGCAGCCCAGTGTTTGCAATGCATCCCTTCCGTTTTCCTGCAACTAGAGCCAAAATAAGCAGATAGTTCAGACTTATGTAGAAGCAATATTACAGCTGAAATGTAACATGGACACAAATTCCTCACAACAAACCCCAATTCAGACACTGTTTCAGTGTATGGCACATTATTGATTTTCATGATGTGAGCTTAAAGAAACCTTTAACTGAAGAGCAGCATGTAAGTATTATGGAGAGAGGAGTGCACCTGAATATCAGCCTAGGGACAGGTCACAGCTTGGGCTGGGGGCCTGGCAAGTGATCAGACCCATCTGAGAAGCTCAAGGACAGCAGCACATGAGCATGAACATTCAAAACCCCAAATCACACACATCTGGCTGACAAAGTCCAGCAGAACCACCACTTACAAGAAGCAGTAGTACATTGTTCCCTACTTTGGCATAGCACAGGATATATTCAAATCACTGGATATTAACAAGAGAATTCCATTTTACATGGTGGCTTATTTTCTCCAAGGACCTTTAGCTGCCCTATTATCAAATTCATTCAGTCAGTTCAGCTGCACTTACCAACTGCTTTCCCCAGTTTATAACCCTCACCAGCACCGCTTCTGACCCTCTTGCCACATTTTCCTTGGACAAAGAAGACAAAGTGATGGGAGAGTGTGTCCGAAGTGACAGAGATCCAGGAGTGCTCCCACTCACAGGACATGTTCTATAAAACACCTACCATACACATCACTTAAAATCATTCCAGGACACAACAATTGTGTTTCCAGACTAAAAGCAGTGACAACCATAGCTCTCATGGCAGAGCTCAAGCTCCAAATTGCCCTTCCAAAATGAAAATCCTGTTGATATAAACAACATTTCAATGAATCCTTAAAGGCTCATCCATCTTTCTGCTGTACTACACCAACATTCTCTGCTCAGACTGCCTATTTTTTTTACCTGGAGCACCTCTGTCTAAACATTAATCCAGAACCTTCTTTATGAAGAGACTTTCATTTATTCTCTCCAAATTACTCAAGTAGATTTATACTCTTGCAGGGGAGCCGTGGCCACACCAGAATTAATAAGCAAACGCTCAACTGTGGAAACAAAACAGGGAAACTTAGTGTTTTCTGACTGCATTTATTGTCTCTTCATGTATCATCCATCACTTCCATTGTTTTGGGAAGAATACCAATAGATCTGAAATAAATTTTCCATGAAAATATCAGAAACATACCTAAGAGTTCTACTATAAATAAATACACAAAAGCTTATGTGGATTTTACAGATGAGATGAACAGAAGTACTTTTGGAGTCAGATAATCATTTATTTATGGTGAATTATTGCCTCCATTGGAAACAACAGAACTGACTTCTAAATTAGTCCCAACCTCAAAGAACATTGTTTTGTTTAAAGACAAATATTTTGAGAACACAAAAGAAGGCACTTATTCATAACATAGACATTAAAACCTATGATAAATGGCACAAATTCCTGAACAGACAGCAAAATGTTACAACAATACGCATCTCATCAGCTTCCCATAAGGAAACCATGTATCAGTTTTTGGTTACTAATAGCTTCATGCTTATTTTCACACTTCTTTTACTGAACATAATATATTGTAATAATTTGTAAACAGATAAATATTTCTCTCTTAGTTATTCAAAAGTTACTGCACACACACACAAAAAAGGTATTTTGGCACCTTTCAGCACAGTGTCCATGTAAACAATTCTTCCTGCTCCACACACAGCCACCACTGAATTTCTGCAGCGAGTGTCCTTTGGTACATCATTCACACATACATCCAACAAATAAATACACGGCTGAAGTATGGTTAAGTTAATATCTTAGGCTACGAAATCTGGGTTTCCTTAAGCTAAGCATCGGTTGTTTGATGGTAGGTTTGTTCTCAAGCAGCACCGCTTCATTTTCTGTAGTTGGAAATCTGTTCTGGTAGATCAGTGGGTATTCCTTCTGGAACTAGAAACACAATGGCAAAAATTAAATCAGACTCCACCAAAAACTCCCCCTGTGCAGGACTGAGCACGAATCACCTCGTGAGGATGCACATCAGCAGGAGGAGCAAGGCTATTGGCATGTAAAGTAACTCAGCTGTGACACCTGACCAAAGCCATAGCCCTTTGTGCTTACAAGTTCACAAGTGATGCACAATGAGTCAAACTTTGTCAGGCACTTCATCTTTGGTTGAAATGAGAAAAGCTTCTCATCTCATACGATCCCCAAGGATTTTGACAGGCTGAGAGATTTGCACTTATTCCACCTGGAGAAGAGAAGGCTCCTGAAGGGGAGACCTTAGAGCAGCTCCAGTGCCTAAAGGGGCTCCAGGAAACCTGGAGAGGGGCTTTGGACAAGGGCCTGTAGGGACAGGACAAGGGGAATGGCTTTAACCTGCCAGAGGGGAGACTGAGACGAGCTCTGAGGCAGAAGCTCTTCCCTGTGAGGGTGCTGAGGCGCTGGCACAGGGTGCCCAGAGAAGCTGTGGCTGCCCCGTCCCTGGCAGTGTTCAAGGCTAATGGATGGGGCCTTGGGCGACATGGTCTAGTGTGAGGTGTCCCTGCCCATGGCAGGGGGTTGGAACTGGATGATCTTAAGGTCCTTTCCAACCCAAACCATTCTAGGATTCTATGAAATAAAACTCAAAGATATCTGGCTTCAGACATGTTTTTGACATTCTGCCTGTTTCCTATGGAAGGCCTCAGGAAGGAAAGACTAACAGTAAATACATCTATACATCAGCCAAAGCTTCCTGCTGATGGATTCAACCCAGGGAAAATTACACCATTTGTAACTTTGGGTGTTGATATAAGTTGGACGTAACTGTCTAGAATGTGCCATATATTTAGCTTTCCCCAATTCCAAGTATCAAACCTGAATAACAGCTCCAAACCATTGTTATTTATCACACCAGTAGCTGTCCCAGCACAAATGGCAAGACTAAAATAGTACAGCTCTGTGAACATAAAAAAAATAAACTTCACTAACACATTGCCCTTACAGTATAAGCTGCCTCTGGACTTTAGTGGGAACTCATTAAAAAAAAAAATGTAAATATGTACTTCAGGTTTTACTATTAAAGGATTTTAGTTGATTTCCTTCCTCCCCACTTCATCTGCTTTTAGTGCTGCTGTGTATCGCTTCTTACTGCTTACTTATTCCAAGTTTTAACCAATTGTAATTAACTACTCTTCTTTACATGCAGGAAGTGT
Source organism: Strigops habroptila (assembly GCF_004027225.2). NCBI lineage: Eukaryota > Metazoa > Chordata > Aves > Psittaciformes > Psittacidae > Strigops > Strigops habroptila. Next base: position 61,983,622 of record NC_044284.2, read on the forward strand.
TAATGAACTTGAGGAATTCAAGTCCAGCCTTCACTTTTCCAGGATCAGAAGGTTTTCACAACACACGTGAAAGTCAGTGTTGCAGAAGCTGGGGGAGGAGCACCAAAGAAAGAAATGCGCTTGCCCTGAAAAGCTGCTTTTTCCAATTTGAGTCACAAGACTCACTCAGGAGATTCCAGGACAAGCACAATACTATTCAATTGGTCAGGAATACTTGCCAAAGGTTTTCCAAAAGAGGAAAAACCCCCTCCAGTATTAAATCCTGCCAGAACTGCCGTATTTCAGCTTTAGGATTAGGCAGTATGTTAGAAGGCCACAGAAGTGCCAAATAATCTTGAGTGACATATATGTTACAAAACTCAAAGGTAATTCCATAGAAAGGAATGTTTCAGGATTGTGAAGAGATCAACCTCTTAAAGGGTACCAGGATCTAGTGACCAAGATCCTTCCCTTGCAACAGCATTTCCCTAAGTAGATTAAATATGCACCAAGTTTCTTACCTGTTTCAACTTTTTCTTCTTGTCTTTCACAGACAAGTTCTTATCTTTGATAATGTTCTCCAAGAGCTCTGCTACTGCAGCTTGAGAGGTAGAAACCTTTTGTTCTTCAAACTCCTGAGGAGTGATTTGTTTGCAGTATGAATATGTTGGCAATATGGCACAAATTTCTTCCTTTGGGTATTTGCACTGGAAGAAGAGTTGAAGAGGGAGACTGTATAAACTCAATTATGTACTGTGTCAGTAAGAAGGTACCTAGCAAACACCCAGGCATGATAACTTACAGCAACATCTCACGTTGTTGAACACGGTAACGTAGCTAGTATCTATGACTGCACCAAGTTTAGTGCAAGTTTGCATTCAAAATAGTGATTTCATTTGGAGTTTTCCCATCCCACCTTCATAAGTAACAAACACTCTGCAATCAACAAATGAACCTGCCACCAACCTGAGCCATCTTCATGTGTTCGATGTGATCTCGCACCGCAACCTGCAGGTAAGTGGGTACTTTAAATATTTCTTGTTGGTGGTCCATTAGAAACGAAACTAATCGTGTAGAGAGCAGCTCATCGAGATCCACTTCTTCTGCACAGCACAGCACGCAGCGAGAAAAGGTCTGGATCATCTACAAGTGTTTAGCAGATGGTTAGTGCATGCAGTTGAGGGATTTGCCTTCTTTCCAGTCTACACAGTGCATTCTGCAATGCCAGCTTTTGTGGCAATCTCTTGTGTGCACTGCTGGTCAAGAGAGGAGGAAAACTGATGAGAATGTTTTCCTCATCTGAAATAAAGTAACTTCTTATAACATTAGACTTGCCCTTTTTTTTGAACAGTAATTTCAATTAATGCATATTTTAAAGAGGTAATAATAGAAGTCTTACCCTGTAGGAAAGTGTACATCTTCACTCAGCCCTCTCAGGACAAGTGACATAAAAAACCCTGCAGAACCAGCCTAACCAACATCTAATGTACACCAAGGTCCTGTTTTAAATAGCTTTAAACACTTCTTTTCACAGCTTTTGACAAAAACTCTTTAGTTGTTGCAATGAAAGCTTAAATTCAGACCTTGAACTTAGTCTTTAAACTCACTAGGCAGAAAATTGACTTCTTTGGAACTGTTTTTGTCCTAGCTTCACATATACAAATTTTAGCCTAAGACTTTCTACAGACACTTTGCCAACACCTTCTAAGTCGAATGGCAGCTGGGTGAGAAATCAGACTAAATCACTTGCATTTCTTTAAGAAATTATGTCCCTTCTCCTCCCGAAGCAAACAAAACCAACACAGATATTTGAAATATATTAGGATGCGGACAAGAAAGTGCTTGTTTCAAGCCAGATTTTGCTAAACATTCTGGAGATGAAAAGCCTATTTAATTTAACTGCACTATTTAATTGCAATGAGACAAGAACATCAAGTACAAAACATTGCCAGTATTCTCAGCAGTACCCTTAAACCAACAGATACACTGCACTGATCTCTTACCAGAGAGCGTGTGCCCATGGCATCATGCAGTCGCGGCATATCCACGTTCTCACTCATCCGAGAGATCATGCGCATCAGGAGCTGAATCTTCCTACGGTTTGGTGGTGGAAGCAACAAACAGCATATCTGCAGTGCTTCAACAGCAATTCTTTCTAAATGAGGCTGAAGAAGATCTAAAAGTTAATTGCACAGACAGATCTCATTAAGATTTGAGCCAACTTTCAGGATATTTTAATTTCAGTACAAGAAATTTCTTTTTCTGTGATCACAGAATCCCAGCGTGGTTTGTGTTGGCAGAGACCTTAAAGCTCATCCAGTTCTAACCCCTGCCACAGGCAGGGACACCTTCCACTAGAGCAGGTTGCTCCAAGCCCCTGTGTCCAACCTGGCCTTGAACACTGCCAGGGATGGGGCAGCCACAGCTTCTCTGGGCATCCTGTGCCAGTGTCATTATCCAATGATGACAGTCTATGTTTCATAGAAATCAGCTGTAACATACTACATAGTTCTGTGGCCTTTTTGTGCGCGGTCATCTTCAACTTGCTTCATCACGATAAACTACTGATACAATGACACTAATGTTACTCCCAGAAGTATTTCTAGAAACTGTGTTTCAAAGGCCAGAAAAAGACATCTCCTCCACCAGGCAGGTCTGTGCAAGTTCCCTGCCTCACTCTTAGTGTCCAGGTCAGAATTACTTACCACTTACCTCAACAGGAATGTGAATTACTGACACATCAAGTTTCGGACTCCAAAGATACTACCCGCTACTATTTGTTAGAGAGGTACAAAGGGCTACCTTTAAATGGTGCAGTTTAGCAACCAGATGCTTTTAAAAACCCACAGATCATGTTATACACATATCAAAAAATACCCTTGCATCAGTGCCAAAGATTAAGGAAGCAGAGATTAGTTTGCCAACACAATAAGCCAATACAACATGCCTTAGAAAGCCATCTTACTTTGCGTGCCAGTCAACATATAAGAAGAGTGAGTGAAAGAGCATTCTGAGAGTTCTGTGGTACTTTTGCAGAGCCTCTTTTTGATGGTGGTATCAGAAACCTCAGTCCTGATGTCCGCTGAAGTAGCCACACCACAGCTATTTGGTTTTCCTTGCCCACAAAGTTGAGAACTTGGCTTTACTGTGATTTCAGCAACTGGCATATTAATACTAGCACAACTTTTGGAGTTCCTCTTGCCAAGTAAACTCAGAGACCCGTGTATTTGCTTCAATCCATGATCTTCAATAAATAGCTCTTTATCCTGAAGAGCTGAGGCAGACACTCTTTTGATACCATGGGTTTGGTCTTGACCTGTGTTATCAAAACCAAGCTCAAACACAGAATTAGCTTTATGCCCATAGGGCAGCGATCGTTTTCCATTTCTTGTGCCCAGGATGGTGTTCACATCACTTTGCCTGAGGGAATCAGATCCTCCTTTATTACATACACTTGAAGGAGCATCTCCAATTCTTTCCAAAGAGTAACACCTTGTCCTAAATGTCTGAGGTGGAACTTGTTCATTCCTGAATCCTGAAAGATTTTGACAGCTTCCTCCTGTTAGATTGGCAGAACTATCTTGTTTATGTGTCTGTTTATGCTGCCACAGTTTCTTTGCACATTGTTTTGGTACAGTTAGCTCTCCTGAAGAACACTTCATGGAAACTTCACATTCTTTCTGGTTTTTGTCAGGCTCTTTGCGAAGCAGGCTTAGGAGAAGACACTCAGTTGATTTGAAAGAGTTCAAGTGAAGAGCTTTTGAAGGTTGCGAGTCACATTTCTCATCTTGGACAGAATGTTTTCCACTGCATATATCTGGAATTGTGATGTAGCCACACATAACTATCAGAAAATGAAATATAAGTTAAGATGCAAGTGGTATGAAAAATGAACAAGTTCAGAAAGAAAGATGCTAACTGAGCAGAAGACAACAAATATAAGACACTAATTTATGGTTGACTCTGTTAGTAAAACCTAAGAAGAAATTAGCTCAGTCCAAAAGTGATGTAACAATGACCATGCAAGAAGAAAGTTAACACACTGCAATCGTGAGGGACAGACAGAACGAGCACGTATTTTTAGATTATGGTTATTGCATATTTAGAATGTTAGCTCAGACAGCAATTTACACAGGGAATTATGAGACAGAACTGTATGTCCATTAATACTGTAATACAGAATGACAGCATTGATGATCTTCCTCAGATTCAAGCTGCCAAACTTTGAAGTACAGATTTGTTCCCCAGTTGATATCAAACTTACAGCTTGCACTGATTACTTCTCAATTCATACATACCTAAAATATTAACGAAAAGTTCATAGTATTCAAAAGTAAGCAATGGCTCAGGGAGATTGAGAAAGTAATCAGCAACCGTTCGGAACACATCGCGCTCAAACCCACTGTAAGTTGCTTGGCTCATGTCATTATTTCTAGGCCCTAAAAAGAGGTGAAGAAAGAAAATTCACACACAAATTTTCACAATTTCATTATAAAAATTAGTTTTTTAAAAAATAAATACAGGTTTATTCTTGTAGGAAGGACTGTTTCACAAGGAAAGAATCATGTCAGCAACATGTAAATATTTTTAGTTCAGCACTCTATCATTTTTAAGTGAAAATAGTGTAAAAGATTCTACGTAGCCACTGAAGAGTTGCGCTCAGTTTCAACCAGCTGTTCCACACCAAGAAAATAAATGAAAACTTATTTATACTCTTTATAGGCTCCTCAGCAAAATAATAATGAACTCTCAGTATTTTTCTTCATTTCCAAACTACAGTAATCCCAGTTCTCCCACAGGGAGCTCTAGCTTCTAGATCAAGAAGAAACTCATGCTATAGCTAACTTTGAAGAATGCACAAGCTGAGAACCAGCTGATATATACACATTGCTTTATGCACAGGCCAGAGTCATAGTCACAGAACAGTTCGGGTCAGAAGACACCTTAAAGCTCATCCAGTTCCAACCCCCTGCCACGGGCAGGGACACCTTCCACTAGAGCAGGTTGCTCCAAGCCCCTATGTCCAACCTGGCCTTGAACACTGCCAAAGAAGACACTGACAGCACTTTCCCTTTGCAGGGAGCTCCGTTTATCAGCTCATCTGCTGAAAAGGTCCACCAAGAGACTTTTGTTCATCACTAAGCCCATGGTAAATCACAGCTACACACAACTGAGTTTATTCAGACATGGACAGATGAGCAATCCGGTAACTTAAGAGACCTGGTTGCTAAACCTTGCCTGTGTGGCTACAGACAGCAAAGGAACAAACAAAAGTGTTTCTGGTAGGAATAAAATTTGACACGGCATAAAACTGTTAACCCTGATGTTATCATACTCCACTGAGCTCCTACAAATAAAGTCAGCTACCTTACAAAGCCAATTCTAATGAATTAGGAGATGGCTGTTTAAGTTACCCATGGAACCAGGGAAGATTCAACTTTTGATACAATCAATCTTTATAATCATAATCACATTACTATACACTAAAAATGTAGTATTCCCCCTACAGTATAAACACTTCCAGTTTTCACTCTGCAAAGTAACTATTGCCTTAAATCATTTGGTTACAGTATAGCTGGCAGCTGCAGAGATAAAGTCTCCACTTGAACTAATTCACTCAAATTAGAAATTGAGAATTCAAAAGCCCAGGAAGCTTGCTTGCTGTTTCCAACCCACAAAGACCTATTTATTAGTTCTAAGTACAGGACTGATGTGGAGATTAAGGTATTGAAAAGCTCAGAGACCAGCGCTCAGCTGTATTTTCCACTCTGATTTAAATCCACTCACCAAGCTCTTCCCTGTCCTGCTTTTCCTACTAGTGCTCTTCATGTAAGAGGCTCTATTTTTTGGGGAATGCAGTTGAAGAAAAGGGAGATGTTGAATAAGAACCAAAAGGGTCATTTTCACAAGAGTGTATGCGGCAAACTGAACTTGTGAAGACACACTAACCCTGCATGGACCCCACTACAGTTCCACTAAGCTGCCAGATTCACACACAGATGTAAGACCCATGCCATCTAACCATGGTATAGCTTTGCAGGGAGCTAATGAAGGAGACTGCCAGGAAAAGGGGCAAGAGCTAAACAACAGAGCAAGCACACAGATAAAAAGCTCATAATCTCTGACTTCATTTGAGAGGCACTCATCTAACTGTTAGACATGTAAAGAGGCAGTTTTGGGGGGAAAAAAGGAAAGAAAAAAAAGTCACTCTAATTGTCCTCTCTTCTCCAGAATCTTTTCAGAATCTGCTTCACAGGGATGCAAAGCTTACAGAATGGTGATCTGTAGGTGTTTGTAACAATTTCAAACACATCTGACAAAAGAAGCCTCAAAGACCATTAGATTCTTTGAAGTTTCATAAAAATCAATGGTACTGTAAAGGAGAAAGACTGTTAGCACCACACAGGTCTGCTGCAGCACTTGCTAAAAAACAAACGCACTCCTTTAGCAAGAGAATCCACATCAGACTGAGCCATCAGAAACTAAACTTCATCAGGTTCTCTATGAAAGTATTTTTCCCTCCTCAATGAGTGAAAACCTGTGTTAATTGTATTACTCCACAGTAAATACTTTCCCAGTAGTTCCAAGGCAGCTGCTCAAGTACACATACGCTGATGCCTTTGGTAACTGATTCTTCTTTTCTGAAGTTTAAGATTTAACATCGTGCCTTTCTACATTTTACTTTTAAGCAAATACACAAAGAAAACAAACCAGCAGCACCAAGTTTCTCTAAGTTGCAACCACTTCCAGTTTTGCTGCTTGGTATTTCATACATTAATACCAAAACAAGGGATAAGTGACCCTTGGTATGCAGACAATGGAAGTTCAGTTGTCACAAAACATGTTTCACAGCTAAAATGTCTGACTTGAAAAATCCACGTCATCTACTAGGCAGTAATTCGTAAGACACTGAGGACCTTAATTTTCCACAGCTGAACTGTAACTTTAAAAGGTGTTTGACAGGGTTTTAAGCATAAGTATTTGGAGAAAAAGATGGGGAGGTAGATAAGGAGGTACCAGAGGAGCTAGAGTCCAAGTCCAGGATCCAGGAAAAGTGAGCAGAACTCTTTCTTCTCGCTGTCACGTCAAATTTAGCAGACTAAAAAGCTAGTGATAGGAGCATTTTATCTCAAACCCTTTGCAAAAGTTTGTTTGCTTTCTTCTAAGACAAATAGAAACTGATTTTCTGTGAATTGGCTTCCTCAGTCTAATATGAAACGTAAGAACTGTTTTAGTGCAGCTCAAAGGCTGTAACTAGAAAAAGAAAGTCCCTTTTACCCCTGAAAAACTGCATTAGAAGAAACTACACACAGGTTTTGCCCAACCACTAGTTTTCTCCCTGCCTGACTCTTTGTTAATAGGAATTATTTTTGTTACAAACACTGCTTAGCTTTTCCATAGCCTTGGATAGGATGCTTCCACTGAAAGCTTACAGAGGCAATTAATTCTACTGCAAGTTTCTTGGATTAAGGAACACTGAAGCCCCTCTTCTTCCACTGATTTGTAGTCAGTTCACCCTGCTAAAAGTCATATGCAGATGATGCAGCCTAAAAGCAGGATTAGTAGCTAGACTAAAGGACTGATACCTCGATTACCTGAAATGTAACATCTTCAACGTGTTAACTCCTTTAGGTTACATTTCTGTGCAACGATTTGCTATGGATTGCTGTCATTGCTTCTCAGCATATCAAAGCACTTAGATTACGTGAATTTCCAAATGAAACATCACGATCGATCTTAACTTGCAAGTATATTTCACTTTCAACTCTCAAAAGAGGTTAAGAGGTATTTAGTAACTTACAGTATGCGAGGCACTTCATAGCTGACAACACCCAGTGGGGGAGGTCTTCTGAAATAAGCACACATACACATTATTTATACACAACCTCAAAGACTTAATAAGGAATACAAATAATGGCACACATGTATTAATACCCCAAATACAAGAGATCAAATTTGGAACTAATTTTAAGTATTGCTACACATATGATTTAAAAGTGAATGCAATAAACCTGCAAAACCTTCTAGACTAATATACCTAACTGTACTGTAGTTGGGGGAAAAAAGTGTAAGAGACAGACTATGAAACATATTACTTTAATTATTATTTATTGTTTGTTGTAATGAGGCCATATGGAATCTTTAACCAAAACCAGGGAAAAGAAATTGTACCTGATTTGTTCTGCAGAATCACAACACCATGTTTGCTCGTGTTAGTCATGTTGTATATGACATACTCAGGAATGATCTGTGCTGGCTGAAGAACTTCTTCCAAAGATGGGAGGCCTAAAATGGTTTGCAAACTGTGGGCAATAAGAGAGCAGATGTTGTCTAAAAGGTTTACAAGTAATGAATGAAAACAAGTTCTTCTCATGTCTACTCAAACAACAGTTCCTTCACAGGCTAGTTTGCCATTTAATACATTCTCACTTCTAGAAGTACAACTTGAGGACACACTTTTCCCTAGGACAAACACCAAGAAATGACCAGGAAAGAGCCTCTATGGTTCATACAACATATTTTAACACCAGAATTATAAGATTCCGATTAATTTCTTAAAAGCAACAATCCAATGTTAATAAATACATTAGAAAGCATCTGTAAACAATAGTAAAAAAATTCAAGTTAAAACATAGTTTTAAAGATTCAAGAAAAGTTTGCAAGCCAAAAGCTTGATCAGGCCATTACACACACAAAGCATATACCCAAGAAGCTGCTTTTTATAATGTGTTACTCACTGTATTAGAATGATATTTCTCCAAGTTTCTTTCACATATTCCTGGCTTATTTCCTTCCTATGCAGCGTGTCTTCCTCGTTTTCTTCTATTCTATCAGGCTTTGTTTTTTCTAAATTTTCCTGAAAATGAGTAGTTTGTGCCATAAGATAAAGAAGCCTCTTAAGATAATTCAAGATTAAGTAAAAATTAGTCTCAGAAGTATAGGGCATTGTACATAACATGGAAATCCTTCAACCTTACCAGTCCCTGCACTGCAATGTAAGCATGCCCAACTGAAAACCAGAAGAGGACACCACGAAGAAAGACCTGATCAACTCAGGAGTCAGCAACTTAAAAGGTAGCAGGGATAATACTGCACTGAAGGAAACAAAACCAACCAAACAATCCAAAAGAAAACAAAACCCTCCCATACTGATGACCCAAAACTCTTATAATCTCAGATCATAAAATAAGCCCTATACTTCAATAGGGGTGTTTGTGGGTGTGAAATGACCTTTCTAAGTAACATGGCTGCATTAATTACAATCTACCCCCCACGCCTCTTCCCAAAAAAACCCTGCCAATAAGTTTAGAACAACTCCATATAGTTTTAAGAGTGTCAATTGCATAAACCCTTTCACTTGCTGCCAGCATCTCAAAAATGCCACGTTACAGTCACAGCTATGATTTTACAAGTATGTACTTTGTTTGAATATTTACAGGTTATTTAATAAAACCTCTTTTTGCACATTGAAGAGAAACAGCATACATCACCAAGACACTTCATTATAAAATATAGCTGTATCTTTCTGTCATGGTTATATATAAATGTTCTATTACACTGTCTAAAAGAACCTACCAATTTATTTCTTCAGCTAGAAGATGACACAATGGAACAGTGTCACTAAGAGGTGATTTCTTCCAGTTTTATTTGTTAAAGAACAAAAGAAATACATGGCAACTATAAACATGTAAGAAACAGAAGTTATTACCAGAGACTGTAGTAACTCATGCCTTTTAAAAGCTCTCCTGGATAAATGTGGCAGTTTAAAAAGTCTTTCTTTGTCTCTAGAGAAGTTTTCCAAGTTCTCTTTTTGTGAGCATGGACTTGGTAGAGGTTTAACTGGAGATGTTGCAGGAAATCTGTAATGAATAGAAAAGATGTTAAACACATTTAGACTAGATTAGAAACATAAGAAATTGTTTAAGCAAAGCCATACCCTGATTCCATACTAGGGTGATTCCATAAGATTCCAAAGAGATCCAGGAAATGAACAGTGTTCTTTAGAACACTGTTTAAAATTATATTATAAATTAGCTTTGGGCCACTTTTGTTGATTCCAAAGTCAAGCTGAAGATACTCAGATATTTGCGCTGAGACCAGAATTTGAGAAGTGAGGATCATTGATACCTTTAACTTCAGAACTTAGGATAGGCTGAGTTCAAGGCTGTTTCCCACTTGGCTTTCTATAAAATGTACAAGAGGAATAAATAAAGGACTGGTAGCACAGCATGGAGCTAATACAGTGAGTTCTCTTTGGCTCCCCTCCAAAGCACTTGAGCGCAGCGTGCATGCCTGCCAGTGAAAAACCTGACTAGACAAAGGCAAGGAAACAGCCCTCAGCACATAGGATGTATGGTTTATAGTGCAAATCAGAGTAAAATAAACAGTGAGTGGAGCAAAATGGTGCTAGTGATAAATGTATGGCTGAACTGCTCAACCAAAAGCCAGACATTTTTGTGAATGTGAACATAACTATTTTGAAATAAAATTCTCAACCTGAAGAGCTCTGTATTCCAGTACCTGTATAGTGCACTGTTGTCTTCTAAGCTTTCAGATCCCCATCTCCCTTTAATATCTTCAATTACGTGATTCTTGAGAAACTTTCTTAATAACTGAATAGTCTGCTGCCTAGTAACTTCAGGACCAAAGTTACTGTTATTCCTTAGCACTTCATGGAGCCAGTCTACAGCTTCTGATGCAGTGAAACAGCTTCCATGTCTCTTGAAATGCTGCCTGTGTTTCCTTAGTGGCATGCCTGCTCGGAAATACTTTGTAATTTCATTCCACTGCATGAGAAACAAACAAGGAAAGAATGCAAGATCAAAGCCTGAAATTGATCATTGTAAGTATCAACTAATACAGTATTACATTAATAAGCATATAAATGAAACCACAACCTTAATACTAAGAAATATTGATAGTTATACTAAGCAATCATAGAATGACTTGGGTTGGAAGGGACCATAAAGCTCCTCCAGTTCCAACCCCTGCCATGGGCAGGGACACCTTCCACTAGAGCAGGTTGCTCCAAGCCCCTGTGTCCAACCTGGCCTTGAACACTGCCAGGGATGGGGCAGCCACAGCTTCTCTGGGAAAAGTCTGTGCCAGCGCCTCAGCACCCTCACAGGGAAGAGCTTCTGCCTCAGAGCTCATCTCAGTCTCCCCTCTGGCAGGTTAAAGCCATTCCCCTTGGCCTGTCCCTACAGGCCCTTGTCCAAAGCCCCTCTCCAGGTTTCCTGGAGCCCCTTTAGGCACTGGAGCTGCTCTAAGGTCTCCCCTTCAGGAGCCTTCTCTTCTCCAGGCTGCCCCAGCCCAGCTCTCTCAGCCTGGCTCCAGAGCAGAGCTGCTCCAGCCCTCGCAGCAGCTCCGGGGCCTCCTCTGGCCTTGCTCCAGCAGCTCCACGTCCCTCTTGTGCTGTTGCCCCAGAGCTGGATCAGGACTGCAGGGGGGGTCTCCCTAGAGCGCAGCAGAGGGGCAGAATCCCCTCCCTTGACCTACCTAATGTAGCAGTATCACTACAGAAACGTTAAAGTTCAGACTAAAAAATACATAAACATTTCATTTAGGTTTTTATCTCGTTCTTCTCTGAGAATAAGGTTAGTTTCACAAACACACCGAGTTTTATTGACTGCGTCTGCTCATTGCCCATCATTTACATCAGCTCGGGTTCCTGAGGCGCTGTCAAACCACCGCAGCCGTCAGGCGGGGGGTGAACCCAGCTGCCAGGGCACAGAAAGTCCAGTTTTAAACTCCTCTCCCTTTCCTCGCACAAAATTAGATGCCACACTGCAATCAGCAGGCTCCTTCCTAAGCTGTCACCCAGTTTCAGTAAGCAAGGCTCTGCCACAGCCCTCTCTGCCGCAGGGCCCGCAGCCGGGCTCCCCCCGCAGCCGGCTCCCCACAGCAGACACCGCGCCCACGCGGTGCTCCGGGCGCGCCGGAACCCCCCTGCCCGCGGGGGTCCGGAGCGGCTAACATTAATTTGTGCTTTACCCGTGAGGGAGAGCCCCGGCACCACGGCAGCCGCCCACCTCCCGCCCCGAGCACCACCGGGCTGCCCCGGCGCGCCGTCCTCACCAGCTTGGTGGCGCGGTAGGGCGCCGGGGCCGCGGGCCGGGTCTCCATGGCGGTCAGCACTGCCCCTCCGGCCCCGCGGCGGGCGGGCCCCGCTCCCGCCCTGCCCCTCCCGCCGCCCGTCAGCCCAACGGCCGCCGCCGCCCCGCGGTTTGAATTGGCTGGCCGGGAGCGGATTGGGTGAGGAGGCGGGCACGTGACGCAGGCGCTGGCCGCCTGAGGGGAAGAACGGGGCGGACCTGCTATATCGCGATAGCGTTTGAGCGCCCGACAGCGATACAAACGTTTCCTAGGCCGCCGCAAAGCTACTGAAGCATTCCTCGGGTCTTTACAGACGGGCGCGTTAATGAACTGCTTTCTTCCTGTGTTACCTGCTTGGCCCTGCCCTCGGGTGGTGGCCATGCCCTCAGCCGGGATACCTTCCCTGCGGGCGCAGAGTGGTAGAAGCCACATGCAAGCACGTAGAGCCACCACAGGTCAGTCCTCAGAAACTCACTGTATATTTGTTGACGCAAAAAACCGAACTGGTGTTACATGACTTGGTTTTCACAGGCAATGCTTCAAGAAGGAAGTGCGGCTTGCACAGTTTTTAGGTCATAGAATCCCAGCCTGGTTTGTGTTGGAAGGGAGCTTAAAGCTCATCCAGTTCCAACCCCTGCCACGGGCAGGGACACCTTCCACTAGAGCAGGTTGCTCCAAGCCCCTGTGTCCAACCTGGCCTTGAACACTGCCAGGGATGGGGCAGCCACAGCTTCTCTGTTCCATAGCTTACACACACCTGCCTGAACACATGGTAACTGCTTCCAGAAGAGAGCACAGTCTTTCAACTAGCCTGTCTCATCCTGTGTATTTCTTATAGATACAGGTATACTAGAGGTCACCCCCCAAAAAAACCCCTAACAACCCAACAAAAAACAACCCCAAACAACCTCACAAACACTGCAATACCACAGCTCCCATGTTTCTCCTTTTAGTGCTCTCTTTCTCAGGGCCTGTAGACTTGGGAGCTATCAATACCCCATGAGGGTTTTAGCTCCTTTTGATACAGCTATCCATCGCTTGAACATTTTAGGCTCCTCACTTAAACTTCCTTTATAGCCAGCAAAGACACACAAATACCTCAGACTCCTTTATAAGAAGAGATAAAAACACTGCTGCTGTGAGAAAACACACCAACATAACAAATGGATTTAGGCAGTAAGACCCAAAGGTGTAGCCTAATAAAAAGAAGAGAAATAAAAATCCAAAGCACCAAAAGACACAGCCACCTTACTTGTACCTCCCAGCATAACCAGGCCTAGAGAAGTACTGAAAAAACCCCTTTCTCATCTACAGACTCTACTAAGAGAGGAGTGGTTCTTCTTTTACGTGCTTAAGAAAGTAATTGCAGGAGCCAACCAAAGCTGGCTCTGAGTAACTGCTATCAGATCTGTGAGCTGTAGCACCTGCTGGTAAGCCAGGAGTTTTTGACTTAGGAGTCAGTAGAGTAAACAAGTCAAAATTCAGTGAAACTGTGTTACTTCGCTTACGTTTTGCATCTGATTAGAAGAAGAAAGATGTGTATTCTCTCCCTAGTTTCAAAAACCTTAGAGCTGCTCTTCATCACTTATGTATTTCAATAACTCACCTCCCGTTTTCCTTTCTAACAAAACTGCCTGGTGAGCGGTTGCCAAGTCCGAAAGTGGTATTGATTTTCTCAATGACCCAGGCTCTAAACCTGCTTAAGAGCATAAATCAATTTACTGATTATCTTAGGGAAATCTCCACCAGTAAAACCTGCAGAAAGTGATGACTCCAATGGTTTTGCTGTGGATCACTTCCTGTGCTCCTTCTCTCAGGTTATGCAATGCTGGGTGTATTTGCATTCAACCTACTGCCTGGAGATGATCTAATACATTTTGAAAAACTTCATGTCTTAGATCAAGTCAAGAGATTTTAGGGACATTTCTGTCAATACAATACACTAGAAGTGACATTTGGAGTAGTCTGGGAAGTATTGCAGTCCATCTTCTTCACAGTAGTGTAAGCAGTGTTACACTGTTGTAGCCTAGAGTGCTTTAATTCATTTCCCAGGGGACAAAACTAGTTTGTTCTGCTTTTACAATTCAATTCCAAGTCTACTTTTGCTTGTAGGTTTCCCTACTTAAAGAAAAATTACTACACAGAGGCAGGTGTTCTGTGCTGTTATCACTGCACAGTCGTGAATAGATGCAATCAACTGGAAATACAAGAAGTCTTTTAAAGTGATTGGAGAGTACCTTCAGGTCACTAAAAATATTCTTAGAGCCAGTTTTATGGCTTTACAATGAGATTTCCTTATCTTTCAGTGCTTTTCTCTCCTTTATTCTCATTAGAGAACACCAACTACCTGTACAAATACCAGCCCATCTTAGCTATAGGAGGGCACTGGTGTAACCCTTCACATCCAGGGTTCTGCAAAACATGTGAAGGCAAGTCATGGGAAAAGTAAAGGTTTTTTTCCTGCTTTCCCATTTATAATTGTTTGATATTGGTGTCTACTACTAATGACAGTAGAAGGTAAAATAAATAGAGATTGAGTTCATTTAAAACACAAGGTTATGGCTGTCCCTCTGCATTGTTTTTCACTGTGTGTTACTATACAGAAGAGGAGGGATGTGCTGCGTATGCTGTAGGTCTCTGTTTAACCGGTTTTAGATACAGGAATAAAACTAATTAGAAGGGCTTAGTGATCTCCTGATGGTTAGTGCTGCTGAATTAACATTCTTGCCCTTATGTTTCAATAGAAAGTGATTTTAAAACGTAAGGGAACAGATTATGGAGACTGGCTGTGATAACAGGAGCTTTCTGTATTTGCCATTAAGGAACACAAACACATTTACAACATATGTTTACATACACATCCCAGTCAGCAGGAAAGCCAAGAGCATGGCCCAGCACAGTGTCTGTGAGTGCTGTGAAGATACCAGAACATGCTTTGTTAATGTGCTGCTCCTCTTCTTTCATGCATGTCTCTTTAAATTTTGCTGTAAGGGGGATGGCTTCTACACTTACAGTAGGTGAAACAACTTGCCAGGTATTTAGTAAAACAAACAAGAAGCATCTTTAACACAAAGTCCTCACTGTGTCATTGAGGTAACAAGATAAGAACTCAGCTGTTTACATTTCTGGATGAAGCATTTAAGCATTGTTTTGCCCCCAAGAACATGATGCATCATTCTTTGAGGATATTAAACAATGAGGGCTGGAATTTTTTTAAATGTGTAGTAACAGACTGTAAGAGCAACATATTATAGACAAAGAATCTAATCCAGGCAGGATGTGCCTGGGGGGAAATCCACATTGAAGACAAACTGCAGCAATTACCATCATTTCATTACAATATTTTTTTCCTTAGAAAAGCAACTCAGTGGAATTTACCAGCTTTCAGATAACAACACTTTAGCTGATCTGCTGCTTTCTGGGGATGGAATGTCTGTGCTTTTATAGTGACAGTGCAGGCTCTTTTTGGAAGGATTGGTGTGGGAATAAGAATAGAGGAGAATGCCTGTGAAGCTTATCGTAGAATCCCAGAGTGGTTTTGGTTGTAATGGAGCTTAAAGCTCATCCAGCTCCAACCCCTGCCACGGGCAGGGACACCTTCCACTAGAGCAGGTTGCTCCAAGCCCCTGTGTCCAACCTGGCCTTGAACACTGCCAGGGATGGGGCAGCCACAGCTTCTCTGGGAAAAGTCTGTGCCAGCGCCTCAGCACCCTCACAGGGAAGAGCTTCTGTCTCAGAGCTCATCTCAATCTCCCCTCTGGCAGGTTAAAGCCATTCCCCTTGTCCTGTCCCTACAGGCCCATTTCCAAGGCCTCTCTCCAGGTTTCCTGGAGCCCCTTGAGGTATTGGAAAGAAATGATAGATTTTACTTTGTCATGAAAATGTGTGTGTGAGAATTTGAGAGAAAAGAAGAATGTCAGTTTGGAACCATATCTTTTTCTACTCCTTCTGCACTTCACCCCATGTCAAATCAGTCACTTGTACAAAAAGCCACTTAGAGGGGAGGCTTGAGTGTAGAAAAAAGGAACCAAATAAGTAGGGTAAATCCTGCTACTGCTGAGCCTTGAATGATTACTGGAGATCCCCTGCTCTACCCCTCAGTAACTCAGGATCCTCAAGCATTTTCCTCTCCTGCAAATGCTGAGGAATTCAACGTGCCATGATCCTCTAAACTCAAGCAACCTGAACACCATGTTCTTCTCTTTTCTCTGAACGAGGATGGTATCAGCAGCCTGTTCAACTTACACCTCATGGATACAGAGAAATACCCTGCACCTCCTTCTCACTCAAGTTTCACATCATCCAATGCACTGACCTAGCCCCCTACCTCTTCCCTTCCTAATGAAGTAATAAGAGATTCATGAGCTGCTCAGGATTCTGCCCTTCATCCTCATCCTCATCCTCATGTTGGATCCCACCTGAGGAGAGGTGGGGTCACTCCCCAGCAGTGTGCTGGTTAACAGAAGCAGAGCACAGTCTATAAAGCATGTGTCTGCCCACAGCTCTGCTTGGAGGATTTCTTCCCAGAGCTCTCCTATTAGTCTGCCTGATAGCAAACCCTGAGACTACAAGCTGTTGTGACACCAGGTAGGAAAATGTTGCTCGATTCCATCATTGGTCTTAGTGCTGTTTCTCCAGTACAAGGTTCTAAGTAGCTCTTCTGCATTGGCTTGTGGAAATGTGCTGATGTTTTGTAGAAATTATGACAAAAACATTAAAGTCTTTTAATAATAATAATATGGCTTTTAAGATACACAATCCCTTAGCCTTGTAGCAGTTGAATTTATGTTTGTATTATTACTTCAGGAATGTAAATAGCTCTTGGAATGTAAATAACTCTTTGGGCTGAATAAAAATATTTAGAAGGCATGTTTGGAACAATGTTAATGTAGAAATAGCCATTTAACAGTTATCTATTTATTGTTATTAATTGCTCTAAAGGAAAAAATCTGAAGTGGATGAGAGGATTGCATATAACAGTGTAAGCAGCTATAGCAGGAGTAGTTGTAAAATGAGCATGATGCTACAATAGGGTGATGTGCACGAAGAGCCTCTTTGCAAGAGAATCCAAGTACGTGCAAACAATTAGAATGTATGTGAAGCTGTATGATCTTTGAATTCTAACACTGAGCTTGGAGCTCAGCTGATGAGGGTTAGCTTCAAGTACAAAGTCTTGTGGCAATGTTTAATCTATAATTAACAACTAGTGCTTGCAACCCTCTTAGATGAAGGCTGCAGCTTTAATGAAAGCCTGTTTTATTTTTAATAGGGTTCAAAGATACTGCGTATAAAAATGACATAGCAGTCCATTTCACCTGCTCTACCTGAGTCTGTTAAGTATTGGCACTAACTATGTATCTAAAGCTGTAGTTGTAAATAAAGCCTTTGTATGTGGAGACACGAGATGTCCTGGCTTCAAACACGCTTAATTAATACAGACAGTGTGAGGCTTGAGGTATTCTGGAGCCAATCCGAAATCAGAGCCCTTTTGCTTTGCCTTTCATATATTATGTATTATCTTATCAAAGGGGTTTTACATCCTGCATCATTATATCTTAATTAACTTGTGCTTTTTCTCCCCCAGTCATTTGGCTTAAGACTTAATTTAAATAGTGGATGTTAAGTATAGTTTAGTGAAGGGATTCAGTGGTGTTTGCTTCTTGCTAGCCCCGGTGCAATGAAGGAGCACCGAAGCTGCTTACTCACTCCATGGTGTTGGTAGAACGAGTTTACTTGCTGTGGGATCCAGCCCATTCACGAAAGCACAGATCTACCTGGAGTGACTCTTCTCTCCATTCAGGAGGAAGTTCCTCTGGATATTTATCTCCTCTCTGAAAAGCATTTCCCAGCTATAATAATAACGACCCCCACCCCTGTATTTGAATGTTTGATGGGAATGTCAATGCCTTTTGCTGTTCTTGCTCATGATAATCTGTTAGCTCTTTGGAAATATGCGGTGAAATGAGGAACTGGTGATGTCCCAAATTATCCAACAACTTCATCTGAGGAGGCTGGACATCCTTTTACTTTCTGAGTAACAGAAAATAGATGAAAATAGAGGGAAAACAGCTAACTACATGGAGTTTCAATCAGTGTTTTCTGGTCTGGGAGGGAGTAAGGATGAGTAGAGGATTGCAGCCCATTACAAAGTGAAGAAAGGAAGGGAATAGTGCAGAGTCCTGCACCCAGAATGGGCTGTCCCCATTCACCAGTACAGTGTGGGGGCTGCTC
Source organism: Strigops habroptila (assembly GCF_004027225.2). Classification (NCBI taxonomy): domain Eukaryota; kingdom Metazoa; phylum Chordata; class Aves; order Psittaciformes; family Psittacidae; genus Strigops; species Strigops habroptila. The sequence goes on from NC_044284.2 coordinate 62,001,928, forward strand.
ATGAGGCAGCCTCCTGGTACTGGTGGGAGATAGCCTTAGGAATGTGGCAATCCATGGTTAAGAGGTCACACTATGAAGCAGTGATCAGGGCTGTTTCCATCCTGCAAGGACTCTCCTCTCTATTGACCCAACATATGGGTGTCTGTATCATTTGGTTTTGGCTTTGCTCAGTGGAAGTAAGCTGATGAATCTCCCGAGCTGCTGAAACAATATTATTTCAACTCACACCTTTTAGAAATATATTTTTAATTGTATGCTGTTTTACTGCTAACTTTGGCACAGTTATGTTTCTATGGCACTGAATCCCCAAGAATCCGTTGGCACATGCTTCTCTAACAGCTTTGTGCAAATCTTGACTCCTGTGTTGTGTGACATCCACTCCTGAGATGATTTTTAGAAGGCAAGGTGCAAACTGTAGGTTCCTTTTGGGTGTAACAGCAACTGAAAGTTTGCTCTGGTGATTTAATATCTGTACTTAGTATGCCACGAGCTTTGATCTATGGTGTTTCTCTGGAAAAGCACAGAATTTCTCTTCAATATGCCTGTTCATATAGTTTTTATTGAACTCAATTGAATTACTTCTGTACTTTAAAAGAAAACTGATTTTCTGACTCTTCTACAGACCTTTAAATAGTGGTTACTTCAGACACAGGCATTTTCTCCCTGCTTCCCTTGTCTGCCAAACTATTACGTTAAAACCCCCAAACCCAACTACATGCAGCTTTAGTGGAGCTGGTCTGAAAAACAATCCTTTGATGCAGTTGCTCACAATTTGTTGCTTCTCATTGAGCCGCATCCCAGCTGTGCCTAGTTTTTCTCACAAATATGTTCGTCAGATCTATTATTCTACAAATGTGGAGCAGCTGCTGCTCAAACCAGCCTCATTGCACATGCCCTCTGCAGCTTTACTCCACTGCTTTACTCCAGACACTTTGTTACTGAATCATTCATTTGGTCACAGCCATCCTTACAAAGTACATGTTAAAATGCTTCCTATTGCAGTGATTTGGAGGCCTGTTGCTCAGGATACCAGAGAATGGGATAATACATGGAGTGTGGTTGTCTTACCATGTGTAGTCACAACTCCTGGCTGTTAGGAAGAGGCAGGTACTTGTATGCAAAGGGGAGAGTGGTCAGACTGGAGTTTTCATTGTCACTACAATGAACGCAATTTGGAAGCAGAAGGAAACATGAATATTGTAGATGTTTTCAGGCATTCATCTGGATGATTCTTGGTGCTTCACTCATCTCTGTGAGTTTCTGAAATGCAGATGTGCCTTGTGTGGAAGGTGGTAGTTGTCAGGCATGTTAAAGAATATTGGGAAAAGGGGATGTTGGCAGGAACCAAGGAGGAAACTGTCTTGATCACCAGGAAATGCAACTAAACATTTACAAAGATGTTTTTCAGAATTTTCCTAGATCTTTGTCTATATGTCTGAAGGACTGCAGCACAAAGGGAGCAGCTTTTGCATGCTCGCAGCATCAAGGCTGTTGCTGCTTCCGTCATCTGGGGCTGCACTGTTTTAACTGAAAGTCTGGAATATTTCTCTCTTGACCTGGTAAAAAGACCCTGAAGATTCAGACAGCTTGGAAAAATCAACAGGAGAACAAATGGAGAAAACCCAGAGCACAAATTGTTCTTGGGAACAGTCCGTGGTGTTTTCAAACACTACAAATTCCTGCAGGGATGCTTGGGAAGTTCAGGCACGAGATAGGAAATCGCTAGGATTTCCTGCCTGGTAAGTCTCCTGCATCCAGCCACATGAGGCTGTGTTTCACACTGGTGAATAACCACTTGCTGGGGCTGGGATGAGGTAGATGATTTACCTGGTCAGGTAAATTCTAGTACGTTGGAACTAGATGATCTTAAGGTCCTTTCCAACCCTAATTGTTCTGATTCTATGTGAGGGCTTGAGGAGCTGCGTGCTGCAGCTTTCCTGTGAGCTCTGCCTGGAGAGGAGACGTGCCCAGGCAGGCAGATGACCGTCTCTGTTGCAGAGGGGAGGTAAACTGCACTTCTCTTGCACCTTAGCATACATGGAGCTGCTTAGAAGCTGACCCAAGGGACTGCAGTCAGGAGAGCTCATTTCCTGGTTCCTTGGCTCATACCTGGGCGTGAGCTGTTGCTTCCATCCTGTTTGCAGGATGCTTTATTGTGATTTGAAGCAAAGCTTTGAAAACAGCCTGTTTCTACCTGGGTGCTTGGAAGAATGTGATCAGCATCAAACCAAGTGGTGAACTGTAGGGCCTCAATCTGTTTCTGATCCAGCTTTGTCACTCCACATTCCATGTTCCCCCTTCCCACTTCCCCCCAGGTACAGGCACACCTTTGTATGGTAGCTGTAGTCTTGTATCTGTTAATGCCTGGAAAATGTAGTGGTTGGGGATGACTACAGTATGATGTACAGGAAACCTGGAGAGGGGCTTTGGACAAGGGCCTGTAGGGACAGGCCAAGGGGAATGGCTTTAACCTGCCAGAGGGGAGATTGAGATGAGCTCTGAGGCAGAAGCTCTTCCCTGTGAGGGTGCTGAGGCGCTGGCACAGGGTGCCCAGAGAAGCTGTGGCTGCCCCATCCCTGGCAGTGTTCAAGGCCAGGTTGGACACAGGGGCTTGGAGCAACCTGCTCTAGTGGAAGGTGTCCCTGCCCGTGGCAGGGGTTGGAGCTGGGTGAGCTTTAAGCTCAGTTCAACACAAACCAGGCTGGGATTCTGTGATTCTATAACCCATGATGCTGAGTTTAATGTACGATGCCCTGTACTGCACAGGGGGAAATAGCAGAAATCCCTGTATACCCGTATGAATCCTTGCTTTCTTCGCGTGAATTCTGCAACCTGCTGCAGCGTGTCTGACTAATGAAAAAAGAAAATGCAGCAAGCCCTTGCTTTGCTGGATTCCCGTCCGGTCTCTGCAGCGCTTCCTTCTGACAGGGGTGACTTCTGCCGCACGGTGGTGGTGTTGCCTTTTTCTAAGCCTGAGAAGTTGTTCCCCAGCCCAGCTTGAGCAATGAAAACTGCTTTATCCGTGAAACGCGACTTCACGGTAACATGTTGATTTTAATAAGCGTTGATGCAATTCTCGTGTTACTTTTCCAGTCAGGCTGTAACAGTACTATGTCATCTATCTCCTGTTGTACAGTGGCAGCGCTGTTACTGCCAGCTTCCCAGCCTCTGTAGCTGCCATCGTAGTATAGTATTTTCCCTGCATTTGCTACTTTGTCCCCATAGGAAAAAAGATGAGCCCTTTTCTCAAAGAGAACTTAACACTTTGAGTCGTTAGGCATCATTTTATAAACCTAAAGTTTTTGCTTGTAAGGCAGTGGTTTAGGGATCATCTTGTTGGGAACGTGTTAGTTCAAATTCATGTTGTCACAGGCTGAAATCTGCAAAGCTGTCTTGCTTGGCAGCCTGGTAACTGTCTTGCTCAGGGAGAATAATCATGCCGTGATGCTCAGCAGCAGACAGAGGTGGTAGTAGCTGGTGTGTGTGTGGTCCCTGAGCTCCTCAAGTAGGCTGATATGGTCCAGATTTCCTTGGGCAAATTATCCTGCAGGCCCTGTGAGGATATGAAAGCCTTCCTGAATGTCTGGGAAGTAGCCAAGGATGACTATGGGGAAAAGAGGTAATTGAGAAGTCCTTGAAATCCACAAGTCCTCAGCTGTCTGCGTTCACAGGCTGGGATTTGGAGCAGGAGCTCAAGTAGGAATTCAAAATAAAGAACTGCCTTGGTTCTAGGCAAAGGAAAAGAACTGTAAAAGTCATGTGGCACATGCTCCACTGTCCTTTGTTAGTCTTGTTCTGAAAGCTTCTCTTGTGCTGGAGCTTAGTGGTGAAGGCAGGTGCCACTTCTATTTGGGTTTCTCTTGAACGCTGCAAAACTGACCTTGAGAGAGTCCTCTGATTTTGTCCTACTTGGAAACAGAGTACCTCCCTGGGAAAAGGAGGGAGCAACGGAAGCGGGAGCCACAGTGAAAGCCCTTGTGTTGCTCCTGTCCCCTCCTGCTTATGGAGCCTCCTGGCAAGGAGAAGGAGCAGCCAGGCAGGTGGGGGCCATGTGGAGGGAGTCCCAGAGCATCTGTGCGAGTGGCTGCCTGGGCTGGCAGTGCTGGCAGAAGGGACAATACAGAGTTTCTATTCTATAGCAACCAGCTCTGTCCATCTCCTTCCATCTCCTTCCCCTATGAGGTGTCCCTGTTACTGTGGCTCTTCCTGCCCTGCAGGTGGTGTGTATGCAGGAAGTTTCTAGCAGGTAGACCTTATTTATGCAAGTATTTTCTTGGAGGGCATATGCAGAAAAAGGGAAATATTCTAACTAGAAAGGGAAGCACTTGAAAATCACCATGATTTGATTAGAAACAACAGCCTCTCAGCAACCTCCTGCGGGGAGGTGGAAGGAACAACTTGGCCATGTGAAAGGAGGACAGGATTAATGCACTGAGCAAGTGAGAGGCTTGGTGAATGTCCCCACAGTTAACACACCATACCCCTGCTTCTGGCACAGAAAGGGCTGCTCTTGGGGCAGGGCAGAGGAGGTGACACAAACCTCATTGCCACAAGGAAGCTGCTCACTTGCACTTTAATTACGTTGCCTAATGGTTCTGAGCTTCAGAGCATATGTGCTGGTTCTTGTAAGGCTAAATAAAGCACTGTGCACTTATGCTGCTGCTTGCCATGTGTACCCTGCTGCACTGATATGAAAGTGCACTGCAATATACATTGAAAGAAGAGTTGTTTCTGTGAACATTCCCTGCGTGGGGTCAGGCACAGTGTTGCCCTCGCTGTGCAGGCTCTGGCGCTGACAGTGCTTTTCCAGGAGCATTCTGGCAGTGCAAGTCTCACGTACTTGCTGCAGACTCACAGCAGGGCTCCACTGTAATTTACTATGAGTAGGGCTTGAGTTAATGGTATGGAGTTAAACTGGTTTACATTTCTGTTCTTAATTTGCTTGTAAGCTATGGACAAAAATGCCAGTCTTATTTTATTTCTAGGTCACTGTACACTATTATGAGCCCTTTATCACATTACAACTATTCAGTTTCTAGCCAACGACGTTTTAGCATAAATATTCACTAACTCAAAAAAAGAGATGCTATTCTAAAATTGTTAGAGCTTGTTGTTAAAAATGACCTTCATGCAATAGTAGGTTATTTTGTTTAAATAGAAAGCTAAATATAAGTTCTCTATTTCAGCAGAGCAGATTCTGATAGACTGAAAGAATTGCTTGACCATTAACTGAGCTGAAGAGCTTCAGAACATGAAGGTTTAGTGCTGTTGGGCAGCTGAGGAGGTGAAGGGCTTGGCCCTACCTCTGTGAGTAACCAAATTATGAATAATAGAATAACTAGAGAGCTTAGGACAGATGGAAGGAGAAGGACAGATCAGCAGAGATCAACATGATGGAGCTGGGAGCTGTTCCAGGGGACAGCAGGGAACTTGTAGTAGTCTCCTGTTGGACCTCATTTGATGGTGTATCCTAATAAATACAAGCCTTTGTGTCCATCTCGGAAGCCTTGCTCTTCTCATTTTGGGCATACACCTCAAGTGCATCTTTCCTTCAAAGTAGTTCCAGTCTCTTTGTCCAGCCAGTTGGAGATGTTCATGCCCTGGTTTCTCTTCAGCTTCTGTTTCTGGCCTGCTGAATATTTATGAGCAGTAAAACATCTTGTCCAGAACAGTTAGTAGCATGGAGATTGTGGTAGATGGAGGTCATGTCCTTGGTCCACCTAGGAGCTCTCATCTGTCTCCTGTGGGTGCCTGAGCTCCAGGTTAAATGCTGTTTTAGGAAGGTGAGGCTTTCCCTCTGGGCTTGTATTTAAACATTATAGGCAATCTCTCTTCTACCTCAAGCAGAGTTGGAGCAGTAATGAAACTCCAAACGCTTTCAGATGAAACCTCCTCTTAAACCTCCCAATCTGCAGGGGTGAGCAATCCCAGTGCCACGAAATACAACCAGCCCCATCCACCCATCATCACTTTGTGTGTTCCTTTGAGCCAAATCTCCCGCTGCCCCAGATAACGCACTTCCAACAACTCTAACATTAGACTGGCTCCATGTACGTAGATTCAGCGATGCCAGAAGTGTAGTAATAGACTGAAAATGTATTTGCTTTCCATTTCAATGATGCTGATGGAAATGTGCCAAACTGCCCACATTTCTATAGCCAAGGAGCCACCTGAAGGAGCCGTGCTTTTGCAGTACCAGCTATGTATATTTTTCAGCTTCACGTGTGCATTTTTTGCCCAACTACTTGTCACAGATGTCCACAGACATCCCCAGTCACCATCTGAGCTCTGCTTTTCACCCCAAGGGCTTGAGTTCTCCATTTGTGCAATAATTTCTTTCATTAATATTAATTATTCTTTGCAGGGCACTCACATTGCTGTTAATGGGGGGAGTGCATAGGAGCTGCCAGAAATGCTCCTGAAATCTGTAATCTGGATTCAGGCTGGAGGAAGCTGCAGTGTTAAACGCTTTCCTATTGGAGATCAGGCAAAGCCATGCAGTATTTACATTAATCCTGCCCTTTCAGAGCCCAGGCAGGGTTTAACTTCACAGTTACTCCTGATTTCAGTGCAGGTTAAACACTGTGCAACACTTGGAACATTTCTTTTTAAGTGCTGGATTTGGGCAGTTCAGCTTCTGAAGCTGTTAGATCATGGCTTTCTCATCCTCACATATATGTGTGTGTATATATATATGTGAAATGATAAGAAATAGGAAACTCTTCTTCTGGGGAGGCTTCTTCACATGAGAGTGACAATTCCCAAACATGTTTACCTACAGCCTTGTAAACATGGGAGGAGTGACTGCAGTTAAGTGATAAACTTGCTTGACTGATAAAAGGCTTTTCTGTTTGGACCATAACTCTCGTGGGAAATCAAACTCTTCCCTCAGCAGCTGAGCGTTTTAAAGGGAGTTTCTGGAGGTTTAAAATCTAGATAATGGTGTCATTTTCTTAATAAGCATAGAGAACAAGCAGATGTATTATGAAATCATCATGGCCGTGTTTAGCTCTTGCTTCACTGAGTTTAGATGGTTTTCCAAATGTGATTGTGGTGGTATTTTCCAAGGCAAGCACACAGAGCCAGAGGTGGGAAGGGTGATCTCCAGGATTCCCAGCACCAGGAGCACACGCAGCTCTTGCAGGGCTGGACAGTGATGGTCAATGGGCAGTTGGGCTGTGCGCTGGTACTTACGTGTCCCTAGAGCGAGGGAGCCTGTGCTGTTTGTAGGCTCTGCGTAAGTTCTGTGTAAGCATAGCTGCGGGAGATGTGTGTGCATGTTGGTGTGGGCCACCTGTGGGAGAAAATACAGGCCTGTTGCCTTTGGCTCTCTAAAAGCAAGACTGTGAGGATGCAGCAGCACTGCATTCCTGTCTGAGTGCGCTTTAGTAATACACTTGTGCTACTGTGTGCAGAAAGGGGAATATTATGGACGTAGGCAGCGGGCTGTTACTGGGGTCAGCAGCATCTGTGGGACAGTGTCCTGGAGTGGTGGACACTATTCCTGCTCTGATCTGTAGGGAACTGCCTGGTGATGTTGGGAATGGGGGAGGAATGGAGCTACAGTAGCCCTTTTCCTAAAGGCTTTGTGTGGATGCTGTACCTCCCTGGTAGCAGAGATGTGTTTCGGGGTTTATAGCTCAAACCTGGATTTTGAACATTGCAAGTTTGTGATCCTGAGTAGATCCAGGCTTTCCTGCTGCATACCTAAAAAGGGCACAGAGACAAAACTGGGTCTAAACCCAGATACAGACCTGGAATTGTGCAGGTTTTCAGAAATGCCTTGTTAGAAATCTGCCATTTGGCTCAAATCCATCGCATTTTAGAAAAGCAAAACCAAAAAAGGCTTTCTGGAAGCTTCTATTGGCATATTATATTAGTGATGATGATAAATGGCATTAATACAATTTGTTTGCTTATCTAAGGACTCCTTGAGCATTCTGGCAAAGACCATGAAGCGGATGGGCGCAATGACCAAGCAAACTCCCCCTTTCTCATATGGGCTCTTGTTTCCCTGCTCTCGTACAGGCAGGTTGGATAGAAACCTTCCAGACTATCCGTCTGTCACCTGCAGACAGAGTTCAATTCCTCCATATGTGCTCCAATTAAAACCAGGAAAGGATTTTATAATGCTTTAGAGCTTGCTATGCTTAAAGTGCCAAGAGAACTTTTGAGGAACAGTGGATCCTTGAAACAGTATCTGGCTATGTATTAGATCCAGAGTATGGATTTAGACTGGTATTTAATGTGGGGCTGAGAGTCAGCCACAGCTTTGGTGATGCCACACTTAGTGCTCTTCTCTTATAAAATGGCAAAACCTTTCTGATTTAGTGAAATTCATTACATGATTTCTGATGTTTTGAGGAATATAATTTGCTGGTTACACAAGATTTGTTGTAACCCACCAGGGTTGGACAACCCTGCCAGGTTGGACACGGTGCTTGGGGCAACCTGCTCTAGTGGAAGGTGTCCCTGCCTGTGGCAGGGGGTTGGAACTGGATGAGCTTTAAGGTCCCTTCCAGCCCAAACCATTCCATGGTTCTGTGATTTCTGTGAAAATTAATTCAGCTGCACAGGGTGTGGGGACATCAAGTCTAGGTTGTGCTTTGCCTAGAGAGGTTGGACCAGATGATCCTTGAGGTCTCTTCCAACTTGATATTCTACGAGTCTATGAATTAAAGCCAATCCAAGCCCAGTAATCCTTGTTCACATTCTGACAGACACCAGTCCAACCAGCGCCAAGAACAGGCTGAACCAGCCCCAAAGCCAGCAGTGACAAGCTGAGGTGTGCACACTCCAGGAAGATGCTGCTGTGCTTGTGAGTGAAAGGAACATTGGGAAACTCCCTTGTCCCTGTGCCATCAGCATTCCAGTGCACTGTAAAGCTCACCTGTTCAACTGCAAGTGAACATTAGATCTGAAGGGATTGTTGCTATGCTTTGGTATTATATGTCTCATCCCATTTGCAGAATGCATTTGCCTTTCATGTGTATTTTTAGGGATAATGACTCCAATTTGTTACCTGTCAAACAGTCACAGGGTGCTGAGCAATGTACATGGGACACTTCAGCAATACCCTGCAACACAGAGCAAGCGATGCAGAGAAGGTGTCACAAACTCATACAGGCAGAGAAAATCTCTTTGCAAAGATCAGCCAACCTCCTGAACAGTGTCAGTGGGGTGAATCGTGCGGCACAAACCAGCCTTCAGGAAAGGCAACCCCCAGAGCTGCTGCCTGGGGTTCCAGGGCTCTGTCCTGCAAGATACTGAACAATCCTCACTTGAGACATACAAAGAGTTGGTTTATAACAACTACCTGTATTTGCTGACAACAGTTTTGAATAATAGTGCTTTAACACTATTTTCTTGACAATTCTAAAAGCAAAGGGTTTAGGGAATTGCCCTAAAAGTGCAAGTTAAAAGGAAAAGAATAATTTCATTAGTGCTTTTGATCAGTCCAGAGATTTGAATTCTTCCCTTTTTTAACTGAAATTCTCCCTTGAGTTGAAAGGGTTTCACCCCTTTGTGAGTTGGGGTATTACCTATTACCTGTCCTACAGATCCATACTTCCTGACACTAAAGCTTTCCAAAGTGATAACAGACAAGGACAGACATTGTCAGGTCTAACCCAGACACTGGTTAATGCCAGACATTAACCCAACAGAAAGAGTGCAGCAGCTCATCAGAATTCATCAGCCAGCGGGGCTTAATTCCATGGGATGGACTGCTGTCTGTCAGCCATTCATGCAACGAGGAGCAGAGATCTCCCACCCGATGTTTCCATGGTGCTGCAGCACTCCAGGAGAGCAGCCAGCCCACACAGACCCGGGAGCCACGCAGCAGGAATTCATACAAGTGCCTGTTTGCTAACCTCAACATTTAATACAGGCTGTAGTCATTCAGTCCTAGCTAATTATTCAGTTAAACAGAGCACAGCCAGACAGGATACTACTTGGCAAGGACTTTATTTGCAAGAAAAGCCTATTTCTGGTGGGATTAGGAGCGTGAATGTGGAAGTGGTGCTTTTTTGTTAATGATGCAGATATTGCAGATGCCAAGCGCAGGTCCAGGCTGAAGGTGTGTATCCATTTGCCAGATAAAGCCCAAAAGAAAAGGGAGTGTGAAAAGCTGCATCAAGCAGAGAATAATCAACCCATGGCTCTGAGATGCCAGATGAAACTGGTCTCGATATCTGTTGAAAGGAATTCATGGCACGGAGGGGATCTGGGTGGAAGTGGTGCCCCCTCCATCAGCACCAGTGCTCATCCCATACAGCACAATCCTCTCCAGCTGCCTGTGTCCACATCTGGGCTGTGCTGAGCCTCTGCTTAAACTTAAAAACCATTTCCTGACACTGAAAATGCCCAATAGATTTCTGCGAGGGCACTGGGGATGTTGTGTTTGGTGGTAGCATCTTGTAAGTATGGGCTGGACACTGCTGTGGGTCTCTGGTGAGCTGTCAGCTATGCCTGCATGGACAGAAACTTGTGGGGAAATCGTGTGTTCAAATTCAAGCGTGGTGTGAGCTGCCTGTGAGCTGCTGCCAGGGATGAGCGCCCCAGAGCTGAGGCTGGAGCCAGGGGCATGGGGAGGGCTCCAGCCAGGCTTCTGCCTCTTCCATCCCTGGCAGTGTTCAAGGCCAGGTTGGACACAGGGGCTTGGAGCAACCTGCTCTAGTGGAAGGTGTCCCTGCCTGTGGCAGGGGTTGGAACTGGGTGAGCTTTAAGGTCCCTTCCAGCACAAACCATTCTATGACTCTGCTCTGTTTCTGAGCCCCTCCGCTTGTTACTTTGCCACTTGCTTTCTGCAGGCAACATGAGGTGCTGGTGTACCTGGGATAAATCTGGATTAGCAGGAGTTAGTTATGTCAGACCTGCCATCTTCTCTCTTGAAACGAAATCCTGTCCTGCCTCTCTGAGAAATACTTTCCCTGTAAAGCTTCAAGTCGGATGCAGCATCTTCCAAACTCCAGCCCAAGGTCCTGCCAGGTCTCTGCTGCTGTTCTTGTTTAGAGCCCAGAGCTGCTGAGGCTGATGCAGCTTCAGGAGGAATCACAAGTATTTGCCCTACAGATGTGTTTTTAAGGCCTGGAGATGAAAGGCCCTGTCAGCCTCTTGGTTTTCCTTTCATCTGCTCTCTATAACATGAGGTGGGTTTCTTGCTCACGTTGTTGCTGGAAGCTCTTCAGGGAAAGCCATACAATTACTGAGTACTTTCCTTGTTACCAGTTGCCTTGTACTGAAAAGAACAGGCTCAGCTTCCCTGGGAATACCATCAGTCCAAGGTCATTTTCCCAGGAGTGATACATTTCCAACACGAGCAAAGGGCCCTGAGGGTGGATGTTTATGACAAATCATAGGAAAACTGAGAATTATATTCTCTTGCTTATTGAACTTCTAAACATCTCAAAGCCAGGGTTCTGCCAGCTCCCTTGAGCTAGGCCATGTAATGACTGAGAGATTGGAATCACAGAGTTGTTTAGGTGGGAAAAGGCCTTTAAGATCATAAAGTCCAACTGTTAACCCAGCACTGCCAAGGCCACCATTAACCCCTGTCCCCAAGTGCCACATCTACGTGTCTTTTAAATGCCTCCAGGGATGGTGACTCCAGCACTGCCCTGGGCAGCCTGTTCCAATGCCTGAGCACCCTTTGTCCAACACGGATCAATAACCCTGCTGCTTCCCAGCGATGCCCCTGGCATTAGTCACCACCTAATGAACAGGTTTTGCCCGACACTGGCTCTGCAGTGTGGGGTGTTGCACTGCTCATCACTGCCAGTTGTGTTGGATCATTGCAGGCCTTGTCTGTACATCACAGAATCAGGTTTGGGTTGGAAAGGAGCTTGAAGCTCATCCAGCTCCAACCCCCTGCCACGGGCAGGGACACCTTCCACTAGAGCAGGTTGCTCCAAGCCCCTGTGTCCAACCTGGCCTTGAACACTGCCAGGGATGGGGCAGCCACAGCTTCTCTGGGCACCCTGTGCCAGCGCCTCAGCACCCTCACAGGGAATATATGGGAGAAGGAAGCACACAAAATCAGGTAAATGTTTTTCAGCAGAAAAATCAGCTTCTCTTTTGTTGTCCAGGTTACCTGCTGCTGGGTTTAGTCACTAGCAAAATCTTATTAGACAATTTATCTATCTTTGTATCACCAGACAGATATAGACAGAAGTATTTACATTAATAACCAGAGGAATTGTCTCAAACAGGATTAATACAATATTCCCCTTTTCCTTGCTTTAGTGACAGTACTTTTTGTTAGGGTAGGGAATGTAATTCTACAAAGAGGTTTTTTCCCATCATGTCTCACTACTAAAACAAAACAAATCTCAAAAGCAAAAGCCTCCAAAAGACAAATCAGACATTCATTGACACACTGCGAGAGACTGGCAGCACTGCTGAAAAATGGCCACTTGGAGCTTATTTATGTGGAACTTCCCTGAAACCATTTATCACCAGTTATCTGCAGAATACCTTTTCTGGTGTTGCTAATATGATATTTCACCCTTAAGCCCTTATAGGCCTTCAGCCGTATGTTAATGTGGCAGCTGGTTGTAAACTTCCAACATCCCACTGAATGAATTCTGCTGGTGACAGCACAGAGATCCAGAGCAGTGCTCTGATTCCCAGCCTCTGCATTCGCTTTCCTCTCCAGCACTGAAGTTTGTGCTCTTGCTTTGTCCTCCCTAGGGAAAATGACTGCCAGATCCTGAATTTCAAGCTGTGGGCACACAGGATGTAACTGCCCTGACTGGGGAGGAGGCTGCTGGTTCCTGCTCTGGCCCTGAATTGCTTTATGGATCCTTGCTCATGCCATGGAGCTGGCATGCTGAACTGCCTAAGGAGTGATCCGGAACATCGGGATTAAGTTGGATCACAGCCAGAGGTGTTGCCTGAGTGCTGCTTGTCTCTGCTCACGCTGGTCTGCACCAAGCCTGAATGGCAGGGGATTGGAGCCTGCAGGATGGTGAGTACATTTACTCTGCTTCCCTCTCCAAGAGGTGTTGCCTCATTCTGGCAGTGCCACAGCACCAATGGCGAGGGAGCAGGATTGTCATGTTATCAGTGGCTCTCACCACATTACATGCCATGAGATTTTTAGATTATTTCTATAATTCTACAGCCATAATTTTATCTATTACTGTATCTCCTGGTTATTTTTTCAGATAGGGTCTAGAAAACATCTTGCTGATGAAACAAAATGGATTTTCATACCTATTGGGGCATAAACTTCATCCTTCTGAGGTGATAGTGATCTGAGTATTTAAGAGGTTGGAACTGGATGATCTTAAGGTCCTTTCCCACCCTAACCATTCTATGATTTTTATGCTAGGACTTGCATGGTGGTGTCTTTCTCCATGTGATCTGGGCTGGGCAGTTCCCTAGTTATTCCAAGTGAAAGCACAAGGCCTACTGATTTTCTGATCCTCCCTTCCTGCCTTCCAGCTTGCTTTATGGAGACTTTAGTTTCACCATCTTTTTCTGCTGAGGGCAAACCTCTTTCTTTGGCTCCTGTTGCAGCTCGGTGCTTTTGGCCAGGGCTTCAGAGTGCACGGAGGGAACATGGCTTCGTGAGGAGACAGCTGCCTTGGCCAAGTTCATGGAGGCCACAGTGGAGCTGGAAGACCATACAGATGAGGATTACAGTGAATTTCGTTGCTATGCTGAGGTCACTGATTCATAAAGGACTTTAGATACGAAACTGTGTGCTCTGGCTTGGCTGTAAGATGACATCTGTGTGGTTTTGATGTTGTTTTCCCCAACTAATCCACTCTTAAGGCCAAAGCAAAATCAGGTGTCCACTGGCTTTCTGTAGTTTGAACTTCCTGAAAGCAGTGCTGGGGCCAGGGGATCACTCCTGATTCGTGACCTCCTTTAACACAAATGCTCTCTGAATTCCAATCATTCATTCCCTTTTTGTGCTCTTTTTCTGCTTTCCTTTGTTCCATCCATCTCCATTTTCTGCCTCATCAGGGAGAAGCTCCGGGTCACAACCAAAGGCCACCCGACTACCTACCAAAACTCCTTGGTGGGCTGGTTCTGCCTTCAGCTTCTACAAAGGCTCTAGCTCAGGGGCTCTGATAATTGACCCCCATATTTCCTTGCTGGAGCTGCCATGCTCTCAGGTGAGCTTTGCAAGCCATTAACATCAAAGCAGCATCAGTGTCTTACAGTGCAGTCTGAACTGAAAAGAGGCCTTGGAGCTGCTTTGGATCTGCACTTGCTGGAAAGAGAGGCTTCTCTGTGTCACTGCACGTATCTGGGACTGGTGCTGGCTTCAGGAGGGAATATCACCATTCCTGGACTTCATTGGAGGTAATCCAATGTTTTAGGTTCCTGGCCAAGGCAGCTACTTCCAGTGCTCATTACAACAGTGGGGTCACCAAGTGTGTGACACAATATGAGATTTCCATTATTTAGCTTTACCTCCTGTCCTATGAGCTGTGAAAAAGGTGTGTGGGGGAATGTTGTGTTCATCATGGCCTTCCTCTTGGGATGCAAGGAGCTGCGTGAGGGTCCCATGGAGCAGAGGAAGCGGCAGGGAGGGATGTGTGTGGGTACCTGACACTCGCATTGCTTCGTGCCTGCTGGCTGCTGCTCAGCACTGGGGTGACTCCTGCAGCCCTGAGAGCTCCTGCCTGGACAAAGAGCAGCACACTTCTGCCAACTCAATCCAGTTTTGGGCCCAGACGTCCCCCCTGGCTGCAAAAGCAAAGCCCTTCAGGTGTAGTTTGAGTGAAGGCTGTAAGTGCATCCAAGGGGCTTTGCAGTGTTGTAAGAGGAGTGTGGGTATAGGGTGCCTTTGGTGACACCCTGCTCTGCTGAGAGAACTCTTCTGGAAGCCCTTGCTTGTGCCAGTGTCTGCTGCTTCCTCCCACTTCTGGCACTGCATGAAGCCCAGAGAAGCTGTGGCTGCCCCATCCCTGGCAGTGTTCAAGGCCAGGTTGGACACAGGGGCTTGGAGCAACCTGCTCTAGTGGAAGGTGTCCCTGCCCGCGGCAGGGGTTGGAACTGGGTGAGCTTTAAGCTCCCTTCAACACAAACCAGGCTGGGATTCTATGCATTTTTCTGGACCTTCCTGCTATGTACTCAATATTACCACAACAATTGAATGCCCTCAGTGACTCAGTAACTGGGTTGGAATAGGAAAACCTTTGTTTAATATTTACGTAGAACTTACCTCTAGCATCTCCTGCTCACTGTGGTGAAGTTTGAATGTACCTTGCCTTCGTCTGGTGTGGGGTTGGGAGTGAATTGCATCTCCATGCATTTATACTGAGCAGAATGCATATGGTTTAGCCTGTCAAATGGCCTTGCAGCAGTTCTTAACTCCTTTTCTGTAGATAAATAACTGACGGGTCATGCTGATGCTCCCTGCAGTGGAGTTTCAGTGCAGGGCCAGGTGGAGAGGGACTCATGCAGAGCAGGGGCTGGCTGTGCCTGGGGGGCTGCTGCTCTCTGGGCTTTTGGGATGGGTAGCAGTGGTTCTCCTTCCCTTTGTGCCTTTTTGTGAAGCATAGCTTGGGGCTGTACCTGTTGGGTTTGGAGGCTTCCAGCTCTTATTCATCATGAGATTTGGGGATAGTTTTAAAGACCATCTTGCAGTAAGCTGATGCATCTGTGAAGATGTTACACCATTTGCCTCAACATCTTGCAAACATCTCCCTTGTGCTCAGTAATGCTGCTCACTGAGAGCCACAACCCGTGAGAGCCCACAGGCTCCTCCCTGGGCTTCTGCAGAGCTGGGGGTGGTGGGAGCGAGCAGCAGGGTCCTGTGTCTGTTTGCAGCCCCCCTGGACCTCTTGCATCCTGTATTTCTGTTGGGTTTTATCTTCACTGCCACAAACAGACCATCCTGGCTCTTCATTAGGTGTATTTATTCTATATTTATAGGTCATTTGAGTCTTACTTGGAAGTTTAAGATCACTTCATAATGCTTAATTTGAATAAAGACAATGTATTTAAAGACCATGTATTTCTTTTTCCTGCTGGTCTATTGCTTATTTTTGCTTGCATGTGCAGGCAACTATTCTCTGTCATCTTTTATGTTCTATTCAGTATTGTGAATCTAAAACATCATATATTAGGGCTGTATATTATGGTCTAAACATGACAGAAGTGATAATTCAGATTAAATGGAGAAGAAGCCACATGAGGATCCGTTGGCTTAGGGGCTCAGCCCACCTCATTGATTGAATTGAGGAAAATGGATTATCAAGACTATTTTAATTGCACTTTCCATTGAAATTCTCTGTATCTGCCTACCTTCCTCCTCTCTTATCCTCCTTGATTTGGAGCTGATCTGCTGTGCCTGTTGTCCCTCTGGGGCTAGGCCTCCATCCTCTGTGAACACTTGTTTGGGGAGCTCCTGCCCTGAATCCCTGCATCCAAGCCTCCAGCCTTCTGGCAAACCAGCCCTGAAGGCAGGCCTGTCTGCAGCCCCACAGAGAACAACTCTTCTATCATATGCTTTAGCAAACCCCAACCCTCCAGCCTGCTTGGCCTTACCTCTGTGGGGGCTGGCAGTGGGGGCTTGGCACTGGCACAGCAGCTGAGCTCCTGGGGCAGAACCCCACTGCAGCCACAGTGCTCTCTGCCCACCTCTGGCCACAGGGTTCCTCTTCCGTAGCTGTGCATGTGTGGAAGGAAAGCACACTCCTCCTGCAGCACTCCTGGGTTGTTCTTATGCATGAGCAGAGGGACCAAATTATTTCTCCTACATTTGAGCTCCTTGGGCTTCAGATTCCAAACTGAGATAGGAGCAAACCTTGCACAAATCCTGTTCTGAGTGTGGCTCTCGCACCTCCTGAATAAGAAGGGATGTGTTTATGCCCTGGTGGTTTCAGTGAGAATCACCATGACGTAATCCTCTGCTTTAACTTCTTGCTTGAAAGCCCAGCAACTGTGAGAAGAGAAACCAAAGGGATGTTTGAGCTGCCACGGTTTCACTGCAGGGTGTCAGCGCTCTGTTTTACACAGTGCACATGCTGCTGAGGTACTGAGCTAAGCAAACCCTCTGCATCCCCTGCCTGGCAGCTCTTGAGTTCTGTGCAGCTCTTCATTCTGTAACATGGGACTGGAAAAGGCCACCTCGCTGATGAGAAAAGCCACAGTAGGAAGCAGCAATAACCTGTGGTTCTTGTCCGGCTTTGTAGCTAAAGCTCTTTTGTGGTTGGATTTAATAAAAGCTATTGTTATTGTTTTTGGTGAGTTTTCGCCCTTCAGCTGGCCTGGACACAGTGTGTTAGTCAGGTGTGTGGGCACTGAATCACCCCTGATGTCAAACTCTCCATTAAAAATACATGCTTCTGCCATATCAAGCATCCATGAAGAGCCCTATCCTTTGCCTGGAGAGGCTCTGTGCAGTGTGCTTCAGAAGGGGCATGAACTGACAGGCCACGAGGGCTGCCTTGCGCTGACCAGGACTGGGTGGATTAAATGTGAAGAATGGAGCTGCTGCTTTGGATTATGCCTCTGCTCTTGCTTATCTCCCAAGGCACAGATCCCAAGGGCTCAGCTGGCTGGTGGGGACTGGCAGGTGGATCCTGCCCCTTCGCACTGGCTGGTGAACCTGGTTTCTGATTTGATCAGCACAGTGCAGCGTGGTGTCTGCTGGTCTAGTGCTTCCTCATAGCTGGGGGCTTCCAGGGAGAGGAGAAATTGTAGTTTTTAAACTTGATGTGACATACTGCTAAAATGAGCAATATTTGTTTTCTACAGGCCATATACAGGCTGAGAGGGGGGTTGTGCAGCCTGGAGAAGAGAAGGCTCCTGAAGGGGAGACCTTAGAGCAGCTCCAGGGCCTAAAGGGGCTACAGGAAACCTGGAGAGGGGCTTTGGACAAGGGGAATGGCTTTAACCTGCCAGAGGGGAGACTGAGATGAGCTCTGAGGCAGAAGCTCTTCCCTGTGAGGGTGCTGAGGCGCTGGCACAGACTTTTCCCAGAGAAGCTGTGGCTGCCCCATCCCTGGCAGTGTTCAAGGCCAGGTTGGACACAGGGGCTTGGAGCAACCTGCTCTAGTGGAAGGTGTCCCTGCCCGTGGCAGGGGTTGGAGCTGGATGAGCTTTAAGCTCCTTCCAACCCATGGTTGGAATGTTTTTTCAAGGATTCCATGATATTTTCAGAGGTACATTTGAATGGAGACTTGCAGTGCTGTAGCATTTCCTTAGAACTGAAAGTTCGGTTTCATTCATTTAAGATGCAATTATTAAGGTGTCATTGACCTAAATGCAAATATGTCAAGCTGTTGTTCCTTAACACTAAAAGAGAAGTGACAACAACATCCTTGGCCTTGGTTCAGGACCTCAATGTGTGTCTGAAAGCCTGGCTCGGGTGTGAGGGGTGGTGGGTGCCTCAACCAGATGAACGTCATTTAGTTATTTTTCAGAGAAAAATCATGATTAAAGGAAATCTTTAGAAAAGAGACTGAATTGTAACTACCCAGAAGAGGGTTGTCTCCTTCCCATCAATCAGGCTCCAAGCAGTCGTACCAAGGCAAATGGTCAGGCTGTGAAAGCAGGAGTGCTACTGACAGGCTGCTGCTCTGTTGTACAGCTGCCTTCTCCTGGGATCAGCATGGGCCCAGGAATTGAGGACCAGAGAGCTCCTGAACTCTGAAACACAACAGAAAATAGAGAGTTTTACGAATATGGGTAAATTTGGGTTGGCTGTGACACTTCTAAAGCTGCTTTTAGTTTTAATGGGAAGTTGCTGAGTCCTGAGTCTCTTTTGAGTCCGTGAGGTGGTGCAGGCAGAGCTGCACATTGGTATGCAGGAGGAGCTGCAGGTCTGCATCTGTGACAGCCTATTTAAAACCTGGAGGAGAAGGAGCCTCCTGGAACAAGGTTATGCTCTTCATTTGCCATTCAAGTATGAGAAACTATCTGCAGGCCTCCAGAAAGGAGACACAAACCCCACTACACTGAGTTTGCTCATGATGATTCTCAACCAAATTTGTTGTTTAATTTTGCTGCTGCATTTAGATGTGTTGATAAACTATGAAAACTTAATGTCTGTAACTGATTTAATTCAAAATGGGCTATGATTATCCACTAAAACTATGCAGTGTTGTACAGATCTGGCCATTATGTTTTTATAGTTAATACTTCATGTACCCAGAGTGAATTTTGGGAAGAAATGCTTTTTGAATTGCAAAACTGTATTATTTGGATGGGCATACTTGTGTGTGGGAGCCCTGGAGAGTTAGTTGCATCTCTTATAAATGTATTAGACTTTTTTTGTAGTTTTAAAGATAATCCAAGCACTGTTCAGGGCCAGTAATACTGGTGGTGGTAGGTTGGATGTGGGGATCCCTCATGTATCATGTCTTAGTCCCAGATTTTAGAGAGAGGTCTCAAATACAGCATTAAAATAAGGCAGCCCATTGCTATCTCCTGCCCCGCTCTTCCCAGCTGGGCTTTTCTCTTGTACAGGTGAGTGCTGCTCTAGACCTGGTGCTGTTGTGATGTGAGAAGCAGACTTTGCAGGACATTCTGGTCAGCTTGTATGTGCTGGTCAGGGGATGGCTGCAGTGAGCCTTGCTTTGGAGAGCTCCATGGAGAGATGCTTCACCAGCGCAGGAGGCCCAGAGCAGGTAGAGCAAAGTCCTGTTGTCTTCTTGCTGCCTGTAGCAGATGAGTTCTTTCTTGTTTCCATAGAGCTTTCTGTAACTTCCACTAATACTCACTGCATTCACTGACCTCTCTAGCCTGAGGAATCCCTAGAGTAAATCTTTGTTTATGTCCTGTGTGGGGAATGTTTTCTTGCTGGTCAGGGAGGAACACAAGGTTCTTCTGTAGCATTTCAGGTTTCTCTGCATTTTTAAAGGTGCAGGCTCCTTGCAGATCTGAGTCAATCTCTCTCTAGAAAGACTTGGGTGGTTGGAGCCTGAAGGCTCAGATCTCAAGTGATTTCATCTGGTTCTCAATATCTCAAAGCTCACCATGAAGGCTGAAGCCTGAAATGCCATGGGGAGACCTTAGAGCAGCCTTCTAGGGTCTAAACGGGGCCTACAGGAAACCTGGAGAGGGGCTTTGGACAAGGGCCTGTAGGGACAGGCCAAGGGGAATGGCTTTAACCTGCCAGAGGGGAGACTGAGATGAGCTCTGAGGCAGAAGCTCTTCCCTGTGAGGGTGCTGAGGCGCTGGCACAGACTTTTCCCAGAGAAGCTGTGGCTGCCCCATCCCTGGCAGTGTTCAAGGCCAGGTTGGACACAGGGGCTTGGAGCAACCTGCTCTAGTGGAAGGTGTCCCTGCCCGTGGCAGGGGTTGGAACTGGATGAGCTTTAAGCTCCCTTCCAACACAAACCACTCTGTGGTTCTGTGCTGACCCTGTGCTGCAGTGAAACGTTTCCTGCAGTGTTTGTGCAGAGGGGCTGCACAGGGACACCCCACGTGGTCGCCTGTCCCATGCTTCACTCTGTGTTTTGTGTGATTGAGTCCAGCACCATATTGCTGTAAGTGTGTGAACCTGTGGGTGGTGTGAACCAAACTGGTCTCTGAAGTCTCTGTGGAGGGGCTGGGTATGAAATCCTGCTGTACAAATACCATGACTCAGGTATGGGGTGCCAGGATGATGTGACACTTCTATTAGACAGCATTTAAGCAAGGAAGTGGGAACACTATTAACTTCATCAATGCACTGGAAGAGTAAGAGCCTAAGGAGAAAAAGAGGGCATCTGGCTGTGGTGTTGGCCAGCAGTGAGTGTGAGCAGTGCCTGACAGGGCAGACAGCTCTGAAGTGCAGCTCTGGTCTGACAAATTGCCTTGTGATAGCACTGGGATGAGGTTTGAGGTGGTGCATCAGTGGCTTTCAGTGTAAGTGGTTTTGTAACTGCCATCCCTGGAAAAACAGCCTGGAAAAACAGCCTGGACTCTTAGAGCAAGCTCCAGCCATCAATAAAAGCTGTGACACCTCTTCATTTCAGTAGCAGTGGCTTAGTGGTGACCTCTGGGGGAGAGCAAGCCTCCTTTCAGCTTTGTCTCAGCTATGTGGAAACCACAGTGTTTGTGGAAATAAAGCTCAGGAAAAACTTATTTTTTTGTCCCTGATGTCAGCAGACAGCTTTGGATGTGTGCAGGGAGCAGACCTGCTGAGTCAGGTGGAGCCTTTCACAAAATGGCTTTTCAGAGGAATAAAAGTGTGCTTGGAGAAGATAAGAATTGCATGAAGACCCAAACTTCAGTGTGTGATTCACCAGAAGAAAATAGTAAAAAGGAGATAGATATCACTGCAAGAGAGACATTGCGGTGCTGGAGCGGGGCCAGAGAAGGGCACCGGAGCTGGTGCAGGGCCTGGAGCACAAGTGTGATGAGGAACGGCTGAGGGACCTGGGGGGGTTTAGTCTGGAGAAGAGAAGGCTCAGGGGGGACCTTCTCGCTCTCTGCAACTGCCTGACAGGAGGCTGGAGCCAGGAGGGGGCTGGTCTCTGCTCCCAAGGAACAAGGGATGGGACAAAGAGGAAACGGCCTCAAGCTGCCCCAGGGCAGGTTTAGATGGAGATGAGGAACAATTCCTTCCCCAGAGGGTGCTCAGGCATTGGAACAGGCTGCCCAGGGCAGGACTGGAGTCACCGGCCCTGCAAGTGCTCACAGCCCGTGTAGCCGAGGCCTCAGTGCCATGGGTTAGTGGTGGCCTTGGCAGTGCTGGGCAGCGGTTGGACTTGATGAGCTTAAAGATATTTTCCAACTGAAATGATTCCATGCTATGAAATGTAATGTGGCTCCAAGCATGAGTAGAGGCAAAAATTAAGAGCCAGGATGATCTTGGAAGCTGTTTCAGGACATGGAGCAGACCTGCTGCCATATGAACTGGGAGAAGCCCCTTTTGTCTGTGATGCCAGGAGCTGCCACTGGAGCTATTGGTGTTGCCCATTTTTCTATAGTTTCATTTAGTGTAGTGGGTGAGGAGTGAGACACCAGTAAGGGAAGGTGAAATGTTGGGAGCTGCAGCCATAAGCCACTTCAGACACTTGTGCCAGCACAATAAAATGAAGCTGTAAAGCATTTGGATGAGTGGACTGGGGTCATCCAGACTGAAATGGGCTGGTTACAGGTTCAGGATCAAAGGAGAGTTTCGGAACAGGTTCAGATAAAAGCAGGTGAGGGGGAGCAGCATCAAAGGGCTCCCCACATCCCGTCAGTTACTAGTACTGCAGTGGCATTTGAGCTCTCTGGAAGCAGCACAGAGCAGCCGATGGGGCCTGGCTGGTGTCTGGTGTGCCAGGCGATTGTTCTCTCTCCTTCCTGAGGGTTTCCTTGAGCCCGGGGTTGTGCTGCAGAGCATTTGGCATTCCTGGCTTGGGGCAATCCCGCCTTTCCTTGCTTTTTCCTGTCCTCCCCTGGCCCTGAACCAGCCAGCACAACCGCTTGTGCACTGGGCTGTGGGGCAGCACACGGATCCAGCTTAACCACCAAACCTCCCTATCCCCAAAGAAGCCAAAAGTGCCAGGAGGGGGCCAGCTCCAGGGGTCCCCGGAGGAGGTCCCCAGCAAGGTGGTGGGTCAGGAGGTGGCAAAGAAGCAGCTGGGATGAAACCGCAGCATCCCAGGGCTGCAGCAGAGGAATGGGGAAGGGAGGTAGGTGCCAGCGCCTGCAGCTCAGCGCGGCTGGGCCTGAGGCAGCGTTGCTTAGCAATGGGAGCAGCAGAATAGGGAACGTTCTCATAGCGACAGCCTTAACAACTCCCCTTCTTTCCTATGCGTTTGCTTCCTCGGAAGGCGTTTGGGGGCCATCCTGGAGGACACCAGAACTGTTTGATGCAGCAGAGCTCAGCAGCACAGCCCTCCAGCAGAGCACCCTCAGGGGACCCCCCTGCCTGCACAAACACCCTGTGCTCACCCCCCAAAGCCCAGGGGCTCGCACCCCTCATAGGGCTGCTCTCTGCAGGGAGCTTCTCTTCACCTGAACTCCTTTCAGGCACTGGTGGGCACCTGAGATCCTCTGTAAGGGCACATTTTTCTCTCAGGTTTTGGTGTTTCTGCTTCTCTGGTGGCTGCAGCTTGATGTCTGCTGTGTTCACTGAATACATCTCAGACATCAGCAGCACCCATTTGAAGTGGCCTTTAAATATTTGTGGGCTGAAAAGCCATTGCCTGGATACTTGTACACTGTGGCATTTCCATAAAGCTTCAGAGCATCTGAAATTGGAGCAATTTAGGAATACCAATATCCCTTCTGGCTTTAATGGCCCATTTACCCCATGTATCACGACAGAGGCTGTACGAATTGTGTTGAGGTAAATTGCTGTTTTGTAAGCTGCTCTGTTCATGTTATTCAGATGCAAGTGTGGAACTGCAGGCTTTGTTTTCTGGGGTTGTACTGGAGATCATAATAGTCCCCCAGTGTCCTCAGAGCTATAGAAGATCTAATTAAAGCAAAAATAGTTTGCCATGTACATGAAGATTCACAGCAGAACTGCTTCATGCCTTTGGTGTTTGGCTTTTGCTTCCCTGCAAAGCCTTCCCATCCCAGGGTGCAGGCAGGGCTGGTCTGGAGGGCACAAGCCTCTGAGCAAAGAGCTGCTGCTCTTCCCATGCCTAATCCCAATAAACTTCCATCGGAGTGTTTCTTTGTGTGCTGCGGGGTAATATTGAGAGAGATGTAATTAAAACCCCATCTTAGCTGATGATGTGCTTAAATCAGAGTGTGTTATCCACAGTGCTGCCTTCTTCTGGACGTGCCTGGGGTGATAGGGTGTTATATGAGGCTGCCCTGGGCTCAGAGGGGAGCTCACCCAGTGATGGCTTGGTGGCTTTGCAACAACCTTCACATCAATGCTGTCCTGGAGGAAAACCAGCTAGCGGCAGAGCTGGGCAGGAGGGTTTAGCTGGTAACTACGCTATAAGTGTTTATAGGTCTGGAAAAGAAAACTAATCATTTAACCCCCCCCAAACCTGGAGGGTGGGAGGAAGTAAAAAGGAAAGCCCAGTGGTGGTGGAGCAGGGGCTGAGAACAAGCCTGGGGAAGAGCTTTTGGCTGGAAGTGGGCTGGGCCTGGAGAAATGATGTGTTCAGGGGAAGAAAGTTGTGAATTGAAGTTTCCATATAAGCGGCCTCTGCGCAGTGACCGTCCCTGGCTCAGGGCAAGCAAAGGCACTCATGGCTCTGCTGCCTCACACACCAAACCTGCAGGCTCCCTCACTGTCAGGTTGAGCTCTATTCTCTTCATATCAGGTGCTGGGTTGTTTTACCAGCTGGTTGAGGTGTTCAATCTTGGTCTTTTTTGCATTAAAATGTCCATGAATTTTTCCCTTGAATCAGGATAGTTAAAACAATATATATATACACACACATATATTATATATATATGAAAATTGAATCTATGAAGTTTGAACTTGAGGTTTAAACTGCAAGATCTGGATTTCATAGCTAGTTAGGATTATCATTATTAAATGACCAGGGTAGAAGTGTAACTATGGATTAAGAGGAGTAGTATGTTTGTTAGTGTAAATGAGGCTGATACTACATGTTTAATCACCACGGCTCAGCGGAGCTGACTTACGGGCTGGTCACTGAAGCCCGTGGTGCCCCAGAGCAGCCCCATGGGACTGCAGTGTGTTCTCATACTGTGACCCCATTCAGCCACAGGACGTCCAGAAGAATCTGTCACAGCAAATGCTTGTCTTTAACCTGTGGCTTGTCCTGAGGTGCCTACAGAGACAACTTGAGATACCTTGTTGGAAAGCCTGTTGGTTGCTACCTGTCTTGATGGCTGTAGATTATGGTTTGGGACATCTTTTGCTCTCTAGAGATGTACTTATCTGTATGTACACCAGTAGAACCAGCAGTGTATAGGTTGTTGATATGTCATTTTAGGATGCTCTGTGCATGCTTCCTCCCTGGCAGCAGTTTGGGAGAGCCCACACTGGCATCAGCCCAGGCGTTTCAGACTCATCGTGGGGCTCAGCGTGAGCAAACACGTGTGATGGGTAATTACAGGAAACAAAGAGCTGGAGTGAGGCTGGCTCTGGGAAGAGCTCTGCCACACACAGGGCTTTAAAATGAGCTAAACTGAAGAACGAAGTGTGAAGCTAAACTTCTCCTCGTGTGGTGCTTTGAAGATATGTTAAGCCCTGAGTTGTACTGTGCCTCGGGAAAATGGATTTGGATTTTCCCTGTCTGGCAGGAGAATGCTCTGTAATTCAGTTTTCTGCTGTATAATGTATATTTTCCCTCATACCTTTCCTTACAAGATGGCACTATTTTTAAATGAGGCTTTTATTTTCCTGATTAACCATGTAATCGTTGCTTTTCTGCTTCTCCCTTTTGTCTGCTTCTCCGTTTTGTTGCTGCATTTGAAGGCCTCTCATTCAAGTTTTGTTCCTGCCTTCCTCGCTTTCCTCTAGCTTCCAGAATTACAGCCCATGGCAAGTTTCAGTGCTGAAGACCTCTCCTTGAAATAAGACAGTTAAAGTTTACCTGTGCGCACTGGGATGGGAGATACTCGGCATGTCTCTCAGCTTCAGGGCAGCTCTGGCTTTGGTTGATCAGCAACATTTTATCCTTGGAATAAAATGAGTTTTCTTAAGTTCTCTTCCTTTCTTCCTGCTGGTTTAGAAGCCACCCAGAGACCTTCCACTGTTAGCTATGGGTTTGTTGGAGAGAAGCAGCTCATATCTCGACTTACTCTTTGTGTACTCAGGAGTTACTGCTGCAACTGCTTGGAGATCCAGGAAAATCTTCTCAATACCAGTATCTCCCACAAGGCCATCTCAGTTAGCCCATGCCTTTTTGTATTAAATGATACTTAGGAGTAGCACTCAACTCTTCACTGATCTTTACAAAACATTTTTTGTTCAGGAAGGACCTCAGCCTGTGGGTTTCATGCTGCTGTATCATAGAATCCTAGAATTTCTGTGTAGAATCCCAGGCTGGTTTGGGTTGAAGGGACCTTAAAGCTCATCCAGTTCCAACCCCTGCCACGGGCAGGGACACCTTCCACTAGAGCAGGTTGCTCCAAGCCCCTGTGTCCAACCTGGCCTTGAACACTGCCAGGGATGGGGCAGCCACAGCTTCTCTGGGAAAAGTCTGTGCCAGCGCCTCAGCACCCTCACAGGGAAGAGCTTCTGCCTCAGAGCTCATCTCAATCTCCCCTCTGGCAGGTTAAAGCCATTCCCCTTGGCCTGTCCCTACAGGCCCTTGTCCAAAGCCCCTCTCCAGGTTTCCTGGAGCCCCTTTAGGCACTGGAGCTGCTCTAAGGTCTCCCCAGAGCGCAGCAGAGGGGCAGGATCCCCTCCCTGACCTGCTGCTCACGCTCTGGGGGTGCAGCCCAGCACATGGGGGGGTTCTGGGCTCAAGCACACACTGAAGCCGGGTCATGGGGAGCTTCTCCTCACCCAACACCCCGACTTGTTTCCAGCTGTGCACGGTGCTGTGGGTAATTCACTGCAGGCAGTGCCCAGAGCTGCTCCTGTGAAGCTGCTCAGCAGCGCAATGGGGGTCAGAATGGAAAAGGGAGATCCCCAGAGAAGAGGAGCCCCAGAAGTGTTGTGCAGGTTGTGGATTTTGGGTAACTAAAAGGTCAAGATGTTAGAGCAGAAGGATGCTGCAAAAGCGGAGGTTGGGAACAGTGCAAGAGTTGTTGATGAGCCAGTGTGCTTTGTGCCATTGATGGAGACATCTTGATGGGTGTACAGAGGATGCTGTGAGGAAAAGGAGATTTTTGCATACTAAGGAGTTTGCTATAGGGAGAACTGCTCTTCCTTTGGGAAGACTTAAGAAGGCTGTTAATAGATCCTGGGTTTGTACTCGGGTTTGGTATTAACTTCTAATTGTAGAGTGCTTTGCAAAAGCTGTTTTGCAAACCTTGGCTGCATTCTTGACCTTCCCTTTCAGGTGTTTTATGGTGCTGCCGTGTGTGAATAATGTGTGTGACAAAACCTGTTCAAATAAGGATGAAGCTTATTCATAAACTTCATAACTTTGCTCTGAGCAACATTTTTCTTCTGAACTGAAATTACCCCTTGTCTGAGTGTCCCTGGTTTTATGTTTGTAGCGATATGACTGTGGGGTTATTTGAGGCAGTGCTGCAGAGCTCAGCCCAGAGTGGTGCTTGGGCGCTGGGGGGCCGGGTGCTGAGCTCTGCCCTTGGGAGAGCTGCCAACAGAGATGCACCTTGCTGAGAAATGTCTTGGGAATCAATCAGCCCAGGAAAGAACCTTCTCTTTAACAGCAAGAAGTATACAGGAGTGAAATAGGTTGGTTTTCCCTGCCTGCTTTTAATGGTGTTCTCCTGCCATTGCATGCACTCCTCTGCCTTCAGGAGGAGTTTCCCCACCAGCCTGGTTCACCAGCAGTGAACCTGCCTTTCTTTGAGCATTCACATCCATTAAGATGTCCTGTCCCTGCCATGCTGGAGCAAGAAGGCTTGTGTCTGTCTGGTGCATTTTGCTTCCTGTCTCCTTTGGTGCCCCTAGGAGCATGGCTCTCTGGTGTTCCATCAGCCTGGCCACCAGCATCCCCCGGACCAAAAGCCAACTGGCTTATGGAAAGACCAGTTAGGTAGCAATTGTTAAGAGGTGCTTACTCCACTTGTACCTGCAGGGTAACTGCTTACGAATCAGATGTGCCCCATATGTGTGTGCTACCCAGAAATGACTGGAAGTGTCTGGTGCCTTCCCAGGAAAAAGTGGGTTTGGTGAAACCTTGAGATGTGGGAACTGCTGCTGGTTGTGTGCAGCATCCCCAGGGGATACAGAATGTGGTCTCTTTCTTCAGACACATATGCACACATAAAATATGAAGTATACTGGCTGCTTCTGTGTTGGAAATTCGGAATGAGCTGGGCTGTCACTGCCCAGGATAACCTGTGGCTCTTTGCAGAAGGTTTTCCTTGCCTGGGTAGTGCAGTTGGGTAAATCACAGCAGTGACATTCTATGTGTTGTAGTATAGCATGTGTACCTTGGAGAGACAGAGAACATGCTCTAAGAAGTAGCTGTTGGCAGTTTTGTTTGGCTTATGTTAACAAAGGCACTGTCTTAATGATGACGTCTCAATAAAACCAGACCTGGGGTGGGATTTTAAGGTCAGATGTTGGGGAAAATGGAGCCGGGAAGTGTGTGCTGAGGGTTCCTCACTGGTGGTACCACTGGAGTTAACTGTGAGCAGCTTTTGCCCCCTTTGGCTGGCTGGGGGCACCTGGGGCTCTTCTCTCCTCCGGACCTGGTACTGTCAGAGGTGACACCCATGCCGCAGTGACCACTGCCCTGCTGTGTCTGGTGGGCTGGTGTGTCTGATGGCACAAAGGGGCTATTTTCTGCCTCCTTGCTGACAGATCCTTGGTGTTTTATTTGAGAAGAAATTGGGTTTTCACTTTCCCTTTGGCAGGAGCGGATGTTCCTCTGGAGGAGAGTGCTGGGAAAGCTGCTGTATTTTAAATTTCAAATACCAAACACCACAAACCACTTTGCAGACACTGCAATGATGCTGTTCAGACGTGATGAAATCAGCTCCCACACAAGGGCCAGGATGCTGGGTGGAGCGAAACAGTGCAAAACATCATCTGTGGGCCAGCATCACTCCTCAGGTCCTGGGTGAGCGCCTGTGGACAGCACAAGCCTGTGAGCTGCTCTGGGTGCTGTGACAACATGGGAACAAAACACAGTGGCACTTGAACAAGGTGTTCTCCAGGTCCTCAGCACGCTCTGGCAGTGCACCGAGGAGGAGCTTGGGGTGCCAAAAATAGCCTGAATCCAGAAAGACTTGTTCTAAAATGAATCATAGAATCAACCAGGTTGGAGAAGACCCTTAAGATCATAAAGTCCAAGCAGTACCCCAGGGCTGAGCAGCTCAGCAGCAAGCAGCACCCAGTCCCTCCTAGGCTGGAGCTGGGGGTTTGCTGCCTCAGCCCAGCCCTGTTAGTCAAGATGAATTAGTGGTAGGGGGTTAATCCAAAACCCACCGGGGCTGTGAGCAGAGTGGCAGCGTGAGGCAGACCCAGCAGTGTGGGAGCATCTGTTGCCATGGCAACTTCTTAATTTAAAGCTATTGCAGAGCAGATGCCACCGCATCAGAAATCCAGGTTTACCTTGTAGTAAGGATGCTGCTCTAGGCACGGAGCTTGCTTCTGTGTGGGAATGCTTGGGACCTGAAGCACTCACAATAAATCCAAGCACTGTGAGCAGCTGTATTTATGTTTCATGAAATAAGAATAAAGCTTCCTCAGGCTTATGCTTTGCATGAGAAATGGGGAGTTTGAGGGGTTTAGAGCACACCTTTGCACGGTGCTGCCTGGTGTGCCCCCATCCCCACAGCAGCGTGTCCTGTGCCACCCATCCCCAGTGTCCATCACTGGCACTCAGCTCCTTGGCAGCATCAACTGCAGGGTTTTTTGTCTGAAAGACTTTCCTGTGAGCCAAGCTGACAGCCTCGTCTGGTGTGTATCTGTGAGTGAGAGCTGCAAACAGGGAACCTGGTGGTGTGAGAGGTAGAGCATGGGGAAAGGCTCAGAGCTCCTGCTGGGGGCTTGGGGAGCTCCAGGCAGCTCCTGGGAAATCAGAGTTTATTATTCTGCCTTCAGCTTTATTGTTTCTCCTCCTGAGGTGGTGTTCTGGAGGTGAAAAGACACAGGGACACCTTTCAGATTGAAAAAGTAATGATTAAACTATGTCTTGAGAGGAGTGGCAGTGAGTGGAAGGTGCTGATTGAAGGTTGAACCTGCAGCTGTGATCAGCGCTGCTGAGGAGCTGCTCAGGGCCTGGCCAGTGCAGGCGTTACAGAATGGCAGCTGTAAGCCTGTGAGATGGATTAGTCAAGCTCTACAGGTTCTCCTGCCTCCTTCCTTACCCCTGGTAGCACTGGCCTGGCCACCATGTCCTCCAGGGACATGAAATGGTCTCCCCTGTTTAATTGGTGCTGCACTGAATTTCTGATGGGTGCTCAGTGCCTCCTGGTGCAGAAACCCATCGCCCCACAGCTCCACTGCTCAAGGCCTTGCCTTTGGTGAAGTAGTCTTCCAGCTCCTTCTAGGAGGTATATAGGGGTATGGATTTCTACCACGTCCTTGCTGCGTTCAGTTTATCTAATTCACAGACACTGGTTGTCCTTTCCAGTTTTACATCAGTATTCTCAGATACTAATGAGGTTTTTCCTGGTTTATGTCCAAAGACTTGGAATGCAATGTGGGGACTTAGTGCAATCAGTTCCTTGCTTTCCTGCTGATGGGCCTTTTCATTCTTGCAATGAAGTCAGCAGCTGAGCAACTCACACCTCTTTGGTAGAGGCTTCCACTGCAGGCAGCTGCATCCGTCAGGGATGGAAGGGTTTCTGACAGGTATCATAGGATCCTAGAATGGTCTGGGTTGGAAGAGCTTCTGCCTCAGAGCTCATCTCAGTCTCCCCTCTGGCAGGTTAAAGCCGTTCCCCTTGGCCTGTCCCTACAGGCCCTTGTCCAAAGCCCCTCTCCAGGTTTCCTGGAGCCCCTTTAGGCACTGGAGCTGCTCTAAGGTCTCCCCTTCAGGAGCCTTCTCTTCTCCAGGCTGCCCCAGCCCAGCTCTCTCAGCCTGGCTCCAGAGCAGAGCTGCTCCAGCCCTCGCAGCAGCTCCGGGGCCTCCTCTGGCCTCGCTCCAGCAGCTCCACGTCCCTCTTGTGCTGCTGCCCCAGAGCTGGATCAGGACTGCAGGGGGGGTCTCCCCAGAGCGCAGCAGAGGGGCAGGATCCCCTCCCTGACCTGCTGCTCACGCTCTGGGGGTGCAGCCCAGCACACTGGGAGGTTCTGGGCTCAAGCGCACACTGAAGCTGGGTCATGGGGAGCCTCTTGTCAACCCCTCTGAGTATCAATGTCTCCAGTTAGCTGAAAAAACAGTTCCTAAATTCCCCTTCCTGATTTTACTTAGAGTCGATACCCAAAGCTCTGGGTTCTCCCAGCCTGGTCGGTCTGTATGTGTGTCAGCAAGCTGTTCCTGTGCCCCCATTTCAATATGGTGTTCTCCTTTGAGCTGCTTTTGCAGTCCACAGATGGAGTCATGGATAAAAATATTGTGTCAAAATGTTGCCCATCTGCAGGAAAAAAAAATATATATATTTGGGGTATTTGGGGTAGGTCTAAAAGGTCTTATTTAGGGGAAACGGGTGAAGTGTCAGTTTGTACCATACACAGTGCACAGCAGTGGCCCGGGCTGTGCGTGTGGCTCTGCACAATCCTGTGCTGCTTCAGAAGGTCTCTATTAGGAATTGACCAATTAATTATTAATAACTTGCAAACTACATGTGCCCTGGCAGCCCCAAACCCTCCCCACAGGCCCTTTCTCACCAGTGGCTGTTGGAAATCAGCCATGTGAGCCAAAATGTGCTAGTTTTTCAGGAAGTTTCCCTCTCACTGTGAGATGCTCCAGATCTTTGTCTTTACTGTTATTAAAAAAACCAAAATCTATGGAATATTAAAGTACCAAAAGGTATTAAGAAAAGGCAAGTCTGCTGTGTGAAAATGCTGGGTTGGATGTGGAGAGCAGCTCCTCTGCCAGCCGCAGCCACTCGTTCCTCTGCTGAATCATTGTGGTTTGCCCTGGATTAGCCACTTAGCAGGAAACTGCTGCTGCCTTTAGCAGCCTCAGCACGGGGTGGATGTGTTTGAGGAGAGGGACAAAAGGCATTCCCTTTAAACAGCCATGTGCCAAAGCAGCTCAGTGCTTCTGGCAGCTGAAACAAGTAGAAACACAAATCAACAGGACCCAAAGTGAGGAAAATCTGTGCACACACAGAAAGGTGAAGAGAGGATGCCAAGGAGAGAAGCACTTCTCCTTTTGGCATGACCCAGCTCTGGTCCACCTACCTTGGCTTGCTCATAGGGCCAGAAGCATGTAACCATGTCTTACCGGCTTTCTCAGCCTCTGGTTCATGCCTATGTGTACTATACCTATAAAGTTATTCTCCCATTCTGTGTCAGGACCTCGCACTCTCTGTTGGGAAGGGAAATACGGATTTGGCTGTCATTCCTGCCTGTCCAGGGGCTGCAGTGTGGACACAGGTAGAGGCAGCACGTTGAAGAGAGACCACTAGTCTGCTATCTAGACACCCAGTGCTTTGTTTAACTAATACTTCTTTCTTTGTTGCTTTGCAGGGGAAGGGCGGAGAGCTTTGTGATTTTGTCAGGCTTACGCTGTTGTTTGTGTGTTGTGTGTGTGTGGACACGACACTGGGCACCTCTGAGGTGCCTGTGCTGGGGTGCGGATACTTCTGGCCAGTCAGGGAAGGTCAGTGTGGGGCTGACTGGAGGTCCTGGCTCACAGCCTCAGCATGCTGAGCTGAGGCTGCCTCTCTCTACGCTCCCAGTTGTCACAGACTCTCAGCCTGGTTTGGGTTGAAGGGACCTTAAAGCTCACCCAGCTCCAACCCCCTGCCACGGGCAGGGACACCTTCCACTAGAGCAGGTTGCTCCAAGCCCCTGTGTCCAACCTGGCCCTGAACACTGCCAGGGATGGGGCAGCCACAGCTTCTTAAGAGCATGAAACATAATGCTAAATTAGGAAGGAAGAACACAGTAGCCCCTTCTGGAATGGATTTTTCCTTTTCCTTCCATGGATAGGAACATTTGCACGTGGGGTGGTGTTTCCCTTTTTAAGGGCATTGCTGTGCTGACCATGCAGCAGCTGAGCCCTGCTGGAGCACACTCAGAGGATGGTGCTCCCTGCACAGGGGCTGCTGGAGGGGCAGGGGAAGGCAGCAGCTCCTCACTCCACTCTGCTGGGAGCTGCGTTTGAATGGAGGTCCTGGTGGGGCAGCAGCTCAGCAGGCACCAGGCAGGACCTCACTGCTCGAGTTGCTTCCAGCAGACCCTGCCCCTTCCCACTGTCTCCATCTGCCCCACAAACTCCATGTGCAGAAGAGGTGGGAACCTGGGAGTCTGACTGTGGTTGGGCTCATCGAGAGCATCCTTTTATTTCCCTTCTCCTACTGCAGGTTGGGTGTTCCTGCATTCAGGAGCAAAGCAGAGCACCTCTTGCCACCCATGTGGGGACACCCACACCAGCTCAGGGAAGGGCACCCTGTCACTGCTCCCCTGGGAGCTGGCTCTTACCCACCAGAGCCCTGCTGGGACTCTGCAGCCCCTGTTACAGCATCTCTGACCAGGAATCCCAGTGTGCCTGTGCTGTACTGTTACACATCCACTTCCCAGTCCCGGTGAGGCACCAGCTTGTTGCAGGCACAGATACAACCCCTCCAAGTCACCCAGAAACACACGGGATGGGTTTTGCTTTTGATACTATTGCAATCGTACATATTTATCCTGCTGTCATATTTCATGTGCCAGCTGCTATAAAAATGCATGATTTCAGATCCTGGCAGCCAGCACAGGTAGGGGAGGAGGGAGCCCTTAAAATTCAGCTCATTTAGAGTAATTTTTAATCTCTCTCCCTAATTATTTAATCACTGAAGTAGTGCTGAGGATGTGCCATAAATAATGCTCCGTGTCTTCTTCCCCACTAGCTGCTGCATCTCGGCCGAGGCACAACACAGCGAGGCACAGCTCCTTCATCTCTTATTCTCATTGATCTGAATGCACATGGCTCAGTGGCACTACAGCACTGGGGAAAGGAAACCAAAGGTAACTTCCTATTTTCACTTGCTTTTAACAAGCCATATTTCATTAAGAATCTTGTACATGTGGGCTTTTACTCAGTGTGTGTGTACACACACTCTCCATGCCTTTGGTAGTGGCACTGCTCACCTCAATGTGGGCTGTTCTCTGTAGCATTCCTGGGATAAATAAAGAAAAGAATTTGGCAATAAAATAAAATGAAGCAGAATGACACCAGGGTGTGATGTATGAGACGGAACTTTGCTGTTTGTTTAGTAGGTGTATCGGTGTGTGCTTGCGCAATGTTTCCTCACAGTACTTTTTGTCCACAAAGGGCTTTCAATGCCTTTGTGACTCCTCCCAGTGTCCTTGGAAGAGGGATGGGCCCCTGCGTCTGCCCCTTCTGTGTTTAGCAAAGTGTGGCTAGAAAGGGAATGGTAAATATTGTCAGTTCTGCAGAAGGAGCTGAAGTCAGTTGTCCAACTCTGGCTTGGGTCACTAATGCTGCAGAACAGCATCCATGCCCCTGGTGAGACAGTGAAACCCCTCTGAACTGGTCCCAGGTGAGCTGGTGGGATGCTGCAGGATGCCCACATGTGCTGCTGGGGCTGTCTACTCCCTGTTGTGTCTCAGGTGGACTTTGGGTGTTGTAGTGTCCCTCTGGCCAGGGCTGAGCCTGGACCTCATGCTTGCCAAGAGCTGAGCCCCAGGGCAGAGGCTGGGGGAAAGAAAGAGAAAGAAAATGCCTTTCCCTGTGCAGTGGTTTTAAAATGTGCCCTTGAAAGTGCTGAGGGATGATAATAACCTGTCCTTAAGATTCCTTCTGCTTTGCTTCATGGGAATGGGTTTTTCCCGTCCCCTCCTTGCCTGCGTTCTTAGCCCTGCTGGCTGGGTGCCCCTCATCTCACAGGGCGTAGGCAGGGATTACAGCTCCAGACCACCAAAACACCAAGGGAACACCAGGAAAAGCAAACCAAAGCACGTGGAAGCTGTCAGGATCCTTTATAACAATTCTTTTAACAGTTTTCCAATACCTAAAGAGGCTGAGAAGAAACCTGGAGAGGGGCTTTGGACAAGGGCCTGTAGGGACAGGCCAAGGGGAATGGCTTTAACCTGCCAGAGGGGAGACTGAGATGAGCTCTGAGGCAGAAGCTCTTCCCTGTGAGGGTGCTGAGGCGCTGGCACAGGGTGCCCAGAGAAGCTGTGGCTGCCCCATCCCTGGCAGTGTTCAAGGCCAGGTTGGACACAGGGGCTTGGAGCAACCTGCTCTAGTGGAAGGTGTCCCTGCCCGTGGCAGGGGTTGGAGCTGGATGAGCTTTAAGCTCCCTTCCAACACAAACCAGCCCGGGATTCAGTGATTCCCTTTGAAACTTCCTGCAGTGCCTGTTTGCCATGCTGGGCACACCACAGAGCCGGTTCCAGCTGGGAGCTCTGGGCAAAGCCAGACCAATAGCACATGCAATTGCACTGACATCAGTTAATTTTTCTTAGAGCTTTTCATGAAGGGTTTAAATTTTGCATGAAGTGCTCAGGTGTTAACGGGCTCTTCATCAAACTGTTTCTTTGCATTTCCCTGTACGATGCAGGGGACTGGAGGCTGAAGGCAGTGGCTTAAATGTCACGGCCTGCAGTGGCAAAAAAGGAAGGAGGCGGTGGCTGTTCAGCGGGCACGGCAGAGGCGCAGCCTGGCTGCAGCAGCACGGAGCGCGCCGCAGGAGCACCCGGGCTGTGGCGGGGAGGGAGGGCAGGGGAAGGGGCAGCTGCCCCGCCGTGCCTGAGCGCCGCTCCCAGCTCCCCGCAAGCAAGCAGGCAGCGAGCAGATTTTCTCTCCTGGCTTTGCTTTGACAGCAGGTATCTGCTTTCCAGGAATGCAGTTCAACCCGCGGAGAGGCGAGTGTGTCAGATGAATGCGAAGAGCACGTGGCACACATCCAACCGTTTTTACATGAGCCGTAATTCCCTTGTAAGATGCAGTGGCCATCCTGTGTTAAGGATGCACATCCATCTTGTCATCCGGGGCTGTGGGGCACCTTAGTGTGTGTATGGGGGGGATTTGTGCCATGTCCCAGGGGTGGCTCAGAGACCAGGATCTCCCAGATCCCAAAGACTGGTGTTCCTTATTAATCATTTCCCCTGCACATGGATGAGGTGCAGAGCAGCCCAGCAGTCTCTGGGTAGCTATGGAGACAGGGGAGAAAAGTACCATTTATTCAGGAAAAGTCCCAATGTTGTGCTCTAGTATTTGTAACCTTTTAAGACAATTCTGAACTATTTTAATTGGAAATATTTAGCCCCAGCTCTGAACTGGTGCTGGCTGCATGGCAGGAGCTGCAAGTGCCTGTCCTCAGCCCTCCACACCTGCACTCATCCTTGGGCCCTGGTCCTGCTTTTGGTGCAAACCAGGCTGGGATTTATGTAGGGAATGTGCTGAGTACTTGCCAGTCCCATTAAGATCATTTTGCACTGGAAGCTGCATGAGGGCAAGCTGTTGATTTAAGCATGGATATGATGGTCAGAGCCAGGCTGGTGCTGTGCTTCAGGAGGACCCCTTGAGCCAGCCTTGCTCCAGCTCCTGGGTGTTTGGTGCTGCGGTGGAGCTGACGTGCAGGCTGTGACTGCACATCAGCCTTACTGCAGGGGAACTGATTCTTCCCATCATCTGTTCCAGATGCAGGGCTGCGATGTGAAGGTCTGCACCATAGAATCATAGAACCAAGTAGGTTGGGAAAGACCTTTAAGATCATCAAGTCCAACCAATGCTGATGCCTCAGCCCCAGGGTCAGCTGAGATGGTTTGGTCAGGTTGTGTTTAAGACAACTGGATGTGCATTGCCCAGAGTGGTGCTGAGCCGTTTTTGGAGTGGCAGTGGCACAAAGACACAGTTATACCCAGTGTGCACTGCAGTACTGCAGGGTGGCCCAAAGCTGCTTCTCCAGGTGGGGGCACTGGGGGGTTCTTCAGGGAGAAGTGTCTCCTGGCAGCAGCCAGCACTGAAGGGTCCATCTCTGCTCCCTCGACACCTTTCCTGTAGGCTGGCCAGGAGAGATAACACCCCCTTTCCCCAGGGGCTGCAGGTTGAGCATCTCGGGTTTTTTCTAGCACTTTCAAGGGGAAGTTGATCTAAAATCTGAGCCAACGTTTTGTTTCAAACATGGCAAAAATCTGTAAAATGTTCCATGTAAAAGAAATATGAAAGCAAGCTCCTTCCCTTTGATAAGTCCCCTGTAGAGAACTTCAAGACTTTGCTTTTAAAGGTCTGTGCTTTATTCTCTTTGATACCTTGATTGTAATGCATCGCATGGTGATAGGGCCCTTGGGTGCTCCATGAACCTCATCCTCACATCCATGGAGGGGTTGCAGAGCAGAGGGTGTGTGTGGGGTGCTGGGGTGAAGCCAGGGAGGGGAGAGGTGGCTGCCCCCGGCACAGGGGATGAGGAGGTGCATTTCTTGGGGCAGTGGGTGTCAACGACAAAAGGTGTGTCTTGTTGGATATGGAACAGGCCTTGGACTGAGCACTGGTTGGACTGGGTGCTGTAAGGGATGCTTGGATTGCCTGGTCTGCTGCGTGGAGGAGGTTGGGGCTGCTTGATATCAATATAGAGGGCACCCACAGGTCTGTTAGCATGTCCCCGTGGCCCAAAACCTGAGCTGCAGCAGGTTCCAAACCAGCAGCAGATCCACATCTGAAGGTGCTCAAACTCTGCTAACTGCCCCATGCACACCAGTGGCTCCAGTGACCCAGCACCCTCTGTGCTGTGGGAGCACTGAAGCAGGGAGCTGATCCTGCACCCCTGGGAGGGCACACGGAGCAGATGGAGCCCTTTCCTCTGAGTAGCAAATAAATACCATGAAATGCAAACTGCAGCCTGACTGAAGCAGGTAAAGGTGACATCTCAGGGTCCTGTAACTCTTCAGCCCGTCATTTCCACATCCAACCCGGCTGCTCTGCAAGGGGAAGCATATTTTCCTAGCAGCTCACTCTCTGCCTTTTAACCTGGCCAGGATAAACCAGGATCTGTTCTTCCCACTTCCACCTCTTCACCAGGCAGATCGGTGGCAGGAGCCAGCAGAAGTGACAGTTCTGTTGCACGCGCAGGGAAGCCCGAGCATGGAGTTCACTTTGCAGATACAGGTCCTGAATCTATTCCTGGTGGAACAGCAGTGTCAATCAGGGATAACAGCCTCAGTGTTAGCCCTGTAGCACAGCCCCCAGAGACTCCTTTTAGCAGTGAGCAAGGTCAAAACTTACACCCAGATTTATCTCTGTGGAGCTAAAAGTGGCCGAGTTTTCCTTGTGAAAAGAAGCAATCTGGATCCCTGGGGCACAGTGATGTGTCATGTCCAGGGAGGCAGCCACAGACCCATTTTCTGGCAGCTAATGGTCCAGATTTGCTCCTGAAGACCTCCTTGATGTGAACTAGTATGAGCTTCAATGCATTGTCACAGGGGAGACTTCTCTTAATCAGGGCAAGATGAACAAGGGGAGAAGAGCTCCCAGGCTGAGTGTGCTTCTGCCTCTGCTGCCCCACGGCTGCTGGAGGGGCCTTGGGCTGCTCAGAGCAAAACCTTTTGGATTGCTCAGCTCCAGAAACATCACATGTACATGGTGATAATTGTTCTTATCTTGTTTCCTTTTTTCCCCAGTTCTGAGCAGCCTCATTTGCTATTTCTGTCATGACTGATGCCAAACAAAGCCAGTGCCTGCCCTTCCCCGCCTGAGGCTGTGCCGTACTCTGGGCCCGTTCACATTGTGTCTCAGTCCACTGCTGGTTTCAGCCTCCACTGAACCTATCACAGATGCAGTGACACATTTTGCTTGTAAGAGAGGTAGCTTCTATGTTTCATAGAATCCCAGCCTGGTTTGCATTGTAATGGAGCTTAAAGCTCATCCAATTCCAACCCCTGCCACGGGCAGGGACACCTTCCCCTAGAGCAGGTTGCTCCAAGCCCCTGTGTCCAACCTGGCCTTGAACACTGCCAGGGATGGGGCAGCCACAGCTTCTCTGGGCAGATGATGTTTACTGGTATAAAGCAGTGATTTAACAAAGTCTGATAGTAAATGGGGCAGTGATTTGACAAGACTCAATGGTGAGGGGCACTTCATTATTTACTGCATCGAGGACAGGTTCAGATTAGCCCTTGGCTATTGTGTTGTTATCTGTCTCCCCAAAATTGAGTGGGATGCAGCCATCACGACCCAAATGCACCCATTACCACCACCACTGCTGCTTATCCCTTGAGCAGAGCTGGGAAATAAAGGTCAGGTTGGAGGGGGAGCATGTTCGGGTATCCTCGGTCCAGCTCCCTGCCTGCTCAGGGCCACCCCAGGGCTGGTGTCCTGGAGGGAAAGTGACAATACTCGTGGATGTCTGGGGGAGGACAAGTTGCCACAGTGGCAAACCTGTGACATTTAGTCTAAAATCTGCAATTTCATCCTTTTCCTCATTTTTGAAAGCCATTAATGAGTCCACCCGTGAGGAATCCTGTGCTGATTCCTGGTTAACCCCATGTTATGACTTCTCTATTGTTGCCACCACATTGTCTTCTGCCTCAGTCTGCCCCATGTGCTGTCTGTGTGATGCTTTGTGGCACAGAGCTGTGTTTGGGGGTGGATCTGGGGAGATGTCTCCGTGCTGGAGACAATTAATGCTTTTTGGGCAGAGCCTTTACCTTAAGCTGCAGAGTTACCACATGGTGTAAGACCCTGTGGCTGCAGATGGTCATAATGCTTTGGGGCTGCTCAGCCCCAGGGAGCCTGGGTACAACCATGAGCAGGACAACCCATGGACAAAACCCCGGGTGACCTGAGTTTGTTTAAAGCAGCATCTGCTCGAGGCTGTTGATCTTAGAACCACAGAATCAACCAGGTTGGAAAAGACCTTTAAGCTCATAAAGTCCAGCCATTCCCCAGGACTGCCCAGGCCACCACTAACCCATGGCACTGAGGCCTCGGCTACACGGGGTGTGAGCACTTGCAGGGACGGTGACTCCAGCCCTGCCCTGGGCAGCCTGTTCCAATGCCTGAGCACCCTTTGGGGAAGGAATTGTTCCTCATCTCCATCTAAACCTGCCCTGGGGCAGCTTGAGGCCGTTTCCTCTTGTCCCATCCCTTGTTCCTTGGGAGCAGAGACCAGCCCCCTCCTGGCTCCAGCCTCCTGTCAGGCAGTTGCAGAGAGCGATAAGGTCCCCCCTGAGCCTTCTCTTCTCCAGACTAAACCCCCCAGGTCCCTCAGCCGTTCCTCAGCAGACTAAATTCCATAAGACTTAGTTCCATTGGTGTCCAAGGAGCTAGGGGAAAGCTCCACTTCCCTAGAAAAAAGGCAAATGCATAGTTCTGTCCTAACACGACCATTTTAGCTGCACCTCAGTGTTTGTGCCACTGCCCTGGTGCCCTCCCAGCTGCAGTGTGGATGCTGCAGCCGTCACGTGGAAGGTGGGAAGAGCTTTGCCAAGCTTGGAATTGCCAAATCAAAGGAGTGAATAATTCTGTGTAAATAAACAGCAAATATTGATGATGGGTTTGCATTTGGAAGTTATGGTGGTGATTTGGATTAGTGCTCTTGGCTGCCTCGCAGTGCTGGTGGCCAGAAATAGTCCTGTATTATGGGCAAAAGAAAGAGCATCTCAAACAGCTCAGTACAGATTTGGAGAGAATCCTTTAAATATGAACTGCATGTGCCTGAGAGAAGATGACCTGGTGGAAAGAGATGCTCTGGAGCATCTTGTGCTCGCTTTTCCTTGCCAGTAGTGATCTGTTTAAAGATGCCTGCAGCACCTGGGGCTCTGTGGCTGGGGCAGGTACAGTTATTGCACACTAACTGCATTTTGGTACACTCCTCCTGTATAACCCCCCTATTCCCAGCCAGGCTCCCTCCCTGCAGCCCCTGGAGGAGGGATTCGAGTGATGAAGGGCTCTGTTGCTGCGTGGAAGGCAGGAGGGGCTGGCTGAGCCCAGCGTGCCCCATCCAGCGTGGGGCAGATGGTTTCCCTGGCTGGGCAGTGCCTGCAGGGAAGGCATTGCTGGAGTGGCTGGGCTCCAGGCTGCAGGCACTGCAAGTCTGAGTAACCACAATGTCACCCTGAGGAACACCCTCTCCTCCTCACTTGGCGTTCCTCTGCCAGGGCTTCAGGGCATTTGGACTCATCCCTATGCAGCTGCAGGAGGGGCTTTCAGGCAGTGTATGAACATCCCTGGAGTGAAACCAGTTTAGAAACAGGAACAGTGAAATGCTTTGGAAGCCCTTTGTAGGGAGCAAGGAGGGGAGTGCAGCAGGGGCACAGCCCCGGGCGCCCATTGGGTTTGGCTGGATTTGGGCATCGGGGGCAGGAGGATCCTGTGATGAGGTCCATGGCTGGGGACCATTCTGCAGAGGCCTGGGCAGACACATGCAACGTGTTTCACTCAACCTTGTGCAGAGAGCAGAAATTCCATTATTCCCATTAATCCAGCAGCCTCCCCTGCTTCCTCTGTCCCTGCATGTGCGTTATGAACTGATGAATGCTGCTGAGCACAGGCAGCTCAGAAGTTCCTCCTCTGTAGCTTGGGTAGATAATATAACAGTGGTGCTGAAGTTACCCCTCTCAGGTGGGAGAGCATCCGTTCTCCTTCCAGAAACATGAGGGCAATGAACCTGGGAATGAGTTTATGGTTGAAGCTGTTGGTGAGTGAGTGAACCCCACCGGTGAGCAGTGCCATCGGGTGACCCGGCCCTCCAGCACCTCTGAACCCTTGCCTGAGTGTGTGACAGGTGGACACAGTGCTGGTGGGACCGGCTGTAGAAGAATGTTATTTGTCTATGATCTATCTTTGAAGTGCACAAATCATTCACCAGCATCATGCAGTGCAGTGCTGCTTGGCTGGGGAACCGAGGGCTTCAGGAAGAGCCTGGTGTCCCAGGTCACAGAGCCCTCGTGTGCTCCTCATGCTCCAGGCACAGCCTCAGCGGCTGCTTCCGTCTCACAGGGTGGGTTCCCCACCAGCTCCTCCCTTTGGTGTCACTCAGCTGAGTATTTTCAGGAGGCTGGGGATGTTTTGGTTCCTCTCCCCCGTACCTCACAAGCCAGAGAAGGTAATAGACAGCTTTAAGCAAAGCTGCTCATCCAGAAGCTTTTAAATAGAACCTGGTAATGGCAGGAGGCTGCTCAATGTAGTTCTCAGTACTACTGCATGCAAATTCCATATGTTCCACTATATTTTCTCTTTTTCTACCTGCATTTTCTCTAGGTCACTAACTTACATGTGCCCAGTAACAAGCTGGGCAGTTTTAGGTATTTAAGTATTTACAGAATCAAATACACACATTTAGATTCAGTGCTTGGTGTATTTGAGACAGCAGAAGAGGTGTCCTGGTGATGCTGGTGGGCTGGGCTGGCACCTTCTGCACCTTCTGTTTGTGTCTAGGAGCTGGGGGAGCCCCTCAGGGTGGTGAGACCCCCTGAATAGCTTGTGGTGGGCAGGAGGTGGCTCATCTGGCATGAAACACAACCCTCCTCTGCCTGAGGAGTGCTCCATGCTGTAATGAAGTGCAGTTCATGCCACTGCTTAACCAGCTGGTGAGGTGCCCGCTGCAGGGGGGTGCTTTACAGCACTGGCTGCTGCGTGGGGACACTGGAACTGGAGTTCAGTTCAATAGAAACATCTCTAGGAAGAAGTAACCTTGTTCAGCTCAACAGCAGCAAACCAGCGTCTCATTAAAATGAGACATTCTTGATTGCTTTCTAAATGGAGCTGATGACTTGGTTAATCTGAAGTGATGAGGCAACTCTGTCAGCATATTATATGTTACAGACCATGCTCTGGATGTGATGCAAAGGGTGAATGGGAGCTGCTGGTCCAAGTCCACCACATGGGCTGTGGCCGGGGCCCTCTGCCCCTCGCTGTGGTCCACCTTCCCCAAAATATTTGGAGTGGAGGCTGTTTGGACAGTTGTCTCTCCTCACATGTCCACTTGCAGAGAGCTGGTGCATAGGAAATCCTGGAGAAGAAAAGCGTCACTGTAATTGAATGCCTTTTTGTATAGGATTGGCCTCTGGAAGCTGGAAAAAAGAGCCACTACCTCTTGATCCATCATCCCACAGGTATCAGGTGCCTTCAGATCCATCGTCAGCCAGCTGCTCTTTCATCATATGGTATTTATACAGCTCAAAGAGGGGAGATTGAGATGAGCTCTTGGGCAGAAGTTCTTCCCTGTGAGGGTGCTGAGGCGCTGGCACAGGGTGCCCAGAGAAGCTGTGGCTGCCCCATCCCTGGCAGTGTTCAAGGCCAGGTTGGACACAGGGGCTTGGAGCAACCTGCTCTAGTGGAAGGTGTCCCTGCCCATGGCAGGGGTTGGAGCTGGATGAGCTTTAAGATCCCTTCTAACCCAAACCAGCCTGGGATTCCATGATTTAATGACCAGTCGCAGCATTTTGGTGCCTCAGAGACTTACTTGAGCGTGAAGTATGGGACCAGAACCCACGGCAGAAGAAGCTGCCAGCTCATCATGGAGCCCTGTGGCATGGTAATAGCCCTTACTTGGCCTGGGCTTGCTGAAAAACATGCTTAAGGTCTTTACCTAAAGGCCATTGGGAATTTAGAATAAACTTATTCCCTTTAAAAACAGACTTTGGGTTGTGGAACAATATAGAGGAAGGAAGAGCATCCATGGGCAGTGACTTTGGGCACCTCTGAGGCAGGTGTCCGCCTGACCCACCGCAGGCTTGATAACATCATCCTCCTAAAAACCTCCCCAGGTGAAACTCTTGCCTGGGTTTCACCGTCCTGTGAACAACCTGCATTGGGCTGACAGCAGCCAC
Organism: Strigops habroptila; assembly: GCF_004027225.2. NCBI lineage: Eukaryota > Metazoa > Chordata > Aves > Psittaciformes > Psittacidae > Strigops > Strigops habroptila. The sequence continues at coordinate 62,045,237 of NC_044284.2, forward strand.
GAGAAGGGAGAAAGACAGGAGGAAAAACTGCTTCTCAGGTGTAATTACTCTGTGCTAACAGCAATTAAATGCTGACTTTGTCCCAGAAAACTGAATCCTTGTGGGATAACTGCTCCCTGCTTCAGTCTGGCAGCTCTTTCCCGGGCTCACTCCACATCCCAGCCCTGTTCTGCAGCTCTGCCCAGCACATACCTTCCCTTACTTAAATACGTGTCATGCACGAGACCATTTAGTGAGTGCAAGGAGGATGGATTGGGAGCATCTTCCTCCCTTTGCAAAGAACAGGTTTGCTACAGAGTCCTGAACTGCTGCATTTTGCTCCTGTGTCTGCTTCTGTGTGAGGCTTCAGCTGAGCTGGGAGAGCAGCAGCTCTGGCCATCACTGTCCAGTTTGTATCTTGGGTTTCTCCATTTTTTTCTTCTATCTCCAGTGAAATTCCATTTTCCTCTGCTTGCTCTCGCTGTGGCAGCCAAAGGGCTGTTGTGCTGCTCAAGGGTGGCTGGTTGTTTAAGAAAGAAAAAGATGCCTCTTACCATCTTAGTCACAAGCTCATTCTTCTGTGGAAAAATTACTGCTGTCTCCTGGCAAGGAGAGGGAGGGAACTCTTGACTCTTTGACGAAATATTCCATTTTATGATTAGAAAATTATTGGAGTTGCAGAATGTCACGTGTGAGTGTGTGTGTGAAGTATTTGAATGCTTTTTTGCCTGAACGCCCCTCTGAATGTGCTGCAGATCTGCTGTGGGGCATGATTCCATCCCTGATTTGTAACTCAGAGTTACACAACTTGAAGCTTTTACCCCTCGGTAAGGCTCAGGATATAGGAGATCAGCACGTGCTTCCCTGAAACACCTCATGGCCGGCTCAGGAGGGAGCAGGTGAAGTGGTTATCCCAGCCCAGCCTGGGGATGCAGTTTGTCACAGAATCCCAGACTGGTTTGTGCTGGAAGGGAGCTTAAAGCTCACCCAGTTCCAACCCCCTGCCACGGGCAGGGACACCTTCCACTAGAGCAGGTTGCTCCAAGCCCCTGTGTCCAACCTGGCCTTGAACACTGCCAGGGATGGGGCAGCCACAGCTTCATCAGCCACACGCCCCGTCCTGGCATGAGTTTCATGTTTGTAGTTTCCCCATTTGAAGAACTGCTCCTTCAATCTCTAGTCCTGTTCTTCCCACGTGTGGTAGCACCAGTGTTCATCTTCAGCTCCTCTTCAGGAGCTTTCTTCCATCTGTGTTATTTTATGCTGACAGGACTGAATTTAATGTTTTGTTATTAACAGCCTGGAAACAAGAGACTACAAGTAAGATGTGTGTAAGATGCAGCTCCTAATTGCAAGGTGCTTTCTCAGCTCTTTCAGGGTCTTACCTTAGAGTACACAAACCTGACCATCTTGGTCTTCTGCACACAGCCTCTGCCCTGTGAGTTATTCCTCTTCCCCTCTTCCTTCAGTGCTTTCCAGCCCTGCTCCCTGCCCCAGCAGGGAGGCACCAGCAGCCTCAGCCCTGCTCACGCTCACATCTACGTGGTGAAAAGCATGATTGCCTGCAAGCTGTTGAGCACATCATCCTTCCAGCGCTATCAGTAGCTGCTACAAACCGCATGTCACATCTGCACATGGCAGCTGGAGAAGATGGCTCTCACAATGTGCTTCATTCACATGCTTTTTGGATACCCAAATTGCTCCCTATTCTCTGTCTAATGTCAACGTAACAGTTCTGTCATAACTACGTTCTGACATCTGGCGTTTGCAAAGGGTGTTGAAAAGGATGCGCATAAAAAGTCCAGAAATTGTTAGATTATCCCCCTTCAGAGATGATGCTCGCTCTGCAGAGCATCTCCAAGCTGCCTGCATGGAGAAGTCCTTGGAAACACCAGCCAGCGGCTTTTAATCCTAATGGAGAGCATTTTGATTGTAGCTTTAGACCAAAGAGAAGTGTCACCTGTATTTTAGACTCCTTCCAGCTGCACAAAGGCTTTCATTTCCCCTGCAGCTTTATAAAAATAACAGTACGTGGGCTCCTGTCTCCCTGCAGCAATTATCCACGCCTGGGCTTTATTCTACAGCAGGTCTGTGCAGGAGGGGTTGTTTTCCCTTCCAGTAGCTGACACTGATGGATGCAGAGCACGTTTCCATGCACAGCCTCGTTTCACCTGAGTGTGCACATTCTGTCGTCCCTGTTTACTTTTAATACTGTAAGTTGGAGTAATTCCTAGCACAGATTTAGGATCTGGCTCTGACCTCTTAGAAAATGCAGCCCTTAGAGAAGCATAAGCTGTTGTATTTGCTGACTTTCACATGTTCCTGGTGTTCAGCAATACTGGTTTATGAGAAACACCTATATAATCCATCTGTACTTCACCACTAAGGGAAATAAAACCAGGAGCAGTGTGGATGATGAGGTCTGACGTGGCTTTCCCGGGATGCTGAGCTTGGGCTTGCTGCTCCATCAAGGTGCAGTGCTGTGCTGTGTTCTCTGCCTCTTCTCAGCACAGCAGGAATTCCATCACATCACAAATTTATAAGCAAACAGGATTTTATTCTCAGAAACTCCAAGTAGAGAGAATCTGACAGCATTCCGGGAACTACTGTGCTGGATCCATGTAGACATGAAATATTAATGCTGAAGGAACCCCGAGGACAGGCTCACTGCTGTACCACGGGCAGCACTGGGAATCCCAGCCGACATGTCGCTCCTGGTATGGGGTTTGCTGGTCAATTTGGTTTCCTTCCTTGAGTAACATCTGCTTTACAGCAGTGGGGCTCAGTGGGTGCAGAGCTGTGCATGGCTGAGTGCCACTGCCAGTGCCTGCAGGGGATGCGAGGTTTGTCCCCTCGGGTCCCAGTCCCTGCCTCTGGTGGTGGTTTGCAGCTCAGGATCAGGCCTGGCTGCTCTCCTGCTTGGGCTCTGCTCAGCAGATTCCCTACTTGGCACCCAGCAGGAGGCACTGGTGGTTGTTGCTCTCATTTCTTACTGGAGTAAGAAGAAAAGTAATGCTGGGGTTTGGTTTGGGATTTTTGGGTGACAGGGGTATTCAAACCATTTGTCAGCAGTCAAGCTCTTTATCCAGCAATCCGCATAAGCACACCTTAACTTGGGATAAGAGTTGCTGCTGAAAGTCCTTCTATGCTTAAACTTAGCAAGTGCTTTTATTAAGAGTTTAGGTCGGTTGCTGGGCCTGGGCCTGGCGGCATAAGAGAAATATCATCTCTGCTTTTTTAAGACATTCTCCCCTTTCCTTCATGGAACCCTCCTGGAGCTTTGAGAAGCAGAAGGGAGATTGTACAGATAAAACTGGTCTGGTCTCATCTCAGATGTACGACTACATCAGTTTCTTGGTATATATAGTAAATACAATTGGTATATTCAGTAAATGCAATTTCATAGAATCCTAGAACCCTAGAATGGTTTGGGTTAGAGGGAGCTTAAAGCTCATCCAGTTCCAACCCCCTGCCACGGGCAGGGACACCTTCCACTAGAGCAGGTTGCTCCAAGCCCCTGTGTCCAACCTGGCCTTGAACACTGCCAGGGATGGGGCAGCCACAGCTTCTCTGGGAAAAGTCTGTGCCAGCGCCTCAGCACCCTCACAGGGAAGAGCTTCTGCCTCAGAGCTCATCTCAGTCTCCCCTCTGGCAGGTTAAAGCCATTCCCCTTGGCCTGTCCCTACAGGCCCTTGTCCAAAGCCCCTCTCCAGGTTTCCTGGAGCCCCTTTAGGCCCTGGAGCTGCTCTAAGGTCTCCCTCCAGGAGCCTTCTCTTCTCCAGGCTGCCCCAGCCCAGCTCTCTCAGCCTGGCTCCAGAGCAGAGCTGCTCCAGCCCTCGCAGCAGCTCCGGGGCCTCCTCTGGCCTCGCTCCAGCAGCTCCACGTCCCTCTTGTGCTGTTGCCCCAGAGCTGGATCAGGGCTGCAGGGGGGGTCTCCCCAGAGCGCAGCAGAGGGGCAGGATCCCCTCCCTGACCTGCTGCTCACGCTCTGGGGGTGCAGCCCAGCACATGGAGGGGTTCTGGGCTCAAGCACACACTGAAGCTGGGTCATGGGGAGCTTCTCCTCACCCAACAGCCAAGTCCTTCACCCCAGGGCTGCTGTTATCTGTATCCATGGGATCTGTCCTTTACACGACTATCCAGATGCAGTGCTGCAAATCTGCTCTTTACACAAGCACCCAGATTGCAGATGGGGCTGCGCTTCTCCTTTGTGCACTAAGCTGCTGTATCACGCGCTGTGCTGCTGCCATCCATGGCTTTTGTGGTCTCCTCCTCCCTTCATGGCTCACAGCTCTGCACCAAAGAGGCTCCAAGGTACTTGGGGAGATTAAAAGGATGATTAAAAAATAAGAACAAAACCAGATCTGGCAGTCTTTTAAAAGGGGATTTATTTGTAATCACAGAAAGAGGAAAATGAGGTCCCAACCTGCTGCACTGCAAAGCGGGAGAGGCGCGTTAAGGACTTGAGCTGGGTCCTGGTTCCTTTGTGATCTTCACCATCTGTAATTAAATGTGACTTTTAGCTGGGCAGAATGTATCTGCCTGCTTATACTGCACTGAAATATGGTTGTATGCTTTTAGCAGATAAAACTGAAGTGGTCTTAAAGTGTTTTATTATTTCTGGTGTCTGTGTAACTTCACAACGGTGTGAGGTGCAGCAAAAGCATCCCTGAATGCTACACTGGGGCTGGAGGCACACCAGGGAAGTCACTGAGCTCCCCAGATAAGGTCAAGCTTTGGGATAAGCCCTATACAACAGCAATATGCTGAAAGACTTAATTTTTCTTTATAAAAATAGTTTGCCATTATAATTTTGACCTGCCTTAATAAAATGTTAGGAAAGCATAGAAACCTGGCACTGGGAACATGGAAATATCCTTGTTTTCCATACCATAACTTTTAGGCTGTCTCATGTTTGTCCTTCTTGACTTCGTGCAAGAGGAACACCTTTTTCTTCTATTTTGGGTGTTTTGGTTGGAAAATCACTTCTGAAGGGAATAATCATGTAACACATTCACTGTTTTTCTCATGAGTCTTTGAAGCAAATGAAGGCAGAACACTTTTTTCCTCTAAACATGTTATTGTCCAAACTGAAGCCTGAGCCCAGGCACACGGGCAGTGCCGAATGCCTTCACTTGCAATTCATCTGTGTATAGAAGAATTATGTCACCAGGTGTAATTATATCACACAGGGCAATACTTCTGTCTGTAGTGCCCAAATTAAGAGCAAATTCCTGCGATCCCTCCTTGTCCATTGCCTGAAGGGTGCTGTTGGAGTGAAGTCCTGGAAGACCAGTCAGGTACTTCATTTCTAATTATTACAACTGCCAAGAAAATAGAAACTTGTGTTAATATACAGGTTTCTATTTTACCAGCTGCCAGAGGGGAGATTGAGATGAGCTCTGAGGCAGAAGTTCTTCCCTGTGAGGGTGCTGAGGCGCTGGCACAGGGTGCCCAGAGAAGCTGTGGCTGCCCCATCCCTGGCAGTGTTCAAGGCCAGGTTGGACACAGAGGCTTGGAGCTTTAAGATCCCTTCCAGCAGAAACCATTCTAGGGATTCTATGTTTCTATGCTATCAGATGGAGAGGTGCATGAAGAATCTGGCTTCCTGCCTTGCCACCTTTGAGAAAGGATGGGAGGTGGCTCCAGCCAGTCTTCATGCTGCTCTGCTCCTGTGGGAGCAGGACTGGGCAGAGGCAGCGCCCATTTGGATGCAGCAGGCTGCAGTGCTGTCCAACCCTCTTGCCTGTGAGATGCTTTTGAACCCATCTTCAGTTGTTGGCTCCTTGTGTTCTTGTGAGAGCCCAACTTCTGAGGGAATTAGATAAGGTCAGTAATTGGAACCAAACACTTCTTTGTCTGCTGGCTTATGGACCTGGGTATTATTTTTCCCCTGGAAGCAGAACCTGCTGGTTTCAGACTTTGTCAGTTCGGAATGCTCAGCATTGAGGTGCAGATTCACCCACCAGCAATGGGGTGGTGTTTTGTACACCACCAGCAAGAAGGGCAGTGGTGGCTGGTGGGGAGCTGGGGGTCTGCCCTTTACAACCATGTGTCTGGATTCCAACTCATTTGCTGTGTTTGGTCTTTCTGGACCCCTCTGGCACATGTGCCTGCAGGAGGATGGATGGGAACTTCCCAAACCAGGAACAGGGCTGGATGCGGGGCTGAAGGGGGGCTGGTGCATGCTGGCAGTCCCCCCGGTGCCTGATGCCTGCAGGTGGTGCAGAGCCAGGAGCCATGTGGGGATCAGCACTGCTTTCCAGGCCTGTACTGAGGTGTTTCTTTGGCCAAACCTGTTTCTGGATCTTTTATATCTGTGAGAGAGGGAGAAATTTCTGTGCTGAGGCAGCACAAAGGCCCTCTGGGGACAGTGCCTGTGTGACACAGGGCTGGCGCTGCACTGGGTTCATTCTGTGCTGTCCAGGCTGGGGAAAACAAATGTTCCCAAACAAGCAAAAGGCAAAGAACATGGCATAAGTTTTTCCCACCTGCCTTGATAATTGAACATCTTTGAGTTGGGACTTATCAAGCAGTGCAGCTTCATGGCAGTTCTGGTTTCTCATTGGAGTCTTTGGGGAATAGACTCCAATGTCTATTTGAATATTCAAAACCAGCTCTGTGTTTGATAATGGTTCCTCTTTTCCTTCACATTTCTGCATGAAGAAGTTCAAGGGTTTTGCATACCCAGAATATAACTTTAGGTTTGATTCCCTGTGTACTGGGGGCTGCTATGGAGTCACCCCACAGCCAGCAATGGGGAAATCAGCCTTTTCCCTGAAAACCCCATCTCTGGGGCTGCAGAGCCCAGCCCTGCAGCAGCAGGTTGGCTGAGAGTAAATCACTTAACAGGCCCTTGCTAATACCTATAAATCATGTGAAGAGCCCAAAAATGTCACTGATCTCGTATATTGCAGCCTGTCACAAATGCTGTACTACATCATTATATTGTGTGAATAGCGTAAAATAACTGCACAAAGAACCAAAGGCAGGACACAGCTGGCATGTCTAGACTGGGAAAATAGGTTACATTTAAAATGTGAGCTCTTCCCCAGAGTCACTCATGACCAGTTAACATAGTTTTGAAAGTATTAAATTGCATTTGCACTAGGAGCAAAACCATGTTGAAATTGCTATTAACTAACACGTTTTCAAGTGTGCCCTATTTTCCCTCATTTAGAAGTGGCTATTATCAGCTGAGCTGTCACCAACATGAGAGGCTATGAATGAAATGTGAGAGGTAGCAAATGGTAAAGGCAGCTTGTTCATTATCCCCAATATTTGATTCACCTTTATTTCAACTTACGGCTGCAGATTCCTATAGCTCATTTTACTGGAACCAGTTTGTGCCTCCATTAAAGAATCCCAGACTTTAATTGGGAGGGACCTTAAAGCTCATCCAGTTCCAACCCCCTGCCCCGGGCAGGGACACCTTCCACTAGAGCAGGTTGCTCCAAGCCCCTGTGTCCAACCTGGCCTTGAAAGCAAGGGGTGAGTAGTTTGGGGAACAGGGGGGCTCTTGCTAAGTGCATCTCTGACACATCTCACCGAGCAGTTGAGCCTGGGAAGTCCCTGGTGGTGCATCTCTGTGTCCTCCATTGCATCTCTGTTTTCAGGAGAAGCTTTTTGCATTGTTTTGCTGAAAATTTTGCTGGGTGGGAATTGCTCAACCTCTTTTCCTGTCCATCCACTCTCGGAATGCATTCAAGATGTTCAGCCTTGTCACTGCACTGCAGCTGGGGCTGGAAGTTGCCCCTGAGGGACCCACTGGTGCCCTGGCTGGACCCTGGCACACTGGGGTTCCCTTTGTGCTCTTGTGGACTCCACTGAGGGCTCAAAAGCCCTGTGGGAAATGAAAAGTGGTAACCAACCTTTGCAGAGCGGGCTGGAAGTCTGATACATCCAGCCAAAAGGCTTTCCTGATCAAACCTTCTCTTGGAAGTCTCAGGGTTTGGGAGCTGGGGACCAGCTGGCGCCTGGGTCACTGCCTTGTGGCATTGGGTTGAAATGGGCTCTGTGGTGTGAGCTGAGAACAACGTCCTGCCTAAACCCAGCCTTTACTGGGCTCAAGTGTTCATTATTTAATCACAAACTGAACTCAGCCCCTGGTTTTACTTCCCTTACTTGTTAAGATTACAGCTTACCTGCTTGGTGGAAAGAGCACCGTCATTCAGCTGACACAGCAAGTGGAGGGTTTAAATAACTACTTGATGTACAGGCGGATACTTTATCATTTCACCTTTTTTTCTGTTGTTATCCATGAGGATTACTTTTGCATTCATTACTTTCCTGTTAATTACTCACATTAGACTAACAAATGATGTGTATGACTAAGATGGACAGTGAGGATCGGGGGCAGCCGCTGCCCTCGGAGCAGATTATCCACAACCTGCTGAGGGAATGTGAGCTCCTGAGTCAGGAATCAGAGGGCAAAGAGCCTCCAGATGACAGCGTGGTCCCACATGCTGGAGCACATAAAGGTCGTTCTCTGCAGAGAGTGGAAAGTACAGGCAGGGCGAGCAGGGCTGCTCCAGTGCTGGGGAATCAGCCTGGAGCTGCTACGGGTGTGATTTTCTCTCCAGTGTCTCATCATGTCTGTTTTCAGTGTGTGTATCATGCTGAGGAGTTGGCCAAGAGCTTAATTTTGCTGTCGAAAGTAAAGATGGGAAATCTGGAAAGAGAATCACCTAAATCAGCAGTGAAGAGTTCAGTAGCTCAATTTGACCTCATCAGGTAAAAGATAAAACCCCTTTCAGTTATCTTAACAGGAACTGAGAGCTGTCAGAGGATGAAGGATTGCAGGTCCCATACATTGCTCTGCTGCTCATATAAACTGAGCAAACTCATCCCATCAAGGGGCTAAAGCTGTCCTGGCCCCATCCATGGGCTCTGCCACCACGAAGCACTGCACATGTCCTGCAGAGCAATCCACAGGGAATCCTGGCTCTGCTCCACTGCACGTTAAATACCCCTGTTTCACAGAATCACAGAATCCCAGCCTGGTTTGGGATGGAAGGGACCTTAAAGCTCCTCCAGCTCCAACCCCTGCCCCGGGCAGGGACACCTTCCACTAGAGCAGGTTGCTCCAAGCCCCTGTGTCCAACCTGGCCTTGAACACTGCCAGGGATGGGGCAGCCACAGCTTCTCTGGGCCCCCTGTGCCAGCGCCTCAGCACCCTCACAGGGAAGAGCTTCTGCCTCAGAGCTCATCTCAGTCTCCCCTCTGGCAGGTTAAAGCCATTCCCCTTGGCCTGTCCCTACAGGCCCTTGTCCAAAGCCCCTCTCCAGGTTTCCTGGAGCCCCTTTAGGCACTGGAGCTGCTCTAAGGTCTCCCCTTCAGGAGCCTTCTCTTCTCCAGGCTGCCCCAGCCCAGCTCTCTCAGCCTGGCTCCAGAGCAGAGCTGCTCCAGGCCTTCAATTCCTCTGTTTCAAAATCAGGGTGAAAATTAGTTAAGAATGGATCCATGAGCATTAATTAATCTCAATCCATCCAACTCTGTTTAAGCAGTGAGTATTTTTAGCTGCTGCTCACGGTGATAGTTTTGTGAGTTTATTAATAGTTGGACTGGATTTTGGGCTCTGCTCAGGAGCAGGCTGCAGGTGGAGGATGAGCAGTGGGCTGCTGTGGGGAAGGATTGGGTGATCTCCTCAGGAAGGGGCAGGAGCTTCTGGAGGTAACAAGATAGGAAAATGAAAACTAAACCAAGAGGATGTTGTGGTTTAAGGGATGGAGCAGCTGATGGCTTCAAGCACTTTAATGGAGACTGTGGTTTGCTGACAGCCGAGCTACACTGGGTGAGGGCTTTGTGGAAGGAGGCAGGGAAGAGCCAGTAAGTCCAAAAACATCCTTGGTGCAAACCCCATGGGATCCGGGAGAGGCCAGAGCATGGGCTGCAGGAGAGAGACAGCCCAGGAGAGGTTTTTGGGGTGGTGAATTGAGCATCATCATCATACAGAGGTCCGGGAGAAGTTGGGAAGAGCTGGATAAAGGCAGCAGGCGGAGGGGCTGTGGAGCTGTGTGGCCTCGTGGATCTGCAGGTCAGGACTGTGTCTGCCCAATAAATCTTGACAGCCTCTGCAAGAGGAGCAGGGCCTGGCCAGGGGGGTTGTTCCTGGTCTCGCACACAGCTCTGAAACGTCTGCACACGGGGTCACCCAGTCCCACTGACTGTTGTGTTTCTGCCAGTTAAAGTTCAGCCCAGTTACAGAATTTGAGTGGTTTTAAACTTTGCACAGTGTTGTTTGTGTAGAAGAGTGGCCGCTGGTCTGCCCTGTGTCAGGACTTTGACTTGCAGGGTGAGTTGTGGGTTGGTGGGGAGCAGAGCTCAGGAGATGAGGCTGTCCCACCACAGGGTGCCTTGTGCTTCAGAACACAGGGGAAGGCTCCTCAGACCGGGCAGGTTTTGGTGCCAAGGCATTTCCTCCTGTTGGGGTTTGCTGTGATGCGGGAGTCACGGAATCCCAGAATCCCAGCCTGGTTTGGGTCGGAAGGGAGCTTAAAGCTCATCCAGCTCCAACCCCTGCCACGGGCAGGGACACCTTCCACTAGAGCAGGTTGCTCCAAGCCCCTGTGTCCAACCTGGCCTTGAACACTGCCAGGGATGGGGCAGCCACAGCTTCTCTGGGAAAAGTCTGTGCCAGCGCCTCAGCACCCTCACAGGGAAGAGCTTCTGCCTCAGAGCTCATCTAATGCAGGTTGCTGGAGCAGGTTCCTCCCACATGCACCTATAAATGCTCCTCCAGCTTGGGGTGTCATGGGTGTGCAGGCAGCAGTGTTTGGTGACTGAAGTTACCGTCATCTCCCTGTGACAGGGGTGTGTTTGTGACCCACATGCTCAGCGCTCTGGGGCTGCGTTGCTGTGAGCTCTGCCCTGTGTGCTGCCACGGCCCTGCTGAGCCACTGCTGGTAGGACCACGTCCATCTGCGTGTTGCCACCACACACTATCCCAAACAGGCTCACATGAGCCCCAGCTGAGGTCATTTGGCAGGATTGCAGCAACTCACTTGTGATGGTGTTTATTGAAGACAAATTCGCTGTGCAGCTGATGGGTACGGGATGTGTTTGATTTCATATAGATCAAATATATCGCTGTCTTTTGAAAAACAAAGAGTTGTTACTCTGCCAGGTCATCCAACTGCTTGGAGCAACCTGCTCTAGTGGAAGGTGTCCCTGCCCCTGGCACTGGGTTGGAACTGCATGAGCTTTAAGAGCTTTAAGGTTCCTTCCACCCCAAACCAGGCTGGGATTCTATGATTCATCCATTCATACAAGCAGAATCTGACCCAAAATTTCCCTTGTAAACCTTAAAGATTACCTTGGCTCAGCCCTCCCTAACAACATTGTGGACTGCCTGGGCCTGATCTGCGACTGATGGCTCAACACTGATGGGCTATGAAGGTCCCACAGTGCAGAGTTAAGTGTCTCTTTCTGAGAGCTGGCTGATGGCTTGGGTTGGTGCAGTGTGTGTGCGTGTGTGTGAGCTGCAATTTTGGCAACTTTTGGCATGAGCAGTGTGTCCAGGACAAATACACGTCAGCACCATTGTTTGGGACATGAAGGGGAAACTGGGGGGAAATTTGGGAACAGGACCCGCAGCAGAGATGGGGCTTGTGCTTTGGAGGGGATCAACCGAGGCTGTGCCAGGGAGGGTTGGGGGATGCCTGTGGTTCAGTGTTGGCAGGGTCAGTGCTTGTTGCCATTACGAGACCAGTTCCCTCCGGCACATCTCTGCTAGTGGTGCTCAGGTCCCTGAGGCTCAAGTGCTCCAGAGATTGGTTGCATTATTTTAATTTCAGTTTTCTCTTTTACAAGCACAGGGCTTTGAGCACCCTGGGGAGGGGGTGTGTGTGTGGTGGTCCCTGTGCCTCCCAAAGCCCATCTGCAGGGGGGACCTGCTTCCCTGCTCGCTTTGCCTCTGGAAGAGGGCAGAGGCAGGCAGCTGCCCAGGTTAGCACTGCCTCTTCCCCAGGCTGCTCCTGCTCTGCTCTGCTCCAAGCCTGCAAGTGTGCTGCTGCAATCCACTGTGTGAGGCGCTGGCAGCCAGAGACATCCATCCCCTGGTTAGTGAAAGATTTAAATATTGCTGAAAATGTTGAGGAAATCAATAGACGCGTTTAATGATCTCCTGTGGAAGGATGGCTTGAGTTATAGCAACTATTGACCGGGCTGTAGCACTGACAAATGGATGAAAACTGGCACCCCAAGCACCTTCTGCAGTTCTGCTTGGAGATGCCGGTGGGATGCAACAGCTATTGCTCATGGGAACAACATGTGTTTACTCGTGGCTTCCTACACACCCACTACCCCGAGCTGGCTGCAAGCATCTGCCCGGGGTAGGTGACATCCTACTCCCGCAAAGCTTTGAGGAGTTTTATCTCCACCTTTGGTACAAGGGCAGGGGGTGCTGGGGCTGATGTAGGGGCTGCTGGGTGTGCAGGACACGGCTCTTGGGAACACCAAGGGGAGTCTTTGCTCTGTGTTTGATCACAAACACCAGCAAACATCAGCCTGGCATGTATAGACAAAAAGCTTTGGGTCAGTGCCAGCGCCTAAGGGCAGAGGTGAGTGTCCTGTGTGAAGGCAGAGGGATGGAGCTGGTGGCCCCAGTGGTCCCCTGTCCTCATATGTGCATGGTGCTGCTTCTCTGGGAAGCAAAGAAATTACAAGTTGAGATTTGCAATAGGATGGCAAGTCTTCAGAATCCAGTAGCTATAGATTTCATCTGTCTTCACTGAAATAGCCCTTTTGTGGATTCCAGAGATTTGATTAAGTTTAATTTGCTTTGATTCTTTTTATTATTGATCTGATGCTTTTGCAAGTCAGACACCAACCGTCAGAGAAGGAAAACAAATATTTTTTAAGGTTGCTATGAACTTGTTAGCGAAGCTGTGAGTGAAGTCAGGCACAGATCCTTTTTTAGCTCCTTTATTCCTCGCTGTGACAGTGCTGTTCCTTCCGCTCAGCTAAGAATAGCCACAAGTCCCCCAGGAGCAGGCTCAGACGTGTGCTTCCTGGGGCTTCACAGGAGCCGGCTTTGAGGAGGGTGAAGGGGAAAACCACCTCCAGCGAGTTGCCTTTGTGCTGTCTTCACTGACCACGGCTGTTCCTGCCTGCTCCCCTGTCCTCTGTGGGCTCCAGCTGTGGTTTGGGGGTGAATTGAGGCTAAACCCAAAGCTTCCTGTAGCTGATGCAGAGATCGGTTGTATCAATCTGCCTGACTTTTAATGCAGGAGCTGGTATGTGCTGCTCCCAGAGGAGCTTTTCCTTGTCCTTCCTTCTCTCCCTTGGGAGCAGTGGGGCAGTGTGTCCCTGTCCCTGGAAGAGCCCCTGTTCCTCGCAGAGCTGGGGCTGGCTGCGGGCTCCAACACTGCATGAAGCAGTTGTTGTATTGAGGAATGGTGGTAGATGTGGCTGCCCCATCCCTGGCAGTGTTCAAGGCCAGGTTGGACACAGGGGCTTGGAGCAACCTGCTCTAGTGGAAGGTGTCCCTGCCCGTGGCAGGGGTTGGAGCTGGATGAGCTTTAAGCTCCCTTCCAACACAAACCACTCTGGGATTCTATGATTCTATTTATGATCCCCAGTGAGGTGTCCTGACCAAGCAAACTGCTTTGGCCACCTTTGGGTCCCCCACCTCTGTGTCAGCTCCTGGTAGGAGCAGCTGAGGCACCATCATGTTTAGGTGACACCAATGGTGAGCATGGGCTTGTGGAGAGAGGCACTCCAGTCAGGAACATCGGCTTCCATATGTTTGCCACGACTGCTCAAAGCTGGTGACAATGGTGCTAACATGGTATTCTTTAGAGACAACACATACGTTTTACACATACAGTAGTATATATCATACATGGTGATTTCTATCTTACCGGGTTCCTCCGAGTGCCTTTCAGACAGGACTGTGCCCACCAGCTCTGCTGGGAAGCTGTCTTCATGCTGGTGAGGTCCAAGTGACACCTCTGACCAGGAGTCACTGTGCTGCAGCTTGTAAGGGGGCTTTGAATTCAGTGAGTTGCTCAGTCACGGTTACACAGGGCCAGGTAACTCCAGACCGGCTTGAAAATTGCTCTTATTTATCCTTTTATTTGTACTCAACCCTTTGCTATGCAAAGAGATCTGCAATAGGATGAAGCACAGGCTCCTCGTAGCTCCTTGTGAGGACTTCACCACAATCACAAGTGCTTCCACCCCACACGTTTCAGCTAGATTGGAGAAGCACCAATTTCATCACAGGAAATTCAACTCATCCTTGACACAACTATTACATTGATTAGATGGAACAGTTCTGCACAAGTGTGGTGGCAGCAAGTGGCAACTACGCAGGAGAGGTTAAAGTAATAGGGTTTTTCTCAGAACTAGATTTTGACTGAACTCATAAAGAAATCATCTTCATGGATGATAACCCGAGCTGGTAAGTGCTGTGTGCTTACAGCCATACCTGCACTTGATAGCAGAGCACTGGTTATGGGATGCCACCGTTTGTAAGTTAATTAACCCTGAGTGCACAGCCGCTTGCAATGGGAAACAATACATAGCTCAGCTATAAACCCAGGGTTTATGCCTTTGTGAATATGTGTGAACCAAAGAGGAGAAAGTCATTAATACTTCTTTTCCAACGGCTTTTAGAGCTTTGAATTATCTCATTGAGTGCTGAAGGAGGGATGAGCTCACAGTGGAGAACCTCAGCTCTGAATGAGCAAATAATCACTGCAAGCAAGGTGAATGTTCTCAATGCTTTCTGAGGTCTGAACATAGAATCACAGAATCCCAGCCTGGTTTGGGTTGGAAGGGAGCTTAAAGCTCCTCCAGTTCCAACCCCCTGCCACGGGCAGGGACACCTTCCACTAGAGCAGGTTGCTCCAAGCCCCTGTGTCCAACCTGGCCTTGAACACTGCCAGGGATGGGGCAGCCACAGCCTCTCTGGGCACCCTGTGCCAATATTTTACCACCCTCATTGTAAAGAATCTCTTCCTCACATCCAGCCTGAATCTCCCCTGTTTTAGTTTAAAACCGCCCCTCATGCTATCACAACAGGCCCTGCTGAAAAGTCTCTCCCCATCTCTCTTATAGGCCCCTTTTAAGTACTGAAAGGCCACAATAAGGTCTTCCCGGAGAGCCTTCTCTGCTCCGGCTGAACAAGCCCAACTCTCTCAGCCCTTCCTCATAGGAGAGGTGCTCCATCCTGGCATTTCTTTTGCCCTTGTGCTAACTCTCATAAATCATTTCAGTTGCTGCAGTTTTCATACCTGTGCTGACAACAATTAGAGGGGCTCGATGAAAAACGTCAGCAATGGGAGTGTGGGAGCAGCAACACTGCAGCCCTTTGACCGTGATCTAATGGCAGCTGCATCTTTCATCCTTGGATAAAACCAAACCTGTGTGTAACAGAGATGCCGCAGTGACCACCTTTGCTCTTTGTAGATTGCTGGCATCTTCGGGAGGTGAACACTGCAATTGGACTGTAGGTACTGAGGGTGGTAAAACACTGGCACAGGTTGCCCAGAGAGGTGGTGGATGCACCATCCTTGGAGACGTTCAAGGTCAGGCTGGATGTGGTTCTGGGCAACCTGCTCTAGTGGAAGGTGTCCCTGCCCGTGGCAGGGGGTTGGAACTGGAGGAGCTGTAAGCTCCCTTCCAACACAAACCAGGCTGGGATTCTGTGATTCTCTGATCCTGCAGCTGGAGCATTGCCCACTCTGGGCAGCTGAAAAATGGATCGTGCTGTGGATTGAGCTGCTGAGCGCAGGGGTGCCTGGAGGCACAGTAACCCTGAGGAGCAGCAGCAGAGCTGTGGTGGAGCCTGTTGTCCTTAGCTCAGCTGCCAGTATCTTTGCACTGAAAATGCATTTCTCTCTAAAGGCAGGAGCTGTGGGTGTTCACTAGGACACGCAGTGCAGAACGTGCCAGGAGTACAGCTTTCTTAGAAACAAGCAAACAAAAGCAAGCTTAAAACCAGCTGCAAGTTGAGATTTTGCTCAATTCTTTTTAAAGGTTCTTTCCTGAAACGCCCTCAGGGGTCAAGTCTCAGTAAGTCTCCACAGACCTTTCCAGTCACTGTCCCTCTGTTCCCAGCCACATGAGGTGGCTGTACGGAGAGAAGAAACAGTCAGATGCTGGGTACGTCCCCCTTTGCTGAGTGAGAGCCAGCACGCAGGAGGCTTTCCAGGCCATTTCCCGGAGGAGGCAGGAGGGAGGCACCTGCCTGATGTGCAGGAGGAATCACAATCCTTTCATTCCCCAACTCAACCCAGCACCAATCCCAAGAACGTGATCTTCAGCGAAGAGCACAGCAGCTCTCTGCAGACATCTGCTCTCCCCCGCTCCATAACGCATCCTTAAATCAGCAAGTACTTGACATAATTGGATCCCAGTACATAGCTGAGGTTTGTAGTGCCACTGCAGCACAAATAAACATCTTCACCACAGCTGTGGGGCTTCCAGGAGGAAAATGCACTCGTCTCCTAAGGAAACCATGGCAGAGCTTGTGCACTGGCATGTGATTCCTGCTGCAGCCGTGTCTGGAACCAGGTATCCTTTTCCACTGCTCATTTACTGCTCTCTCTTAAAGAAGCAGAGTAAAACCAAAGCTGTTCTGGTGTCAGCACAACAGTGGTGCTGCCAAGGGGAGAGCTGAGATTTGGTACTGCTGAGTCAGCATCTACCATTGCAAGTGATGACTGGTAGCAGGTACTGGTCAATGTGGGTAAGTGGAGCTGCTGCATCCCCAGCCCCTGATGCTGGCAATGCAGGGCAGGAGCAACCTGGAGAACAGCCTCTCATTCAAAGAGAGCATGGAAGCAAAGCACACAAATTGGGAAGGAAAGAGACCATGGTGTAGTAATGAGCAGTTGCTCAGAAAAGCTGGTATTGCAGAACTGCTGCTTTCTCTCATTAGTCCTGACACAGCTGAGTGAAGGTGAGCTGGGAAGGGGAGAAGTGGTTTTCCCGAAATCAGGTTTTGTGTTTCATCACTTCTTTAAAGTCTGTTACTGCAATCACCATTTACCTAATGAACTCTTCAAGTTTAATTAACGTGATCGGTGCCAAATTTGCAAAGAAAGATTCATCCTGCTATAAGAAAAATATACATGAAATATTAACTTTTAACTCTGCAGAGGCCTGGGCTGGCAAAGAGCTTCTGGGGATGCTCCCAGCAGGACCCAGAGCTGCTTTTGCACCAGCTTTTCCCTTCGCATCAGGAATGGCTTGCCAGGGCAGCAGCAAAAGGCTGGGGGTGCTCGGGCTGCCCCAGACACACACACCAGCCCAGGTAGGTTGTTCATATGGGCAAAGCATCACGTTCATAGAACCCCAGACTGCTTCGTGTTGGACCTTAAAGCTCCTCCAGTTCCAACCCCTGCCACGGGCAGGGACACCTTCCACTAGAGCAGGTTGCTCCAAGCCCCTGTGTCCAACCTGGCCTTGAACACTGCCAGGGATGGGGCAGCCACAGCTTCTCTGGGCACCCTGTGCCAGCGCCTCAGCACCCTCACAGGGAAGAGCTTCTGCCTGATGTCTAACATAAATCTATCCTCTGGCAGGTTAAAACCATTCATATTGTGTTGGCTTGGTCACTGGCCCTGAAAACACGGAAGAGAATGAGTTTGAAGCATAAATATCTATATGGGGAGCAGTCTGTCCTTGTGACACTGTGGTCAGATGAGGGCACATATCACCCCTGTTTGACATTCCTGGAGAGGTGGTGTGGTCTGGTCCTGCTCTTGTGCTGGTCTGTGTTGGAGTGGAGCTTAAAATGCAAGCTCTTACCTCTGTCCTGAGCACTGGAGCTTCCCTCTTCAGTTCAGCCTCCTGGAGAATTTGCAGTGGTTTCTTTGGAGCCCTTGCCTCTCCCAAAGTGGCATGTTACCTACTCGTAAAAATATGTCATGCAGGCTCTGGCCAACATATAGATCGAGAAATTAAATATGCAACAAACATCCTTTACACCTGGCTTATAGGAGCTGCTGAGTATTTCTGTCTGGATTTGGAATACAAGATTTAAAGAGCTTTAAAAGCTGCCCAGCAGGACCAGTCACCGAGAGCAGCAAAACCAGCTTTTCCAGCAGGAAACTGGGATGGAGCGGGTGGCCCCTTGCAGTCCTGCCCTGCTCCTCACAGCCACCCTGGGAGACCCAGCATGGATTTACCAGCATTTTGTTCCCCAAAACTATTTTTCCCCAGGAGTATTCCAGAGTTGAGGGAAGTTTTGCTCCAGCAGATGCCCGAGTGCGGCAGCGCTGCGAGCAGCGAGGCTTTCTGTGATACTGCTGTGATGAGAGAAGCTGCTGTGCAGCCAGAGCCTTGCTTCAAAGCACCGGTAGTTTGAATAGTTCTCTTAAATGAATTTGACTTTGTTAATTTTACTAATATAATAAAGGCAGAGGAGCATATGCTGCTGCACAACACGCTGCGTCCCAGCGGGCTGCCCGTGCTTGGCGCGCCTTACCCGCATTGCAGAAGCTTCCTTCTCCATTGAAGAAATTCTGCTTGGAATTCACTTCAACAGGCACAGGGATGACACCCCTCTGCTAAGGAAGTCGTTATTCCCACAGAAAGCACTGGGAGCCTGGCTCAGGGATGCAGCGGGAAACGTGGGAGGGAGGAGGGATTGCAGAGTCAGGCTGGGAAGATGCTCATTTACACCTCAGCGCTGTGGTGTTACATGCGGCAGCGTGTGGGAATAGTTTTGCTCCATAGATGTGGATCAGGATCATTTGTCCTCTCTCTCCTCAACACGAGTGATGACTGGATGACTTTTAAAGACTGATGACTTTTAAAAACTGAAGTGTCATTCCTTGGGCTTTACTAGGTGTAGTTTTTGCGTCCTCTGCTATTTGAGTAGTCAGCTCCTGAGCTGCCTTTCCTCTTCTCAGCCTCTTTGCATGAGGGGTTAAATTTATGTGATGCAAACCAGGAATATGTGAGATTCCAAATACTGTATCGGCCAAGGGGATTCTCCCCTGCTCCTGTGCCATGGGGAGAGCCCCGGCCCCTGCAGTCCTGCGTCCAGCAATGGAGGTAACAACACAAGAGGGACTTAGATCTTAGGGAGAAGCTCTTCCCTGTGAGGGTGCTGAGGCGCTGGCACAGACTTTTCCCAGAGAAGCTGTGGCTGCCCCATCCCTGGCAGTGTTCAAGGCCAGGTTGGACACAGGGGCTTGGAGCAACCTGCTCTAGTGGAAGGTGTCCCTGCCCGTGGCAGGGGTTGGAACGGGAGGAGCTTTAAGCTCCCTTCCAACACAAACCATTCTATGAAATCTATGAGTTAAACACACGTACATGTAACAATGGTGCTGGGTGGGATTTGGAGCTTTGGTTAACCTCAGCAGTCCCTGTTATCAAAATCCATGCATCTAAAAATTTTCTTCTCATCCCAGTGCCCTGATGAAACTTACTTTGTGTAATTACAGTGCCAAGGAGCAGTTACCACGTCAGGAGCTCTCTGTGGCTCACGTGGCAGCAGCGCCTGAGGTCGGTGCTGGTGTGGGTCCTGCAGGAAGCAATGATGCAGAATGAGGTCCCTGGCACGGATGGGGTCAGCCTGAACCCTCCCACCCCAGCTGAGGAGGGTGGTGGGTGCACTGGTGACACCTGCATTGCTCCAGGAATGCGTTGGGAATGCATCAGCATCTTCCCTTGGAAGCCACGCTTCCCAGGACCTGCAGGATTCAACTGACCCTCGTCCTGAAGTGCTTCAGCCATTGCTGAGTTTTGAATTCAGCTTCTGTGATCTCTTCGCCTACAATTAATATAGAATAAGCCCCGTGGGCTGTAGGTTATAAAGCAGAGGCTTGTAGCTTCCAAACCTGTGAGTAAAACTTAATATTCCAGGAGCGTGGAAGATCTGTGGCTGGAAATCAATAGTTCATGTTCTTCCCTCAGTATACACGTGCTGAATGAGTGATGCTGTTTGGGAGGGGGCGAAGGGCTGCAGCCTGGTCCTGCTCCTGCCTTTACTTGTGCATGTGCCACCCCAGCAGAGGGGGTCCCTCCGCAGGGTCTGGGGAGAGCAGCAGCTCCCTCTGTCCATCTTTCCATGTGCAATCTGGAAACAACAGAGATGAGAACCATGTAGAAACAAAAACTGGTAACAAGAGTGGGCAGTGCTGAGCACTGTCTCTGCTCTGAACACAACTGAATTCCCAATGGAAGTGATTAGCAATATTGCTAATGATTTACTGGGCTCTATTTCAATATGTCAGGAGGCTCCAGAAGTGCACTTCTGATATAAATCAGTGCCCAAGGGCTGGTTCTCCTGTGCTTTATAAGGGTTTCACACCCATTGGTGGTGTCTAGATCATAGAATCCCAGACTGGTTTGTGTTGGAAGGGACCTTAAAGCTCCTCCAGTTCCAACCCTCTGCCCCGGGCAGGGACACCTTCCACTAGAGCAGGTTGCTCCAAGCCCCTGTGTCCAACCTGGCCTTGAACACTGCCAGGGATGGGGCAGCCACAGCTTCTCTGGGCACCCTGTGCCAGCGCCTCAGCACCCTCACAGGGAAGAATTTAGATGATCTTTGAGGCCCCTTCCAGCCCAAACCATTCTGTGGTTCTGTGATTCTTTCTCTCCCCTGCAGTGGCTGTTGCTGTCTCAGTGCTGGGGTGAGGACAGACACCAGCCCAGCAGCCCCAGGCTCCTGTGGGGACATTGTCCTCTCGCTTTGGGGACTCCAGCAGCGTGTTCTGGGGAGAAGAGCTGCTTCATGCAGTTTCATGCAATTCTCCAAACTTCAGAGCTGTTGGGAGGGAGGTGTCTGGGGAGAAAACATCCAGGCATCTCCTTAGAGTTGCAGATCTCCATCTACCTGTTCCCACCCCAAGGAGTTGCTGCTCCTCATCTTCACAGGGTTTATATGTACACAGAGAAATAAGCATGAAGCACAGAATAGCTAAACCACGAAAAATGGAATTAGTGAGATGCTTCTCCTCACAATCAGACAAAGGTACCTGCTGTTTCTGCCTGGTACACCTGCACGTTCACTCCATCAGCATCTGTCATGGTTTAAGCTGGAGGTGACGGCCTTGCCCTTCTTTCTGGAGTACTTGCAGGCTGCAGAGACTGGGAGCTGCTTGAATCCAATCCACTGGGGACTGTGCAGCTGGATGAGGAAAAGCAGAACAAGACCCAATGCTACAGAAGAGACGGAACAACTTTCTATTATGCTTCGTGTCATAGATCTGAAGGACTGCTTGATATCTATAAAAATGGCAGTAAGAGAGGTGGGAGGAGCTGAGCCACCACCCCTGGAATGGTGGTCCCACACCCCATCCTTCTCATCCCTCCGGCCCCAGGCCCGGGCCGGGTTTGCTTCCCCAGCAGTGCATTTCTGTGCAGCTCCGTAGCTGTTGCTGACACCAGCTGCAGCTCATGGGTATCAGCCTTTTCCAGTCTAGGGATGCTGGAAGCTGTAATCTCTGTATTTAAACACACAGGAAGAACATGTAAGGCTTTCTTCAGTGTAGGTAGCACTGAATTCTGCCTTCAGCTCTGATTCTGACTGGTAATCATTTATTTGTGTTTATAAATATAAAAGGTCAAGGTAAGGTGCTGTTAGGCCAGCGCTTCATCTCAGGTCTCTCAGCAAAGCTGCCTGAGGTCGTGCCTGTGCTCGGGAGAATCCCACCTCCAGCCCCTGCCAGTGCCTCCAGTTTCTGTGGAAACAGCACGTCTCCACGGTTGTCACTTCAATATGCTAAAAAAGTTATTAATAACTCTGGAATTTCTTTCATAGGAGTTTTCATTTGAAGGGTGCCAGGTTCAGAGTTAAATTGGTCAGGTATTCTGCTTGCCCTAAACCCAAGCTAGTGGTAGAGGCTGATGAAGTTGCCGGTAACTAGGAGCAGTGCTGTGGGACCCGCTGCGGCCAGCGGCAGTTCCCAGGCTCTGCCCATGTCTGCAGGGAGCCCACGGAAACCTCTGCCTGCTCCTGCTTGGAGTTGTGCTGATTTCTGATACTTGGGCTGATCACAGTGGTCAGTGTGGGTTTGCTGCTGCTTTTCATGGAATCACAGAATCCCAGCCTGGTTTGGGTTGGAAGGGAGCTTAAAGCTTATCCAGTTCCAACCCCTGCCACGGGCAGGGACACCTTCCACTAGAGCAGGTTGCTCCAAGCCCCTGTGTCCAACCTGGCCTTGAACACTGCCAGGGATGGGGCAGCCACAGCTTCTCTGGGCACCCTGTGCCAGCGCCTCAGCACCCTCACAGGGAAGAGCTTCTGCCTCAGAGCTCATCTCAGTCTCCCCTCTGGCAGGTTAAAGCCATTCCCCTTGTCCTGTCCCTACAGGCCCTTGTCCAAAGCCCCTCTCCGGGTTTCCTGGAGCCCCTTTAGGCACTGGAGCTGCTCTGAGGTCTCCCCTTCAGGAGCCTTCTCTTCTCCAGGCTGAACAAGCCAATCTTCTGTTTTGTTTTTAAAGAACAAGATTATTAACTCAAAATTCACATACTCTGCTACTAAACAATCTGTAGACCTGACTGATCCACTTCAACCTTCCCACATGGCAGTGCCTGCTCAGGAGAGAAAGCCAGTAGTATTTTCCACCCAAAATGTTCCACTGGCTTCTTGGGACTACTTGTATATTCAGATTAAGGGAGGGAGGCTGAAGTCTGTCTGTGTAAATGTCATCCAAATCCTGCTTAATGGAATTAGCAGGGGTAAGTCAGTGGAACTCCACTGAAGGCAATTGAGTTGCTCCCACTTAATTGGTGAATTTATCATCAAATTTGCTGAACGGAGGGATGGAAACACGCTGTATATTCTGTACACTAAAAATAGTCCTCGTGTTGGTCTCTCATCATTATTAAAACTCAAACCAGGAACTGTGTGCAGCCTGAAAAGCCCATAGAAAGGATAGTAAATAAGTATCCCATGGGATGCTGGTGCCACGGGCTGGGTGTGCGCAGAGCTGCTGCTGGCAGTGCCAGTCCCTGTGGCCAGCACCATGCTGGGACTGAAATGCCCCTGTGTCAGCAGTGAGTCCATGTCACACAGGGCTGTGAGTGTTGTGCCATGAGCCTGTGGGGCTGTGTATGATGTAGAGACAGGCTGAGAAAGTTGGGGCTGTTCAGCCTGGAGAAGAGAAGCTGCGTGGAGACCTCAGAGCAGCTCCCACTGTCTGAAGGGGTCTACAAGGATGCTGGAGAGGGACTCTTCATCAGGGACTGCAGTGATAGGACAAGGGGTGATGGGTTCAAACTGAAATAGGGGAGATTTAGGTTGGATGTAAGGCAGAATCTCTTCCCTGTGAGGGTGCTGAGGCGCTGGCACAGACTTTTCCCCGAGAAGCTGTGGCTGCCCCATCCCTGGCAGTGTTCAAGGCCAGGTTGGACACAGGGGCTTGGAGCAACCTGCTCTAGTGGAAGGTGTCCCTGCCCGTGGCAGGGGTTGGAACTGAATGATCTTAAGGTCATTTCCAACTCAAACCATTCCATAATTCTCTGATTCTATGACACTGGTTGTTATATATATAATACATGGCTATACGTGATACAGTGCCCTCTTGCCCTGCTGCCTGGGGGCTTTTCTGCTTTTCTGTTTCTTACCTGGACAAACGTATCAGGGAACACACAGATTATTTTAGTTCTATGAGTTTCTTGCTAGAGAAGCTGTGGAAGGTCCCCCATTGCCCCAGGCTCCAGTGGCTGCAGCGCAGTTTGTGGGGGACCAGCCCAGGGGAATTGGGGCATCATTCCTTCTGCCCAGAGAGCTGCTTCTTTGGGTTCCTTCCTTTATTTGTTTATTTGGATTTGTATTTTACTTTTGTGAACAGCAGTATTGGGAATGGACTGGAGTCAATTTAATGCTCAAATGCTAAGGTGGCTCCTTCTTATTGCAGATTCAGTTCTGAATGGAGGGGCCAGCAACGCTGAGGCATGGACATCAAGCTGAGGTGGTCGAGGTGCCATGAACAACTGTGGAAAGCAGCAGGTATGAGAGACCTACTAGTGTTTTATGTGAGGAGCACCTTTTATTTGTACAGCCAGGGAAGAGGAGGAGAGTTTGAGCCACAAAGGCCAAGGGACAGCATAGCTGAAGGGTCTGCCATGGAGGAGAGCTGCTGCCCTCTGTGGCCCTCCTGCTGAGCCTCACCCCTGCTGAAACCCCAGCTCAGGCACTCACAATGAAGAGGCTCTTTAGCGAGATCATGGGGCAGAGAAAATCAGGGCAAAAAATGGAGGCATAATTAAGAATTAGGAGCCGGACTCCAGAAAAGCAGATTAAGGTATTAGACTAAGGCAGAAGCCACAGCGACTACACGACAGCACTTAATTTTCTTCCCTGGGGCAGCCTGAACACCCGACTCTGGCCATTTGCTGTTGTTTTGGAGGCTGCTGTGTGGGCCGGTACACAGCATCTGCCTGCTTTCCCCTCTGCAGCCTGCTATTAGCATCTCACTGTAATTACATTTTCTCAAAATGAGACTAAATATGTGCTTTTTTTGCAAGCATCAATATTTCCATGGGGTTAAATTGGCAGTTGCCTGATTTTGAAGCAAGAACATCAATGTTTCTAAGCCTGACTTGTCTGCTTTCCCCTTGGCCAGATAATAATAGACTTATTGATTGTTACTCAGGAAAATGGACTAAAGGAACTTTGTCTTTCTATGTAAAGATGGAATTTGACCTGGCGAGTTGCTAGAGGAAGACTCTGTGCTCCCTCTCTTAGCTAATAAATGTTATGCATTAAGATCTATTTAATTATTTGAGGCCTCCACAGCAAGATGTTTATACTTTAATGTTCTGCTCTGTGCAAATCCAGCGGCAGGGTTCACATTGAAACTGTGGCTGAAAATAAACCATCGTGCAGGCTGGACCAACACATGGCAGTGTGCAGCCTGGCTGTTCTCTCTCTGCCCTGGGCTGGGAATGAAGGGCTTGTGGGCATCTTTGGGATCCACTCAAGGTGAGCTGCAACTTCAGCTCCATCACCTTGGGCTCAGTTGGGTCTGGGCTGGCAGGTCAGCCTGTGTTGGGATGGTGGTTGTGGCATGTGTGAGGCTGATGGCCAATGGGTGGGTTGACCTGGTAGCTGATGGGCATGGTGCTTCTCCAGGCTGGATGCTGAAGCTCTCAGTCCACAAGGGACTTGAGCAGCCTCTCAACAAACAGCTTGACCACTGAGCAGCTGCTGGTGAGTCCTGGGTCTTAGTAGTTCCCTGCCAGTAGTTTTAAAGTGGTTTGAACTCTTCGTAAAAAGAAACAATGACAGAAACTCAGAATTCTGGTTCCTGGAGTTATTTATCGATGTACATTAGTACCAGAGCAAGATTTGCAGAGCAATACTGCAGGTCCACACGTACCCCAAATAACTGCTGCATGCGTTTGTTTAGTTCAGCAGTTAAAAAGTCATTTATTTCTAGCTAGTTGAGTGGAAACTCAACTTACTCCCTAGAAGAGGCTGATGTGACTCATGCACCATGACAAGTGCAGAGGCAGAGGAGCTGCAAGCTGCATCTTTCCACCTTCCCACCCCCAGCCTCTCCTGGGGCTTTGCAGACTGCAGAGTTCAGGGCAGCAGATGCAACTCCTTGGCAAGGTGTGAGACACAACAGAGTCTCATCTGCTTTCCACCAGCCCCAGAAGCTGGTGCTAAGAGTCATGTCCTCACAGTCATGAGGTCAAATGTGCAGCAGGGAATGACACGTTAAGTGCAAAGCTGTCCCTCATGTGTGGTCTTTTTTACTTGTGTTGTGGAGATACCACAGCTACACACTCAGATACCAGTGACATCGGCAAGTGGAGCTGGGTGGTAAGAAGCTGCCCATTGCAGAGGTGCTCGAACACTGCCAGGGATGGGGCAGCCACAGCTTCTCTGGGCACCCTGTGCCAGCGCCTCAGCACCCTCACAGGGAAGAGCTTCTGCTTCAGAGCTCATCTCAGTCTCCCCTCTGGCAGGTTAAAGCCATTCCCCTTGGCCTGTCCCTACAGGCCCTTGTCCAAAGCGCCTCTCCAGGTTTCCTGGAGCCCCTTTAGGCACTGGAGCTGCTCTAAGGTCTCCCCAGAGCGCAGCAGAGGGGCAGGATCCCCTCCCTGACCTGCTGCTCACGCTCTGGGGGTGCAGCCCAGCACACGGGGGGGTTCTGGGCTCAAGCACACACTGAAGCCGGGTCATGAGGAGCTTCTCCTCACCCAACACCCCCAAGTCCTTCTCCTCAGGGATGCTTCATCCAGTCTCCCTGTATTTGTGTTTGGGATTGCCCTGGCCCGGGTGGGCCTGAACATTGAGCACTGCTCTGCACAAGGCTGCTTAATGGGGGGGAGCCGTATCCGGCTCTCATGGAAGGGGAAGGAAAGGCTCTTTGACGTCAGTGAGAATTAAATCGAATCCCTGGAAAGGATCCAAGATGAAAGTGAGTGAATAATTCACAACCAATAATTTATGCAGAAAATGTAGTTTCTTTTCCTACTCGAGGCTTGTCTGTAAAATGGAAAAGATTACTTCAGCTGTGTTTGTTGTTTGACTTTGTTCAATTAAGCTGAGTGAGGCTTTGAATCTCAGGTTTATTTTATGCATTGATTGTATATAGTTTATATATCTGATACTTAATTTTCAGAAAACCTCCCCTGCTTTGGTTAGGGACAAATTAGCTGAACTGTGTCACGACGCTGATTTCTGTGCTTTGATTGAATAAGCATAATACTTGCAGGGCTTGACCCAAATCTCCTTTTCATCTCTTGCTCTTGGATTAAGCCCATGATCGAGACGAGGCTTGAAGAAACACTTGTCATAGATGCCGAAGACGTTCAAGAAGAGGAGGAGACAGGAAGAGCTGGGGAATTTTAATAAACATTGAACATTTTTTGCATCACTTCAGAGTCATTTGAAGCATCTGAGGTTTACTGAGAATGAGTCTGCTGCGACAGGGCCTGCCTTGCTGTGCAATGAGAACGTGGGTGAGCTCAGGGGAGAGGGGCTGCAGAGGACACCCAGCCCCACCGTGACTCAAACATCCTTCCATAAAGGAAGAAAAACCCCTAACAACAACCCCACACATTTAAGTCAACCCTATACCAATGCTGCAGTCTCATTACATTTGGTAGGTAATAAGCAAAGGGTCTAATTCTGTTGAGACAGCTCAGTGTCCTCAAACCAGGGCACACAACACCCCAAAGGAATGATGAGTTTAAGCAGACCACAAATAATTAGAGATGTGAGACTTGAGAAGACTTTAAAGAAATTGTAATTATTCTTTATACATTTTAATAAATGATTTATTAAAAAAAGAGAAAACTTACTTGTAATTAAAAAAAATACTTGGGAACTTACAAAGCAGCCTCACTGCAGAAGGGCAGGGGGAGAAGGAAGCAGCTTTGAAGGCTCAGGGTGACAGCTCACCCTTTGCAGGGGACATTTACATCAACAGTGATACATCCATAGCGGGGAGCCAGCAATTGCAGCTGGTTTTCATCTTCCTGTCCTGGAAGATCCGAGTTGCTGATCAGTTATAAAAGATATTATGATCTTATTAAGGTATAAAAGATATTACGATCATGACTACTAATGATGAGTTAAACTCATCAGTTCTAAATGATGAGTTTAAAAGGTTGCTCCTGGTACTGCATGTACCAGCACGGGTAACCCGCGTCCTTGCTGCCGGCTGTGGTGAAGGCTGGCTGGAAGTGGTCGTTCCCAGTCTTGGGACGCAGGGGATGCTGGAGCTGGGAGGCATCCCTCCTGCCTTCCAAGTGCCAAACCCCCTGCTTACAGCAGAACTACTTCTTTTGGGGGTTGTCTTTTTTAATCCTGAAGTGCATGCTTTACCCAGTCCTTAAGGGCATCCCAGTTCTTCCATCTTTGCATTTGATGCAGCCTACTAGCGTTCAACCATTGCAAGCTCTTCTTTCTGGGGCAGGCCATACATGCAACGCTGAGTTAAATGGAAGCCAAAGAGATCTTTGAGCAGCTTCATTAGTGACCCCTCTGCAGCCAACCATCCCCCTGCTGTGACACTGCTTTTTTTGTCTTTGAGTCCATGTCTACCCTACCAGCCCTGCAGGTAAATCCTGGTCACTGCAGGGCTTGGTTATGTGTCTGTTCTGGTCTTGCTGGGCCTTTCCAGGCTCTTCAGGGAATTCATGTTCATACACCTTTATTTTTAGCGTGGAAGATGATGTGATATCTCACGGTGGAGCCATTTATGCAAAGAGCTAGAGACGGGGTAGCAATCACCAGCGTTTCAGGAGGGACTTCCAGATTCTGCTCCTGCAAATTGCCTGCTTATGCTCAGCTCTGACTCTTCAAAGTATTTTCTCTTTTCCTTTTGTCAGGGAAATAAATGTACTCACCAAGGTACTGTTCTGAGATGTACTGCTCGTTTTACGTAACCTATCGCATTAATTAACATTCATCTGAGCAGGCTTAGGTGTGGTGGGGAGAATAATAGACTTCATGTAATCAGTCTTGTGGGAAAAAGATATCATAATTCCAGCATGTGAATACTGGTTTATCCATTGAAAAATATTCCCCTGCTCCCTCATCAAGAGCAGAGTGAAAAAGAGAAAGAAGGATGGTCAGATTGCAGTTGTTTCTGATTCAAATGCAAAGGCTCTTCATGGCACTGAATATTTTGAACAGAAAGTGCCTGCAGCATTGGGCTCCACCAGACGTAGGAGCTTCTTATCTCCGAGGAATAGATTCCTTTGGTTTAGCATAGCTGCTCTTTCAGTAATGTGGTAGATTTAAAAATTCTTCACTGACAACATCTGTGGGACTCTGACAAGTGATTAACAGAAAAAGGAGCATTTCATGAGGACAGTCACAGCTTTATGCTGAGCTGTCAGCTTTGGTCTATCTAGAAACGAATAAGGAGTCGATGTTTGGGGCACTGCTGGTATTATACACCACACACAAAGCACACAGGAGTGAGAATGGACAGGAATAGCCATCTGCACTGTACAAACCCACTTGTATTGCATTCAATCCTCTAACTCTGGAACTTGTCCCGTAAATACCTTATGTCTCAGGTAAAGGTGGTTTGGGGAAGACGTTGAGTAGAGTTTTCTACTCGTTCCTGCAGATGTAGCAGGGGAATTTGAGAGGTTTTGCACTCCAGTTGGGTAGGAGACCCGAGGATCTCAAAGGAAAATGAACCCACCACAACCCCAGCCAAGAGCATCTCTGCCGTCCTGGAGGGCTGATGGAGCCTCAGGTAGGACAACATGTTGTGACAGCAACACTGGGGACAGACCATGGCGGGATCCAAAAGAACAACCTTGATGGCAACTACCATGCACCAGGTGGAGTTTT
This sequence comes from Strigops habroptila, assembly GCF_004027225.2. Classification (NCBI taxonomy): domain Eukaryota; kingdom Metazoa; phylum Chordata; class Aves; order Psittaciformes; family Psittacidae; genus Strigops; species Strigops habroptila. Next base: position 62,074,452 of record NC_044284.2, read on the forward strand.
GGGAGGTACATGGTGCTGTGAACATGACTTCGAATAAAAAATAGTAAAACAGGCAGGCGAGAAAGGAAGGGGAGTTACATCAAGAAGAACCTTGTGCTGCGAGAAGCCTGTCAAACCAGAGGAATGCCCAGGGTTTGAAAGGAGACACAAGAACTGTGATGGATTATGTCACATGGAATCAGTTTAAATACTAAGCTGGAATGAAATGGGGCAGCACCAAGGGTTCAGGTCAGTTACTCAAGGAAATGTAGGCATAATCTCAAGGGATAATGGACTGTTGGCTGGGAAGTGCATCGTTGTTTCTTAAGCCCAGTCTGGGCACCAGTGTGAGAACCTGTGTGGGATGTGCCACAGTGCTCCATTGGCCACAAGAGAAAAGCAAGAGAGTCCATGGGTGGCAAACTGGGAAAACTCAATGCCAGTCGTGGTGACTTCTCTGGGTTAAAGAGAGAAAATGACATAGCAAACAGGATCTGTAATAGTCCCCATGAAGAGCATGCTTGGCAAGTTTGTAAGGTCTGGGGAAAGGAATGGAGTTGGAGCAGTAAGAGAGCAATAGGAAACAGGTTATTCATCAGGAATGTTTCTTATACAACAAAACTCTATCCACAGGTAGTTTCTCTCTCCATCTTGACCAAATACACGTTGTCTATGGAGAGACACGCTGAAGAGGTTCCTTTTAACAGAGCTCGCTTTGCACGTGGTGAGGGACACAACCATGTTCCTCTTGCTGGCTGTGGGCTGCCTCTGCAGGAGGACCCACTGCTCCTCTCCTTTCCCACTAGCAGGATGGGTGCTCAGGCACCAGCCAGCCTCTGTTCCCAAACCTGGTCTCCACCATCAGTGGCCATTGCATGTGATAAAGATCTCCCACATATGGGAGCCTTCTCCTCTGAGGCTGCCCCAGCCCAGCTCTCTCAGCCTGGCTCCAGAGCAGAGCTGCTCCAGCCCTCGCAGCAGCTCCGGGGCCTCCTCTGGATGTAGCATCATAAATGATTGCTGCTTTTGAGGACCGACCATGGCTTCATCCCACAGCTTCAAGTGTACACAACTGCTCCATGGGCTGCATTTGTGGGAGCTTTCTTCACTGCCTGTATGTATTCATCACATTTGCCAGTTCATCCATCTTTCACGCTTCCAGGAAAGAAACATGGTGTATTTCATACTGTAGAAGGTGTTGAGCTCTGCACAGATGAAGGTTTGGCCTGGGAATCGGAGCAGCTGAGCAGGTAGAACCTTCTTTCCAGTCTGAGGAGGAGCTGGAGCTCAGGTGCCTGCAGGTAACGAACCACAATTCAGCAAAAGCCTGATTAAAGCTGCACCTGGACTGGCAACACAGTGTGAGACCTCGGAGCAGGGAAAGCTGATCTCCCTCATTCCCACTCACCCGTTCTTTGCGCTCACAAGCATCAAGATGTGTGTGACCAGCTTGGTTTGCCAAGATCATGTGTGAGGACACACAGGACGTGTTTTACTGCCACCCCTTAGAAAGCAGATGGACACCAACATCTGGGGCACTGCTCAGCTCTCAGTGTCAAGCACATTCATCTGTGTACCAAGGACAACGATTCAAGTGCTGGAAGGAGACCAGAAGCACAATATAAATCACAATCTATCAATAATTGTTCAGTCCTGGGGCTCCTCGGGGCTGGAACAGAAACCTCCTGAAGCAGGACAATGTGGCTGCTGCTGGTATTTTTGCAATCTGTATCTTTGCCTGCAAATGTATACGCACTTTCAAACTCAAAAAGGGGAAGATTCGTATCAGAGAGTGTTCCCTGGTAGTTCCTGAAATGGTGCTATTTGTAGGAGGTTCAATATTTCACATAAATTAAAGAAAATACATCTTGTTCCAGACTTGCTATATAACATCCTAAGGAGGGAAGCAGGGAAAAATATTGCCCAGTAAGTGATAACATATCAAGGTTTCTCTGCTCATTATCAGCATAAGGGACATAATATACATAAAATGTAGGTCATAGCATCCCATTTAACACCATACTTATCCTTGGTGTGAGAGGCACTTGTGTGCTACTGCAAAACATGTTCTGATAAGAAATTTCAATGGCAAAAAGCCTCTAGCTTGCAGATAAGCAAAAGTGTTTACTTTCTCCATGGATGCTTTTTGCAGCATCTCCTCCCCCTTCCCTCTGCCCCACTCTTGCTGCTGTGGGGTGGGTGAGGGCAGGTGAAACTCCCTGTTTGCAGCATTTAGCCATTGAGGAGCAGAAGGGCTGATGGCACCAAAGGTACGTGGCAGGAGAGCACAATGGCCTTGGTGATGGCAGAGCAGGCAGGAGAAGGTGGGCCGACGGGACCAGTGTGTCCTCCCAGCTCTGGCCCCAGCAGAGCAGAGCCACCAGTGGGACCCAAACGGCTGCAGCTACAGCAGTTTGAATAACGGAGGGAGATGTAGGAGAAATCCAGTGACATTTGGGACTCCAGGAGCCATGCTGTGGATTGCACTTAGGGAAAAGAGCTGTAGATACAATTCAACGTGGGATCACAGAATCCCAGACTGGTTTAGGTTGGAGGGACCTTAAAGCTCATCCAGTTCCAACCCCTGCCACGGGCAGGGACACCTTCCACTAGAGCAGGTTGCTCCAAGCCCCTGTGTCCAACCTGGCCTTGAACACTGCCAGGGATGGGGCAGCCACAGCTTCTCTGGGCACCCTGTTCTCCCAAAGCATTTGCAAGCAGTTTGGTAACCTGGCCTGAGGGCCCAGCCCAGAGCCACCGAGCTCCTAACGCTGATCTGGGCTGCCACTTGAATTTTATGATTTTGGGGTCATTTTTCTTTCCTCTTTAGCAGAACAGTTTCTCTGATGGTCACCTGGCCCTGCAATTGCCGTCACTGCATTGCAGCCAGGCAGGAACCTGAAGGAGTCTGAGGCACATGGGGACGGGGACACCAAGAATGGGCACCCACGTGTGGCCTGGGGTGCGGATGGGTGTCAGGGCCACCACTCAGCCTCAGCCCTCTTCTGTGGCTTCCTCACCTCCATTTTGTGCCACTGAGGGGGCAGATGCTGTGATTTACGGAACCGATGCGATCAGGAGCACAAGCAAAAAGATGCAATTAGTGTCCACTCTGTCCCTTGGCATTTCTTGGATGAACTGTATCTGCTGTTGTGCATAGTAATAGGAAAATTAGAGACAAGAGCTACCACCATTAAACATCTCCAAAATAATGAAGCAATAAAGAGAAGCGCAGGAGGGTGCAGGAGATGCTGATAGATAATCAGAAGGTTGCTGCAGGTGAAGGCTGACCAGGAATGATGAATGGGGAGGTGGGAGGGAGGAGGGAATGCAGGGGCAATCCTGTTAGCATAGCAAAAGCTAAATAACAAGATAGCGGAGCTGCCGCTGCCCTGCTTTGCCGGGTCAGGCCAGATAACAGCAGCGTGTCAGAGTGCAGAGATGGATCATCCAGCAGCTGAAATTTGTCTAAATCATGATGGTGGGTGAGACACTGAATTGCTGGGCTGAAGCCCATAAAGGAGACACTCCACAAGGTGGGAGGAGTCGGTACAGTATGGATGAGCAATAATATTACTTGTGAAGCCTAAATAGCCTTAAATACCGGCTTTAGCAGGCAGGGAGGACCGGTCTAATGATCACACACATACACCCCTCCAATAACAGATCAAATAAACTTAGAAGCAGGGGGAGCAGCAGCCCATGGGCTGGTGGCCAGAGGCCTGTCAAAACTGGGGGTTACAGATGCCAGGCACTAAGCAAGGTGGTCACATCCACAGCACCCTCCCTCTGCATCCCAACTGGAATGCTTGTGGCTGGGGCACAGTCCGGAACTGGGAAACCATCACTCACCTTTCCTAGATTCATGGAATAGGGTTGGAAGGGACCTACAAAGCTCATTTAGTCCAACCCCCCTGCAATGAGCAGGGACACCTTCTGCTAGAGCAGGTTGCTCAGAACCACATCCAGCCTGGCCTGGAATGTCTTCAGGATGGTGCATCCACCACCTCTCTGGACAACCTGTGCCAGGGTTTTACCACCCTCATTGTAAAGACTCTTCCTCACATCCAGCCTGAATCTCTCTCTTTTAGCTTAAATCCATCACCCCTCATCCTGTCGCAACAGGCCCTGCTGAAAAGTCTCTCCCCATCTCTCTTATGGGCCCCTTTTAAGTACTGAAAGGCCACAATAAGGTCTCCCCTTAAGGAGCCTTCTCTGCTCCGGCTGAACAAGCCCAGCTCTCATATCGTGCTGCAGCAAGTTGCTTTGTGCAAAATTAGGATAGGATGGGATAGGATGGGATAGGATAGAATAGGATAGGATAGGATGGGATAGGATAGGAAAGGATGGGATGGGATAGGATAGGATGGGACAGGGTAGGAAAGGATAGGATGGGATAGGATAGGAAAGGATGGGATAGGATGGGATGGGATAGGATAGGTTGGGATGGGATGGGATAGCATAGGATAGGATAGCATGGGATAGGATGGGGTAGGATGGGGTAGGATAGGATGGGATGGGATAGGGTAGGCTAGGATAGGATAGGATGGGATAGGATGGAATAGGACAGGATGGGATAGGATGGAATACAACAGGATGGGGTAGGATGGGATGAGATAGGATGGAATAGGAAGGGATGGGATAGGATGGCATAGGTTGGGTTGGAAGGGCCCTTAAAGCTCATCCAGTTCCAACCCCTGCCACGGGCAGGGACACCTTCCACTAGAGCAGGTTGCTCCAAGCCCCTGTGTCCAACCTGGCCTTGAAAATTGATGTAAAGATAACATCAAGCATTCAAAATAAGCAAAGACGTGTTTATTCATAGTGCAGAAGACAACTCAGTGAACAAAATCCATCCTTTGAAAGAGCAGCAGTGATGGCAGAGGTCGAAAAACACCTATTAATGGTAATAAATAGGAAGCAGGGACCTGGCTCAAACCATGATGTTACAGACAGAAATAGAGAAACTGCTGTGGGAGACTGTAGAGCTCAAAAATACCTTTCCAGAGCTATGGATAGGTATAGAACCACGTGAATGAGGCAAGAGAGCAAAGGCCACAGAGTCACTGACCCCTGGGCTGAGTTCAGGGTGTTTCTGCAGTCTCTGCTGTGAGCAAGGTGTTACCAAGGGGGGCAGAGGGAGGGGGCACCACGGGGTGGTTCAGAGGGTTTGGCTGAACTTCTGATGTGTAAAGTTCTTGAAAGTAGGTTAAGACATCACATAATCAAAGGCCCAGGCAAGGAGGCGTGAGCTGCCCACAGAGCCACAGGCTCCCCGGCCCCCCGCAGCATCCTGCTTCCAAAGCAAAGACACAGGAAAACAGGGAAATCCAGTTAAATTATCTAAAATCAGCTCAAATGTGGAAAGCTGCATAAGATAGAGCTATCGAGGATTTTATTAGGCATAAGGAATATGTTACTCTGCACTTGCATAGCTTTCAGAGTGCCTTGCAGGCACTTTCTACCCCCACAAAATTGACTGGAATAGCAAGATTTCCAGATTTCCAGTGGCAGATGAGCTGGAAATAATGAAGATACTTCTGGCAATGCAGGGACGTGGTTCCCTCGGATCATTTCAAAACATGAGCTGGGAAAAATGCCACCCGTGTGCTGGGCTGCACCCCCAGAGCGTGAGCAGCAGGTCAGGGAGGGGATCCTGCCCCTCTGCTGCGCTCTGGGGAGACCCCCCCTGCAGTCCTGATCCAGCTCCGGGGCAACAGCACAAGAGGGACGTGGAGCTGCTGGAGCGAGGCCAGAGGAGGCCCCGGAGCTGCTGCGAGGGCTGGAGCAGCTCTGCTCTGGAGCCAGGCTGAGAGAGCTGGGCTGGGGCAGCCTGGAGAAGAGAAGGCTCCTGAAGGGGACACCTTAGAGCAGCTCCAGTGCCTAAAGGGGCTCCAGGAAACCTGGAGAGGGGCTTTGGACAAGGGCCTGTAGGGACAGGCCAAGGGGAATGGCTTTAACCTGCCAGAGGGGAGACTGAGATGAGCTCTGAGGCAGAAGCTCTTCTCTGTGAGGGTGCTGAGGCGCTGGCACAGGGTGCCCAGAGAAGCTGTGGCTGCCCCATCCCTGGCAGTGTTCAAGGCCAGGTTGGACACAGGGGCTTGGAGCAACCTGCTCTAGTGGAAGGTGTCCCTGCCCGTGGCAGGGGTTGGAACTGGATGAGCTTTAAAGTCCCTTCAACTCAAACCAGGCTGGGATTCCATAATTCCATGAAAACACAGTATCTTTCTGGTAGCTCAATGGAGGGTGATGGACCCCTGAGAGGTTGAGATGGTGCTCAGGAACCCCCAAAGTGAAGGGTCCCCAAGAGGTCTGGCAGCCTGTCCTCTGCCCACAGCTCGGTTTTCCTGCCTTCCCATGGCATAGGGAAATGGAGCATCATTCCCAGCTCCTTGGATGCAGTCACTGCTAAAATACAGAATCTCACCCTTTAGTCCTCCCTTTTAGAGATATTTTTTTCTGACATATTCTGAATTTCCTCCTTTTTTTTTACACTAAATATATTTGCCAGGCTTTATTTTTAAAACTGTGGAAACCACATAACTTGAATTTTTTATAATATATGTATTTTCCCCCTCTCCATCTGGAAAGCCCCTTGGAACTCATTCCATGATCTTCATTCCTTATTAGATGGAGTGAAGCTGGTTCCTTACTCAATTCAATAAAAGTTAAATTAAGCTGAAAAGAATGTGGAGGAAAACAGCTTCTATATTTATACAGAAACTAGAGGTGAAAACATGAGGCTGAGGCTTTGATGTTGCAAAACTGAGAATATATATCTAATTTTGTGAACAATCCAAGTGGATTTCGGCAGGAATATTTCCTCTACGTGGCTTATGCCTAAAAGCATCCCTGTGAGATCGCAGGGGGTGGGAGAACCTCCATCCCCAGCAGCCCGGGGCAGCTCCGGGTGGTGGATATCCAGACAGGCGGAACACACACAGATATGGGGAGTGTGCTTCCAGTGTCCTCGTTTTTCCCCAGTCAAAGCTGCTCTCATCTAATAAGTTGTATTTTCGATTCTTTTTGCATTTCTGAGTCGAAATGGGCTGATGCTGAGCCTGCACTTCTACATATGCCGTCTGCTGCTGGCTTCCTTTCTGCCATCAATGCTTCCCAATAAAAATCTATATGAGCTGGAGCCCAAGAACAGGGACTTGGCACTGGTGTGTCCAGCCCAGCAGAAGTTCATGACACACGGATGCTGCCTTTGGAAACCTGAAGGATTTTTGGGATGCGGCAGGGAGCCCAGGGCTAAGCCGTATGCAGGTGGCAGCCTCACTGCCCTGGCGGGGATGGGACCTCCATCCTTTCTTCTGCCTGCTTCCCTGTGCTCTGGGCTGTGAGCGGTGATGGGTAACGGGTAGGATTTGAGAACTCCTCCCTGTGAGGGTGCTGAGGCGCTGGCACAGGGTGCCCAGAGAAGCTGTGGCTGCCCCATCCCTGGCAGTGTTCAAGGCCAGGTTGGACACAGGGGCTTGGAGCAACCTGCTCTAGTGGAAGGTGTCCCTGCCTGTGGCAGGGGGTTGGAGCTGGATGAGCTTTAAGGTCCCTTCCAACACAAACCATTTCATGGTTCTATGACTCTATGTGCTCACCACATCCAGCACTGTGAATATGAAATAAATACATTTATCACAAGTCCTTAGTCAAGTGCTGTTCTCTGCTGAATGGATTTCCATGGTTTTATCATAATAGAGTGGCAGAAAAGTAAATAGATGTGCTAACATGAAAAATCAAGTTTCATTTTAATGAAATGTTTATTCACAGCAAGTTTAATATTAATGTAAAATTGATCTGTGGAATTTTTCCCCATCAAAAATTAATGTGCTACAGTCTTTGCTTTTCTGCACTGAAAGCATCTTCCAATTAATTGGCAGATATCACACCATAAATCTGCCACCACTGCTCAGTCCTGGGCCATTATGGGGATTTTAAGTGCACAGCCGCTCAATGAATAATTAATAATGATTTATGGGAGTATTCAACTGTTACTCGTGTATCAATATTGTGGAGCTGGTAACAGTTTTTTATTTAGAGTTGGGAAACAATCAAAATTAAGAATTAATATGTATATATATATAAACTGGTTACCACACTTATTGTGCATGCATTAAAAATCATAGAGCCATGGAATCATAGAGTCAACCAGGTTGGAAAAGACCTTTAAGCTCATCAAGTCCAACCATTCCCCAGCACTGCCAAGGCCACCGCTAACCCATGGCACTGAGGCCTCGGCTACACGGGGTGTGAGCACTTGCAGGGACGGTGACTCCAGCCCTGCCCTGGGCAGCCTGTTCCAATGCCTGAGCACCCTTTGGGGAAGGAATTGTTCCTCAGCTCCATCTAAACCTGCCCTGGTGCAGCTTGAGGCCGTTTCCTCTTGTCCCATCCCTTGTTCCTTGGGAGCAGAGACCAGCCCCCTCCTGGCTCCAGCCTCCTGTCAGGCAGTTGCAGAGAGCGAGAAGGTCCCCCCTGAGCCTTCTCTTCTCCAGACTAAACCCCCCCAGGTCCCTCAGCCGTTCCTCATCACACTTGTGCTCCAGGCCCTGCACCAGCTCCGGTGCCCTTCTCTGGCCCCGCTCCAGCACCTCAATGTCTTTGTCATAGTGAGGGGCTCAGAACTGACATCTGCCATGAAACCTCCATGGCAAGATACAGGTGCCGTGTTGTGCATTGCAGAAAGGAGCCCCAAACTTTGCCAGAGCTCTCAACAAACTCTACACTAGTTGGTGTGACCTGGAAGCAAACACGCTGGCTTTTCTCTCCTCTCTCATGAGAGGGGCCAGCAGCCAGAGCAGCTCCATGTCAGGAGGACAACTCAGCACCGTGCAGTGTGTGGCCACAGTTAATGTGGGTTTAGAACTTTAGAAACAACTTACTCTGCAACTGAAGTAGAAATAAGGAGCTCTTACCATGGGTACTACTGCAATGAGAACCACTGCATGTCCTCCTCCCCACTGCAGGTACTCACCAAGAGCCACGTTCCTCCTATAGAATAGGTCCATGCTCTGCTTCTCTGCACAAGGCAGGAACGTGCCTGGGTTTATAACATTAATATTGATTAAAGAATTTTATGACTAAGTGTGAGGAGGAAGCAGAATCCTGTTCAGTGCTCCGAATAATTTAGAATGCTTATTTTTAGGCCAGCATGAGATAATTGATTTACACTGAGCCCTTCACGTTGTGATGGAGCCAAGGGCCAGGTACTTAATCCTATTCCCAGCCACTAATGGCTTCAGCTTACAAAGCAGCCCTGGTGCACATCGTCACCAATGGGTCCCTGGGCCACATTCCCTGGGGCTTCAGCCTTCCTTCATTACAGGGAGAAACAACAAGAGCTTGTATATTTTCCACTGCTCCTTTCTCAAGGCTTTCTGCTTCATCAGCACCCTTTTGAATTTGTAATGAAACCAGACAGGCTGTAAAGCAAAACTGATAAATATAATTTAACATGAAAAGCATCTCCAAAGCCTTGTTTATATATGTTTGTTTGTTTGGCAATCCATGGCTTGTCTTTAAGTGTTCACACACAAACCAACCCAGCTGAAATTAAAAAATCCTTCACATATTCAGCTCTGAAAAGGTGAAACATTCCAGCCCCCAAAATAATTATCTTGGGAAGCTGTAAGCAATGGAAAATAGGGCTTCGAGTTAAAGTACAACAACAGTAATAATAATGATGATAATAATATAAGAGTCTAAGTGTGGAGAGCAGCGAACTGAGGACAGCCAGAGCCTGTGAGGTGGGAGAGGGAAGCAGGAGGAGGGAAGCAGGAGGACATCCAAGGAGGGCTGCTCCCCACCAGAGTGGGAGGCCACTGCGCTGGAGCAGACCCACATAACCAAGGGCAGGGATACATTCTTCTCCCTGTTTGTGTGTGCATTGTGTCCTTTATCATCATGTTCCTGTATCTAAAGTGTTGCTACAAAGAAGATGGAGATTCCCTTTTGACAAGGAAAAGTCGAGGGATGATGGGCACAAGTTGGGGAGATTCCGACTGGACACAAGAGGAAAATGTTTCTAAATGAGGACAACCAGCCTCTGGAATAATCTCCCCAGGGAAGTGATGACTCTCCAGCACTGGACACTGTTAAGACTGGGCTGGACAGGGTACCGGGACGTCTAGTCTAGGTCATGCTTTAGAAAGGTTGGACCAGGTGATCCTTGGGGTCCCTCCCAAATGGGATTCCATGATTCTTTCCACCACTGACTTTCCCCTGCACCTCACCCGTGGTCTGTTGAAGGAAATTAGCATTGCAATTCATTCTGAGGGGTTTGGAGCCAAGCCCATGCCCTTGGCCTCTCCCAGCTCGAAGCACATTCCAAAATGGGAGGAAACCCGGGTGGCTGCCTGCCTTTAATGGGACCTGTAAAGGGAAAAATGAGGAGTTCATGCTTTTCTCCTGCTGTTATATTTATTACAGGGGATATCTCTGATTTTTTCTGCTTGTTCTCTGCTCATTTAAGGGAAAGACGTGTCTCCTGCAGGAGAGCCCCTTGTGTGACGCAGAGAGGCGAATGATTCAGTGCTGTGGAGGTTTTCCAGCCTAACTTTTCTCCCTCAGTTGTCAGGCAGGATGGTCTGAGCTGCATTTTAACAAACCCGCTTTGCTGCCAGCTCCTGCAGTACCAGTGGCAGAAAATAAATGGAGGGTTTGAAACAGCCTGAACAGAAATCACGCCCTGCTCCATGTAGTCGTGTCGTGAAGAAGGTGCTGCTGCTGTTGTGGACCTCCTGGTCTTCAGCTACCAACACGGATCATCTGCAGGTCAAATAATTGGACAACTCCTGCTCTCTCAATGTAAAAAGGAGTGAAAAAGGCATCTTTTGCACTTTCATGCTTTTAGAAACATTCCCCCTTCCATGCAAATGTGTCCTGGGTCCTTTTGCTTTGGGGCTTTTTTGTTCTTTGGGAGCTTTGAATGTCTGACTCTGCTCCAGAAGGCAGTGGCTGCATCCAGCAACCTAGGAGGGAACCAAGTAAGGTTTAAAGGAAAAAAGCAAACAAAGGGGTTCAAACGCAGTTAGATGTCTGTTCCTGTGGCTTCCTTACACAGAAACACGGAAGGAATCAGGTTTAGGAGGGCACTGTCATCTCTCCAGCTGTGAGGTTTCTAAGGAGTACATTTGCTACACCTTGTATCTGAGCTCACACCTCTCATTTCTCAGCAATGCCAATGTGAAGAGCTGGATTTTGAGGCAGTACCCACATTTGTTGTGCATAAGTAGCCTTCTCTCCGCAGGACATGAATTCTGCATCCAGACCTTTCTGAATCTCGAGCACAAGCATTCACCAGCTGGTAGATGGTCTCAGGGGAAACGGCACCAAGTTTGCTTATCACAATAACAAATTAGGGCCCTTTTATTAGGACACATAAAGGTTGGTTTGACTCAGCAGGGACTTATCCTATCTAAGAGCTTTTCTGTGTCCCTGGAAGACCAAAGCTCTGTCCCTTCAGGGCAACAGCCCGTGGAGCACTGGGTGCTGCTCAGAACTGATCCGTTTGCAGAGATCATTTGTGCTTGGCTGAGTTCAGGAGTGATAAAGCCCCAGAACATCTTGCGGTGAAGGATACAGTCCAGAAATCATAAACCAGCTCCTGAGAGAGTTTCCGTATAGACCTCAGTTATCAGCTCCTGTGTTCCCTCAGGCATTCAGGCTGCACAACATCTCCATAGCTACTTCTCTTTTTTTCTTTCCCTGTGATTTTCATTTCCCCTCCTCTGGCTTTTTCCATCTCTCACCCTATCTTCATGCTAACACTTCTGCTGTTGGACCCCATTAAATCTCCAAACCCCATTAAAACCCCAAACCCCACTAAAGCAGGATGTCCTGGAGGCTCAGGCTCCGTTAGGAGATGCTGATGGGTGCTATGTTTTCAGCCTTGGTTTGTGTGTGTCCATCTGCTTTCCTCTTGCTGGTCCTTCTTGTTCCCTTGGGGACCTTCCTTCGGCCAGAGCTGAGGGACCCCAGGACATTGCCTCTCTCTTGGAAAAGGCTGTGAGGTTGTAGAATCCCAAGAGTTGCTGAAGGTGACTACAGGCAGCAGGCACAATGGGTGCACTGACAGAGGATTTGGGCTTTGCATGTCCATCCCACCGTGTGTGCCTGTCCACGCTGTTGTATCCGTGTGTCCATCCTGCAGGGCTACAGCATCCTCCTGCCTGACATGATGCTTGAAGCAGGGAAGAGCAGCTCCTGGAGCAGCAGCACAGGACCAGGGTGGTAATAAAGCAAACCGAGCATCCAAACCTACCGTGTTCCCATGGCTACTGCATTCCCCGGAGCAACCGGGACAGCACAACCCAGCGCATCCCACTGGCACTGGGACACCCCCAGCCCATCCTGCTGGGATCTGGCCACACCTGCCCCTGGTACATACCTCCTTGAGCCCTGGCAAATGCATCCCAAGGGATGCCTTGGGGTGGGCAAAGGGCACCCTGGCATGGGGCACTGGTGGAGGTGTGGAGCAGCTCCTCACCCTTGTTTGGTACCACAGTGTAGGAGATGGGCCTTTTCTGTCCCCCTGCAATTGTCCCCAAACTGTCCCCAAAGCCAGGGGCTGCCGAGTGGGGCAAAATGCTCCTTGTAAACCTTGTGTTTATATCCATAGGGCAACAGCAATCCTGGAGGAGTGGGAATGTGTCACCACTGGCACAAAGGCAAAGCAAATACAGGAATCTGCTAAAGCTCTCTACAAATGGCTAAATGCAGGAAACTAAGAGAGCTTTTTCCTTTGTTCTCCATTTTTGATGTTCTGTTTAAATCAAGCATGAGCTTGATGTCTACTTGATTTTACCTTTATAACTGTAATTAAGGGAGACTGGAGATCTCTGGAGTGTTGTTGTCTGCTTATTTTTGTATGCTGGCTTCTGTTAAAATCTGTCATGCACTCCCCAGGGAGGGCAGGAGATACGGCGTCAGGCTTTCACAGCCCTTAGTGAAACCACAATCACTTCCAGGCAGCTTTTCAAGCTGCTCTCACTTCTGGATGGCCGGAGGAGTTGGCCTGTGGCTGGGGCTGCTCCCCAGAGCCCAGGCTGCTCCCCATCGCTGGACCCCGCGCTGGGAGAGCTGCTGCCCAAAGGATGCTCCACTCCCCAGCATCAATGAGCTGCTGTTAAGAGAGGATGTGGATGGGGCTTCTCCTTGAGAGGGAAGAGATGTGCTTTCTGCCTGCCCTGGGGCTGGTGTGCATTGAAGGGTGCAGAGGGTTTGGGGAGCCCCTAGTTTTGCTGCAGCTCTTGCCAGGGCATGTGAGGGGATGGATGTGTGATCAGTGGGCACCAGCCCTGAGGGGTGGGGCGAGGGAGCAGATCCTCACCCTGATTTGGTACCATGAGAGTAGGAGTGGGATGATAGGGGCTGGATCCTTTCTGTCCCCCCCAAAATTGTCCCAAAGGGGCCAGCAAGTCATGAGAGGTCCTGGCAGGAATTCAGCCCACAAATGCTGTGTCATGATGCTCTGCTGATGGGACCAGCCCTGGCACATGAGATGTAAGAGGCAGAAACTGATGTAGGGCCTTTGCTGTGCAAGGTTTTGTGGCTTGTTTATCTTGTTTTGATGGAGCATTTTGATTTTCACACGATCTGAGTCTGTTGGGAGCTGCTCAGGAAGCCTGGAAGTGGCATGTCAGGAGTGCTGCACACGGAGCTGAGGAGCTGGGGAGAGGCATTGCATCCGGTCCCCTGAAATTGGGTTTGGTTACTTTCAGTTAAAGACTCAGAGCTTGTGAAAGCCCTAATGCAGAGCCAGGACAGGCTGAGATCCTGGGTATGTCTAAGCTGGGTATTGTCAAGATCTTCCTCCCTTGATCACAAATACAAGAAGTTGGTGTGAGCCCAGCTGGAAAGCAAGAAGGATTTCACAAGGTGCTTCAGAGAACTCATTGTCAGTGAGTGAGAAGAAGCCCCTGAGCTCCCTGGGTGGGGAGCAGAGCGTGGCTCTGGTCGGGTGTGCATGGAAGTGCCGCAGGCTGCTTCCCTGTCAAACAAGACTCCAGTGTTGTTCCCTTGTACTCTGGCTGTACTTTGTATTTCTTAATCACTTGCATGCTTTTGCTTTTAAGGAGAGCAGCTCCTTAAGCTATCTGAGGTCCAGAAGGCACTTCCCAGCACCTCCTGAGAATGTTATTTCACTGCTGCTGACAATGGGGTTATTGTGCAATAAATAGAGTCAATATCAAATAAATAGAGTAAATAGCAAATACCACAAGTGCAGTCCGATAGGATCCAGTACAATTTTGCTGCTATTACTCTATATCACTTGTGGTTTTCATTCTCTTTTTCACATTCTGATCTTAATGCTTTTGCCCTGCTATAGATTTACAATTACAGAGTCTACAGTGGCTTCATGATATTTGTACAAACCCGCTACAGAGGTGATGCTGGTGTGTGGTGGTGTTGTACAAACTAGGGGTAACTCCACTGAGTCCAGGAATCCTGCACAGCCGGTGTGAGAGGGGAACCAGCACACATCCCCACACCAACTCCCCGGCTGGTGGCATTCCCTGCTTCCCACCACCCCATGAGCACTGTGCTCAGGGCCTGGCTGCTTCCCTTGGCTTCACCGTGTGCTTTAGTAGAAAAATTAAGCTCTACTAATTTACCAAAGGACTGAAGTAGATTTTGAGTTTCACTTATCGGATACTGGAAACAACATTATAAGGAAAAGTAAGACTTAATACAGCAAAATACCTTTCTAGTTGCTCCCATCTAGCTCAGCCAAAGTTATCCCAGCATGCATTAGATGGGCAGGTAATTGCCCTCTTCCTATGGCACAGTCCCGCTGTGACTGCTCTGGAGGCTCTTTCTCCCATAGATGTGTTGGGATATTGCTTTGATGGCATGAAAACATAGGATCAGTGATGTCCTATTCATAGGTTCATTCCAGGAGATGTAGCCTAGTTCCTTCCTGCTTGCTCTGATTTCATGCAAGATCTCAGTAAGTCCCAGGAGTAGGATCTTAGATGGAATGCATTCAGCGTGCATGATCTCTCTCTCCATGGGCTTGTAACCAAAGCAAGGGGCAGGCCCAGGAGCAATACATTTTGCTTACACATTTTTGTGAGTGTTTTTCCTCCCTACTGCTTGTACCAGCCCTGAGCACTGCCCTTGCTGCCATGGAACACACCAGCTCCACAGTGTGCCCACCATGGATCTCCAGAACTTCACTGGAGAGAACCCCAGCTTGGAAGGGCTCTTATGGCGTCATCTGTTCACTGTGCAGCTATGGGTGTCTCTTGGGGGATCTGGCTGTGTTCTCCTGCCATGGGGCTTAATCCATCCCAGCTGCTGTCCAAGCCTGGCTGAAGCCATGCTGAGGAGCGCCAGGGCTCTTCCAAAGATGCTCATGTATATGAAACTGGGGGACAAGTAAATATTCTGAGCCACTAGAGTTAGTGCCTTATGTATGTGCTGGTTGCATTCCTTTGCTCGATAGACAGCAGTAGGATTTTAGGTTACTCCTTGCGTAAGAAAGCTCAGATTTATAATGAGAACATCATGAGCTTTCCTCATATGGGTGGGGAAGGAGAGAGACCACCTTGATCACTTGGAGGTGAAGAACAAGTGTTTTGTGTCAAAAATTAAGGGGGGGAATGAATTGGAAGACATCCGGGAACAATTCTGGAGTTGCAGATGACATTTCTCTTGCCAAGGCTGACCAGAAACACAATCACCAAAGCCAGTTCAACCAGGCGAGGTTCTAGAGATGCACTTCTCCAAACAGCCCTTTAATGTTCCCCCACCTGAGGGGAAGGTGTTGTACATGGGGGTGTTGACAGGAGCACTGAAGAGCTGCCACCTCCACCGGGAAGAGGACAGCAAAGGGCCGCTCAACATGACACGTTGCACTAACAGGACTTGTGGCTTCTCACCTGCAGGTGACACCAGATCTTACATCTGCTTGCAACAGCAACAGTGCCAACCTCCTCCAGGCAGGACGCGTGTCTGGCTGCACCAGCAGCTCCCCATGGAAGAGTCATGATCTCAAGGGCCCAAACACACTCAGAGGCTCACATCAGCTGCCTGGCCCGGGGGTAAGAACTTGTGCTTGCCTTGTGAAATGAGCTGTGTTAGGGAAAGCCGCAGGAGTGAGCAGCACCTGCAGTACTCAGCACTGTGCTGGAGATACCTGTCACGTCTGGAGGGGAATGACATTTTAGGAGCCCACCCTCTCTGCTGGTGAAGGTTATGCTCTGCACAGAGCCCAGCGCATGCAGTGGAAGGGTGGGAGAGCACAGGAGAAGCTGAGGGGCAGGAAGGAGATGGAAAACTCAGTGCCATTCAGCTAAAAACTATTGGCAGTGAGCACAAACTCTGCTGCAGGTGTAGGCAGCTTTATATCTGCAACCTCCTGGCAGGAGTTTGGTCTTCAGAAATCACCTGTGTCCCCTGGTGGGTGGATGTACCTGGAGCCTGGTGTTTGGATGTGCTGTGAGCCACCAGGACCTTCTCTGTGAACCCTGAGTCTCACAGATAGGCACCAGCACAGACCAACCCTCCTGACAACAGCATTTTGCTCTCACAATTGAAGCATCACCCCGAGGGACGAGGCTTGAGTCTCCCTCCTTCTCAAGGCAGGATGGGGAGAGCTTTGCTGGAGCACTGGAGGATTCAATCCCTTAACTATAGAGGTTGCAGTGCTCCAAGATGAAACTGTAAAAAGGACTGTATAAATGTAAAAGGAGATGAAAAATGAGGCTTCACACTCTTTGTACTCCCAGCCATGTCCTCCCCCTCAGCTAGGATACATGCACAGCGTGTCCCCCATGTCGGGTTGGGAACACGGAGCAGCTAATGCAGGAGATGGTCTCTTTTCAGATCCACTTACTATTTTTTCCTGAAGAAAATAAATTTTTTAAGTTAAGTTTTTCACTGTGTCTGTCCTAGAGCATGGACAAGAAAGGTTAGTTATGAATAATGTAGAGCTGCATCCCCTTTGAGGGGAAAGAAAACACAGGGAGCCTCATAAAGAGAAACAGCAGCACCCTTGATGGATGGGGATGAGCCAAGGGAGGTGGGGATCCCACCAGGCCACGAAAGCCCTTCTCCTGCCCATGGGGAGAGCTGCCCATGGGCATCCAGCCAGGCAGGGAGCAGCCAGGTCTGCACAAGCCAACCTCGAGAGCAGCTCCGGAGGCTTGTCAGGGCAATGAAAAATGCAGCAAAGGCACTTGGATCAAAGCAGCGTCTGAGCACAGGAACACTTAATTGGGCTGTGCTCTGGAAACTGCTGGAAGATGAGTCCGGAGAGGAAGGAGTCATCTTCCCCCCAGCTTTTAATCAATTCAGCCAAGCTTTTGTGTGTGGCAGAGGGCTGATAGTGCATCACCCCACGTCACCACCGCATCCATGTGCTGCCTGCGTGGTCACCCTGCACTAACACACTGGGAGAAGCTCTGCCCAGTCATAAACCATCACCCACAGTGCTCCCACCTCAGGACAGCCTGCAGATACAATGCCCTCACTTTGGGGAGGGGGACAACTGAGCATTTGGTGGAGGTGGGCAACTAGTAGGACTGGCCACTTTATTTTTGCAATGTTAAGGGAGTAATGACCTTCCATGAAAAGCCTTTTTATTTTGTATATAAAGACAGTTGTAAGCATTAATAGAGGAAAACATGTTTTGGTCATTTGTGTGGGAAATCAGAAAGCTTTTGTTTTGGCCAATAGGGAAACAATGGACCTAGACAGAAAACCAAGGGGAATTCTTCCTTGTGAGGGTGCTGAGGCGCTGGCACAGGGTGCCCAGAGAAGCTGTGGCTGCCCCATCCCTGGCAGTGTTCAAGGCCAGGTTGGACACAGGGGCTTGGAGCAACCTGCTCTAGTGGAAGGTGTCCCTGCCCATGGCAGGGGGTGGGAGCTGGATGAGCTTTAAGCTCCCTCCCAACCCAGACTGTTCTCTGATTCTGTGATACAGGTAAACACAGTCACAACATGTTGGTGGTGGTTTGGGTATTGTGATGATGCATGATTCAACAGAAGAAGTGCATTGCACTCTGCTTACTTTTAAGTTAGCAACTTTCTGATATCCTTGTCTGCCATAGCAGCTAGTACCAGGGCACTGAACTTCCCTGACTTGTCCTTCATGACAATATCACAACATTATTCCTTTAAGAAAGACTAAGCTGTTGTCTGTCTCCTAACAGCTAATGATTTCTTCAGCATGTGGTTTCTCATATACGGTTGACTTTTTAGCCTTGTGTCAGACAATATTGGGAAAAATCCAACTGGCTTTGAAGATTTATTTTATATTTCTATTCAAGTGGCAAGGTTTGCAGTGAGAATGTCTGGCTGGGAGAAAGACACTCTCCTGCCTAGTCTTTCTATGGCTTTGTCACTAGAAACATGTTGTGTGCTCTATTCCATCATCGTTGGAGAACTGGGGGGCAGTTCCATGCAGCAGGATGCCTAGATCCTTGGAAACACAGAAAGTGGGGATATAAAAATAAACACAGAAAATCAAGGAGTCCTGACACACCACTGCGGCAGGGCTGACTACAGCAAAGTCATCCTTATCATCCTCTTTCCTGTCATGGGCAGTGTAAAGGCTGTCTGCTGTTAAACTGTCTTTGGAAAGCAGTGGTAGGTTTGCTGCCTTTCAGCTGTTTTACATCAAATCCATAATTTCACATCGAATCCATAATCCTGAACAAGTGTGAGCTCCTCATGGTGCTGGGACTAAAGGAGGACGTTGGTCACCAGCGGACATCAGTGGTCCCTGGGACTGATGGACACTCTGTGTTCTTCAAGTATTCCAGCACTTTAGGGCCAGCTTTATGATACATTTAGCCTGTTGTGAGGAGGCTGATTTGGAGGAAGAAGCTCTGCTTTGCAGGGACATGTTAAATCCTCCCTGGGCACGTGTGCACCCTGTGAGCCCCTGTGCTGAATTATGTATCCGGCAGCAAACTTTAATGGAAGTTCTGAATTCTTTTATTGCTCCGTTTTCTACTTGAAGAGCAATTCATCAAACAGGGACTGCTCGGAGAGCAGATCACAGTGCAGCTATTCCAGAAAATAGGTCTGCTTTAAAGACGTTCCTCCTTTCAACTCTGCTCTTTACACAGGCCATGGCTGGCAGGCACCAGCCGGGAATGGTTCTTCTGATGGTGGCCCATGGGACTCCCTGTGAAGCAGCAGACGCTTCACATGCTGGGCCAGCCACAAAGCTCCATGGGTGAGTCCTGTGCTCCTGTGCTGCCCTCGGGCTGGAGGTGGCAAAGGCTCTGCCTTCATCCCTCAACCATCTCTCAAGAAGCAACGTGGTTTTCACAGAGAGGTCACCCCCACGTCCCACTGCCATGTCTTCAGCCCCTTTCCTTTTCTCAAATGATGAACTTCATAATGAAGCAGAAGGGGTTAAGAGGGTTAATGTCACCCCATCTAACTTTTGGAGCCCATAAGTTGAACTCGGGGACTTCTTAAGTGTCCCCAAACCCCCTGGTTTGCAGAAAAATGAGATGGAGTAATCTGATAGGTGAAGGAGATGGAAGAACCTGCCAGGTGAATGATTTGCTCATCCCTTCATGTTTCTTTACCCCTTTACTTGCACTCCCTGGCTCATTACACTGCATTTAATAATCCAGTAACCTAATATAAGTCACAGGTTGCTCTTCCAGAGCAGTAAAGCCATTCCCTTTGGCTGCCACACAGCCTCACACACACGGTGCCTGAAGTTACCTCATTACAGTCGCAAATCCGAATACCTCAGTTGAACTGAGGGTCAGAAATCCTGCTGCTACAAATGAGAGCAGATTGAGGTGTTCTGCACTTCCAAAGAGCCATTAAGGTCAGCTGAGCTGCACCATTTCCTACCTATAGCTATACGTGTTGGGGAAAGTGTCTGCTCTTCCACTTCTGCGCATGATTATTTTGACACAATAGAGCACAGAGTTCGGACAAATCTATCATTCCTTTGGATAATTTTAATGTATGACTTGTATTTTTAATATCTGGGCTTTGGCAGCTGCATTTCAGTTTTTCACTAGCATAAGCTGTATGTTTTTCCCATTTTCTCCAGCAGACCTATCAATTCTAAGCTGCTTTCTTCCTCTGCAAAGCCTTAGTTAATTGAAAATGTCAGTTATTGTATTTGATGATATTTTCTCCCCTATTCTGACCCTGGCTGTGATAGTGATTGTTGTGAGAAGAGACTTTATCCTAAATCTAGTCATAAAGACCCAGTGCAAAAGTCTCAGCTGCCATAAATCAATGAGGGATTCCGGAGAGCTACTTCAGCTAACAAAGATTTAAACTCCAGTTCTCGTGTATCTAATACTTTGTAGGAAAAGTACGGATATTTTTCCAATTTCTTTTAGTCTTGTTTTTAGTTTTATGTATTCTGCATCTCTACCAGGGCTGCTCTTGGCTTCTTACAGAGATATTGAGACCTATGAAATTAAAGAAGTCTGATGAAACAGCATGTGCTCTGCTTGCAGCAGCTGCATTAGAGCACCAAGTGCTGTGGATCGTAGAAGCATAGAATCATAGATTGCTTTGGGTTAAAGGGAGCTTAAAGCTCATCCAGTTCCAACCCCCTGCCACGGGCAGGGACACCTTCCACTAGAGCAGGTTGCTCCAAGCCCCTGTGTCCAACCTGGCCTTGAACACTGCCAGGGATGGGGCAGCCACAGCTTCTCTGGGCACCCTGTGCCAGCGCCTCAGCACCCTCACAGGGAAGAATATTGTAGGGAAGTTGAGGGAGTTACCTGGAAGCACAGGACTCTGCTATTCCAGACCTCTAGGCAACGTTCAGCTTAATCAGTAGCAGAAAATTAAAGCAGAGGAAAATGTGTGTTTGAATTTGAGCAGGGATCTGTGAGCAGCTCGTTCCTGGAGGAACAATGACCCTCTCATCAGCATCGAAAGGCAAGTCTACCCACAGTATCATTTCTGTTCTCCTGCTGCAGACATAACTCACTCTGCATCTTGTCCAAACCTCCTTCCTAATCAGCATGAAAGAGGTTGACAAGGCACAAGATTAACTTCAAATACGCTCTTCTTCTTACATTTATCTGACTGCCCTTCACCATCTGACTAGCAAAGAATGGGTCTACAAAAGAAAAATGAATGAGGGGAAATGAGCATGGGGAGAGCAACTCTGCCCTCAGACAGAAATTGTTATTCCTCTTTGGCTGCGGAATGGGAATCCTTCATGCCTGAGCACCTTTTGGTGCTGATCTGTGTGTGATATTTAATATTCTCTAACAGACATTCTCAGCTGACATCCCTTTGTTAGCTGATGCTCCTCTTTACCGTCTACAGCCCTGAGTTTCCAACAGTGCTTCAGTGACTTAAACCCAGCCATTTCCCAGGAAATTTATGTGTTTGTAGTGTCTTAAAATGCCACCCATTGTTAAACTGGGGTTATCCCAGCCAGAGCAGCCTGTCTCTGGTGGCAGGAGGCTGTGGGGCGGGCTGAGGGTGGGCTGTATGGCTGCAGCGAGGCAGGAGGCTGCAGCAAGTGCAGGGCTTTATGGCTTGTAAGGAATGATGCTATCAAATGAAGTGAGACTTTGATTTTATGAGGTATGAAATGCTACTTACATGCTGCAGCCTTCAGTGGAGGTGATCATTAAGCAGCTATTTGCACAAAAAGCTTGGGTCATAAGCGGGTATGTCCCCCAGGCTGGGGGCTCGCTGCCACAGGCTGCTCCCTGGGCATACCTGTCCAGCTCCAGGCCCATGGAGAGGGAACTGCTGGAAAAGCAGTCGGAAGCAAAGAGCTCTCGCTCCTCTGTGCTGCTGGAGAGGAAGAGCATCCTCATGTGTGCAGTCTCTTACTTGAGTGATTAGAAATCCATAGTAACACTTGAAATAGGCGATTAAATTCCCAGAGTGGCCAGGTCACCATACTGGAGCAAAGCTTTATCTGAATGTGTTGCCAAGAGAGGTACAAGGAGTTGAGAGTTAGGGGAACCTGTAGGTTATATGAAGGGGCAAAGTAAGTAAACTGCCAGAGGGGAGATTGAGATGAGCTCTGAGGCAGAAGCTCTTCCCTGTGAGGGTGCTGAGGCGCTGGCACAGACTTTTCCCAGAGAAGCTGTGGCTGCCCCATCCCTGGCAGTGTTCAAGGCCAGGTTGGACACAGGGGCTTGGAGCAACCTGCTCTAGTGGAAGGTGTCCCTGCCCGTGGCAGGGGTTGGGACTGGGTGAGCTTTAAGCTCCCTTCCAACCCAAACCAGTCTGGGATTCTATGATTCTACAAAGTAACTGCTTTTGTGTTTTCCCTCACTCTCTGTCACTGCAGTCAAGTTTGCCTCTTGCTTTTTTGTTTAAGTCACTGATTTAAATTATTTTACTTGCTGAAAGGCAGAGAGAAGCAAAGGGGAAACAAAGGCATCGCTCCCACTCACTGCTCTGTGGCTGCTTCTCTCCCCGTCTCCCTGCGCTGCAGCACCGGAGCCTGGGCAGGGACTGGGGGCTCAGCCCATCCCGCATCCTGCATCCTGCATCCCGCACCCATCCCACTGCAGCTCCGGCTCCGTGCTCCTGGGCACTGGGCCTTATGATGGTATTCAGTTGGACATAGTAACCTGACAGTAACGTGATTCCAGAGTCAGTAACAGCTTTTGATAACCATAATGCAATTGCTAAGCCTGGGTCTTTAACCAGTACAGCTCAGTGGGGAAACATTGACTTCAGATATTTTGTGCAGCTTCAGCTCCTAAACCTCAAAATACTCAATATTGATTTCTTCTTTTTGTAAAGAACAAATTTATTAGTCATGGCAAACTGCTTCTTGGCAATTAATGTCTTTAATATATGAAAACACAGCGTTACATTGTGCAGGTTTGACACTTAACCAAAGCAATTAGTGTGTGCAATAATGAATCTTACAGTTTTCCCCCACTGTAAGAAATCAAATAACTGTAAATAATTTGTTAACACTTGGCCATCTCAACAAGCTTTTAATGGCCGTGGTGCTGCTTCTCTGCAGCGGGAGCAGGGACACACTGGGCGCCCAGCATCAGGGGCTGAAGGAGCCTGTCCCAGCCCCATGGCACAGCCACTCTGCTAATAAACCCTCTCCCAGAGCAGGTACCTGCTGTGCTTTGGTGGCTGGGAGGGACCTGAAAGCTCCTCCAGCTCCAACCCCCTGCCACGGGCAGGGACACCTTCCACTAGAGCAGGTTGCTCCAAGCCCCTGTGTCCAACCTGGCCTCGAACACTGCCAGGGATGGGGCAGAGTTCCCAAAGCTCCCTCCATTGCAGGCACCTGTGGCCTTTCCCCCAGCTCTTGTCTTATGGTGATTTTTCCCTTTCATCCCTATTTTTCTTATTCAATGGCACCATTTGAATGATGGAAATTTAGGCTGATTTCATCCATGGTTTTCACACACCTTGGGCAGAGGTGGGTGGTGCAATGGTGACTGGGACCACCGGCATCTCAAGCTTCCCTCCACCCGAGCCCAACACAAACGCCTGCCAGCAGTGAGTAATCTCTACCATGTTGTGAAGTTAAGCCCATAAGTAGTGCCCTGAATTAGAGCTTTCAGCTGCAGGAGCCCTGCTGAGATCAGTAAAGATAATATTGGTTTCCACGATTAAAGCTGAGAGCAGAATCTGTCCTCAGAAACACATCTCCAACCACGTCCTGTCAAAGTGAAGCATCACAGTGAGTGCTTTTGGATGCAGCACACTGGAGCTGCCAGTGCAGGGAAAGTGCAGTGCAGTGCTGGAGCTACCACGGTGGAGGTGGACCCAGGCTTGCTGAACTTCTCATAGAGATGGTTCTGAAACAAGTACGATCCCTTGAGCAAGTAACCACAAGGTAATGAGTAGTCTTAAGGACAAAATAATTCACTTTTCATTCTGAAGTTAGTTTGGGGTCTGTGTGGGACAGTAAGTGCTGCAAAGGTGCATGGCTCGCCTCCCGCTGCTGCTGCTTCTGGCTGGATGTCCCCACTCATCTCATCTCCTTAGAGCAGGAATAGAAAGGGAAGCTGGGAGAAGGAGATCAGACAGCAATGAGAAACACTCAGCTGAGTCCATGAAACTCCTGGCAGTGATGGACTTCTCTTCTGCACCTCATGACGTGGTTTGTCTCCCTGCCCTGCTGCTGGTCGCTGGGTTGAACACCAATCCATGTCCTCCTGCCCCTGCACACTCAGCCTGCATCCCGGTGAGCTCATCCTGAGAAGCTGGGATTCTCTTCTGCTCCACCCATAACTTCAATGCAGACTGTAGGATTCCTGCAGCAATGCCAACATTGAGCTGGAGCCACCTCCCAGCTCCTACCTGCCACCATCTAAGAGGGTTCCCATCCCAGATGTTGAAGTGGGGGTGCCAGGACATGCTTGGGGCAGCAGCCAGTAGCTGCACTGAGGTGCTTGCTCAGGCTTGCACCTCACTTTCAAACCTGAGGACCATGGATGTATCTCCAGCTCTTGTCCCACCATGGTTACATCACTACATGGTGATATCACCCTGCTTCTTTTTCCCCTTTTTGTTTAAAGATGCTAAGGCATGTGGAAAGGCTGAAAACCTGACCTGCAAACCAAGATGTTCAAAGCCAGAGTGAAACCAAACAGCTCCTGATGGCTGCTGCTATTGTTCTGGGGATACAGGAGGGAGGCAGGCTGGGGAGGGAGGCTCTGATTCATAGTTTGGCAACCCACAATGTTTCCAGTACTTAGGCTGGGAAAAATACCTGTTCAAAGAAGCGATCCTCAATAGCTTTGCTTTCTACTTACTGCCATCGCTTAGTAACAGCTCTATTTTTAAATGCTAAGAGGGTATTAGACCAAAAAAAATGAAAGTTTACTCAATCTCCCATCTAATGGGTGTTAAACTCAGCGGGGACGTGGCTGTTGGCCTTGGGGAGCTGGATGCAGCACGAGCTGGGACACAGGGAGCCCTGTGCTAGGGGCTGCTGGTGACAAGAGCCACCACTACCAACCTCCTAATGTCTAATCTCAGTCTCCCCTCTGGCAGGTTAAAGCCATTCCCCTTGTCCTGTCCCTACAGGCCCTTGTCCAAAGCCCCTCTCCAGGTTTCCTGGAGCCCCTTTAGGCCCTGGAGCTGCTCTAAGGTCTCCCCTTCAGGAGCCTTCTCTTCTGCCCCAGCCCAGCTCTCTCAGCCTGGCTCCAGAGCAGAGCTGCTCCAGCCCTCTGGTCATGAGTTATGAACAGAGTCCTGAGTGTGAAAATTGTGGTTTCCCAGGACATTTAAAGCCAAATCATGGCAGTGAACCTATATGAGGGGATCACCTAGCAGATGGTTTACATTGCTCATGACTATGAAGAAATATTTGCTCTCGGACGTATTCTGCATATCATGGTGTTACCATCGAGTCCTCCTCTACGGTGTTCCTTTCAGGGCAGCTTTTATAAGTCCTCCTTCCACACATGTGCCGTTTCGCTCACCAGGATGTGTGAGGAGCATCCCAAAGCAGAGCACAGCACTGGCTCTGCAAGCGAGCTGCGCTCCACACCACATCCTCCAGTCGGCTGGCACCATCCCCCCTAGTGCCACATTGTCCATATCCAGGCACAGGATTATTGTTTACCACTAGATTTCTCTCTCCCATTGGGATCAGCACCATTCTGGGGCTGGAAGCCCATCCGTGGCGGGGGCAGCTGCTGCTGGGGGTCTCTCATGTACACTTCACCCACACCGTGTACATGTTAATTTTAGAGGTAGAAAGAATTCCAGTATCGTAAAGGTCAGAAGGATATGAAAGAGGGAATAAACACAGACTGTTTCTGTGGAATATAATGGAGCACATGGTGAGTATTTGTTCCTGCTGCAGTATCTGCAATGTATTTTTGACACACGCCTGCTGCAGAGTGCAGCCCACTGCAGCAAAGGAGGGAACCGAATCTCCTTCCCTCTGCGCGCGGCAGCAAGCGCCGTGTGGGAGCTTTGATGAGGGGTACGGCAGAATGTAATAGCCAACAACTTCACAGCGCTGACAGAAAACACCAGTGGGAAGCCTCTGCATCAAAGCAACCCCAATTTCCCCACGTTAGCACCGGAGTGAGGAATGACCTTCATCTGCTCTTCACACAGGCGGCTCTGGCAGGGAAAGTCATGCATGAATTGTGGCAAATTTAGATGAAATTATGGATTTGAGAGACAGCTGTAATTAGGTTTGAAGCAGACATTTTGCTGGAGCAACCTCAAGGCTCAGCCTTCTCCAAGGTGGAATTTAAAGAGTAGGGAAGACTTTTGTGTACCACCTGAACATCGGAGCTTGGGAGGCAGGTACATGGTTTGGGGGAAACAAAATGGCAGTGAGGGGATGAGAGATGCTTCTGACAACAGTCCTGACCCCTGCGGCCAGCATGGAGCATCCCAGCACCCCCCGTGTGTTGCCTCTAATATTAACATTTAAAATATATATAATCTGAGAGCAATTGCAGCATCAGGACGTGAGGAAGTGTTGGGGCTCACCTCAGCGATGTCCTTCTTCAGAGTGTCCATCCATGAGTCAGCCTGAGCAGGGCTCTGCACTGTTGTAGCAGCGTCTGCAGTCCCTCACTCCTCCTCCTCTCCACTTCCAACCCATTTTTGACATCAGCCCTTGCCAAAGTAAGTCTCAAGTAACTCGTGAGCTTCTCAGACCTGCAGCCTGCCCTTAGAGCTCACTGCAGGAGATTTAAGATCCATTAAGGGTAGATTGAGAACTTCTGCTCTTAGGCAGAAGCTCTTCCCTGTGAGGGTGCTGAGGCGCTGGCACAGGGTGCCCAGAGAAGCTGTGGCTGCCCCATCCCTGGCAGTGTTCAAGGCCAGGTTGGACACAGGGGCTTGGAACAACCTGCTCTAGTGGAAGGTGTCCCTGCCTGTGGCAGGGGTTGGAGCTGGATGAGCTTTAAGTTCCCTTCCAATCCAAACCAGGTGGGATCCTATGATTCTGTGGGTTTTTTATTCCTTTGAAGCACATGTCTACAGAGTCTCCTAAATTCCGTGACAATCGGGATGGTGCAAAGGACAGCTCAGGTGAAGTCTGCTCCTGTCACCTGCTCCTCCCTCTCTCTGTCTCTGTATCACAGCTCCATCACTCTGCCTGACAGCTTCTTCTGCACACAGAGACATCTCAGAGCCTTGCTCAAAACACCAGGAAGCGGGCAAGTGCCTGCTGCCTCCCAGCCACACACGTCTGCCTTCCCTCTCATGGGATGGCCAGGACTGGTGGTGACACTGGTGGTGGCAGTGGCAGCAGCAGTTGAAGTGGCAGTGGTGGTGACAGTGGCAGTGCAGCGTTGCAC
Organism: Strigops habroptila; assembly: GCF_004027225.2. Lineage (NCBI taxonomy): Eukaryota > Metazoa > Chordata > Aves > Psittaciformes > Psittacidae > Strigops > Strigops habroptila. Next base: position 62,101,655 of record NC_044284.2, read on the forward strand.
GGACTCTTGGTGCAGGCAGGAATGCTCCCAGCCATCCCATTCCATCCCATCCCATCTCGTCCCATCCCATCCCTCCCACTTTTGCTTCCCCCCCTCCAAGACTCCCAAGAAGAAGGTTCATTATTGACAGCTCATGTTGTTTCCAAAGTTATTGACCTTTTTAACCAGACACTGCCCTGGCAGGTCCCCTACACACCCAACCTGCAATCCCTGTTACCATCTCACAGCACCCAACTGGACTTTAAGCTACCATCCACGGTGGCCTGCTTAGAGAAGATGACCTGAAAGTCAGCATCCACCTCCACCACCACAGCGCATGACTCATCTGCTCTTTGCAATCTTAGAATTAAAGCCTCCAGAAATGGAGATTGTCATTGTCTGGGAGTATATAAAATAGCACTTGAGAGACTTAGCAAAACCAGCAGGGAAAATAAGATGTTGGGACTTCTGCAAAGGAAATTTTCAGAGCTGTGTGGCACCACCATGTATTAAATATAAGGAACTGTGTCCTCAAGAACTGTTCCTTCTCTATATATTACAATCTTCCTAAAAATTGGAAGAAAAAATAACTGTATTTCAGGGTGATCAGTCTTTAGGCTGTGCTCTGGTTTACCACACTGTCCTCCCAGCTCGTGACTCCAGCAGCCACTGCTGAGCCCAGACCTGTAAGGCCCCCTCAAGGAACACATCCAGCTTTCCTATAAAACTGTCTGGAGGAATTCCATGAGTTGTGAGTCGGTGGGAGTCAAACCTCTATAAAATTCATGTACGACTAAGGGAATTGGTGGTTCAAGTTCAGCAGTGATTCAGGATCCCTGAATGGTCTTTGGCAATACCTTTGTATGATCTTGTATGATGTTGGCCAGGTTGGCCAGGGCCTTGGGTGACATGGTCTAGTGGAAGGCGTCCCTGCCTATGGCAGAGGGTTGGAACTGGCTGAGCTTTAAGGTCCTTTACAACCCAAACCGTTCCATGATTCTATGATTCTGTGTTCAACCACCTCAGTGTTACCCACAGAGAGAAGCAGCAACACATTCACACTGGCAACCAACCACAACAACATTGGGCTTCTCTCCCCGTGTCCCTCTTGGGGAGGGTGTCTGTAGAGGGACAGGCTGGTGACACAGGTGGGAATCTCAGTAACTTTAAGGAGGAAACAAAGCCCAGCTTGGAGCTGAAGCTCTCTCCCATCCCCTTCCCAGCCCCTGGCTTTGGAGTTTGTGCCGCCCAGGGAAGGTTCCCACCTCCCCTGCCCTTCTGCAGCTCCCCATGGCATTTCCCCCACTGCACACTCATATTTACTGGGGAGAAGGATCTCTCTGTATGTTGTAGGTAAGGAGTAGACTCTTCCAGGGCTTGTCCGGTTGCAAGTCTTTTCACCCTGCAAAATCCTGGAGGTGTGTATCAGGAACATACAGGAAGGGAGAATAGCTCCCTATTATAATGAAAACCCACATCTCGTGCTACAGTGGATGTCCTGGGAGACAGATCTCCGTCACCTGCCCACAAGAATCTGTCCCTGCTGTACCCAGTGCCCCTGGGCAGATGGCAGTTTGCCTTTTCCAGTGTGTGCAGCACCAGTGTGTATCTGGCACTTGTTTTATGTGTAACTGGTTGTAACAGCAAAGGCTTCTTCTCTTTGATGTGTTTCAACTGAAAGAATATTTTATTCTATGGTCATTCATGGACAAGGACAGTGAGATCGAGTGCACCCTTAGCAAGTTTGCCAACACCACCAAGCTGAGTGGTGCAGTTGACACGCTGGAGGGAAGGGATGGGATCCAGAGGGACCTGGACAGACTGGAGAGGTGGGACCATGTGAACCTCGTGGACTTCAATCCCCAGCACAAACACAGGCAGGGGGAGACTGGATGGAGCAGCCTGAGGAGAAGGACTTGGGGTGTTGGGTGAGAAGCTCCCCATGACCCAGCTTCAGTGTGTGCTTGAGCCCAGAACCCCCCGTGTGCTGGGCTGCACCCCCAGAGCGTGAGCAGCAGGTCAGGGAGGGGATCCTGCCCCTCTGCTGCTCCCTGGGGAGACCCCAGAACCATAGAATCATGGAATGGTTTGTGTTGGAAGGGACCCTAAAGCTCATCCAGTTCCAACCCCCTGCCACAGGCAGGGACACCTTCCACTAGAGCAGGTTGCTCCAATCCCCTGTGTCCAACCTGGCCTTGAACACTGCCAGGGATGGGGCTGTTCTCATGTTGCTGACCAGGTCCCGTTCTCTTTCTGTCCCTCTGCACGCACACCTGCAAGTGATGGACGCTCTGCAGGGTCTGCCCTGGCGCCCGCGCTGCTTTAGCCCGTGGCGGCGACATCCCAGCCCCGCGTTGGGGGTGGTGGGTGCGCAGCCACCTCCCGCCGCGAACCCGCAGGAAGCCTCCGAGCCCCCTCCGAAACGAAGAGGATGGATCCCGCCTCGCGGCGCGGGGATGCCTCGGCCCCGGCGAGGATGCTCCAACCACTGGGTGCCCCGTCGGGGCGGGACGGGGCGGGGCGGGACCGGGCGGCTCCGCTCCGCCCCGCATCGCACCGCGGGGAGGGCGCGGCCACGGCACGCCCCCTCCGCCCCTGCGCCGCCGCGGAGCGCAGCGCGGGCGCGCGGCGCAGCGCAACACAACGCAACGGAACGAAGCAGAAGGGAGCGGAGCGGGACCCGCCCCGCCGCCGCCTTTGTGTCCGGGCGCCGCCCCGTGCTCGGGGGCGGGCTCAGCGCGGCGGGGCCGGCGGGAGCCGCGGGCAGCCCTCGGCGGCGGCCCCGGACCGCGGCTTGGCCGCGCATGGACGCGCGCTCCCGCCTGCACCGTGAGTACCGCCGAGCCGGGCCGGGCAGGGCAGGGCGGAGGGGGGATGCTGGGGATGCTCCGCTGCCCCCGGTGCGGGATGCCGTCGGGCTGCGGGTCCGCGGGGAGGGAGCGCCCCGGCTCCGCGGAGCCTCCGCCGAGGACAAAGGAGCGGCCGGCGCCGGGGCTCCCCGCGGGTGCAGCCCCCGGGCACGGACCGCGCTCGGTGCCGCCGCCCCCGGTGTATTGCGCGATCGTTCCCTTCAACCTGCCCGGAACGAGGCACCGCGCTCGGCGCCGCTCCTGAGGATTCTGCGCCTTTTCCAGTGCCTGCAGCTCCCTCCCGGAGCACTGGTGGCTCGGGGGGGTGAGGGGCGGGGGGCAGCGGCGCCGTTGCCGCCCCCCGATAGCGCGATAGCCCCGCGTCGAACCCCCGGCCCCGCGGTTTGCGCCGGTCGCTGGATGCCCGCGGTCCGGGGAGCGCCGGGTTGGGGGGTACCAGCTCGTACCGCTCCCGGGGTGCTCGGAGGGACCTCCCTGAGCCCGAGCAGCGGCTGGGCTGCGGGAGACGGGTCCCGGGGCATCGGCTCCCACTTTGCGGTCCCCCGGACCCATCTTTAGCCACCGAGGGCAGAGGGGACAGCGGGTCCCCGGGGAGCCGAGGCACGGCCGGGTTTGAGTCTTGTATCTATGAGACTGTGCTGGGGAATGGTCGTGTCCATGAAAACACTGTTAGAAGTTCCTTGGGTTTTGGTGAAATAAACCCAATCCATATCCTGGATGTTTCTGCCCATCGCTTCACTTAAAGCCCTTCATTTTGGCTTTTCACACCTGTGGTTTCCAGCTAAACCCGGCCACGTGTGGTCCCCGGTATTGACCTCAGGTGTTGTGGGTAGTGATAACCCTCAGAGCGATGAGAGGCAGCTGAGGCATCTTCCTCATGGCTCCATGACGAGAGAAGTGACTTCATCTGGTGGGTTCTGCCGTTAGAGGCCGTCCGCTTGCCATGGCAACCTCCGCCCGGGTGCTGCAGCCACCGCTGGGAAGTAGCAAACGACTTGTCAAATAGGAGCAGCTGATTCCAGAGCCTGCATCCTTACAGATAAATTGTGCATCCTGGAAAACGTGACCTCCTTTTCCAGATTATTGCTGTTGCCTCAGTTTGTAGGTGTGGGGATGGGAAGGGAATCAAGCCTTCTGGGGAGGTTGTGGGGCTTTCTGTTCATGAAAGAAGGTTTCTTCATTTCTCAAGCAGTGTTAATACTGTAATTCATTTGAAAACCACGTTAATTTAATGATCTTGCAGTCAGATATCTCGGTGTGAGCTTGATGTCCGTGTGAACTTCAACATTTGCTGCTGTTTGATGTGTAAAACTTTGGTAAAAGAGTGTTTTTAATTTAATTTTTTTCTGTGATACAAATAATAGGAAATACTTTAACCCTTGGGTTTACATCAGAGTGGTTTTGCAGTGGCTGGAGTGGCAGCAGCCACAGCCAGCTGCCCGCTGCTCCCGGTGGGAACGCGCAGGGAGCCGTGGTTCAGGAGCAAGGGATGTATAAAGGCTTCTTAATAATGCCTTAAAAACGAGTGGAAGTCGTAGCTGCTTGCAAAATGGGATCTGCGAAGGGAGGTTGTCTGTTAGCTCTGGAATATCCCGAGGCAGCAGATGCGCACGCTGCTAAAGCCACAAAACTTCAGAATCCATGAGGAATTAACAGCCCCCCGCGGTATCTCCATCTGTACCACGCTTTGGTTGTGTGTGGTTGAAGCGGAGATGCTGGTGATGTGAAATACAGCAGAGTGTTGGACTTCACCACAGACCCGGAAAACCGGGATTAACCCGCACTGGAGCGAGGCCAGCGGATGCTCCTGAGGGAGCAGCCCCGGAGCCCCGTGTCCATTGAGCCACCCTGGGCTCTGCTCCGTTCTCTGCCTGATGCCCAGTTCCACTGTGCCGGAGCTGCTGCCCGCGGGGCTGTTGGGAGCCTGGGCTCATGGATGGGAGCAGGGACTGGCGTGAGCAGAGGTTCCTCAGTGCCTCAGGAAGGGTGAATTTAGGCTTTAGGCGTTCAGGTAATACAGCCCCTTCCCTGCCCTGCTGGTGGGTGAGGTGAGAGCGGCAGCTCCATCCCTGGGAGCCTTGGCCCTGGTCCTGGGTGGCCCTGCTGGGGCTGGGCTTGGCGTGGAGACCTGGGAGTCAGACCTTGTGTGAGTGGGAGCAGGAGGAAATGCTTCCCTTTGAGCAGGGCCCTGATCACGGGCACTCATCTGCAGGTCCATAGATCAGTGTCTGAGAGCCCACACCGATGACCCTGTGATATACCGAGTAGAAACTGTCCCAGAAAGGGTCAGTGCTGCTTCACCCTATAAATGAGTGCTCTTGGTAGCTCTAAGCTGAGCGCAGACCAAGCACCTCCATGTTGTATGAAACCCTATTTAAAGCTTTGCAAGAGCCACCACCATGTGTCCTTGGTTTTCAGCTCAGCTCTCTCTAATTTTAGCGTGGTTTCTGCAGGCTTTAATTTGCCGGCACGGCAGATTGCATCAAACCCTGGGACAAGTCCTTCAGAACTGTAGCTGTTGGTCAGATCGTTTTCTTTTCCTGGGAATGCAGCAATTTGTTGATGGCAGAGAAACCCTTTGTGTTTTACTGTGTGGCTTCACTGGGCAGGTGTAGTGTGACCTGCTCAGAAGTTATGGAGGAGTCAAAGGATGGGAGATGTGATGGTTGGGAGGGAGAATGCATTGGAGGGCTGTGGGTTAGGCTGGGCAGAACCTTGTGGGAGAGGTCTGGAAACCCGGAGGAGAAGCTGCTGCGGGTGGTTGGTAGCAAAGTGCGAAATTAGGGAAGTAAAGGAGCATAAAATCCAGACAGCTCGAGAGGTGCTCTGCTGAGGTGGAATGTTAATGGATCAAGCTATGTTGAATAAGGGAGGAGAGGAAGCCATGAGCTCAGGAGGAGAACATTCTTCATCCCTTAGTTCACTTGCATCCAAAGACAATGAATATATGGCTGCAGGAGGAGCTTATGGGAGGAAAATACCTTATTTTATTGTTTTCCCTGAATATTTTGCTGGGGAAAAGAGATGTAAATGAGAGCAAAGAAAACCTGAGGAGAGCAAGCTTTAACCCTTTATAAGAGTAGGAGAGAGCGGGCAGGAAAGATGGGAATCTGTCTCGCTTGGGTGAAGGACAGCGATATCGTTTATTGAAATCCAATAATGGAGATGTGTGGAATGCCGGAGAGTCTGTGTGAGCTGTGCGAATTCCTGGGGATGGGAAGCAAACACTCGCTTTATGTCACATAGCTTGTCAGTCGTCACTGGTGTTCAATGATGTGCTTAGGATGTAAAGACATCCCTGTGGAATCTTTGATGCTGGGTTTATCACTGGAGTGTGATGCTTGGAAGATGTGACATGGACTATAAATATTCCAGGTAGAAAACATGTATGGGAAGAGCGTTTGGATGCACAGGAATGCAAGGATCGTGCTGCGTGGCACGGGGAGCAGCAGAGCAGAGCGTGCCCGTCTGCTTGCTGCTGGTAGGACTCGCGGGCTGTGGGCACTGACCTCGAGTCATGGAGCTGATGCTCCATTCCCTGGAAAGTGCTGCTCCGAAGCGGAGAATCAAGTGGAATTTAAAGCTCTGGGGTTGTTTCTCAGCAGCTGATGTTAAAATACTGCTTGCTTGGTGGCTCTTCTTTGGTACTTTTTAGATTTCCCCTGCAGTTGACTTAGGGAAGATTGTGGAAGAAAGATGATTGCGTGCCAGGAGGAAGGTGGCATTCCAGAAGCTGCTCTGAGAGGAGCCCACGGTTGCAATGGATGTATTCCTCACTCATGTCGTGTCTGGAGTTACATGAGAGGCCATCATCAGAGCTGTCCTTCCGTTCTGCAGCATGCGTCGATTCATCTGTAGCAGGCGTTGGGTCTTGGTTGTAGTTGGAGGCGAACAGGACCGGGTAGGAGCTGAGCTTGAGGCTTAGGATGTGCTGTGAGGAGATGAGAGGAGCTGTTGTCAGATGCCTTTGGTGGCTGAGGAGCGGAGCTGTGGCTGCAGGTCCCGGTGGCAGAGCATGGGCTGGCAGCAGTGGCTGCTCTGGCAGGGCCTGGAGCTTGGGCTCCTGCTCTTCCCAGGTCAAACCCCACCAGTCCCTCCCCCTGCCTGCTTCTCCTGTGTCACCTTATTCCCAAACATATCTAAACCTTCTCCATTCAAATACCATATGTTCTGTTTCCAACACCATGTTCCCATCTTCACTGTTGTCATTCTCAGACCATGGAAGAGTCTTTCAGGCAGAGGCTTTTCACCTTGGTAGATGCTTTGCGAGATGTTTCTGCTCTTCCTTACTCTTGACACAAGGGTTTGGACAAGCTATAGCAGCACCCTGACAGGAGAGAAACGTGGGGATTGTTCTGAAGTGATGCCCAGAGGCTGGGGGAGCTGGTGGTGAAGTGGATGAGGCTGGGGAGGGGAACACGACACAGTATGAAGGGGCCTTTTGCTACCTTGTGGGCAGCTTTGCTTCATAATGAGAATAAAACCTGCTAAAACTGGTGTTTGGTGTCAAAATCTCATCGTACCTCCTGTTTGGTTTTGCCTCAGGTGTTAGATACACCGATCCAGCCGCATGGTGTGTGTGTTGGGTGTTTCCACCTCTGGGAATGCTGCAGCTTTGCTGTGGTTCCAATAACAATCCCTGCATCTGAAAGCCTGAGCACTAAATTGGTGCCTTTCAGCAGTTCTCTCATTACGTGAGACATTTTCTGTACTTAACAAATGGTTCTTATTCTTGCCAGCGCCTCAGCCCGGTGTTTTAGGCCCGTGGGTGTCAGGGAACAGAACATATTTCTGTGTCTGTGAATGTGATCCCACACGTTGTCTTTAAGTGGGAAACTGTTCACAGCCCTTATATGGCGAGGGATTTTTTCCCAAACCCATCCTGCTTTCTGCTGCAGCAATAACGCCGCGTTGTCTTCTGGTGCTCTGCAGGCTGGGTACTGGTGGTGAACCAGAAATAGGAAATGCTCCATCTTTTTTCCTGGCAAAAGTCACCTGCTCTGGCTTGTAATCCATTCAGGAATTGTTTCTAGAAATGCTTGATGGCTTCCAACAGCTAATCAGTGGGTAGGTGCCAGCATCACAGATAAGAAGCTGAGAGCAGCAAAGGTGCTGTTTCTGCTGACTGTTGGGCATCTCTTCTTCGTCTTCACGGAGTTTGCACACTCCTCCCCACATGCAGCCACTTGCACAGCAGAGTTGCAGCCTCCTGCCCATGCAGGCAGCCAAGCGCTGTAGGAGAAGCGAAGGTGTCTGCGTGTCACGGCACAGGGACACGTTGCAGAGCGATATGTCATGCTTCCAGAAGGTGTCTTGCATGTTGTGCAGTGAGCTTTGTGAAGTACCTGAGTTACCAGAGCACCTCGTGATGTTCTGAATGAACATCGGTGAGAGGCTGGTTACAAATTCATGAGCATATGAAATAAAGGGTGAAGAGTCCTTCAGGGTGATGGAAGAACACCTCAGATGGATTACCCTCAAATGGATTTTGTTGAGGAATGCTTATTTTTGCATTAGATATTCCTGACAAGTGGCAGAACACCCCTAAGTCCTCTTGGCTTGTAATAGGAAGGCTTTGTGATGCTCATGGTCGTGCGCAGAGGAGGAGAAAGAGGTGTGAGGCTTCACTCAGCCGGAGGTTGAGGCTGGAGGGAGGGAAGGATGGATGGATGGTGGATGTGCTGCAGCTGGAGCTGGCAGGAGCTGTGCCATGGTCCCTCAGCAGTGTGGCACGGTGCCACCTGCCTTTGGAGGCTCCTTGCCATATGGATATTTCAGTGCAAAGCCCATGTGGTCACCCAGCCGGGGTGTAAAGGGCACCCGGGTAGTGTGCATAGGAAAGATGGAAGAGTAATGCCATGGGCATGGATGCTGCTACCTGTGGGTGAGCAATGTCATTGCGTGAGCTTTCATGACTGTCTTTTTCACGTTTTGAGAAGCATGTGTGTTGGATCCCTACTGCATGGCAAGAAGGGAAGGAGATGGCCTAGTGTGAAGGCATGGAGGAGTGAGGATCTGTGGGGAGAGCAGAGCATCAGGCAGACACGGGGAAGCAGCAGGAGGTGCAGCCTGAACAGGGGTCCAGGATCCTCTTGTACTTCCTGGGCTCACGGTCACATCCTGCATTGCCTTGGTAGCCTTTGAGTACCTTCTTCCTTTGTTCATTTGTGCTTTGTCCTGTGACAGATTAGGAAGTATTGCTCCAAAGGCTCATCATGCAGAATGTCCTGCACCTCTGTGTCCTTGGACAGCACCGGGTGCCTGCGGTGACTTGTGTCATAGGACTCAGGGGTCTACCAGATCCCATCTCCTGCTCCGAGGGAAGGATGTGCTTGTCTGATGTGCAGCACGGGGTTGTACCTACCTCTGGAGCCCTGCGGTAGCACCTGTGTGGAGGCACATCATTCCCTCCAGGTCTGAGCACAGCAGAGGTGCTGCTGTTGATTCACAGACATACTCGTTGCTTCATGAATTAAGGAGATGTTGTGGTCCTTTGTCTAAGCAGGAAGATGAATCATTAGAGTACAGATATTTAGTTATGATGGGTATCAGTAACATTCCAAGGTTTAATAATTTTCTTGGAAGTTCCACAACTGAGCAAAATTCATTTATTCACACAAGTGGCTGGTTTAGTTTTTAAGGTGGGGTTCAGGTATCAAACCAAACTGGATCAGGAATGCCATGGAAGTCTTTATGACATTTAATAGACTTTCAGAGTGGGAGTCAAGTAGAACCATCTCTTGCTTTCTGCAGGGAAGAAGCGATGGGAGTTTTGAGACAAACTTTAATGGTTTTTTGAACAATATTTTTTAGCAAATACTTAACAGAAGAACAGTTTACATGAGAAATGCTAGAATATAGATATGTTCTATTTGTAGTCATGTATTAATATGGTCTATATAACAACGTGATTCGTGGTTTGCAAGTGTCACCTAGAACAGAGAATTTGGCTCAGAACCATCTCCAGGACAAAGACAATCTTCATGGATTGTCCCAGACTTAGACCCTGATGGGGAACAATGTTCTGCATGAAGTTTGAGAGCAAACCCCAGTTAATCATATAATAGAATCCCAGACTGGTTTGGGTTGAAGGGAGCTTAAAGCTCATCCAGTTCCACCCCCCTGCCATGGGCAGGGACACCTTCCACTAGAGCAGGTTGCTCCAAGCCCCTGTGTCCAACCTGTTCACATGCACGTATTTGTAGGAGGTTTTCCTAGGGCCATAAAATAGGGGTTTTTTTCTTTATTGTTCCATGGTTGCAGATGCTGCAGCATTCTTCTAAGGCATTTTTTTCCCTGGTAAAGCCAGATCTCAGGATTCTTGCAGAAGTATCTGTGAAAGAAGCCACATTAAAAAGGACCAGTGCCACTCTGACCTCTGGTAGCACACCACCTTTCAAATCTATGCACAGAAACTCCTTTAAGATAAGCATTTCTGTGCATTTCCTAAGGCTCCCCAGTGTCCGTGCATCACTCTGCCGAGGAAGGGCATTCCTTTTAATGGGATGTCATTAGCACTCTGCTGTTGAATGATTATTTCCATTTATAATAGCAACAATATGTTAACTTCGACAAGTTAAGAACTGAGATCCTGGAGCTGCCAGTCAGCGCGCGAGGGCTGCTGGCGCTCTGTAATCATCGCTGCTATTTCTGGGTGGCCAGATTTAGCATAAATAGGTGCGATGCAAAGTGTCATTCCATATTTAGTCCTTGTCCAAGACATCTTCGTTTAGGAATGGTGCTTTTTGCATAAAATGAATGAAGAAAGTCAACCTGTATCCATGGGGAGGGAGGGGATAACGAAACAAAACCCACTTGTATCATTTGCTCCTCTCCCCACTTTTTCTTTAATTTACCTGACTCGCAGCAGCTCCGGGGCCTCCTCTGGCCTCGCTCCAGCAGCTCCACGTCCCTCTTGTGCTGTTGCCCCAGAGCTGGATCAGGGCTGCAGGGGGGGTCTCCCCAGAGCGCAGCAGAGGGGCAGGATCCTCTCCCTGACCTGCTGCTCACGCTCTGGGGGTGCAGCCCAGCACGTGGCAGGGTTCCAAGCACATGGAGCTAAATGGGACTACATTGCTTGTCTCCGGATTTGGCTCTGGTCTGTAGCTGGCTTTAGAAATGCTGAGGTCTACAGCCCTTATTCTCTTACTCAGAGTTTGGACTCTAACGTACTCCTGAGGTTTCTTTATTCCCTTTCACAATGGTGTTTTGGGGGGTGGTTGTTTTTTCCACCTTTCATTATTGCATGCCGTGTTGCAACAGAAAGGCTCTCTTGTAGTCACCTTCATTCTGTACTCAAATGCCCCCCCCCCGACCTCGTTGCCTTACCGCAGGGAACAAAACTGGGGTAAGAGTAAGGAGGTGGGAGACAGGCATTTCCCAGGACTTGCATCTCCTCTGAGCAGCTCCTGCAACCAGGACATCATCTGTGAATTTGGTTAAAGCAGAAGCAACCTCATCAGCACTGGCTTCGGGTGAGCCTGAGATTAGATAAATTGTAATTACTTCTCCTTGATTTGATTCTGACTGGTCACCCTGAACTCATGTAAGTTACGTGGTCACTTAGGGAGAAACTGAGCAGTAGTATCAGCGTTCTGCGCTGTCAGGAATTGTTCTGTGCTGCCAGGTTTATTTGGAGCCCTCATTTTTGCACTGGAGATGACAAGGAGCTGCTCCCAATCCATCTTCTCCATGCAACCAGGGTTTGATGGATATCTATCATTTTTCTTCCCCCCAACTCATCACTTTTATAAACTGACCTACTTATGACTCTCCACAGAGAAGTCTGTACCTTCACCCGTCCTTTTCATCCTATTCTGGGCCTTTCTCGTATCTGGTATGTCCTTCCCTTCTATTTCAATGGGTGGACCATTTTTTTATCGCTTTAGAATAGCTCTGGGAAACCTTCAAGCAAAAGAAACTGGGTCCTTTCTGAGATACCTCACATTTTTCTAGTCCATTAGTCTGAATGCTCTGGCTTCGGCAGCATGGGCTGAGCAGCATGAGAAAACATAACTGGTATTAACAGAAATATAACATTAACAGAATATAATGAGTTTGTTCTTAATAAATGCTTACCTAAAATACAATACCTTGAAAGAGGAATGTTCATCGTTGACACGAAAGACGAACAATCATTATCTTGCTAATGAACTGATAAGTCTGAATATTAAATCATGTACAGAAGCTACCTCTGAGCTCCTCTCCAACCTTTCTCCGTTTAGCTGACAGTAAGAAAAAGCACTTTAGCATTGAGTTCAAAATATATTGTCAGCCCTTGTCTCTAACACCCGATTTGTGTGTGTGTATGTATCTATATGAATATAGATTTATACTAATATATGCATAAAAATCTGAATGCACACTGCTCATAGAGGTTGCTCCATTCTCGTAATAGTAGAAGACCTGAAAATTTTCAGCAAGTAAAATGCAAACCATTAAGGAGTTTTTTGACTTTCAAATCCTTCATCAGCAGGGGGCCAGGGTTTCATTTTTACCTCCTGTGGCTTCTCCATTCCCTCTGAAGGATGTGTAGTGGAATGAAGGAAGGATGTGTAGTGGAATAATTTGTGCTGGAGCAGGTTAAACTGGGAATGGGGTGAGCAGAGCATGTTTCAGGTGATACTTAGCAAGTGTCATCATGCTCACACGTATTTGGCAGGAGGCAGTGGCTGAAGGCAGGGACTCCATGCAGCAGCGTGGAAGCAAATGGCACAGTAAAGAAATCTTGGAGCTGAACTGTTTTCTCCTCCGAAGAGCATTAGTTCCTTGTTGTCTTATTGCAAAAGAGAAGGGCAGACTCTTTCTTTGCATGTGGGTCTCCTTGGGCTGGGTTCAGTGCCCTCAAGACTCACTGTGAGGGGGGAGCTTGCACCTCAATCCTGTGTATCCCAAAGACCCTGTTGAGGCACGTTTTCACAGCAGCCCAGTTGCTGTTTCAGGATATTTATAAGCAACTTGATTTTCCCTCTAAGCCCTCAGTGCACAGAGGCTGCTGCAGAGACCTGCACTGCTCCTGCTGTCCCTGGAGCACAGCAGGTACTGGCCTCACGCCTTAGGGGTGGCTTTGTGAAGACCCAAAGGCAAAGCTGCTCCGTGTGGAAGAGCTGCAGGGGTGGATGCTGGTCTTGGAAAGCTGCTTAAGGGCGGGTTTCTTCTTTTCAAGTCTAACTGAAGCATCTCCATAAAAAAAATCAGTCTTTTCAGGCAGACAAGGATTTTTCCAGACCTGCTCTGTGCTGCTTCATGAAAAAGCTTCCACATCTTGTTCAGCCTGGAGAAGAGAAGGTTTCCGTAGAGCAGCTCCCAGTGCCTAAAGGGGCTACAAGAAACCTGGAGAGGGGCTTTGGACAAGGGCCTGTAGGGACAGGACAAGGGGGAATGGCTTTAACCTGCCAGAGGGGAGGTTTAGATTAGATTAGTCTGTGATTCTATGATCTGCCAGACTTTAGGTCCTGAACTAAATTTTCCCAGTTTATTGCTTCCCTGATAAATGTTTTCTTCTCGAGACTGTTAAAACTAGAGGAGGAAAACCACCATTCTCCACCAAGGATAGTAAATTCTGATGGTCTTCCATTTTTCTGCTTTTGTTGTGATTTCTTTTCATAGAATCATAGAATCCCAGACTGGTTTGTGTTGGAAGGGACCTTAAAGCTCACCCAGTTCCCACCCCCTGCCACGGGCAGGGACACCTTCCACTAGAGCAGGTTGCTCCAAGCCCCTGTGTCCAACCTGGCCTTGAACACTGCCAGGGATGGGGCAGCCACAGCTTCTCTGGGAAAAGTCTGTGCCAGCGCCTCAGCACCCTCACAGGGAAGAGCTTCTGCCTAAGAGCTCATCTAAATTTCAACCAACTCTTCTCTAAGAAAACGCAGAGGAAAAACTGAAACCCTTCTTTTGTTGTTGCTGTGAAGACACCCTCTGTGTTATTTCCTGACTACTGAGGACTACATATTCATAGCTGAGAGCAGAGATCAACCAGAAACTTGCAGCGGACCCGAGGGTAGGTGTCGGATGCGCAGGCTTGTGGAGCGTGTTCCAGACGTGAAGCAATGAGCTCTTGCAAAGGAATAGTAGAAGGCACCAGCTACAAACTCTTGTAGCATTCCTGGTGCGAGGCTGTGCTGCAGAAGACTTTTTGAGATGAACTGCTTCCAAAAGTGTTGGCCTGCCCTGGGTTGCAGGAGGTAAAGAAGATTTTGGTTTGCTGCTGTGGCCAGGCTGTTGCACTGTATTTTCCTGCTTGATGCAGAGAGGAACAGAAAGTGTGCTTGGAAATTGCGTGGTGGAAAAAGCTATTAATATTAAGGCACTTTCTCTTGTTTTCAGCTGTGAACTGTAATTTACTATGATTATTTGTTTCCTAATAAATTGTGTGTAGCTCATCTCAACATCAAAACACATTAAGCTCTTTGCTCTGATGTCTGTTATGCAGGCTAATTTAATTCATCTTTGGAAAGGAGTTTATGACCAGATGCATGAGATTTGACTCTGAGATATCATGTGCTTGTTCTCTCTGTCTGGATATACCCAGAAGGTCAAATTCTGCTCCTTTTTATCCTCATAATTTAATTGAAGTCAAGAGAGCTGCATAGGTACTAACGAAAGTACACTCATTAGATACAGTGCAGTACGGGAGGGTTTGAATTTCAAGTGAGGGTGGTAGTGTGTGAATGGATTGGAGAAAGCCATCCACTGTGTTTGTCTTACAAAAGCTTCCAACATTTCAGTTGGAGCAGCTACTATCTAGCTAATGGGATTAAAATAGGGATTTTAAATCTAAATAGAAATAAAGCACAGAGTAGTGACACCATTTAATTGCAGACATAATGTGAATGCTATTATTGACTAGTGAAAAAAGCTTATGAACATGATGTTGTGGAGAGGAGTGTTTTCTATTAAAATACTTTGAAAGCAAAGATAGTCCACAGCTAAACAGCATTTAAGGTCACTCTCCCACTTGTATTCTCTCTAGTTTTCTGCTCTTTTTGCTTATCTTCCCAAGTTGTGATGGGACAAATTCCGCTCTGACATATTATCATTGGGAGTTGGTGCTAAGTTTGTGTGTGCAAAGCAGAGGTTTGTCCTGGGCCTCCAGGGAGCAGCAAGCTGATGGGATGCACTGGCCTTCAGGGCTGCGCCAGTTTCAAACCCCACCTTAGAACTTCAGGTTCAGAAGATTGCCATTGCTGTGGGTACCACCGAGGGGGGGCAGGAGCCCTGTGGAGATCCAGCAGCCCCAGGTAAGTGCATCAGTGTGAGATGAGGGGGTCAGCTCGCACACCATGGTCAAAACCAACCCTGGTTTTGCCTATGTTGTGCCTGCTCTGGCCCAGCAGCATTCGAGGAGTCAGTTTGGATGGTTTAACACCCACCCTACAAAAATATCCTGTGTCAGTATGTGTGTAACCGCGTTCTTCTCGGGGAAGAAAATAGAGCTGAAGGTGCTGTGCTGCTGCATCCTCACAGCTTCTCCTACACACGGTGTCGGCAGCCAAGCAGGGGCAGAATGAGACAGAGCTCGGTGGTTCCACAGGGAAATAATTTATAAACACCCAGCCTTAAAGCAAAGCATGCCAAGAAAGAAAACTAGGTCTTCTGCAGCACAGTAATGGCTTTGTAGTGGAGTTCCTGGAGCAAAACCTTTAATTTTATGATATTTTTGCATCTTATGTGTTTGTGATGTGATTGTCAACAAGATAGCAAAGCCAGATTTATTCCTAGTGGTTCTAAGAGTCCTATAAAACGTGTATTTAGTGATGTGCAATGGATATAAAGCAACTTACACTACACAATGGTAATGGAAGTGTATCAGGACTCAGGTTGCTGAAATGTCTTTGTCATACTCTGTATTTAAGGGCATATTGTTGAATATATCTTGGTTTATGTTTTGTACTGAACGTTGCTGGGTTCATTGCATCTAGAAACTGCTGTGTCCCTCCTTTAGAATCATAGAATCAGCCAGGTTGGAGAAGACCTTTAAGATCATCAAGTCCAACCAGTTCTTTACCTTCTCCTTTTGCTAGTGGAAATCCAGTTATTTCTTTGGGGTTACCATGTAATTGCAGCTATGTAATTAATGATGAAAGGGGTGTATGGGAACCCATAGTGAATGCAGAGCAACGTGCAGGCAGCTCATGAGTTGCATAGAATGAGTGCAACTCTGCTTTCCTTGGTGGTAGACGTAACCTAGGAGTTGCTCACTGAGTGTGGCACAGAAAGCAGAGCCAAATTCTCTGCTTTCACGTATATCAAGCTGGTGAGGATTCAGGTCTTAGGACCAAACCTCATGGTGAAAGTCCCAGAGTCAGACAGAGGTTCAGCTCTGAGAAGGACCTGCAGGTCCAAATGATTTATAGTCTACCCTTTGAGCAAACTTGGTGTCTCGTGGTTGGTTACAGGAGCGGATAACATCTTCCATTTTGTTGTTGCTGTTTTTCTGGGCTTTTTGTTGTGTTTTTGCAAATGTGTGTGATGTCTCAAGTGAAAACAACTCCCAAATAATTCTTTTTCTAAAACCATTGAGGAAAAGAGGAAATTCTGAGTCACTTCATGCTTTCAGCATCACAAACACAAACTGGATCCTGATCCAAAGGTTCCCTGAGATCATTAAAACTTGCATCAACTTGCACGAGATGTGAATCCGGCTGCCAGAACGTGTGTGTTGAGCACAGCTTTATCGGAGGTTTTCTTCTGCACAGAGCTAATACAGGGTTTTAACAAGCTGATATTTGTACTGGAAATAGTGCATAGTGTGATGGAAGTATAAAGACACTGTTAAGGGATTGTTCTGGGATGCCTTTCACTGTTTCAGAAACTATTCTGCACAGTGCCATGCCCTGCTATCGCATTTTATGCTGCAAAACTTTGCTTGGCAACACCAGTTAGAACAATTCAGTGTGATTAAATCGAGTGTCTGTTATGGGGAAAGCCAGTCTGGTTTGAGAGGTGTGTGTGGTGGAAGGGGAGGTTGTGGGGTTTTAACCAGAGATTGGCAAAAGTACGTTGATCTTCAGCAAAAATGACAGGAAAAGGGGGAAAACCTCCCAAAACCTCCTGAATACCCTCGGTCTGGAGAGGTGAGCAAACCAGGGTGGGTGACTGGAGAGGCAGACCAGCTCTGCTGCTGGGCTGGAGCTCCCCAGCAAGCATCCAGCCTTCATGTGGAGGAGTCTGCACCCGTGGTGCCTGCAGAGGATTTCCACACCATTGGAGTTACATCAAGTACTCGCCCACTGCCTTTGCATTAGGTTGGCAGAGATGAGCTTGTTTGTTGGTGTTTACTGGTATAGAACAGCTCGAAAAGCTTCGTCATTGGACTTTTCTGGTGAGATCTTCAAACAGCAACAGGCGTCATCATCTTATGCACCAGAGCTAGTGATGACCAGAACTGATCAGAGCAGAGTCAGAGGCCAGTAGATGTGAATAGTGAAGTGTCTTCAAACACTGTCCCATAGATGTTGCTGCTCGAGTGCTCACTTTGGCCTTCCCACAGCTTCTGAGCTCAGCTGTAAAGACAAGTTTATTGATTCTTGGCTGATATTTAGCACACAGGCTCATAAGTTTTTGTTGGCATAACTAGATTTTCATAGAAAACAAAACTACTGGCTGAGATATTTCAGTACATTAAAATAACAGTGCTTTCAAGTGTCATTTTTAAAGGGCTTTGTGGCAAGGTTAAGCATTTTTGTCAGAAGAGGCACTAATATGGTTAATCCATAATGTGACTGCTCTACAATACATCCGTCAATGTGTGGTGGGCTGCAGGACACCTCTTTGTCCCTGATTTTTGTATATATCCCATGAATGCCAGCTTGGCTTTCCCATTCTCCTTGCAGAATACAGTTGGCAAAGGCGTGTTGTGGAGGTTGGGAGACGCGCCAGGCAGTGGCACAGCTCATCCATACACTGGGATCTGCCTAAGGATGCTGTAGGGCTGTGCTTGGTGTGGCTGAGGCAGGTCTGCACTGATGATAGCTGCCTGACCCTGCTGTGTCAGGTAGCACTGCAAAGGAGTGCCCTAAAATTGCTTGTTTTCTTAACTTGTGACCTGAAGTACTTAACTTGTGGTATCTTCCATGGTGTGGCTGAAGAGGAATTTGTTTGCTTTCAGTAGTTTCAGTTTGGGGTTTTTTTTATCTTTTATTGAGAGAGTGAAAAGCATTTTCTCTCTTGCTAGAAGATTAGCAGCAAAAGCCTCTGGAATGCATTGGTAAGGACTTCAGCTTTAATAAACTACTTCCAGGGGTCTTGCTTTAGCCATGCTCAATCTTAAACTGAGTCTGAAATTCCAAAGTCATGTAATCGAGACTAGTTTTTGTTGGAAGGGGCCTTAAAGCTCATCCAGCTCCAACCCCTGCCACGGGCAGGAACACCTTCCACTAGAGCAGGTTGCTCCAAGCCCCTGTGTCCAACCTGGCCTTGAACACTGCCAGGGATGGGGCAGCCACAGCTTCTCTGGGCACCCTGTGCCAGCGCCTCAGCACCCTCACAGGGAACATGTTAGGGGACTGTCAGAAGAACTCAACAGGCATTAGTGATGATATCTCTGATGATGATAATTTTAAAATCTGTGTTTGTCCAAATGGAAGAAGACAAAATGAAAACTTCTCTTTCAGCTTTTCAAGGATTATTATCTATCAGGCAAAGTGTATAAAGACCATCTATAAATAAATAACATCTACACATGGACAATAAAGTGTTTATGAATATAAATGTATAATTACCTGAAATTTGGGCTACTGCAGATTAGTGATCCTACTGTGTACAACATGCACATAGACTTAATAACCTCTGTGAGAGGGGATGTAAACTGCAGTGAAAAGAAAAACCTTCAATTGGCCTTGAACACTTGGACAGCAGTATATGTCCTCTGCTACCATCATTCCCACCATTTTCCTTCTAGGATGTTGCATCTGTTAAACTGAAGAAACAGGAAGAAGCAGCACAAAACGCCAGTAATGTAAAAACCTGGAATATTTATACTGAATCCATAGCACTAGCAGCTTGCAGACTGAGTGCTGGTCTTTGACAGGCTATAGGATTCCTGGGCTTTATGGCCTGCCTGCTGTTCCCAGTGTGGAAAGTCATCTGCTACCACTAAAACCATCTATCAAGGACTGGCAAATGGAAAAGATGAATGATCACATCATAATGCTTGCTTTCTTGGCCTAGAGATGCCACCGTGATTTAATCATTTTCATAAGTTAGTTATTATCTCACCTGTAGGTCTCCACTGCTCCAGGAACCCGCCTGGGGCTGATCCAGGCACCGTCCCAGGTGAAATGAAGCTGCAAATTAGAGCAGCATGAGCCTTGGTTGGGCCTGAGCTGTTCCTGTGCTTGAAGAGGAGCCTGGCTCCAATAGTGAACAATCTGGCTCATAATTAGTATTAAAAGGGAAATCAAAAGGAGGAGACAGGTCACCTTATGCACACAGGCTCATGGCCACCGAGCCATAAACATTTGCTGTCACACAGAGGACCAACATTTATCACCCTTAAGAGTGATGACTGCAGGACACGGCATGTTAAAGGCGCACAATTGAGTAGACACCAGTTTTCCAGGCATGGTTTTGTAGTCAGAGACCACTCGAACCAAGGACAGATACCACAGCTGAGGCCTGATTCTTATGGACAGTGCCTAACCCAAGTATTTCTGTGTGGATGCTTCTAATTTTCACCTTCTAAGGATGCCATACACTGAAATTATGTGGTTATTACTATCTTACACAAACATTTACCTGTCTAAAATTAAGGTCTTTTAACTTTTACATGCTTTTTTAGACATGTGTTCATAATGGCAGATTTAGCAAGGACCTCTTCTGCTCTTTAGGTAGGTAAGGCAATGTCATCATTCCAGGGTATTACAAAACTACTACTCCTAATTCCGTAACTCATACACTCTATGAATCTAATCAGAGTAAACAGCACTAACAATAACTAATGTTGTTTTGTTTGGCTGGGAAATGTTAACTGCTTTCAGTGGAGTGATTTATTTATTTATGTTAGATTTTCCCCTTTCAAGAGTCACAAAGCCCCCACTTGTTCCATAGACTTCTTGCTTCCCTGTGAGGGTGGTGAGGCACTGGCACAGGTTTCTATGAGTCTGTGTTTACCCTCAGCTGGGTGGTTCTTTTTCCTACAAGAATAAGAATTCATATTTCTTTAGAAACACTGAGATCTTAAATAACATTCATTCAGACATTAATGGTGTTTAAGGAAGGAAGAGGCCTCCCCTTGGTATTTCACTGTAGGTTACAGTGGCATTAAAACAGAAGGCAACATGACAGCCTGATTCCACCTGCGTGGCTTGAGGAGGTCCATGCATTCTGTGTGGAGCACTGTGGGGTGGGTTAGTGCTTGTGGTGCAGGACCACGCTCCGGGCAGGCTTGTTCCCGCTGCTCTTCAGAGGGAAGGCAGATAAGGCAAAGCTGGCATGTGCTGTCAGCTCTCGTGGAATGCAGCCATGGAGTGACAGTTGTCGTCTTGCCCACGCTGCTGCACAGTCATATCCATTTCCCTGACCTTTTATCTCTACCTTCCTCAACGGGGAAGCGCTGTGAGCCATGAGGAGCCGGCAGTTGTGGGAAACCCTTGAAGTGTTGCCAATAAATTTGAAGAGATGAGAGTTAAATCTTTTCAGTGTTTTTAAACGCTGTGTTCATCTCTTGATTAGCAATTCAGACCTGCATTCTGCTCTTCTTCATCCTGATACATGCTCGTTTATATAACTCCTCTTGGGCTGGCACTGCTGTCTGTCTTGTCAGAGCTGGTGCTGGAGCAGCATTAAGACACGCTCTTCAAAAGCATGTCTTAAGCTCTTGCATAAGTCAGAGCTTATTTCCAAACTGGGGGTGCAGTGACTAAATATTTGAGAAGTCTGAGCCCGTCTGCTTCAGCGGTTGGGTTTGGGGCTTGTTTTTTTTAAAGTGCATTGGCATTAGCAGGCACTTTCCTACAAATTATTCTGGATTCTTTCCACCAGCTGGAGCCTTTCCAGTCTGGTCGGGATGACCTTTGTTTATTGTACGTTGGACATGTGTTTCTTTGTGCTTGACAGTTGAATGACAGTTTTATTAGTCCATTTAAGTGGATGAGTCTGTAAGGGTAAGATTAAACCTAAGGCCAGTCATTTTACGTATTCTGAGACCTTTCCCCCTAAAATGATGGTTGTGCCTTCTACTGCAGGCACAGTACTCTCTGCCTACTACTCTCAGCGATCTAGAGAGTGGGAGGAGGAGGGCTCCAGAATGAACAGGATAATA
Source organism: Strigops habroptila (assembly GCF_004027225.2). Lineage (NCBI taxonomy): Eukaryota > Metazoa > Chordata > Aves > Psittaciformes > Psittacidae > Strigops > Strigops habroptila. The sequence continues at coordinate 62,122,769 of NC_044284.2, forward strand.
TTTAAGCCCAATTGAAATGCCAACTTGTGGACTAACACAGTTCACCATTGCAATAACAATACCTGCAGCTAATGGACTTCTTATGAACCTAAATATTTGCTAATGTATGCATTTAAAGAACTTCAGAAGGAATCCTTAGCCAGTGTGAGTGTCCCTGAAAGGCTTTGTTCATTTTGGTAGTTCACAATATTGCTTCCAGTTTCACTGGTTTTAAAATACACTTCCGAGTTTGGGCAGAAGGAAACTTACCTGTAGGAGAATGAAATCACCATAAAAAGCATATTATTAAGTCTTGTGAGTTAATGTTTTTAATTTAACTTGTTTCATTTGTTAATCATGGGAGTGTGGATTAATTAAACTTCCTATTCACATATGTAGGATTTATTTTAGCTGATGAATCTCTAAGAAAAAGGTTGGCAATGTGTCAGCATCTCCTCTGGCTCTGTGAAAGGAAAATACATGGACTTAAAAAGAATTACAGAGGGAAGGCATCAATAGCTGTGTCCTTCATCCTGCTGGACAAAAAGCGCAGTGAAAGGGAAACTTTTCTTTAGGGGAAGGCTGTTATAATCAGCCTGGGGTGACACTGCAGCTTCTTTGAATTTCCTTATTCACTTTCCTCTCAAGCCAAGTGGATGCAACTTATCCTCTGTATAGTCACAATTAATGAAACCTCTATAGCCCTGCTCAGCACATCTGAGCATTTGTCACTGCTTTTAATTGACTTATCCAGCATCAGTGTGACGCGGTGGACTTGGGCAGCTTTCCTGTAGTCCCCGCCCTTTGAACGTTGCTTTTTCTGCTCACATTTCACATTTGAGGTTTAATCTCTTGCAGCTTTATTAGGGAGAAATTAGCTTCCGCAAGAACTGAGCTGTGGGAGACAGGTATTTGGATCTTGTCCCAGTTCAGAAGAACGATGCTGTCATGGCTGGTGCTTTGGAGTGTGGGTCTCATGAATACACCCCGTGCAGCCTGGTTCATGGGAGCAGCTTCTTCCTGTGGAAGACAAGTCAGCTGCAGGGAGCACCGGCAGAACAGGCTGGTGGTTTTACTCTTCATTTCATATTCCAAATGTTCTAACACCGCAAAAAACACTGCTTCCTGCTCTCCCAGAGTCATACTGCAGAGCAGTGGCCAACAGGAGCTGGGACTCTCCTCACTTTGAGTGTCTCTGATGTGTTTGACCACATTAGCTCGTTCCCCCATGTTGCTTGACTGTACTGAGCAGTTGGATACCGGTGTTTTTTTGCCCCCTGTTTGGCCATGTTGTTGTTTGCTTGTTCTCCCCTGTCCAGCCAAGGGCTGCTGCCTGCTCCTTTAGTTGTTTTCAGCTCAGCTGGTTTTGATTCACTTGCACAGAAATGATTTCATGTCTTCTTAAGTCTTTGGATGAGAGGTAAAGTAACAAAAGGCCCCAAACTGGGACCTGGATTAAAACCACACTCCTCCTGTGGTGGTTCCCCAGGCTTCTTTTCTAAACTTTCCTTTTGTGAGTTTCCAGTCAATGTAGTGTAATATACTGATTATAACATCCTGAGTTCTCAGAAGCTGTGTAGCAGTAAATCCAGTGCCTGCTGAATTATGTTGCTTTACCACTGGTCCTGTTATCTCCCATTCCAGTAATCCCATCAGAAGAAATTTGTTAGGCTGGTTTGACACTGCATTTTTTGGTACACACGTGTGCTGGCATTAGTTTTATTAAGCTGCTGTAATTCTTTATAAATAGTGTTGAGCATTGCTTATTCCATTACATTGTACAGGATCACTGTCAAGCTGACAGGCCTGTAACTGACCAGATTATCCCATTTTCTCTATTAATCACTTGGTACAGCAGCTGCTGGTCCATTCTGATCCTCCTTGCTAAGGACGTGTAATATGTCACAAAAGAGGTTCTTGTAATTATGCCTGTGGCCAACTTATCGATGGTCTTAGAACACAAGTCAAAGGCTCCAGATATCATAGAATCCCAGACTGGTTTGTGTTGGAAGGGAGCTTAAAGCTCCTCCAGTTCCAACCCCTGCCCCGGGCAGGGACACCTTCCACTAGAGCAGGTTGCTCCAAGCCCCTGTGTCCAACCTGGCCTTGAACACTGCCAGGGATGGGGCAGCCACAGCTTCTCTGGGCCCCCTGTGCCAGCGCCTCAGCACCCTCACAGGGAAGAGCTTCTGCCTCAGAGCTCATCTCAATCTCTAGAAAAGAAGACCTAATATAAAGTAGCAAATGTGCAGAGAAGATTGGCCTGGACTGTCCTGATGGTTCTTGCTGAAAGAAACCCCCAGAGGTTCCTATAAATTCTCATGAAGCCAATGCTAGAACACTCTACAGATGCATCAATATATTCACAGCTCAATATGTGATCAGTGTATTTTACTTCTAGGTTTCTTCCTAAAATATTGGCAGTGAGCAGCAGAACAGCCACTTGGCCTGAGCACTTGTGAATCCTATTTGGAAAGCAAGCTAATTCCTGCAGTACATGGAGAACTGGGCTCACCTAGTGTGTGATCCCAGCCAGAGCTGCTTTGTCAGTGCTGGAAACCGCCCCAGCCTGGGGCTGTTTGCTCAGCTCTTGCCTGGTCACTGCTCCTCGCTGAGGCTTCCATCTCCCAGCAGAAGGCTGCTTTTCTTGGGATGATTTATCGCAGATCACTTGCAGGATATACACAAGAGTAGTAAAAGGGGATGGTATTTCCTGGCAACATATAAAAAGACGTAATGTTGTTTACGAATTTAGACAGGCCATGTCATTCTGTTTGCTTGCTTACAAGAAGAGTAATTCATCACAACTCAGCAGTAAGGGAAGGGGTAGCAGCTATTGAACTATCATTTGATTCTTAATATTTTTGGTTGGCAATTTGTCAGGAAATACCGCAAAATGTAATTTTTCTGAATGTGAACTAGTGTGCAATAAAATGGCTTTTTGGGCTGATTCTACACACTGGCCTTGTACTGTAGGGAAATTCAGACTTCCTCGGCTGTTTATGGTTTTTATCTACTGAGACATTGCCAGATCTGCAAGATAAGAAAATCTATTTTAAGAAAGGAAGAGAAATCCCCACTGCTGTGCAGAGACTATGAAAATGTCTTCCAGCTGATGCTAGGCTGTGCTGAGGTGTTCTTGATACACCAGGGCAAGATTGTCTGCCTGTGTTCTGGTGTGTGATGAAACTCAGAGGGAAAGTGATGTAAAGCTGATGCTCTGGTTGGTCTGCTGGAATAATTTAATTTTGGAGTTCTCTCTTAAGCCAATTGCTCTTGTTCAGAAAAGCCTTTCAGGCAGTTGGAGGCTGCCACAGCAAAGAGCTGTGTTATTTGGGAATTAATGTCCTGTAGTGACAGGACAAGGGGGAATGGCTTCACGATGAAAAAGGGTAGATTTAGATTAGATACTGGGCAGAAGCTCTTCCCTGTGAGGGTGCTGAGGCGCTGGCACAGGGTGCCCAGAGAAGCTGTGGCTGCCCCATCCCTGGCAGTGTTCAAGGCCAGGTTGGACACAGGGGCTTGGAGCAACCTGCTCTAGTGGAAGGTGTCCCTGCCCGTGGCAGGGGGTTGGAACTGGATGAGCTTTAAGGTCCCTTCAACCCAAACCAGTCTGGGACTCTATTGATCTGAAATAGGAGTTCTGCAAAGCTGTCCTCTGCCACCTCTGAGCTCGGTGGCATAAATCTCCCAGCCTTGTGGCTGCATTAGGGGCTCAGAAAATGTGGACACATGGATGTCCTATTTTCACTGGTGGAGGATGCTGTATAGTTATGTATGTGGAGGCTCTTAGGTTTTGTGTACAGAGATTGCCATCCTGAATGCTGCTGTGCGATCAGGCTTGTTCTGAGCAGCAATAGAAGGAAGGTCTGGAGGTTACTCTGGGCTTGTGGCTTGTAACACATCACCTTGGGATGGGAAAACTTGCAGTGCTGTGCTTCTGCTCTTGGTTTGCTGAAGGCTGGGGATGTCACTGTGGTGCAGGGGTGATAAATGGGATGTTTCCAAAATAGGGATGTTTCTCAACAGACTTCTTGCGGCAGAATGAACCGCTAAACTGGCAAAAGCTTGTGGGGTAGGGACTGGCACTGGGAATGTAGTGGTAGAGAAGTCACTGAATTCCATGCTCATCACTGCTCATCATTGTGGATGATGTCTCTGAAGGATTGGAGATTAGGAGTTTATTTAACTGTGTGTTCAGGGGTTCTTGTGGCATGTTTATGTAGTGCTCTGAGAGTCTTGCAGTGCTGAAGGGAGCAAGAACACCATTTAAGCTACAGCAAGTTTGCTAGTTAAAGACTATGATAGGAATGTGATCTCAGAGAAGCTCCAGGGAAAGGGAAATGTGTTCTTTTTACCTTTGCATTTTGTAACTGTGCAGCTGAGAACAAGGGAAGGGAAGAAGAAACTCCATCTCAGACTGCACATGAGAGAAAGCCAGTCTCTTATTGCCATTTTTTGGAAATGCAGCTCCTTGCTGGCATTTCTGTAAGATGGAAGAGAGAAGAGGTTCCTAGAGGAAGCAAAGTAAGAGAGAAACAAAGGAATTATGTATTTATTTATTTATTTATTTATTCCCTTGCCCAAAGAGAAGCTAACCTCAGAATGCCCCTGCAAATTACATAGCCCTGGGGCAAGGGCTGGGCCCTTGGTTTCCAGGTCCCAAGAAGAGATTAATTGGAGTAACTTCAGATAAATATTTTGGTTAAATACAGTGTACATGGGAAGTTTATCTGGCTTATTTTAATCATTTTATCCTTTGTTTCAAGTTTTGCTATTCAGTTAGGCTTAAATGTTAATCAAGCTGACAGTGTAAACGAAGTTTGAAGTGGAATTCTGATGTATCAAGTAAATCTAGGGTACTTAGATGGTGTCTTTGTGCTAGGCACTGAGGTGTGAGGATGAACAGGTAAGTGGCTAAATCAGTCCTCTTATAGAAAGCCCAAATGTAAAGAGTAACAAAGGCAAAAAATAGTTGCCATATCCATGTGACATCTTTCACCTATGAGCTCAAATTCCTACTTTCCAGTGCTTCTAAAACTCAGATTAGTTTGTTATCTTTTATGCTGTTGTTTTAATGATTTTCAAATTTTCAGAAAGTCTGCCATCCTTAGCATTCTATTAATGAAGTCACTTGGCTTATTCATTGGACAGTGATTTAAAAGTGATGTTGCTGTGATGACAGCAAAGCAAAAGGCAATTACACAAGATTGAAAGAAGGGAGATTTAAATTAGATATTAGGAAAAAAATTCTCCACTGTGAGGGTGCTGAGGCGCTGGCACAGGGTGCCCAGAGAAGCTGTGGCTGCCCCATCCCTGGCAGTGTTCAAGGCCAGGTTGGACACAGGGGCTTGGAGCAACCTGCTCTAGTGGAAGGTGTCCCTGCCCATGGCAGGGGTTGGAACTGGGTGAGCTTTAAGCTCCCTTCCAACACAAACCAGGCTGGGATTCTATGGTTCTGTGAAAACCATGTGGCAGAAAGGAGACAAAGAAGTTTCTCAAGGGCAGTGGGTTGTGTCTCAGTGAGGTAACTTACATGTGTGTTAGATACCATGGTTTTACTAGTGGTTTGTGTCCTCCTTCTCCTGGCTCAGCATCTGCTCACAAAGCATGTGCTCGGCAGCACCCTGCTGTCTGCTGGAGGAGAAGGGCAGGTGTTGTTCATACCTGCAACTTCTGCATTTTCATTCCTTCTCCAAAATGCTGGTTCTTCCTTGGGAACAGGTTGGACCCTTCTGGTTTTGTTCCTGGATCACAGTCTGCTTCTTTTTCTGCCAGACTGAAGGTAAGCTGCAAACCTTGGGGGTCCTGCTGCAGTCCCTTCTGCAGCAGTATCTGTACAGGTATGAGGCAGCACAAGTTAACTCACAGTAAACAGATCTGCATTTCAGAATGTGGTGTAGGAATGACTTCACACTGCAGAGAATGGGAGGTGGCACAAAGAAGGGGAGGATTTGGAGCTGCCATGGGGACGGTGCTCTGCTGGCAGCCCCACTGTGCCAGACAGCCAGGGCACGCTGCAGGCAACGTGCTCTCGAGCAAACCTGCTTGAGATGGGAAGCTGAGACAAGCTCTTTCGAGGAAGTCCTGGTTCTTGAGGCTGGCTGAGGCCAACCAGCCCAGAGCTGGTCACCCATCCCTTTCTCCATCTCTGTTCATGCCCTGTTCTCTTCCAGTACCAGAAACATCCTTTGCAGATCCACCCAGTGTTTAATTATTGCTTCAGCCGTGAATGTTAAATAACATTAGAAGCCATGTGCGTCTGGGAGAGTGAAGTAATTCTTTTTTTGGATCTGACCCAAAAATTCTAGTTGGTGCCTTGTGATATACAGAAGGAGAATGTCAGTAAGTTGGAGCAGAATCACTTGTGACAGATACACATGCACATCCACAGCCTCGGTGTGTGTGAAGTTACGGAGGGCTCTTAAACGGGCTTGAACTGCTGCCTCTTAGCTGTCTATAATGGAAACAAAATGAATCATTAATATTTAACATTGAGACTGATTTTTTTTGACTGACTCTTGGAATTTAAGAAATAAAAGTTGGTGTTTTGGTTTTTTTTTCCTTTTATCACCAGTTGGAGACTACTGGCCAGTGCCTTTGTAACAAAGACAAAAATACTTGCAGTTTTTTAGATATGCGATCTGTTGCTGGGATGGAAAGAGAAGGGAGAAGCCAAAGATGAGCACGTACAGAATGAACTTGCCATTATTCTGTATGGGAGGAGTGACTGAATGAAGCTGATGAGCAGGAGCAGTGATGCAGACATGCATGGCCTCAGGCAGTGACTAATGTTCAGTCGGTATTTTGCATCAGTGAGTAAAAATGGACCGTGCAGGGTTGATGTAATACTCAGTAATTTCCTTTAGAAATCTGGAGTATGCCCCAGGATGATGAATGTCTCTGCTGTACGTGTTGGGGGTGACTTGTTCAGTCGGTTGAACTGGCCACACTGTACATCCCTCTCCCACCAAAGCTTGCTGTAAGTAGCCAGTCTGGAAGCTGAGGGCACGCTGCACCGTTTCCCAGATCAGATCTCTGCTGGTGGCTGTTGATCATGGCATACATTTTTAATATAATTGAAATAGATGACAAGAAAATTGCATATTGAATTGGCCTCATATTTCTTACCTTAAAATATCCTTGTCTCTTGTAGCAATTAAAAGGTAGCTAGGTTATCTTATCGTAGTATTGTGTGCAGTTCCAGTGTCCTCAACATAAGAAGGACATGGAACTGTTGGAGCAAGTCCAGAGGAGGCCATGATGATGATCAGGGGCTGGAGCACCTCCCATATGGAGACAGACTGAGAACATTGGGGCTGTTCAGCCTGGAGAAGAGAAGCTGCGTGGAGACCTCAGAGCAGCTTCCAGTCTCTGAAGGGGGCTACAAGGATGCTGGGGAAGAACTCTTCATCAGGGACTGTAGCAATAGGACAAGGGGTGATGGGTTCAAACTGAAACAGGGGAAGTTCAGGTTAGATATAAGGAAGAAGTTCTTTACAGTGAGGGTGGTGAAGCACTGGAATGGGTTGCCCAAGGAAGTTGTGAATGCTCCATCCCTGGCAGTGTTCAAGGCCAGGTTGGACAGAGCCTTGGGTGACATAGTTTAGTACGAGGTGTCCCTGCCCATGGCAGGGGGGTTGCAATTCAATGATCTTAAGGTCCTTTCCAACCCTAACTATTCTATGATTCTTTAATTTTCCCAATCTTTCTGTATGCAAATAAGGAGATACTCTAATAGCTTGGAAGTAGGCAGGAAAAAGCCACAGGAGTTTTCAGGAATACATTGCAATGCAGCTATGCCGCATCATGTATTTTGCCCTGAATGTAAGTGATACACCACGAAACATTGTGTAGAGCTTAAGTGGTGATGGGATGGTGGATCTCGACCCAGGTAGCCAAATCCCAGGCTGCTATAAACCGAGTAACTCTGCCAAAAGGCAAACCTGACTTAGACCAGCTCAAATTTGACCTTTAATGCGAAAGATTACTCCTCATGTGGCAGCTGGCTTTTCTTCCCTGCATTTTGTAAAATAGAGATCTCCTTTTTGATGTGAGAGCTGTTATCTTCAGGTATCACTAGGGGCTAAAAACCACCGAATAAACCCAAAGGTTTTACAGCTAAAAGGTTCATTCTGTTCTTTAGAAAAGGCTCATCTAATTCCCATTACTGTCACTTGCAGTTATGTGTAGGGGATGCGCTGGAAAGAATTCTAGACCTTAAGAAAAATTACATATTTAATATGAAAATGGATATAAAGTTATCACTGTCTTTTAATTGTGAAGCAACAACAAATAGGGGGCATATTCAGTTATAAAAATGCTTTTTGTTCTATCCAATGTTTCTCTAGTTACAGTGTGAATTTCTTTAAATATTTATACTTAAATATGTAAATATAAATACGTAATATACAAGTATATAAATATAAACACATGTAAATATATAGACATATAAATATGTAAACATCCAAATGATACATAAATGTATGAAATATAAACAGATAAATTTAAATATGTAAACATGCAAACATAAATATGTCTTTTGCTTGTATTTTGCAGCATGCTTTCTTGTCAAACACACAGCTTCTGGTAGTGCGAGAGGTAATTTTCCTCCCTTCAAGCAGTAGCACCGCTGCGTGAGGGGAAATACCGTTTATGTTGTATTGTCATGGGGCAGAAAGTCTCGACTTGGGCAATTATTCCTTATTAATTACAATTAATTACAACTAACAGACGCTCCTGATGACACGATCTCTGCCGTCCATCCCTGGCCCCTGAGGCGGGGGGGGCTGTGGCGGGGTCCTGGTGGGAAGCGGCTGTGTCAGCGCCGGCCAGAACCGGTCTGGACCGGCCGTGAGGGGTGCGCAGCACCTCACAGACTCCCTGAGGAGATGTGGGTCCTCGCTGTGGGATTAAAGCGTCTGGAACCGTATGGTCATGTCAGCTTTCCTCTGCAGAGTAAGTTGCTTGCCTTTGTTGTTGAAGAGAACAGCTTAAATCCCACCTGGTTTGTGTTGGGAGGGACCTTAAAGCTCATCCAGCTCCAACCCCTGCCACGGGCAGGGACACCTTCCACTAGAGCAGGTTGCTCCAAGCCCCTGTGTCCAACCTGGCCTTGAACACTGCCAGGGATGGGGCAGCCACAGCTTCTCTGGGCACCCTGTGCCAGTGCCTCAGCACCCTCACAGGGAAGAGCTTCTGCCTCAGAGCTCATCTCAGTCTCCCCTCTGGCAGGTTAAAGCCATTCCCCTTGGCCTGTCCCTCCAGGCCCTTGTCCAAAGCCCCTCTCCAGGTTTCCTGGAGCCCCTTTAGGCACTGGAGCTGCTCTAAGGTCTCCCCTTCAGGAGCCTTCTCTCCTCCAGGTTGAACCAGCCCAGCTCTCTCAGCCTTTTTGAGTTCTTTTTTCAGCTCACCTTTTAGAGTTCACTGTCTCTGAGCAGCTATCCCGGCTCCCACAGCTCCTCCCAGGAGCACAATAAGAGCTCTGTGGATGGAAAATGTAATACTTGCGATTTTATTGAAATCAGGGTCATTGTGAGGGTGAATTCAGGCTTCTGTTTACCCTCTGTAAGGAGGGTTGGTTAGTGCTAGAGAATTAATCAGGAGCTGTCTTTGAGGCTCCTCATGTCTTGGATGTCCTTCCTCACTGGGCATCCCACACAGCAGTCTGGATTTGCTGGTGACTGTGGTCATTTGGAATTGCTCCAACCCTGTGTGGACAGTGCATGAGTAATTTCATCTGAGGAAAGCAGGGACCAAACCAGCCTGTCTCCAAATGCCACATATGCATATAAAATCCAAAATAATTAGTGGTATAATTCCACTAACAAGAGTGGAATTCGACTGTGGGTGAACCTGGCAGTGTGCTCACATCATTTCCCTGGTGTCGGCTACAGACAAAGCCTTAAGGGTCAAACCCTGGATTTTTCTCCCTTGAGCAGCTCTCCAGGGGTTAGCAAAGCCAGGAGCAGTGCAGGTGATGGTGGAGGCTCTGTAGGAGCTGTGCTGAGGTACAATGAGCATCATGAGCGAACAGGGAAGCATCTGTGCTTGGGGTGCACCGGGGTGCCCCGGGCAGCCACACTGGAGCCATTCCTCATGGAGCGTGTCTGTCATGTGTCACCCACGTCAGAGCCAAGACATGATGCACATTGCCAGACGCTCAGCCAGATGCTTTGGCCGTGGGGTTGTTTTTCCTCTCCTGATCTGATTTAAGCTATTCAGGTGTGTTTTGCTTCAATAAATAACCTCTTCATATGAAAGAATTGCTATTTTGTCATTGTGCCAGAGATGAAAAGGGCCAGAAAATAATTATACGAGTTAAAAATAAAAAAAGTAAGGTTGTCTGTGTGATTAGGAAGCTAGGTAGCTTATTCTGCTAAAAAGTAATGTACTTCTAATAACAATGAGAGCATGGACAGATTCCCCATCCCTGGAAGTGTTCAAGGCCAGGTTGGACACAGGGGCTTGGAGCAATCTGCTCTAGTGGAAGGTGTCCCTGCCTGTGGCAGGGGTTGGAGCTGGATGAGCTTTAAGGTCCTTTCCAACCCCAACCAGCCTGGGATTCCATGATTATTTTAGTCGTTTCATAGCAAAGATTTAATCAGAGATCTGTGTACTATAAATTAACTGTTTTCCTGACCTGTGGTCATCTGACATGATCACAACAGCTGTAAGGGAACCCACGCAAGCCTTTAGAGGGACCTCACTGGTGTTTGGATGGTTGGAGGTGGGAAGCTTTTGAAACGCTTGTAGAAGTCATCCTCAGCAGAGAGCTGTTGCTGCTGAACTGAAGCAACAGGGTAGCAGTAGCTTTTACAATCCCTTTCCTCTTCTGTTTGACCGAGTTTGTGGAGGAGGTGTGTGGTCACACGCATGCACATGTGCAATGCTGTGAGCATTGGAATCTCAGCCGATCTTCACGTAGCACGTGTAAATGTAAGGCCTCTCTGTTGCTGGATGCTTGTGATGTTACTGCATTTACCCTGGAGTGAAGGTGGTCGGGGCATGGGCATTTCTGGTGAAGAAAATGTTGGAATCCAAATGTAATGGGCAAAACTGGAAGAATAAATCTGTCCTTGGTTTGCTTCCAGCAGATACCCACAGGGCTTATTTAAAAGTGTGAATATGACTGCCTGAATTTGTCTGCTTGGATGTCTGTATTTTTCTTCTAAATTGCTGTTATATTTTGAGGAGAGAAGGAGCATCTGGTGCGTCAGAAGGACAGTGCTATGTGGGGCTGTAGTGGTGTAGGCTGTGACCTAAGTCCATTGCTGTGGAGTCCATGGATTGTCTCTGCATGGTTGGGAACTCTTGAGTTTCAGACTCCTATTTGCGTCATGGTACCAGAGAGGAGCAGTGGAATAAAAGCATGGACAAATTCTAGTGCTTCTCACTGGGGGGTCACAAGTGGGCTCGGAAATAGCTTCTGCAGAGGAAAACACAGTTTAGTCATTGTTTTTCTGGGCACTAGCATATGAAATTTAGGGTTAAGATGGGAGTCCAATGATTTCATGCACCCAAAGCATGGTTGGTTTATAACTCCCGTTCAGGCTAATTACCCTCATTTCTGGAATGCACAAGAAAGGCAAATTTTATTAAACACATATTTCTTAGGCTTATTCTCTCTATGCTTTTCAAACCCAAGCTGTAAGTCTCAGCTATAAACAAAAGTGGTTTCCTGAGGTTTCGTAGCCTGCAGGAGGGCTTGGTGGCAGAAACAGCACCGTGCTGTTGAACTTGGGGTGATATATTGCCTGTGTCGGTATGAGCATCTGTACGGTGGGAGAAGATGTATGTGCTGTGGAAGTGGAAGCTAATGAAATGAAATCACCAAGCTGAAACACGAGCGATTCCAGCGAAAGCCACATCCCTCTATGCAGTGATGAATGCGTCCCCGCAGGTCCGAGTGGGAAACGCGGCGGAGCAGCAGCAGTGTGTTGCTCACTGCCGCTTAACTGCAGGTTGAACACTCGCTGGAGAGCCACTGAGCTGCTGCTGCCTTGGGAGCAACGCTTGAGTAATGACAGAAAGCCAGCTGGGCAGAGCTGAGGGGCATTTCTTGCTTTCTAGCAAGAAAGAAGGGGGACATAAAAAAGAGCAGAAGGAAAGAGAAAAGTTATGGCTCGAGGTCTAAACTTTCCTCTTTCCTTCCCTTCAGTGGGATTTGGTGAGTTACGGTTTTCTATGATGATTCCACTATGCAGGGTTTAGTTAAGTTACTTAACACAGAATAAGCCCCTGAGAGTATCTTGAGGTGAAGACAAAGAGAAATGCAGTGTGCTGATATGCTAATATGAAATAAGTAAAATACTAATACTACAATGATTTGGGATTCTTTCAACAGAGCAGTAGGCACGTTTAGTAGAGTTAATTCTTGGATTTCTAAGTTGAGCATGAAAGGTAAATCACAGCCGATATATTCTTACTGCTGCTGGAATGGTAATCTAAAACCTCAGAATTCCTTTGTGACTCTTTCTTGTTCCTGCAGTAAATACAGCAGTAGGCAGAATTCCTGCTAGCAGGCTGCCAAGTCTTCATCTGCAGTTTCCCAGTGTATTTCCATGAGCTTCAGAGGAACTTAATTTATAGTCCCAAACCTGTTTCATCATCTTCTCCTTTCACTGTCTTGTATCTTGCTTTTAATTTTTATATCATCATTGTTTTACATCATCAGCATTTGTACAAAAGATTTCATTTCCATGTTACCTTCTTTTCAGGGGTTATCCCAGCATAACTTTCTGTGGGTTCCTCCATTTCTGACATTTATTGCTGACATCATGAAGGTGGTTTTAAATGGTGTCTTTGTCAGTAGTCGCACAACGTGTTTTTCTGACTTCTGTGCTTGGTCTTTAATCGCTATTTGGATTTGCAGCAAACATTTTCCTTTTCTGTACTCCTGTTAGCAGACGGGTTTTAGGTATTATCTCTCATCTAGAAAAACTGCTGAGTAATTTTGCTCAATACGTATTTCTGAGTTCTCTAATTTTCCAAAGGAAGAGCGCTTCCTAGAGATTTTGGCTACATTTTTTTTCTCTTCATCTTATCTCTCCCTTTAATGTGGAGTGAACATTAGTGGGTATAGTCATTTCCATCTCAGGTTTTTGCAGCAATTTTCTTTCCTATTAGACTTGTGCTTAACTGTTAATTTTTGGAGGAAGCTTTTTCCCTCCATTCCTGATTTCCCTCATGAAATGTGATGTTTCACCTCATTTTCCCCCTTACTTGAGTCCCTTTCATTCCTTCTTCGATATTTCCTGTGAATGATTCCCTACTCTTTTAGAGCCAATTTTTGCTGCTACTGTTTTCATCTTTCTTCAAGTTGATGGGAAGTGAAATAGAAAAAAGCAAAGTCATTTATTTCATGATGCAGCTCATCTCCCTGCTCTCCAGGCCCTTACCTGTCCTTACTCCTGTATTACTTTTGTATGTATAGGGGGCAGTTGCCCCACTGTCATTTTTAGCTTTCTTTTCTGTCTTTCGCATGCACTTCAGCTCTGTTTCTAAGGCCTTCTGTCTTTTTTTTTTTTTTTTTTTTTTTACAGTCTTATACATTTGGGAAGTATTTTATCCTGGATTTAGTATTACCTTAATCAGCTGCTTTTGTCAGTAGATATTTGTATGTACTCCTTATTCATTAAAAACCAAAGATCATTCCTGACTCAGCATAGAAAAGTCTGACTGTTCTGTCCATGCAGTGCCATGAAGGAACCTCCTTGATATACTTGTATAACCTGTTTAAATAAATCCTTTCAATTTTATTTTTCAAGCCTTGATACAGCACCAAGCTCTGGGGGTTTTGTGGGTTTGGGTTTTGGTTTGGGGTTTATTTTGGTTTTTTTTTTTTCTTTTTTAGTTGTAATCTCTGAGGACTTAAGTCTTCAAATGTTTGTTATTAGATAGAATCAGCTAAAGGCCATTCCTCCTAGGAACTCCTGATGTTCAGCACTGGTGACATCCTGCAGTGTGTGTCTTTGCTCTCCCTCTGAGCAGACCTTGGTACCTCCACAAAATTGTATTGATTTCAGTAGAGCTTCCATATATCCATAAACAAGGTAATGGACTGCAGGTAACCTCACTGCTGGGAAAATATGAGTAGTGAATATGAGTAGTGAAATCACAATTGAAGGCAAGACATCAAATAAGAAGAAATATGTCTGTGCCGTTCCTGGGCAGGGGCTGCTGCTGCTCACAGCACGGCATGTCTATAGCCAAGCCAGAATGAAGCTGTGGGTGGCAACAACCAATGGGAGGATCATGCAGCGAGATGAAAAGTCCAGGTCTCCAAAAGCCAGAGTGGTTCACAACACACTCTCAGGAAAGCATTATCTGCCTCTGCTTGTACAAACAGTGTAAATGAATGATTTCCTACCATGACTTCTTACAGCCTTACCTTTTCCTGTCCTATTATTTCTCTGAAAAGGTTCGATGCAGCATGTCTTTCCTGGGATGACTGGTAGGTGGTTTGCCAGAGGCTCTTACTGGCAGGGGAAGGTAGAACCTGGGGTGGGTATGCTGCCATTTAAGTCTCTCCTATTATAAACATATGATGTTTGTAGTAATACCATGTAAGATCATGCTTCCCTGGTATACATCCCTACACCCTAATAATATTAGGCCCCTTAAGGATTTCCTGAGCCAGGCATCATGTCTGTGTATTATTACTTGGTCTTGGTTGGCTTTTCTCCCCTCACATACATTTGAATGCTTTTTAAAATCCCTTTATAGCTTTGGCTTGTATACAGTTGTGTTGCAAGGACTTACAGAAAGATTACTCATCTCCATTTCTTTTCTATGTTGCATTCTTGCACAGGATGAAGTCAGTGTTATCTGTGGGGGTTTTGAACTCTGGAAATTGGCTGTACTGAAAAACAGATCTTTGAATGAAATACAGAAATTACATGACACTGACTAATATTCATTAAAAGGTGCCCCTCTTTAACTATCACATTGTATTATTGGCCATATCTTCAGCTTTCTTACAGTTCTCAAAGCAGAGCATCCAAATATGTTTTATTAGTATACCTGAAGTTTGTGGTTAAAATGTCACTGAATGTCTTGTGAGGATATCAACTGCATATTGCAGCAAGCATCCTTTGTCAGCAAATGCTGTGCCAATGGACTAACAGGAAAAGCCTTCCTTTAACGCCTTTTAGGAGAGATGCCACAATATAATGGGAAAGTTATAGAGTACAATTGCATTTACACTCACTAGAATTGTTTTCCTATGTGAAACTAAAGCTGTTGTAAGTCTTCTCTATGCAGAGCCCATCAATATTCCTCTCATGTTAGCCGGGATGCCTGCTGTTGCTCAGGGAATGAGGCCTGGCTGGGCTGCAGGGTGCATGCTGACCATGGCACGCAGATATTCGGTGTTTGCTGGCACAAGCAGCAGCGTGATGCACCTCGCTGAATATCCAGAGGGAGTCTCTGACATTACTTAAGTATGGATGTGCACTTTCCCCAGTTTTTAGCAGCTTGGTAGCTACTGAATAGACACCAAGGGACATATTCTCAAACTGGGCTTTAACCTCTATCTATAAAAACCACATTTACTTGTACCGAAAGACATTTGTACGTGCAGGTTGGGCAATTAAGAATGTAATTGCCCTTTCTCAAGTGAAAATAACATTTTCTGCACAGAAAAAGAAGCAAAGTTTAGAGGCTTCATTCTAGAGAGCTATTTGCAAGATTGATACAGAGTCTGGAATGACTTGTTTGCCATAAAAATAACTGGATGGTAAATCCCTTGGAAATCTGTTTTGCCAAGTATCCGGAAGAGAAGGAGCCAGGCCAGGGCAAGGCAGTGAACTGCAGCAATGACCTTGGTTTATCCACTAGCATATAGAGCTGTCTGTCAGAATCAAATTATTTCAATTCCTGGAAATATCACTGATATAAAGTCCCTATTTTCTGCTCTTTTAAACGAAGTACACTCACAGGTTGGGGTGAATGGGAGTGATTCCATGGCTTAGACAGTGGGCTTGTCTCTTTGCTAGGGACTTGTGGGCAACTTAGTTTCTTGGCAGCTCATGGCAGTATTGATCAGCTGGGTATATAGATGACTTGGGTTAACTCACCATTCATTGCTTCCTAGCAATAGCATGTGGGACTTTCAATGATGCTGAAAGTTTTAGTGGCAGTGTTGTTTTGTGTATAGGATTGTACATGAAACTTATACTGACCTAGTACTTGTAAAAGATCAGTCTAAATGAAAGCACCTTCATCTTAGTTGTTCCAGAAATACATCCAGGGGGTAAAGCCAGACATACTAACCCATGAATGGGAAGGTTCCTGTTTTCTATTACCCCTCACATTCCCTGCAGACCTTCTGTGGCAAGTGAAGACAATGAGAGAAGCTTCATTTCAATCTAAAATAATTTCAGCTCTGGGATATATAGTCTCTGCTTTTTTGTATGCTGTTGGCTGTTTCCCGCTGCCCTTGCATGTGTCACTGCACTCGCCCAACTGGTGGTCGTATGCTTAGCTGCCCTGAAAGACAGTGGCTCCTGCATGTCAGGAAACCTTCACTCCTTTTGGTCACCACAGTGCTAATCTGGGAAGCCAGCTGAAAACATGGAACATGTGCTGCTAAGGGAGAAGTGTGCTCTGGAGGGTTTTCCTATTGAAAAGAAAGGCTGCCAGAGTCAGCAGTAAAGCTGATTTACAGTGTCGTGGATATAAATACAAAATGCAGCCCAGAATTATGCCTGTATCATTCATTTTGCATTCTTCTTCTTGGTTTATTTTTTTTAACCTGCCTTGTATGACTTCAGAAGCTGATGGATGTTGCCAGGTGCTGGTACAATTCAGACTCTGTGGAAATTAATGTAGTACCATGCTCAGACACTTGAGACCGCTTTGGTGTTACAAGTGCTTATGGTTACTTCAGCTTTGATGCTTGTATGTAAGTCAGTACAAGAAGATGTATTATTATTTGCCTTAATGGTTTTAAATTTGGTGTCTTGCTACATTCCTGTGGTGACGTACACAGAGAGTGCTAGAGATACCAGCCTGGATTCCCTCTTGTGGAACTTAGGTTTCTACCAGCAGCGAATGAGACTGGCTGGGGCTCGGTGGACTGGCTTCCAGCCCTCCCTAAGCATGTGCAGCACATGCTGACGTTTGCTTGAAATGAACTCCCGCTGGTATGATTCATATGAAACGTATATATTTAGGTCACTTACCATGATTCTTATTTTCCAGTGCAAACCTAGCAAGGTCATAACTGAGTTTTAGGAAGATAATCTCAGGAACATCCGGTTTGAAGATTTCTGAAATGTACCTCCAGACATGGCACTAGCTCTTCTAGACTTCTGAGTACCTTGAAGTAAGATACTGGTTAAAAGAGCCTGGAGACCCAGAGCAGCCTTCTGGGACTCAGCTCTCTCTGGGTGCTGCACAGCCAGGCATGGTGCGGCTCCAGAGCAGCAAACTTGACTACTCCACTGACCTTAGATTCATCAAGTCATGCTCATGTGGTATGTGTATGTATTTCCTTCTGTTTTGCTCTATGAACTTTTGGTCCTGTTGACTGATTTTAGTCACATTTGATATGGAGGAGTTTTCTAATATATTTAAGTATCTGTGAACAGAAGGAGAAGAAAACTTTCAAGTGGCCTCATTGGTATCCCACTGCAGAGGGAGGCTGTAAAGTGAACTCACAGAGGAGAGAACCCCAAAGCAAACAGGCTTTGTAAATACCCCTGCTGCGGAAGAAGCTTCAGTTGAGCAGAAGGAAGTTGAACAAAAAGGCTCTATCCAGAGGAAAGCAGGTTTTGCTACTACTAAACATCATGGAATTACTTATTTTTCTAAGTCTGAACCCTGAGAAGAATGGGGCATCACATTGACAGGAAACTTGGTTTCACCTCATTTGAAAGTGTGTCTTGACTTTAGCTTCTATTTGAAATTTTAGATAATAGTCAGCATTTTAAGACTTCTTTTATTTTTTTGGTGTGACAAGGAGAGCTGTTTGTGTAAAGAAATGGAATTGTTTCTGCTGAGCTGAGGTATTGATTGTTTTCAAATAGATTCTAATCTCTGTGGGTGATGTAATTCATTTCCATACTCGTACAGAAATTGCAAGTAAACTTCCTGGTAAAGGAAGACAGGAGTTAGTGATTTTAAGGGATGAGCTAGGTGCTCATCCCCAGGCTGGAACCCCCTCCTGGGTGATCTTTATAGTGACATTGGACTTTTCATCTTTGGGATTAAATGGCACATAAATCAAATATCATCTCTTGTATACAGCATGATGTTTAGTAGTGCTTCATTTCGTATTTCTTGCTTCCATGGTCAGCTGAGATTGTGATGCTCTGCTCCAGTTCCTCACATTTCCCCCAAGTTTTTGAATGTTCATAGCAGAAATGAAGTGTGACACATCCATTTTGAGAATGGCTTTCCAATTGTTTGGATTAGATTTACTAGGAAATCCGACGGATCAGACTGGTTTTTGAAATGCATTATATTACATTATATGCAGTTTTCTGTCTCCTTTTGGATAGTCACAATTCCTAAAATAGAACATTCATCTTATTGATGCTTATAGGAAATAATGTTCTCTTCCTCTAATAGGATTGGCTGTCTTTGATACAGTTTCTTTCCTACACCAGCAGTGAAATAATGCAAAAGGGATTTGGTACTTTCTAAAGCCATATTCGACCTTGCAGTTGTTGTAGTGCATTAGTAAGTATGAACACTTGGTTCCAGAAGGCAGTTGTCACGAAGCTAGTTTTGTAGAACAGGATTCGGGATGGACACAAAGAGTGGGATGCTGCTGATAGTGGAAATACTCAAGAAGGAAGAATAGAAGTAGTACAAACTGTATAGGTGGAAGTCAGATTCTCACCTGGTTTAAGGCAACGTGAGTGGTGAACTCCAGTACCTGGAATGTTTTATTGATATTTAGAGACACTAAGGCCACTGTAGGAGTTGCCCTTTGCTGTATGCAGGTGAGTTTTTGGCAGGTCATTCAGGCTTATACTGAAAGGTGGTTTCAGGTGAAGCTTTTCTCATCAGCCTGTTCCAGTTGTGAGGACCAGCCACGAACAGCTGCCTCTGGGAGTGTCTGAGCCATGGCACTGAGTGCTTAGGGCAGCAGCCTCCTTTTATTTCTTACTGTACTACAGTGCAGGAAGAAAGGGGGAGAAATCATTTGCCAGTTGTGAGTAAGACTTACCATGAAGTGAGGAATAAAGAGAATTTCACAATTATTAATAATGCAATTATGGAATAAGTACTTGGTTATGAAAGAACGAGACTGCCATGGTTACTAATCTAAAGCAATTTATGATGCTCTCAAGTGATACCCATCTGTGTTTCTAACTTAACCCATAAGAGATGTTCTTGCATTTTGTAAGTGCATGGGCAATCTTTGCATTCTAACGAGTCGTGTGTGAACAGAGCTGCCCCTGTTACCTCCTTAGGAAGGGCACAGGGTCATGGGGAAAAAATTGCTGTCATGCTCATGGTCTGGATCTCTTGTAATTTTAAAGGCTGTAAGTCAAGGTTAGATGTTAAAAAGCAAACAACTTATTCTGGAGGAAAAATGCATTTATGATATCCAGGAGATAGATTGCGTCTAAATAAGAGTGGCCTTAAGTTCAGCTCTGTCCAGAGCTTTGAAGCGGAAATTAGTGAAGCACTCATGTGTTAGCTACATGCAGGCTGGACAGGGTAAGAGGGATAAAACTTGGGTATTTGGGAGGCAATATTGATATGTCTTAGACCATGTTCTTCAGGCATTTATACCTAAGAATATCCCAAAATCAGGCTTTTCTATTTAAATAGAGTTGCTACTGGAGAAGCAGGTTCTCAGTCGTTTATCCCATTATACCACCTTGAGGGGACAAATCGATGAGATTGTTTTCTTGGTTCTTGTTTTATCCTTTTCCTCATGAAAGTTTAATGCAAAGTTAAATGCAAAAGCGAATTACTTCACTGTGGCACTGAAACTGGTGTTTACTTGTCTGGGGCTGAATTTCTAATGGTGCATCTGTTCCTCTCTGGTTTATAGACAGAACAGTGCCACTATGCATAATGAAGCAGGCTGAATGATTTCCAGGATATCCACACACTTTCAGTTGCTGTAAGTTGCCTGGATGAAGCATTACACTGATGTATTTTTTTTAATTTTGGGGTTTGGCTTGTTTCTGGCTAATTCTTTTTATTTGTTGTTCTTGATTTTTTTTTTTTTTTTAAAGTTTCAAGTTTTAATAAGTATCAGAGCAGCTTCTGAGGGTGAATGAAAACTCTTACTGTTCTTAAACATTGCTATAGTAGTTTTGAACATAGAATGAATCCTGGAATGGTTTGGTTTGTAAGGGAGCTTAAAGCTCATCCAGTCCCAACCCACTTCCACTAGAGCAGGTTGCTCCAAGCCCCTGTGTCCAACCTGGCCTTGAACACTGCCAGGGATGGGGCAGCCACAGCTTCTCTGGGCACCCTGTGCCAGCGCCTCAGCACCCTCACAGGGAAGAGCTTCTGCCTCAGAGCTCATCTCAGTCTCCCCTCTGGCAGGTTAAAGCCATTCCCCTTGTCTTGTCCCTGCAGGCCCTTGTCCAAAGCCCCTCTCCAGCTTTCCTGTAGCTCCTTTAGATATCGGAAGGCTGCTGTCAGGTCTCAACATTCTGGTCCTTCAAGTATCTGGTGCAGCATGTGGAAATTTGGCAATGAGTAATTCTGAAATGTAATTGTTCCTCTTCCCATGTTTATGCAAAAGAATTCCTAACTGTGCACTCAGCAGCTCTGCTGTATTCTTGGTAGGCTTTCTTACATGTTCCCCTTGATTGTCAGATTACTCATACCTCATAGAGAGGCCAGACCAAATTGATAATGCCACACAATTGAAGACTGGGTCACATTGTAGTCATAGAAATGGGTAAAATTCAGGTTGTAAGGGCAGCTTATTTGGGGCATTTCTTAACTTTGAAGTGCTTCATTTTCCAGCTTCTTTTGAGCTAGTTTTTGTGGGGGACCATGCAGAAGTACAGTCACATGCTGTCATTTTGCCATGCACAATGGGAAGTAACGAAGGGGACTGGCCAAGAGCGATGAGGCTGCTCTTCAAAGGCTTTCCAATATTATTGTTACTGGACCTATAAATATGGTTTAAAAGCCTTTATAAAAGCAGTTTTCCCCTGGGGGTGCTGTACAAAGCAATGGTGTTCTGTAGTAGAATGTAGACAGCCTTAATACAAGGCTTTTAAATACTGTTACTGTCTTTATTCTAAAAATACTGAATAAGCCCATTTCTGACGTGTGCTTGTTCCCCTCCCTCGGAGATGTTTTCTTGTCCTGGATCGTGTCTAACTGGGGATGTGGGTGACTGGTGCCGGCTGTCTGCATGTCATGCAGCTGCCAAGTGGTGAGATTGAATTATGAAAGAGAATAAATGAACAGGCCTCACTGTTCAGTGAGTAGCTTAGGTTGGGGAAATTTCTATATTCTTCCTTCGATTCCATCTGTATTTTCAGTGTTGGGGTTTTCCAGACTCTGTTTGTGGTTGCCCGAGGCTCGAGACACCTTCTTATTCCCATACCCCTCTTTTTCCTCCAGAGGAGTGTGGGTACCCGTCACAGTACAGCTAAGTACTGCAGTGCTCTGGGGAAGTCACATTCAAGCCCCAGCCTGTTCTGAGCATCCTACTTTGAGGAGAGATTTGGTTGCCTGGAAACGATGGGTGGTCAAACAGTGGAATTTCAGTTCTGGAGATGTGGGGTTTTCTGTTTTATCCTTTTGGGTTGGAACAAAGACTGCAGAATTTCTTACAGAATCCCCCAGAAGTGGCCAGTTGAGACATTTCATTGCAATATAATCCAGATGCTTAATTTCGAATCTGGTAGAGGCCAGGTTGGACACAGGGGCTTGGAGCAACCTGCTTTAGTGGAAGGTGTCCCTGCATGGAACTGGATGAGCTTTAACGTCCCTTCCAAGCCAAACCAGTTTGTGATTCCACTCCATGATTTTGCTCCATGATGTAGAGCATTGACATTTTGGTATTCTGACCTAGAAAGGTTAAAACGGATCATTTTGAGTTTATCAAAACCCTCTTACACCTATTTGGAAAACAAGGCTCTTGTAGGAAAATATTTGTATGGCAAGTTTCATTTTTGGCAAAATATTATTCTCAATGGAAGGAAATAGTCAGTTGGAAATTTTTTAGGGGGTTCTGCTTGTTTCTCTAAGTCCAACTGTTGGCTTTCTGGCCATGCTTAAGCCAGTGCAGTGACTTTTTAATCCTTGCCCGTTATATTTTCAGCTTGAGAACACTGAATATTTCTCCCCACTTTCTTGAATGTCTGCAACTTGAGAAGTGCTCTGTCCTGTCAGCTGCTGTGGAGAGAACATGGGAGCAATTGTTTGGGAGAGAGGAAGGCATGACATGATGTTGTATCCTGGGGAAGGCTTCTCTCCAGCCTCAGTATGTGATCTCCAGCCTCAGTATGTGAGAGTAATTGAATCACAATACAGATACCGCTCTCTGGAGCTCAAGAGGTGCCTGATGAAAGGAGATTTTCTTTTATTCCTTTCATTTTTCCATATCTGCTTACAAGCTTGAGTGAAGGGGATGGAGACTGATGTTTGGCACTTCTCTGACATTGTGCTGATACTTATCTTAAATGGGGATGAAGAGTATCTATAGAGTGTCTGAAAATTAATCACCAGAGCACTTTCCATCAGATGCAGAATGACTCCTCCTTCCCCCTTCCTCAGCCATTTAGTCTCACCCTACACTGTGTTACTGGCAAATTTGTGTATGGCAGTTTTTTAATGGTTGTATTTATGTTGCACCACTAACAGGAAATCAGTAAAATTTATCTTTGAATAGATAAATTTTATCTGTTAGAGTAACTTCTCCCCATTGTGATTGGGGTAGGTGTCAGGAACTGGCCTGCCAGAGCGATAAATTTGATGGTGTGAGATTATCCACCTTTCATAAAGAGGGAATGATGGTGTGAGCTGATTGTGACAGCAGGAGGCTCCCATTCTGGAGACACAGCTCAGCCCTTCTATTTGTCATTTTTAAGTTCTTTTCATTTTGCTTCCTGCATTTTGAAGTTAACTGCTTAGGTTGGGCCTATCGAAGGGTAGAAAGTGTAAATTAAAAGTGTGTGCAGCTCTCAGCACAAGCATTGCTGTACTGATTTCATTCAAAGCAGGTGCTGACCTACTTGCTTTAAATTGGGTCCTCTTTAACCACAGTTAATTCTCTTCTTTTTTTCTATTTAAAGGAACCCACTACATGAAAAACTGTTGTGAATGAAAATACCTAAAAATCTGCAGCTACAGGAGTAACTACTAAGTAGATACACCATTGTGATCAGGGGTGTACAGCTGATGCACAAGCACACATTTGTGATCCTGAAAGGATGCTCAGCAGCACTCACTATATTTTCATTCTAATGTCTAAACAAGAAGGAGGAACCATTCAAGAATGATTTGAGTGAATTAAGAGGGGAGACTGAGATGAGCTCTTAGGCAGAAGCTCTTCCCTGTGAGGGTGCTGAGGCGCTGGCACAGACTTTTCCCAGAGAAGCTGTGGCTGCCCCATCCCTGGCAGTGTTCAAGGCCAGGTTGGACACAGGGGCTTGGAGCAACCTGCTCTAGTGGAAGGTGTCCCTGCCCGTGGCAGGGGGTTGGAACTGGATGAGCTTTAAAACCCAAACCATTCTATGAATTAACTGCCAGTGTAGCACTTGAAGTGTATGAGGTGTGGGTAGTTGGGAGGCTGCTAAATTTCAAGTACTTCTAAGACTTCCCTGTTCATTTAAACAGATGTTGCTCTTAGTTATGTCGGATGAAATGTCACTACTACAGATTTACACAAGGAGAGCTGAGAGTAGGCTCTGGCTACCCATTCATCATTGCATTGCTCGGCTCTCACAGGGCACGCTCTGTTGATGAGAGAGAAATGCCAGTGTCCATGAGGTCAGAAGTGCACTGGCTCAGCTCTGAAATGTCGGTGAAAACTCACCTTGCCCTGAATCGTTTCCATCTGGAAACTGAAGGGTTTGTCTTGTTTAACAGGCTCTAAATCTCCTTGAAAAGGTTATATTGCAATTAATTACAGTGCAAGCAAACAATGAAGAGCAATCTAAATCCATCACAAGAGTTTGCTGTATTTTTATTGTTATGGCATTTTGAAGTGAAATAAAAGAGATTATTTGCAAAGCAGGTGTTCAAATGAAAGTGAATGAGGAGAGTGCCAAGTGAACAGTCAGTGGTGTGTAGCTGTATCAGAACAACCTTTCAAGGGTCTCTCTTGCTTCTTTCTAGTAGGAAAATTCTCTTTAAAAACATAGTCTGTCTACTGGTAAGGATATACCAGGAGGAACTGGAGGATTTCTTTGAGGTTTTCCTTAACTTTGTTTTGAAAGATTTTCTATTTTCCCAACTTTTACTATTTGTGGTATTCAGCCCTAATGAGTTTGGTTGATGTCTGAGGGCCACATCTCTCAATTGCTTGGCCAAGTGGGTGATTTGAGAAGATCCAGTTTTTGAGATTAGAGATTCTGATTTGAGGAAAACCAGCACCAGATGTCAAAACACACCAAAGCGAGTGTAGTGGGAGTAGCACTTGGAACACTCTGATCCTCAGTCTGTGCTCTGGCATGTGGGCAAGGAGTGGATGGCAATAGCAGAACGAACGCGGGGCTGGACGCTCTGTTGTACAACGTCCCTTTGCTCATTGGGAATGTGTAACTGTGCTTCTGCAAGCTTTTCTTAAAGATTCAAAAGCTGCTTCCTCATGAAAACATACTGGTTTTAATAATATATGTAATTTTTTAGCAAAGATTTGGACACGTGTGTGTGTGTATATATATTAAAGTAGCAGAGTAGATTCTCCTGTGGTGAAAACTAATACATCACCTTCAGTTAAGGAATTTTTTCTGTTTTAGAGAAGGAAAGAAACTCCTGTTGTGACCAAGACATTTAAGACTAAGCCTGCCTAATCCTTGTGGAGTGAGGCATTTGTTCTCACATCTTAAAAGCACGAAAGTTCTCAGACTGCCGTGGTTGGATGTTTTTTCTTCTTGGATCCTGCTGAAGAAGCAGATTTTTGCCATAAGCAGCGTGAAATATAAAAATCTCCTCCTCTGAGAGAAAGGCTATTGCTTTAATCAGGTTTTCCCTGAGTCCTGCTTCCATGTTAGAAGGAGTTCAGTGGCAAAACTCTGGGTGAATTAAGAAAAGCAGGAATTCATCCATAACATGAAACTCACTTAAAATATGACAAACGCTTTTTTCAGAACGTTTTTTGTTTTCTCTACCCATGCTAGTGCATTCAGAGACGAGAATGAAAACCTCCTCCTTACCCCTGTTGCACTTCATAGAATCATCATATCAGAGCATCACAGACTGGTTTGAGTTGGAAGGGACCTTAAAGCTCATCCAGTTCCAGTCCCCTGCCACGGGCAGGGACACCTTCCACTAGAGCAGGTTGCTCCAAGCCCCTGTGTCCAACCTGGCCTTGAACACTGCCAGGGATGGGGCAGCCACAGCTTCTCTGGGAAAAGTCTGTGCCAGCGCCTCAGCACCCTCACAGGGAAGAGCTTCTGCCTCAGAGCTCATCTCAATCTCCCCCTTGGCAGGTTAAAGTTCCTATGAAGTGAGAGGGATCCGACCGTGCTTTGCACTAACACAGGCTTTTGCTCTTGGCTGGGGCTGCACTTTTGGAGGAGCATCAGGACAGTCAGGATGTTTTCCATTGTCCTGTGTCTGGTGCTTGATAGATCAATGTGTCGTTCCATCCTGAGGTCACTGTGGGGACCCTGATCACTGCACTTGAGCAGTGCAGTGATGCACTGGGCTTGAGCTGCCCTTTGTGGTTAGGCCAAGTGGGTGCAAAACCCCTTCCACTCCTCAGTGTTAGTTTGTGTGCTTTGCATCATTTCTCACAGCAAAAAAAATCAAGCTGTTCAAAACAAATAGTACACTCCAGGACCATAGGTCCTGGTACATATACAAATATGTAGGTCAGTCCATATATATGTAGTTTATCAAAATGATACTATTACATCAGTACATTTGTCATCTTGATCTAGTTTGTAAGAGTTTTGGCATAAGCTTTTTCTCTGATATATATAGAGTTCATTAGAAGTATAGATTATAATTGAAAACAAAATCAAATTGCAACAGTATATTCAATTCTTACCTGTGTCTACTTTTAACAGGACAGAATATATTTTACTTGGTAGGTTGAGATGAACTCACTTATAATTTGGAGAACAAAAAGAGGGAAAATTGCATTACAGACCCCAAACAGCAACAAAACATCTGTCCCTGAAGGGGATTCTCTGTACTAAAAAAAATAATTTTTTATTATAATTATGGGGAATTTGAACTGAAGATCAAGAGATACTTTTTTTTTTCCGTAGCAACTACCTCTGACTCAGCATTGCTGCTGCTGTTTAATTAGCATAAACTAACGCTGTTTACTCCTACCAGCACCCTCTGTGCCTTCACTGGTGCTGAGTTATGGAGCCACCTCCCACCTGGAGAGATGTCAGTTCCCACTGAAATCAGTGCAGTGGTGCCACTTCAGGTGAGCTGCGACCTGCTCGCTTCTGCTGCATAGGCACTGCTGGAACGTGGACACTTGCTGGAGCGAGGCTGGTGAAGGGCCATGGAGGTGATAAGAGCCTGGAGCATCTCTCATATGAGGAAAGGCTGTTTAGCCTGGGAAGGAGAGAGCTCAGAGGGGATCTAAATAAATGTGTGAATACCTGATGGGAGGGAATGGAGAAGTTGGAGGCTCGGTGGAGCCTGGAGACAGGACCAGAGCCACTCAGCATGAACCGAAATACGTCAAATGCCCTCTCAACGTAAGAAAATGATTTTTTACCATGAGGGAGCTGAGCGCTGGAACAGGCTGCACAGAGAGGTTGTGAAGCCTCATCCGTGGAGATACCCAAACCTGGCTGGTCACAGTCCTGGGTAACCTCCTCCAGCTGTCCCTGCTTGATGCCCTGCATGGGCTTGAACCACATTGTCTTGAGGTCCCTTCCAACATCAGCCATTCCATGATTCTGATGCTGTCAGCTTTTTCCATCTGCTGGATTTGGCTGTGAATGCAGGACTGACAATTTTCCTTTCCTAGGTTAAAAATACATAAGAAAGAAACTCATAATCAGGAGGCATGAAACCACTAAGGACCAAGATAATATTCTGGCATGAACTGCCAGTGGTAATTTAAATCTCAGGGCTTCTGTGTGAGTTGATTTGAAAAATAGTCTACAGGTATTGACATGGCATTTCTGAGCCAGCCCTCTGGGTTCTTCTTGTCTCAGTTCTGTAGCTATAGCTGTACAAAAAAGCAGAGGTATGTTCCTTTAAAACAAAGGTTGTTCTAGTCTAGATTACTTAAGTGTTAGGAGATGAGTCACAAATTTCAGTTCTATTTCTGGTGTAGCTTCCTATAGATTATCTGTCTCCATAGCACTGATAAGGCCTTTTAAATTGTGGCATTAATTGACCCAGTGATTTGAGGTGTTTCCTACAAAAGCAATTTTCTCTCTGAGGAGCATCATCGGTGTCTTGTCCAACACATGTAGAGGAAAAATCCCAGTTTGATGTAGAGCAATTCTGAAAAGCTAAAAACTTGCTGTTTGTTGAGTTTCCCAAATCCAGAGCATTTCATAGTGCATTTCAGTGCCGTGTTGCTAGCAGGCCGAGTGAGCACTGCTGGAAGTCTGTAGTTAATGTGCCAGTGATAGTAAACCTTACATTTCTGGTTTATCTCATGACAAAACACAGTGGAAGCAGAGGACCTCAGCTCCTCGTGTGTTGTGCTTAATTTCATGGCACCACCTTGTAAAGTAGAGCCTAGTTCAGGTTCCAACTCCTTTACTCTTTCTGTTGTAGAGACGCAAGAAAATCTGGCTGGGACAAGAGATTTGTCATTGCGGAAACTGATGTGTAGATACTTGAGGTTATGGAAGACGTCAATCAGGGCTGCTTAAAGATACTCATATGTCTTCTTGGAAAGTGTTAAGTGGTTCAGTTCGGTGCCTTTAGATCAACATGCCCAATCTCCTAAAGCATAAATAGGAGCATTTCCACCACACGGAAGGGAACTAATTAAGCCCACTTTGACTGTCACAATTAGTAGCACGTGGATCCTTTCCTGACACAGGATCTGTGTCTGTTTTAAAGTGTAGAATTGCATGCACACTTCTGAGGAAACCCCTGAAGTTATCACAATTGGAAGTTGGGCAGCTGATTCTGCAGTGAAGGATTTCCTAAGCCGTTGGGCAAGTGCCAGAATTTAATTCTTTTTTCTGTGAAATATATTGATTTTTTTGCTTCAATTAGTTCATTGCTTGTCACTAAAAGTTCACGATAACATCTGATGTCATCTTCATGACATGACATCATGAGATCACTTCACATGGCACATGGATGTCATAGAGATGAAAGTCACAGTATTATCTTCGGTTCATTTTGATATATTTTAAACCAGTAAAGGTAAATTGATACATTTTGCCTTATTTCTTTAGGCCAAAGTTTTTCCTGCTTGTGTTCGTAGGAAACATCTTGACAGTTTGAGTCAGGAAGTATTAGACACCTTGTGAGTAAATTGGAGGAGTATCTATTTTCAGTCGTAGAAATGTTACCGCAGTCTAACACATGGGTGTTAAAACATCTGCTCCTTTAATGAGTTCACTGAGTATTTCAGTTTTCTACATGACTTGAAGTGCTCAGACATGCCACACTGCGCACTGCTACAGCTGGAACAAGGTGAAATAATAGCAAATGGACTAAATGAGTTTTCAAACACAGGTTTGATTCTGACATCGCTCTGAGACTTGGAAATTCTGTTTTGCAAAAGAAGTCCCACAGTTCAGTGACCTCAAACAACGCCCTCCAGGCATTCCAACAAGAAGCTTTGAGCAGGGATAATCTGATATGGAGTGTGTTGACCTTCATGAAACCTAACGGCATCTGAGATATTAATTAATGCTTAGATTATTTTTTTGTGCCCAGTATTGTATTTATGACTGTTGTCTGTGTTTGGGAACACAGATACATGCACATAACTATTTTCTGTAAATCACAAAATGCTTAAAACACCGTTGTTGCAATATTAATTTCAGATGACATTATGGCAAGTTTTACTTCCCCTTTTCCTTAATAGTGGACGATCAATTGCTTTTAACCAGAAATGGAGGAGAGATTGAGATGAGCTCTTAGGCAGAAGCTCTTCCCTGTGAGGGTGCTGAGGCGCTGGCACAGGGTGCCCAGAGAAGCTGTGGCTGCCCCATCCCTGGCAGTGTTCAAGGCCAGGTTGGACACAGGGGCTTGGAGCAACCTGCTCTAGTGGAAGGTGTCCCTGCCCATGGCATGGGCTTGGAACTGGGTGATCTTAAGGTCCCTTCCAACCCAAACCATTCTCTCATTCTATGATATCTCCACAGAAGACTCCATAACCTCCTGGGGAACCTGTGCCCTCACACTAAAAAGGTATTGTCTGATGTTCTGATGGCATTTCGGGTGTCATGTGCTTCAGTCCCTTAATCATCACGGTGGCCCACTCCAGGAAGCCCATGTATGTGTCATGGTGGGGAGCCCGGAACAGGGCAGGGCCCTCCTAGTACAGCCCCACTGGTGCCGGGGGAGGAATCACCTCCAGTGACACATGAAGAGATTGTGAACTCTGATTATACAAATGAGGATGGCAAACAACTTAAACGTGACTAAATATGAGGGGAAATAAGTGATTTAGAATGCTTGCATCTTAATGTTTATGGTTACGTATTAACATGTAAATGTACTTTTTAAAGTAGATGTTTATGTACTTCTCAAAGTAAATGTTTACATGCAAGATTCCATCCTTGATTTCCTCTGAGTGTAGGAACTGAGGTTCTGGCTGTGAGTCATCTTTAGTCATCGCAGGGTCTGACATTTCTATCTGAAAAGGGCAAATCCTGCACACTCAGGTGGAGGGGACTGGCCAATGTGAATGTTTTATTGACTGAGCGAGTGTCTCAGAAGTGGGGGAGAGGAAGGGGGGAATGTTTTCTGTTTCCCTCCTCTCTATTTAACATCACCATCTCATGCAGTAACATTCAATGCCCAGCTGGCATGTTTCTTGTAGAAGTGAAGGCCAGGCTGGACTTTATAGGTATTTCAGCTTCCCTTGTAATGCACACTCTGCATACTCCTATATGGATGTAACAGCTTAAGAGATGATAAAACTGTGGGTTTAAATTTGGCTGCTGCCCATGTGCATAAAGCAGGAAAAATATTTGGTACCCTTTTCCTTCTGAAAATGCAAGGGAGCTGTGGTGCATTAGTTATGTCATACTGCAGATCCTTCAACCAGCTTCCAAATTTCAGATGTGTGTCTGTAAACTGATGGGTCTTTAAAAGAAAAATCCCCTAGAAGAAAAAAAGTAACTCAAGAAAATTTCTAGAAAACACTTGTTGTAAACCAGTAGGAACTTCTTTCTCTGGCAGACTGACATCTGTTATAATCATCTTCTAACTGCAGAAGACAGATTCTTCGTCAGTTAAGTAATATCTCTTTCTATCTTAGAAAGTGACAAAATGAAATCCTTTTCTAATGATTCTGTCTGTTATAAATTGGTGCTCACAAATGTCACTGTACTGGTTCAGCAACTGCCATCCGCATCTCTAGGAATGTTCAAACTCAACAAGCCTCTCTGGTTTTTGGGTACCTGTTTATGTGTATCTGCTCATGACTCAGCTTGCAACTAACCTGAACTAGTGAACCCTAAATAAATATTCAATAGCCCTGATTCACCACTGTGCTGCTCTGATACCTGCACCGAGGAGCTTGGATGAGCGCTGTGGTGCTGGTGTGGCACTGGAGAAGCACTGCCACGTTCCTTCCTGCCACTTCCTTCAGTCCCCTTCGACCTGGAAAATAGATGAGAGGAAACAGTGCTTGAAATACTGTGGGTGAGGAAGTAATGTGAGATTTCATTTTATAGGGTCTGTTTCCGCTTTCCTCTTTGGTATTTTCATCCATTCTTACAGACGAGCCCTTGACACACGGTAATTTCTACACACTGTTTGTAAAACTGTTTTCATGTCACTTCTTCCCAAATCCCTTCAATCTACTGTATTCACAGTAAATAGCTGGTTACATTTGACTTGTCTGGTTTAAACAACTAAGGCAGTTCTTTTCTAACCTTCCAAACTGTTCGAAGCCAGGAAATGGTCAGAGATGTACATTTGTTTCTACCAGCCCCTTCTTCTGCGGTTTGCCTGTGCTATGAAACCAGGTTGCAGTGCTTTTGGAATGGTACTGCACAGTTTGAGTGAGACCCCCAAGTGTTACCTGGAAGGACAGGGCAGTCGTAACAGTTATGCAGGCTTTGACAGGGTATGTGTCTTGTTCCTGACTTGTTGGACATGAGGATTTGAAGGTAGGGAAGCGAGTGACCTGTCTCCATCTTTACCAGAAACTAGTGGCACAGCTGCAAACTTTCTCCTGTTATTTTCCTGTTAGCTTTGTAATAGTTCTATCTACAGCAAACAAATTTGGGGGTGGGGGAGGAATATTTCTTTATTTTGTTATGATAAATACAGAAACAAGTCCAGGTGCATGAGCAGAAATGACTGTTCTGCAGAATTTGGCAAAAGATTTCAGATGACTAGAGTTACTATACTTATACTTGCTCTTTCCTTAATACCGATGCCAGTTTAAGGTAACCTAAGGAACTTCTCTAGCACTGCTCCTGTGACGTACAGAACATTTAGGCTGGGACATGGTCAGTATAGCAGAGAGAGAATGAAGGGAAGGGCTTGTTGAAATCTATTGTTGATCTCCAGTTTCATCACTGCAGACTGAGTGCAGGACTGATGTGTGGGGGGTGTCTCATTTGGTAGGACTAAACCACGAGAAATGTGTCAGAGATGGCTTTGAACAAAGAGGCAAGAATTTAATTAATTTCTGTCTAATTTTAAATTCAATTTACTAGCTTTCATCACATTTCTCTCAACTGGCATGAAGAAATGGTTTTGCTCGGAGCAGAGCTGAATGGCCATTTGAAGGCATTATTATATTTAGGATAACCGGGGTTTGCTGAAGGCATTTCATGAAGTGGATGTCATTGAGGAAGAGGCACAGATCTCAGATTCACACTGCCTTACTAAATAATAAGGGTTTTGTGTGAGCTGTAGGATAGCAGCATTCTTACCAAGCAGATTTCCTATCTTCAGAAGATTTCTCTAATTTAAAACCTTTAAAGTGAAAGCAGTTCCAACCTGATTTTGGCAGCTGTCAATAACCAACAGCTCCAATCTCAAAATGTTGTCTTAAAAACTGAACTGGCAAATGAGCAGGATGAGGCCAGTGAGTGTCTGAATCACACACAAGGAACAATTTCATAACTAATAGGACTAAATTTCATAAACAGTAGGGCTAAAATTCATAAAAGGAAGGAAATAGATATAAAATACACAGGTTTTGGTTGGTGATTTTTTTGGTTTTTCTTTGTTTCAGAGCTTTAATCTGGAGAGTAAAGAGAGTAACTACATAATGTGTTGGAAATAACTATCTACAAATGTGGTTTAAACCCACTAAAACCTCAACATTCAAAGGTAGAAGCTGTCAGGTTTCTGACAACAAACAGGCAACAAGCTTGTTAAAACTCTGGTTATATCATAGAATCCCAGACTGGTTTGGTTTGGAAGGGACCTTAAAGCTCATCCAGTTCCAACCCCTGCCACGGGCAGGGACGCCTTCCACTAGGGCAGGTTGCTCCAAGCCCCTGTGTCCAACCTGACCTTTATATTACATATATTTAATTTTCTCCAGGGCACCATAAGCACAGTTGCTGATGTCTTTCTGTTCCATTTCCAAGGAGCATAATAATGCAGATATTTTTTACATCTTTTGGAAAAGTGGAATGTGGTTTTTCTCCAAGAAAACTCTCCCCACGCTGCTGCATTATGTAAGGAAAGTGGACGCCAGATAAAAAGCAGAGCTTAACATGACCTTCATCTAAATGCTTTTTCCCAGTCTTAAATATTTTCAGTGTATGAACTGAATTTCTAAAAGAAAGCCTATGAATAAACCAAATCATAGAACCTTCGAGCTATTGAAGCTGAGGAGTAGCAAGCCTGCAGTCAAGCTCTTGCTCCAAACAAGGCTTGCTTTGATCTTGGCTATGCTGCTCATCCTATTGAGTGTCTCTGGGGTGAAGATTGCTCAAGCTGTCTGACCCCACTGTCTTAGTACTTGACTATGTTCATTGTGGAGACTTTTTCCTGCTATTTAGTGAGAATTTCCTGTGCTACTTGTGCCTCTTACCTTGGCCTTTTCCTGTGCAGCACCAAGAAGCTGGGTCTGTCCTCTCTGCAGTCCCCCAGTAAGGAGGTGAAGAGAGTGGTTAAATCACTGTGGACCTTTTCTTTCTGGGGCTACACAAACCCATCCCTGTCAGCTTCTTCTTCATGTCATGCTCCAGACCCCTGACTACACTGTCTTTCTGATCCAGGGGAGCCCAAGAAG
The DNA here is from genome assembly GCF_004027225.2 of Strigops habroptila. Taxonomy (NCBI): domain Eukaryota; kingdom Metazoa; phylum Chordata; class Aves; order Psittaciformes; family Psittacidae; genus Strigops; species Strigops habroptila. The sequence goes on from NC_044284.2 coordinate 62,156,235, forward strand.
CTTTCGTGCATTGAAAGCTCAAAACAGATAAGCCATTTCATGCACCACTTTTTATTCCTGTATTTCCTTTTTAATTAATGTGAAAGAAACAAAAAGAGTTAGTTTAAATAACAGCATTTTACATTTGTTTAAACTTTACATAGCCAGATAAAGTGAGAAAAGGCTCTACAAAGTTGAATCTGGTTTTGATGACTTCATAACGGTTTCCATAGCCTCTTCTGAATTTCCTTATTCTTAGACTTGTGTCTATTCCATCAAGCTCTTACCTATCAATGAGCATGTTGGCACAGGAGAAAGTGGGTATAAATAGCCTCTGGATGAATTTAGGCCAGTTATTAATAGTCATATGAAACACAGAGGAAGTGAAGTTCTACAAGAACATTCCAGTAGGACTCACCAGGAGCAAGACACCACTTGACCAGAGGTGGAGTTGGAAGAGTTAGGTAGGAGGTTAAGTGATGTGGTTGTAAAGCCCTAGTAGGGCGTCATAATTCACCAGAGAAGTTCCTTCCCATGCCCTGCTCCTCTGCCTCTCTGTTTTTATTCGTTAAGAACAGTAGCATAGACTGTGAGGGTGTTGTTCATCTTTCTGATCCCATCTGTTTTCCTTGGTGGGAGGGAGAAATGGGATTCAATCCAAGCTGTTCCAAATGTTTTTTCCTCATTCAGGCTGAAATTCAGATGTTCATGTTCAGTTTCTAATGCGGTTCAGTGGCACTTAGAGTGCTGTACTCCGGGCAGGCCTGATCCATATGTCACTTGACCCAACAAAGCTGTAATCACCTCTTTATGCAGATAAAAGGGCTGAGGCAGTCGCTCTGAAATCAAAGCATGGGGGTTCATCGGTGAAGCTGTCATTGCCTTCTTTTGCTGGATTTACAATTCCCTCTTTCTTGTGTGTTGACTAAATGCTTTCCTTTAAGCTTTTTTTCAGCTTCTGTTCCAGTTCTGTACTACCTCTGTCTGTTCTACTTGTCCTCTCTGTAATCATCCTGACCACTGGTGATTTTTCCTGCGTTTCCAGATCCTTTCATGTCCCACTCCAAATTCTCTTCATTTTCTCCTCCATTAAAATACCAGGCAGTGTCCTGTTATTTCATGTTCTCGCACCCATCATCCTGGCTGTGCTCATTTTTCGCTCAATGTCTTTGTTTTCAACAGGCACTGACAGTCTGAGCACAGTGATATTCTCTTTTTCTTCCTTCCAGTCTGCAGTTATATGCCTTCAAATCAGAACCTCTCCAAAAACCAGGCTGAGAACCTGGCTCTGCAGCTTACGCCTGAAAAGTGCTTCCCAGTACTTTTCCCTGGCTTTTTCAATCTCTTCTGCAGAAGTTTTCTGCAAGTCCCTCTCTTGCATGACAACACTGTGTAAAACTGTCAAACCCAATATAACTGCGTGCTGGAAATACTGTGCATTGAAAGTCCTCGCAGCAGTTACAGTTAAATGCTGCTCCGTGTGTGTGTAGCCACAAGCAGTAGCAACTCCATTGACGCTGTCTCAGTCCCTCAGGCCTCCTGACGGTGGAGGTTTATCCTCACTTGCCAGTCAATAGGTGCAATTACATAACTTGGATGTCATGAAAATCACATTGTTCCTTTTAAATTAAGTCCTGACAGGATGTTTTTTGCCTTTTTTTAGGCCATAGAGGGATTGATTTTTATTCTGCTGTTATAGAACTCAAAGAAAGAAAGAATGTGTATAATTAAATGTCAGCAGGATCGTCACGTTGTAAGAGCTGACTACCTCTAGTAAATCAGCAAATGCATGATTTTGAATTTCTTTTTTGTATGTGCTGTGTTTGGTAATCACCCAGTGCTAAGGACTTTGATGTACATGATGGAATCATGCAATGGCTTGGTTAGAAGAGACCTTAAAGCTCATCCAGTTCCAACCCCCTGCCACAGGCAGGGACACCTTCCACTAGAGCAGGTTGCTCCAAGCCCCTGTGTCCAACCTGGCCTTGAACACTGCCAGGGATGGGGCAGCCACAGCTTCTCTGGGAAAAGTCTGTGCCAGCGCCTCAGCACCCTCACAGGGAAGAGCTTCTGCCTCAGAGCTCATCTCAATCTCCCCTCTGGCAGGTTAAAGCCATTCCCCTTGTCCTGTCCCTCCAGGCCCTTGTCCAAAGCCCCTCTCCAGGTTTCTTGTAGCCCCTTTAGGCACTGGAGCTGCTCTAAGGTCTCCTCAGAGCCTTCTCTTCTCCAGCTCCCTCAGTTGCATCATTCAGTGCGTGGTTTTTGTCTGTACTGTTTTCCAAAGGCCCTTTCCATTGCCTTCTCCAGGTCTCACAAAGAGAATCCATAGAGACTGAAAAGTGACAAAGCATCTTCCAATTGTTAAATTGCGAGTATGTTATAAATATTTCAATATAAATTAGCATTAGAGTGTTTGATGAGTCAGGCAATAGCAAGAGAAAAATCTCAAATGCAGAAGAACACTGGAGTAGGTATCATCGCCAGGGTTCTGCTGTCCTGCTCCTGGGGACACATTTGTCAATACATGATTGTCATCATTAGAAATGTTGCTGGGATAATTTAAATTGAAATAAACTGATGAAATCATAAACTCTGTAGATAAATTTCTAAGACCTTCAGGAAACTCCTCAGTTCTTTTGCCTGCACTGTGAGAATGACAAATGGGGATTGTTCAGTTTGATTACGGAAGAAGATGGATCAAGTACCAGATTGATGCAGTTGAGGAAAACCAGTTAAATCTTTATAAAGTGCATCTGCTCGAGTGTTGTATTACGGAGCAGATGAAATGATGTTATTGACAACTCCTGTAAGAATTAACTTGAGCATTTTGAAATGGGATGAGTATATTTTAACACCTTTACAAATATTCATATGAATATTATGGTATAGCTGTAATTCAGTTGGATCTGGGTATAACTTTTTGGTTTAACTTGGCATTAGCATTGCACCTACCTCAGTAATGGTTTTGCTTTGGCTTGTGGCTATCCAAATGATACCTGGAACAGAAAGTGTGTCTGTTCAAATGCCAGAGTTCTGCTAATTCAGTCAAGGATGGGAAATTCCATATTTCGCTTCTCTCTGGCTTACAAGCACGTGCCTCTAGGCCAGGCTTTGCTCTCCTTTCTAGACCTCTCATCACCCGCACAGATTGTACAATGCAAGTTGTGTGTCTATTCCTAAGTTGCTGCCAAAGGCTATCACTGTTCATATACAGCTACGACTTCATTTAGCAGGTGGGTGGATGCTAAAATATTGCTTTGTTCTTTGTCCATAGTTTTTTAATCTTGTTCCAGGCTGTGAGAGGTTACACTGGACATTGAGTGTTGGTGGTGCTTGCTCAGGCGAGGTGTCTTAGCCCTTGGAGAATGTCTGCTGAACTAGATAAGCTGAGACAAGGGAAGACCTTACGTTGTAAGAGGGAATAGTTAGCAATTTAATGATGACCACCGGACAACAGCATGCATGAGCAAGGGAAATACTAAAAAAGTCCCAAAGGAAATCCTTGTTGCTGAGTGGAAAGAATGGGTCCAAGTGCTTGAATCTTCCGGAGCTGTCACTTCCACACCTGGGATTTCTGATGATCCCATGAACCCCTTCATTAAGAATCAAGCCCTTGTATTTCTGGAGTGGAGCAATTTGGCACAGCTCTGGTTGATGATCCCGCTTTACAATGGGAGTGCTGAAATTCTCTTCAGAAAGTCATTGCTAAGATTGCATAATTGGGCATTGAAGTTGTGATTATACTTTCCAAACTCCAGGACTTTGTTAAAAACCTGACATTCCAATGTACTGAATTTCAGTGTTTGACAGCTCAGCTGTGAGAATTTTTTTAGAGAACATTTGTACCATAAGAACAGCATGTTAATTGACTAAAAAAAACTGGGACAGATTAATCATGGGAGGGAACACGATACTGAGGAGAACGTGGTTCTAGAGCCCTCTGCTGATGGAAACCTTTAGAACTACAGTTCATTTCAACTGGCCTTTTTTGAATGGCCTGGCTTATTCATCCCATCCATTTCAGACCCCTGACTTGGGGTGGAGTAAATCACACACTGAGGTGGCTTTCTGGTGATGCTGACCAAGAAGCAGCCTGAAGGACAGGCTTGCTCCACACCCTGAACTTCCACGTGGCCAAAGATGAGGTGACCTTGCTGCTGGGTGTCAGCAGGTGTGTGTCCGGGCATGTTATTGGCACGTGGATTTTAGAAGGATGTCATTTCTCATTCAGCAGTGGCTGTGATCATCATGAAAATGATGTATGCTGCAAAAAATGATCACAACATGGCTGAGGACTATTGCTTTATGCATTGCAAGAGTAGGGAGAATAGGCAGGAGCTGGAAAACTCACCAGCAGAGAGTATGTGCCAACAGCTTATACCTTCCCCACAAACACTGATGCAGGCTTTGCAGCTTCTCTTTCTCTTGTTTTTCAACACAGTGGATTGGACATGAGCCCTTACGGCACCCCTACTGTGGCTGCCCCATCCCTGGCAGTGTTCAAGGCCAGGTTGGACACAGGGGCTTGGAGCAACCTGCTCTGGTGGAAGGTGTCCCTGCCTGTGGCAGGGGGTTGGAACTGGAGGAGCTTTAAGCTCCCTTCCAACCCAAACCAGTCTGGGATTCTATGATTTTATGGTTTTGAGAGTGCCTCCTCTGAGCAGGTAACAGTGACTTTGATGTGGAGTTTACATCCACAAACTGCTGAATCGATTTATTGTTATTTTAAATTTATTGCTAGAAACAGGAGCTGGGTTTGTGTCAGGCAGGCAAAGGTCTTGTTTATTGTTCTGTGAGAACATCTGAAGCACAAAGAGGTCTGGTAGGGCTTTTTTCAGATTTATAAAGCTGAGGCCTTCTGGCACAATCGTTTACTTGGGGAAGAGAGGAGCTGTCTTGACGTTGCCCTTAAATCTGCTGTTCCCTTGTGCAAGATGCAGTTACTCACAGCAGCTCTATACCACTACACCCAGAGCAAGGCAGAGGTAGGGCTGGGCAGCTCTGGGGCTTGAGTTCACAGTTCTGCAATTATACAATATATTCTGCACTGAAACAAAATGAATTTTTTTAGTGTAAATGTATTTTAAACTCTGCAGATGAACTATGCAGTGCCCTGGAGTTGGGAGGCTTTGAATGAAGGGTCTGGGTGCTTAATACTTCCCAGCTCAAGGCTGGTGATGGAAGTAGTTGGTATTGAGGGGAAAGCGCAGGATTCCGACTTTATTGCTTGATTCTGGCTAAAAATACACCAGAGAAATGTGGCAGTTGCTGTATACATGGAAATATAGAGGAAATGTACTCGTGTGTTCATGGGTAGTGAGGTATGTACAGAGATACTAGATGTAAAACTGTATTCTCATATTCAAGCAACCAATTTTCATGGATATTTGTGGGAATGATGTTTTTCCCTTGTGCTGACATTTTGCTGTACAGACATAGGCTTTTGCATTTTAATAATCTGATTTCTGAAAGTACAAGCAAGCATGTTGCAGCAGGGATGCACCGCGTCAGTGAGTATGGTGAAACAAATAGGGAGCACTGAGAAGAAGTTGTATCCAGAGCCAGGAGTTGTATCCAGAGCCAGGAAGGAGGATAGAATAACAGAAGCGAGAGAGGAACTGATGGACAGTAAAAGGTTTTTGTATTTTTCTTGGCAAAACTTAAGATCTATAGAAAAAGGGTAAGGGGGGGGGAGGAGTTTTTAGTTATGAGTGAACAATGGTGAGAACTAAGTTACATGTTTGTGTGGTTTAGATGGAGAATTGGGGTGTTTGTGTAGGAACTCATAGAAGAGAGAATAATGGCACAGTGCAGAAAGCCGGCCTGACGATGAGGTATTGTTGGGGTAGGATTTAACTTCAAAACCAGGTAGAGGGGGCTGGGGAGGTGAAGGACAGAGGATGTGAGCAGGAAGAGGGGTTTGGAGGTGGGACCTGTGGTTGGGATGTGAAGGGCAAAAGGGGATGAATGAAGGAGAATGAATAGAGAACTATATTAAGCTCAGGGAGGAGAAGATGGGGCAGGTGGCAAGTTGCTGCTGGTGGATGAATAGAATGCAAGAAGAGGCTAAAAAAGATAGATGGCTGCTGGGGAGTAGGTTATGCAAAATACAGGAGGATAGCAGGAGATGGTGAAGAGAAGAGAAAGTGGGCAGCAGAGGTTGGAGAGTAAGCAGTATTTCTGACACTTGAGGCAGTGGGAAGTGGAAGAGTTGAACTAGGTGATGGTGAGGTGATGTCAAAAGACTTCCTATACAGGCAGAGTGTGGTGGAGGTGACAGTCAGGGATCAAAAAAGGCTTTGGATGGATCTGGCAATAATGTGGCTGCTGACAGAAAAGAAAATGTCTCTTGGGGGCTGTTCCAAGAGGAACAGTTTGATAACAGGTCAAGAGAAGGTGGCTGGGATCATCATGAAGAGGAAGAGAGAAGCCCAGAGCTGCCTGCCAGTGCTGTAATGTGGCATGGCATGCATGCCGAGCTGGTCTCTGAGATGGTCAGTGTGAGGGAAGGGATCTGCAGTCCTGCCACATTGCTCAGTTTCTGTCCATGTGGCCCAGTTCTCTTTGGTGCAAGCAAAGAAGCAGCAGATGAGGAGGAGTGGGGTGGTGCACAAGCAGATTTCCTGCTGCTTTCTGGTGGGGAGCTAGGACATAATCTGCACCCTGGAGCATAGATGCAGTCCTGGGGGCTGGGGGCTAGATTGGACCTCATGAAAAGTACAAGGAATAGTAGGAATATTCACAGGAGTGGCGACCTGAAGAGCTAGAAGCTGTCTCAGGGTAGATTTTGAGTGGTGGAGGAGGTTGGCAAATAACCTCACATGGAATCATAACTGGGGGTTGTTTTCATGATTAAAAAAAGTTCTATTTTTCAAAAGGAAAAGGGTTTGTGGCGGGATGTGGCTGTTTCCCATCGCGAGTGAGCAACACCCATTTCCAGGCAGTTTATTGTATGTATTTCAGGTGTAACCCTGTTATGGAAATACAAGTGTGATCAAATAGGGCATGTTGAAAATGAACTTCATCTTCTTCTGTGCTGGGCTTCAGCCATACCTGCTCCATTGGGACTGCATCAGACTTGTGCTGAGCAAGGAAGTAGTAATGGGAAGCAAGAGAAAGGTCCCGTGTCCCCATGCATCTCTGCCTGGTTCTTTCAGAAGATCAGCTTTTGGTGTGAGTTGTAGCTGTCACTTTTAATTAAAACTTCCCTTTCTAGCTGCAGTTTGCAGTTGCACATTATCATCTCTGGAAGTTTCATCCTGCACACTCAGCACAATGCCTACAGTTTCCCTGTAGTAAGCTCCTGCTAAGCTGATGAGTATGTCAGGAATAATGCAGACGGGTTGTGATGTAAAGCACTGAAAAGTAATTGGCCATTCTGTATGATCCTGTGCGCTCTGAGGAAGGAACCAGGCTTAATGAAACTTATACAGCTCATATTCAAATGCCAGTTTGTTTGGTTGATGTCTTTACCAGGTAAATGATGTTCTCTAACCTGTTCCTTTGGATTGCAGTTCCAGCCATCATGTGGGCAACAAAATCCATTACACCATAAAGCAAGAAGTTAGCTGTATTTCATACGCAATTCCATACCAGATAATCTTTTCAACTGAAGGATTACTTCAAGTAAAAGCTGAAACACATCAAAGATCTAAGTTAAAATGTAAATTTCCCAGTTTCCAGAAAACCCACTTTCCAAAGGCTGTTTCTTGTCTTAGTGTATTGGGATTCTCTCCTACTCCAATGCCTGCAGGTTGGGCCATCAAAGGCACGGAAGAACATAATTCTTAATTTTCAGGATGTGCTATTAATATGCAACGCATTATTGGAATTCTGTCAATTATTGTATAAAAAGAAACTAAACAAAACTGGAGTTTTCCTGAAGGTTAAGCAAAAACTCTCTTTAGGGAGAGCAGGATGCAGGAATCAAGTCAGGAGTAACATCGCAGCCTGTGTAGCAATGCCAGAGAAACTGTGTCGTTAATATTCACAAGAGACAAAAGGTGAAGCTGCAGCCTTATCATTCATGCTTGGTTATTTTATTTTGGGATTAGCCAAATCTAAATATGAACTTGAATCGAGAATGTTATAATGGGAATGTAATGAAGAGAATTCAATTGTCACGCATTAAGTGGCCTTTCTGGGTGAGATGTGGTGGCTATCGTGGCATTTCTGTGCAGGAAAATAATTCAGGTAATATTTCACACTCCTTGGTTTGATAAGACAAATTCCCCTGTTCTGACTTCACCTTTAGAACCAGTTTCTTAATCTGTTCAGGAAGATGAATGAAAACTATTCCAGTTGGCTTATACAAACTGCATATCTCAAACCCTAACTTTGAGTTACCAGTTGGAATATAAAAGTGATGTGCCCAACTCCTGCACCTGCCTCAAGATTGAAATTTCAGTCGAATCTGCTTCTTGCTGCTGAACAGGGTGAGTAAAACTGTAACTTAACAAAATATATCATGACTTCCAATGGAGAAAATGAGATCAAAAGGAGAGAGATCTGCTCATTGGAACCTTGTGAAGAGTGTTACCCTAATGGGAAGGCACTGAAGTTTCACCTTGTTTTCTGAAGCTGTTCTCCCTGGCCAGCCCCCAGCAGAGGCAGGGGTCTGCAGAGTGGAGCCCTGCTCTGGAATTCCATAGCACGCTCCTCAGAGCCTTGCTTTTGCAGCTCTTTCCCCCTGTAACTCTTCTAATATTGCCCCTGTTTTTCTTCCATTCCTGCATAGGACTGTTATCACTGATGTATTGAAGTGCAAAGACTAAGTTGCTCTTTTTTTTGTCTTTTTCTTTTTTCCTTTCCCTGTGTGGAAAGATCCCCTCTTTAGCAGAAATGTTGGATAAAGAACAGAGTAACCCACAGTCCTTCCTTTGGTTCGCCTTTAAGAGCTCATAACTAATACTAACAAAGAGCAACTAAGCAAATGAAATAGCAAGAAACCTGGAGAGGGGCTTTGGACAAGGGCCTGTAGGGACAGGACAAGGGGAATGGCTTTAACCTGCCAGAGGGGAGATTGAGATGAGCTCTGAGGCAGAAGCTCTTCCCCGTGAGGGTGCTGAGGCGCTGGCACAGGGTGCCCAGAGAAGCTGTGGCTGCCCCATCCCTGGCAGTGTTCAAGGCCAGGTTGGACACAGGGGCTTGGAGCAACCTGCTCTAGTGGAAGGTGTCCCTGCCCGTGGCAGGGGGTTGGAACTGGATGAGCTTAAGGTCCTTTCCAACACAAACCATTCTATGGTGTAAGTTTTCTTTCTCTCAAATCCTGCTTACACCATCAGAAGGGAACAAACTTACAAATCCTGGTAGCAGAAGGGGCTGGAACTCCAGAGACAAGTGAGTTTGGCAAGTGCAGCCACCTCCAAGTAGCCACGGGCTGGCTTGTGGGGAGGCGTTACGTTGGTGTGATGGCAGGAGCATCACTAGGGCATGGAAGTGGGTTTGGTGGCATCCCAGAGCATGATCTTCTTGCTTGGATTACTCTATGGTTCAAGAAGGGATTGGCATCAGGAAAAGAAATGGTACCTGAAGGGTCCAGGCTGGCACTGCCCTCACATGGTCTCTGGAGTGGTGAAGGACCTCTGGGAGAGCTAGAAGGGGACACTGTGAACTGTGATGTGTTTAGTGATTGATGTAGTGTGATTCCTAAGCTCAATACTATAACTCACTGCAAAGAGCCAACAGATTAGCATATTAATGTTGTTGATTCTGCTGATAATAACAGAAAGGAAAAAGGAACAGAAAAATCATCACTTCTCTGTGATGTATGACAAAGAAATCAGCCAAGCAAATTGTCTACTGCTCTGGATATAATGAATATTTTCTGAACCCTCTGGCAAATGTTACTGTTATTACTCACTTCAGCCTTGCAATGCTCTCATTCACTTCCAAGTCCTTTATTTTCAGGATCTCTCCATGACTTTCTAGCACTACAGATCACTCAAATTTTGCAATTTCTTGCAGCTTTATGGATGAAGTTTCTTTTGTATGAACTGTTTTATGTTTGATACCTTGTCAGACAACACAGCCTGGTCCTACAGCACTTACTACCTGTTGTTTCTCTTGCTGTTTGAATCTTGACTCACACCGTTGACACTGATGGCAGTGCAACGGGGAGCTAAGACCTCCCTGATATGAGAATAATTTAATGAAGTGTTACACTGAAAACTTAGTTGGTAGAAAAATTAAATCAATAATTAATCTATAGTGAAAAACAGAAAACCAGAAGCTGATTTTTCCTGCCAATATGGAGAGGCACATTCTGGAGTTTTACATTAATACTTTAACTACCTCTTTTCTTCATGTATCTACTTGACACTTGAGAAGAAGGTGTCAGAAAGCCACTGCTTGCTTCTAAGAATTGAAATTGCCTTCAATGATTTAAAGTAATTTGGTTCCAGTGAGGACTTCCAAGGCCTGGAGGACCAGGTGACGCAGGGCAGCAGCTCCGTGGTGCTCGGCATATTGGCATGCAGTGATCCCAAGGAACTTGTGGCTGGAGACTGGGATAAAGGCTGCAGGAAGCTGGTCAACCCTAGCTATAGAGTGGGATAAAAATCCTTTTAAAGAAGAGCTGCATAGAATCCCGTCATATCCACGGCAGGGGGTTGGAACTGGATGAGCTTTAGGGTCCCTTCCACCCAAACCATTACAGGATTCTATGATTTTAGAAGCTGATTTCCTTGTGGAAACAGAATGATTCTTGTCATGCTTGATACGAGCCAGTGAGCCTGATACAAACCAAAGCTATGAATCACAAAGCTATTTTTAATGGTCTTACCAGTGTTTTCTACCCTGTATTTTTGGTGTTTGGGGTTTTGGTGGTTTTTTTTAGCATGTCTATAGATAAATGCCTTTGAAGTTCTGCAGGTCCAAGATGATTATCAGAATTGACTTCATAATTACAGCCACATCTTTCAAATAGGGCATTTGGGAGCTGTTATTTTAAATGTGCTTTCAACAAGAGATCAAGTGGATTCCAAAGGCTCTTTGAAACCAGTTCTTATGTTACAACTCCTTCAAGTTCCTTGCCCAATAATTGCCACTTCCTACTTGTTCCTACTGGCTTTTTAACACTGCTAATGGAAAAGTAGAGCGCATTGGAGATAACACTTTGCACATTTTAGGATAAAACTAAACCGATTAGATAAGAATATTTTCAGGGAGATATGGCATTTCTTGTGGGGTTTAAAGCAAATTTTTAATTACTTTGTGAGGGGAAAAGGAAAATGGCAATATCTGATCATGTGTAGATCTGTTGGAGAGAAAAAGCTTCTGAGATGGAAAAATAAATTCTTCTATCTTGAAAAATAAATTGCTGCATCTCCTATTATTTAAAGAGACTTGGAGTTTTGTTGAGCTGTTTCATTCCATCTTTAAACCAGAGCTCTGTGAGCAGCACAGCAATTGTCTGCCTCCGTCTTCTGAAGAGGTGAGGAGAGCGTCTTCTCGTGCTTTCTGAGAAACAGGATTAGTGGTTTTCCTGCACAAAAGAGCCATTAATTGAGAAGAGATTAGATTTTATTGTAATTAATTTCCATAAAACAACTGTTTTTCTTAGATTAAGGGTTTTCTTTATAAGAGAATGAACTGCAGCTGATGATAATGAGATGCTTGCATGAAGCTGATAAACAGCAGTTTATATTTATGCTTCTTTCATAGGTTCTTAATCTCATTCAAGAAAATATATTCTTTAAAAAGCATTCAGAAAACAGGTCACAACATTTTTAAGCTTTTGTGGGGGAAATTTTTGTGTTTGTGTTTCATTTTGTTTTCTGAATTGTTGCAAAATGGCACATCATGGTTTGGTATGAATGCAGTTGTAGAGAATGAATTAAGACAGTAATAAACTTCATCCTCTTTCTTTTGCTTCTGAAAACCCCCACCAGTTCCCACTGCCTTTGCAGGATGGTCTGTACAGCTCTGCGAGGTGCTGAGCATCTCTGTGTGGTCTGGTAAGTCTGGAGAGTGTAGTGTTCTTACGTGTGAGATTGAAAAGACAACCTGAAATGTCTTCATTTTGGCTGTGGCAGAGAAACTGTAGAGACAAGAAACCTGGAGAGGGGCTTTGGACAAGGGCCTGTAGGGACAGGCCAAGGGGAATGGCTTTAACCTGCCAGAGGGGAGACTGAGATGAGCTCTGAGGCAGAAGCTCTTCCCTGTGAGGGTGCTGAGGCGCTGGCACAGACTTTTCCCAGAGAAGCTGTGGCTGCCCCATCCCTGGCAGTGTTCAAGGCCAGGTTGGACACAGGGGCTTGGAGCAACCTGCTCTAGTGGAAGGTGTCCCTGCCTGTGGCAGGGGTTGGAGCTGGAGGAGCTTTAAGGTCCCTTCAACCCAAGCTGTTGCATGGCTCAATGATTCTATAGTTGTAATGTGCAGCAAGTGACACATGGTGAGCAGTAACCTCTCAGCTATGGAGAATTACAGTTCACTAGTTTGAATGGGGAAAAGCACTAAGCACTTGTGTTTCTATGGGGAAGTGGGAAGACTTTATCCCTTACAGGGATTAAGGAATTCTATAAAGCAGCAATGCATATGATGACTCAGCCTCCCAAAGTGGGGAGCTTGGTTTTCTGTTGACTTGGACTTAAATTTTGCTCCCAAGTAGCAATCCTCTTACAATGAGGGACCATTAGAACAAAAGGAAAGCTTTGCAAAATTTATGAAGGAGTAAAATGTAGGTAAGCAAAGTGTAATCACCAAAGCTGGAATTAGTGCAGGGTAGGAATTAATAACACTGAGATTAATAAAGGGCTTAATTACCATTAGCCCACAGGGCATGAAATTGTGCTCCTTTCCCTGGTACCACAGTCCTTTAATTCTGTACTGGTGCTTTGTGAGGTGATTGCAAAGGACAGTATAAATCCACAGGGACTTTCTTACAGGTTTTTCAGCATTTTTGCTTGTTTGCTTCATTATTTACCCTTTGTAATTAAAAAGGAGACTATGGACACATGCAAACCAACTGCTTACCCACGCACATTGAAGTTCATCCTTCCCCATGACCTTTCTTCCAGCAACTATTTTGTATAAGCAGCAGTTTCTGTAGCAGAGTTACTTCATACTTGTTTTTCTCACAAATCTTAGCAATGCACCACAATTCAGGTCCAAGTGCCTTATTCCAGCCCTGATCTTTTCCTAAATACAGCTTCTGCTTTGGTTTTGGTTTGGTTTTTCCCTGAAGAGGATGTTTCCATTAGATGACCAGTTAACCCCACCAACCTCTTTTATCCTGACAATTGGGTCTTACTGTAGCTTTTGAGGAAGGCAAAGTCATTAAATCCCCTTTGCTTATCCTCTGCAGTTTATTCTCTCTAATTTTTAAAACACTTTTGAATAAGAAATTACAGATATTTTTATAAACTGCAGTAATGGGAACACTTGTGTTTGCATAAGCAAAAGAAAACAGTCCTGTTGAAACTGCTGGGTTTGGTGCAGTTCTGCCTCTTCACTATTTGCACACTTTCTGGCTGCTCCATTACACTGTTACTGCTCTGGGTTTCTATTGAAATGAAGCGTGGGGTTTGCTCTGCCTCTGTGCCTACAGTAGAGGAGAATAATGCAGAACCAAGTGCTTTGTAATGCCTGTGGGAAGCACGTTGTGAGGAGTTTGTGAAGTACCTGTCACTGCTCAGTTGTTCATTATCTTTAAATGGTTTGAGAAGCTACAAATAATTTGATATTCCAAGGGCATTTATTTTTATCGTGTCAAGGTTTGAGATAGGCAGTTGCAGGTGCTGGTTCCTGTGCTTGATGGAGAAGCCGTGCAGCTTGGCAGGTGACTTCATTTGGCTTGTGCAGAGCGTGTTCTGTGACCAGAGCTTTGACAGTTCTCATCTGGTTCCACCTTGGCCACTCCAGGGAGCTGTTTGGGCTGCACCTCCTCCAGCCTCTGCTTGGATTCTGGAAGTACTGGAGAGGTGGAGAGGCCATGGGGGGTTTGTGCTGCCTTCCCCAAGGCATTTCGTGAAGGAACAGCACCCTGCAAGACACTGGGGTGCTCCCTCGGGAAGGGGAGACTGGTCAGGCAGCCTTAGCTGGGCATCCCAGCCAGGGAACCCAGGGAACACCCTTTCTCCAGGTTCCCTTCAGCAGCCTTGTGATGGTGACAGCTTTCCTCTTGTCCCTGCTCCGCCTCCTGCCCCTGCTACTTCCCCTGAAGGTTTGCTGAAGCCAGCAGTGGCTGTGACTCAGGTGGTCCTGAAATCAAGTAGAACATGATGCAAGGTGGATAACTTCAAGTGGCGATGGCCAAAGCCACTTTCAACATCCAAACACAGACTTTCTGAGACGGGGAGAGCTGATTGCACGTGATGTGCTGTGGTGATAGGAGCAGGCACAGTGCAAAAGAGTTGGAGAGAGCAGATAACACGGCAAATATCAAAACCTTTGATGTGAGAGGGAACCAGGAGCACTTCTGATGTGATGGGCCGTTCCCTGCTGGACTTGCTTTGGAGCAGAGCTTTGGGGCTTTGCCTTAAATAGAAAGTGACAAAGGCAACATATTTGGAAGTTGAGAAGATGATAAAAGTCATTTCCTCCCAAATGTGTTTGAAATGGAGCAACAGATGGGAGCTGAAAAGGCAGTAGCCTTATTTCCAGCAGAAAATTAGGGGTAATGTTAAAATAGACATTTCTTTAGCACAGGGGATTTTGAGTGCTGATCAAGGACCCAGGTCCAGCCACAGTGCTGGGTGTGAAACCTGACTGGTGATCGAGTGCTCCTGGGGTAATGGAATGGGAAGAACACTTAAAATCAAAGCTCACAGTGAATTTGAGTGGTGTGTGGCATCCTTAAATCTTACCTGTGTGACTGCTGTGTTCTGCAGTGTCTATACCATGAACTGAAAGAAAGCTTTTAGGATTTGTAATTTAGTGCCGGTAAAGGAATTGCTGCTTTTTCCATACCTGTGAGTGTTCTGGTTTTACATCTTTAGAGGTTTATTACATGTGTTATGCAGGTGTTCTCACTGCGTCGGCTGACTGTGGTTAAGGTACAACTTTCATGTTAGACCCCCAACCTTGGTGGCTGCTCAAGCTGAATTACAGAATTCCTCCCTCCTTTTCTCTGCTTTAAGCTTTGCCCTTAAGCCAACATGAGGCAGCAGAAAGCCTGTCCTTGGCACTGCCGGGTGAAAACCAGCTGCACTCGGGTTCACTGTTGTTCCTTTCAACATCCCAGCATTTGTCTTCTTGAGAACATGAACACTCAGTATTTGTTCTGACAGTGTTTGTGTGCTCATCCCATTGGGGTTATAGTAGGTAGGCGCTAAGAAAACCGAAACATGGAAATGAAACTGTTGAGTATTTTATTTACCTCCAAAATATCGGTGGATTACATGGTAAAAAAGTCAGAGATGCATGCATAGAGCGTTATCTGACCAATTAAATTATTTATTTATCTTACATTTTGGATAAATAATGGCTTAAGCAATATGAATTATCTGTTGGCATCCTGACGAGCTTTAGTTTGCTTTGCTTGGGCTGATTTTGTGCATGTAAATGTAACTCAAAACCTTGTCAGTGGTTTAGAAAATTGGAGCTGAAGGTTTAGCCCTTCCTGGCTTTGTGGTAATATGCTTCAGAACAGCCTGTTTTATCTATAATCATGTTAAAATAACTTCTGAAAATGTCAATATCTATTCCTGACTAAGAGGCTGTTTGACGTGTATAAAACCTCGTTTTTGAGCATACTCTTAAGGTGTTTTTATTCCAGTGGAAAATAGTGAGATACACTTATGTAAACTGTTACTCATGTGAGTTAGGGGCGTTCGTGCAAACTGTGCGTAAGGCAGGTCCAGCAGAACTTGGCACCTGGATTAGAGGTTGTAGGGAACAGCCTGTGCTGATGCTTCCCAGGTGTTCATTTTACTGCAGAAAAACTAGTAGCATTTCTGCTTGTCCCTTATCTGAGTTATCAACACACTAAGGTGATACAAGAGAAGCAGGAATGACAGATAAACTGTCTGGGTTTGGGTTACTTTTGTTCTAGTTTTGTAGCCAATTCAGTTTTCATATCCTTTTCTTTAGTTGTGTGGTTGAAAAGAGTCTCCAGAGCAGAGCTGCTCCAGCCCTCGCAGCAGCTCCGGGGCCTCCTCTGGCCTCGCTCCAGCAGCTCCACGTCCCTCTTGTGCTGTTGCCCCAGAGCTGGATCAGGACTGCAGGGGGGGTCTCCCCAGAGCGCAGCAGAGGGGCAGGATCCCCTCCCTGAGCTGCTGCTCACGCTCTGGGGGTGCAGCCCAGCACACGGGGGGGTTCTGGGCTGAAGCGCACACTGAAGCTGGGTCATGGGGAGCTTCTCCTCACCCAACACCCCTAGTCCGTCTCCTCAGGGCTGCTTCACCCAGTATCCCCCAGCCTGTGTTTGTGCTGGGGATTGCCCGAGCAAAGTGCAGGACCTTGTTCATACATATTGGATGTATCTTCATATGTGTCGGATTTACACACTTAATTTTCATCATTGAAGGAAGCAACAGTTGTGGATGGGCTTGGCATATTCCCTGCTGTCCCAGTGTATGGGGACAGGTGATGTGTTGAGTTTGCTTGTTGTGATTACTCTGGCAAATCTCACTTTTTCATGTGTTGCAGAAATGTAGAATAAGAAATGCAGACTACAGGTATCCCTCAGGAAGAACTGTATTTAATGGACTGCAATCTTGATAGTAATTTTAAAGAAATAGTCCTCAAAACGTGTATAGTTTCAGAAAAATGTTTTTCTCCTTTTCCTTCAGTATGCTGCTTGGAGATGACAACCAAAAGGAAGATCATCGGCCGCCTCGTGCCCTGCCGGTGTTTCCGTGGGGAAGAAGAAATCGTCTCGGTGTTGGATTACTCTCACTGTGGTCTACAGCAGGTGCCAAAGGAGGTGTTCAGCTTTGAACGGACACTAGAGGAGCTTTACCTAGATGCCAATCAAATTGAAGAGCTACCTAAGGTAATGGGTGTTGTGCCTGCAGTGCAGATGGCAAAGTTGTGTGCTTAAATGTGTGTGCAGCACGTGCTTCAGCTTGGAGGTGGGGCTTGCCCTTGGCCAGCAGATCTGCTTGCTTTGGAAGTCATGGTTACTTGAGATTCAGTTCTGTTTAGAAGGCTTTTTCTGCCCTCTCTGAAGAGCCCAAACAGCTGAGGCAGCGACCTTGGAGGTGGTGCTGCATGGGGAGGAGTGGGGCCACCTCCTCCTCCTCGCTTCAGAGCACTAAAACAGGGAGCAGCCAGTGGAGTCTTAACATGGGGAGTTAACAGTTGTTCAGAAGAAGGACTTTCTGCACTGCAAGTAATTAGTGTGGCATTCCATACCTCGACCAGCGTGTGCTGATCTCACATTTGGATCCTCTGTAGCACTGCATTTAAAAGCAATTTCCTCATCAGGATAAGCCCTTTATCCTTGTGGGAGGAATGCCAGTGACTGGTGGTGTTATAACTGCAAAGGAGGTTCTGCAATGAGATTACTTAAATAATCCTTCCTGTGCAAAACTTCTTTTATGGAATCTTGGAATCTGCTCTTTTGCTGATTAATGTTTACTATGAGGAATTAAAAGTTACTGTAACTTCAGTGTTGTGGAAACAAAAGAGGGCAAGGTAGAGGAAAATCAATTACTAGTAGGTGCAAGCTACATAATGAAGCATGAAGTAATGTAATCCATTCCTTAATTGAATTTTTCTCAGCAGTACTGAAAGGTGGTTACAAGTCTTTAATTAAACATTGTTCCACTGTAATCCATTCTTCAGCATCTCTCAACGTATTTCTTACGTAGGCTGCAAAGAGGCTTTATCTAAATTCTATCTACAAATGTAGAAAATATCTTTTTTCCATTACATGGAGTTCCTTTATTCGGATATGATGGTTCATTTAAGATTGCTCACTCCATCAAGAAATTCCTTACAGATGGTAAGACAGGGTAGCTGCAATCTTCTAAGGGTCACAGACAAAAGACATGGAGAGCTGCTTCATCTCTCCTGCTCCTAGAAAGGACAGCAGAGAACCAGGTATTTTCTCTGTCACCATAAGTATAAAATGGGAGTAAAATGGTCTCCACCACAATGAGGACTATTTCTCTTAAGAATAATCTATTGTTAACCTTGCATATTTTAATCGTGCTACTGAAGAATCAGACTGAAGAATATATGAAGTGTTGAATTTAGCCAGGGATTTGGGGTATATTTGTTTTGGGTCTCCTGAAAGTACACAGACCACAGCATTCAAACTAAATGGCTGTGCATAAAGGAAGACAAGTACATCAGGGCACGGAACCAGAGCAATATGCTGTAACTCCGTATGGCAAAGCTGAGGGCCCAAAGGGAAGGGGTCCAAAACTGTAACACTGGGGTGAAGGTGGTAGGTGTTCCTGTCACAATAGAAATGAAACCTTCATGTTGCATCATGGTATCATGTCCTTTGTACTGGTGGTTTGTGCAACACAACAGCACATGAATACATACCTTGGGGAGATCCAAATGTATAGGACTCTATTTTGGCACCTCTCTTTTCTCATTTTTCTTTGCTATAAATAGCATTTTGAAGCAAATACTATGGATTGAAGAAGTCCTCTGGAGTAAATGCATCATTTGACATAGTCTTGGCCTTGTCTAAGAGTCGACTAATGACCGTGTTAATTTGCTTTCTTATCACCATTCATAATATTTTGTCTTAAGCTGTTATTAATCCTGACCATGAATTAAACAGTTCAAATAATTTCTTTATCAAATTTTCTGCTTCAGATCTTTTTGCTGCATGTCTCCGAACTCTTTTTCACTATTGAGTTAATGTGCTAGGAGAGGAAATTCAGTGTTTTCCTTAAAAAGGCACAATATGACTTACATTAACTGTCCTATTACATGTCGTGATCTACCATAGGCAGAACTTTCCTCTCTCTAAATGTGAATTCAAGTCACTTCTTCCAGAGGAAATCTGTTTGGTCAATTTTCTGTTATTTACCAAAACTTTGGGGCCTCTGAAGTTACAATATTCCTTTGAAATTCCTTATTATCAGAACGCTTGATCGTGTTTAAAAATTGAATGAAAACAGCACCAGTAAAAACTCCATTAAGTCCTGATCTATCCGAGTTACTTCCACTGCTGCATCATACTCTAGAAAGCAGTACATTGTTTTGCAGTAATCTGATGTATTAAAGTCATTCTATTTGGGTTTTCTTTAATCTTTTACCTTAAATTTTATGTATCATAACAATGCCTTTTCTTTTTCCTTCTGTCTTCCTTAGAAATTGATTTTTAGTTCCTCATTTCTAATATTTTTCTTTTAAGGATTTATAGGATTGTTAGATAATTCTTCTCTATTTTCCCCTAAATCTAGCCAAGTCTATAATATTATATGCCTTTGAGTTCATTATCATGAACTACTGCTGCAAATATGCCCCTATTTGTATAAGCCACATGAATCAGTGACTAATAAAAGTGAATATTGGTTTTGATGAAGGTGGAGTCACTGGCAATCAGTATCTAGAAAAACATGAATGAGATGGAAATTCTCCCCAGCAGCTTTCCCTTATAAAGGCTTGGACTTCTTTGTAAGGGACAAAATTAGTTTACTTGGTAATGCCTTAGGAAAAAATTGTCTGTCTTCAACAACAAACTCTAGAAATAGCCACCACTGTCTTTTGCTATCTCACGTGTTGGTAAAATAATATGCTCCTGCAATTAGAGGCTACATCTTAATGCTCAAATATCTCACTGAGAATAAAACACAACCAACGTAAAAAAGGTGGTGAGGTAAATGCTAATGTATAGCTCATGTATGTGGGTAGGTATTATAAATTCATAGATTTCTCTTTTGCATTGCATTTGCTATGTAAGTTATAGTTTCCATTAAAGGCACTGAAGCCTTCTTCTAAATCTGTCACTAAGAAATTATGTTTGTGTTCTGCAAAGCTACGAAGTGTTATTTCTTTGTATTCCTGACATCAGATTCCCCCAGTACGAGCCAATCCATTTCACAGCCATGCCTATGGGAAGTAAAGAGCACAAATTTCATACTGTTCTCCAGTAGCCCTGGAAGCCAACAGCCTCTGCTGCTGGTCAGTCAGGAACATGGGATGCTCAGAATGACAGCCCATCTTTAGAAGTCGAATCACAGCTCTATTGGCACCACTTGGTTCCCAGCCTGAAAGAAAGAACAGCAGAACAGGGAGGTATACAGTGCGAGGATTACAACAGAGGCATGATGCCAAAGCCAGAAAGCACTAGAAATTGAGAAAGGCACCTTTTGAAAATGCAGTGGGTAAGAAAAAGTGGCCAATTTTAGGGCTGCATACCTGTATTCACACTCTTATTATTCCTGATACAACAGGACATCACAAAGTTACTCCAGAGGGAATATTTTTTATTATGCTTCATTCAGCAGCTCCAAAGCCTTGTATCTGTTCAGGTACTGTCAGAACAGTTCCAGCCCTTCCTTGGCTTTTAAAATATGAATTCTCCAGGGGAACGGCTGGGGACATGCACTGGGAATTTAATTTTCCAGGTACAATAGCATGGTATGGTTTCTATATGTACCAATATTGTGCAGGTTCCACATGCTGAGTGTTACTGTGGTCTACAGCTTCTCCTGCAGTAATGTGGCTGGAAACTTCAAGAGCCAACCCAAGAGCCTATTGATTACATTCCTTTCGAGTCTTGTCCAAAATGATGTGTTTCCCTTTGTGTCTGGTGGCAGTTGATAGCCATTGTGGTGTGGGGCTTCTCATTCTGAGCACTGTTAATTCATATGGTTCCCTCTCAGTTTTCTGAGAATGGATTATGTGGAAGGAAAAGCAGGATTTCCTAAAGGATTACAATAGAAAGTTTTGACAGAAAAATGCGCTTTCGAAATGATCTAAAATTTGCTTAAAGTGAAGGGTCAGGTTGGCATTTGCATGACATTTGTGTGTTAATTTTCTCCTCTCCAGGTGCTCGGCTGGGTTTTTCATCTAGACAATGAAATCATTATGCCTTCTCAAATAGCCTGGAGCTGAGTATATAGACTTCATTCTGATAGAGAAAAGAAAGAAAGACTCAATCTGGCGTAACCACAGCACTAACATTTCAAGAACCCTTGTGAGATGCCTGCAAAGAAAATTTCATAGAATCCCAGGCTGGAAGGCAACCTCACGGATCATCAGGTCCAACCTTTCTAGGCAAAGCACAACCTAAACTAGATGTCTCAGCACCCTGTACAGCTGAATCTTAACAGTGTCCAACGTTGGAGAATCCACCACTTAGAGATTATTCCAGTGGCTGGTTGTTCTCATTAGGAAAAATTTTCCTCTTGCGTCCAGTCAGAATCTCCCCAGGAGTAACTTGTGCCCATCACCCCTTGTCTTTTCCATGTGACTCCTTGTCAAAAGGGAATCTCCATCTTCTTGTAGCCACCCTTTAGGCATTGGAAACTGCTCTAAGGTCTCCCCGGAGCCTTCTCTTCTCCAGGCTGAACAGTCCCCGCTCTCTCAGCCTGTCCTTACATGGCTTCCCAGTCCTTGGATCATCAAAGTTGTTCTTGCCTGGAATGCACTGAATTTTCTGGTGCCATTAGTGAATCCATTTTTGCAGAAGGTCCTACAGGGTTTGGTAACTTTTAACTCTTGAAAAGCAGGATGCTTTTGGAGCCTGAAGCCACAGAGTGGGTAACATTGAGCAGGTCTTTCCTGCAGCCTGGTGTGGTGGCAGTCCATTTTCCACAGGACTGTTGCTGGGGAATGTGGAGCCGAGCAATTATATGATGGAATCCCAGACTGGTTTGTGCTGGAAGGGACCTTAAAGCTCTTCCAGTTCCAACCCCTGCCACAGGCAGGGACACCTTCCACTAGAGCAGGTTGCTCCAAGCCCCTGTGTCCAACCTGGCCTTGAACACTGCCAGGGATGGGGCAGCCACAGCTTCTCTGGGCGTTCTTCTCTTGCACCTGCCAGCACTGGGCTTGAAGAACCTATTGGCTACTTAATCTAAAATATGCACCTATTTGTTCTTCATCTGCGGCGCCTCTGACCTGGCGATGCAACATGCCTAAATGTGAAATCATTCTTCACGGCTGCTTCCTCTTAACATTGGTGGTTTCATTCATTTTCCCACCTGTGAGGTGGTGTATGAGAGGGGTGTTTCATGAGGAAAGCAGCCGTGTGAAATCGGCGCTTTCAGCATCGTTTATTGATTACTTCAGGTTGAAAGGAGAGTTTGGTTTTACAGTGGAAATTCTGACATTTTATAAGGTTTGAATCTGAATTTGAATGAAAGTTAGAATCAAATCCTGAATTTTGGGGAGATTTGAAGAACACCTTGGGAATGTCAAAGCATTTTGTTTCTTAAAGATAGCAAATTTCTTCTGCATGCAGTCACAATATTCTAAAACCTATCATGAAATTGAATTATAAAATCAAATATTTTAATTTACCACAGGCCACAACAGTATTTGATTTGATTTGTCCCATACAAAATATCATGTACCTACAAAATGTTGATTGCAGTGAGTGTGAGTTTTTGACAGAAAGCTCTTTCTGATCGTTCCTGCTGTCAGTCAACTGCTTTGCTTATTCCTGCCAGCTGTGTTTGTGCTGTTTCTGATACTGAGCAGCCTGGAAGAATGTCTTCTCAAATAATGGCTTTTCACATTACTTTTTGATTATTGAATTCTTACATAGCAAACATAGGTTTGTGGTATTTGTTGCTTCTGTGTATAAATATTGATCCCAAACTGCTCTGTTGCCTGAATCACTGTAAAGCATCTTCTTGTATTGCAGCAACTGTTCAACTGTCAAGCTCTCCGCAAGCTGAGCATCCCAGACAACGACCTTTCCAGCCTGCCAACCACTATTGCCAGCTTGGTGAATCTCAGAGAACTTGATATCAGTAAAAATGGTAAGAGATCAAAAGTATTTGAAAGAATTGTAATGACTATGAGGTTTTAATTCCTAATGGTTAACAAACTTGTGTTCTAGAAACTTGCTCCTATTGTAGATTATGTATCCTTCTTCTGTCTGGCACTTTAGAGAAGTCTGGTTGGTATCTACCTCGTTTACTTTTCTCTAAATAGAAGGAGTAGAGTTTGCTTTATGCTGTGATGGTTTGTGACTGAGGAACACTGCAAATAGGAGTGGGAGACCTTTTTTCAGTGCACTTATGGCCCATTCCACTCTCCAAAGTGGCCTCGCACTTACTGGGCTCCTGTGTGATGTATTTAAGCCTATGAGGCTGCAGGTGAACAACTGCCAGGATTTATACAGGCAGTGATTAGTTTGCTGAGTGTGTTCCCAAATTAGGCATGTACATTCTATCCCGTTATATTGATGAGCCTAAAAGCCTTTGCCTGGCTGAATTTCAGTGTCTTTGTTTTGAAATTGAGGCTTAGGCACTCAAATGTGAAAGATTTCCTCTTGGTCTGGGCCTGGAGGCTCTCAGGAATATATTCATGTTCTCCAGCAAACAGAAGGAGGCAAAGAAGAAAAACAGTTTGGAAAGAAATGAAAGGCACAAGTCTCAGTGCAGATGACATCACTGTTTAATTCTAGAAGGTTATATAAATCAAGCATTAGCATAATAGTTTTATACAAGGCATAATATCTGCTCTGGTGTATTTATTCAGTGCTTAAGTATCATCTTTTACACTATAATACTAAACCATATGTGTTCTTCCTGTTACAGCCTAAGATTGATCTGAAAATGCCAAATGATTTATGAACAAAGCAAGTTGAACAGGTTTTTTATGTGTGTATGATGATCCTTTCAATATTTTTTTCAGGAATTCAAGATTTTCCAGAGAATATTAAATGTTGTAAATGTTTAACAATTATTGAAGCCAGTGTCAATCCAGTCTCCAAGTGAGTATCACTACTTTGTGCTTGTATGCTGCAAGTGCAGAAACTTTACACAAAGTGACCTTCAATTTAAAGACATCATATCAAATTCCTTTGCAGGATTGATTTAAATTATTTAATTGTTTTCATACATCCAGGGCTGATGTATGTATGAAAAGGTCTGTGTGCCATGGAACAAATGTGGTGTCTTTCCACGTAGTAAAGAAAGCATTGGCAAAGCAGTCCATGGGATGGAGCCTCTTGAGCACTTGGGAAGTAAGGCAGGTTGCACCGCACGTCCCCTCATCTCTTGGCTGGGACCTTGGCAACTCTTATTCCTTCAGAAAGCTTGCCATAATAATCACCAAACCTCTGTGCTGCAATTCCATGATTTATAAACTGGAGTGTAGGAGATGAAAGGATGATATTTTACTATTTCAGTTAAAAAAAAGAGAGATAGAAAGAAAACACCTTTGACTTAAACCCCTCAGCTGGGAAGGGAGGAAAGGCTGATGGAACTTGAATGTGCCAGGTATTTGCATTCCATGTGGTTATAGCAACGTGGAAGAGATGAAAGTGGGCAAAAATGTTGTCTGTAATGAGTTCTGCTTGAGAATTTAGGTAGAAAAAGAAGGTGTGAGAGAGTCATCTTTCTAAATATACATTGTTGTCATTTCCATAGCAACTTTGGTGGGAGCATTAAGCTTTTAACTGTTTTTTAGGCTGCCAGATGGCTTCACACAACTTCTAAATTTGACCCAGCTCTATCTAAACGATGCCTTTTTGGAGTTTCTTCCAGCTAACTTTGGAAGGTAAGAATTAGTCATCAAAGCGCATTGCTCTTTCATATGAACCCAGTTTAAGCTTTAAGGGACCATTTAAAAACTGTATTCTTTTTAAAAACAAAGCAAAACAAAAAACCAAAGAGATTTTGGCTTTTCAGCCGTATTTTGATGAATGATTGTTGTTAGGAAGGATGTTGTGTCAGCAGGAATTCTATGGTGAAGCGATGCAGTTTGGTGGTTTAGGGAAAAGGTGAGAAGAGAGAGAAATTGAAGAGGAGACCTGTCCTTGATCAAATGTGTTATTGAATTGTGTCAAGGGCAGAAAATAACAATATGGTTTATTCCTGTTGAAAACTGAATGGAAAGAAAATGTGGTGAGAGTCAGAAGGGAAGAAAGAAATGACTGAACGTGGTTGAGTAACCAAAGATAAAATGTGAAAGCCGGAACAGAGAGGAGATTCAAAAGACGGCAGAGCAGAAAGGCTGGAGAATAAGGGTAAAAATAAATGCAGCAGAAGCTGAGCCAAAAAGTGTTAGATAAGGACAAAGTAGGGGGAGGAAATCAAAGTTAACACAATTTGCCATAGCCAAATGGCAGTGATCATCCAGTTGGGCAGGTAGCTCAGAAGACAAAGGATTAGCAGAGGAAATCCATGGTGGTGTTGCAGAATTCCCCCAATATAAGTATTTTCCCCAGTCCACCCAGCACCTGTATGTGCATTATTGTTCAACTGGGGACATCAACTCAGCCCTCTAAAATGAACACAGAGGTGGCAGAATCTGTGTTGGAAATCACACTTGTCTGCTTAGGCACTGACAAAGTGCTGCTTTATCAGCACTCCCTTGATGGGGCTGTCACTGACCTGAGCTGGGTCTGGGCTTTCAACTGCAATACCTGTTAGAAAATGCTGCTTGAAGGAGGAGGAGGAAGAGAAATTCTCATTGTTTGCATTTGAGGAGTGTTTGGAAGAGCAGAGTAAATCCTCAGACAGCTTTCTTCTGTGGTTTGGAGTCACACAGGATGTTCAAATTCAAGGAGAAATAAATGAAATAGGAAACACCCTCAATTTATCAGGTGTGTGGTGTCTATATCCATTATGCTCTTCTGAAGCCTTGCTGGTGCTTTGTCTAATAATCTCTGTGTTTCAGGACATGCCTCATATTCTAACTCTCTTAGCAGAAAGCACCAACTTCTTTTTTTTCCTTCACAAATGCATAATTTATCTACACAAAATGATGATAGTTCCTTGATGATTATTTTGCTTCTATTTTATCTATTTGGTATCTTGCATTTACAAAACCTGGTCATGTTTTCAGAACTTCCCACATTAGCATACAGCTTTTGGTTGACTAGCTCTTTACCTATATCTCCCTTCGTGCTCTTCTCCACATTTTAGTGCTTTCTTTATATCTTCTGGTACAATAAGACTCAGTTGGTCTGTTACAGTCTCATTTAGGCATGTGAATAAAGTCAGGAACAGTGCTACCTGACCAAGCAGAATGTAAATGTCTCTCCGCATTTCTCATTGAAAGTTATTCTTTCTAGTCTTGGTTAAGCACAACCAGGACTTGAAATGTTTTCTGCTATATTTGGTAGGACAAAGTAGAATCGTAGCTTTCTAGAAGAGCGTAATATCAGGAAGCCTGAGGCTGCATGAAGCAGAAAACTTGGGCTGGACAGGGAACTACCTAAAGCTTTGTTGGGGGTTTTATAGACTTCTCTCACAGCCACACATTTGCATTTGTGGCACTAAAAGACTTGGACTGTGGAGACAGAGTGATATGAGGAGCAGGATTCATGGAATTGCTAGAACTCACTGTCCTTCTTCCTTCCCATTATTCTACTTCATGAGATTTATTGCTGTGGCGTAAATAACATTGCCAGTTGGAGTTTGCACAGTGACATGGAATTGTGAAGTGCTGTTGTGTGTAGGTTCTAATTGATGCCAGCACGTGAGCACATGTCCTGCTCCTGTTTGAAATACAGCAAACTCAGGGGAGATCTGTGTATCAGTCTCCCTGTGTGGAGCTGTAGATTTCAGTGCTCAAAAAATGCAGAAGTTGTGAGCTGAATAGGGGTGGCTTTTTATCCTTCATTACATCTGGAAATGTTTGAGAGAAATTTTTACTATGTTTGCCTTGTTGGAATAATGCATAAAAATAGTTTAGAATTACTTTGAAATCCTGATATGTGTCAAAGGCTTTCAGAAGAGATCAGGTAAAGAAAGATAACATCTTTATCTGAAGCTGTCTGACCTTGCATGAAGCTATTTGGTTCTGAATGCATTTTGACCCTATTCAACCCCACAATAACCAGACATCTTACTCCTGTGCATTAAGCAGCCTCTCTTTTTGTTGAAATAAGTAGTTTGAGCTCATTCTTAGGGGTACCTGAACTAATTCATTGAATGAACTAATTCTTTTGTGTCATATTTCAGACTTGTCAAATTGCGAATTTTGGAGTTAAGAGAAAATCACTTGAAAACTCTACCAAAGTAAGTGGCTGAATACTTACATAAACCTGAAATTCCCAAAAGGGCAAAAGATTTGTATTGCTAGCAATGCAGTGACATTGTTTCTGTGAAGAGTTATTCTTCCATGGTTTAAAGCAATTCTGCTGAAGGTTTTTAGCAAAAAGCAAATGTACAATGGAAGATGAGGACTGGTACATTTACGTTAGCTGACTGTAATTCAATATCCAAAATCTATGACATGACATTTCAAACTGAGATGTGAACAGAAATGGAAAACAGCAAGAGATAACCCTGGTCAGTGCTTATGTGATGCATTTTCTTTATCAAGAAGGAATCTGATGTATTGAACACACACTCAGTGTACCAGTGGAACAATCTCCTCAGATGATGTGTACAGAAGTTGGATGTATTTGGTGGGTTGCAGTTCTTTGTAGAAACCTTCCATTTTCCATCAGAAAATGGAAGAAATGCCAATTTGGCAGTGATTCTTGGAGTTATTTACCCAAAAAAATAAGTTGCTGTAGTCTGTTGCTATAATGTAACCTACATGTAAATGATATTTTGAAAAGGAAACAGTAAAGAAATGAAAAATGGATCTGTCCACTTCCCATGCTGAATGTGGGATGTCGCCCTGCGCAAAGCAAGGAATGTTTTG
The DNA here is from genome assembly GCF_004027225.2 of Strigops habroptila. Lineage (NCBI taxonomy): Eukaryota > Metazoa > Chordata > Aves > Psittaciformes > Psittacidae > Strigops > Strigops habroptila. Next base: position 62,183,908 of record NC_044284.2, read on the forward strand.
TGCTCTGACTATGTTATGTGGCTGTTTTCTGTATTGGGATCCTATCCAGTGAAAGCATGTCCATGGATTTGGGGGTTGTTAGGAGTGAGGGGCGTATGTCCCCATTGTAAGTGAGGCTTGTGGTGGCAATAGGCTGTATTTGAGAAGTGGTGCTAATACCGCAGTGTAAATTTTTTAGCACAGTTAAAAGGAGACTTTTTAGCAAGCATGCAGTTCTCAAAATCTCCTACTCAGGCATTTTGCCTCTAATGGGATATAGTGACATTTTCACTACTTCCCGTGGGATTTACCCACAGCGCTTCCCTTTCTTAAAGGAAAGCTATTTTTAAAGGCAATATTCTTTATATCTGCTTAAACCACTTCTTTTTTGTATAAACGTTTATTTCCTCTGTTCTGAATACATTTACTCTATTGAAAAACAGACAAAAAAGCTTCAATCTGGTATCAAAGTGTTCATCTGTGTTTAGAAATGAGACCTGTCAGGACAGCAGATTTGCAGGCTTTGAGGTCTTTTATCACCCAGAAGGTTGTATCCACACTGTATATATTCATGTTATCTGATTGCCTTGTGAACATCAGTCTCTCTTAGCAGGGAGTTGCAGTCTTTGCATGCAGAAGGTGCTGGATGGAATAAACGGATGTGTGTGCTAGGGCTGAAGAGTTGGAATTCCACAACAGAACATTTTTGATCAAACAGAATATCTTTGTATTTCCGGACTCAATCTCATCCCATTAAAGATAACAGAGTTGTTGTTGAATTTGGTGGGAGCACGATAGGGAATGTGTTGTTGTTACTGATGATTTGGGGTTTTTTTTCTGTGATACATGGTGTTTCACAGGCAAATTTTGCAAGTGTTTGGAAGATTCATACCTAAGCACAGTAGCCTCTGCTTTCAGTAACACTAAGTGTGTTAAGGTGGCTGAGTGTGACTTTTCCCACTGCCTGATTCTGACAGTGAGGAGGTGCTTTGATTCATGTCACCAAGGGAAGCGTTACTTGGAGACGTGTTTGTTCGCTGCTCTTTGCTATGGCTGAAGCTTTGCTGTATGCTACTGAGATCAACTGGAAATCGAAGGGTTTGCATATGAAAATGGTATGCTTAAAAGTGCTAGACGAAAGGGATAGCTGTGTTATGGAGTAGAGTAAGACGAAGAAAGTTGACAAGGTCATTTTTGCATCAGCTGGGACTAAAAAGGGAGATGGATGCATTTCTGGGCTGCTTTTGTCCTCTGCAAGCAAAGAAAGGAAACAAAGGAGTTAACACATATTACAGAGTAATATTGCATCCCGATTCCTTGTCAGGGTGAATTTGACCCTTCTTATTAAAAGCATGTAAAGCACCTTTTTGCATACTGGAGTGGGCCTGGGAAGACCAGGGCTGAGTGTGGGAGGTCGAAGGAGAGTGATGAGGCCCTGGGCAATGCAGAGCTGGGAATGAGGCAAGTGAAGCTAAAGCAGCGCTGGAATGGCATTCAGCCTTTACAGGGAAACAGGGAAATGCTGAGTACCAGCCTGGTTTCCTTTCTCAGCCAATAAGAGAAGGAAAATTGTGACAAGAAAGCTGTGCCTACAATCACAGAATTGTTCAGGTTGGAAAAGACCTTCAAGCTCAAGTTCAAACATTCCCCAGCACTGCCAAGTCCACCACTAAACCATGTCTCTAGGTGCCACGTCTACACGTCTTTTAAAACCCTCCAGGGATGGGGACTCCACCACTGCCCTGGGCAGCCTGTTCCAGTGCTTGACAACCCTTTTGGGGTAGAAATATCTCCAAATTATCCAGTCTAAACCTCCCCTGCCACAACTTGAGGCCATTTCCCCTCGTCCTATTGCTTGTTACTTGAGAAAAGAGACCAACCCCCATGAACCATCTACAGTTAAGAAAACAAATGCAGTAACGTAAGTCAGAATATATTGTACAATCTAGTAGCAAAACAGTGGTGCAGGTTCAGCTGTGTACTTAAAGGCTTTCTTGCTTATCCTAAAATTTACTACATGTATCATGAATAAGAAAACCTGATTAGGTTGGTAGCTTGTTTAGTAGTTCTAACGCAAGAAAAGACATGGAAAGGAAGGCAAATAAATAATAATATTATAATTTGGCTTTTAAATAGATGTGAAATGCATTGTGAGACTGTTTTAAGTAACTTCTGCTCTGTAGTATTACTTAGAAGATGTTGAACAAAAAGTTACTGAAAAGCAGATGATATTTTCTCCTCTGTTCTGTGCTGTCAAGTCTATGTATAAAGAATTTTTTAAGGAAACATTTAGCAGTTTGGCATAAACAGGAATTAGATGTGCTTTGTGTTCACCACAGCTCTAATTTTGCTGTATTTCATACTCAATCATCAGTCGAGATTGTTGTCAAATGTATCCATAGTAACTGAATGCAAAATGTTCTCAAGTTATTATAAAGATATCAGATGAAGTGAATACAAGCTATGCTTGGCTGAAGGGTAACTCTCTAACCAGAGCAGACATCTCCAGAGTGTTCCTCTTCGATGCATCATGCGTTAAAAATGAGAGCTTCCCATCACTGAATTTGTTGCCCTAAGTTTAAGGCCTCCAAACCATGTCCAAACCAGTCACTGTATTCCCAACACTTCCCTGACAGACAATTAGTGAAGGCATTGTTCATAAACCATTGTGCTGATCATTCTGATTCCCTCTGACAAGCACACCATACATTTCAACTGATGCTGCTGGGCTGGATCCTGCCAGGCTAGAGATGCACATCCCTCTTCAGGTGGAATCCTTGCAGGATGATCCTGGTTTCTGTCAGCAGTCCCTTCTGCTCAGAAGATACTTCTAGGCTTGCAGATATTGTTAACATACTGAGAATACTTGTATGTTGAGTCTGTAGATCTTCACAATACTCTTATAAAATCAGTAATTTGTTTTCTGTCTGCTATGGCTTCATTAAAGATCATTAGGGATACAGGTTTCCAGGATCCCCTGAGCAGTTAGAAACGTGGAAATCTCTAGCCAATAAAGCAAGTAACTTATAATATTTTATTAAAACTTTAATTCATGACACAAAAATAGAAAAATCTGGGGGTTTTCTCTTGAATTTCTGTGAAGTGTTTCAGAGCATTTGTGAGATTCTGATTGAGTTTCCTACATTTGCACAGTGTCATCTCCTAGATCACAGGGTTGTCTTTTGGCTTGAAGACCAAATGAAGACAATTTTTATTGTTCTGTTTGGAAAAAATGTACTTGATCTTTACTCACTGTAACAACACGTAATATTACTGTGTAATAGCCCAGGGTGGTGTTTTATGGGCTCCAGTAGCTCTGTGGCATCTGCTCTGTGACCTTGCCCTCCTGAAATATGTGTTTGAATCCAGTTTCTGGTGATGATTTTGATCATTCTGCACCGAAGCTGAAGCCATTCAACTCAGTGAATGGATTCTTGTTAGCTTCAGTGGGGTTTGGGAGAGGCAGTCTGTGCTTCAGCGTTTAATTATTCTGTGTTTGAGTAATTTCTCAGAGTGGAGAGATGGAATTCCCAGTTTTCTAGCCTGCTAAATAAGGATTGAACCTGGTTGGGAAGAGATGGGAAAAGAAGAGGATGCTGCTAAGGGAGGAACCATGTAGAGGTCTGTGGTAGGAGACTGACAAGTCCCACATGTCCCACCAAGGGCCTGTCTTGCCCTCAGTCAGGTTTGTGGCAGTGATCAACCCTTACCTGGCAGGACCTGAGTCACTCGGTATCTGTAAACCTCTTTCCATTAACATCCCTTTCTCTGTTGTTTATAACCAAACTAACCAGCATAGCCCAGAGCCTGACTGTTGGCAGCTCCTCCTCCTCCATCCTCTCATTTAAAATTGGTATTTTTTCCAGTCTTTGGTCATTTATTTATCCCTGTGAAGACCCTCTCTGATCTCCTGCTTAGGTTAAGAACTTTCAGTGAAGGACCTTTGCATGTATCTCTTGGAAATCACAGGATCCCAGCCTGGTTTGGGTTGGAAGGGGCCTTAAAGCTCATCCAGTTCCAACCCCCTGCCACAGGCAGGGACAGCTCCCACTAGAGCAGGTTGCTCCAAGCCATGCTGGTCAGTGGCCTCGACATGTGCTGAGCATGTGTAGGAGGCTGAGAGCCAAGGAGCACAGTGTGATTCCTGCTGTGGCTTCACCAGGAAGGAAACAGCTGTGAGAGCACCAGTGACACACTTCAGTGTGCACATGTACAGACAGCCCAGGGCCATGTGCACTGAAAAGAGATTGTCCTGAGCATAAAATCAGGAGGGTAGAGACACCCAGTGAGCACTTCTGATTTTCCTTCCTCTTCCTCAACAGTCTGAGGTCTGCTTGTTTGTCAGAGTTGTTCAGTTTTATCTGTGTGGGTTGTTTAGCATTAGCCTGTGTGGGTGGTGTCCGTGAATGCCAGTGCATCTGTCAGCATCTCTGGGTTCAGCACAACAACCTGTGATTACAGTTGCACTTTTCATCTGCTGTGTCTAGTGAAACAGAAAACATCCCACTTTAAGGTTTTTCTCAAGTTTATAAGAAAAAACTACATTTAGTTGCACATTTCAGTTCTGTATCAGAGCACATAGAATCATAGAATCCCAGACCGGTTTGGATTGGAAGAGACCTTAAAGCTCATCCACTTCCAACCCTCTGCCACGGGCAGGGACACCTTCCACTAGAGCAGGTTGCTCCAAGCCCCTGTGTCCAACCTGGCCTTGAACACTGCCAGGGATGGGGCAGCCACAGCTCCTCTGGGAATTCTCTTAGACCTTCCATTATTGGGAGTTACTGAGAGCACATACCTGGCTATTTTAAAATCATGCTGGTGAAGCAGGAGTGAATGGTGTTTATGAGTGTGTGTGCCCCTGGCTTGGTGAATCGGGGGTTCACATTATTGTCCCAGTATTCCCACCTCAGTCCAGATAAAGAGCTTCTATGCCACTGTTATGCTCTTCTCGGTTTCCTGCTCTCTTAACTGTAGCTTCAGCTTACAAGGCTTTGCCTCACCTCTGGCCCAAACTAGAGTGCTGGTTTTCTGTACAATGGCACAGTAAGGAGATTTTTACCTGGTGGTGAACTAATTATTAGGCTGGGAGTGTCTTTGTTGATAATTTTGAAGCCATTTACCAAATACCTTTTGTGTTTTGGAGCTGTGAACTCCAAGGTCTACACTTCATTATAAGGCCATCTTTTAGGAATGGCTGTGAATATTGGACATTCCTGTAGGAACCACAGAAAGCTCTCATGATGCCTTTCTGACTTGTACGATTAATCCAACCACTCTGGTGCAGAGGATACTCAGTTTTCTCTGAGGAGCCATGTAAATGACAGCACTCTGTTTTCCTGTTTGGTAAGTGGATTTTACTGAATGTGCGAGAGCTCAGGCACTGAGCACTTTGGTTTGTGTTAACATATACTGGTACAGAAAGTGAACTTTTTCCAGCCATTAGTTGTTTCAAACTAGTTGAATGAAAGTTCCCAGTGGATGCAAATGCCAAAGTCATGTTTGTGCTGCCTACACTGTAGCAAACAACTTTTATGTTATGGTGAGTCAACCTCAAGTCACGCAGCAGCAGTGTTGGCAGTCAGCCTCTGGGGTTGATTGCTCCAGTCCTGGCTGCCTTTTTAGGCCTTGTGCCCTTTTTCTAGCTCTTTAGTTATAATAGACGTACTGTTAGGCAATGGATCTTCTAACTGCAGTCTGATCCGCTCCAAAAAGAAGTGAAACACAGAAGTTTGTGTTCAACTTGGAAATAAGTTCACAGTATTGAAAATAATGTATTTTTATTGCCCTTCTACCAAAGGGTCACCTGGTTAAATCCTAGCATTGTTTTCCCAATATTTTTCCCTTGTAAGTGCTAAGACAGTTGTATTATGCATAGTTCACATCAGTACAGGCTATATTTTCATCTATATTCATCTCCATCTTCACTGTTTTCTGGGAGCTTGAGTATAACTTTATTCTTGTATTAGTAACGAAGATGCATCAAAGACCTGTGCCCTTGTGTTGGTGTTCAAAGGAGGATATTCATGCTGAGGAAAGAATCCTCACAGAGGAGAAGAGGGAATCAGTAAAGCCAAAAATATCTTATAGCATAATAACACCGGCATATTTAGGAAGCAGAGATAGGTACTGGCTAAATATAACTGCATATTTTGTGTGCATGTCTGTTTACATACACAAACAGAGAGACACAATATACATGTGTGTATATAAACACACTTCCATGGGCTGACATGTAGAATCCCAGACAGGTTTGTGTTGAAGGGAGCTTAAACCTCCTCCAGCTCCAACCCCTGCCATGGGCAGGGACACCCTCCACTAGAGCAGGTTGCTCCAAGCCCCTGTGTCCAACCTGGCCTTGAACACTGCCAGGGATGGGGCAGCCACAGCTTCTCTGGGCACCCTGTGCCAGCGCCTCAGCACCCTCACAGGGAAGAGCTTCTGCCTCAGAGCTCATCTCCATCTCCCCTCTGGCAGGTTAAAGCCATTCCCCTTGTCCTGTCCCTCCAGGCCCTTGTCCAAAGCCCCTCTCCAGGTTTCTTTTGTTGGGCATGCAAACACCACAAGCCTGGTTGTGGTGTTTGCACATTGTGTTAGGACAGCGCAATGGTTGTGTCAGGAGAGCTCAAAGTTATTACAGGAACTGAAGTAAATCAGCAGTTCTTCAAGCAAATCTCATAGCTGAATTTACAACTGGTTTGGGAGAGGAACGTGTCAAATGCAAAACCGAAAGCTTTTAAGTTACCTAATGCTTGTATTTAAGCCTGGTCTGGTTACTTCTATGGAAGCTCATTAATTTGCATTAAGCTTTATATTTTCTGAGATTAGGCTTTGTCATCAATATTCATTGCTCTTCATAGCAACAAATATCAGCTGACCTGCCACTCCCAAACTGAATGGTTTGGGACATTAAGATCCTATTGAATTCCTGAGATCAATCGAGACTGTTTCATATCTCAGGGAAGATTCTGGAAACCGAACCTGTGCTGTCGCTCGCACCTGGCAACCAGGCAACCTGCCTGCATTTTCTCCAACACCTTTGAGTAAACTGAAGTAGTTGGTATGATTTCTGCTCTCAGAGCTGCTGGGGCTGAGGAAAACATCTCAGGGTTCAGTGGAGATCTGTGAAGTTGAACAATTGCAGCAAACCACATTTGTAAATGGTGACTCACTTGTGGCTGAGGAGCTGTGGTGCTGGTAATTGATGAGAAAAGACTCGTATTTGTGGTATTCGTCCTAATGACTCACTGTTCCCCTACTGAAGCTCTGGCTTCTCATCTCTTCTTTGCTTTTCTTGACAGTAGGTATTAGGGCTGTTGTTTTTGTGCAGCACCGTGCTGTTAGGAAATGATGTACAACAGGGATGTTACCAAAAGGGTCAGTTCCTAGCAGCTAACGTTAGGGGAAAACGTTTCTCTTGGTCTTCAGCTCCTGCTCAGAATTAATTTGCTTTGTGAGGAGTGTAAGTTGTAGATCAAGTTCTTGAGTACAGCCTCTAAAAATGGAAGAACTATATAATTCTGAAGAGGAGAGCAATTAAAACTGGGTAAGATTTAATGGTACAGTGTACAAGGTCATGTACTGAGGGACTAATAGGAATTGGTGTTATAAATTAGGAGTTCTTGAATCAGAAATCATCCTGGAAGAGAGAGACACAAGTGTTTTAGTGGGATGTAGAATGTCTGAGTCATTGTTCTAATAGAGTCATGAGAGTGCCAAATAGTCTTTGTCAAAGTATTTTCACGGGAGACAAAGAAGTGTTTGTGACATTGTATAAAAAACAAGGGAAACCTCATTTGGAAAAGCTCCAGATGCAACAAGGATGGGGAGGAGCTACAGAAGGTCCTATCCTAATCTGATAGGAAAAATGATGAATGCAGAGTGTATTATATAGAAGGGCTCTAAAAATAATGTGTTCCTTAATCTAAGAAGACAGAAGTTGAGGGGAGATAGGTTGGTGTTTGTCTCTACACACACAGTCAATGTGTAGGCAACTTGGAAGAGAATGACTTCTTCTGTGTGGTCTTAGCAGAGTAACAAATACAGGTAAGCTGGCTGTGAGGGGCAGGAGGGAGAAGTTTCCAAAGTATCGAACTCCTCAGTCCCTGCTCCCTCCTCTTTTTAGGACTGAAGAACATCCCTCTCCATTTTACTAAAGGACAAAAGCAGCACTTGGGGCTCTATTCCTGTATGAGGGTGGGTCTGCTCGGGGCAGAGGGGAGGCAGGAGTTGGGGGAACCAACCGTGGGAGCTGCTCCCATCTCATGGCTACTGAAGGAGCTGTTCCGGAGGGTCCCAGCACACTGGAGGTGGGCACCCGCTGGCCCTGCCCACCAGTCACCCTCCTCCTGTCCCCAGGCTCCAGTTCTCACCAGGAAACTGGGGAAAGATGAAACTCAAGGAGCACGTGTTGTGGTCCTGATGGTTTGTTGGTGTATTGCAACATCAGATCTGCTCTGGGCACACAGCAGGTTTGGGTGGTTTTGGCTGGAATCAACCAGAAATGGTAAATTTTTATCACAAATTATATAACTACATCATAAGACTGTGCATTGATCAGCACTGATAATCGTCCTTTGAAGGTGCTTGCCTGCATTGTTCTGTTGTTCTTTGTTGCTTTAAATCCATACATTTCTGACAGAGATTGATTTTCCAGTTACCTCTGTCTGTCCCCTCAGTTTGGGATTGTTTTAGTGCAATCTTCTTGCATTACCCAAATATTCCATAGCTGTCATCTTACTCCTGGTTTGATTCAGGAATAAAGGGACTTTATGGACATGATGATGATGGAAGAGTGGTTTGGGGTTTTTCTCCTTTCATTCAAATAGCCATTTCATATCGATGTGTTTTCAGTCTTAAAACATAAATCAATGTGTTTTATTCTTGATTGCACAGTTTTAGGCTTTGATTGCAATAAAATACAGTTATGTGAAAATAGAGGCAATATGTTTTAGCCACACAGTCTCATTTCTGAGAATTGCTGCCAATTATGTTTACTGTCAAATGCAGCACTGGAAAAAACCCTGTTCAGACTTAGCTGTTGTCTGTAACCTTCTAGTTTGCTTTTTTTTCTGCAAATATATGAAGTCGTAATGAATCTCACGGTTTTAATTGCCACTATGTACTTTACAGCAGTACGTCTGTGCCTTCCAGTTCCACAAGAGTGGTTCTCCAAAACTCTGTGCAAAAGAAACTTTCCTATTTTGTGTAATATTTTGCTATCAATGCTTGACTATCTTCTGTGATGTATCTGGATACATTTTCTTCCAATTATTTGAAAGCACAAAGGGTCAATCTCATCTAAAATTTCCCATGAAAAGTATTTCAAAGTGAAATGGAATCAAGAAGGATGCCATCCATTAAGTGTTTTCCTTCTGGGTAATGAAGGAAGGTGTGAAAACAATATATTTGTTCATATATGATAGTATCTGATTTGGCTTCACATTAAACATATGTTGTAACAAAAACTGGGGGACTTGATGATCTTAAAGGTCTTTTCCAACCTGGTAGATTCTATGATTCTATCACACACACAGAGAATCCTGTTTTTCCCCCAGAAGAATTTACTTTTAGGGAATTTCATAAAATGGCATTTTTTCTGACCTTTGAATTCCAAGTGTACTTTTATTCTGTAAATATAATGTGGAAATTTTACATTTATCTCTAACAGTCTGTCTTTCCATGTCCATCTTTCCATGTCTGTCTTTCCTCCAAAATTTAGAGATAGAACCATAGGAAGTGGAAGCTTTATAAAGTGGTGCTGGGCAGTGAACAGGTTCCTTTTCCCTCTGGATAAGTTATTTATTTGTGTATGTATTTTATTTTACAAACCTGCTAAATCAAAAATGTTATGAGTCCTGGGTTGTGATTTCTTTCATTCCCAGGCCAACTGGCTGGCCATACTGTAACTCTTTCATAGCTGCAAAATAAGCCAGACTATTAAATGCTGCTCAGGGAATGCCAAACTTTGAATGCTTTCCACTACTAAGCTCACAAATTCACATGCCAGTTATCCACAACTGCAAAATACCTGTCAACAAACGGGATGGAAACAAGGCAGAGTGGTGGAGGTTGTCCTGTTCCTCTTGTAATGATCATAATACGTGGGTTTTAAATTACTTGTAATACTTATTCTAGTTATTTGTTAAAAGTGGTTATACTGTGTGCAAGGAGACTCAAAGGATCAAGGTTTCTAAGCAGCAGCAAACCCCCTGTATAAACAGCAGATAGTAATTTGTTTTAAAAATACTATAATGTGAAGTAGGCCAGATTCTTCCTTGGCAGAATAGATACAGTAGTAGATGTTCTGCAGAGGTTAAGTTTGCAGATTGGAAGTATCTAAACCTATAGAGAGTTATAATTCTTGTGCCTTTCTGTAGCTAGGACTTTATTCCAAGTGGAGAAAGCAGGCAGACTAGTACAGGTGAATCACGTCTTGTGTAGGTGCTGTGTGTGTGTTGAATGCTGCCATTCCTTTAAAATAATGATTTTGGTGTAAAAACTGGTGTATGTCACCTAGGGCATTTTTGGTGATTTATCAAAATCTTGTCTGAAACAGTCAAGTGCAGTTATTTTGTCCTTGTTCCCTATTTCAATACCATTTTGCTTTGGCTTTTTGAGATAAGTATGAACATTTCTCAGGATTTGCAGCACTGAAAAGCAGTGGGTAGGGCCCTGCTTCCTTCTGGAGTTACATCTCACAGGAGTGAGCCAAGAAAGCTTCACACAGATATTGAGACATCAGAAAGGTCACAATCCTAGAATCATAGAATCCCAGACTGGTTTGGGTTGAAGGAACCTTAAAGCTCATCCAGTTCCAACCCCTGCCACAGGCAGGGACACTTTTCACTAGAGCAGGTTGCTCCAAGCCCCTGTGTCCAACACTGTCCTTAACACTGCCAGGGATGGGGCAGCCACAGCTTCTCTGGGCACCCTGTGCAAGCTTTGCTCAATGAAAGTGATTATTATTTCAATTAACCTGATATAAAAAGCATTCTTGTGACTTAAGAACATTGGTCCCCTTGACTACAATAACATTTATGTTTCTAATATCCTTAAAACTTCCGAAATCCTGGTTTAGGAAGTAGATTTGCAAACACTGCAGGTTGGCTTAAGTGTGTTGGAGTCAGTGGAACACTTTATGTCAGCTGAGAATCTGTCCAGAGGCATCTAAATACAGGTTTGAAAGCCCAGCTTTAGGCTGCTGCTGTCTGAAATGCTGTTCCACTTTCCTCCTGTTTTACTATGAAGATGTAAACTCTTTCCCACACTTTGACATTACAAATATTTTCATCATTCCTGGTGACCTGTTTTCTTCAAATACCAACTCTGGCTGAGTTTAATAAATCATATTCCACAAGACTTACTACTTTGGCACTACATTATTAAAATATTGCCAATATTTTAATAAGCAACTACTATTACATATTGTCCCTTCAGGCTCTTTAAATATATTTGCTGCTGAGAGAAGATGCAGGAAAATGCGTTATATTGTTTTCTTGTTTTAAGATTGCTTTTCCAACATACATGGTGGGTCGAAGTGGTCTGAGAAATAGCCTTAATTATTCATATCTAGAAGCAGGGGTGGCTTTTTTTTGGCTGTATCTCCAGTAAGAGACACCCTGGGGGAAGGTGTAGCGGAACCACAATGAACAGACACCAGTGCTGCTTCTGCCAGCTGGGATCATCCTGACGTTGCTCAAACTGCAATTAGTGCTTCTTATCTGGTGGTGTTGTGCTGCATAGTTTTAATGTGTCAGATGGGCAAAGGGAAGACGCAGCAGAAAACATGTCCAGGCCTGTTTCGTACACCAAGTATTTTGTAGTATCACTTATTTGCTTCTTTACAACTTCCATTTTACAGATGAAAGTCATTTCTTTCTTCAGGAGGGTTTATGTCATCTGCTCATTAGGCTGAATTTCAGATAAAGACTTCATAGCACAAAGTGGTGGGAGGGGACAACATTTATAACATGGAGAATCACCCAAGCCCAGCTTACTCTTGTTCTTAATTATCCCAGAACCCTGAGCTCCTCCCAGAACAGCGGGAGCTAAACCCACCCAGGATTCCCTCTGGCTGGTTTTAATAAGGTCTGATTTGGTTACACTTAGACTTTGTGCTCTGCTTTCCTGGTTTATGGTGTGCAAGGAGAATCACGTGTTATGCTCAGAACACCTTAAGTCAGTGTCCTTTTAACTTTACTTGATTAATAAAAGCATCTGCACACAACTCAGACTGCAAGAGGAATTCAATAGAAGATGACTGGTGGAATGCAGTGAGAACAGGATGGGGTTTTGCCTTGCCATTACTGTTGGAGACCTTTTCTTTTCCCCAGCTGAAATGGGAGACTACTCAGAGCACACGTTTCTATGCTGCAGAGCTGCTGCAGCGTTGACTTACAGGAAATACACACCTCCCCTGGGTGCCTGTATGCACTGCATTGTGTGTCCCTCTCCTGTGTTACCTCTGAGGTATGGCTCAGCCCGATGCCTTGGAACAGCGTGTTTGTCCTTTAACGGGCTGTTGGAGTAGGGGTGAATGGTGCTGAGCTAAACACCCGCAGGATGATGTTTGTAGTTGTTCTCATTATCAAAGCGAGGAGCAGTGCCTGCAGATGCTGTGAACTTCAGCATGTGGTTTATTTATGTCATCAGGAGAATGAAAATAATCAAGCAAAACTTGATGCTTCCGAACTGCTTGTATTTTTACACATATAAAATGTGATTGAAAAACTACAGGATGCTGATGTCTGGGTAAATCACAGTGGTCATTTGTTCTTTAGCACAGTTACATTTTCCTGTAGCTGGTCAGTGAGGTCTTTTATGAGCTATTAACCTTTGTCTTTCCTATTGAAATACGTTTGTAGACTATGCTATCTCCAGTATTTATGCCTCATAGCCATGTTTTTAGCATGTGTGGTTTTTCCGTCCTATCCCCATTTCAGTGTGTGGCAGTAGAGATCTTCCAGGTCTTATAAACTGTACTTCTACAGCTAAAACTGCTGGAGATCACCTGTGAAGAAGTCAACCATTCTTCAGAGGTGGTATAACTATATAAGGATACTTCATAAGTGGCAGCAGGGGTTGTCCTTCTGGGTTTTCATTTTCTGAGATGCTCCTTGCCATCTCTGACTGCTTTCATCCTTCTTCCTCAGTTAATATGTACTTAGTTATTGACTCATAACATTTTTAATCTCCAATTCCTGTTTGTCTTTTTCTAGCACGTTCCCATTTTATTTCTCTCGCTTTCTCTTTAGAAATAATCCTGGTTTTGACAGTGTTCATGATGTCTTTAGGTCATATTTTGGTGGAAATAGGAATCAAAAGGACTACTAAGTTAGAAACCTGTGTTCAGAGTAAAATTCTTTTACTCTTGTTTTTTGGGCTAGCTGATTCAGTTAACTTTTAGTCATTGGATATTCATTAACACCATTTGAACTTGGTTCATCCTGTTAATTAGTTCAGCATCTTTAGTTAGATCTTCTTCCTGCTCTCTGGCAAAGTAGATGGGAAAACAGGGCCCATACTGCATTTTCAGTCTCTCTTTAATTTATGTTCATTCATTGCATGCAAAACTAGTACCTGAGGGTATAAAGCATGTGCTGAATTCTTTAGGGATTTGAATAATACATGGTATATCCTGATGGAGCATGGGTTATTTTTAGTCAGCTTTTAGTAGTGGGAAATGTTGAGACTGCTTCTCTTCCGTCTTCAAGGTGGTGGAGACCCAGATCCCAAGTGCTACTCATCTTGTATTGATTTAATAGTATGTTTGAGTTGGTCAGCACTGCTGTGGCTGGTTACTTTCCACTGTATTATTACTCCATAAATCAAATGTAAGTTGTCAAATACATCATTTACCAAAAACTGAACCTTTTAAGCAAAAGCACAAGGTGGCCTTTGTGGCAGTGAATGACACAGTCACTCCTGCTCAGTTTTGATGGGTCCATAATTATTGGATAGGCGTGTCTGTCCCAGAACATGGAGCAGTTTGTGCTGTCAGTGTGTCACCTCTGCTACTGATACACTGTGTTTCTTTGCCCACATGCAGACAAATAACAGCAAAATGCTTGATCTCAGCAGAGCCACATCTACTTTAATAGATGGGAATTCAGCTCCAAGGTTTAGTGAGTGCTGCAGGGTGTTTACCCTGGGACTCCAATGTGCTGAAGCTCACGCTACCCTCAGGGAATATTATATATTATAATATATATTGCTGGTACTGGTATTTTGAATGTTTTTAACTAAATATACTTCGAAATTTTACAAACATGACTTTTTCATCTTCAAGTTGTCCATTGAAATCAGTGGTTTACAATAAACGCGAGGTTAAGAAACACACATTATTTTCTGGAAAAGGGGTTGTAATTTAGTTGAGGCCATTTAACCCTGCAAGTGGCCACATAACTCCTTGTTATGTTATGGATGGCATTCCTCCAGATTTTTCTGAGGTGAGCATTATGAAATAGAAAACACCAAACGTTAAGTGGTAATTTTCAGTTTTCTATATCAAAGAACCCTTCAGGAAGTGATCATAAGTGGGACATTTCAGGGTCATGCTGTGAATGTGTACATGAGGGATGATATTGCTCCAGTATTCCAGAAAATAGTCATAAGATACTGTACAGCAGTATCATGTGCATCCCATTCTGATCATCACACCAGTGTCTCCATGCCCGCCTATTCTCCTGCTGTTACAGAGTGGTAGCAATAGCTGTATTCTGTTTATGTATGTAATCAGTTAGGCAGAAGTGCATCTGAACCGAGATTCCAAATGCTCTTCCCTAAAGCTCTAAAAATTCTGTTGGGAGAGAAATCTGTGTGTGAATGAGGGTCAAAACTCTGAAAATTTCACCTTTCTCTGCCATCAGTTGAGCAAACTGTTCCAGCTGTAGAATGGTTCATAACTGGGTCCTGAACTAAGGGATTAATTCTGGGCATCTGATGGGTTTCCAGCAGAAACAAAGCTGAAGGGAATTTAGGATCCTGTGTGGAAGTCATGGTGTGTTTTTAAAATCCTTATATTTTGCACACAAACATTTTTTTTCCCCAAGTGTCCCTGCATTTTTCTTATGACTGAATCACACAAGAGCTTGATTTCCAGCTTCTGTGTAAAGGACTCTTGTCTCTGTGGTGAGTTTTTAAGGTTCTTGACGCAGAATTAGGTGAAGTCTCCCAAGTCTCCAGTGCCATCAGTTGTGCTTACACTTTCTGTACCACCAGTTCCATCTTTGGGGCATTGCAATTGGTTTTTCTCATCTTAGCAATTGAAGCTGGAGTGCCCTTGCCCATCGCATTAGGTGTGTGGTGGCTCGAACAGCAGAGGATGTGGAGCCAGCAGCTTTTTGGGCACCAGAAATGGCAGCATCAAGAACATCAGCATGAGTAGGCTGTGTTGAGGTAGCTCTCCCAGACTATATTATGAGACCAAACAACTCTGGTACACAAAGGCTGATGGAGGCTGCCTCTTAGTCCAGACGGTTTGATCTGGATGAGCATGATGGGTGGTTTCCCCTTGCTCAACCCAGGTTACGCTGTGTACAGCACCACATGTTGCAGACTCTCTGCTCTTCACTTCTCTCTGTGTTAGTAATAAGACCTTCCAAGAATAACACTGCCACAACTGACCAACTGAACGCTTCTGGAGTTACTTGGTCTTCAGACACGGAATTGCTTTTGGGTATCATCCCGTGGTCTCTGCTATATTCTCTGATTTGTGCATTGATGCTGCAGTTCTTCAACCCTTAAGTTCTTCAAGTCCTTAAGTCCTTCAATACAGTTAAAAGTTGAAATGGATATTATCTTTGAGAGTGAAAGATGAAATAGGCATTAGGATACATATTACGTACATAAGTTTAGCTACTTTCTGTTACATGTTTCGGTCCATGCATAGCAGTATTTTGTATCCTCAAACTCAGTTTTTAAACATACTCTGTTATTTTGAAGCTTGGATAATATGTAAATTCAGTACTTTATGACAGATTAAGTTATACTTTGGTCCTTCACACTGTACGTGTTTTATATTCTAGAAACTATACGAATTATCTTGAGATTCACTGAAAGCTAAGACTTTTCTTTGTAATCCATGAAGTGATGTATAAGCAAACAGCTCTTTGTGATTCTATCATGTAATGCTTTAGCCCTGATTGAGATTTAACTACTCTACAACAGGTAAACTATTACGTATTAATAGTACAATGTAACTTCCAAACTGATTTGTTAATGAATTTAAAGTTACATTGCAGAGTTTAAAATGCTGAAACTGGAAGAGACTCCTGGATGTGACGTTTTAACCACTTTGAAATAAAGGCGACCGTGTACAACAGAAGTGTGAGAAGACAATATTTGAAGTGAGCACAGCAGATAATCCATACTAGCAGCATATTTGCCTTAATTTGCTTTTCATTTCTTCAGAAAATATAATATCCATTTGTCATAAACTCAAAATACAATTCTGTGTGTTGTTGCCCAGGACATAATGTGTAACTGTTGTAACTTTCTCAGTCTTCCCTTTGCAGAAGTATGCCACGTGAGAAGCAGGCACGGATTGTGTGGCAGTGTCATATTGTACTTACTCTTGTGTAAATCTAGTTGTGTCTGACACAGTGGCTTCTCACTCCTGAATTTTTACCTATGAGAGATGCTTTTGTTATTCATGGATACAGTTCTTATGTGGGAATAATGCAGGTGTGACTAGAAGTCTGTGATTAAGGCTTGGGTAAACCTTCATGTAACCTCCACCTCCTGTCTGTCAGAAAGCTGGCCAAGATTTTGATGGGAATACCATGATTTCTTTAACAGAATTTATGGCAGTTGACTTGTTTGTTCTGGCAGAATCTGTAAAGCCAAGGCATGTTCCTGGTTGTTTGAAGTGTTTTCAAACATGAAGAACATGAGAAAGTTGTATTGGGCAGTATACGAGATTACTGTGGCTTGTAATGAATGCCACTGAGCTGTATCATGGGAGTTGTGCTCTATGGAGTATGAATGTTGTAAAACTGCTGTGAGCAAGGTTCATTTTCACAAAGTATGTAGTAATCCCTCTAAGTAATCTAGGCTGGTTTTCATAGGGCTTCGAGAACCGTGTTCCATTATTGTTTGTAAAATACTTAAAAAATTATTCCCCTTATTGTGAGGTCCAGTCCAAAAGCCCATAATCAGGCTCGCTCAGCCTGGAGAAGAGAAGGCTCCTTAGGGGGAGACCTTAGAGCAGCTCCAGTGCCTAAAGGGGCTCCAGGAAACCTGGAGAGGGGCTTTGGACAAGGGCCTGTAGGGACAGGCCAAGGGGAATGGCTTTAACCTGCCAGAGGGGAGATTGAGATGAGCTCTGAGGCAGAAGCTCTTCCCTGTGAGGGTGCTGAGGCGCTGGCACAGACTTTTCCCAGAGAAGCTGTGGCTGCCCCATCCCTGGCGGTGTTCAAGGCCAGGTTGGACACAGGGGCTTGGAGCAACCTGCTCTAGTGGAAGGTGTCCCTGCCCGTGGCAGGGGCTGGAGCTGGAGGAGGTTTAAGCTCCCTTCAACCCAAACCAGGCTGTGGTTCTGTGATTTTCTCTGTGTAACTCCTGCAGCTCCTTATGAATCAAAGAATAGATTGAATGCAATACAGATAAGGATTTATGTGAAATTTTGGGCTGGAGGTTTTATCAGTGCATTAGTTACCCTACATTACATCATTTAAGCAGTGAATATTTAACTGAGCATCACTCATAATTGCACCTTTCCTGTTCCACCTTTATAAATGACCCTACATAAAAAAAAATTATAATGAATCTTTCCATAAGAAAAATATAATTAATTACATGAAAGAGATAAAAATATCACCAGTTAATGAAAAATGTCAGATAATATTCCCCTGTGTACCTTTGGCAGTGTGATTTATTTTTTGATCTAGTACCAGCTAGCCAAAACTAATCTGCCCCCATACCAATGTTTGAGTTTCTGATGGAAATGACACTAAGTGATATTTAGAAGTTGCCTACAGTGGTACAAACCAAACCTTTTCAAGTAGAAGCCTTGTTCAAAGGTAGAACAGTGTGACATCCACAAGTTTTTACTGACTTGATTGTAACTTAGATTATTATTAATTTTTTAAGAGTTTCAGAGTTTCACATTTCAAAATACATGATTCTGGCTCTGTATAAAGAGTTATTTCATGTGTGAATGACAATGGGGCGCTGCTGTTTGGGTATTTCCACTCTTGTGCTTGGGGTTTATGATCACTTCAATGTGGACATGGTGAATTGTCATCACTAGAAGCCTTTATAGGCTTTAATGCAGAATGCATAGTCCTGCCTGTGAGAGAAAGCTTTGTACCAACTATTAAAATTGTATATCACGTTTCCTGGTTTTTAATTGTGAAAGCTTTGTACATTGTGTGTGTACAGTTAATATAACTGGAGAAACTTGGAACATCTGCATGTGTAATGAGCTATAAGCTTGCAGCACTCCCAGGCTGGAATCTGTTTCTGGTGTGTTTTAAACAAAAATACTTTGATTTCCAAAACAGTAACTGGTAAACTGTGGATACATAAAAGCTGAATCAGTTTTAGGCAGCTATGGAGGCCAGGCTTGGCAACACTCACTGCCAGGGAGTGAACACAGGAGTAAAGGGTTCTCCTACAGTCAGTGAGATTCTGTATGGTAACCAGAGGGTCCAGAGTCATCACATTTGTGATTAAAAATTTAACTGCTTACTCCATGGAGTTCAATTAGTTTAAAAATCTGTATATGATATTTACAACTTGTATCTAAATGTCAGAAGTCTGAACTAGATAAATAACAAATCAGTTGAGACCATCGGGAAAGGTTTAGGAGGAGTAAGTTAGACGAAAGGTAGATGTTTTTAGGGATGTGTTATTAAGGAGAACACGAGGGTAGATGAGCTGGCTTGAGTGTGTTGCAGATTAATACTTAGCTGTTGTCTGGATGTGTAACATCTCACTCAGCTTTTGCAAGGCATTTCCAAAGAGAAGCGCAGTGCACTTAGAGCACCAGAGGGGTTAAAAGCATTTTTCACTATGACTTTAATGGTGATTATAGTATAAAATGGAATCATTTAGGGGAGAGTATGAAACGTTCACTTTGTCCAGGTGACTTCATTATCTCTCTGCAGCATCCTCATCTGCTGTGCTGGTGGAATGCTCAGTGGCTGACTCCAGCCTCCCAGCTACTCCTGCAGACCAAGGGTTTGCCAGTCAAAGAGAAAATGTTTTAATTTTTCCTTCTGGTTTTATAACAGGAATAAATGAATACTATAAAAACAACAATGCAGTAAGAAGCAGGTTGGGAATTGGGGAGCATGGATCAAGATTTATAATACTAAAATGGTCTCTGTAGAGTATATAGAAATATATATATAATTTCAGGTTCTGTTGAGGAATGTGTGTGCTCAATCTGATGTGATCACAGCTCTATTGATAAATATTGTCTCAGAGCAGTGCTAGGTTCAACCCCTCCATGCGCTAGTTTTAAACTACCACATCATGGTTTGTACCTTACAGTCAAAATGTTGTTGTTGCTTTTTCACTTCAGTTTAATCCAGGTGCTCAGCCCTTGGGAGCCGTGTGGGCAGCTCCCTTTCATTTTAGCAAACAAGTAAAAAGTATCTGTTGCTCTCTTGTCTAAAAAGGTATCTGTGAACATTGATCAAATAGGTTGGAAGATATATTGGAAAAGAGTGGGGCAGGAAAAAGAAAAATATAAAGAAACTATGTGCAACCATGAATATGAGTATGACATAGGTGAGCTATCAGGAAGCATTGAAAAGCAAAGTTGTCATGAGCTCATGTTAGGGTGACTGTGAGCATACAAAGATGAAATGATTCTGGAAGTACACTGCGACTGTTTCTAGATGTTTCCAAAACACCAGCTGATCAGCAGGAATAACTTATTTGCTAAATAGGTTTCAGAGACTTGGTAGGAAACTGAGACTGGGCAAAACTGGACAAGAAAAGAGCAATAATGGACAAATAGAAAGGTGACCACTGAGAGGAATGTTTCAGAAAGCCCAATAGGTTAGAACAGGCACACACTAACACCCAAGGCACCAAAGAAATCAGTAAGATTCTATCAGAAGGAATTTCTCAGTCCTTAGGCAGATAGCTCACCACTGAACCAGAGAGGCCAATTTTAACAGCTTCTCTGTACAGAACATTACTTTCTGTAAAGTACAGAGCCACATCTGATGCCTGATCTTGGTGAGCCCAAGATTCATTCCTTGAAGATACACTGAAAGTGAAGAAGTGCAGCAGGTCACTCACAGTGTCTGATTAAAGAAATCCAATGAAATATGTAACTTCTTCACCTTAAGGGCAGATTAGTTGTTTATCTAAACGTGTTTTGATTTTACTAACATGTCTAACAACTAATCCTTCACTCTGTTACTGAAGAATAGCACTTACATTTCTGTGATTTCTTTTTCCTATTTTAGAAAACTAAAAGTAAAGTTTTATTGTCATAAATGTGCAGCAGTGTTCTGCAGCCAGCCCCAGCACAGCCTCATTTCCTCCTAATTTCAATGTTAGAACAGGTCTGTGTTTTTAGCCACAGCATCTGTGATAATCAGTTTTACTTCTGCTACAAATTGCAGGTTGATATTTTAGATCACATCAATTAAGCCTGTGCTAATCTTTGATTGGGAACAACTCTGATTACTTCAGAAGGCCTCTGAACCTACTGCTGCAGTTAATGCTAAATTACATTGTTATTTTTATCCTCTTTTTCCACCACCACAGATCAGTGTGGTGGTCAGTATATTGGCCTAGCAGGGCTTAAAGAGAAATTAGAGGTAATACCCTGTTCCAGTGTTGTTCATGCTAACAAAAGCAGTAATTCATTAAATTGAACTTGATCGAGAAGAAGGAAGCCACACTGCCTCTTGGAAGGGGTCCTGGCTAAGTTTCAAGCTAACTTAAGCTACGTTTCAGGAGCTGTAGCTAATGTCTTCAGGATGGATCATATTGTTCTTATTTGCATCTGCATCAAACTGATGTCATTCTTCCTGCAATAACAGTATCGCTTGAGCTTCATTTTTATCTGAACAATCTGATTGACGTTTTGCAAGTGAAAATTTCAATGTGGATATTTCCTCATCTCTTACAGGTCAATGCACAAACTGACTCAGCTGGAGAGGCTTGATCTGGGCAATAATGAATTCTCTGAACTGGTAAGAAATGCAGCAGTCCTTAGTTGGAAGCCTGTATGGTTTGGGTGCTCGGAGCGGGGAGGCATTAAACCTTTACTTAAAGGCCTTATTGTAGTGTAGCCACATGCTATGGCCACGTTTCCTTGTAGAAAGAAGATTTATCAGAGTTCATGAGGTGAATGCTGGTAACAGAATGTGCTTCATCTACGTCAGGCTTCTGCAGTTCAGATCAAAGTGATGGTTCTCTGAGCTGGTTGCTACTGCTGGAATACTTCAGTGTAGGGTGAACTGACGATCCTAGTATAAATGCTTGTGTCATTATGTATTAATTTCTTAGTATCTGTCATTATATCTTGCTAATATTGGAAATTGCCATTAACAGAAGTAGATTTTGGACTCCAAAAGCAGTTGCTATCCCTGCCTCACCTCGAAGATGAGAATTGGGTTCCCTGAGATCTAACAGCTTTCGGGAGTTTTCTCTAGTGTCAGTATAGAAATCAACTGGGTTGCTGTTCCCTTTAGGTATGTTTCTGCTGCACCTATAGGAGTTGACACTTGTCAGAAACAGTGTAAGGGTGCTTAAGCTGTCTTGAAATGTGCCTGTTTTTAAGGAGAGCTCACTGACTTCACCTGCAGGAACTGTAAATATGTTAAAAGATCATAAAACTTAGAAAAACTGGTGCCTTGTCCTTGAGAGCAGTCACTGCAGGAGGGCTATTCAGGAGGGCCTCTGCTCTTGTAGGACAACAAATGAACACTGTGGCACTCACTGTTGCACTGATGGTGAAATTAATGCCTGTGTGTGCCTTACCCACCACCAGCCTGTCCAGTGACTGGGAAACCCTGTGAGCCCAACCACATTTCCTCCAGAGTCATAGAAGTAAAAACAGTGCTACTGAATCAGGGGTTACAGTTTTAGGAGGGTGATAGTTCTTGTAGCTCTAACTAAAAAGAGGGTGATTTCACTTTAAACAGATTTTGAAAGTTCATCTAATAGTAGAAAGCTGTAGGAAAGGGTCCACATCTGGTTTATAGACAGGGCACTATCTTCTACCATTATGGTTATAACCCCATTAACGTTAACTAGTGTATACAGCCATGTAGGAGATTGATTTGTTTAACTCAGAGTTCTAATGAAAGCTAGAAATCTTTTGCATAGATAAATAGAATAAAACTTTCAGAAGTGGTATTTGGAATTTTGATTGTAAGAAAAAATACATATATGGTATATACATTATTCTATTATAGAAATATTTTACACATTCATATGTATTTTATATATATGTATATATAAATGCTTCCTGAATTCAGAGTGTATATTCTTCAGGGGTAGTCTTTGTTTTAAATGACTTCAACATCATTCTACATTTTTGCATTGTAGCATACTGTCCCCTAAGAATGATAGATCAGGAGCTGGTGGCCCCATTCTGCTGTGAGGCCCAGACTCCCTGAGTTGACTCATTTTTCAGAAGCTGGTACAGAATTGTATGAACTGGAGTCAAATGCCACAAGCAAAATGGGCAAAGAGGCAAAGGCACAGCATGAATCTGCAGAAATGTCGTAGGAACAGTGGTACTAGTTTAAACCAAGATCACTTGGAAAAAAGGATGGAAAGGTCCTCTTTTCCTGGATTCTGAAAATCTGATTTGGGCTTCAATGGAAACTTCCTTCTTGTTGGACGGAAATACTAGCTAGAACTCCAGGCTTATTCAGCCTGGAGAAGAGAAGGCTCCAGGGAGACCTTGAGCAACCTGCTCTAGTGGAAGATGTCCCTGCCCATGGCAGGGGGTTGGAACTGGATGAGCTTTAAGGTCCTTTCCAACACAAACCAGTCTGGGATTCTCTGATTTTATGAACTGTGGTGGTGACAGTCCCTCCCTGGACCATCGAAGTCCCTCCCTTTGCAGTGGGAGACTCAGTGCTCTTCATACAAACTGGAGCAATGGGCATGGGGTTAAGAATAAAAGCAGTTGCAAAAATGAAGTAATTCTGCTCATTCATTTTCTGGAAACAAGATTATACAACTCATGAGCTAGGCATGTGTTTCTAAAATAGAAATTGGCACTTCCAAAATAGAAATCATATTCAAGTGGTTTAATGTAATCAAGGAAGGGAATAGGAAATCTCTGTCCCAGGTCTCCAGGAAAACTGGAGCATTAAATCACAAGCTACTTCAAGGGTTTGAGATCTCCCACTCTTTGAAGTGTCAAAAAATGGCCCTGGACAAAGGATAAACAGCAACTGTGGGACCCGAAGGGAGGGGGAAGGCTGGGGTGGCTCTTCCCAGAGTTTCCAGAGTCTGCTGTCAGCAGCAAGGCTTTAGGAGAAATTGTGAAAGAAAATAGGTAAAGGTAGGGAGAAAAGGAAGAGGAAACAGGATAAAATGTAATATACTTCTACCAAAGATTCATGTCAGTCTTCAGTTCAGACTTGATACTGAGAAGTGTTTCTTTACCAAGAGGGTGCTTGAACCCTGGTACAGGCTGCCTGGAGAGGTGGTCCATGCCCCAGGCCTGTCGGTGATGAGGAGGCATTTGACAATGACTGTAATAATATCCTTTAAGTTCTGGTCAGCTCTGAATTGGTCAGGCAGTTGGGCTGCATGATTGTTGTAAGTCCCTGAAATGGTCTATTTTATTCTATTTCTATTCCATTTCTATTCTCATTCTGTTTCTATTCTCACTCCATTCCTACTCTCATTCTATTCGTAGCAATCTCCACAAGTGCATCAGCAGAAGCATTTCTAACACAGACCAATAAGTTTTTAATATCACTTATCAAAACTTCAGTGAGATCTCATCTGGATTATGGTGCCATAATGCTGTACCATAATGCATGGTATACCATAATAATGCTCAAGACATTTCCAATCAAACTGTAATATGTACAACATAGGAGTAGTTTGTTGCCTTTGGAAGGGTGTCCGTCTAATGAGAGGGATTTAAAAGAAAATTGAAGTTGAGAGGGGAATTATGGCTATCTGCAATAACCTTAGTCAGTGAACACCCTGGAGGAATAAAGAGACATGGACCATCACAGGAACAAATAGTATAAAATGAGCAGTAAGCAGTTCAGCCTGGAAATCAGAAGTGGGTTTAACCATTGAAGGACAACAACATTTCAATAGAATTACCCAGGGCAAAATAAATGATCTTTAAACTATTGACTTGCCATTTTTTAATAGAAGCACGTTAGGTAACAACACAGAAAACTGAGGGACTGAGCTCCCCAGGTGGGCAGGTTCTTTCTGTACCAGGTGACCTGGGCAACTGAAAAATCATATTTCCTGTGGGAATTACATCCTTCCAAGGAACTTAGGCCACAGTAGATAATCAGAGGTCTCTCTGAAGGTCCTGTGATGCTGGACAGATACTTTTGTTTCTAGCTGTGTTGGAATAATTCCAGTGCAATAGTACTACAGGCTTATAAATGGTAGAATCTGAGTTAGAACCGAAGGAAATATTTCGTATCAGTTTCTGGCAAAAAGAAAGATCTCTGCTACTTTGCAGAGCTAAGGCACATGGAAAGCCTTTTTTTACCTGGGAGAAGAGTGTTTCATGAGAAAGGAAACTACTGCTTAGGCTGAAACCTGGAAATATTGTGACCTGATAGTTCTTGATTTTCACAGCTGTAATGAGTGAGAAATGATTTTGGGAACTGCCTTTTGCAGTTTCTCTCACTGACATCCTCGAGTGTTGAAGCGAATAGAGCATCTTAGATTAAAGTTCGATATTGTCATTTTAAGTCTTTATCATTGCATACCACTGTTTTAACCACCAAATATGACATTTGCAGATATCAAATTGTACATAAATGCAGGGAGTTTTCAGCAACATGACTCTGTTCAGCTGTCATAACTCATGCAAAAGGCAGTTTCAAGTGTGCGGTAGGATAAGCTTTGCTCTTTCTTTTCCGTGCGTTGTACCTGAAGCTCCACAGTTCTCGCTTCTCTTATTTGCTTTGTTCCTGCTGCCAATAGACTGTTTAGAACAGGAACTTCTGAGCCATTCTTTGTGTTCATTTCTGTTCCAAAGCTTCTGAAATATTACAAGTTTTGGAAAGATAACAGTGGTTAAATGGAATGAAATGAGGATATTGTTCATGTCGTTAACTGTCTGAAAGTCCGATGTGGGCTATAAAATTTAAAGGCAGGTGAAGAGCGAATCCTTTTTTAAAAGACAATATTGATTTCTATTTAACTACAAAATCAGTGATTTATGTAACTGTCCATAACACTGAATTCTTTTCCTCAGCCTGAGGTTCTCGAACAAATACAGAATCTAAAGGAGTTGTGGATGGACAACAATTCCTTGCAAGTACTACCTGGGGTATGAACACTTATTTTATGTAATTAACTTAGTGTGTGATACAGTGAACTATTTTCCTTGCAGTGAGCAAATGCATGTGCATTTCCTTGGATGGGTACGTATTCCTGGAGCATATAGTCATTAATGAAGACATAAGTCTCAGCAGAGCCATTCCTATGAAAAGCTTTTCAATGTTGTGTTATTACATGATAGTGTCCAAGTGGTTTATTCAAGCCTTGGGTAGTTTTCATTGTGAGGAGACATTGCTCCTTCCCCATCACCATGTGTTAACTAACCCTTCTATAAAAACCCACGTGAGTTTTACAAAGAAGAGGAAATATTAAGTAATCTAAATAAGCTTAAAAATAACAGATGGTAGATACAGATTGAACTAAGCTAAAAGCAGATCTGAGGCAGGGGCACAGGATGTGTTTCTCTAGAAAGCACTCTGTTTAGAAATGGAACAAAAGGCATTTTACAATGCAAACATTAGGGTCATGGTTATATGCCAGTGCTGTTTCTGAGGTGTTGCTACTCGCAATAGAACTTTGATTTTCAATTTTTATTGCCATGAATTGTTTGAAATGGTCACTCTCAAATCCCCACAGAGATTAGGGCTGGAGAGGGGGCTCCCCGTTGTTAGGGTTTTAACACACAGGTGACGACAGATCATGGGTTTCATGCAGTAATGCTCCTTATTGCTGCAGGGAGAACGTAGAACTAGATCTAGCACCAACATGTCGAGGTGTTGGAAGAAGTAGTACCTCCTCTTTCACCTTTGAACGTTTGTGAATCAAAATTCAATGTTTTGCATTGAGCAGTGGCTCTGTTTTGTCTTGACTAGGTTACATTCGGTTTTTATTCTGTGCTAAGCAGATGTTTGCATGGAAAATTATAATTTCCAGTCTCTGTCCAAATCTCCACTTTGAGTGCTCTGTCGGTGCAAAGAAAAGCTGATGTGGAAACCACTTCTTGTTACTGAAACCAGCTGGAGATCAAGAACTGAAATAGCGCAGTATCGCTGCTGCAGTGTAACCGAGCAGAAAGAATAGCAGTCCACAAGAGAGTGTGGGCACAAACATTATAACCATTGTTCTGTTTCTTTCCTGTTCACAATGAAACGGGTAAATACATCCAATGCTAAAACATATTCCCAACACAGTCCTGCTGAGCTGCCAGAATCCCTGGAGAGGGTCTGTAGAGGTGTAAAAGTTCAAGGAGTTCATGAAACTGAATCCCAAGGAGCACAACTATTTCAGTGAAGAATTCATGTTTCCTGAATCTGATCCTGGTAGATCCTAGATGGTGTTTTATGAAAGCCTTCTTCACAACAAGAGGTTTAAAGCAGTTAATATTAGCCTTAAAATTTGGCTTTTAAAAATAGAAAGGCAGTGCCAAGTGGTACTTAATTGTAAGATTTAGAGATTTGCCAGGTTTCCAGTGTGGATAATTCAGGTTTTTAAATAGTCTGTGCTAGAAACAAAGATTGTGTTCAACTGTTAACATGGGTAGAATAGCAGAGGTTGGGTGAAAGGCAGATTTTCCCTTTAGACAACACTCAGCTAGGATTAAAGGTGAGATGAGTAGAAGCAGAGAGGGGCATTCCTGTCCTGTTGCTCATTGATGCTCTAGCTGCAATAAACACTGTTCTCATAAACATGTATCATGGGCGTTAACCCCTAATAATTGAACTGTGAATGTCCAAAGTCTAGTTTTAGATTCTGTAAAATTCAGAGAATCAGTTATTGATGCTAAGAGCTTTAGCTGCATGTCCAGCCTCAGTGCTCTTCAGGACTGCTGAGTAGATAAGACTTCTGAGTAAATACCCTTGGATCTGTGTTCAAATGAAGAAACAATACAGCTGAATGAGAACTCAAACCTTCCACAGATTTAATGGATTTGGAACACATTATTTAGCTTGTCATGTGTTGTTTAGTCTGGTACGGTTGCTTTTGCAGTTGTTGAGACAGGAGGGGTGTTGGACCACCACTGGTACCGTGGCAGCAAAATAAGAAGGCTGCTGAGATAACTGAATATGAGCCTGTATTACCATGTATTACCATTGCTTGTCTTTAATTGAACTTAGAAGCTGGCATGCAGTGTCTATCTGTTCAAGTAACACTTTGTAACATGCTATTAAGTCTATAGGGAAGTTAAAACAGCTCGTGTACCTGGATGTGTCAAAAAACAGGATAGAAACTGTGGATTTGGACATATCAGGATGTGAAGGACTTGAAGATCTCCTGTTGTCATCCAATATGTTGCAGCAACTGCCAGACTCCATAGGTGAGAAAAGCTCAGGATTTCTTGTAATCTTTTACAGTTGAGGATTTAATTTATATCTTTTTTAGAGGTGATTGTGAGACTTCATAATAGCTGGAACAAGAACTGCCATTAAATTCCAAAGAAATTGGAAACATCTCTGTCTGGACCATCCACGAAGATCATTTTGTAAAGTCAGGGAAAAAAATCCCTGGTTAGAAGGTGTTGATTGTTCTGCTTTGCTATTTTAAAGAGAATAAGCAAAGAAAGATATAATTGAGCTGATCTGAATTGGAAAGTAAGTATAATAGTGATTATGTTAGCAGCATGAAACTCTGGGAGGAAATTGCTGCTCTTAGTTACAGTGGTGCAATTCCATATGAGAGCGTTAAACACAGACATAGTTCAAACTACTGGTTTTCTTTTTTGATTATATTGCATGCACAGAATTTCTGAATTATTTAGAATATACAGAAATTCTGGAAGCTGAGTGCTTGTAGGTGTATCACTGTATATCTGCATGTTTCATATTGGTCTTGATCCCTTGTATTTTCTTTGGCAACACTTGAAGTCTTTTTTCTACTGCTTCCAGCTGATGAGCCCACTAAATCGTTATCATCATCATGTTTTTCACCTTCCTAAGTGTGTCCCTTTGAACATGGAATTCTTAAATTCCCCAATCTTAGTCAAGATTCCCAAGTGTATTGCTAGCTAATGCTCCTGTGCTACAGGGATGGTATTAAATGTCTTTTACAGTTCTTTTCCATGTTGGTCTTCTACATTGCACCCTAAATTCTAGAGGTTTTGCTTTATGTGGGTTTCTGATGTGTATATGCAGATTGGTTTTTAGAGGGGATTTAGCTCCTGAATAAATGTATACTCTTTGAATTATACATTCTTGCAATTGTATATATTCAGTCCTCATTTCTAAATTCCCATTACTCAATGGTAATAGATTTGACAGGAGTAAAGAAAAAAGAGGCACTTTCATACTGCATTTTCTAGCATCCTTTTTAATGATACTTTTCTTTGCTTCAGTTTTCATATTATGGCACATTCAGTTTAATATTTATTCTATATAAGTGATTAATTTATATTATTCCCAACATTAATTGCAAATAATAATTTAAAACTGCTATTTCATTGCAGAATTCTTCCAGGGAAAAAACAGATTTTGAAATGTTAATAACCTCCAGAAAGTGGAAATCAGTTTCTAGCACTGCAATGCAATATTTTCCCCATTTTTTCTGTCTTTGTTATTGTTTTCTGCAGTTTTGCCCTGATAAAGCAGAAGTTCCATTCCCTTCTTGGTAAATGTTCCCCAGTTATGCATCTGCTTACACTTAGATGTGTAATAACTCTTTAAATGAGAAGAATGAACCACAGATACAAATACATTCAGGATAGATTCTGATTTTCAGTCAGATTCCAATTTTCTGTCTATACCCACATATTGTGAAGCTTTATAAATGCTGCAGTAACTTTAGATAATTTGCCTCATGTCCTGTTATGACCTGAGCACCTTTCAATCGAGGCAACAGGACTCGATTTCAATAGAAACATTAATAGATAAGCAGAAATACAACTCTTCCTGCACAGGTAGGATACTAGTCTTTCTTTTTACAGGTTTTTTCCTAGACTCCAGAAATACATTTAATATTTCACTTGCAGTTTAGCTTAACATTTAATCGGTGCTTCATTTTGATGACACACATTGTCAATGGGACAAGAATGTGGCTGTGCACTGTTCTGTATACGCCTTTTTTCTAACCTCTAGATCAGGGTTATTCAGCATTAGAAATCACTGTTTGTTGAAGGATATGGGAGATTACAGGAGGTAAAGATGAATATGAAATGTTTTACTATTACTTCTTCCTTCCCTGTTTCGTAGGGCTGTTGAAGAGGCTTACAACTTTAAAAGTGGATGACAATCAGCTTACAATTCTGCCAAATGCAATTGGAAAGTGAGTATAAGTCTTATGATTTTCAGCGTTAAGGAAAATGTGTTTTCCTTTCTGCTTGTGGAATGTGGGGGGGTTAAAATGAAAAATCAGACAAAGATGTTTTGAATTATAAAATAACTTAGAAACATGTACCTAATACCAGCTTATCACATTTAGATTTGGCACAACACTACTACTTCTGTGGACTTACACTGCTGTAAGTGATCAGAAGATGAAATATATCACATTTTCCAAAGAAAAGAACAAAGATGTTTTTCTGTATGAATCACTCACAATTTAGATGATTAGAGCAGGAAAAGTGGAAGAACCAGAGGGATTTGGGGGAATACGTCTGTTCCCATAGCAACAGCCAGGCCTCGATGCTGAGAAGAAAATGGCTGTAAACCTCCTGTGTATGGAGATCTCTTAAAGTATTGAAGCAGCAGAAATGAAAAAGTCATGAGCGTTTCATAGGTGTGTGCATCAAAGTGTGGCAGTGTCCTGTCAGTAATCCTGCTATGAAAAGCACTAATGATGCCCTTTAGCAACTGTTTTGTCAGATATTACATGATCACTGGTGCAAAATTCAGTCTTGTACTGCTGTGTGGTGAGCTTATTGCTAAATGAAAGCTCCAATTTGTTGTAAAATTCAGGGTGGGTGTAAGCATGTCTTTGAGCATGGAAACGGGTAATTCTTTATAAAGTTACACACTGCACATATATCCCTCTCTAGCAGAACATACCTTGAACATTGATATGTTTGTAGGATGTCTCTTCCTCGACATGTTTTACTTCTGAAATGCTATATAAACTGATATTTGGGGAAAAAATCAGAATATCTGGTCCCTGGCTACCTGCTACAGGTAGAGAACTGGTGATTTCATCATCCCCTTGCACCAGCAGTACTATTCCTGCAGAAGAGAGAACAGAGTTCAGCCTAAGGAAGGATTGTCTGCCTGGCATGACTGAACAATTGGTTATACCACTTACACCAGCAGTGGGAGTTGGGCATCATTGGGCAGGTTGCACTCAGGCTCTGCCTTCGCTGCCAGTTCTCTCTTCAGCCCACTGTAGCTCAACAAAGGGTTTCATTAGAAACAGTTTTCTCATGCCAGGGCTGTTTGGAAGCTCCCAAAATTAAAGCCTAGAAAAAGCTTCCTTTAGACTTGTCCAGAAATACAATAGTACAGCGAGGCTTCTAGAACAGAAATGATCTCTAACTGCACAGCCAGTGCTCTACTACTCCTGCACCCATCTTATACTACTAATTTCAATAATAATTGAGTTGTTGGTATGCCATTTGGGAAAACAAATCCAGATTTATGAACTATTACAACTGTAGCAACTGAAAGCTCAGGTTGGGATTACCATGCTGCACTTCCTGCAGTGTCTGTAGATTTATGGGATATTCATGGAGAGCATTAGAAGTTGGTTATATGAATCACAAAAGGGCAAATCTTTGCTCTACAAACTATGGTGTAGCAATAAATTCTAATAGGCAGTGAAAGCTTGTGAGGCTCTGCAGAAAGGTTGATATAATGTCCAACGTTAACTATTTTGGGTGAAATTGTTAAAACCTTTTCAAACCTTTCTTATTTATTGAATTGCTCAAATTAAAGGGGAACACCCCCCCTTTTTTTTTAGCCTTATATATGTTTATTTGTCATGGAGCTTTAATTACAGTTGTAAAGACACATTGTGCTGCTCTGACTGGTGTATATGCAGAGCACTAGGCTAATCAGGTAATACTATCACATTAGTTTTGAGTGATACTTTTCAATGAAGTACTTTCATTTAATGAGGACAATGTCTCCCACATCAAAATGAATTTCCTTTCTCTGACTCATCCATTTGGATGGTTTCCTACTGGGTCTCTTTCTCCTTAATGATAGTAGTAGTCAGTACCCACTGCAGAGTACATTGTTGTCACACAAAGATTAGTAATGTGGGGGAGGGAACTCTCCCTCCAGAGACCAATTTCCTGATGAGACACAAAGCACTTTGCCACTGTCAGAGTCAGTGTTGCTCATAGGGAACCACCACCCTCATTTTTGGCAGTCTTGTTCAAAGGGCAAGCCTTTAAATGTAAGCAGCATTTAGAGTTTGACCCCGCAAGATACTATGCACAATAGACTAAAATTCCACGTAAAATCAGGGGATTCCAAGTTGGACACAAAGACTGGAGATTTTACCTGCAGGACCTGGGTGAAGGAATGTCCCTGCTTCCCCTTTGTGGGTGGGAGGGTGTCATGAGGGAAGTCACAACCCATCCATAGGTAATAGTGCAGCAAGTCAAGAGCCAGCGTGCAGTTAGATGAGTGCTTTGTGTATGTGTCTCGGCTGTTCCATATCTGACAGCACCAGATGCTGCAAATGAAAGTGCAAACTTGTGTTCCCAAGTCTGCAAAATTCCTTTTGCCTGATGTTGGAGAAGCAGTAGGTGTAACTAATGATTTAGGCTGCTTTGGCAGTACTCAGTATCTGAGTACTGTGGCTGTTGGGAGAAATGGTCTGTGACAGCATGGAATGGGGCTGAGATGGGTTGGAACTACCCTTCGGTCCATGGCAGTCTTCATTCTCCACGAACCCCTCTCTACTCATCTGTCTAAAAGTACTCCTCATCTACCTTAGTGTATGTCCTGTGACCTGCCTCATTTCAGTGGGTGCCAGACTGGTCCATGTCTGATTTTTGTCTGCCTTTAAACCTATCAAGAATTATCTGAATTTAGCCCAAGAAGACAGTAAGGTTAATGGTATTTTAGCTAAATTAACATTGGTGGAATTATAGCTGCTATTGTCAACTTACTTTCATGGACAATCCATGAGGAATGAAAAATCACTTTCTGAAGTGCATATTTTCTTAGCCATGGTAAGTTACAGAGAGAAAATCCAGTTTCATACTGACTTGGTTGGTTTTGCTGTGGCCATCTTCATTTGCCTGCTCCTTCCAGCAGGAAGGCAAGAAGCTGAGAATGTCTGTGCCAGACAATTCCCTTCACATAGAATTCTGTTGTCTGATGAAGTCATTCTTCACTGCCAGCGAAACTGCTCCAGTTCGAGTTCAGTGTCTCTGAGTTTCTCGTCATCGGAACATGGTAGTTCCCAATTAGCTTAGCTGTTTTCAAGCTCTTCTGGTTGTGTTATCATCAGTAGAAGTTAAAACGTGTATCCCACAACATACCAAGCTTTCCAGCTGGACTTCCCCCTGTCGAGCACACATTCTGTATGAAGTAGGTAAACACGATAGACTTTTGCCTTTACTGGAATTGTTTTGTATCTCTTGAAATAAACTGTGGTGGGTACAAAGCTTTGTTAAAGAAAAGCTATAACCAAAACCTGGCAGAGCTTCTGGATACATTTCATGCATCTCTTTCACTAAGCACTGTGGCTTTTCAGCCTATTGAAATACAGCAATTAGAGGCAAGTCCTGAGAATTCCCTGCTAGGAAAAGCTACTTCTACTTTCATGTTTCCTAAAACTTGAAGGCTGAAAGTCCTTTTTCTAAATTAAGAAACTGAAATAAAGGTAAATCAGAGATACAGTGAAAGTCCAGTCCTGCAGTTGTGACCCATCAAAATCTGATGGAGCTAAGGTGAGCTCTTCATCAGATCTACCAAAACATTTGGAAAAATCCCAGACAGTCTTTTGGGCACCAAGTCCCTTTGTCAGTGGAGAGGGAGGTAACAAACACTGATGAAGAAATAGTTGCTTGCCATTTAACCTTACTATTCATTAAAGCACTTGAGAGAAAAAAGGCAGTATATGTGGAGCAGAAAAATGGGGGCCGAAGTAAGGAATGATGGCATTTGTGATGGGCCACCAAACTTGTATTCCATGAGCTGAAGGAGCCGTGCAGTGCAGCGTTCATTTGAGGAAATTTCATATCCTGCCTAATTTTTTAAGATATTCAGAATGTTTTTATATATATAAAATGTGTGTGTGTGTATGGTCATAATATATATGTAATATGTCTTTATTTCATTTACATGTATATGTATAGTAGATATATAATAGATCTCTTCATCAGGGACTGTAGTGATAGGAGAAGGGGGAATGGGTTCAAACTTAAAACGGGATATTTAGGTTGGATATAAGGAAGAAGCTCTTCCCTGTGAGGGTGCTGAGGCGCTGGCACAGGGTGCCCAGAGAAGCTGTGGCTGCCCCATCCCTGGCAGTGTTCAAGGCCAGGTTGGACACAGGGGCTTGGAGCAACCTGCTCTAGTGGAAGGTGTCCCTGCCCGTGGCAGGGGCTGGAGCTGGATGAGCTTTAAGGTCCCTTCCAACACAAACCATTCCATGGTTCTATATCATGTATTGCATATATATATATGTTCCTGTTTGTGTTATTTTGTTATTATCAAAGGTCAAACTGTTGACTCTTAATCCCCAAAGTGAGACTGATGGTTAAGTGTTGTCTGATACCTTCTGTCTCCTGGGAAAAGCAAACCCCCAGAGCATCCCAAGGGCTGAGTGCCTGGTAGGACAGGGTCCTGAAGGGCTGAGAAGTGCCACTGAGGGCTGTTCCATATCAGAGCAGCAGTGGGTGGGTAGGTTCAAGTGCTGACTGTCAGGTCAGATCTCTTTCTTTTCCCAATTTGACAGAATACAGGAAATGCAATCTAGGGAAAGGTATACAGGACCAAAATGGAGATTTTTGAACTTCAGTGTCTGAAGATGTCTTTGGTCTGCTTTGTTTCAGTCCTTGCCATCAGATACCCTTTCAAGAGAACTTTCTAGCCAGCTCTCAGCATGTCAAGAGAGGCACTTTGACAAAAGCCATGTCCATCTACAGCAGGCTGAGATACTTCACTGCATTTGGATCCCAATTCATGTTTTTTCACCACTGATCTGTATTAGAATGACCTGAAATAGCCCAGTATCACCTTGGAGATACATACAAAGACTGCACTGCTATGCCTAATTTTCTCCCATTCTAACTCCCTTAAAAACAAAAAAGCCCAAATAAACAAACAGCTGTCATTGATCTTGGCTGAGAATATTCATAGTATAATAGTAGCTGTTGTCCTTAGAAACAACAAGCACTTGAGATTTGACATTTTAAGTAGTAGATGAAATTAATCTTTGCTATAAGGGATTCAGCTGTAACTGTAACGTAAAAGTAATATGCCTATTTATGCTGGTAGTTGCATTAGGTGGCTGGTCTCTGCTCCCAAGGAACAAGGGATGGGACAAGAGGAAACGGCCTCAAGCTGCACCAGGGCAGGTTTAGGTGGAGATGAGGAACAATTCCTTCCCCAGAGGGTGCTCAGGCATTGGAACAGGCTGCCCAGGGCAGGGCTGGAGTCACCGTCCCTGCAAGTGTTCACACCCCGTGTAGCCGAGGCCTCAGTGCCATGGGTTAGTGGTGGCCTTGGCAGTGCTGGGAATGGTTGGACTGGATGAGCTTAAAGGTCTTTTCCAACCTGGTTGATTCTATAATTCTATGATGTCAAGTGCCTCAGTTGGAATGTACCCTGGAGGTAATTTCTGTGTCCCTTCCCTTTGCTCTCACCAGTGCTATTTCTTTACCTGTTGTCTGTCTCTGATGTTAAGATGATAAACTTTTTGGTTTGATTCTTCAGCTTAGTAGGAATTGCCTTGATCACTGTTTGAAGTAGTTGAAAAACATCCTCACTACAAAAAGTAAGAATGATGATGTAGGGAAACCAAGTGGTCTTTCTTAAACTGCCTTATTGGATAAGACTGATGAACAGTGTTCCTAAAATCACATTATTATAGACTTCTCCTAGGGAAATCTGCACTAAACATTCCTTCTTCGGGGCATGGTATCTGTAATAGTGTGATGCTTTACAACTTTCAAAGGTTCTGGTTTGTTCATTTTTGTTATCTGGTCCTTGTATAGCATCTAACAAGTGTATTTCCAATTTCAGTTTGTCTTTATTAGAAGAATTTGACTGCAGCTGTAATGAGTTGGAGTCTCTACCTTCCACCATCGGCTACCTTCACAACCTGAGGACATTGGCTGTGGATGAGAATTTCCTTCCTGAACTGCCCAGAGAAGTGAGAAGCCGATTCTGTTTTTAAATTACACCTTGAAGCATTTGTGGTGGGCCCAATATTTCATCCCTACTCAGACAAAATATCTCTTCAAGCAATTGCTTCTGCACAGTGTGGAGGAAGCATGTTCTTACATACTCAATACATACTTACATACTCGATACTCTTACATACTCAATAGTAAAATAGTAAAACCAGTAAATTGGTAAATTCATGTAAAGGTGAGAGTATCCCTCAGAGTAGTGCAGGTAACCCTGGCGTTTCCCTGATGTTACAGGCAAAGGGAGGACATTGCTGTAAGACTAGATTCTCTATTTGCTGTATTTTTGGCCCCCTCCCAACATCAAAAGTTAGTCATAACAAATTTTATCATAACAGGTGTCCTGATATCTTTGGTTTTTCATCCCTCTAGATTGGGAGCTGTAAAAATGTAACGGTGATGTCTCTACGCTCCAACAAGCTGGAATTCCTCCCTGATGAAATTGGGCAGATGCAGAAGCTGAGAGTGTTAAATCTGAGTGATAACAGGTACAGTTCACATAATTCTTCTAACCCATTGTAAGAATTTATTTATATGAAATTATTTTTAGGATTACTTTATTTAAACTATAAGGAAAAAAATCTTGATTTATTTTCTTTAATCTATATGGTTTGGTCTTAGTTCCACTGCCAAACTTGAATGGGGCCAAGATCTGGGTCTCAGTGTGTTTTAACAGACTGAAGCCTCTTTATTTCTTTTATCTCCTGCTGTTTCCATGTGGAAGTGTGATATTTGGCTCTAAAATTGTATACAACTTTGTAATATTTAATGATTAAAACATTGTGACAAGCTGGTGCATAGGGAGTCTTTAAACGCAGGCACACTGGCGTGTTTTCCTGTTATCCTGCCTCTGCTGAAATCAAAAGAAAACTTTGTATTTCCTTCAGCAGAGCAAAGGTTTTCTTCTGTTCCTATTCATGTGACTATTCCTGAGAAATGGAATCCTTAACTGAGCCTTTCTTGACACTTACCCCGTGTCATCAGATCAGACTTTTCCTTGAGGTTTACACACATGTATGTTCTAAGAATACTTTAATTTTCAGTATAACCCCAGAAATACAGGTTTGCTCAGTAGTGCAATGTAGGATGTACAAATACCATTTTGTTTCCTGTAAATATCATCCATACTCAGTAAAAATCAGGGGAAGCACTTTCCACATCTGTGTCTATGTCCTGTCAGCAGTTTCACTGCTGAAATTTAAGGTTGAGATAAAATATGAAGTAATGTAGAAATCCCTGTAATATATTTGTTTAATTATTTGCTTCATTGTCTTAGATGATTTTCAGCATTGCAATTGTGTATCATAAAATACATGAGGTATGGACCAGAACACAAAGTTTATCTTTAGTTTGTGTTGAAAATGTCCAAATCCCAGAATCGAACCTTGGGTCGTTGATTTTGGGTTTCAGTTCCCAGTGCTTCCCCAGAGCCAGGGAGCACTGTCCCATCAGCACATCACCACAGCAGTGCAGGTTTGTGCTTTTATCTCTGCAGCTGGAGCCTGAAACTGTGTTTCAGGCAACACTTTGATATCACTCGGGCTGGTTCTTGCCAGCACAGGCATTGCAGCTTCCCTTGGCTGTTCTGCACCCGGGTACCCTGTCCTGTCCTGCTGTGCTTCTGTTGAGGTGTACAGTGATCTCGAATGCATATGTGAGAGGAGGCTATCACTAATATGGTGAAGTTTCAGATGATGTCTCCATGATGTCCACCTTGCTGCTGCATGGCCAGCACACAGGAGGCACAGGGTGGATGTAGAAGTGGGGAGGCAACAGGACAAGCACTGGTTTGGGGCCTTGGGGCACTTCAAGGAGTAGCACTGCAGGGTGCCTTCCCTGGCACATCAATCCAGTCTGTGCTGGATCACTGTGACCCATTTTCAAACCTGTAATTGTGCCATGAGTTTGTGTTGAGGAAGCAGAAAAATAGTGTGAGTTTTGGGTTTGCTTTCTTTTTTCCTCTGTTTTTGGCCAAGTAACTTTAAAGCCAGGTCAGCTGCTGATTTCAGGCACAAGTTTTCATGTGTAATTGCTGAGAGAAGGAGGTGGTTTACTACTGGGATAAGGCACTGGAGGTGATAGTACCAGGCAGGGCTTCCAACCAAGCTGACCTGACAGCTGGATACCACCAGAGCAGCAGCCCTGCCCCACGTTACTTCATCCCCAGCTGCCCAGGTCTAAGAGAGGATTGGGATTTCTGTTGTGGAGGAAGGGACCAGCATCCTGATGTTCCATGGGGTGGAATGGGCTGCTGTCCTTCCCACCCACCCTTCAGTGCTGTTTGGTAGCCCTACGTCTGCCCTTACACTTGCTCAGGGCTCACTGGGCACATCACTGAGCTGATTTATCTCACTGAAAATGGAAGATGCTATCCTTCTTCTTTTTAGTGTTCATTTTATGACACTCTTTGTGGTTGAGTTCCTCACCATTGGGTATGGAAAACACCCTTTAGCCAGCCAAAGGTGCACCAAAGCAGGTGGGAGGAAGGTAGAAGAGGACCTTTGTTGGAGTGGGAAGCTGTTCTCTCAGGTCAATGTGAAAAGCTGTGCAGACAATTGTATGCATTGTAGATGTAGTGGAAGAGCAGAGTCTAGTCCAGGAGAGAGAGGAACTGGCTCAGACCATAGACCTTCAATCTTTAAACCTGGGTGAATTCTCATGGACCTTTCTCAAGCGGTTTGGGGAGTAAATTTTTCTTCCTTGTTGACATCCATTCCAGCTGAGGTTAAATGTTGTCCTGCTGAGACATTGTGATAACGCTGCTGTTATGGAAGTCCCCACCTTCATGAAACTGAAAAGTTTCAACATTTTGGCACCAAAGGCTTTAACAAAGTTCAGATACCATCTTAATGTTGGAGTTTTAACTTCTATTTTTACTTTTCTGGTTTCCCATTTTCCCATTCATACCAACATTAAGGCAATATCCATTCTTTCTTTGAATGAGTCCACATATCCATGCTAATAAGGAGCATACTTGGACTCTGCTTGTTGCTAGGAACCTTTCTGTATCACTACAACAGTTTAGCCCCTCTGCTCTTCCTGCTTCAGCTGTGACAGAGGAGGTAGGGCACCCCAGCTCTTCTCCTGGATACCCCTTCGAGCCATTAGAAAAGACACAGACACACAAGCAGAGCAGAAAGCTAATTCTAGAGCCAGGGTGTCAATGCATGTGCTTCACCCCATGGTGATGGGCTCCTCGGTGTCCTTGCACGTTATTTCTCTCACAGAGGGAACAGACTCTCACCATGACTGTCAATCCATGCACATCATTGTGGATGTGTAGTTTTACAAAGGGAACACAATCTTCCACTGGGGATGTGTCCACTGCAGGTTCATGCCAATGAATGATACCTCAGGGCTATCTCCTACTTTGTCACATGCCAGATTTCACCTCTGGTGTCTACAACTGTGACCATAAATGGTGCACTTGTGTATCCATTAGCCTCTTATGTCATTGCCTTTATCCCAGTGACTCTCTGCTAGTAGCCTGGCTGGACAACTGTGGTGTAGTGTGTAAAGAGGAAAAGAGGAGCTCTCCCTCCCTTGCATTATCTGGAGCTTGCTTGTGTATGAAAGTCAGAAACATTTTGGCAGATTTGGTGTAAAATCCTGACTGGATGTCTGTCGAGGAGGAGACAAACCTGCCACAGACCTCTTTGCCACCCAGGCTCATGGGAATCTCAAATAGTGAGTTGACGCATTTTGCTCAAAGGTGGGTCAGTGTTTGGAGTCCCCCTCTAGTACATTTTTAATACTATGGTTTCAGCTGCTACAGACTTTTGCTCTTGTTCCATGTCTTCTGAAGGCCCTCATCACTGTAAGATGGACCTTGCTGATTTTAATTGACCAGAAGCTGATTTAGTTCCAGGGCATTCTTCAAATATTCACATTAGAATTCCATTTTAACCAGGAAAATAGACTCCAGCTTTTCTTTCCCATGCCATACACTCTAAGGCTGTATCTATACGTCCCATCTCCATAGCTGGGAGTCCTCTCTCCTTTGATCTTTACAGGTCCAAACCTCTTCATCTCTGGGAAATGCAATATTCTGTTGTCTCCACACACTAAAAGGCAGTGACGGGTTGAATTCTGACTTGCTGAAGGGAGGGTTAGTGTGCAACCACCCAGAGCTTGGGGAGCTTCACCCTTTGCAGTGAGGGAAGTTTTGACTTGAGATACTTGCAATGCAGCTACCTGGAGGTTCATCCTGGCCTTTGCCAGCCATAACACTGTCTCCAGTGCTTCAAGAACCGATGCAGCATTTGATAAGTAGTTGTGCAGTTACTACTTGTACAAAAGATACTGAGACCTCCAGCACGTAATGAGTCCCTGGGGGTAGCTGCTTGGATTCAGTCACTGTTAAGAGTACACATGGGATTCATTCAAAGAAAAACGATGTCTTACCAGTAACCGGTGTTCTTCAAATGTGTAGTCCACATATACATTTGTCTTCCATCTGCTTCTCCTCTCTCCTCAGAGTCCTTCCAGGTATGAGTCCTGTGATTGAGAGGTAGAATTGTTAGAATGTACATTTGGGCTACACTTCTCAAAGAGCATCGGTTACTGGTAAGTAACCTTTCTTTTAGTTTTAGATTGTGCTTAAAGAAGAGCTGAAAGAATCATCACCTTTCTGTATTTGCACTGCTTCTGTCCTGGGGTCAGAACTCAGTTACTGCTCTAAATCTCACCCCCAGAAGTTAGACAAAAAAGGGTCCTAAGGTGACATGATCCATTCAAAGCAAGGCTATTCCCTGGTGTACCTTTTCTTTTTCTGGCTAGATGTTTAATTATACAATACTGCTCATTGCCAAAGAGGTAGTTCCTGCTGGCCGTGTATATCCATAGTGGTTTTGTGAGCAGTGTGTCGATGGGTTAATATAAATCATGCTCTTTTAAACTTCCCCACTCTGAAAACCCTGTTATTACCAATTTGTTGAGAGCTGCCTTGGAGAACTGTCACAAACCGTAACTGTCTCTGGGCTTGACTGGCAGACTGGTAATGCTGCTTGTAATGGTTAGTTTTCAACATGTTTGGACATGAATTTTTCATGTTTGGGTTATTATTAAAAATTCTTTCTGAAAGTCGCCAAAGTATGGCATGTGCATCGGTGAATCTAGAAGGTATTTCCCATAAGCTCTTCATACACTTATGTTACTCAAAGTAATAATCAGGGAAAACTCTTCCCATCTTCTGAGCTGGATTACTTAGGGCATAACAAAACTAAAATGTAGTAGCTTGTACAAATGTGTAGTGGGTTGTTTTACAAAAGTATGAGAAAAATTATTATTATCAAGAAGGAGAATTTAAAGTTATGTCTGTCAGAAGGCTTCAGTAAAAGCCAAGACCACCTTTACCTCATGAAACCCCTCAAATATCAACATTAGATGGTTTTTATATTTACACACCATCAATGACATTTTCTTTGCTTTGCCTGTGTCCCATGAATAACATTTTTAAGTATTTAACCCTTAAGAACTTAAAAAATTATGTGAAAGATATAATCTAGGATTAATGGTGGAAGGAATTATACTTAAGTGCTCACTCCAGACCAGCATAACAGGCTGATGTGTAGCTTCTCTGGCGTTGTGAAGTTGTACAGTACAGTGGTTTAATGTTTAGGGGTGTCATGTCAAAAAGTGTGCTGGTTGGGTTTGGTTTTATTCACCTGAGGAACTTCAGGGGAAATTTCTTCTCCTTTTTTTCTCATAAGAAAACATTTTCTATGTGATGACTAAACACTATAAATGAATATTGGCATTTCAGTTGTTTCCAGACTGTTACTGTGGATAGTTGTTTCCCTGAAAAATCAGTTGGTGCATCAGGGTTTATCTTAAAAGGAGTATCTTTATTAATAACTTTAAAACTTTTACACTTACCAATGGCATATGTGATTTTTACCTGTAGTTTAACCTAATTAATATGAATCATGGAATCCCAGACTGCTTGGGTTGGAAGGGACCTTAAAGCTCACCCAGTTCCAACCCCCTGCCACGGGCAGGGACACCTTCCACTAGAGCAGGTTGCTCCAAGCCCCTGTGTCCAACCTGACCTTGAGCACTGCCAGCACACAGATCATCTCTACAGCTATTAGGTGTTCAGCTCTTTTTACAAACTAGTGTAAGAGATTGCCAACTGAAGTTATTAGTGATTAAAACATTGCAGCGGAATGGAACTGTTGCTCATGCAAGGGAACATGCCAAGCAGGCACCTCTTGGAACCGGTGTGATTGTCCTGAGCAATCAGAGATACTGTTTTCCCATGGACTTTATGTTTGAGGACACTATTGGGCTGATGGCTGAAGGAAGGGTGTGGGCTCTGTGGCCGTGTTTCTGTCCGTCCTGTTCTCCATCCTGACTGCTGCCCTTGCTCT
Organism: Strigops habroptila; assembly: GCF_004027225.2. Lineage (NCBI taxonomy): Eukaryota > Metazoa > Chordata > Aves > Psittaciformes > Psittacidae > Strigops > Strigops habroptila. The sequence continues at coordinate 62,225,971 of NC_044284.2, forward strand.
GTCAAACCTTCTGGTACAGAAATGGCCCCATGCAAAGGTCCTTTATTCAGGCTGAGTAAAATACCAATCACAGTAAGAACAAGTCAGTTTGGTACAGCCTAGTTTGCCTTCGATTTCTAGGTCGATTTGGTCATCTTCTTAATTAACTAGCTCTGCACCAGTTAGAGTTTTATTTAGTTCTGGGAATATATTTTCCCTTAGATTGATAAAAGCAATGTGATTTTCAGGCTGTCTATTGAGAAGTTTCAGCATTTCAGCGTAAAAAAAATGCTCTCTGTTGAACAGCACAGCCATAAAGTTTCATTTCTCTGTACTGACTGCAGTCATGTGCAAGAGCAATGGAAGCAGTGCAGATTAATTGCTTTTTTCAATTACTGGTGAATATTTCTCTCTTCAGAGGAGGCCAAATCCTTTACTGAGAATGATGTGAGTTAGCTCTTTGAAATCAGCAGGTTATGCTGATTTATGGTAAGGAGGACCTGGCCTAGAGCATGTAGAAGCAATCAACCTACGTCCATGCAGAACTAATCTTTGAGATCCTCTGTAGCTGTGGTATATCCTTGTTTTGACTGATGAAGCTGGAAAAACATTGATGTATTGCCTTTTCATGGTTAAACTAATGCAGTGTAAGTGCCAGTTATCATGGGCCTTGTTTTGACCCTGGGTAGAGCATGAAATCAGTTGGTAATTCAGTTGTTGGTGAAGGTCAGAGTGTTTGCGTGAGCACTGTCAGTACAGATGACGGAGAGATGTTCCTACAGCACACGATTTAAGAAGCAGTCTTAGTTTTCAAAACCAAATTGCAGTTAGACAAAGAGGCTGAGGCTTATCTTGGTTGAGCATTTTCCAAAACCAGCCATGATTTTGAGTACCCCCATTCTTTGAGCTCTAATTGGAGATTTCTTCCTTTAAAGACTCCTTAAAAACTGGCCTTTTCAGATGTTTAAAATTGGGTATCCAGGCTTATTGGCAAAGAAGAGTTAAAAATAACTAATTCTGTGTTTTGTTTAAGTGTGGAAATGGAAAACCAGCTTGGAGATCCCCTTGCCACACACTATTTCTGAAGCAAGCTCACCAGCTTGGCTTCTCCCTTTGGTACATGCTTCTCAACTTGAGTGTGTTGGAACCACCATCAGGAACCTCTGCAGACAAAGGCTTCTATTGAGTTTTGAAACTTATGTTACTGGCACTGAATCCTAAAATGTATAGAAATAACAGTATCATTTGAAAAGCAAAAGTTTTTCTCTTTTTATACAGAAGAAAAGCTCTGCATTAAACACATGGTTAAACACTATTTAAGAATCTTTATGTTAACTATTAAAGCTTAAATTCGTAACCTTAATATATGAAGAGTGTCCATAGTGCACTGTTCTACAGCAATAACGCTGAAATAACACTATCTTCAGTGGTAATGACTTTGTGGCAAAAATACACCTACAGATTCTGTAATGGGCACAGTTTCAAAGCACTGCAAAGAGGCAGTGGCATAAAAGCTCGTGAGGTGCTTATGTCCCAAAAGTATGGGTAGGTTTTAGTCTGCAGAAGGCTGCAGGAGTGGTGTTGGTGATTTGGTGGGAGATGGCAAAGGATTCTGGTGAGGATGCCATGCACGTGGGGCAGCGTGTTGCCACCTTTATCTGAGGGGTGAGTGAGCATCTCTGCAAGAGGTTTTCTTTCCATAGCATGGGGTGTCGGACTCTAGGGAAAGGGCTTTTCTCCTTTTCCTGTTGTTAAATCACATTTAGCTTTTGTCTTTGTAAGGAGTCCTTTGATCAGTCCATTTCTTCCTACAGTCATCCAGCTCTTTCACCATCCCTAACACAAAGATGGGACAGTGTCAGCGTGTGGTCAGGACACTCTCGTATTGCTACAGACCAAGAAGTAAAAAGAACATGTTCAGAATTAGTGGGGAAAACCTGAGTGAAGTTTCCACAAGGATTTAGTCATCCTGTCCCCACTCCCACATTCAAATCACTTTTAGGAAATCCATTTACATGTATAACTAAAATGTTAATTTTTTTAGTGCTTCATTTAATTTTGGCATTTAGGTTCACTCTGAATATTTATAGTATTTTAATCTTTTTCCTAACATTTCTTCAAAAAGGAATTTTCAATAATCTCAGAGTATTTCTGTTCCAAAATGTAAATGTCCAATAAAAGGATTTCTGTTACCTGAAAACTGTCAGGTTGTCCTGTAAGTCTCCCTGGGTCCAAGATTTTTCCTGTTTTCTGCATTATAAGCTGTAACTTTGGTTACCTTACAGCCAAGGCAAAATATTGTTATCTCCGCAGTACTTTTAGGGTATGATGTCAGTAGTTTTAGATTCGAAATGTCACTCTTAATGTAGAATGCCTTTAATAATCAATTATATTTTCTTAAAAAGTGAGAGCAAATAAAGAAATGAAATCATAGCAATCTCAGTATGGTCAAGATAACATGCAACATACAAAGCCTTAAAAGAAACTATAGTGAAAATGGATTCACATGGTTCCAATATTATCGTTCACAGGCTGAAGAATTTACCCTTCACTTTTACTAAACTCAAAGAACTTGCAGCTTTGTGGCTTTCTGACAACCAGGTAATGACTTTGGGTACTCATATTTTCCTCAGGAACTTGGGGTCTTAGCCAGGGCTGGAGATGAAACCTGTAATTGAACACACGATTGTAGGAGAACTTTACAAGTGTTTGCTCCCAGTCCAGCTTTATACTTTCATATCAAGGCCTGGCTTCCTCTGGCTGCCATTTATTAACTTGGAGAGATCACCTTTGCAGGATTTATTACTCACATCTAGCTAAGCTTCTCTAAGGCCAAAAGTATCAAGAGAATGTTTTGTAAATAGAAATTCAAGAGGTAAGACTTTGTTATCAACTTGTTATTAGCTTGTTCCGCCCTTTACTCCATCTATGCCTCTGTTTGTCATCTGCCTTTTCCCTTTCCCTGTCCATGCTCCCATTCCTTCATATTTTAAACTCTATTAAAGTCAGTGGGAGTTTAAACATGTAAAAGATGCACCAGAACTCTTAGGCTTGTTTTAGAGAAAACTCTCATTTAAGTTCCTTTCACATTAAGTTTGCCTTTCTTTGTTCCAAAGGGTTTGGCTTCACAGCTATATGTTCTTTGAATCCTATTTTAAAACAAATGATGTAGCTTATGCAACACTGAGAAATGTAACAGTTCAGCCAGCATCTCAGCACTGAAATAAGTCCCGACCCTCTCCAGGGTTGGTGGATAGAATAATTTTGCACTTCCATAATTTAACCTTAAATGGAGAAAAACTCCATTTGTACAAAGGCACGTTTGACATTACCTAACCGTTTTTAATAATCTCAATACAGTCTCATAATCTCACTGTTCCCACTTTGCAATAATGCTCATAGTGAGATATTATACCTCTTTAATTGCAGTTGATGAGGTTAATTCTTCAGGGGCCAATTATCATGCTACCAGAAATGAATCCATCCTTTTATCCACATGAAAAAGCCCTCATGGAAGCAGAGCCCAGCAGATGGGGAAGTTCCTTTGTCCAGACATTAGATGACATTCCTGCTGACTCCTGGCCAGGGCGCACCATTCAGCCAGGCCCTCACATCACACCAAAGCCAAGAGCAGGGCAGTCAGTAGATTTACACTAGTGCTGCTTACTGCACTGCTCCTTCTATGTACTTCTTAATTCTATAGCTAAGCAAAAAATGTTAAAGCTAAAGGGAGGGGAGGCTAAATGGAGAGATAATAGAAAAACATAGAATCGCAGACTGGTTTGTGTTGAAGGGAGGTTAAACCTCATCCAGCTCCAACCCCTGCCACGGGCAGGGACACCTTCCACTAGAGCAGGTTGCTCCAAGCCCCTGTGTCCAACCTGGCCTTGAACACTGCCAGGGATGGGGCAGCCACAGCTTCTCTGGGCACCCTGTGCCAGCGCCTCAGCACCCTCACAGGGAAGAGCTTCTGCCTTTGAGCTCATCTCAATCTCCCCTCTGGCAGGTTAAAGCCATTCCCCTTGTCCTGTCCCTACAGGCCCTTGTCCAGAGCCCCTTAGTTCAGCTGAAATAAGACACAGCAGTAACATCTGAATATTCGGAGTGCCTCCATGTAAATTCTCCAGTATCTTGCACCAGTTTTACCCTCAGATGAACTAATAACTGTCATGAATCTTCTCCTTGTTAGCCCTAGCTTTAAATAGATCACAGCCGCAGTGTGGGTGTTGTAACTGTGTAGCTGCAGCTCTCCTCCACTGGTCCTCCAGCTTCCTCCATGGAATGACTGAATGTGCAGTCACTATTTCTGATAAATGAGGTTATTCTGTTGATCCTGGTAGGAATTCCGGAAGTGAGGAATGGGAGAGGAGGCTTTTCCACCAAAGTAATACTTGGTTTAGTCCATAGAGAAGTTTGTTTTCATGCAGAATTGTAGTTAATCTTGTATTTTCTATTTATCAAATGCTAAATCCCCTCTCCACACACATGCTGTGAATTAACAGTTCTCTGTTTTGCCTTTCTGCGCAGTCCAAGGCTCTCATTCCACTGCAAACTGAGGCTCACCCTGAAACAAAGCAGCGAGTACTGACTAACTACATGTTTCCCCAGCAACCCCGCAGCGATGAAGGTAAAATGCCATCAGCTCTGCCTGCAAAGGCAGGAGCAGAGCTTGTGCAGATAGCAGAAGAACAGAGGGAGGGAGAGGAAGGGGTTTCAGACCTAGTCTGTGTGTGTGTCTCTTCTGACACACAAAGCCGGTGGTACACGCTTACCAGACTCTGTTTTGTCGTACTCAAAGGAATCCTGTTTACAAATCCTTTTTTCTAAGCCCATCAGATTTACATTTTCCTGAACGCTTTTATGTTTTCAGCAGAACGGCTTTGTAGAAACAATCTGAACTTGGGAATTGAGTGTGCATGGGACAGAAATGCTAATATATGCCTTGCTGCCATGCAGATGGGCAGGTGGCCAGAGCCAGCTCAACCTGCAGGGACACTGGACCCATCTGAGGTTGCTGTGGGGTGTCCAGCTCCAAGACATGTGAGGTTCAGAGCTCTGAGCCTGAGGGAATTGAGGGTTTGGCTCCTCACATACCTATGGCAAGAGAGTTTTCATACATCCCTCCACTCCAGACCTGCCTCGAAACCCTGTTGCTTCTCATCACTCTCCCTTCAGTTTTAATATTAGACACTGTTTGTAATGGTTTATGGGTTACTACTCTTACTGCCCCCTCAACAGTTCTAGAATGATAACCCAAGATGACAGATCAACTAAGAACATGTTCTTTAGATCATTTCCAATCTTCTGCTGGGTGTACTAATGGCTCTTTGCAATTTAACTGTAGATTTCCAGTCAGACAGTGATAGTTTTAACCCTACTTTATGGGAGGAGCAGAGACAGCAACGTATGACTGTTGCCTTTGAATTTGAAGAAAAAAAGGAAGAGGAGGAAAATGCAGGGAAAGTTAAGGTAAGTTCTATTTGATTTATTCTGGAATTCATATAGTATGGGCAGGGTCCAAGTTACAGATCTTGGATTGAGCTGGTTTTGAGTTCTAAATACCTAGAAAGTACTCGTCGTCATGTTTGAAGTACAGCAATTGAGGAAGAATAGAATGTCTGTTCTTCCTGAAGGTGACATCACCAATTTCTGCTTTTGCTATTGCTGGCTAGGCAGCAACACTTTGATTTCGTACATCAGCTCAGGCCCATAGCCCTCATGTCGGGTTCCTGCTGTGCAAGGTGTTTTGTCATGAGGACAAAAATAACACATAATGTTGGGAGACTTAGAATTAATGTCCCACCACCTAGTTCCTGAGAAATAATTAGATCACACAGGGTGTTCCATGTTCCTCTCAAAGTCAATAAGATCTTTGCAGCTGCCTAGGGTTACACAGGAATGTGCAGTGGAGAGAGTCTCTCTCATCAGGTTTGTAACATACAAAAAATGAAGATCAAAACATGAATATTCTCCTCCAGTTATGTGAAATTAATAGAATTCCAGAGTTTCCAGTAGAGCCCATAATCGGTTACCTTGGCAGAAGGATATTGTCAGGACCATCTACATGTACATGGCATGAAAATTTCTATTTCTCGAATAATATAAAGGAATGACCCCGGATCAAATACTTAAACACTGCAAATTCTTACCTGTGGGAGGATACCCAACACCAAATGTATTGCCAGGGACAAAAATCCTATGAGGAGACTTAAATCATATTTTCCTTTTAAAATTAACAATACCATTATTAATAGTTATTTAACATCCCATTTAGATCTTCTTGGAAATTTTGGATTTTTCCTTTTTAATATTTTTCCTGATTAGGAATTCTCATCTAACTCTTGTAACCAGAGATAACAGACTCTGCTGCTTTAGTAAAGCAGAGAATGAAGCCCAAACGCAACCTTTGCCTCATAATAAAAAGATTGAACTGAAATTGTACCCCAGGTGAATTGCGGGTTTATGGGTCATAAATGGAAAACAGCATCTGGGAATCTTTCTAAGATGATAGAAGAATTTAATTGTTTTGTATGGTATTTGCTAGTGTTAGTTTAAATATTGGAATGTAATGTATGAATTACATCACTTAGCCGTTTGGGGTTTAATGTATTTCAGAACACTATGAATGGCTGAAACAAATGTTTCCTCTGAGTAAACTGTTCTTGTAGAATAAATAACTCCTTCATCCACTGAGCTGTTCCCCTACGTCAGTTCAAATGCTGCCATCTGCTGCATGGAGAACAGGGAAGCAAAGACACAGCACCACACTTCCAGGTTTCCTAGAAACAGGACTTAGCAAGAATAGCTGGCCTGTGCCCATGCTGTGAGCAGATGTCTTTGTGTGGTGTGATCCCAGGCCCTGTGCTCTGTACCGGAGCTGTTGGGGGTGCAATGGTGCTCTGGTTGTGGTGGTTCTTACCTGTTCTCCCTCTCATCCACAGGGAGCAGGCATAAACCAATGTTGTAGAACATGTGTTGTTTCTGGATGAGATGCTTCTATTCCCACATAAAATCCAGTGTTCCTCCCCTCCGAAATCAGAGAATCATGGAATGGTTTGTGTTGGAAGGGACCTTAAAGCTCATCCAGCTCCAACCCCCTGCCATGGGCAGGGACACCTTCCACTAGAGCAAGTTGCTCCAAGCCCCGTCCAGTCTGGCCTTGGATAATGGTCTTAATGTCTTCTCATCAGTCCAAACCACTAAACTTTGCAGCTGATGCTATACTTATTGCTTATATGGAGAAGAATTATTAAATGAAAAGCTAAGCAGGGAGCTAGGACGTGATGAGATATTTTCTCCTGTCTGTGTACCTTGAAGAGAGCTTCTCTCCTCTCTGGTACCTCACTGTGTGTACACCAGGTACCCAGAAATACCTGTAGTGTATAAAAACTGAAAGTAGAGAATTAATACTGTGCAAACCTGGGAAATCTTGCCAGGCTGTGAAAGGAAAGAATTTCGCACTGGAGGTGTGTCTGGGATTTTCCCTTTCCTAGAAAAGAGCCTTTTTGCCCAACCCATGAAAAGATGACCTCAAAATCAGTTACTATTAATAAGCTGGAAATGCTTATTTGCATCCTTCTGGTGTGTCCGTGCTCTTTCCCGGTAGTGTCAATTCAGCTCTAGATACAAATGAGCATGAAGGTGTTGTAAGGAGTTGACTGAGCTGTCCACCAGCCTGTGTGTAGATGCATGGGCATGAACTAAAGCTAATTGCTGGGACCTTCTGAGAACTTAGTGTGTGTCACACCATCCAGGTGTGGCCATAGGTCATAGGGAGGTTTTAACATATATGTTCTTAGCAGTTTTACCTGACCTTCATGGGATGAATTTGAAGGTTAAATTAAATTACCAGTAGGCAGTAACCACAGACATCAGTAGTGTTTTATAGCATACATAGTTTTCACTTTTTATCTTTCCTAGTTAAAACTGAACTCTCAGCCAACTATAGGTTCAAACAGATTTATTTGGTAACTAAAATTGTTCAGTAACTTCTTCCATCAAGAATTTTGAACTTGAAAATTCTCTTTCAGGGTCATGCTCATTTTGATGTAGCATTAAACATGCAAGAGTTGTGTTGACAGGGAGTACAGATTTCCTCTGTAATGAGAAGTCTAAACCAGTGATGAAAATATCTGCATTCAGTGGATATCACCTTCCACCGCTGCCTCATGAAACATTTACTGTTTAATATTTATACAGTGATACCAAACTCTTGCTGAAATCCCTGCCTACGACTTGTCTATCTCAGGAGAGCTTTTCAGTTAATTTTTCCTTGCCTAGTACAAGTAAGATCTTGCCCTGTGGGCTGGCTTTTAGCTGGCTTTGTCTGCAGACCTTACCTTTAAATCACAGTCCCAATACTGGGAAAAAGCAGTTGCCTCATTAGGCCACATGGAAATACGATTTCTTTCAACCGTAAATCAACCAGAGCTTTAGTAACACTTTACAGACTTAATTTATTATTTTCTGTTGAAATTCTTTCTTAACATATGGCATCATAGTCATACATTTTGACATTTTATGTTAAAGTCATGTCAGAATCGATTCTCTGTACTGTTTATTTGATTGTGGTTCAGAATTGTATGCTAGTATTTCATACAGTTTTATTTTCCAAATCGATCATGCTTTTGCTTCTAAACTATTCCTATGAACAGCCCACGCTCATTGGAATCCCAAATTACATTTTTCCTGCTCTTTAGGAATTTAAATTCCAACAGCTATAACAGTGAGCTATCAAAAGTAAGCTCCCTTGGCTTATCTTACATACGCAATGAGGCAAAAGCTTCTTTGTAGTAAATGCTTTCAAATACTTATCACATGGTAAATGTGGGGTGATTTCAAATTTCACAGCCTCATAATTGGGAGCAGTTATCCTGACATGCACTGGGAGCTGGAAGTTTACTCCACTGAAGGATTTTGTTGCATTTCCACCCCACATTCAGGCTCTCAGAGAGCGGTGAGCTCAGCCAGCACCATCTGTGTTTCAGCTGACTATGTATGGTGGCCAGTCCCTGTGCCCAGCACGGGCTTGCTGCTCCATAGGGTGGGCTTTCTGGTTCCCTTGTGAATCTCATGTGAAGCCACAACCATCTTTCACAGCTTGGACAAAGGTGGTGCAGATGGGACAGGTTTGCAGTGAGGAGGGAAGGAGATGCTCTGAGGAGCTGAGGACCCTATGCTGAGAGGGAAGCATCTGCCACAGGGCTCGAGGGACAGACCTATAGGTGTCCACACTCTCTGCATAGCCAGGCAGCCTTGCCGAGGTAATGCTTTGTTTGGATGTACCCTTCAGTTTCCTCAGCATCTCTTCTCATGAAGTGGTGTGACATTCAGCAGACAGAATAGGTCCATAGTGCAGGAGGTGTCCGGAGAGGTCAGCATCATGTATGTCAGATTTCCTGCTCGGATCATTGCTGACGTGGGCATTTGCTGCACCATCTCCTCAGAGCGATTTGCTGGCAGTGTGGTGTCTTCCCCGGTGATGGGGTGATGACACCCATGAGCCTTCTCAGCCACTCCTCCCCATTCACTCAGCCCTGAGATTTTGGAGAGTTGTCTTCAAATTAGCATCACTTTGGACTTGGGAAATATGATGTTTCTCTACTTCTGAGTGATAAAAATTATAGACTTAAAATGTGGAGCTTTCTAGCAAACCTGTAGGTCTGTCAGTCACTCAAAGTACTATTTGGGTGACTTTTCTGTCATGGTTTGAGTCTGTTTTCTTGTATAAGAAAAGAGTAAGACACACTTGAGTGCATGTATGTACAACAAAGAGCAAATAGCTCCCGCTAGATCAGAGTCTGTTCTCACCTGCCATAGATAATTCAGATGAATTCAGAACACTGAACATAGCTATAATTAATTCTGCATTTACACCAGTACTGTTTTTCAAAGGTGTGGTTTAATATGTCAGTACTCTCAAGCAAAGTGTAGAATTAAAATACAATACTCTCTCAGGGCACAAGATAGGCTTATAGGGAACCATTCCCATCCGTTATTTTCTGTCACTGAAATTCCATTACAGGTTGACATAGTGTAACTGACAGCAAATTTCAGTCCAAAACTCCATGAAGGTAGCTGTATGTAACACGTTACCTCAAATAGATAATGAAGGATTTGAGGGATTTGCACTTAGTCATAGTACTGTAACCATGGTTTTAGTTTGCATGCTGTTTTCATTTTGTATTTGTGCTTTAATTCTTTTTATGAATGTTCAGGTTGAAATAAATCTAAAACGTTATCCCACTCCATACCCGGAGGATTTAAAGAATATGGTAAAATCAGTTCAAAATCTGGTGGGCAAAACAAGCCATGGAGTACGGCCTGAGAACGCAGCACCAACCGCCAACAGTGACCAAACTGTGAAAGACAAGTATGAGCACAAGTGGCCCATGGCACCAAAGGAGATTTCAGTGGAGGTAATGTAAAAGGATCGTTGTTCCTCTCCAGAGTTCAAAATGAGGTTCTCACATAACTCCCTCTGGTGATATGCTGCATCTGCCGTGAACTTCCTGCCTAAGAGCTCCTAGTTTCATTCCATAAAGTTAATTTAGTTTTATATCCAGTTGCTGGTTTTCCCAATACTCCTGAATTTATCAGACTAAACTTTTGGTTTTAAATCTACTTAGATCTGAATTTATCTATTGATACATAAGAGCACTCTCCTAAATTGTAATGATATGACTTGCAGACTAGGAGGAGAATGGGCCTGATCATGATTTACATCTCAGACTTCAGTAAGTGCATTTCTGTGTCAGACATGTTGCTGGCAAATCAGTTTGTTCCATCTGACCCCACGATGCCATTAGGTTCTGCTGCTTCTATTCACACTGTGTTAGTGGAGAGACAGCCAGGGACCTTGTCACAAGTGAATGGAGTCAGCAGGAGTGCTGCTTCGACTGCAGGGAGCTTTAGATCAGGTTTCCCTTGCACAGAGGGGACTTAAAACAGGTTGCAGAATGTAGCCCTTGGTATGTTTGCTGGAGCGGATTGCTGTGTGTAGTAACAACATCTTCGTTTCTAACATGAATGCATTCACTGAAAGGTGAATTCCTGAATAGTGCAGTCTTGTGCAAAGCTGCTACAAATAGCTGAAGCTTTAACTCAGAGGGCACCTACTCATTAACATTCACACTAATGACTTACTCTGTGCAGGCACAGTTTGTGACTAAGGGAAATCTCTCACCCCGGCAGCAGGCACTGGTAGTTTAAAAGCTTGGGCAGGTCAACAAGAACACCTTGAAAATCTTGATGGAGTCTTCATGTTGAAAAGAAAGAAATGAGGAAAAGAAATTATCACATTATCTTGTCGCTCCTCTGTTAGTTACACATCCTGCTGAATTCATTGTCCTTGAAATATCCCTGGCTCTGGCTAGTTGTGTGTGCATGAATTTTTCTTCCTCAATTTTCCATAGCCTTAACATGAATTGGCTGTTCTTACATATTCAGCAGCTGCTGTAGCTGCTCTGTCAGTGCCCTGTGTTTTATTTACACTGCATTTCTTAGAAAAAAAACCCCAACAAAACCAAACCAAGAAGTTTTCCTTCAAGATGGCTTCAGAAGACTTTCTTCATATCTGGGCACAGTTTTGATTAGTCTTTCAAACTAAAATACTTACGTTAAATAATTAATGTTTTTATCAAAGTCTGAAATCTTAAATTCCATCATTTTTCCTTTTGACTCATTAAATCCTTTCTTACTGTGTAAATCTGGCCTTTGAGCCAGCATATGACTTGTGGTGTGAGCATCGACGTGTTCTGCTGTTGTTGATGAATACATGCAGTTTATTTTGTATCATGTAGCTTTTGAACTTGAATATTCTTAATAGCTTTCGGCAGGTTTTAATTATCCCTGCTGCGAACATATTATCTCTCTGGAATTTGGATCGATGTTGTCTGACAAAGACATTCGGTGTTTGGTCTTGTGGCTGTGGTTTCAGAAGGAGGTGGCTGTACTGGTTTAGTACAGCCTAAACTAAACGTTTAGTACAGTTCAACTAAATGTTCAGTTGTTAAACTAAAATGTTACTGAGCCACAGCAGAGAGTCCCGTGGGTTCACAGAGCCCAGTGAAGCCTCTGTTATGGGGGTGTAAGGAATGAATAAATTGCAGAAACACCATAAAATACTATAGTTACCCTGAGAGGCTTGTATTATACAGACTGTTTTCTAACACAGAAACGGGTGAAGACAAATTTCCTTCTTATGTTTTGTTCTTTGATCAAAATGCATTCACTTTTGCTACAGAAACACAATCCTGTCTGGCTTTCCTGTGAATGTTCATGAGCATCACAGAAAGCATTCTATAAAAACAGTTGAATTGCTGAAGATGCTTGCAGTAATTCCTGAAGTGCAATTAAATAATGTGATTGCAATTTCCTACTTAATTTCCTACCACGAGCAACTGATGTGAGCAGATGACTATTTCCAGCAGATCAGTGAAGATGTATTTTTCATCTTCTGATACCGTAATAGTGAAGATGGTGGAACTTTTTCAAGATCTTAATATCCCTGGTACTCAGTCAAGACTAGTACCATAGAACACCAGGTTGGAAGGGACCTCTAGGACCATCTGTATTAGTTACACAGCTACCTTCTCAACTAAAGAAGAGAAAAAAGTCTTCCTGTCATTCACACAAGTAAAGGCACTGGGAAGATGTTGTGGCTGTAAAGCAGGATGCTGCATACATTTTCCTCTCTTTGGCTTCCTGCATGAAGATAAAGAGGAGGTATGGGAAGTTGGAAAAAGGGTGAATGATTTTGTGAATAATATTAGCATGATTTCAGTTGTAACACATTAAATAAAACATAATTAAGCTCCATTTGCTTTGCAGATAATTAGGAGACATGATCTCAAGCCTCAAGTTAAATACAGTTTGAAATTGCAGGTGTGTTCTGATGTAGATTTAGGCTGAAGACAGTTTCTAATAACAAGGTAGTTTGATTTCAGGTGCAGTGCTCACTTTTTCATCCTCAGAGGCCAGACAAGCTGGTTTCTTTTCTGATCATTTTTGGGTTTCCTTGCAATTAATTTACCCGTCTCTTCACAAAACTGTCTCTAAATAAGCAAAGGGAGCATTTGAAATGAGCAAGATGCTACATTTCAAATCCCCTGTTATCATCCTCCACCTGCAGTTCTAATAAGCAAACAATTTCTTAAGTAATCATCTATTAAAATAAATGTCTTCATTGTCCTAAGAATGAATATCCTGATGTCTTTCATGTTGCAAGATGTGCATTTTGGACAAAAGGAAGTCTAGGATAACTCAAGTGTGTTGTGTAGCCATTCCATGAGAAACAATGAGAAATACCTCAAATCAGATTTCAATCAAGATCTTTATAGTTTTGATATTCTTGAGATGCATGGATTGAGAAATAAACTGGAAATACTTCTATATAACTCTCATCTTTGGATTAAAAAAACCTCTTTTCTAGTCCAGCCTACAGCATTCCACCCTCAGTGTTAATTCCAAGCAGATCTACTCATACTGCATAAAAAGGAGAGATTGTTACTCTTGAAGTGATCCAATGCAGATACTAGTGCTAGGAGCTACAAAAATACCCACCTGAGCTGTATGGGATCTTCTGAGACCTTCACCTCATCTCAGCCAAAATCAGAGCTCAATCCTTCTAACTTCTGACCCTGTCACTGCGTGGGTTTGGGTTGTGGGGTTTGTTGGGTGGTGGGGGTGGAGAAGAGCGTGGGTTTTAGTGGAAGTTTCACAGGCCTTCCTAAAACATCATCTTGCTTTTCCAGGAAGGCTTTTATTTCCCCCAGGATGCCTGGCTTCACTTGACTCAGTCCATGCAGCTACTGTGGGAGCTGTTTTCCACTAATGAGATGTGCAATGACAGGCTCTCCTGGTTGGGGGAGGAATATATGCTACAGTTTTGGTTTGTCTCTGTTTTAAGCCCATGTCTTGATAAGTTCTTTGCAGCAGAATTACCTGTATTTTACCAGGAATCAGAAATATCCTCATTATAGCAGTTTGGGTTTCTCCACAGCACAAAAGATCTTTACTGAGGTTATGCCCTTGGTGCCTCCTTGTCAAAGGAGAAAGGAGGTAATGATTTCCTTATCTGGAGGTCTGGCTCATAAGAGACCTTCCTTCAGATAGGATGTCAAATGTCTTAAAGTTAATTTTCAGTTACTTTAATTTCTGCCTGACCTTATTGTGTCTGGATTGGAGGGGCATTATTCAGGACTGTCTCCAAGATACAGCTGCCTTCCCTAAAGGACTTCTCTTGACCCCATGAGGCTACTGCTGTGCATGAGGACACGGGAGGTGCAGTGTTCCGTGTCTGGGCATGGCATCTGTGCACTTGTATACACAGCACATGGAGGTGAGACATGTGCAACTGGGTGCAGTTCCTTCAAGACAGGGAGCAGCAGAAGTTTGTTTCCTCCACAGATGAGAGACTGCAATTCACATATCAGCGTGTTGCAACTCAGGGCAGTGCTGAGACTTCTGTCCTCACACTGAAGAGCACCTTCAGAGCTGGACAAGAGCCTCTGCATGGCTTATAACTGAGGGTGATGTTAGAAGGTCCTCTGGAGTACATGACTGACGACTGGTCGGATAAGCTCTGTTTATGAAGCTCTGAAGTTTATCTTTGCAGAATCCTGACCATGTCAGCTAACAGGCTTACCCATATGAGATTGAACTACTGGAAATGGGAATTTTCATTCTAAACTACATCTTTGTAAAGTGGGGATCTCTAACTTTGGTTTCTTTGGTGATAGGTAGTTCTGGTCAGCTCTTGGGTGCATCCCCTTGGCTGTATTTCTGATCACCTGGATAGGCAAGGTCAACGTGTGCATTCCTCCGACTGCCTGTTGGTCCACCTGCCTGCAAAGCAAAGACACATGGCAGGAACAATCATTATGTCCTACCTGCAGATAACAACTTTTTTCCAGGATCTACCATGTCTTCCCATGTGAATCCCCAAAACTACCACTGCCCAGTCTGTTCCTCATGTAATTATGTCTTCTCGTGAAGCTCTATCATGTGTCTGAGATTGCGGCTGGAGCTGAAAAGGTGAGAGCTTGCTGCACCAGTGCCGCAATGTTGTGCTGGCTGCTGTGTCACCTCTGCAGGTAGGCAGCGTGTCAGGGTTCCTTCGTTCTCACACTTTCAGATTCTGTATTCACATTCAGAAGTTCTCCTTTCTCCGGTACAGTTAGGTCTTGTATTAACATCCTGTTTGGGAGAACCTTCAGATCTAATGGCTCCTGAACCTTGCCTTTCTGGAAGCTGCCGCTGCAGCCAAAGAGTGGGAGAGATTGAGGAGCAGGTGGAAGATCTTCCCCTCTGCTTTCTTCTGGGATAATCTCAGGTTTTGGGGTAATTCTCTGCATTCCTGGATTGAGGACTGAATTTTATTTACATCAGTCTGATAATTGCTAGCTTGGACAGCAGCATACCCGGCGCTGTGGCTGCCTTTCACATGCTGAGCTTCAGAGAGATTCACTTTGTGATGTTGTCAGGAGAAGACTAATCAGTGGGACTTTGAAGCTACTGACCTGCAGAGCTAAGAGGTGCAAGTGCTGCCGCTTTCTGGTCAAAGGCTGTAACGTAAGTGGCTCAGTAAGGCTTTGTTACAAAGCCACACCACTAACAGTGGCTGTCAGAAAAGAAGCCCATGTCTTAGTCTTGCTCGTATCTGGGGATGTTCTGGTAGCTTCTGGCTGCGTTTGTTCGTACGCTTTCTGTGATCTCCTTTATTATTTCATTAAAATCTGGACCAAGTAACTTTTGCCTTAATCTACTTATTTCTTTGCTTCTCCAATTCTTTCTAGCCAGCATGTCATTCTTCAGACTGACATAGCCTCCTGCAGTTTAGAAATGCTGCCAACTCTCTACCTGTATTTAATTGTTCCTCTGTTACAGACCCATCATGAATGGTCCCATATTCCTCTGCCTTGTGTGTGCTGTGCCTGCCCAGAGCCCCCATCCACTTTGCTCCAACGCTTCATATTCTTTGCAGTCTGAATCCAGGAGAGGTTATTTCAAAAATCCCATTTCTCCACATTATAATTTAATGTTCTAGTGTTGTCAGCATGAATAATAGGTGATATTTCTCTTTCCCAGTTACTTTAATGGTTTTCATCCTGTATTTTCTCTTGGGAAATAGCTCACCATATTTTTCTGTCCTTTACTTATATCTTTCCTGTAAGACCTGATGAACAAGTTCTGACACAACACAATTGCATTTATCTCTTCCCTTTGTTCTTGCAATTGGTCCTATTAATAATACTTTTCTTTCCTCTATTAGTGGCCTTTTTGTTCCTGAGCTTGTAAGAAAAAAGGTCCTCTTAAACACAGTGGAATTAATGGAATATGATTTTGGTTTTTTACAACATATTTCATTTTCATGGAATATTCACAAACACCAGACTAGTCCTTCCAAAAGTGTATTGATTTTTGTTGGAATAACTGGACTAGGGGCTTAAAAGAAGAGAAAAACCCAGAAGTATAACATAGAAAACTACATAAAATCTTGCACCTGAAATAAAAACCTGTGTTCATCGCTGTGTCAAAAATGGAGCTGCTGGTTCCTCCTGTCTCACAGCAAGTAGTTTTATTTTAAGCTTATAACTTTTGGAAGTTTCATGGCACAATGTTGGGGTTCTAGGTTCAAGACAGAGAAACTAAAGAGTCCCGAAAGGGTGACCTGTCTGGTACAGACAACACTCATAAATCAACGGTGGAAATCCCAGTCAGGAAGGAGGAAGAAGAGCATACAAAAAGCTCAGAGGTACAGCAAGAGGCTTACCATGCACCGTACTTCGGAGGTGCAGAATTCCGCACTGTGAATGCTGGGCACTTTTGTATTCCTCAAAAAATGTTTGCATCAGTTTGTTACACTGCACTAGAAGACGGTTGTGCTGCACTGGCAGAATGCTGTTGCACTATTGGTAGCTTTAAGTTGTATGTACACCACTACTGTCATGTCAGAAATACCCTACACAGCACGGGATCTCTGCACGTGAAAGCAGTTTAAAGTCTTGAATAAAACTTTACAAGACACTGTAAGACTCAGTATGTAGCTATAGTTGCTTAAATGTTAGCACTGAGGGGGTTCGTTACACGGGCTGTAAAGGTATCTGGTTTGTTATGGTGCTGCCTCCAGTAGAACACCATATGCAGAAGGACTGAAACATCTGTTGTGTAAATAATAACATATTCTTCAAGGAAAAGTCACATGGCAAATGCTTCTACAAATCCCTGTTTCCACTGTTACTACAAAAAGTAGTTAATGGAGAGTAAGCCTCTGAAAGCTTTCTCCTGATGAGTAAAGCAAGTAAATTTAAACATATTGTAGCATTTTACATTTTAGTAATGTGGTCTGGGGGTTGGTACTCCATTTTAAATTGTTTCTTTTTCCTTTATTGACTTTACTCTGCAAAATCACTGGAGTACCTTTAACCACAAAATGTCAGGGTACAGAGATCCTCATAGCCTCTCCATTAGTGTAAGTTCCCTCCTAAGTATATTTCTCCTAACCATTTCCTTCCTCATTTATACTGCTAATGATTGATTTTCTCCTTATATCTCTCCAAGACTTATTTACTAGATACTCTTCTTTTCCAGCTTCTACCCCTTTATGAAATCACAGCTCTCATTCCCAAGCAGATGCATGTTTCTCCTACCCCTCCCCACAAGGATCTTGGCTGCATTGGCACCACTTCCCAGTGTTGCCCTGCCCGTCTCCACCATTCCCTTTCCATTCCACCCACCTCCTCCCAAGGGCAGCGTTACCAGTTACTGCTGTCATTCCTCCAGTAAGTGCCACCCCCACCTCGTCCCCCCAAGACACCAATCTTCAGGCTAGTGTCTTTCTCATTTCTCAACAATTCCAGGGATCAGAAATGCCATGGATTCCCTCTTTGTGTCTTCATTCCCTTCCAGCTATCCTATGAGCCCAATTTAAATGTCCTAATTTAAAATATCTAAGGGTACATCTCACTTCCCTTCCACTTCTGAACTTGTTATTTTCAGTGTATATCCTGTTGCTGGCTAGAACAGCAAAACGGTTGTGCAGGGCAGCCTTTGAAGGTGCAGATTTGCTGAACTCTCAATGGGAAGTTTATGAAATCTGAGTCATTTTAATTTAGCAAAAAAACTCTTTAGAGACAAGGTCATTTTAATTAAATACTGCAGTAGGGACAGCTGAATCCATGGGAGGAGTTGTGCCACGCATAAATGAATGAGGATACTTACTCCTGAAATAAGTTGTTGTTTGTTCTGAATTTTTATTCATTCCTACTGGCAGCTTGCACTTCTGTGACCTCTGTGCCATCAAAAATGTTTACATGGCCTTGATGTATCTCGCAAGTTCCATCTAGTTTGTCCCTGTTTTCAGAACGAGCTCAGCACCAGAATTTTTACATGTATTTGTGTAGGACTAATTAGAATGTTCAGCTGACAAATCAGCATGATTAGACACGACCCGTGTGGTGGGGCTTTTGTGTGTTGTCACTCTGATGAAAAGAAGACTGTGAAATGTTTGCTCCTTGCAGTTTGAAGTGCATTCTGGTTCCTCTGTTTACTCTGCGTTATTCTATTCCCCAGGAAGCCTTTGGACATCCTCCCACCGAGATGAGGATAGGGGAACTCCGTCCCTCCATGCCAGAGACTCCGTTGTACCCACCCAAACTTGTTCTTCTGGGTAAAGACAAGAAAGGTACTAACTTGACTTACAACCTTCTAGATGAAAACGTGTGTACTGTACACAGGTAGATGACAGACCCTTGGTCTGGGGTGAGCTGTCCCTGCCCATGGTAGGCGGTTGGAACTAGATGATCTTAAGGTTCTTTCCAACCCTTACTGGTTTATGATTCTATGTTCTACACATCACTCTGTTTTTAAAAGATATTACACATGTGTTTGTGGACATGTGTATATATCTCCATAGTATCCATTTAAAAATGTTTTTTTCTGGAGTTTAGTTGTCAAATGCCACCCCCTGAAAACGTTTGCTGTGTTTTGTTTCAGAATCCACCGATGAGTCTGAAGCAGATAAGATCCATTGTATGAACAACAGCGTTTCCTCAGGCACTTACTCCGACTATTCCCCTTCCCAGGCTTCCTCAGGGTCCTCCAACACGCATGTTAAAATGGGGTCCTTGCAGACAACGGCTAAAGAAGCAGTGAACAACTCTTTGTGGGGGAACAGGTGGGACCATCTTTCTACACAGCTTCTGGTTGCCTTTCATCTTAGGTTATCATAGGTATTCAAAGTGATTGTATCCTACCTGTGAAGGCATTCAATTAAAAAATACAGTGCTTTTACACTGGTTTTGCAGAGGTCTGTGTAGCAATTCAAAGCTCAGGCTGTGCAGAGTTGGCCACCCTTTCAGACTCTGTGTCAGTAATTCTACAGCTGGTGGTTCAACTAAGTGCTATAACCATGCATTAGAAGTGCCTAGTAATTGAGCTGCAATTACTCTGCTCTCTGTGGTCCTGAGCTGCAGCTGGCTGTAGTTTCACACAGACAACAGAGTGTGTGCCTCATTATTGCTGTCCTGAGCCTCACTCTGCCCTGGTTATCCAAGAACACCACAGTTCTTTGGAAGCTGTAATTTGCACTGACCATCAGCAACCTGGAAGCACTTTCACACCATAGCAGGAGCACCCTGCCTGTCTGTTCCTGCTCTAAATCACCTAATACAGTTCCATCCACAGGCTCTTCCCCATTAAAGAGAGGCTGGAGCCCGCTCACTGGAGATGGTTAAACCCTTGGTGGTGAGAACATGCACATACTGAATCTGGTATTTTTGTTAAAAAGAAATGATCATGTAAGTGTTAAAAATCATCTTCTATTGCACTTGTAGAAGATTATTTTTAAAGCAGGAAAATATGTTCAGCTGGAATTCTATGAACATGGCATTGAAACCAACCAGGAGTTTTGATGGACTTGTTGGTTTGTCTGTGTATGTACTTACAGAATCTGCGCTCCAGTGCAAAACACTGCGGCAGGTATTCGTGCCCAAGCAGTGGCACAACATGCACAAGGATCCTGGTACGATCCCAAAGCCAGAGTATACTTGGGAGAATATTAAATTACCTCATAACTACACCTTTCTGATGGCTGCGTGTGTGCTCTAATAGAGGGCATTTTATCTTGTTTGGGTTTGTTTTGTTTATTGCAGGTTGGCCCAGTCCTTTCCGCAGCCCCTTGAAACAAAGCCATTGCTGAGCCAGCGGGAGCCGGCGCCGGCCGGGAGCCTGCCGCAGCGCACGGACCGGCGCCCGCTGAGCGACACCTTCACCGACAGCTGGAACGACAGCACCCACTACGACAACACGGGCTTCGTGGCGGAGGAGAGCACGGTGGAGAACCCCACTGCCAACCCCCTCCTGAGCACGAAGTCCAGGAGCACATCTGCACACGGACGCAGGCCGCTGATCAGGCAAGACAGGATCGTTGGCATTCCCCTGGAGCTGGAGCAGCCGACGCTCAGAAACACACACGAATCTGAAGTGCCTCCTCCCAATCCTTGGCAAAATTGGACCAGAACTCCTAGTCCTTTTGAAGACAGGACAGCTTTTCCTTCCAAACTGGAAAGCACCCCCACCACCAGCCCTTTGCCCGAGCGGAAAGATCATATCAAAGAGTCTCCTGAAATGACTAGCACTTTCACTCCAGGAATACCATGGGAATATCACGATTCAAATGCTAACAGAAGTCTCACAAACGTCTTTTCCCATATCCACTGTCGCCCAGATCCTTCCAAAAACGTGATTTCAATCAGCAAGAGTACGGAACGGCTTTCTCCCATGATGAGGGATTTAAAAACTAACAAATTTAAGAAGTCGCAAAGTATCGATGAGATAGACATTGGTACATACAAAGTGTATAATATACCCTTAGAAAACTATGCATCTGGTAACGATACTGTAGGAACCCACGAGAGGGTGGACAAGCTCCTGGGCCCAGAGCACGGCATGCTGAGCATGTCCCGCAGCCAGTCTGTCCCCATGCTGGACGACGAGCTGCTGACCTACGGCAGCGTCAAGGTGCAGCCGCAGCAGAAGTCGTCCGTCACGAAGAAAGTCTACCAGTTCGACCAAAGCTTCAACCCGCAGGGAGCCCTGGAGGTGACAGCGGACAAGAGGCTTCTGCCGCCGTTCCAGCTCAACCCCGAGTACATCCCCCAGCAGAGTAAAAACCTGCCGCAGGAGCTGGTGAGCCCGAGAGCCTACCGCGGCTACCCGCCCGTGGAGCACATGTTCTCCTTCTCCCAGCCTTCGGTGAACGACGAGCCGGTCGCGGCCCCCTTCACGACCCAGGGCTCTCGGCCGGGCTTCTTGAGGAGGGCGGATTCGCTGGTCAGCTCCACCGAGATGTCCATGTTCAGGAGAGTCAGCGAGCCCCACGACCTGCCCCCCGGCGATAGGTATGGCAGGCCCCCGTACCGAGGCGCCGTGGAGCGCCAAGGCAGTATCTCGGTGGCCGAGTCTCAGTTCCTCAAGAGGAACGGCAGGTACGAAGACGAGCATCCTTCCTACCAAGAAGTGAAAGCCCAGACTGGAAGCTTTCCAGTTAAAAACCTGACACAAAGGAGGCCGTTGTCTGCAAGAAGCTACAGTACAGAGAGTTACGGCACATCCCAAACCAGGCCGGTTTCAGCGAGGCCTACAATGGCAGCTCTGCTGGAAAAGATTCCGTCAGACTATAACTTGGGTAACTATGGCGACAAGCCTTCCGATAACAGTGATATAAAGACAAGGCCTACCCCTGTGAAGGGAAATGAGAGCTGTGCTAAAATGCCCGCTGACTGGAGACAACAGCTACTTAGACATATAGAAGCTAGAAGGTTAGACAGGGTATGTTTGGCATTTCTCTGCAATTAATGCCTTTAGTTGTGTGTTTCGGTATGTCAAACTATTTGCACGTACAGTGGTAACCACCAGAATGCCCAGTAATGAAATTCCTTGCATTGGTGTCAGAGGAACCGGCCCGCAAAGGGGCCTGGGGGTGCTCCAAAGCAGCTGGATCAGGGTTTCCTGGGTAAATGAGCAATATATACAGAGTCTCTGCACAAGTAATGCACCGCGGTGCACGTTACTAATGTAGTAACTGCTGCAGCACTGCCTGAAGTAATAAAACCCATAAACATCTCTCCTTATCAACAGATGGGAAGGTGCTGCTGAAATCCACCACTTCAGTAATGATTTGAGAGCTTTAAAAGATGCTGGGTACAGCTTTGCAGTAAAAGGAAATAAAACCATCAGAGTTAAAAAGTAACATCATGTATTTCAGCTTTCATATCACTGTTAGTGGAGGGGATTTCAAGGGATCCCTTAACTCTGAAAAATGCCACTGGATACACACTGCCACTGTTTTTAACAAGGAATATGATCATTACTCCTTCTAGCTGTAGGAAGTTCTGCTTATTTGCCTTCTATACAAACCAGTACAAGTATTAGCGCATGATGTCAATCTTGGTCTTGACTATTTAATGACCTGCTTCATGAATTGGATTTACTTCATAATCTGAAGTGGTTGTGAAAAAGTACTGTCATGAAATGCAGAAGTTAGCTTCAAAATGTGTCCTTAAACCTATTTTTTTTTGCTAGATACTCATGAGTTTGGTGTTAATATATTCATAACCTTCCAGTTGCTTGGATGTGATGCATATTAAAATATCCTTAAGGATCAAATGAGTAAAGCTTAAAAACTGGCTTGAAGGCTGAAGCTTTTCCTTTCCTTCAGCTTTCTGCCTTGTGTTTGTCAAACTGATTGGAAAATTCCTAATACCTAGGCAAAGTAGTGCACCCCAAGTAGGGCCGTTTCTGGTGGAAATAAACACTTCCCAGATGTTTGTTTAAGAAATAACTTCACACTTAGTTTACAATGTGTATTTGCTCATGGGAAGCTGATGCTGGTGGCTTTATCTAGTTACCTTAGTCCACAGCGATCCCTGCAGGTGCCAGCGAGCCAGTTCCTGGCTGTTGGCCACCCAGGATGAGCAAAGCTCTAAGAAGCTGGGCTGTGTGGTGGGGACTGTGCTGATGGGAAGGCCTGGGCACTGCCGTGCAGCGGGTGCTCCAGGGGAAGACGCTGCCCATCTGCCCAGGGCGGTGAGACGCTGGTCTGCGTGGAACCTGGTCCCTGGTGGGTCCCAGCTCACCAGGAGCAGCCGCAGAGCTGGGGAGATGGTGCAGAGCCTTCTTGTGCAGGGTTTTCTCCTCTGCCTTTGATGCTCTTTATACTAGAGACATTTTCTGGCCCCCCTGTGGTTGCAGACGTACCAAAATTTGGCCGTATTTGCAAAATAAAGACTTGTACCATGTTAAATACTGCAATTTTCAAACTACAGAGAACATATTTCATCTGCTGTCAGCGTTGAAGTCTTTTCTGGTATCCATTTTATGTATAACTAGCAATGTATTTGCTTCCGTGTGACCCAGTGCATGCCTCAAGAAGCTATTTATTTCTCGGTACTGTTTGTTTGCTTAAACTAAAACTTTGTGAAATTAACCATTTATGTGTGATACTTACTTGAAGGAGCATGTGTGTTCATACCTGTCACGTGGTTGTTTCCTCTACTCAGACCGCTGCTTACAAACACAACACAGTTAGCCTTGGCATGCTGCACTCTGGAGGGTTTTCAGCAATGCATGCCGGCAGAAGCATGACTTTAAACTTGCAGACTAAATCTAAATTTGAAAACCAAATGCTTCAAGAGCTACCTCTACCGAAAGTAAGTATGGGATAGCCAGCTTATACCAGCATTACGAATAAATTGATAATACTCCTTGCTTTCTCCTGGTTTAGCTTTTGCCTATGATTCATGCTTATACTCTACGCAATCCAAAAAGCAAAGATGATAGTTCAACACTTTTTCTTACTCCATAATCTTGCTTTTTGGATTAAGTAGCACTCGTGGCTGTCATTACTGCTTTCTGCTCTTGTGTTACAGACTGATGCCATCATTTTCTCAATGACTTAATACTTGCACAGAAATGGAGAACGTGCTTTGTTTTGTCACTGTTTGATCTTAGAAAATTTGATGCAGAAATGTTTAATTATACATTTAAATAGGCTCTGAAAGACAGGGATTTTAATATCTGAACATTAATTCGGTATGCTGTAATAGTTCTGGGTGTTGAGTACATGCCTACCACACCTAAAAACTGACTTTAAATTTTTGCTGAGTGATGCCTATAGAAAGAAAATAATATTCTCATTATTTTACTGGTTTTTTTACAGCTATTAAGGATATATTATTGATAAGTACTTACATACATCATACTTATCGATTATACTTACATACAAAACCATATACGAACACATGTGCTTAAGGCCAGGTTGGACACAGGGGCTTGGAGCAACCTGCTCTAGTGGAAGGTGTCCCTGCCCGTGGCAGGGGGTTGGAACTGGAGGAGCTTTAAGGTCCCTTCCAACCCAAACCAGTCTGGGATTCTCTTCTGACTCTTAAGAAGTATTTGATGGGAAGAGCACAGATGTCACGGCAGAGAGGGACACAGCTGAAGGATTTTCAGAGTGTCAGGAGGAGATGCTGGGATGTTGCTCTGCAGCACGCGTGGCCACGCTGGAGTCCCTGCGGCAGCTCGGTGCCAGCACTGGCAGCAGTTGCAGCACTGGGAATAGCGGGAGCGCTGGGCGCCGTGGCAGCACTGGGAATAGCGGCAGCGCTGGGCGTAGTGGCAGCACTGGGAATAGCGGGAGCGCTGGGCGCAGTGGCAGCACTGTGTGCGGTGGCAGGGGGCTGCCACTGCAGCAGCAGCAGTTGGGACAAATTAGCAGCTTCTCTGTGAGTAGTTAAAGGGCAGCAGAGCACAGAGCCAGGCGCTGCAGGGCCATCATCTGCGCTGTGAATTGCAGGGCTGGCCTCAGACTGGTGTGGCCCCCGCCAGCTGGCACCTTCCAGGCTGTCCCTGGCCGGGATGGGCTCTGGAGCCGGCCAGAAATTCCTAAAGGAGGGCTCCGGTGCCCGATTTAAGGGTCTAGATCCAGGTCTGTTTAGAAGAAGAAGATAGTTTAATAGCAGCAATGTGACCAGGAAGTGCTGCTTGGCCAGAGGACAGCCCTAGCACTGCTTAGCTTAGTGATACAGGACTAAGCACCGTACTCTGGATTTCCAGGGCAAGCTGTGAAAGGTTAACACACACACACACACACACACTCTGAGCTCATTGTCAGCTCATTAGCTCCTGCTGTAACCTACCTCCATTAACACCTCCCATTCAGCTGTCCCTGGATTTAAACAAGTCCTGATGTTAGTGTGTGCTTCTCTGTTGTTCAGCTGATGCCGTGTAGGTCAAATCTTAACCGTGGTAGATGTGTGTGTGTTTGGACACAGGCAGCTTTGCGGTGTTTCTTGTACTGTTTTTTCTTTCAAAGAATTTGTTTGTCTACTTGGGTATATGCTAATTCTTGTCACAAGTCCTTGCAAGAAGTGTGTTTGACATCAGCTCCAAAGAACGTTCTATTTCCTACACACATTTAGGAATAAGGTATTCTATAGCACTTCAAGAATTTTAGGCTGTAGATGAATATGGATACTAATATATGGGTGCCTAAGGAAATTCTAATATATGGATGTCTAAGGAAATTCATGACAAGTTTTGGGGTGTGGGCTTAAATGATTTATTCTGCTTTATATTTCATTGGCATTGCTACATACCCATATGAGATGCTGAACTGCATGAAGGGGGTGTATTCTCTTGCTGTACTGTTTGGAAAGTGTTGAAAAATTATTGTGGAACGTATAATGTGAATGTTTAGTATTGCTGAATTTTATTCCTTCACATGTTCTAAGGAATTTGCATTTCTTAATGAATCCAGGCCACAGCAGCTTAATATTTACCTCTTCTTCCTCCTTCTTGTGGCCTAGATTCAAGAGAGTAATGAGTGACATCTAAGTGTCAGCATCAGGAAATCCAATATAGCAATTGCTTATATCGAGGAAGTTTATTACATCGATTCTGCTCCATGTATAAAATATTTGAACTGCTGCTTTTTACCTCCTTCTAGATTTAACAGACACGTAGTTTGTTGCAGGCTGTAGATGAGTAATATTGCAAGTACACAAATTCATTTTACTGCAGAAAAGGAAAAGAAAAACCTATTACCACAGAATTTTCCTATTTATTAAGAAAGCAGAAAGCAGCCCCTTGTGTTTTTCTTTATCCATTCTGAGTGCAAACTCACCTCTGCAGATGAGTCAGTTGCTTATAAAACCAGCACAGCATTATCTGCAGTGACAAAAGAAACAGTTTGCAAAGGAATTATTTCCATTTTTGGCATCCATCTCATGATTCTTCTTAAGGTTTGTGGTTTTTCATCCCCAGAAGGGTACAGTGCCACCTCCCTTTAGGAATAATCAGCATATTCACATGTATCAAGGCCAGGTTGGACACAGGGGCTTGGAGCAACCTGCTCTAGCGGAAGGTGTCCCTGCCCGTGGCAGGGCTTGGAGCTGGATGAGCTTTAAGGGCCCTTCCAACCCAAACCATTCCATGATTGTATGGTCACACAGGAGTAAAACCAGGAGTTCCCATAGGAAGCTGCCTCACTAACTCCATGTCCCCGCGTGGGGAGGCACCTACCACATGTTATAAATTCATGTCATTCCACCTGGGTGTGTGGGTGGCTCTGAAGGGATGACTCGCAGCACAAAGATGATGCC
This sequence comes from Strigops habroptila, assembly GCF_004027225.2. Lineage (NCBI taxonomy): Eukaryota > Metazoa > Chordata > Aves > Psittaciformes > Psittacidae > Strigops > Strigops habroptila. The sequence continues at coordinate 62,252,613 of NC_044284.2, forward strand.
TGGCCTTTGTCATTCTTTTTTACTACTCCTCAGAGCAGAGATTTTTGCAACTGTACTTTTTAGGAGCTGTTTGCTGCTGGTCTTGGATGATGTACCCCCGTTTGGGTGAGGGTTATGTGGGGATGGGCAGCTAACAGGGCAGAATGGCTGATCCATAAGGCACAAAGACCCAAATTCTGGTCTGTGGACAAAGACACAGCTCGGCCTGTCCTGGGCCGACCCCAGCAGCTGTCCAGGAAAGGTTTAGCTGCATTAGGAGGGACTTAGAGCCATAAAGTCAGGTTCCATCCATGTCTACATGCCAGCCTACAGCTCTGGACCCAAACTGGCGTGTTGTGCTATCCAAGAGACCCAGCTAAAGAAGTGGTTTGTGATTTTTTTTTTTAATATAAGATGAAGTAGCCTGAACAACAGTGGGGAAGAACAGGCTCTTTTCTCTTTGCAGATTACCATTAATCAGAGCTGAATGAGCAGTTAACTGAATAAGCACTTCCCAGTGCGAAGTGCTGTCGGTGGTAGTGCAGTGCTGGCATCTTGGAAAGTCTGGCACAAAAAGCCATACCCATGGTACCAAAATCTCCAGTGATGGTAGAGAAAGACAGAGACAAAACAGAAAATCAGGACAGAAAAAGTACATGTGTTCTAAAAAGCCCTGGAAACAGGAGTAAAATAACCAGGGGAAAAAGAAGAAACGTGTATAAAAGGAGAGAAAAGTGGAAAATAATGACAAAAGTCTCAAGCTCATTTGGGAAACTTTCAATGTGTGTTATGTCCATTCATAGCCAGGACAGCATTTAGTTACTGGTTAATATCATACAAATGATACCCTGTTACCTTAGAACACCACCAGCCATAGCCTAGAGAGAGGTCACAGCACACACAGGATGCACAGAGCATACGTGAGGTGAGAGTAGTCCCAAGGAAGTATTGCCAGGAAGGAATGTTTTCTGAAGAAACTATGAGCATATGGTTTATCTTGGTGGCAAATACTTACTTAAAAGGTTTTTGATACCTGAATGACCAGTAACAAAGTTCTAACTAACTCGGATATTAGTGGCAGACCGCACATTTAAATAAGGAACTTTGCCAATGTTTGTTTCTCTGAAATAATGAGTTACATTAAATTAAGTTTCTCTTCTCTCTCATCATTCATTATTCTCATTATTTCTCTTACATATCTTTCAAGATCTTCTGCTTGCAGAGTCCCTCAGCAATATGATTACTTGCTAATGAAATGTTGTAAGAATTTAAGAGGATGCTGCTTTAGCAATAGTGTGTTGCAGTTTAACTGGGTTGGTTACTGAAATAAACATGAAGAGAGTGTTTTCTGTCATGGTGTGCCCAGTGACTAAAGGCTGCCCTACCGTTTCTGCAACAGACCCCATCGCAGCAGAGCAGCATTCTGGACAACGGGCAGGAGGAGGTGTCCGTGAGCAGCCAGTGGAACCCCTACCCGCTGGGCCGGCGGGACGTGCCCCCAGACACCGTCACAAAGAAGGTAAGCACACGAGCAGGCCTCCGACCTGGCTCTGCTTCTCTTGTTCTCCCAGCACATCACTGGCAGGAGGAGAACAGGTCAATGGGGTTTGGGAAATGCATACTTTTGTTTCTAAGCTTAAAGCAATAATCATGGTGATTCAACTCACTTGTTTTCTGGCCACATGTGTTCTCTAACATCATGAGAAGTCACTGGAAATCATTATCCACAGGACAACATGTGCAGACCTAATATATCTCTACAACTGCCTGACAGGAGGATGGAGCCAGGAGGGGGCTGGTCTCTTCTCCCAAGGAACAAGGGATGGGACAAGAGGAAACGGCCTCAAGCTGCCCCAGGGCAGGTTTAGATGGAGATGAGGAACAATTCCTTCCCCAAAGGGTGCTCAGGCATTGGAACAGGCTGCCCAGGGCAGTGCTGGAGTCACCGTCCCTGCAAGTGTTCACACCCCGTGTAGCCGAGGCCTCAGTGCCATGGGTTAGTGGTGGCCTTGGCAGTGCTGGGGAACGGTTGGACTCGTTGAGCTTAAAGGCCTTCTCCAACCGCATTGATTCTGTGATTCTATGATTTCAGGATAGTGTCTTCATGCCTGCTCCCTGTTTTTGTATTTATTCATGCAGACGCTGGTAGTCACATCTCTATCTGTGAAACGGGCATGTGAGTTTGGCAGGTGTATTCCTGCAGATGTCAGAGAGCCGTCAGCTCCCTCTTGGCCTGCGAAGTCTTCACTCAGATGTTTCATTTCAATTACATTCTCCAGTTCATGCCACAGAATGAATGTGTTGAGATGGAGGGCAGCCCAGCACCTGGGCACAGCCATTTTCACCGGGACATCCTAGGCACACATCATTTGCTTGATAAACTGTCTAGAAAGGGGCCTAATTTCAAGTACCTCGTGGTGGTAGATATCAAATTCCAGTGCTCGGATCTGGCCTGCTTCCATGCAAACACTGGCTGCTCTCTCCCAGCCCCATCTTGGCTCTGCCATTTCGAGATGCTCTGATTGTAAAGCTGGGGAATGGAGGATCTTGACAAACTGAACTGTGTTCACAATCAGCTTTACAAGCTGCAGCTGCATGTGTAAGCAGTGATGATTACATTGATCATTATCTACACGGAGATTGGCCCTGCTCGTTCCCGAAGAAGAGTCTTATGAGTGAACAAAACCAGTGCGAAAGGCACAATGTGCGCACCAATAACTTCTGTGGTATAATTAACTGTCAGCATTGAGGAGGCAAATATCTCCCTACTGGCTTCACATCTTTGTATCCAAGACCGTTTCAGAAGCAGCAGCCCTTGCCTTCACACGAAAGTGGTGACAAGAGGTGGACAAGATAATTGCTTGAAGGTGGGAGAAAGACATTGCATCCAGAGCAGCCCAGAGATTCCTTCCCAGGCACGGGACAGGGACGAGGAGGAGGAGGAGGAGGGCACCTGATATTGATGGAGCTGCCTCTGGCAGCCAAGTTATTCGAAGGGTTTCTTTGTTCTCTGATATGCAAGAAATCAGGGTAAAAAAATTAAGACAAGTCACGGCTTATCATCACTGGCATATTGGGATAAACTCTGCCTTTATCCCCTCACACAGTCTAACTCAGTCCGTATCTTCCATTTGTACACCATTGGTGTTACTATGATAATAAACTGCAGGTTCTGTTTCATTCTGCATATTTCAGTATCTCGCTGCTCAGATGTGGTAAGTACAAACGTTGCACAATGGTACCGAAATCTGCTTAACTCAGTGGAGTAATCCATTGTTCCATCCCTTGTCAGCTACTTTAACTACACTGTAAATATTGGACACTGAGCTGAAAATAATTAACTTCTGTGGTGGATGTTAAGGAATACAGATGAATTTGGGGAAGCAGCCTGCATAATAGATGCTTTTCTGCAGAATAACTAATTCCCATTTCCAAGAAAGGTAGATTATCCACCTCCAGCAAGAGTCACAGTGTGAATGCACAAGAAGTGGTGACAGGATGTCTTCAAAGTCTGTTAACAGGGGGGGAGAAAATGAATTCTGAGTGTTGTTCACATCAGTATTTCTGCTTCCTGGAAGACGACTTTTTCTGTCATCAACAGGACAGAAGCCAGGTACATGCCTGGTTAAACCTTCCGTGTGCTGAGTTAGCTGCTCCTCTGTCAAAGGGAAGGGTAGAAGTGTGGTGAGGGAACCTCCAAAAGGGCACTTGGAAATCACTCATTGTGTAAAAAGGGATGTTGGAGAGTGAGAACATGGATGGCAAATGAACAGACATCGGACGAGCAGCCTGGCCGCGGGTGACGGCGCCCAAGGAGGAGCAGCGCAGGTACGGGGATGGGCAGCACAGGACTGTGTTAGCTGGGGCAGCAGGTTGCAGCAGCGCACGTGAAGGCTGAAGCAGTGCAAACTCTTGAAGATCCTGGCATGGGCTGCAGTGGTCTCGGTGGGTGCAGAAGGAGCCTGTGCTATGGAACTGGAGCGAGGCGGCTGCCTCAGAACTGGGACATAGAGGAGTGTCCAGGTCACCATTTCTCTCCCTTCCTGACCTGGGAGTGTTTCTGTTCGCCACGACCAAGAGGCTGGAGGCTCTTTCCTGTTCATTTCCAGCATCTGCTCTTCAATACAGAGGTCTTTGAAGCTGATTAAGAAGATCTGAGGTTTTTCAGTGAAGAAGCACAATTTTTCTTGTATTTGAAATGGACATTTTCCTCTGAGGCACTGCTGTGTCTTCTCATCTGTTTTCCTGAGAGTATCAAAAGGCCAAGTCAATGTAAATCAGCATTTCACTTATACTTACAAAGTATCGGAGCTTCCTATCAGTAGATATCATAGAAATTTAATGATTTGATTAGTTACATATTTTAAAAGCCTCATTTGTTCCTAGAAGCAGGCAGGGGATGTAACTGGTTACACTTTCTGTACACAGTGCACAGTGCTGGCACAATGCTCTATTTGTGTTATCAATCTGATTCCAAATTATCCGCAGGGAATATATCCCATCCCAGTATCTTCAGAGTGTGCTGTGATGGATAATCCACCCTACATCAATCTATTAAATGTTTTCAGTTCACAAAACATCCTGAGCAGGAGCATATATCATGCAATGAGTTCAAACCAGTGCTTTCTGTTTCTAAAGCATCCTATACATGGCTAATTTCCCTTAAACCCCCAGGGGCACTAAATGCAACGGGCATGTCCTTGCTGCTTTTAATCACGGTGGTTTCCAACCGTGGTCAAAAGGCAAACCTCTGAGAGGATTTAAGAGGTTTGCTTTTACTTGACTCTGTAAGTTGTAATAATTGCTTCTTTTCAGCTTCCTGAATTTCTGGCCTAACGGGTTACGTTACCCACAGGCAGGTAGCCATATCCAGACTCTCATGGGATCCCAAAGCCTTCAGCATCGGAGCCGCGAGCAGCAGTACGAAGGGAACATGAACAAAGTCACCATCCAGCAGTTCCAGCCGCCGCTGCCCATCCAGATTCCCTCCTCGCAGAGCTCTCGGGCACCTCAGACGGGGCGATGTTTAATCCAGACCAAGGGCCAGAGAAGCACAGAGGCGTACCAGGAGCAGGTGAGGGAGTGTGTCTGCAAGGGAATGCTTTGACAATGCTTTTTGGGGGGGTTTCTGCCCTGTGTGCAGCAGGAACAGGGAGCCTGGGGCAATAGCAGAGGGTGGCATCAGGGGGTGGCTGAGCTGGAGGTGGGTGAGCAGCTCTGTCCTCTTACCCAGCATTTTCCTCCTGGATTGACCAGGCAACACAACTTGGCACTGAAGTTCCTGGTCAGAGCTGACGTTATGGGTCACACTGAGTTAACTTGCAATTTCTGATGATTCTGCAGTGCCTCAGTTGAGTGCTGACAGTGCAGCATATTTGGCAAGGCAGTGATCTCAGATCTGTGTTGACTGCTCAGGCTTGGCCCCAGGAAAGCCCAGCTGTAGCTCCAGTGTCCCCAGTCAACATCTTGTGTGCTGCTGAGCTCCTTCATTAAGTGGTCCTATGCCCATTATATTTGGCCTTAATGCTTGCAGTAACTGTTAGAGGCAGCACACTTGCAGAATACGGTGCAGAATCATCAGTAAACCTTTCTCTTGAGTAAAGTGTTGGTCAATCCACGTAGTAGCTGCCTGTATTAAGTATTACACTGGGATTCCAAAGCAATTGCTTGCGTGGCTCGCGTACGTGGTCAGGCTGGCTCAATGAGTAGTCATTAAAAGCTACACTGAAGTAATTTGTATTTTATATTCAATTACCCAATGCCATTAGAGTCTCCCTGACTAAAAGATGAGATTCAGCACTATTTCCTGGAGTAAGGCACTTGGAAAGCTTGGTGTTTGGTGCAGGCTGTGGCCCTGAGCTTCAAAGTACTTATCCCTTGGGTTTGTCCCAAGTGTAGCACTGGGGATGCTGCACATGTGGCGATTCACTTAAACATCACTGATGTTAAAGTGAATCATTTGGCCAATGTGAACTCTTCTCAAAAAACTAAAGGTTTTTTTAATCCTTGAAAATAAAATTTTGAAATATATCCAAAACCACATGCAGCACTCTGAATACGGTGTCACTGCAGCATGCTAAACCCATGCAGATACATTCAGTTTATTACGATATTCTGCTGAGTTTTACTGTATTGTGCAGTGCAGCTTCTGAGAGGGTCAACTCATCACATCAGTGGTGAGATTAATGGTCTAGGCCAGGTTGGACACAGGGGCTTGGAGCAACCTGCTCTAGTGGAAGGTGTCCCTGCCCGTGGCAGGGGGTTGGAAGTGGATGAGCTTTAAGCTCCCTTCCAACACAAACCAGTGTGGGGTTCTATGGATATATGTGAAGAAGATGCTGTTGTTTGAATAGGCTGGAATGTTGGCATTGACTTACCTTGCCATGTCTTTTCAACCTAGTTTTGTGTGAGGATAGAGAAGAATCCTGGCCTTGGTTTTAGTATCAGCGGTGGAATAAGCGGACAAGGAAATCCATTCAAACCTTCCGATAAGGTAAGTTACACATTTCTCTCTAAACGGTCCTTACTTTAGAGTCTCATGTAGTGGAGACAGACATAACACGAGTGGAATTTTTATGCACTTCTGCTGTGATAATTGAAAGAGTTTTCTCCATAGTTGACTTTTTCTTTTGTTAGGGGAGTATTTGCTTTTTCCCTTGTTATTGAAGATGAGAGAATCAAAGCAGAAATCATGTGGGTGTCTATAAATATAAAACAACTGAAGATTATCAGATACACAGGGCTTTAGGATTAGGAAATGGACTCTCAGACCTGTGAATTTATCTGTTCTGAGAGGTAAAACTGACTGGAGTTTGTGGGAAAACAAGTGTGAGGGTACCTCTCTGTTGAACATAGAGTTCATATTCTTTGGCAATACTGGATTCAGTGTGAAGAGGCTGTCACAACTTCCATAAACACTGAGACTATTTGGCAAGTGATGACATTAAAACTGTATTTTCATCTCCTCAAATATTTGAGATCTGCCTGCAAATTGAAAAAATCATTACAAGAGCAAGTGAACTGGAAATGTAGAATATCCTTGGAAACACCAGTCTGACACAACCTTAACACCTTTCAATTTTGTCATTGATAAATCCCTAGTTTGAAATTCAAGAATAGTTGCATTTAACGTACATAACTATTGGCTATTTTAACAGTTCTCCCTTAAAACACTCATTTTTGTGTCCTTCTTTGAGGCTGCAAACTAGAATTAACACTTTATAACATCACTGTCTCTTTACTGTACGATGTTTGAGTCAAGCTGTGCTTCCGCTGTCCATCACTTGCCTGAAATTACTGAAGCAGACTCCGTGTCCCGCTGTGAATGTGTCTGCACCAGTAACACGCTCAGTGGAGCAGCACCTGTGGATGGGCTTCATTTCACCCATAACAGAAATGCAAAGCTGGGCACTAAGGAAGGGATGGGTGGTTATGTTGAAGAAATTAATAATTAAAAGGGTTTTTATGTGTTGTTACTGTGAAACATTGCAGCAGGGTGAGCACCGCAGAGAGGGACACTGAGGAGGGTGCACAAGTGCAGGACTGCCTGAGCTGGTGGGGAGATGCTTCAAATGTGTTCAACATTGAGGAACTCAAACTTTGAGTTGGGGTTTTATTAACTTATTTTACTGAAATGCTGCAAACTAATCTAGAAATATCCTTTATCACATCATAATTTTACCCCATTCAAAGTCATTCATGGCTCCGACCTTGGACTGACAGTCCTGCAGAGCATTGTACTGAATATCTCAAGGGCTGAATATCAGACTGCATTTTAGAAAATGTTTTAAACTTTCTGAAGTAAATTAAGCAAATATTACTGTATGGATTGTGGTACCATATCATTCTAATAATTAATGCTTGCTCCATTTTAATTATCCTCCTGATAACCCTGTTACTCTTGCCCTGTTCATACTGGATATTATTTTGTGATGTGGAATCTTAGTTTTAAATGATAGAACCACAGACTGGTTTGTGTTGAAAGGGAGCTTAAAGCTCATCCAGTTCCAACCCCCTGCCACGGGCAGAGACACCTTCCACTAGAGCAGGTTGCTCCAAGCCCCTGTGTCCAACCTGGCCTTGAACACTGCCAGGGATGGGGCAGCCACAGCTTCTCTGGGCACCCTGTGCCAGCGCCTCAGCACCCTCACAGGGAAGAGCTTCTGCCTCAGAGCTCATCTCAATCTCCCCTCTGGCAGGTTAAAGCCATTCCCCTTGGCCTGTCCCTACAGGCCCATGTCCAAAGCCCCTCTCAGGCAATAACTCACTGACGGTCACAAAGAGCTGCTACAAATCCATCCTAGTGTTTGATTACAAACAGATGTAACAAAGGGTTTCGTGTTTAGAACACTGACAGAGTATATAAAGCCCCAGACAGCAGTTAGGGAGACACCTGTATTTTGGGAAGTAGTTCTTGGTGATAGCATCCTAACCTCTGTTACTTCTGACTTATAGGGTATCTTTGTTACTAGGGTTCAGCCTGACGGACCAGCATCCAGCCTGCTCCAGCCTGGCGACAAGATCCTCCAGGTAGGGGTGGATTTAAATCAAGCTTTGTCACTGAACTCAGTCTTTGCATCTTACAAGTACAGCTTTCAGGACAAGTTAACTGCTGGTTTTGTTATCATGGAACTTTAATGCTGATTTATAACAGAGTGTTACTCATGGTGCTTTTGAAAGCTGCTCTCAGAAGGAAGGAATAAAGCTGTTTGAAAGCAAACTGAGGGTGTGAAGAAGAGGCGCAGCACTGATCCGGGTGACACAATTTAGAAGAAGGTGCAGGGAGAGAGGAGCTTCATGGGCAGTGTTACAAGCAGGAGTCCATGACAGACCAGGACGTGTCTCCAGTTTTCACCTTTGCACTGGTGTAGGGAGCTCTACAGTCACATTTTGACTATATTGTCAGTTGACTGTATTGGCAATATATTGACTATTTTTGACAGAATAGTAACTGGCAATATTTTTGCCTCTCTTCTGCTGCCTCAGCATTTGTGAATGCACTTGCAGGAAAAGGACCCACTGCTGGATCGTGGAAGCAGCTGTGGGATTTACAGAGAAATCTCCACTTTCTGTTCTATTTTTTGTTTCTGTAACAAATGTTTCCTGTATCCCAGTGAACTTTTTAAATAGAAAGACAGGCTATTCCTGCACATGCCTTTCAAAAACTCCTCATTCACAGAAATTAATGGCTGGCTGTATAGAAAACATCTTCAGTAGCCTCTCTCCCTCCTCCTGCCCCACTCCTTCCTTTTCTCCCTCTTACCCAGCACGGGCACTGCAGGAGTGACCAGCTCTGAGCTCTGCAATAGGCAACTCACATTTAATTGCTAGGATGCTCAAAAACAGTGAGATAGAGAAAATAACAAAGCTAAATGAAGTACAAAATTAGCTAGAGATGGTGCTATGTTGAAAGCTGAGCTTAGACACAGAAGCAAAAATATGCTAAAAGAGGTTAAAAAGCAACAGCCAAATAAGGTGAGAGGGTGACTTCTGATGGACACAGGCCATCAGGACCTGGGATTTCTCATGTCTCTCAGCATGTGTTCCTAAACCAGGAGCATTTACATATGCTTATTTAAGGTCTGCTGCGTGTTTTGGGGGGAGCAGATCTCACTCTCCTGATTTATTCATCCCTTACACTGATGAAGTTTGACTTTGCACTCTCAGTCCCTCTCATCAGCTCACGGCTCCTCATCCATCACCGTCACTCCAGATTCTCTGGCAAGAGCATTTTCCTTTTATTTGCAATTACTTCCGCCCGTGCATGATACCTATTACCAGGTATTGATTTATATTGTGGCAAGTAAAAGGGCCATTAATCTCATGGAGGAATTAACAAACAAAAACCATAACCATGACGAAGATATTTTACTTCTTGAATCCAAGCAATGCCTTTAGTTGTGAACATATCCCACTCCTTGCGCAGTAAGAGCTTGAAATCATCAATACTCAGTGGCGCCTCTTCACCCCAATTTTCCACCATTGCCATCACCTCTGTTTGTTTTTATCTCATGAGACCATCCCCTGACAGAGACCAGGCCTCTGTGTTGCCAGTCCCGGAGGAGGAGGAGGACTCAGTTTCTGCTGGGACTCAGAGAACAGTCTTCCCATGTTTTCTCATCCTCAGCCCCCCATCCTCACACAGTCTGCCCTGTGATCTGCTTCTCCTACCATCTAGATCTTCATCCTATGGACTCTCCCCCTCAATACATCTGTCTGATCCTTTCCCACCACATTCCTCGCCGGTGCCTTTGTCTGTCTCCGTGGCTGGTATCCCCAATGTCACAGTCACTGGAGCACCTCCATGTCTGTGCCCCTTTTATGCTCCCACACAGTGAATTCTATTTACTCAAGGTGTAGGTAATACATGGACAGGTATTATCAGCCCAGGGTGCAGGGAGGAATTCTTCAATCATTCACATGAAGGACTCTGCATCGCAGGATGTTTTCAGGAGGAGCAGTGATGTTTCTGTCGTGCAGTTACGTGTCTCTCCACACAGTTTCGGTAGAAGAGGGAAGGAGGATTTAAAAAGTAAGAGGTTTGATGTTCCCTGGGTGGACTTACCGGTGAGAAACTGTTATCCTTAAGCACAGTTTTGCCCAAAGCCTGTTTCTGAGAGACAAGCATGTGTGTGTCTTGTGCAGGGAGCATGTTCTGGTCAGTGCAAGTCCAGAAACTCATGGCCCCATGGGGATCCAGGGGGAGCAAAATTGTTGTGTCTTCGCCTCCTGTGACATAAGCTTTTCAGTTATTTATTTGATAAATAAGAATGATTTTTCTGCTATAGAATTAGCAGCAGTTTCAGTAGATGATTTTCAAGGAGGAACAGAGTTGTCTGTGTCTGTCAGGGAGGAGAGAGCAGCTCTGTCAGCCACGTTGTACAGATCTGCCACCATATGTTAAAGGCTGCCCTTCAGTTCTCAGAAATCTTGTTATGGTGGCTCCATGTTCAGCTAAAACCTGTTCTTCCTGTGTAATAATTAGAACTAAATAACCACGGAATCCCAGGCTGGTTTGTGTTGGGAGGGACCTTAAAGCCCACCCAGCTCCAACCCCTGCCATGGGCAGGGACACCTTCCACTAGAGCAGGTTGCTCCAAGCCCCTGTGTCCAACCTGGCCTTGAACACTGCCAGGGATGGGATAACTCCATGTGCAACAATAGATGGGGATTTCATAGTGTATTTTGTGGGGAAGGTGAGACTCCAGCAGGAATGATAGATTCTGATTATCATTTCTGTATCTGTTAAATCACAAATCCCTCTGGCTGTGGCCTGCTGTGGTGTCAGTGGATGTGTGCCTCCTACAGCCCACTTCCTCCAGAAGCTTTTCTTGTGGAAATGAGCTTTCTCCGTTAGCTAGAGCTGAGCTTGCACAAGGTTTTCCCACACCGCTCACTGTGCAGCTTGACAAGGAGAAGGGACGAGGGCAGAGCTGCCTGCCCTCAGGCTGCCTGCAGCTGCTTTGATTTCTATTTCTGAGTGAGCGGTGCAGATCCCAGTGCGCTGTGTGGTGAACACTCTGAAACTTCAGTGTCCTTCTGCATGACACCAGAGCCCGAGCCGACCTCCAACTGAATGCCAATGACTGCCTAGTTTAGGCACATAAGTGAACGCCTGAAACTCTTCCTGCCTGAAGTCTGTATTCCGATTTCTTGGAGCAAATATACTTTAACCTTCAAAGCAGTGAGAGGCCACGGGGCATCCTTTCTGCAGCCCTTGGGCCAAGGGGAGGATCTTGGCTCCACGGGGGCTCTGCCAGCTACTTTCTGCTGCTTGTCCCACATGCTGCTTGTGCCAACAGTGGGCTGAGGGGCTTGGGAAGTGTCTTCCAGGGTAGTAGGGTGTAGTACAGTTATGTGGTGGCCAAGATACCCATGTGTAGTGATCTGGATGTGCGAAACAAGTGTCTGGTAGTTCTTCTATGAGGCTGTAGGGTCTGTAATAGTTGAAGGTTTCTGCTGGTGTCTTTGGGGAGGGAATCAGCACAGAAGCAGAACAGTTCAGTCAGTGCATTCTCCCCTCGGTATATGCAGCGTGTCTGAGCTGGAACCTGCCTTTGCACTCAGCAATACATTCTGGCAGCATTAACCTCCTTTGGGCTTTGCAGTGTTTGAACCTCTCACATCCAAGGTCATTGCTCCTTCAGAAAATATGTGGAATGTCGAAGAGTCACCAAGTAATTTAAGTTGGGAATGACCCCTGAGGCTCAACACCGGGGGTGCAGCATCTGTCCAAGGCAGGATGAGAGATGTGTTCTCTCAGGGGCAACCCCTGTGTGCAGGAAACCATCATACGATTATTATTTATTTTATGATATGATTACTATCTATTGTAACCTTGGTTTTAATTTCCATATATAGAATCACAGAATAGTTAGGGTTGGAAAGGACCTTAAGATCATCCAGTTCCAACCCCCTGCCACAGGCAGGGACACCTTCCACTAGAGCAGGTTGCTCCAAGCCCCTGTGTCCAACCTGGCCTTGAACACTGCCAGGGATGGGGCAGCCACAGCTTCTCTGGGCACCCTGTGCCAGCGCCTCAGCACCCTCACAGGGAAGAGCTTCTTGCTTATATCAAACCTGAACTTATCCCCTTGCTCCCCCCAAATGACGACGCTAAGTAGAACCTCCTTTGACTTCTCCTCTCCTTATCTTTGTCTTGCAGGCAAACGGACACAGTTTTGTACATATGGAACACGAGAAGGCTGTGTTACTCCTGAAGAGTTTCCAGAACACAGTAGACCTAGTTATTCAACGTGAGCTTACTGTCTAACTATTTTTTTATAAATAGTAAATATGTCTAGCCAGATCTAATGTTCAAACAGATTTATACATAGGAAACAAATTTTTTTGCCAATTGCTGGACCAATGGCAAACAGTAGTGCCAAATGTATAATACTCTATGTTAGTACCAATCATCTTGAAAAAATATATTAACTATATAAATATATTGTTCATGTGGCTACGTATTAGTTTTACTTGTCAGCCTCTGGCTGTGCATTGGTGCGTTTTTTTAATCCAGTTACTTCTTAAAGTCAATTTCATATGATTTCAAAACACAGAAGCACATACAAATTCTTTAGGAATTCTGCTGTCCATCAGAAACACTGCCTCAAAGTTGTATATGCCTTTATAAAGATAAAATATATTAACCTGTACTTCCCATGAAATATTTCTATCATGTCACATACAAAAATAGAGAGAAAAAATATTTTCATAAACACCTCAAAGAAAGTATATATTAAATTAAATTTACTAATGTTCATTTATTTTCAATGCAAAGATATTATATGCCTTATGAAAATACCTGTACATATGCAGTGTGTATAGCTGGCTCCATATGAATTAGTAAAAATGTCACTATACAGGGTGAGATACTTAATAAATTACACTCGACTCTGGGACCTACACAAAGAACTGAGATGAAATTGGTTAACTTCTGTCGTTTGACACATTAGTTGATCCCATGGGAACACACTCAGTGGGCGAGCAGTGAGTTCAGGCAGGTATGGTCAGAAATGGAAGAAGGTTGTGATGGGTGGCAGTAAAACACCTTTTGTTGCTGCTGATTTCATTATTTAAGGTTTTAATTCAATGACAGGCCCTTTAGTTCCATTCCCTGTGCCCCCCAGTCTTACCCTGTTCTGTGTTTTCTCGCTGGTCCAGCCGTGCTCGCCCCGGTCACTGTGTTGCTGTCAAGGAGGCTTTAACTTTTGTATGTTCCTTCAGTCGGGTAACGTGGCTCAGGGGGAGCAGGTTCAGTCCCGGGGGTGATGCTGGCCTGGCCTGGGGAAAGCTTCCCAACCCAAGCACACAGCTGGAAGACCCTTCGGGTCCACATCCCAGTGCTGTCCCAAGAGAGCATCCCGACAGCACAGAACTGCTGCTGGCTCAGGCGTCTGTCGTGTCTGTAACCAACAGCAAGATGGAGAAACGTGAGAAATGTAAGAAACGGGTTTTACCGGGATCCAGTTCCCACTGACCTGATGGCACTGGCCTGCACGGAGAGCCAGAGCATGCTTCAGGAGGGCCAGGCTCCCTCACACCTCTTCCACCTGGATTAGAAACTCAAGGCAGAGGAGTGTAGCTATAGCACGAGGGCATGGCCAGAACATTGCACTCTGCTGCTTGCAAGAGCCTCTAGAAGTTCTCACCCTTGCTGCCCTCCCATCAGGCACATGCTGACGGAGGTAATTCTGTTCAGATTAAACAGGGCGGTGACATGCAGCCCCTGTCTGCTGCACCCTGGCGTAACTGCACCCAGGGCAGCCCAGCTGCACGCTGGTGCAGTGCACGGAAGGACTGAGCAGCACGAGGTGCCATCAGCATTCCCAGCAGCCAGCGTGTCCCTGCCCTCGCTGGAGCGCACGCGTACCGGCAGCTCCTGTGCGGGCAGGTTGGTGTGCCAGGGGCTATGCCCAGCTCAGGGCAAACCGGCTAAACTGGGAGAAGGGAAACCTGCTGCGGGTGCTGGGACCTGGCAGTCACTTGGTGATGGGAGAGGGTGGTGGTTCTGTGACCACGTGCGCACATGGGAAAGGAGATGAAGCACCGCACACATAAAAAGTAAATCACAGATTAGTCAGTAAAAAGTTGCGCCAGGAACCAGCCCCTAATGCTGTTAGGAAGCACTGGATTTTGGGATTTGTTTTTTTCCCTTTTTTCTGACCCTACGGCAGCTGCTGAGGAGCAGAGCCCGGCAGGATGACCTGATCCCTGGGCTCACCTCTGCCACGGGAGCTCTTCAGCCATCATCTGGGAAGCGACACTTCTGCATTTGCACGTATGCTCCCTGTGCTGTTTGCATAGAATCACAAATCCCAGCCTGGTTTGTGTTGGAAGGGGCCTTAAAGCTCCTCCAGTTCCAACCCCCTGCCACGGGCAGGGACACCTTCCACTAGAGCAGGTTGCTCCAAGCCCCTGTGTCCAACCTGGTCTTGAATACTGCCAGGGATGGGGCAGCCACAGCTTCTCCCTCCTTCTCCTCAATCAACAGGAGTGATAAAGTTTACCTGTATAAATATTAATGAAACACAAATTCCAATCCCACCTCGTGTGAATCTGCCCTCATCCAAGCAAGTGCTCCAAGTGTCAGCACTGTCACTGCTGGCATTGTCAGACACCACCAGATGCCACTGAGCTACAGCCAATGCTTATCCTAAATTTTCCAGTTTGAAGAAGTGATTTTATGATATTTGGAACACAAGTTTAAATAATTAATACTTATCAGTAAATGAAAATCTTCATGATGCCACCAGCTGAAAGAGCTCACTGGATTCACAAGGGGTGGGGTTGGACTGTTACTTGCTCCATTTTTTCAGCTTTCAGGTTCCTGTCACATGGATGTGATTTCCTCCCGTGCCATCAGGTCGCACCGGCTCTGGCTGAGCCCATCCAAAATTTCTCTAACTCCCCTGACATTTCCAAGGCCAAAATTTCCATTCCTAAGTCCCCATCACCCTTTAAAAAAAATAAGGATTTACTCAACATCATGTTCAGGAAACCGTAGACACCTACGTAGCTTGTGGTTAATTATGTTGAACAGGAATTAGGTCCCTACAGGGATCTTTCTGCACCTACATCCCTCTGTGGGAGCTGCCTTTGGCTTTTCATGTGGAAAATCACTCTTGTGACTGTGCCCACACACACAGCCACATGTTGGTGCCAGTTTGTGCCCTGCTGTTTTCCCGCGCGCCGAGTTCATCACACCCAAAGCACGGTGGCATCGCCAGTCAGGCTGTGTGTGGGCCTGTGTTTCAGGACTGCCAAGTGCTTTCCAAAATGGATTATAATGAAATACAACGGAGCCAGGTTAGTGCAGTGGAATGTCATGTTCCAACCCCTAACTTGACCAACCCTCCCACCAGCTCATGAGAGGGGCTGGGGGACATGCTGGCTCTCAAACATACAGTAGTGAAGCTTTAACACCAACCCCACCGCCCCTAAATACCAAATATATTCTTTTTGGCATTATTTCTATTCAGATGGGCTGAAATGTTTAGCTAGCACTAGTATTGTGAGCAATTAACATTACTTCAATGGACTACTTAGGAGTTTTCCAATGGTCCTTCAAAATACACCCTGCACCTCTTGTCTTCCCTGGCAGGTCTCCTGTAACCTCCCAGACACGATCACCTGCAGCCTGGTTTGCAGGTCAGGTACCAGGTTATGTGTGTGCTTTGCATATAATGTTGATATTTTATGCTATTTTATTTACTAAATATGATTATATGGCAAGTGTGGAGGCAGTGACAGTCCCCCGGGGTGAATTCCACGTGTGGGTTCACTTCTGTGCGTGTGAATGGATTCAGACCCAGGCAAGCACGGCCACCAGAGGCAGATGCTTTCCCTGCTTTGTGCTTTTTAGATTTTTCCATGCAATAAACACTTATTTAACTAACGATCCTCAGGGAAGGGCTAGCTTAAAGAAGGAAGCCTGCAAGGTTATTCCCATATCCTCATTTTACAACAGGTTCCTCCCCATAACACACAATGGGGCCTCGTGCAGGGGCCCAAAGCCCAGCACAGACTGGCAGGAAAGTCTCAGCTTTTCTGCTGCCTTGTTGGAAGGCAGCTCCTAAGGGGAAAGAAGAAAGAAAAAAAAAGAGGGAAAGGAAAAAAAGCTGCTTCCAAAATGCTTATTTTGAGACAAAAGGGAAGCTGAGACCATGGGAAGCCCACAGGACTCTCCAGTCTTAATCATTTACCCATTTTCTCATTCCCAGCTTGCAGTTTTCACCTGGGTGTTGGTGAAGTGTCATATTTAGAAGCCAGTTGTTCATAATAGTGATCATTTAACATCTTCAAATCGGTTTTGATGTTTTCCAAGGTATTTTTTAGCACATCCATGTCTGTATCTGTGTTTCACGGCACTACGCCAGCTCCCGAGGACAGGCTCTGCCAGCCAGGGACACGGTGCCCGGCAGTGTCCTGGTGCAGGTACCTGGTGGAGGGAGGACAAAGCTAAGGTGCATGGGACAGCTGAGAGCAAAGCTGATGGCTGTGTTCCTGACCCTGGGCACACAGTGCACCCGGGACAGCAACCGGCCGTTCCAGGGACGCACTGGGGATGCTCAGCCCGGAAGTTTTTCCGGGGTGGTCTTTATCTGAGCAGGAATGTCAAGCCCTGAACACCTGAAAAGTGCAATCACTGATGTTACAGACCACCACTAATGTGCAGGAGCCAAAAATCCAACTGAAATTAGTATGAAATGTTCAGGAGATTGGTTTGCTGTTGCTAGTCAGCACTTGGAATGTAAAGTCTTTCCTTGGTTAAAGCTCTCTGGCTTGTAGTATAGCACTTAGTTACCTTGAGCAATTCAAAAGCGCTATTTATAGCTATGGGTGTATATATGTATATATCTGATGGAGATATATGCAACAGTAAATGCAAAGTCAGTGTTAAATGGAACCCCAGACGTTTCGGCCCGCTCAGGAGCAGGCTCTGCTCTCCAGAGGAGCAGGGTAAGTGCCTGGGCAAGGGGCTGTTGGGGATATTTATCGGGGGGACTGACCTCTAATGGAGCTGGGTCAGAGCCAGGCTCCTGCAGGCTGGGCTGACGTGGGGGGCTGTGTTCCACCGCAGTGCTCCCTGTCCCACCGCCGATGAGCCCTGTAAAGCAGAAGCAGGATTTGACATGAGTATCCATCTCTCCAGAGCCCCAAAGGCGTAGGTTGGGGCTGTGGGGGCTGAGGCTGGTGGATTCCATACTAGGGTTGCCAAAATCAAGCGTTCCCTGCAGTTGAGCTCCCTTCCACCTCCACATCCCGCCCCAGTGCTCCTCCCCGGTCTTCTGCCATCAAAACCTGAACTTTTAAGCAGGCGCACAAAGATAATACGATTCCATTTCCAGGCTTTATTTCCAGTGTGAGTGGAGTACATACAACGTGACGATACAACTTTCAGGCCAGTAGTTTGGATAGGATACGGCTTAACTGGTGGTTTGGTTTGGTCTTGGTTTGAACATGTTTGGTGATGGTGGGCACAAGCCACACGGCACCCAGAAGCCAGGCTGGGGTGCAGGCGGGTGGCAGCGGCAGGAAAAGCAAATGTCAGGAGCAGTTTCTATTAAAACCCTTAAAAAAGGATTAAAAAATAAAGGTTTTTGCCAGTCCTCTCCCCGGGCAGTTCCAGCGAGCAGGCTGGAAGCGAGTGCCACCATTGCATTGCATTCAGCATTCCCGCTGCCCAGCCCCAGCCCCGCGGCACTCGAGGGGTCCCCAGCGCCCCCCCAGGGCCCTGCGGCCGCTGGGCCGGTGCAGGCGGCTTCACCCCCCCGCAGAGCAGACGCTCCCATCGGTTCAGTTTTCTACTTGTGAGTACTGTAGCCAACAGCTTACTTTGTTAAAGATTTTACCATTTTATAAAAGACATGTTTAATTATGATGGAGATGGCTGTATTGTAATTAATATTTTGAGATAATTGTGATTTTGAGCTTAAATTATATACAGAAAATGGTCATTTTTGTATGTGTTCAAAGATTGCTATATTACAAATGACTAACTGTACTTTTCAGTTTAATTACAGTATTAATGTAAATAAGGCTGAATGAAGAAATATTTACTACTTTACTAACATAGATTGTGAATGTACTTAATGTTTTTTGCAGTATAAAGACTTACTGAACTTGAAAAGCTGCTTCATTTTATGTGCAAAAAGGTACTTCAGAACTCTATTTTAACTCTCTTGATCAGTGCAATCACTTCTCTGGTGGGTTAATTTGCACACGCCGGTTGTATCCGCCCCGTCCCCCTCCATGTATGACACCCCCCGTAAGGTGCATATTGTGTTTCGAATGCATTTTGCAGATGCTGCTGTACATAGAACAACTACAGGGACTAAACCAATGCTGTGCAGTGTATAGCAGAGCCATTTTTCGGCTTTGGTGTACCCAACTTTTTCAGTATTTAAAGAAGTGTTTTGAATAACATTAAAAAGTCTCTTTATTGTATAAATAATAAAAATGTCACCTTATTGTAATTAAGCTTGTCATCTTTCACTGCTGGAAGGGAGCTGAGTTCTCAGAGAAGGCTGTTGGGAGCGAGCTGGCTGGTGGTGACCCATCCCCTGGCAGCCCGGTGCCTTCACCCTCAGCCTCATCCACCAGCAAACCAAGCGGTGGCTGAGGGAGAGACTCTCTGTAATTACCAGAGCCTTGGAAACGGAGCAGCTCCCCTCGGTCAGCCATAGCTGTGGGTGAGAATCAGATATGGAGAGGGGGCGGCTGCACGTGTGTGAGGAGCAGCTCAGCGTTCACTGCTCTGTGGGTACAAATGCTGTAGGAGAGATGGGAGAACAAGAGCAGAGTGAGGGCGGGAAAGCAGCAGCAGTTTCAGCCCCCAAGTAACCACAGAGCAGCTCCTGGCTTGTTGGAGCTCAAACACACCATCATTCCTTCTGCTCTAGACACTACCGGGTATTTCTCACAGAAAACTCCTTCCTTCCACTCCCTGTCCAGCACCCCACAGCCCCTCTCCTTTCGGAGCAGGTCAGTACCTGCTGCAGGTCTCTATGCCCAGCTGTGCTGGCCTGGTCTGGTCCCTCTCCACCGGTCACGGTTGGTGCAGCCGTGCACAAGGTACATCAAGAGCCCCTCGCTCTCACTGAGAGGTGCTGCTAAACCTGAGGATGAGGTCACTGTATTTTATGTTAACTCTGAGCACATCCAAAACCTGGAAAGTTTAATGTTGAACCACGTTAAATTCTGCTGTTACAGAGACATTGGGTGGAGAAAGGAAAATGCTTCCATAACATGTATTTTTCAGTTATAAACACGTACCACAGACAGGATCTCCATTCCACATCAGCCCGGCAGCCTGCATACAGCTGAACAGAGAAGTGAGGTGTACTTCTGTTCCTGAAGCTTAGGAGGGACATCTTTTACTTGAACGCTTGTTCTTCATTGCACAAAAGTCAGCAGTTTGCAGTTAGAAGCACTAGTCATCCATAGGGACAGCATTAAACATAGTTTGCTGGCAGCAAAGGACAGGGCAGTACTGGGAACACAGAGGTGATGCTGCTCAAGTGCCAGCAGCAATGCAGGTACCTTGGCACCGACACCAGACATAGGGCAACACAGCCACGGGACAGGCGGCTGTTCCCCCTGGTGTGCTCAGCCTGAGAAACAAACCCCACTCAGCCCCCTACAACAGCCCCTCTGGTACCTGCTGCCACTTCCCATTCATCCGCCTGGAGCTGCCTCATGGAAAAGTGATGGATCTGCAAGCAGCCCTCCCTCTGCCATCACTAACATCCGTGATGTGTTACTACCACCACTAAAGGTATTGCTTTCAGGACATGGAAGTGCATTTAAACAGAAAATGAAAAGTCTATGAACCCTACCAGCTACACAACTTAATTACAGCATATGCTTGAATTAAACCAACCCAAACAGCCACCAGGGAATGTTTATTTTTCAGTGCAGCTACCACCATCAGCCACAGCCTGCTTATGTGCAGGTGTGACACACAGAGCCCACAGTGCACCTCACACGTAACCCTCACTGCACGGCTGCAGCAGAGTAGACTCACCACTGAGGCAGCAGTGGAGAGAGACTAAATACCTTGGGGAAGGTTATAAAACAGGCATACAAAAATCAAAGTGGTTACTTCTGGCTTTTGCTCAACTACTTTGATGTTGACAATTCTATTTAAAAATCAGCTTGATTGTAGAAAAAAACCATTGTCACATTACTGAAGGCAGCTCGCAGTGGCATCTGTATCACAAAAAGTGTAAACATGTGTTGTAGTACTTTAAAATGCACTCCTGAAACATGCAGCTCGAGGGGAAAACAGTTCATAGACGGTTCCTGCTACAAACGCTTCCTGGCACAGGCAGGGTAACAAGGAATTGATGGAGCAGGAGGCAGGCAGGAAAACCCCGTGGCATTTGGTCAGATAGGACAGTGCTGGGATGCCCCAGGCTGGCCAGGGCCCGTGCTGCTGGTGCATCAGGTGGGAATGCGGCTCCGCAGGTACTCCAGCACCGCGGCGGTTCCTTTGGCCAGGATGGCTGCCCGGGGCGTGCGGAAGGGATTGCCCTCCAGCAGGAGTGTCCTGGAACAACAGAGGGAAGCCCAGCTACTGCTTGTACCAACACAGTCACACACTGCACACGGATCTGAAACTTCTGAAATCCATAAGTAATTCCTCTTCTGTTCTACCAAAAGAATGTTAATTTCTGCGTCCCCCGTTCACACTAATCATGTCAGTCTCCCCTCTGGCAGATTAAAGCCATTCCCCTTGTCCTGTCCCTACAGGCCCTTGTCCAAAGCTCCTCTCCAGGTTTCCTGGAGCACCTTTAGGCACTGGAGCTGCTCTAAGGTCTCCCCTGACACTTTTTGGAAGTTCCTCCAGAAAGTGTCCTTAAAGGGAGAAACCCCAAGGACCAGGAATGTGTCTTTGACGAGACAGACTGCTTATACCTGTCATCTTTGAGGTGTATTATGCAGGGACATCCAGAGTCATGACTCTTCATAGTTATTCAGAGGATGCCACCCTGCCTCATTTATAGCAAGTTACACCCAGAGGTAAGGAGCCAACTGTACAAGCTGACAGACAGTGCAGCAGCCTTCTGCCTGGCTGGTCTGTAGGTCCACCACCAGTGTGTCTGTACGTAACCACCCTAGGCTCTACCACGAGCTTTACACAGACCAACACACTCTTTCCATTGTTATAAAAATCATGACACAACTCCCCCAATACTCTACACTACTGAATAAAGATGGAAGAAACTACACTGGTTTACAACTGGTAAGAGAGACCCTTTTTGTGCAGAGACCTACACAATAATACACTGCCAATACACTGCCAATTAGTGCCTTTTCCTCTGACAAAACACGCCCTGAAGAAACGGGTCAGAATCTGTTTCATAAACCATGTCACCACCTACAGCACACACCTCAGCGTTTCACAGTTTCCAAGCTCTGGTGGCACCTGAAGGAGGTCGTTATTCTGAAGGTCCAGTGTTCCCAGCTTGTCCATCTTCTGTAGCTGCAGAGGGTCTATGGCCCCAACTTGATTGTTAGCCAGCAGGATTGTCTCCAGTGCTGGGATGCGATAAAGGACGCTGGGAAATACTTTAAGCCTTCAAAAAGCAAAAGGAAGCAAACCAATGAAAGTCAGAAGTAGGGCATTAAAAATATTAGCAGCCTTTATAATCAGACAGCATTGAAGCTTTAGCTATTTAAGGAAATGGTTAAGCGTGCTCTGAAAGGAGAGAGCATCCATTATCTTACCTGGCACACAGGGAAAGAAGTCACCGAAACATGCGCAGTGGCAGCTCAGCACCTCTAACGGTGCCACAGGCCAACTGCGGTCACTGAGCAAGGCTGGTGTGTCCCACAGAACATGACCCAGGAGTGTAACACCACCAGGAGAACAGGGCCAGCTCCCTCCATCCTGCAGGGTAGGGGGTTCCAGCCCAGCCCAGCCCAGCCCGGGCAGCAGCAGGGAGAGCAGATGCTCTCCAGGGCACCACTCGCCTGCTTCCTGCAGCCCCTTCGCCTCCTATTCCTCCATCCCAGGGTCCTGCTGCACTCTGGCTGCCAGAGGGCAGTCCAGCTGGGGTCTGTGGCTGGATGCATTCATCACAAGATTCTTTAATCCCCTTTTTAACCAGCTCCAAAATTTCTATGGCAAAAAGTTCCAAAACTACACTACCCATTGTGTAAAGAAAGAGATTCACTGCATCGATTTTCAGCTCACAGCCAGCCTCCTCACTCTTACATCACAGGAAAATCATATTCAATTCAGCCCACTTATTTTAATTATTATATTAAAAAATATATAAATAGTTCTCACCTATTAAAAGAAAGATTTATTATTTGCAGTCTTGTCAGTGCCTCCATCTCCTCAGGTAGAGATGTCAAGAAATTATTTCTGTGTATCAAATGAAGACAAACAATAATCACTAACTTCTACAAAGTTTTAGTTAAGAATCCACTGAGACAGAATGTGTGTATCCATCAGTGCCAACATGCTGTCTTACACCAATTAATTGCTTCATAAAGGCGTTAAGACCATGCCCAAGTACAGATGCTTGCTAATGCAAGGCAGGTTTGCATTGTCATTCCTGTCAGTAGGAGATTCAAAGTCTGTCCTCTAAACATTTCCAAGTATTTCGAAGCATCTAACAGCTCCACAAACCTGCCTGGCAAGTCAGCTCTGGGGGTTCAGAGGGAAGCTGACGAAACTGCTCAGATCTGGGTGCCAAAGTGAAGCAGCAGGATAACTCTAAACCTCTTCAAAATTCATTTACCCTGGTATCCAATCGCTGTAGCAATTTCTGACTATGGTTACCATGGTGCTTCCCACAACAGGAAACCATTTGGAAGCTTCTTAAATACAAGGGGTTTGTAAGGACAAAGAAGGTCTGTCCTGAGTTTGACATAAAGAGCCATTCCAGGACAATAAAGATCACTCACTAAAAGATGCCCAGACTTAGACCTAAATTCTAAGACTTAGACTCATCATAGCAGAGATGCTCCAGTCCCTTTGTCTTGGTGGCCCCTCACTACTCTCTCCAGGCACAGGCAGGATACATTAAATCAGGCCAAAGCAAATACCTGTCTCTGCAACTGTGCTTTGTGAAACACCAAAGGTATCAAACGCCAGTGAGCTAACCCTGGTGTCTGAACAAACGCAGTGAGCGTTTTTCAGGAGTTAGAGAAGGTAAAACGACAGTAACTCTTGCAAACAAAGCACTTACAGCCAGCACAAGCTTTGTACCGTCACTGTCCTACTTCCCAGCTGCCCTCCAGGATTTCCTGGTGTGGGTTTCTTTTGTTGGGGTCGTGGGGGCTACTTTTAAATAGCAACTTAACATCTCTGAGAACCTTCCAATGACTGAAGCAAGACCTTTCATCACAGCGAGGCTCAGAGCTTGTCCACTTGGGTTGTGTGGTTTTCTTTAACCGATGCCTAAATCTAGGCCACTTGCTGCTTCCGAGCTGCCGGGCACCCAACTGCCGTGGAGACAGTTTGGGAAACGAAGAATTATTTCAGAACTGCTATAACAGATGGTGGTTTAAACAGGCATGAAAACGAGTTACCCAGAAAGGAAGTCCAACACACGTCACAAACCTGATATCCAAATGTGTCAATTTATGGAGCATGCAAAGCTCGGGGGAAACGGAGGAGATTTTGTTGAAGGCCAGGCTGACATCACAAACTGAGTCTTTCAGCTCCACAATCCTGAAACCCAATATGAATATGTTTTTATTACGTAAGCTCAGCTTTGCATTCTGTTGTCTAAGACATTGAAAAAACCCCTGATGTATTCTGCAACTCAAGGACACTCTGTGCTTCCTGATATTTCAGAAGCAATTTTGAGTGAAGACAATGGGAACCTCACCTGTGAAGGCTGCCTGTCCTGGAGTCTTCACTCGATGTGAAGACAGAGCTCATCTGAAGTTATCAGGAGGGTAAATTTTCTCTTTCTTACTGATTAGGGGTGTAAATTTTATTTCAAAAACCTACTCACTTTAATGCAGTTGAGAGGTACTGCAGAAGCCATGGCACAGTGACCATCACTGCCATCTCCTGCCCTTAAGTGTTTCAACCCATGTTCTTCAGCAGTCAAACAGAAAGAGATGGTTCTTTTAGAAGCATAGAATGGTTTGGGTTGGAAGGGACCTTAGAAAACATCTAGGTCTTTCTGTTCCACTCTTCTGCCATTACAAATCCCAGGAAACACAGCATTTGCTGCTGCTTGTAAAAGGGTATTATATTCAGATGCTTTGGTGTCAAATATTTAACAGCTCCAAAAGTTAGCTGCTGAATCCCTGTAACAATCTCTGCTTTAGCTCTAAACCCAAGAGATAATTAAATGAGAAAATACTCATCTCTCCCACCTGGATGCCACTGAATTCTCTGGCACCCAGCAGCTGCACACCCACACCTACCCCAGTGAACACAACAGCCTCCAGCACAGGGAAAGGTGTGGGAGGCACAAGCATCACCTCACTAAATTGATTCTAGAAATTGTACTGAAAAAAGAGTTTTAACTATGAGAAAGAGATCACACCTCTTCAAGTTCTATGTGCTGAAGGTTAAATGTGCAGCACACTTGTGTCCAAGAATGGAAATCAGTTCAACCTACAAATGTGTTGCTAGCCTTAAAAAACAGCTTTCATGATTTTCTTGGGCTACCAGAGATGAAGTAACCTTCCTCCACACACAAAAATGCTATTTATTCCCATTTGTGCCAAGAGAAAGCTTTTCCTTGACTGTGATGACATAACAAGTGCAATAACATCAAATGCTGCATGATGGGACACAAAACCTAACAAGAAGAAAGGCACAGAAACTGCTCAGGCTTCCTTAAAAACAACTATGCTTCCTGAAGAAACCGAATTTAACTAGAACCCCAGGTACAGTGCAGTTATTGTCCAGTCTGACCAATCAAACCCCACTTGCAGCACTGTGTGCAGTTCTGGTGCCCTCAAGGTAAGGACATGAAGCTGTTGGAGCAAGGCCAGAGGAGACCAGATGTATGATCAGAGGCTGAAGCACCTCTCATATGAAGACAGCCTGAGAACATTGGGGCTGTTCAGCCTGGAGAAGACAATCTGCGTGGAGACCTCAGAGCAGCTTCCAGTGTCTGAAGGGGGCTACAAGGATGCTGGGGAGGGACTCTTCATCAGGGACTGTAGCCATGGGACAAGGGATGATGGGTTCAAACTGAAACAGGGGAGATTAAACATTAGGCAGAAGCTCTTCCCTGTGAGGGTGCTTCCCTGCAGGGTGCCCAGAGAAGCTGTGGCTGCCCCATCCCTGGCAGTGTTCAAGGCCAGGTTGGACACAGGGGCTTGGAGCAACCTGCTCTAGTGGAAGGTGTCCCTGCCCGTGGCAGGGGTCGGAACTGGAGAAGCTTTAAGGTCCCCTCTAACCCAAACTGTTCTATGGTTCTATGATAATGAAGTGGTGAATCCACATAGATTACCTTCACATGGGAAAAAGACTGCTTTGTAGAGAAAACAATCCCCCAGTGTGGTTAAGCACCAGCACTTCATCATTGTGAGAAGTCACATCCACCCCTCATTCACCTCAACAACACTTAGCAAAGCAAGGTGAAAACCAACATGCAATGAAAGCACCACTGAGTAGAACCAAGCTTCTTTTTACTGCCATCTTCACGTTCATCAGTGACCCACCAGCACACTACTTGCACTAGAACCCTGAGTGTATTATTCAGCATCACAATTATACTTTTGTTTGTGTGCCTGTGTGTACACAAACAAATGCATAGCACAAAGTGTAAATATACTTGATGAGGAATACCACAGGATGCTAAGGAACAAAAGTAGGACAGAAAGTCACAGAGAGAGAATGACCTTCACAACAGTACCTTGGAGGAACTTCACTCAGCTGGTTTTTGCTGAAGTTGACTGTGGTGACAGGATTGCTTCTGACTGCATTGAACATCTCATCAGGAATCACAGCTGCCTGTTTCTCACTGAACAATGGAAAGCATGCAGCTGAGTAACACAAACAAGTCAATTTTTTTCCTATTTATTAGACAGATATTTTCATCTTTTAGAAGATGAGTAGTAGAATAGATATATAAATATCTACAATTTCAAATTCTTGAAGAGCTGTTAATCAGAAAGCTACTAATCACTGTGCCATGTTATGTGGCATCTGGGTGACAATATCATTTCACACTGGTGCGCTGATCTGTTACCACACTTAAGAAAAGTCAGTAAGAGCTGAGTTATGTCCCTACCTCAACAAACCTGTGGATGCTGCATGTTGGGCCAGAAAGCATGGCAAGATTGGCATGAAACAGGTTTCCACCTCTCAGCTCAGGAAACACCCCCGGCACAGTGACAAGTAACTACTCACTGTGGGGCTCCTAACGTTTGTGGTGACCAAAGCCGCCCTGGCCCTTTCACCAGTGAGGTCCCTGCCACGTCCCAACGCTCAGCAGCACTTTGCATTTCACCCAGCAGTTCTCAGCAAACAGGGTTTTCTTCCCTCTTCCCAACCTAACAACTAACGTTGTTAGTTACATTTAAGAACTAACTGGAGAAACTCACCTACTACAACGTGTTCTGGGACTTAATGGAAATTGCTAAGGAAGTTTAAAAGGTACTAAAAGCACCTGAAAGTAGGCAGTGTTTCAGTGATTTAAAATCAGTATTACTGTGGAATATCTGAAAATACAAAGAAATAATTAAAACTCTGCAGTTCAAACCTGTCCATTCCTGAGCACATAAATTGAAGTGAAAATTGCACAAATGCAGCAGGATTTGCAGACAGGCTGGTATGTATTGTAAGGACTAAAAAAAAGGCAAAAGTGTTCTTACAACCTTAGAAATAGGCAGTATTTCAACACACATACCTGTATTCCAATAATTTCAGTGTGGTTATGGCGTGCATGTTAATCCTGGACTCACTTGGAAGGGTCATGGCTGTCACAGGAGGCTCCTCATTTGAGCTGGTTACATCATCTACAGGTAACAAACATGTACAGTCACACAGACTGCAGGCTGCAGGCAGATGTGGTGCCCCAGACAGAGAGGTTTCATGTCCCTAGTCACCTGCCACCATCCCTTTTAATTCTTCTTCTGTATTCCTGCTCAATTGGATATTATCTGATTCAGAGTATTCCAAGTATTTTCTAGTAAAGGTTCTCTGTAGTCTCAGGTTTCTGTTTTGTTTGGGTTTGTTGGGTTTTTAGGGGGGTGGGAAGGAGAGGGGTTGATGGGAATTTTAAAAGATAGGTCAGGAAGCAATGGAGATGTTACACTAGCTAAGAGCTTGTGTAGGCAGCTGCCTCCGTGGGGGAAGGAGCTAGAAACAAACAGGGAATTTGGGCTAGAAATGATGATCTAGATCACCTGTCTCCAGAACAGCAAATTTGACCACAACAAACAATTGTGCCTAACCACAACTAGTTGTCCTTTCACTAGGGAAGGCCAAAAGGGTCAAACCCAAGCTTTTTGCCCGTTTAAGCCTCTACAGAAACAGCACTGCTACTGTTTTAGCTCCAACTTAGATGCCACAGCACGTAGAATAAACTCATACGTGTTGCTGTCGAGCAGGACACCAGCTAATTTTATTACCCACAATTACATTATCTACTGTACTTCACCAGATAAGCTTCTGAGCAGGTACTGTGGCATTCAATTAATTTTTGTCAAGTTAATATGTCACATTTGCATGGAACCTGATGTTGTGAAGCAATTTTACATGCTGCAGTAGCCTAACTAATACTGCCATCCTCTGGCACAGGGAGAGAAAACCCACTACACCAAAGGGAAAATTCCCACATACCATTTTCAATAAAGGTTGCTTGCATGAATTATCAAGGCTCCTTCTAAATTAAGAGGTTAAGCATATTTTGACATCTAAGTGCAGCATAATCACTTCTACATGATATTTAACATGGCCCATGAACTCAGTCGTTTTGCCTTATGTAAACTTCCCATCATGTTCAGAGAAGAAATAAGAGAAGCTACTGGAATTCCTCATGTAAAATGCATAAAGGAACCAGGGGAAAAATATTGAAGATTATTTTTCTAAATGACACTCCTCAATAAGGAACGTCTTAATGCCAGTCAGTATTATCTAATAGAATAAGAAAAAGGAACAGCACCGAAATGTAAGAGCAATCTGTTGAGTAAAGAAAACTCAAGGTAACTGCAGGGTAACCAGAGGATTAAACAGCTGGATTTAAACAGCCCCCCTCAGTAGGTTCTAATTCGTTTTCATTTCTTAGACAGATTCTCTTTAAAATGTAATGCAACAGAGCAACATACCTTGGATTTTGCTTCTCAGGTATTTCAGAAGCTCCTGGGTGCCTTTCTTCAAAAGAAATAAGTAAAGTCAGTAAGCCTTTGCCAGGCAGTCTGTTCTGACAGTGTAGGAATGACAATTCCAGTCACACACGTGGAGCCCACAGCACTGGTGACTAAAACCCACCTAATGCTTCCCACAGAAAACCCCTCTTCACAGCAGCTTTGAACTTGCTTATTTACAAGTTTGGTTCTGTACTCCAGCCTGACCTCAGGCTCCACAGTTTTAGCGCTGTATCTGAAGCAGATAGTCAGTTCCAAGAGCAAGGAAAAACATGCAAAAGAACTTAATCTTCCCTTTAAAAAGCTCTAGCATAATTGTGCTTTGGAGCAGACGTGTAAAACTTGCCAGGGAAGCTGACTGTTCAGTGCTCTGGTAACTTTTTATGTCCAAAATGATAAATGGTGGGAAAACACTACAGCTGACATCATTTGCACGGATTTTTAACAGCTCAGTCCTCCCAAGGTTTGACTTTCAATCCTCCCGTAACACCTTCTACTGGTCAAACACAGTTACTGTGCTTGCTGCACAAGCTACAGTAATCAAGCATAATCTCATCTAGCCCATTTGGTTTAGGACAAAGCTAGGTTTTCCTTATGATTTTACATGCTTTAAACATGTAGTCTGAACTGCTGAATATGAATTAACATGTCTCATTCTAGCTGACATCTGTATTACACACAGTAAGAGACTGGTTGATCTGAATGGAGAGGGGATAAAGAAAATGTGGAAGCTGGGAAGGAAGGAACTCTCACCTGGAACCTGGTGAGATGACAGAAACAGAAGACGAAAGACTGAGAAAGAGAGGCCTGAGGAGACTGGGAGTGACTGCAGGCACGTGCTGAGCAAGTCAACAGAAGCCAATATAGAAGAACCAGGAAACTTTTAATGAAAAGGTGAAGGTCAAAGGGGAAGCTGAGTAACAGTCACATGGCTTGCATGGAGAGAAGAGCAGGTAAGACAGAGCTCAAGGGCCAAGCGATGGTATGTTATGCAAAAAGGAGGACAAGGATTTAACAGAAACTGACTGGAAATTCACCAAGAAACAAGAATGAGTTTGGAACTAGACTGAGAGGCCTGAGAAATAGGGAAAGATGAGATGGAGCAGAGACAGACAACAGAAGAATCAGTGCCTGCCAGACTGTACTTCCCTCCAGGCCCTGTCAATCCATAATCTCAGCATTTCCCTGCTTCTAAGAAGTGCCTGGGGAACCCTATAAACTTTAGCAATTACTCCTCTAAATCAAGTGTAAAAAATCTGGATAACCATATAAAATTGCAGTTAGATGAATTTACAGTGTTGGTAATGGATCAAGACAGTGTAAGTATAAAATACTGTGATGGAATCCTTGTACCTCTCGTTGCTACAAATCTGAAACACACACAAGAAGTTACGCAAATCTGTGCTCCTACATTTGAAAGACAGCAAACCCTCAGAAGCCAGGGAATACCAGAAGTCAAGCAACCAGGAAATCTAACTCCTTTGCAGGTACATTTTAAGCTAACTTTGAACTCTAGAATCATGTATGACTTCCTCCACTGAAGCCCTGCTCATTAATTTAGTGCATACAGTGCTCAGTTAATCAGAGACACGTTTTCTCTCTTTTGACAGATACTACAAAATTCCCTTACAACAGTCTTCAGTGTTGCTTATTTTTAGAGAATCCCAGAGCTTCGTAAGCTTTTACTTTATAACACTGGCAAAACCACAGAAACATATATACCACCTACGACAAGAGGGGCTTGCTGGGGCAAAAAATAAGAGGGAATTCTACAGCAGCACCAGTGCCCATGCTCCAGCCTCCCTCCTGCCCTACGTACTTGTTTCCTCAGGCACAACTCACACCTTCACTCTGCTGGTTACCTACACAAAGAACACAGGTCTGAGGTGCAGGTTATCCTAACCGAAAGGTAGTACATCAGATTATCATTGCCCAAAACGCATCTGCTGCCAAATGTGCTCTGGAAATTGAATCCTAGAGCCTTAAATCAGGCAAGCGGGAGACGAAAACCAGAAATCCACACTCCTCTAGGAAAAGCCTGATGTATAGTACTCACACAGCATTGCAAGGAACTGTGACTGCAACAGGATTAGGCAGCAGACAGCTGCATTATCCTTCTTTTTCCCAGACATCCATTGCTTCATTTGCAATATATATCACAACTTCTGTAGCAAATCTGAAACAGGTCCTATAGTGCAACAACCTCCTTTATTCCATCAGACTCCAGTGGAAAGAGCACCCAAATCATAATACACACAGACAGGAGGTGGATTAAAGCTGCAAAGGCTACTTGAAATCTGGATGTATTCTGATTGTTTCTTATGTTCTGGCTACACAATCTGGACAACAAACGTATGCAACACCACCAAGTTTTATAAGCTGCCTATAGCGCTTACTTGCAAAAGGTCTCTCCGAATGGTCCTCAAAGGATTTCCCTCTAATGCCAGGAATTTCAACTGGGGAAGGTTCCCCAGTGTATAAGGCAACCTGCAAATGGAAACAACTCATTTCAGAGCAGCCCCAGAACAATCTCTTAAGAATTTGGCAATGCTTTGTCAGATAGCCTGGTATTCTGAAGCTCAGGCTCACATAAAGAGATACAGAACATGCAATTAATAAATGACACAACATAGAAAGGGTTCCTTCATTTTATGATCGAGTCCTTTTTTAATTACATGTCACAAAGTGCAATGCAGCAGCTACAGAATGAGCTGTCATCAGACGTCATTAGCTGTGCCTCATCACAGCCACGATGCAGTTTTTAATATTACCTACTGATATCATTGTTGGAGAGGTCAAGTCGCTCGAGCTTCTGAAGCAGAGCGATTTCATCAGGAACTGATTTTATCTTGTTGTCTCTGAGTTCCAGCACAGAGAGGGAAATGAGATACTTCAGATTCTCTGCATTTAATATTTCAATCTGATTTTCACCAGCATGCAGTTCCTATGGAAACAAAGATCATTCACAATCATGGTACTCTACCAAAACTACTTTATAACTTACTGATCTCATAAATTATGACATATTGGCAAAAATACGCAGTGATGTGGAGAAAATATAGATCTCAATTCCCCTTCATCTGCATATGAAATATCAAAGTCTCCAAAGACCCAGAGACACGAGTCTGAACTGAGCTTTTTGACACCACCATGGAACCCTCAGCTTTGAGTTCCATTTCCAAGCTAGGAATAAATTTGCTCCACCTTCAAGAACTTGTCAATGACTTTATTCAGGAAGTTTCTTGATTTCCAAGTTATAGGAAGTTGAGAGGGAAGAGCTCTCCCTCTCCCTATTGCAAATGTAATTGGAAATAATTTTGTTACAAACTGCGGAAAGAGCTTGGGATTTTAACTGCTGAGTTCAGAGTTATGCACAACTAAAGCATGTGCACTCTTTGATGGATGTGGGCATTGGGAACAACGCAGTGGTACAGGCATTCACTTGGCCCAATCATTTTGCATCATTAATTGAGCAACCAACTTCCCATGTTCTGAAACAGGCAGTTTTCAATTTTAAACATACTGGGAATTAAGGCTGCAAAATATCTGGAAGATCTGATTATGCTAAAAGGAAAAATAAAAAGTATACTTTCTCTGCAGTTACAAAGAAAAAAATGATAATGAACAAAGTAAATTTATCTAGAAAATGTTCCTAGAGATTAAAGATAGCTGTAGCAGGGCAACACTAGATCTGGTTTTCAGTCATTCCTCTTTTAAACATTTCTTTTCTTTTCCAAATCTGGAGAGTACTGCTGCAAATTTGTCTCCCACATGACCTTAAGTTTGACCGATACAGACCATAACAGTAACTGCAGATAGGGGTGTATTAAACAGAGTTCTAACAGCAACTTTTGATCACAGCACTTCACAAGAATGTGTGTTTAAATTAAGTCATTATTTTAAAAGTTTAGAGAAAATACCCTATTTTCTGTACCAAAACCATCATACCAACCATTTCAGACCTCACCTTCAGTAACTTGCAGGAGGGAAATTCTGGTAAGGAACGCAGTTTGTTCTTTCTCAGATAAAGTTGTTCCAAAGATGCCATAGTTGCTAGTTTAGAAGGCACTGTTTCCAGGTAGTTTTTAGTACAATCCAGTTGTCTCAAGCCTACAGAAGGAAGTGTGCAGCGACAAACAGAAAGTAAGAGAATATAAAAATTGCTTTGTATGGAAGCACAAATATCCTGGGGTTTAAAATAAGCATAAGAACATTTTGTCAAACAAATTTGGAAGATATCAAGTCAGTCAGCATCAATGCTTCTGAAAAGAAGGCATCTGCTTTTCACTTACTCTTCACAGAACACTCTGGAATGCTTTCAGTGACACTGCCAGATACTCTTGTCAAGAAAGAGTCTAAGCATTGCAGACCATCTCAGAAAGAGCTGCAAGTCATTTCTACAGCACTTATAAAAGCTGCTCCTGTAGAGCTGCCTCAGCTATTAAAACCTGCATTTATATCAACCACTACTCAGCTTGATATTTAACACTCACATGTTACAAGTCGACTTTGTCACTCTCTAATTTATGTTTTTTCCTCTCCAGTAATTTTAACTATCTCTCGTTTATGCTTTATTTTCCACTCAAACTATGCAATGAAGGAAAAAAACAGTCAGATTGCTTATTGCAGCTGTAAGGCTAATAACCTCTAAGCAGAACTATGTTAATCCTTACGCTTTACACCTTTCTGATCATTCCACATCCCACTTATCAAGAAATACGAACCATAAGAGGACTCAAGTTTGATATACAGTAGCTGTAGCTGACTTTTTTAAATCATTCTGAACTAATACTCTTGAGAATACAGTAACTTTTTAAGCATATATTTGTTTAATCCTGAATGATATGCACCACAACTACATAACTGGTGGATGGCATTTAATAACCTGAGGAAATCGATTTACTTTTCATGGCACTGAGGTCTGCAGGCAGGCTCTGGAGCTGGTTACAAGCCAGATTGAGTCGCACCAAGTTAATGAGCAGAGCAAAACTTGTCGGAATGTCTGTGAGATGGTTGTTGGACACATCCTGAAGATTAAAAAAAGAGAGAGAGAAAGAGGTTAGAAACAGAGATGTTTAAAATATCCCACGAGTACAACTACTGCAAAGTTAATTACTGGCAGAACATTAAAATGAGATGGCTGACATCTCAGGATCAGCCTGGTAGGAATGTGAATAGAAGAAACAAGTCTCCCATGACTGAGGGATCACAAAGGATTTGATTTTTCTTACAGTATTTGGCAAACCAAGAGCAAAACTTGGTTTTAAACAAAGAAACAACCCACCATGTACTAACTGAAACTGACAACCTAGTTAGGCCCTTACAACATTCACAAAGTTCTGTCATCTTAGATACAGAGGGTCTTAATCAGCAGTTGCAAAACATGGGTAACTCAGCCCTTCTGCACAAATAATCATTTTTCAAAGAGTTATAACTTACTAATTCCTCTAAACTGACAAGTTGGCCAAATCCATCTGGCAAGAGACTCAGCTCGTTGTGGTGAAGAAGGAGGCTCTTCAAATGTGACAGCTGCAGCAGCTCTTCTGGGATACTTTTCAGTTTGTTGTGGCTAAACACAAAGGGAAAAACCAATAACTGAGTAGTTTTAAGGAGGTAACTGCACACAGAACACTCCTGTTACCCGATGCCACCCACCACTGCTATCAGCAGGGGGATCTCAGGCACACACAGCCTGTTGAAACACAAACTCTTCAGAGCCTAGAGCACACCCAGCACTGGGAATTCCATGCTGGCACAGACTAACTATCAATTCCATCCAGAGGGAGACAGTCTTCTGTGACCCATTCCCACACTGCACCCTGCACATGTGCTCAGGATACCATCACCTGGAAGAAAAAACCTGTCTCCTACAACTGTCACAGCCCTCTACAATGGATTAGCTTCCTGGGATAAATTTACTCTGTTTATTTGCTCAAGAATCCCTTTTATCCTTATCTGAATTTACTATATCCCAGCAGGATCTTTGTTTATGTAGTTCACATGCACGGAGATAGCATATCCTCCTTCTCCCTGTGCACTAGTTTACAAAACTACTCCAGTAAACAGAAATGATGAACTTTCCAGCATGAACGAGAACAATTATTTACAATGTATATTTTTCATGACAAAAAGTATATTTATACTCAAAACTGCCAGAAAGAAGCAAATAAATGTAGATACTGCTTTTGTGTGATTATTCGAAGTATCAGTTTTCACCTTCCAAGCGAGACCATGACTTTGAATATCAGTGAAAATAACTTTAACAAACCTAAGGTTATCGGTTTTGATCCAAAACTTTCCATTCTTAATATACTAATATTCTCTTGTTAAAAATCTGAAAAGTATCTGAAAGTAAACTTGATATCCTGCAATCTCTTCTTCACCCTGTCAAAATCACTGTGGTATTTCTCAGGTTCCAGTTTTGTAACGTGTGATTTACCTGACATCAAGTTTCTGAAGATTCTCTAGCTGTCCTAAAGCAGAAGGCAGTGACGTCAGTTGATTATCATGCACCTGGAAAAGAAAGTTTTGAGCACACAGTTAGTAATTTGTACCGCGTAGGTTTCCTTTCCCTACTCCCGAAACAAATCAAGCTAAACACAGAGTAATTTTGTACACAGTAACAGCTACGTACATGCCTCAAAGCAAGTACCAACAGCAGCACTGCAACTGCCAAGTTGCAAAATTCTACTTAATTAAACACTAAGAGAGTAGATACGATCTTTCTACAGAACAGCACCCACTATAAGCGTATAAACTGACACGAGTGATCTGTAACAACCCTTTCTGTATCCTGAGAATACACCAGTGCCACTTCTACACATCCACTGCTGTGCTGCAGGGAAATGGAAAACAAAGATCTAAGGCTCTGTTTTTCCCCCTCCTACGGGGAGAGCACAGTCCTACTGTAATGGGATCACTGTACTTACATCCAGAACAGTGAGCGCAGGCAGAAGTTTGACGTCCTCTGAAAGACACTGCAGTTTGTTTGAGGCCAGTATCAGCTTGGTCAGATCTGTTTGTTCCCACCACCGATCCGCAGCACCGAAAGAGAGATTCTGATGAGCTTCTTCTGGAGTATCCAAATTTATCCGCCACACATGCTGAGGCACTACATAGACAAACACACCTGTGTCAACCAAAATCTTTAGGTGCTTACTCTCAAATTTCCACCATCATAATGCTTTTCATACACACATATAAGCAACTGTGTTTCTACAGACATTTTTCCAGAGCTGACAATAACAAGGTGATGGAAATCTGCCAGCAACAGCCAAAAGTAAGTTGATCTGCAGATGGCAGGAACCATTCATTGCTGTTGCTCCCTCTTTTATCTTTCCTGTCCTGCCCGGCTGGCACTGCCAAGCGTTAACCCCAGGCACAGGAGGCACTCCAAGCCCGCGGGGTCGCCCAACACGCACAGCTGCTGATCCCACAGCTACGGCTTTCGGGAACGCCGGGGGCCCGGCCCAAGCGCAGCCGCTCTCGCCCGGGCTCCCACCCCTGCGGGGAGCAGGCCCCGGACCCCCGGCAGCACCGCCGCCTCCAGTGAGGAAGCAGCCCCGGCTGGGCGCGACTGAGATACGGGACAGAGGGCTAGAACCGCCCGCTACAGGGAGAGCAAGGAGCGGTTCCCGCCACACGGCGCTCACCCGCCCCAGGCGGCGGCGGCCGCGGCGGGCTCCCCGCGGGGCTGGGGCCGGCTGCCCGCGCTCACCCTCACTGAGGCTCCGGCTCGACAGGTTCAGCTGCCCGCTCTTCCGAGCCGCCCGGATCAGCCCCTGCGGCACGGCGGGGCCCGGCTCTGCCGCCTCCCGCCTGAACCCGGCGCGGGGGTCCGCAGCCCCCACTCTCCGCGCCGCCGCCATCCCTCACTGGGGCCGGGCCGGCACCGCCCCAACGCCGCCGAGCAGGCGGGGCCTGGCGGGGGCCCTCGGGCGGGGCCGCGGCTCCGCCAGCCGCCCCGTGGAGCGCTGTCCCGGCCCCGGGCGCCGCCATTTCCCGCCGGCGGCGCGGGGTGCGGGCGCGGCGCTGAAATGGTGCCGGAGAGGGAGCGGGGCCGGCCGGCGAGCGCTCAGCCCGCCCCGTCCCATCCCGCGGGGCACCCGGGCTCGGGGCGGCCGCTCCCCCGAACCCCGCAGCCGGGCTGTCCCCTCGTGCGAGACCAGCGCCGCCATTTCCACACCGGGCTGGCCTCAGCGCTGCCCGGCGGGGTTTCCATCCTGCCCATCGACACGGAGTTCTGCCCCTAGCTCCCTCCAACAAGTGGGAGGACAAAGAAGTCCCGTCCCCTCAACAGCAGTGATATATTGTACATGTGCTGCTGGTATAGTTAATGTACAGATTAGGATCTTGAACACGGGTCAGATTGACCTTCATTAACAATACGGAGTTCATGAGTAAAGCCAGGACTTGGTTCTGTTTAAAAGATCAAAGGAGAACATGCAGGACGGATTGTACCAAGAATGAGTTACCTGACAGCTTGGCAAAGAGACTATATTTGATGAACCAGCTTGGCAATGAAACTGACTTTTAAGGTGTCTTGAAGTGAACTGTCTTCATTATAATACTAAAAATCACACCCACAGGTCAAAAAAGACCCCGGCGCAGGTGAAGGCTCCTCCTCTGAGCTTGTGTAGTGATTAGAAGGAATGGCACTTTCATATCAACTCACATTTTTTCCTTTCTCCTCTAGTCCACAGTTTGCAAAATGAATAGAAATATTAGACTGAACAATCCTGCCTACCAACACTGGAGGTTAACAGGGACCAGTTTCTGCTGTTTATCCACAACTCAGAGCGGTAATTTGGCTGATCCCACCAGCTTCTCCTCGTGAAAGTAAAGGATGGAAAAGGAGTGTTTCCCCCTCAATCACTAGTGGATTTAGTTGTAGCTCTTTTTACTTTTCACTTTCACAAACACGAGGTTTGTGTTCCAAACATTTGTGTTTCAAATACTGCCCTTCTGGAAAAAACCTTCTACTAACAGTGCCATAGAAGTTAAAAGTAACTCGCTAAGGTCCAAATACATTAGGTAAGTATGTGAGTCAAGAAACTGTCCTGCTTCAGGCACTAGCACTTGAGGAAGGATTTTGGCCTCATTAGCTTTCTGCCACTGCTCTTTAATTCCCCTTTTTCCTGTCTCCTCTCTCTTTGGGCATCGCCAGCAGCACTCTGTAAGGAAATGCTGGGAATTTCATCTGAGTATTAAACACTGCTGGAAATCCCCCAGTTTTGTATGAAGTCTTCAAGCTACCATCCTTGGCAGTGTTCAAGGCCAGGTTGGACACAGGGGCTTGGAGCAACCTGCTCTAGTGGAAGGTGTCCCTGCCCATGGCAGGGGTTGGAACTGGATGAGCTTTAAGGTCTCTTCAACCCAAACCATTCCATGGTTCTACAATTGCTTTATTTACAATCTGTGGCCAGAGCAGCAAACAGAGCACTCAAAGTACATTCATCTCAGTGAAGCCAAGCAGCAAAACCCCTATTCTCCGCTCCTCTCTACGAGAATACAATTCATGTACCAATTGACCACGCCGGTCAGAAACAGCTCTGAGGGAGCTCACCAAGCCCATCTGGAACACCTCGTGCAGCGCAGCAACACGGCAGCCTCCGAGACACCCCAGCCCCTCTGAGGACTAACCCGCAGCGCTCTGGAAGCCCGGCCGCCCCCCGGCAGAGCCGCTGTGCTACCGGCACCCGGGGCAGGCGGCGCCCAGCACCCCATATCCCCCATAAGGGCCCGAAGAGCTTCAAGCGCGCCCCCGCGGCGGCGCCGCCTCACGCCCTTCCCGCCCCCCGCCCCGCGCGCTCCCGGGGGCGGGGACACGCGCACGCGCGGCGGCGCTGCGCACGGCGCGGCCGGGGGCAGTGCGCGTGCGCGGTGGGGTGGGGGGGGGGCAGCGGCGGTGCATTGTGGGATACTGCGGCCCAGGCAGGCTGGTGAGGCGGCGGCGGGTCGTGCGCGGCGGCGGCGGCGGGGCCGGGCTTGGGGCGCAGCGGCGAGCGGCTGCTCGGGCATAACGCGCTCTTCCCCTTCCTTCCCCCCCCCCACCCCCGCTGTGTCTGTAGCGGCGGCGCGATGGCTTCAAGCAGCGGCACCGATGTGATCCAGGTCACCAACGTCTCCCCCAGCGCCAGCTCCGAGCAGATGCGGACGCTGTTCGGCTTCCTCGGGAAGATCGAGGAGCTGCGCCTCTTCCCCCCTGAGTGAGTGCGGGCCTTCCCCTCCCTCCTCCCCGGCGGGAGCGGGCCTCCGCCTCCCCGCGGCCCGGCCGCCTCCGCCCTCCCCTCCCCCCGCGCAGGCCAGCGCCCGCCTCCCTTCTCCATGGCGGCCGCAGCGTGTCCCGCCGCGCCGCGGCTGCCGGGCCCCGGGCGGACGCAGCCCGCCTCGGCCGGCGCCGGGGGTACGGCGGTGAGTGGAGCGGAGCGAGCCGCGCTGCTGCGCCCCTGCGGCTGGCGGGGCACCTGTGGGGGTTGTGTTCTTACTACAGCTGCGGTTATTCACCCAGCGCGGTAGGCACGTGTGCGGGGAGAAGGCAGCGATTTGCGTACGCAATTCCCGGCGGGATTCCCCCTGCCAAGTGCCCGTTTCTCTCTAGGAGCTGTTTGTTTCTGGGCTGGCCAGCTAACTCCTCTGGCTTAATCGCCACAACTGTTTATGAGCAGTTGGCCATAAACCTGCTTTTTATATATAGAAATGTGTATTCCTTGCAAAGAATTCCGTGCAAAGTGGGCAGGTAATAGCTAATATACAAATAATACACATTTATTATGTTCATTAGGTGTTAACATTGATTTTGGTCATGTCAGTTTCGTTTGTTTTGCAGACCCTAATGTCATTACATGTTGATCTTTTGCATATGTTTTACGCTGCGATGAGGAAGGATTGAGTGGAGAAAAATCAGGAAAACAGTCAATTATTTTTAATACTTAAAACTATTTGTATTTGTTTGTTTGGGGGGAGGTGGAAGCTATCACAAAGCTTTGTTTTCTTCATTATTGAGCTTTCAATCCTTTCTAGCACCAGCCCAGGAAGGCTCCCCCGTCCTGCTAGCTGGTTATGTATGCACATTCGGAAACAGCATTTTCTGGTGTTCTGGCAGCTTTGCACTTTGGGTTGGATTTTGGTGGTTTCATGTTGGAAATTGAAGCATGGAAGGAAATGGAATATATATGTGACTGAAATGGAGGAACACTTACAGGCATGAGAGCTGTGTAACTAGCTGGGATAACTTAAATGGCAGAACTGTTAATGCTTGGCAGCCAGTAAAGTAATTAATCTTTAAATCCATGCAGTTATTTGATGTGCTGCTCTCTATTCTCATATTTCATCCAGATTTTAAGGAATGTTGTTCTAGGTGAATACTGTCTCTGAAATGTTATAGATACATGCTAATCAATCTGTTCAAAAATTACCTTTGTGGTATGAGAATAAAGTGCTCTACAAAAAAATGCCCAAATCCAAAGCCCGTCAGCTCTTCTCCTCCCATCCCCCAGACTGTCTGTGCATGCTTGGTCTGTCTCCTTTGCACAAATGAGTAGTGAAACCCCGGCCCCATGGGGCCCTACTGAGTGCATGTGGTGGATCTGTCTTGGGCTGAGTGCTGGAGAGAAGCCTGTGATGGATGGATGTGTTGTAGAGCTGGGCTACGGGAGCAGAAGAGATGGGTTTACAGCCACAGATGTGGCTGTAATGTTTGGTTCTGTTAGATACAAGTCTTTAGGGCAAACTTACTGGTTTATATAGAAAAATACCAGCTGGCTGCCTTTACAGCTGCGTTGGCAAAGGCTGCGTGCCAAGGGAGAAAAGGCAACAAGATGCAAATAACTCCCTTAAGCCAGGTGCCAGATACCTCAAATTGGGTGGCCAAAAATCACTTGAAACATTTGGTCTTTTGTATTTCAAAGCCCTGAATGAAAGAGGAGGATGATACTTATTTGTCTTGTAGGGATATTGTGAAGATTCTTAGTAAAGTTATAGCTATAGAAAAGCTACTGAAGAACTCGATAGGGAGCAGGAAATGCTGTGTAACTAAATAGGCCTTGCACAGAAGATGCAGAAAATACTGAATAGCTGTTGGAGTGAACGTTATCGTGTATCTTCATTGTAGAATATACTTTTCAGTGGGAAAAATAGCATTTTGAAAACCAAATATAAAGGTCGTGCAGCTGATCCTGGACCAGGCACTTTTTTGGGCTGGGGTTAATTTTTAACCTTGTTTTTTTAAGGAGGTTTTGTGCATTTTCCTTTATGCTGCTGTCCATATGGAGATGCCAGGGGCACCTCTAGGCCCACTGTGGGTCTCCACTGGGGTGCTCAGGGATCTGATTTTGGGATGTTTTACAGTCTCTGATTTCATTGCATACCAAAGAGGGGTGTATTTTCTAATAGTGGTAGGTTCTTTTATCTGTTTCTCATAAAGCCTTTTTTATTCCTTCTCCTTTAATATTTAGGTCGTGACTTTTCCCCGCCTATTGTGTTCATCCATTTTTTGGGGGTTACAGTATATAAATTATAATCTGTAAATTCTCTCCATAATCTGAATCTCTCTGTGTCCCAGGTTATAGTGGGATTCTTTCTTGTCTGCAGTGTTTCTGAGTAACCAGTGCCATTGCTTTACCTCCTTATTTGATCTTTCTCTTGGTCACTCTAATTCTGCTGTCCCCTGTAGAAGTTCCTTATTCTCCTGGGCTTCCAGATCAGATATAACTTCCTGAGCTTCTCTACATTTTTCTTTCTCTCCCCTCATCCATCTACTTATCCCAGTTTAATCAGTCTTACACACTTATGTACACCTCAGCTTCCTATCACACATTTAATCGACAGCCAGCTCTGTGACTTCTTCCATTTTTCCTCCTCAAGCCCTTTCTTCCCTCCATCTTCTGCTTTTTCCTGACTCAGTTGCCTGGTTCCTGTCTTTATTGTATTCCATATGGCTCATCCTCCCTGGTGGGCGGAACGGAAGAGTGGAAGGAATGGATTTCTGAGGGTGTGGGTTCTTTTCCTCTTAAAGCAGTGTATGTATACACGCATATATATACATAAACTGTTTTCTGTTTAGCATATTGCCCTGGTTTCAGCTGTAACAGCTATTTTTCTCCTTCCTAGTAGCTGGTGCAGTGCTGTGTTTGGGCTTTAGTCTGGGAGCACTGCTGATAGCACGCCGATGTTTTAGTTGCTGCTCAGTAGCACTTACCCTGATCAAGCACTTTTCAGTCTCACACTCTGCCAGTGAGGAGGGGCACGGGAAGCCGGGAGGAAGCAGAGACAGGACACCTGACCCAGACTAGCCAAAGGGGTATTCCATCCCACAGCACGTCATGCCCAGGATAGAAACTGGGGAGGAGTTACCTGGAAGGGACCGACTGCTGCTCAGGTCAGACTGGGTGTCGGTGGGTGGAGAGCAATTACATTGTGCATCACTTGTGTTTATTGTTAGTTTTTTTTTCCCCTCTCTTTTTCAGGTTTATATTCTCTCTCCTTGTTATTTTCCTTAGTAGTAGTAGTTTTGCATTATACTTGAGTTACTGGACTGTTATCTCAACCTGTGGGGTTTA
Organism: Strigops habroptila; assembly: GCF_004027225.2. Classification (NCBI taxonomy): domain Eukaryota; kingdom Metazoa; phylum Chordata; class Aves; order Psittaciformes; family Psittacidae; genus Strigops; species Strigops habroptila. The sequence goes on from NC_044284.2 coordinate 62,294,954, forward strand.
CATTCTTTCCATTCTCCTCCCCATCCCGCCTGGTCCGCTAGACCAGCTTGCTCCAAGCCCCATCCAGCCTGGCTTTGAACACTACTTGCCAAGATCTTTTGCCTTGTCGAAAACTGCTGATGGAAGTTACACAAGGACTCTCTCAGAATAGTGGCATTACTTGTAATCCCCACATGTAGTTGGTCTGCTGAGAAAAGGGTGACACCTTCTGTTGCCAAGTGAAGTACATGGGAGTCTTTTGGGTTTCTGTGTTGTTTCTTCCTATCCAATGAACATGGTAATATGGAAAAATGTCTCTTGCATGGACAATCTATTCACTCCAGCCTGATTCTAGCTTGACTTTACATCAATAATAATGTTTATGTATTGGCTGAAATATCCTTTAACACACATACACACACACACACACACCCCACACCCCACCCCCCCCCCGAGATTTAAGGAGCTGGTTACAATATGAGGGAAGTTTGGTGGAGTGAGTAGTTAGAGATTATGGGATGAAGGTTGGGCTTCCCTGTGTATCTGCTGTGTTTCAGCATCTCCTGTACCTCAGGCTGGGTACCTTGTTCAGACACCAACCGCAGTAAATCACTATGTGTCTCAGCATTCAAAGGCATGATACCTGAGAGAGAATTACTGAATTTTTACTCTCTGGTGAATTAGAATAATGATGGCCTTTTTTTGGTAACTGCTGAGAACATTCTGTTCTGCTGAATTTCACTCAGCCACAGCTTGGATTTTGGAGTGACTGAAAATGCATTTATAAAAATGAAATGCAGTGATTTATATTAAATGTCAGGCTGCATAGGCATAGCCTTGTGTGTGTTCAGTTGGGTTCGTATGTTCAGCTGGCTGTATAGGTTCATACCTGGTGGTACTCCTGTCTATAAACAGCATCTCCTCTGTTACAACAGATATTTTAAGAATGTTGAAAATATTGTACTGCATTTATGTAATAAATTGGGGGTTTAGATCTTAGGTTAATATACAGTTCAGATATACCATAACTCCTTGATTTACTTTGCTTTCAAATTTTACTACTGTGGTTCTGTTAAACTCTGCTAATGCTTCTTTAGGTTTTATGCAGATGGTTAAGAAGAGGCACCATTTTGGCAAGCTACTGTGTATTTGTGGATACAAAAGAGCTAATAGTTTCCATTTGTCTCTCTCTGTGCCATTTACACTACAATGTTACTTTCCAGTTTATTAACTCCGTAAGATGTTGGATGAGATGCATGTTTCTAATTTCAAGATTTTAAAGGCTGCCATACACTGGCTCCAATCTAGTTTTCCACATCTGGTTAAATTTAAAGTACATTAAAGTGGTCTGGTAGACATTGAGGGCAGGTCTTGAGTTTGCGTAACTTGCACGTTGGGCTGAGCCTATGGTGGTGAAGGTTAGAGAGGTTTTGGCATTTGCACTAACAAAAATAGATCTTGGATGTCTGTCTTGTTGATGTCGAAGTCATTCTCCTTTCTCCTGAATTCTGACAACTCTCTCAGTGCTTTTAGTCACAAAGGCTTGATCGACGTTCTTCAGCCCAGATAACATTGTTGTGGCAGTGGGCTGCAGTTTGAAGACCTAGTCTTGTAACTGCTTCTGGGAATCTAGTTAGTAAAGGGAGATCTTTGTCATGAAGAATTAGTGACTGTTTTTCAGAGCTACCTCTTTAGGCTAATTTGTACCTCTGGTACCTGAGGGCAGCACTGAACAGCGCATGTATCCTGGACTTCTTTGTGAACTAAGGTCTTAGGGCTTGCTACAACTTTCAGTGCCTGTCCTGCACCTTCTGGAGGCAGCTTTTAACTCCTCTGCTGCACAGTTTTGTCTGTGCAACAATTTGTCTTGCTGTCTTTTCGGTTATATGTCTGATTAAAGCAAAATTTGCACCATTTGCAGAATATATGGACTTCTGAAATGCATTCTGAACCTTTGCCAGGTTGATTCTGCCTCTGGTTTGGGGGGTTTGGTTTGCTCTCAGGGAAGGGAGGGTCACAGTTTTGTGTCCTACAATTCTCTCCTATTGTAGGAAGTAAATATTTCTGTTCCTTGGGGTTTTATTTTCAAGTGACTCAGAACCTTTGCATTCTCTTTTGGATTTTCCATGTCTGCGATGTCTTATACAGCTCTGCTGACAGACACTCGTTTTGAGCTGTGGCATTGGTACAGACCTATCTTGTGAAAAGGTCTCTGTTTACAGAGCTTCTTGAACTTCTTTCTGTGTGGTTCCGTTACTGCTGAATGATAGACATGTACTACATCCCTTCAGAATGAGCTTGGCAGTTTCTCTTGTGTGAGAAGCAGCATAATGAAGTTTGGTCTAGGAGCTTTTATGAAAATGTGTTGATAAGTAAAATCATAGCAGTCTTTAAATCATTACCCTCTTTGTTTCATCATTTACCTTAATGAGTAATTTGGGGCTTAAAGTAGAGAAAATAAACCCACTGGTTTTGTTAACTTAAGTGGTATAGATAGTATAAGTTGTTTTACCTTTCTTGAGCAAAGTTTTCCTTTGTCTCCTTCCCTTCTCACAGAGAGGTCATGAAAACTGATTTGCACTTAGGTGACTGGTCATAGATACACTGTGCACAATAGAATTAATGTCCAGTTATAAATGAGGAAGTAAAAATGTTTCTGCAGTTTTGTAGTGACTTGGCTTCATGCGGTGTCATTTCATATCTGGTCAATCAAAATGATGTTTGGTACAAAACCTGAAATCGTGTTCTTGCACAGAGAAGTGCCCCGTGGTCCGCTGTGACTTCCTGGTTTGGTCAAAGTGGGGAGACAATAGAGGTTACAAGCTTCATACTGTCACATTTGCTTCCGCCTCAGTGACTGATTTCCTTCTCTTGCAGTGATTCTCCTTTGCCTGTGTCATCACGTGTGTGTTTTGTAAAGTTCCATGACCCCGACTCGGCAGTTGTGGCGCAGCACCTGACAAACACTGTATTCGTTGACAGAGCCTTGATAGTCGTACCATATGCAGAAGGTTTGTGAATTGTTTAATGGCCTATGAAGCCCCTGTGTGGGGGCATTTTATTCCAGTATAGTTCACAAAAATGAGGATTAGTAAAATGTCAAACATAAAAGTTAATTAATGTTTTGAAACCCTTGGTATATTGCCATTGGCCCATGGATTAAATAGTTGTTTTAATCTAGTGATACTGAAAGTGGAAAGTTTAACTCTTAACTGGTTTTGTGTGTCTTTAAGTTTAGAACATGAACGTTTTAGGCAGAATTATTTGCAAATTTTGCTCTTTATCAGTCTCAATGGGACATTTTCCTAAACAGACTTATGCAAACGGGTCCGTGTTATAAGGAAATTTTACCTTAATAATTATTTGCCACTTTCACGTAGATGTAAATCTCTTCATGAGAATGGTTTCTCCGTCCATGAGAGTGCATGGGAGGGTAGAGTAATGTTTCTCCGAGATACTCTGCCACTGCATTTATTCGGGAACTTCCCTGAAAGGCACTCACTCTCCTTGTGAAGTCCAGTATACCAAGGGTTTGAATAATTATGGTTTAATTTGAAATTAGATCTCCAAGAGGTGCCAAATGGGCACTGGGACTAGTTTTTTATTCCAAGTTTTCTTGTTCATCCTTGATATATTTTATAGAATTTCACTAAATAATAAACTCTTCTCTCTGTTATTTGTGTGTGTGATTTTTGTAGTGGAGAAGGCAAATGCAAAGCCCTTCCAGATGACTGAAAAACAGTGGGTCCTCTGCAGCTACAGGGGATTCTAGACATTAACTAAAGGCCAGCAAGCACTCAAGTCCCCAAGTGTTTTCCTGGTGTAACCACTTGTTAACTACATTTTCTCTTCTTCTTTTTATTTTTACGTTTTAGGGTGTTACAGTAATTTGAAAGGCAATGAGCAGGGTTTTTGGAGCTTACCTTAAAAACAAAGTGCTGAGAAGACACCTCTTCTTGCAGAAGTCTTATTAAACTCTTCTAGACTTGCTTTAGAAGTAACTGATTTCCATTGTACTGTTTCTTGATTTACTTCTGAATTAATGGGTTTTCCCTGATCGCTTGAGTTAAATAAAATCTCTCCAGATTAAGTTGTACTACAGTAACAAATTTGGTACGTGGCCTGGGTTCAGACCTATGCTCAAGACATTGTTATGCTGTAGGCTGTCTTTTGAGGCCTGGGGAGCTGTTTTATCTTTGTATTCCTTAAACTTAAATGCTGTGGAAACTTAATTTGTGGAATGTAGAACTCTGCAGCATGACCTTTGGTTGAGACATGCTGCTTTTTGAGAGCACAGAAATTACCATTGAGTTACTGCTTCTGCTTTTGCTAGTTTAGGTGTAGTAACATAGTTGAAAGGCATCTTGTCCTTGTCTTTGTATTAAAACATAATATAGCAACAGTCCCTCTGAGTCAGAACTGAAACAATCACCAAGGCCCGTGGTGCAGAACGTTAGTGTTTTAACTTGACCAATAAGGATAAAACCACTTTGCTTTGTCAGTCTGACTTTGTCCATTGTACTCGATGGTGGATAAATCTGGCACATAGAGAAATCTGCCCAGTAATTTTGGTTCAGATTATGTAAAGAAAGTAAAATAATGAACGAAGTAGAATGTTTGAACGGGCCTCTTTAAATCCAGGAGCTCCTCATGGGCTGTTTCCTCTGGTGCTCTAGCGATGCAGAATGATGTGGTGTATCACAAGAGATACACTCAGCCAATAAAGTTATACCCCCTGGTTTTGTAACCATATGCTCCTGTCCCTGTGCTGGAGTATAGTTTTCCCTGCCAGTGCACACTGCCAGAGTCCCAATTCAACAAGCTACTTAAGCACGATACGGCAAGACTCTTAACACCACGGTGAAATTGCTCATGTGCTTAAAGCCAGGCATATGCTTAACTACTGTGCTGAACTGGGCCCTTTGATCTTCTATTTTCTGTTGTGATAATTCTGTATGAATATTGCCTGTCACTAAAGTAAATGTTTATTATCTGTTTAGCGCAATAATTATCCCCTAAACCACAAGCGCACTCCAGTTTTAGCATACACAGACAGTTTGGTGTTGGCTGTTGCTTTGTGTTATAGAACTATACACAAAGTCTACGGTAAGGTTTAGTATTTGTCATTTTCACTGTGCTATTCCTACATTTGGAAGGAACTCTTTAAGATTAAAGGTGGCTGGGGGGGGTATTTAGGTTCTTTGGTTAATGTTTGTTTCTTTTGTCTGTTTCTTTTTCTTTCATTTCTACACATTCATGCAGTATTTCATGGTTCTAACAAAGCAGCAGTATAAAAAGCTCTTGAAGCATGAAAATTAACTGGTGAGGGGCCTCATTGCTTTTTTTTTTTTTTTTTTTTAAACTGTAGTTTATTTATTTCTAAATACTTAAAAAAAAAAAAAAACAGAGGATCAGATGCATGATTTTTTTTTTAATGGATGCAGATCTTCTATGAGGTGTCTCGAGATAAGTCTGAGGTTTTATATTTAGATGCCAGAAATGTTGTAGTTGCACTAATTTGAAATGTTTAGCTATAATTTATAAATATCCTCTGAGCCATAATTTTGCATGCAAAATTCCCCCATAATCTCTCTGTAGGTATGTTAATATATTGATGCATTAATGCCCTTTATCTAAATGACCTTTTTCCCCCCCTCTCCCTCCATAACTTTGGGTATCTAAATTGATGACAGCTCAATGACACAAGCAAGATAACAGTGCTGTGTATTATACATTTGTTTATATTATCGGCACTTCTCAGTATAGGTGGAAGGAACCATTACCTTTATTTAACAGTGGTTTTTCTTTTTTGTTGTTGTGTTTTACAGTTCTTTTCCCTGGTTCAGCCTGAACTATATACCAGGCCCTGCTGAAAATACCACCCAACAGTTTTCTTCTGCAGCTTATCCAGTTTCTCTTAAGTGCCCTGTACATATTGTATGTTTTATGATGAGATGCAGTTTCTTAATATGTATTACAGAAACACTACTGGTATTTGCAAATATATAGTAAAATTGTTTTATTGAACTCTCATTTTGGGGGCTTGGGCACATTAACAAATTAATCCATCTGTATAGGGCTTTTGCTGTTGGATAGAATAAAAAACACCTACATAATTACTTGTTTCATAGTAGGACCCTTAAAATTATATGTGCAGAGCAGGCAGTAAAATAAGACACTTGTCTTAGTTGGCTGCAAGATTTTGGGCCAGAAGTTTCTTCTGAAATGGCAGTATGTAGCAGCATTCTTGGTACAATAAGCGTGGCACATATTGGAACAAATGCATTTTACTGCACAGGTAAGGAATGTGCCACGATATCCTGTATGTATGCACCCATCCACCCTCAGACACACACACAGAGCGTGTATTTGAAGATCTGCAGAGACTTTCATTTTCATTTGACAAGTCAGCAAAAGCCCTACGCTTGATTCAACCCAAAATATTTCCATACCTTCTCTTTTAAGTTTTACAAAATTTATATGGTAGGTGTAAAAGAAAACTTAGTGAACTGTACCATATTATTAACCCCTAAATCAAACTTTTTTTGTCTTGTGTATCTTGATTTTTCTGTGTGCTTTATAGTGAAGCAGCCGACACGAGTCGTTGTTCATAAAACAGCTTTTGAAAGTTGAGAGCACACCCCTGGAGAACCGACTGTGCTTGCTTACGTTTGGTTCATGACTTAAAAATCGAGTACAGGTGATGAAATCTTGGCAGTGTTAACAAAAAAGTAGTGTGTATTGTGCTATTTTTTTGCTCTAGAAACTTAACCATTTGTAGAGAAAAAGGAACAGTCAAATTTTCACACATTGAAGTTGCATTCTGACAAAAAAAAAGATTAATGATAAATATTAATAGACAACGAGCTTTGTATTTTAGCCAACATAAGTACTTTCAACAAACTCAGGTGGTGTATCAGGGAGACATTTTCTGGGTGTTTTTGTGTATTTTCTGCCTTTGAAATGGAATGCACTCTAATGCAAGGCTGTTTCTCTGCAGGAGTTATTCCTGATGAGACTAAGGCTTTGTCTCTCTTGGCACCAGCTAATGCTGTGGCAGGTCTGCTGCCCGGAGGTGGACTCCTGCCTACTCCCAACCCACTTTCTCAGGTAGGCTTCCCGTTTCTCATTAGGCTGAAACTGAGGGGAATGATTAGATCATGGTGTCCTGGTCGATTAATGTCCAATGATTAGTGTCCTGGTCAATTCTAACTTAATTCTGTTGGTTTTTTTTCAGGACAGATAGACTGATATAGTTAATTCTGTGATTCTGTGTACCAATGCCTGTTCCTAGAATGTTTTAGTTTATGTATCTTGGATTGTTACAGCTGTCTGATGTGAATTGTGGCTGAACTATGATTGTTGGTAGATGGGATACTTCTATTTCCCAATATGATGCCTCAAGGACCCTGTGTTTATTTTTCTCTCTCATCCTTTCTTTATCCGTTCTATGCTTGCAGATAGATTTGACAAGCAGTAGAGATCTTGTAGACTCTACATTTGTGAAATTCAAGGGGTTGACATGCTGTGAAGATATCTTTAATACTCCAGCTGAGGGGAAAAATTATATTTGCTTGTTATTGAAATATGCAAGAATTCATGTGGAAGATGAACATTAATACATTGTGGAAATATTGTCAGTCAAAGCACGTATCTTATTAGAGACAGAAAATCAAAGTACAAGAGGCAAATTAATAAGAATAAAGCTTCATTAATTCTGCAGTTCCTGAAGCTACTTCTTCAGCTTGTGCTTAGCTCTTCTTTGTGTAGCTTCTGTTAGGATTTCTGATTGAATGGAAGATACAGTTGCCATTGAGTTGTTCAGGCCTCTTAAACCATATGTGAAGAGAAAAGCCTAAAGTTTAACTTTGAAACTCGAGGGAAGGGATGGAAGAAACAAACGCCATTTTAAAGATGGGTTTCATCAAAACCTGTATGTATAGAAATTCCTGAAAATGGTTGTTAAAGCACCTTAATTTTAATTCTGTCACCTGAATCCCAACCTACTCCCAATCCACTTAATGGTAGAATTTATTTAACACATCCACTTTAAGGAAAATTGTGGTGGACGGTAATTTTTCTCACACACATCTTGAAAGCTGGGTATGCAGCTCCTCATGACTATTACTGGGAGCTGGACATCTAACTCAGTAAAAACCACTTAGAGCTTTAGTTTATGTTCATAAAGTCAGTGTGTAGGAACATGGATTTTCTTCTCAGACCGCAGGGAGAAGCCTGTACAGTTTCAAGTGATCAGCTAACTGGAAAACTCCCTGTCAGGTAGGGGAAGGTTCTGCTCCCTTGCTCCTGACTACATGCTCTTGCTGCTGCTTTTACGCTGGCTCTGGAGCTCGTCAGATCCTTCAGTGAACTGTAGTGTTAGTGGGATGCAGCCACAAAAGTATGTTCTCTGACTCTCTCAGTGGGTTGAATTGGTTGACAAATGAGTGTCAAGTGCCAGAGCTGTCAGGAAGGAGGCAGTGAGGAGGATGGAAGGAAGGGAGAGCAAGCCCTCACAGTGACAGCACAGCGTTGGTTAACACGATATCACCTGGTTTTATTTCAGTGTATGTTTTGATCATCTCACTTCACATGGCCAAAAATGAGGTACTTTATGAGGCTTCTAGATGAATTTAGGGCATTCAGACCTAAGCCATCATCCTACTTACTCTTCCAGTAGTTTTTTCAATGCATTTGCTAGCTTTAACCAAACTAGAGAAATTTGCAGATATGTAATAATATTATATTGTCTTTTAATATAAAACATGTTCATTTCAATCCGAAATTGATTTAGGTACGTGGTTGTTGGCTCAGTAACTTACACTGAATTTTCATTTTAGCACTGGAAAACAACTTTATTTTAAACTGCTTCCTGACTGTACTGGAATGTTTTGCTTTTTTACTTCCCCTGACGCAACCTTTGGGATGCAGAGGAAACAGAATCTCATTTTAGAATATTTATAGGAAAAAATACCTTTCCTATACTGAGCTTTGGAATATCTGAATAGGGAAAACTGAAATACTCTGGCTGACCTTATTATAATGTTTCCTGTAGCTGGAAGCCCAAGTAAAACCCAGTTCACGTTTTCACGTATCTAATGCTTGGGAATCTTGATCCAACAGCTTTATATCAGTTGAATATGGCTTTGTCTAATTGCTGCTTTTGTTTCAGATTGGTGCTGTTCCTTTAGCTGCTTTAGGAGCTCCTGCTCTTGATCCTGCCCTAGCTGCTCTTGGGCTTCCTGGGGCAAACTTAAACTCTCAGGTATGTCACAAACTCTTAACATTTTCTTTATTGTCTCTGGCACATACATAGTTCAGCTATCAAACGTGATGCCCTTAGTGTTCACCAGTATATTAAATAACAAGCTGAAGATCTGGAAATACTATACTTAGGTTTGAAGAAGTGCTACAAAATACTACCTTTTATGAAAGGCTTGGCTGAATGTAGTCTGCACCGGCTGCTGGTTCTTTAAACTCCTCAGAATTGTTATAGAATGCAGTGTGTCTCTTGACATAGCAGGTTCGTATATGAACACTTCTCTTTTGCTACCTTCTTCTGTTGTAAAAGTAATCTTCATTTATATCAGTTTAACAGCCACTGTCTGAAAAATCCATTTTTTTCTGTTGTTTGGAATAAATGGTATCTGTAGGAATATCAAATTAAATGCCAGAGGGACCTAAAAAATAATCTGGGGCTAGTAATGAAATATTTCAAATGTGTGTCATTATAAAGCCGTGAAACTACTTACAGTAAAAAAAATTGTTTGACTTTTTAATGTTGTAGGTGTAGAAAATACTGAGGAGACTTTGTTAGACTGTAGTCTTTAAAAACTAAATTGAAGAAGACTTTAAGTACTAAGTGATAGTGAGTTATATTGGGTTAATACTTAAGACATAGGAAGCAAATAGTGTACGGAGAACAAACATGTTTTACAGGTACAAGAAGTAGTAATCATTCAATGCATTGCTAAGAAATCCATCATTTAGCGTTGTCTTTATGCATGCCATGCATAGTAACAAGCAAATAATGGTGATAATGAAATAAAAAGTGGAAAAATAAGCATTCTAAATGCCTATTAGAAAACTACAACTGCGGTATGAGGAAGGGTTGTTTCCCTTGTCCATTAAGCAGCTGAATAGAACAAAGTGTTTGGGTTCAACACAAGGCAGCCTCTGTATGAAGAAATTAGCGAGGGCTAAACATGCTGTTACTACACCACTGCTATAGGAAGTGACCAATTGTCACAGAATTTTGAGAGTAAAGCAGCTTTTGCTTATTGTTCATAAATTGACATTGAGGACTGCCCATGGGCGGGCAACTTAGTTCTCTGGTGAGGTCTCTATTCCCTCAAAGTAACAGAGAAATAACCTGTAAATACCAGACGTGTGTTTTTATTTTCAAGTGCTTTGATTCTCTCCAGGAAAGAGCACGTGTTTGGCTGCCGTGGTGAAAAACACAAGTACCTGAGCACCACTGCAACGTGATGTTCACACCCTCACCACCACCCACAAGTTTTAAACCAGAACAACGTGTCTCTTCATCTGTAACTTGCTTGAGGGGTGTTATTTTCACCTGTAGAGGCTTTTTGCTTTAGCCACTGCTGAGGGTATGTTCAGGGAAGATAATCCTCTTAAGCATACACATCTTCACAGTTCTAACTGTTGTTTTTGTTTCCCCTCACAGTCTCTTGCAGCAGATCAACTACTAAAACTTATGAGCACAGTGGATCCAAAGTAAGCATCAGTGTTTACAAATCTTTGTATTGCAATACACTGCATCTTGGGATTGTCTGTTGTGATTGAGTCTTTGTCCTGCTGGATCTAATTAAGGTTGGAGAAAACTCGTGACTTGGGGATCTTGTGCAGACTCTTCTCTGTGGTAGAGAGAAGAGGGGGAGGAAATGAAGATGATTCAGCCTTGCATCCATGGAATAATACCAATTAATATGCCAGAGAAAAAAGCTGTTAGACAAATGAGTAGATGAGAAATGTTCTAAAAGCAAAGAAGCCACATCTGCCTCAGAAAGTCCTTGTACTGCAAATCGCAGAGAGCTTTGGAGAGAATTCTTTCAACTCTCAGCTTCAGGAAGGCATATCAGTGTGTGCTTGCCCTGCTGCTCTATTAACTAAACAGACAACTTCTAATCCTGTTTGTTCAGTGTTTTTAAATTGTCAGAGCCATCTCATCTGTGCCAGTGGATAAATCTATGTATGTGATCTATCTTCAGTTTTAATACTGTTCTGGCATTATTCCCTATTTAAAATTGACTTTTCAATAAGCAGGGAATGCATAACTGATTGAGCAAAATCGTTACCCAAGATAATGGATTATTTATACCCAGTAAACCTGCGTGATGTTTACCTGGTTGGTTTCAAAGCCACCTTTGTAGAACACATCTTCTGAACTTCAGATTTCATCCCTGTCTGTAGGTTCTCGGTGTGGCTTATCGAAATGGCAGCTGACTTTCTGCTGCGTTACACACTGTTACCCATGGAGTTGTTCTTTCAGGTGTTAAGAACTGTGCTAGTATCTTGTGCTGCTGTTTTCAGCACAGATACCACATATTAGACTTATTACCCTCTTATCTAAGTGGTGTCAAAGCGTGGGCAGGTACTGATTCACTTAGATCAGTCACTTTGAGCAGGCTGCAGGCTGTATTTCTTGGATTCATTGACACTGAATTACTAAAATTCCTTTTTTTATTCCCCAGGTTGAACCATGTAGCTGCAGGTCTTGTTTCCCCAAGTCTGAAATCAGATACCTCCAGTAAAGAAATAGAAGAAGCTATGAAAAGAGTACGAGAAGCACAGTCATTAATTTCTGCTGCTATTGAGCCAGGTAATTTTAAATACCTCATTTAATTCAAGAGGGAGTTTTGATGTAGTATGTGATAAAAGCTCATGGTCTGCAAAATACTGGCTTAATGCTTTCGTGTTCTGTAGTGACTCAGTGTATGGTTGACAGGATTTTTATTGTCCCACAGTGTGAATGCTGCATGTGTCCTGCAGAATGTTGCAGGGAATTAATAGTCTCTTGGTTTTTCCCCAAATTCCCTTCATTCGAAGATGGCAAAATGCTTGAGCTTCCCCTGGTGGAAGTTCCTAGTGCCAGCTCTGAGACTTCATTGGAAACAGCAAGTGGCTTGTGCACTTGGCATCCTGGTGATGCTTGTGCCTGGGGATGATTTCCTTTCTTTAATTCCTGATCTGTGGAAGTTTGTAAATGATTCTTTTTGTAGCTTATTTCAGTAGATTTTACTTTAGAACAAGGTGCAGCAGTTCATCCACAAATGTCAGATCCACCAAATCTGAGAAGCAGGAACTTGAAACACTGAAAATACAGTTTTTCAGCCTCCTGCTGATTTTCAAGAAAGAACAGAGCTCCTGTTCTTCTATTACACCAGAAAAACCTGCTCGTTGCTTTGTTTGAGGCTTTTTGTGGGACGCTCAGAACAGTAATTTGAGAGATTCTTCAGCCCTTCACAAAGTGGCAGATTCTGAGATTTTACCATGGCTTTTCATTGCCCTGCAGCTCTTCTCTGTTAACTGACTTAAATTAAACATCTTCTGAATTTTGGCTTCTTCAGTTTTGCATAAAACTTTATGTTGGTTTTACATCACGCATGTTTTTGTCACGTGTGAATTCTTTGTGTCATCTTCAGAGGAAAAGGATAGATAAGCCTTACTTTCAAAATATTACTTATGTTTTCTTTATCTTGTTTATAGCATGAAGCTCAACTTCTTCTTTTATAAAATCTCTTTGAAAAACATCACTGTGGTTTTTACTCTGCTTTCGCTTTTTAACTCCAGACAAAAAAGATGAAAAACGAAGGCATTCAAGGTCGAGGTCACGCTCAAGGAGGAGGAGGACACCTTCTTCATCTAGACACAGGTACTTAGCTTGTTTGCTGTATAAAAACCCCACATGGCTGAAATAATTAATTCAAAAATCCTTCTTGGAAAGTGACACTTCCCTCCTGGAGGCTGCCAGATGGTTGGAGAAAGCTGAGGCTGTGATCTGGCTAGATTGTAGTGGGGACGGAGGCCTACCTCTGGTTTTGTAGAAGGGGTGGGAGAGAGGTGATGGCAAAAAATAACTCAGAAACACTTGAAACTACAAAAGGACCTTCAGGACACCCTGCAGTGCTCGGGCTGACTTTATTTAGCAATCAGTTGCTGCTTGTATTAGGTATGAAACACGTTAGCCCAAAGCCTTGGCTTTACGCAGCCTTCACTACTGTGAGCACTTAAGCCGTTATCTTTAAACCTCTGTTCTATCTTCAGTCTCTTTCCAGTGTGCTCATGTGGTAATGATAATTTGTCTTAAAACCAAGTCCTAGGAGGCTTTTCTGGGCACTGATTTTAGATACATAGGTGTTTACCTGCTGGGCTGTTTGTTTCTAGTATGTGCAGCACATTCACCTTAGTGGAAGTGTGACACTGAAGTTTTCCCAGTGTTTTCTAGGTTATGATTTACTTGGAGATCAGGGCTGTTCAGGTGCCCTGGCTGGAGATCTTAACACTGTTCTAATACCCAAACATATGGCTCATTTGTGCTGTTGGCTTGTCAGCTCCAATTAGGCAGCACATGCCAGTGGTCTGTGCAAAGCCATTTTAACCATGGCCTTCCCTGTTTGTATTTTGCTATTTGCATATTCAGTAACTGGCTTGTATTTGGCTTGGTGTTCTAAAAATTTCTTCACATTTCAACACAACAGACCAGGTTTCCCTCTGCAATAGGCCTGATGTTTTCTTACAAGGAGAGTAATAAGATATTCTCTTACAAGGAGAGTTAAAAGATGATTGAAGCATCATTCTTCTTTGCCTTTTCACATTTGTGCACTTCCTTTTTCCTTGGTGGACTCAAGGCAACTCATTTGCTGTTTTCTGTATTCTGTATCGTTATTCATGTATCACTATGCTTTACAATCCTGTTAGCACCAAGCAGGTGGATTCTGAATAGTATATGAAAATTCTCTATATTTAACTCCCATGTACAATCTGTTCCTGGTAGACGGTCAAGAAGCAGATCAAGGAGAAGGTCCCATTCAAAATCAAGAAGCAGGAGGCGGTCTAAAAGCCCCAGGCGAAGAAGATCTCACTCCAGAGAGAGAAGCAGGAGGTCCAGGAGCACATCCAAAACCAGGTAATTGCTTCAGTAAATCTGTTCAAGTTGCTAGAAATTAATTCACTACATTTTGATGCTTAATTTAGGAAAAAACCCAAACAGGCAAACAAAAACCACCCACAGAAACCAACCCTAGGGCAAGATTTAAAGTCATAGTCTTTAATGATTTAAAGTCTGTAAGGCATTACCTCATTACAAGAGATGTAATGCCTTACAGAATAATATCAGACCTCTGTATGTGCACAGTCAGTTACATAAAAACACATAACCTGCTTTTCCTGAGAGTCAGCAGATGCAGCAGGCATTAGCTGAATCCCTCAGTAGCTGCCTCTGGAAAGCAGGAGCTGTGAGCATCTGGGCTTGCAGATTCTTTTGCTGTTCATATGCAGAAGCTGTAAGAGCTGTGCTCTTTTAGCTGTAGGTAATTGTAATCCGTGTTGCCATCATTATAACGTGGCTGGCCTCAGAAATACTAAACCATGTTCACTATCCCATGTTGTTACCATCACGTCTGCATTTGTTTTCCTACATTGCAAAAGGAGAGGCTGCTACTTGAATAGTTTGACGATGACTTAACTTTAAAATCTGTATTTTACTAAAAGGGATAAAAAGAAGGAAGAGAAAGAAAAGAAACGTTCTAAAACTCCCCCCAAAAGCTACAGCACAACCAGACGGTCAAGAAGCACAAGCAGGTACAGTGGCACGACAGCTTTCCTTGCTGTTTCCAGCATCTTTATCCACTTTCATCAAAAGAACATTATTGTGTGTAGCAGGATGAGGGTTCTGCTGTGGGTATATTGGGTGTATGCACAAATGCACATGTGCTCTCTGCCTATGTTGAGGAGATGATTTATTTTTTCTCTGATACTGACTGTAGTTTTCTGGAGGTGCTGTTTGGGCTTAGAACGGTTTCTACTTGCTCTGTATCAGAGTGTGATTCTTTGAGGTCACTGTAAAACTCTTTCCTGATTTATGGAATAAATACATACAAAATGTGTTCTGTTCTTTATTTAAAACACTTCCAAAAAGAACTTGTAATAGTAACAAGAACAGACTGTTTTGTTTCTGGTTGCAAAAAGAGCCAGTGTCCCTAATCCATTCTAAGATAGAGATTTGTTCATGAAGGTGGAGGTAGAACAGGAGATAACTTCCTCTGCTGATTAGGGTGGGCTTTGCAGGGCTGCCAGCAGTAAATACCCATTTTGAGTTACACATATTTACTACGTTTTGAGCAGTGCTGGTTTTAGAGCCAGAGGTGTATTTGTAGTTTAGAGGGAAAAAAGCTTTGATCTCTCTTCCCTGCAGAGAAAGACGACGTAGAAGAAGCAGGAGTGGAACACGGTCACCTAAAAAACCCAGGTCTCCTAAAAGGAAAATGTCCCGGTCCCCATCTCCAAGAAGGTCAGTTGGTCTCTTGGCTACAACATAAAGTGGGGTCTGGGTGGAAGATTCCCCAGCTGGGAACTGGAGCAGGGGAACTCCAAAAGGGAGGAATTCCAGGGGCGAGGATAGGAGGTACCCAGCGTTCCCAGCCCCTTTGGCTGTGTACCATAGGGGCCAGCTGACTTCAGGGTGGGCCTGGGCATTTTGTGGTCCTCTCTTCCCTAAATGAGAAACTAGAGATGCTCCTTCATAAAGTTCTGGAGTGTTGCTGTTCATAGACTGCTCTGTGGGGTGGTTGGGTTTGCTCCAGAGCTGGGAAATGGGGCTGTTGGGTTATTTTGAGAGTGAATGGTTATTGTAGTTGCTCACTGCTGTTTCTCCCTTTGGCTTTGTAATGAACTGTGGGTGACGGCTATGGATGGTGTGGTTGTGGCTTTCATTCTTCTCCATACTTTCTCATTGTAGACATAAAAAGGAGAAAAAGAAGGATAAAGACAAGGAGAAAAGTAGAGACGAGAGGGAGCGGTCAACCAGCAAGAAGAAGAAGAGCAAAGACAAAGAGAAGGATCGAGAACGGAAATCCGAGAGTGACAAGGATGTGAAAGTATGTTTCCAAACCTGCCCGGCTGCAGGGCCCCTCTGCAGCGCTGAGCTTCAGCCAGCAGGGGCTTGGAAGGCAAGTTTTACTCTTCCTTTTTTTTCTCTCGGCAAAGCAGGTCACAAGGGATTATGACGAAGAAGAACAAGGCTACGACAGCGAGAAGGAGAAGAAGGAAGACAAGAAAATGTCAGAGTCTTCCTCCCCTAAGGCAAAGGAGTCCGCTGCTGATAAAGGAAGTGGGGATGCAGCGAGGGAATCCAAAGTGAACGGGGATGATCACCACGAGGAGGACATGGACATGAGTGACTGAGCGCTGCCTGTGCAGTGGCCACGGCTGCAGCCGTGCATCAGTGTCATTCCTGTGTGATTCTTTTACGCTGTACTTGTTAATCCTAAACCTCGATGTATACAGCTCTGAGCTACCCCTGGTTTGTAAATCTCCTGATACTAACTCACACGAAAGCTTGGTAGAAGGGTAACCATCCTTGTTCTGGCTGAGGGAGCGCGGAGCCAAGCCATTTCTACTAACTTGGTGATGCTTCAAGCAAAAGTAAAAAGCTGCATGCATCTACAGCAGGCATGGACTGTTTGTTGTCTGATCTCCTGTAGTAAATCAGCTCACCTCCGATAGCGTCTCTAGAATTTGATTCATTGCAGTAATAGGGCAGTAGAGGGAATGCACTGACTGCATGGGGATGGGGCAGAAACATCCTCCCTGTTGGGACGTCCTTTGGAGCGGCGTGAGGGCCCAACGTGAGGCTACACAAACCACCGTGACAGTACAGCTGGAATCAGCGTTCTGGTAGAGGTAGCTTTGGGGTTGGTTGTTTGCTTTCTTCATTTCTCAAAGCCATGTGGCTGGGGTTGGTTTTGGTTTTCCCGGTGGGTTTTGTTTGGCTTTGACAAAGTTAAGATGCACTGACCTTTTTGAGGGCTTCCTTTTTAATCCTCTGTAATGGTTCTTTAGCTTTTCCTCTCGAGCCTTGGGACATGAAATCCTCTGCTTGGCCAGCGCCCAGTGATGAAAGGTTGATTTGTGCAGTTTTCCTAAGCCAGGTTGTTTTATTTGTTACTGAGCTGAACACTTTGCAAAGAGGTAGTAGTGCATTTTAAAATCGACCTTTGGATGCTTTTAAAAGCGAGTCTACTTGATAATGTACTTTTTACTTGATCTCAAGTTGTATAAACTAATACCTTTGTGTTTACTGTCACTGCAGTAGTACTCTTATGCACACAGTGATTCCATGTTATCCGCAGAGTAGTTAGGCAAAGCTGTTTCCTTAGTTACAGAAGTTCCAGAGCTTTTACTTTTGTGCAGGTCAGAAGACAGAAGTAGGCTACAGTCTGTGCCATGTCCATGTACAGTTTCTGAAATTGTTTTACAGAACTTTGATAATAAAACCCTTAAACTTATGTTGCTACAGAACTCTGCTGGTGTTTATTTACACAGAAATGACCTCAGCAAGAACTCCATCTGCTCAGAACCTGTGATAGCTCTAGTCAAGGGCGTCACACTACATTATTTGACTTTTGGGGGGAATGAAGGGGCTTAAACAGAGGCAGCGTGGGACAAGTGCTGCTAAAAGGAAGTATGGATTTGTAGAAATTTTTTGTGTTTCCATTGAAACGTGACCATTCACCTCAGTGGAACAGCAGCAGACGGGTGCGGGGGGTGCTTGTACGGGTGAAGCTGTTGTCAGCTGAAAAGTGACTGGGTTAAGGGAGTCAGTTTGGGGATGAATCAATAAATGGTGCTTGAACATGAAGCTGCCACATCAAACCTCCTTTGTAAACTGTCCTTTTGCCCCAGGCAAGGAGGATCTTGCTGTTGCAGTGTCACTACTTGTAGAAATGGGAATTTTTACCAACTTTGGGGTATTTTGTTGGTAGCAGCTCATGTTGCACAGCCCGGCCCAGGCTTTGGTTCCTGGAGGGGAGAGAGGGACAGTTCTGGCCAGGAAGCAAAACCAGGCACACAGCAGCTGCGTGATGACTTCAGGGATGGTGTCACCAAGGTATTTGTTTCTATGAACTGGTTTATGTTCTGGTACTTCACATACAAAGTAAATCTCCTTGAGCCTGAGACCACAGAGCTGTGGGATTCATTCGCAAGTCAGGGCTACATGGAATTAAACTCTTGTTTCTGGTTTATTGTACAAACACCCCCAGCCTGGGCTGTGCCTCCAGCCCCTCTCCAGGCAGCTGTAACTGTGACCCACTCTGGAGTGGGCTGCAGTTGTTAAAGCCCCCATCCTGCGTAGGGCTTGTAGCTACCCCCAGCGTTTCATGGCACGTTGTAGCAACATGAGGCCACAGCCGCAGCGGTCACTGAATCTTCAGGTTTAACTGGTGATACTTTAAGCACTTTCTGTTTTCCTCACCCTTTATAAATAGGAGAGTTTAAGTCAGCAAGGCCTCAGCTACAGAGGGATGCTGTGGAGGCTGCTCTGCAAGCTCAACCTCTGATGCAATTCTAAGTTAAAAAAACAACACCCCAAAACACTAAAACCCAAAAAAATCTTCTTCAAGGCAAAATGAAACTCCTGAAGTTCCAGGTTTTGCTCTCGGAGTCATCCGCAGCTCTTCTGAGAGACTACAAAGAGACCAATCCTCCCATCTTGCTATTTAAATGAGTACACTGCTGGATTTAGGAGATACAGCTGTAATTCCTGAACTGGAAAGGTCTGTTTCCTTCCCTCCCTCCCAGGAGCTATTCCTGACTCCACAGCTCCCAGCAAGTGCCAGAAGCCACCATCCACCTCCTTCTGCCACTGCCACCAGAGGGGAAAGGACAGTCTGTAATGAAAATGTAGGGTTTATTTAAGAGGTGACCAATGCAATGCCCTTGCAGCCGGAGCGGGGCCCCCTGTCCCGTCAGCCCGGGGGCACATGGACCCTGCAGGGATCCCAGCGGTACCGCGCCAGGAGAGGCAAACCTCGATGCTCACACGTGGGACAGGTTCAGAATCAAACAGCGTATTTTGGTCTTTATTCTAACAAATGATACAACCAAAAGTTACTATTAGTGAAGGAAAGTTAAAAACATGGACCCGGACAACTGGTAAAATGCAAAAAAAGTGACATTTGTTTCCATGATCGTTACAAATTGTAAGGAAAAGAAACATGAAACTGCAGCATTACAGGAGGTTTGTTAATACAGGTTAAATAACGCAGTTCTCCTCGATGAACTACAAACCAAGAACAAAGACATTTAAAAAACCCAGACACTCGCTTGGAATATCAGCTCAACACGGCAGGATTCCAGCACAGATCTATCCAGAGGGTTTGTAACAAATCATTTCAACACACATAAACCAAGAGTAAAGTGAGTACAGTGACTGGAACAGCAGCTCCTTGGAAGGAAAAAGAAAACACATTCCCTTTGCCACCAATTAAAGCACAAGTTTGGAAGACCAGGAAAACAGTTTGGTTGAGAGACAACCCTCAGGATTCTTTTGCTGTAATTTCTTATTTCAGTTTAGCAAAATGAATGGCTGGTTTTTAGTATCTGCTGCTAGAACAACCTCGCAGCCAGCAGGGAAGTGGTGAGATCAGAGCAGCTGCTTGGACTCAGCGGGGTTCCCCACCAGCCCTGGTTGGAGGTTTCTGTCTCCAGAGCCATCACTCGGCACCGTGTCAGCCTCCCCTCGCACCCCACCAGTGCCACCCTGCACCTCAGCTGGGTGAGTTCCCTTCTCCTCCCCTCGTGTTAGGCTGGATGGCACCGGACACCTCGGCCAGCGCGTCCACAAAGGTGGTTTTAATCACCCAGGTCCTTCTCCCTTTCCAGGTATCCGGTTGCAAAGAGTCCCTAAACCCTGCACAAGCCAAATAAACAGGTTAAAGCTGACAGGCTCCTTGTTGGGCGGTGATGAGACAAGAGACATCCACTCTACAAGGAACCAAACCTTCCCTCAACACCCAGTGTGGGCTTAAGGAAAAGGGGAAAACCACAAATGAGGTTCTGCCAGACCAATCCTGCCCAAGGAAATACAATTCCAGAGGATATCCCAGCAGGAGACAGGATGAGGTGGGGGAAGCGGTGCCCACAGCACAGCTGCGGACTGGGGCTCTCTCCACACTCCTCACCCATCCATGGCGCTGGCATGCAGACACATCCACACTGACAATACACAGTGTCCAACAGCACAAACCCCTGCAAGCAAAACAGATCCGAGCGGAGAAATGGGCCAACAGCCCCGGCCACCGTGCCCCGAGCGTCCCTGCGCCCGACGGTGCCGAGCTCAGCACTGGGAATGCTTCAGACACAAAACATCACCTGAATCGGGAGGAAAGGTACCGAGAAGCAGCTGCCCGAGGCTCACTTCATGGGGTGTCACAGGGCCCGAGAGCAGGCACTGAGCTGGGAGGACAATGTGGTTGGAGTCACATTGATGCAGCAGGAAGAAAAGCAGCAGCAGGGGATGTGCACTGTAATAACCTAAAGGCTACAGTCACCCAGGTCTGTGTCCGCTCCCTGCTGACACTCCACACCAGAGCGAGCCTCAACAGAGCAATCCATTATAAAAAGTTTCTGCAAATCTTAAAATGTATCAAAGTTGTTGTTGGTGAGATCAGGAAGGTTAAAAACCCACAAACCTGCAGCCAGAGGCTGTGGAAAGCACAGAACCCATTTCCACACACTGCAGTGGGCTTCGGGTCAGACACCACCTCCTTCTCCACCTGAGGCCACGGGGTGTTCCCGAGGCAAAGGGAGACACACGGAACCCTCCTCTGAGAGGACTGCACAAAGAGCTTTGTTCTTTCTTATTCTAGAATCTAGAATCCAGGCCACGGCAGTCACTGCATCACCCGAACAGCCCCAGCTACGAACGCTCCTTCCTCTGCCAGCGAGCTCTGGAAGGCCATTTGGAATAACCAAAGTAACAAATGCCTGGTTCCTCCCCTGCAACACTGGGAAAAAGGATTTCTGACATTCACCTCATGGAGAAACCTCCTGCTGCTGCCATTGCCAAGCAGCTCCTGTGCCTGCTCCCACTGGTGTTACCTCAGCACAACAGAACCTTCCACCCTGCAAGGGGCACCCGCAGAACCCGGCCTGCAGCCCCCCTGCCCCTGAGCCCTCACAGGGAGGGACGGGACAGCTCCCTCCCCGCGAGGAGCAATGCTGAGCCCAGCAGGAGCACACGGTGGGCATTGGGTCACAGCACAGATGTGGAACACCTCAGGAATTCATAATTACTTGGAAGAACAAGTTCCATCATTCCCACTGAATGTCCAACATCTGCTACTGGCACAGTACATCAGGAGTTACTACAGTTCTGCATCTCCCTTTGCTTTTTTTCCCCGTTTTCCAACTGATTTTGAACTACAACTCCAGTGCATCGGTCACAGCGTTACTCACCCGTCCAACCTGCAGGTTTCTAGTGACGCTGGAAGAGGCTCAACCTCCATTCCCATTCTCAGTTCATCTGTACTTTGCTGACAGCGATTCCCTGGGACTCCAGCTAAGGCGGATCCTGCGCTTCCCTAGAGCTGCCTCTTTGGGTTCTACACAGATGGAGGCCACAAGCTTTGAAGGAACATCTGCTTGGGATGGGTATTTCCCTGTCCTGCCGATGTGCCTCACAAGCCAGCTCCTATTGCCCTGCAATAAGCCACCTCCACTCATCACCTGCATGGTTAGTTAGGTTGGGTACCTCTACTAAGCATGGATGGAACTCTTTGTTATAAAGTTTGATACTTGACTCTAGTGATTTCCAGAAAAAAGTTTTAACTACAGTGCACAAAGAATATAATCTTGGAAATATTTACAGTTTTGTACAATTACACCACAGCACTTTAATCTAAATTTCTCAATACAAACAAATAGCACCATTAGCCTTTTGCACGAGTTCTTTCTAACAAACCGAAAAAAGCTGGATTATTGTCAAATTAGGAGACTGGAACCACTTGGAATGAGAATAAGCTCAAGAAGCCAGAGTACTGAAGCACCTACCTACAAAATATCAAGAGGAAGGAAATTAAACCTGCAAATCAAGTCTTCCAACGTGAGCCCTATTCAATGTGCACTACAATTAAACTAACTTCAAGAGAAACAACCTCTTGTATGAAGGTTTAACGCTCGAGTGTACTGTTCTAGTAACTCTTTCTATGCATCCCATGGTTCTGAGTGGCTGCTGAACACAGACACAAGATGACCTCAACCATTATGGAGCAAGTCTCCTATGTGGATGTGAAAAGAGAAGGAAGAAGTGACGATCTGTAGCTAACAACCCCCCCGAGCACGTTCATCAACACAGCGTCATGGGCACAGCAGGGATGTCCAAGCCAGCGTGATGAAGAGAAGTTGAGCGTGAAGCCAACACAAGGAAGAAACGAAGGGTTCAGAGACATGGATAGCACCACAATGGACCGCACTAAGGTGCTAGAGGAGGTACCTTATTCCCTGCAGAGCAAATGCTATCTCTGAAGTGTATTGCAGTGTGAAAACCCAACTGTTTAATGGTTACCATTTGGTTCATTCCTCTATAGAAAAAGCATTCCTTCTAATATACGTTCAGCTAACATTCAGATTACTGAACTATACATTGTGATACGTAGTTTACAATCCATGAAAACAAAGCTTGAAAGAATACAATATGGTCAATCGTAAGCACGGTGGGATGATGTACAGGGCTACTATCCAGCTAAGACATGTCAGCTTGTATGCTAATGGTCCGAGAGTGCTTCTTGTATCACCAAGAAATGTAAAAAATTTAAAAACAAATGATAGTCCTCACAGCTGCTGAGTGTCCCCAGGGCCATCGGGGTGGCACCACCACGCTGCAGACCTGCGTGGAGACAAGGGTGAACGACACATCAGGAGACTTGCTGGAAATCAGGAACTACATTAGACGCCCATTATAGTGAGTACAGTACATCAGTCATTTGATACATGTTCCCTTTTCTTCTGGATTATTAAGTTTATCCCTTCCTTCACGACCCACTTTTTCTAGCTCTATCTGTGGGCTCTTTTTGCAGCCATTTGCTTTCACTGTGATACGCTGGTATTGGTATTCCCCATTCACCTTCCAGTTTAGTTAGAGATCAGGGAAACGGCTGGGGTCCTCCTTGTAGTCATCAGGAATAGTGAAGATGGATTCATCAAATTCATCGTAACGGAACTCCTGAAAAGTCACAGTGGCTGTGATGGTGGGAAATACAGGAATATCTGGACAGGAAGCAAAACGGTACAATGAAGGGCAAAGAAATACAACCTTGCCAATAAGCACCTACTGTTACTCAGGGATTTGTAACTTCAGACTTGGTAGAGACACAGAAGCTTGTTGGGTGTTCAAAGCTCTTAAAGGAGGGACTTTAAAGAAAGTTACTTCAGAATATACTTAGATACCCTGAACACAGAAACAATACCCAACCCAACACACCCTTCCAAAAACTCTTAATAATATAAATCCAGTGATTTTCCTTTCCTGATGCAGACTGATGACATGGAAGCCAAGGTGCTGTGAACATACAGATTCATCTGTTAAAATAGAGGATATTGGCCTCCAAGACAAAATAACCTTGCCACGGGTAGGCTTCCCTTGAGCAAATGCACATGAGAAGATGAACCTTTTCCATGTTTGCTTTAAAATATCATCCTTTTCCAATTTGGATTGAGCTTGAACACTTACGAGTTATCCTCAATAAAACCTGCCCAGGAACTAACCTTCTGAGCTCAGCAAAAATTCAATCCTCAATAAACAGGCTGTGCAAATGGGACAGGAGGCAGAAGAGTCTGTTCAGACTTGTCGAGCTTAAACTGCTTGCTGGGATGACAGAAATCCTGTCACACTTAGAAAGGTGTTACACTTACTACTTTTTGGCAGTCTATGCTGTGATAATCTATACCATGAATAAACTGCTTCATGCATTTCCATTGGTTAGAAGTGTAATAGTTTTCTCTATTTTTCTAAGTGAAAAATGTATCACCAGTAATCCTTGAGGAAAAAGAAACACAAAAATGCTACAAAATACTTACCTCATGACTCAGTTCAGCCTTTCATGCAAGGACAATTCAGTACATCTGCGTCAGTCTTACAGCAAGCATAAGGAAAATGTAAATAACCAAGCTTTCTTCCTGACTATGACTATATTCACCTTTCAGCTGCACATTTCCTACCTAATGTTACTTCCAAAAACTTAACTCTTCCTCCTGAAGTCTACAGCAACACACTCCTTAGGTAAGAGAGTTCTTTTCCAAAACTCAGCTGAAGTTTTGAACATATTGCATAAGCAAGCACACCCATTTTGGAAATACACAGCCACAAGAACTGCTGTAGTTATCTTACCTAATTTTACAGGAAAGCCTGGTGGAAGCTTCATTTGAACAAATTCCCTAAGTTTGTTAAAGTGCTTGAAGGGTGCAATTACTTCTAAAACATTCAACAATCTGAAAAGAAAAACACATTTCATTACAAATTCTTGTTTCACAGCTTTCCCTCTAGAGAAGAGGGCATAACTTTGTGCTACAACTTGTCACAGGCAAAAACGTTCTAGAATTCTGTAGAAGCAGGCACATCAGTATTATGACAAGTTAATCACAGAACAGCCTGGGTTGGAAGGGAGCGTAAAGCTCCTCCAGTTCCAACCCCTGCCACGGGCAGGGACACCTTCCACTAGAGCAGATTGCTCCAAGCCCCTGTGTCCAACCTGGCCTTGAACACTGCCAGGGATGGGGCAGCCACAGCTTCTCTGGGCACCCTATGCCAGCGCCTCAGCACCCTCACAGGGAAGAGCTTCTGCCTCAGAGCTCATCTCAATCTCCCCTCTGGCAGGTTAAAGCCATTCCCCTTGGCCTGTCCCTCCAGGCCCTTGTCCAAAGCCCCTCTCCAGGTTTCCTGGAGCCCCTTCAGGCACTGGAGCTGCTCTAAGGTCTCCCCTTCAGGAGCCTTCTCTCCTCCAGGCTGAACCAGCCCAGCTCTCTCAGCATCTCCCTGGCCTCCTCTGGACTCGCTCCTACAGATACATGATAAACCTGGTCAAACCCCTCTGGTTTGGTGAGCAAGATAAGCGCCTGGCTCTTCTAATAACAGGCACCCCAGCACTGAGGTCTCTAATTTAGCCATGTATTTGCTTAACAGCATGTCTTCAGTCACAGGTTTGAAGCTGTCCAATTTTCCTATCTGAAGATATGAAGAATTTTGCAGTTCATAAACACGTTAAAACATTTCCTACATATTAATAACATTCACAGCCACTTATCTGACTTACGATTCAATTCCTAAGGGAAATTCCTGGCTCATAGCTATCGTGGCTTTAAAGGTTTTCTTGCTTTCTTTGCAGACCAGCTCTCTACCCAGATGAGGAGCTCTGTAAGGGGAGGGGAGAAAGACAAAGTCAGTTTTCCTCTCGATGAAACCTTGGGTTTAAATGAAAGACAACAAACTCAGGTTTGAAAACATCAGTAAAGAATCTCTTCGATAAAGCAAGTACTTTAAAAGCTGGGCATAGCAAAGAAGAGTCAGTAACCACCTTAATTCCGGTTACTATGAGCTCTGCTAAAGCAGGAGACAAGACAAAAGCAGTGAGGGGAATGACTTAAAAATCCTCAAACAAGTCCTCATGGACATTACATTAATAAGCACTACAGAAAGACATGGAAGCTACCCAGAAATACATAGAGCTGATTTCAGATGTGAATTCAAGCAGGCTGTATGTGAACAACGTATCAGGCTGAAGTAGAAAAAGGTTAATTTGCTTTCAGCCTAAAACGTAACACAATCTCAGAGAAAGAAAAGTTACTGTACGATCACTGCAAGGCAATACTGGAAAACACAGGACTGCTACAGGACAGGTAACAAACAACGGAACCAAGCTTTTCCTCTTTGGCTTTATAGTAGCTAGAAACCAGACTTCCCATTAAACTCCCTTCAGTTAATCAGATTATTGAACACAACAAAATCTTACATACATATTTCTGCTCCGGTAGCAAGAGCTGTTCAAGCATAATCTATTTATTCTGCTTGAATACTCATTCCATTAAGTATATTAAAAATTAAATTAGTTCAAACTCCCAAAACCCACAACAGATAGATACATGTGCCTTTTTAGTAAGCCTGTACTTAGTATCATATTCCCTGATAACATCTGAGTAGGGGTTACTCTAGTATCTGTGGAGAAAGGACTTTTATCACTGCTACTTCTGTGATACACTCAGGACAGTTTTTGGTCCTTCTGCATTCAAGGCTGCACTCCTGGAAAATAACTCTTTGCATCTTCTAAAAATGAGGCTACTGTAAATTAATTTCAATTATAGCTGTTCACTACTGAGTTACACCACTAGAAGAGAGCATCTTGCAAAGATCTAACCAGTACTAGGAGATCTGTATGTCCTTGTATTCCCTAAGTGTGTATTTTTGTACATTGCTGCTGCTACTAGTTTGATTAAACCATAAGTAATTATTTTAAACATGGTGAATTGGATTATTTATTACTATCACAAGAAAAATGAGTTACAGCAAAGAATTTGTCAGAAAATCTTCCTTAAAAAGCCAGCTTAGATGTGCATCTTTTTAAAATGTTTACATTTCAAGCTATGGCTAGCAGGTAGATGCACAGACAGTATCGGTATCACCAGCTGATGCAATAAAACTGTTTACGCACACAAGTATCAGGTTCCCAGCCAACCTATTGAAAAATGTTAAACACTTGAGACATCAAACCCATGTTCCAGTGTCCCCAGGAAACTATGAACTAAAAGCACCCACAAACTAGAAAATCAGAGAATCCCAGCCTGGGTTGTGTTGGAAGGGACCTTAAAGCTCCTCCAGTTCCAACCTCCTGCCACGGGCAGGGACACCTTCCACTAGAGCAGGTTGCTCCAAGCCCCTGTGTCCAACCTGGCCTTGAACACTGCCAGGGATGGGGCAGCCACAGCTTCTCTGGGCACCCTGTGCCAGCGCCTCAGCACCCTCACAGGGAAGAGCTTCTGCCTCAGAGCTCATCTCAGTCTCCCCTCTGGCAGCTTAAAGCCATTCCCCTTGGCCTGTCCCTACAGGCCCTTGTCCAAAGCCCCTCTCCAGGTTTCCTGGAGCTCCTTTAGGCACTGGAGCTGCCCTAAGGTCTCCCCTTCATGCAGCAGAGGGCAGGATCCCCTCCCTGACCTGCTGCTCACACTCTGGGGGTGCAGCCCAGCACACAGGGGGGTTCTGGGCTCAAGCACACACTGAAACCGGGTCATGGGGAGCTTCTCCTCACCCAACAGCCCCAAGGGCTGAGAGCTGCTCTCAACCCATTCTCTCCCCTTCTGTGTTTGTGCTCAGGACTGCCCCAACCCAGCGGCATAATATAAATAGAATATAAATACATAATATAAATAAAATATAGATAATGAAAAACCAACCCAAAACCCCACAACCCCAACCCAATACTCTAATAGTGTCTATGGAAGTTAGTGCCGAGAAAGCAGTAATACTCACTTTCCATTTTCAGCAGATATGTACTCTTCCCATGTAATTGTATTGGGTGATGGTGGAGTAAGGGACTGCCGTCTGACAGGCTGTGCAGAAAAACAGGTCTTAACTCTTTATCTTTCCTTACATGCTCTTAGAATTTTGCATCTTAGAAGATACAACTGTACTTCCACTCTACATAGAACAGCAATCTATCTATCCACTCTGTGGCTGATACTTCACTGGGCTTTTCTATCTCCTGCTCTCGCTTTCATAGTCTCCATTTAGGTATTTGGCCTCAAACTGTATTTTATGTAGTTGTTGGCTGCTTTAATACATCAGCTAATCAGTTCATTCAAGTTCAACGACAAGTAACAAAGCACAAGTTAACACAGAAATAAATAGATCATTTTTAAAATGCGCATTCCCAGATGACGTCTGGCTCGTTCTGAATAGCTCTTGATTTCATGGTGATAATAATAGGCTTAGCTCCATTTTAATGAAGCTAAAGAAAAACATGATTGAAAGCAAAGCGGAAAGGCATTCTGAACCATAAACGTTTGGTCTAAAAGAAGTTAAAGTGATCTGCCATAGCCAAAAACATCATTTTTTACTAAGAGCCAAATTAAGACTGAAATAGCCAATATAATCACAGAAATTGCTGAATGTGTGCACTAATCAGCATAATTCATTAATGTATCACCATGATTATACTTGTAGATCATATTTATTATTATAAATTAAGTCAATCAAAACAGAATAAAACCATTATCTATAGATTCTGCCAAATGACTGGTGTGAAGGATTACTCTCCTATGCACAAATTCACATACTGTGAAGAATTATTTGATTATACCTCAAAATTTTGCTCCATTAGGTTGCCACCTTTACTCAGGCTCTCCATGATAGCTTTATTTCGAAGAATATCCTCCTCGCTGAGATGTTCTCTTCTTTTCCTTGATTCTAATACAAGTCCATTAACCAAGTAGAAATCTGCCAAAAAGTTTCCTACTCTTTCCTGCAGGAAAGGAATTGGACATCAGTGACTCAGAGAGATAAAATAAAACAATTTAAATTCTTGTATATCCAAATGATTGCATTTCAGTACAACAAGATAACTTCAGGACTGAAATGCTGTAATTCACACGACCAAGCACTTGAGCTGTCAGTGGACAATCCCCGTAGGGTTTGGACAGCACACACACAAGAACTCCATCGTGAGCAGGTATTTTGTACCAATGGCAACTTTAAGACAGAAAGGATTGCTTAAGAATTTGAGTGGCCAAGGAAAAACTGAGTGAAATCCCCTTCACCAGCAAGTTGTGTTGAAGGATAATTTACAGGTGTAGAATATGGATTTGGTATTCAAAAGGAAGAAAGTTCTGCAACACTAGTTCAGATGAAAACCTGTGAGGAATGGCACTACCGGAACATATCCAGATGAAACCAAATTCCTTCATAGTCACAAGATAATAATTTCCTACTCAAAGAAGCTACCACAGTGGCCATTTCAATTTCTTCACAGCTGAGAACTTAGACCTCAGACGGATAACACAGAAGGAACACGCAAAGGAAGCTACCCACAACACTCTCATCTTCCTACGCTTCTCTGACACAGGAGAGCACAGACTCCTCACTGCACACCCTGGAATGAATTTGCAGAAGCCACATACTCCTACAGTGAAGTAATTTTCATCCTAAGGCTGTCTGCACTAGTTTGTCTCCAGTAATGCAGTCTGTGAAGTTTTCTTTCTGCTTACTGTCTTGTCTTCTCGAAACAGCCATCCCGTTTGGGCACGCGTGAAGGTGATGGATTTGGTTGATAATGTTGCTGAGTAAATATCACTGCTCATCAAAATGTCAACCTCCTCTTCTGTTTCCATCTCAGATTCCTAGAAGAAAAATTCCCAAATACTGAACAGAACTTAATAATGATGATTATTCTTTGTTAATGTATTTTTTATAGAAGAAAAGAAGTTAGAAGTTAAATCAATAAACCTTTTCCTTTGGAACTTGTCCCAGAACTAGCGTTCCCTGAACTTCCAAACTCTTTTATAGGCCAAATGGTTACCAATAGTTTAACCTTAAATATTAATGGCAGTGTTCAAGGCCAGGTTGGACACAGGGGCTTGGAGCAACCTGCTCTAGTGGAAGGTGTCCCTGCCTGTAGCAGGGGTTGGAGCTGGAGGAGCTTTAAGGTCCTTTCCAACACAAACCAGTCTGGGATTCTATGAAATAAAGCATGCAACTGATTTATCCAGAAGCTCAGCAGCCTCTTTCCACATGCAATGATCCATATACATAAGCGAGTGCTGGGTAAAGCTGTAAACTAAATACAAGGGGTCCAAGGAGTCATATCCTTGTGCTGCTAACAACTAAAGTGGCCACAGGGTGACTGAATGGATGCCAAGCAGTGGCAAGCAAGTTTGAAAACCCACCTGAAGATGGTGAGGAGCCCAGTGAAAAGATTAAAAGTAGCACACATCATAACTTAGAAAAGATTTGCCTACTCAGAATGATAACAGATTTTTCCAAAAGATTCACATTCCAGCTTTTTCCTCATTTCAAAGTTTGCATTCAAAAGCCCTGTTTATCACAGCAGACTTTCCTGTCACCTATAGAGCTGAACTTCTAACAACTGAACAATCAATTCTTTGGTTTGCACTTCCTTGGAGCTTGTCGGGGTCTTTTTGAGAGGCGCATTTTGTTTAATAAGACTTCTGGTATGAAATAAAAGCTTGAGGTATTTCAAACCATACATTCACACGGGTCTTTACCTCATGATGTATTCGCTGGTAAACTTTTTGTTCATTGTCTAAAACTACAAAAGATTCAGAGGGTGCGGCATCACCATTAAAAATGAAGCTCAAATCCCCTCGTTGGCACTTCATGTCGGTAAAGTCTATGAGAGTTGTGTCCAGCCTGTGAAAATACACCAACAGTAACCCATAAACACTCAAATACACTCATAAATTCAGTTTTAAAGCAGAAGCATTTTGATTTTTGTAATCACAACCAAACACACCAAGGCCTAAGTTTTAATAGAACATTTTATATGTGAAGCCTGGATGCAGAAATTGAATTGCTATTAACAATTAATAAGTTTCACATTATCACATCTCTACATTTATAAATGCATTCCAAACTATTATTATGCCAACTTCAGAGGAAAAGGTAAACATCTTCTTCAGAAAACTTTATTCCCAAACTGCCAGCATGAGGAAGTGACAGAATTTATGCAGCCAGTACGTGCTACACACAGAGAAATACAACTACTCCATGTGATCAGCATCCTGTTCTGCAAGCAGCAAGCACTGATGTGAGTAACAACATCCGGAATGACCCAAATTACAAAGAGGACAAAGAACCAGGCTGATTTTTTATTATATGACTTATTTTACTATTTCTATTCTTCCCCCTCACCAACACAAAAGAAATGCTTCTGCTGACCTGAATAACTAGAAGATGGAGCCAAGGACAAGAACCTCTCTAGCAGTTCATATCCATTATTGCTAGAACATTTACTTCTTTAACAAAGACAGCTGAAGATCCTGAATTTAGTGACCACTTCAGCTCTAAGGGGTGATTGCTTAATAGTCATCATATATCCACCTCTGATTTCAAGAATGAATCTGCAGCTATTTCCGCCCAGTGCCAGTCTTGTAAAAGCAAAGCACACAGAAACGAGAAGGAGAAAAAATGGGCTCAGACTCAAATCTGACCTAAAAAAATCAGTTCCCACACCTGTGCTAACAGCTTTAACAGAACAAGGTTTTCTACAGATTTAATCTTCTGAATCATATTATTGGTTTTTTGTTTATTTTAAATTTTGGAACCTAAAGAAAAAGACAGAAAAGACATTTGAACCCAAACACCCAAACTAAACCAGTTGAAGAGCTGAGTGTGGACAACTCCTGGAAACACAACACGGACTTTGTGAATCCGTCACATTAAGTGTTTTGAAAAGAGAAATGATACCACCTTTTCTTACTAACAGAGACAGGAGCAGCAACATTTCTCCACAAAATGCTGGAAGCTCATTTCTTCGAAATTGTGTTAAAAAAAATCAAATTCCTATTTTTCAACTCATCATTGTCATGTCCAGTAGATCAAGCTTTATACAGCTCAACCGCTTTTCTTTTTGGTTTCAAGTGACTCAGGAGCTAAAGTTAAACTCAGATCAACAGAGGAAAAAAAGAGACAGTCTGCAGTGGTTTGCACTTCCTGGCTCTAACCACCAATGTGCACACACAGGCTGTTTCACCAACGTCTGCACGCTCCTCAGGGACTTCTTTCAGACCACACTGGAATTCAGTGTTTTCACTAGCACACAGACATATATGGCTTAGATAGCACACACTGTAAAATGAGACTTACCTGATATTTATACCTTGTTTGTGTATTTTACATGCATCAGAAGGCAGAATTCGGGAAAGTAAAGGCACTGAAGGCAGGGAGAGAGAACACAATCAGGACATTGAGGTTCCTCTGCAACATATTTCTATTAAAACTATGCATCAGTTTGAGTCTCTCTTTTCATTTTAATACAAATATATCACACCCATTTTCCACCATAATCTCAATACAGATACAACTGACTAATACCTGGGTTACTTCTATTCAATAACTGTAAAACTGATTTGTAATTGTACAGGCTACTTTCAGCATCAGGAAATAATTTCAAGTGTCCTCAGGCACAGCTAGATCATTTATAAATCCTAATAACTCCTCTTCTAGCAGTTTGAAATTTTAATTCTAGGATTTGACAGTTTACTTAATATATTGTGCCAACTGAAAGCCCAGCTGCCACTGGAGCAGAACACCCACAAGCAGAAAAGAAAATCCAATGCACTAAGCTTAAAACACCAAGCAAACACGAAAGCACCGGTGGAACCGAGAGGCCATACAGAATTACGAGATGGACACATGAGACTGCAGCTCTCCTTACATTTTTGCTCATTTATTTCTATTTTACTACTCAAATGAGAGGAGGTGGAAGGTTATAAAGTCACATAAAAGAAGCATTAAGGTGAAGTTCAGGTTTGAAGAACCCACCACATAGCTCCACTTAACTGACATTAGAGTACATTCAGAGTTCAGGCTAAATTCAGGAAATGAAATGCCTCAAGTCCAGTTACTCAATTAAATTGTTCAAACCACTGCTCTGTAGTGACACAAATTGACCAGATAGAGACATTTTAATATTTTGCTTTTCTAATAATCCATTTCTTAAAGTAAACAGCAGCTTGTTCCCCCGCACACTGTGTCACTGGATTACAGAACAGGATTCGGCTCCAAAAATGAATAAGCAAAAATACAAATAAGGAAAAATAGCTCAGCAAAAAAGCTGTCTTCCTTTCTTTGTAACTTAGGTCTTGAGCACTTTCCAACATGCAAACCAATTGATAATTTCAGCTTGAGAGAACAAGTGTGCTGAAGACTGATTACATTATCTCCCTGTAAAGGGAATAGGCAGTTGCTTACCCCAACTTTGAAAATCCCAGTGAAGCTCTAGATAGAAGTCACCTAGCTGAGATGAAAAGAACAACATATTAAGAAGCTTTTCAGGCTAAATGACAAGTGTAAAATCTGCTGACAGGCAGGCAGAAGTTGGGCTTTGCTGACAAAGAAAACTTTCTCTAATGTTAGTATTTGAATTTATATTGAACTTAAACATTTCTGAAGCTTTAACTAGAGTAGAATCAATAACGACAAAATTACACAACTCATTTGAACCACGCATTTTCAATCATTTTTAAAATAATAATTTACACAGCTATTAAGCCATGGATTGTAAAAGGTTTATTGTAAATACATGCTTAGAAAAAGATCTATGGAGCTCTGCTCGCTTTGATTGATCACATCAAACCCCATGGAATTATACGTTCTGGCTTAAATTAATGAGCCAAGTTTTAGGTAGGAGTATTCACATACACAAATCTCAATCTGCCTTCTGGAAACATGCTTAATTCATTACATAAAAACTCTACCTCCATAAACACCTGCCAGCCAACTCCTTTAAACTGTATGCAAAGCAAAAGCAAAGTAAGGGGTGACTTGATTAAAATCAGCAAATGTTGCTAGTACACTGAGGTAGCCACATACTACCACTCCACACAACTCTAGACCAGGCCTTGCTCCAGCAGGAATAAGGAATGGCAGAGCTGTTTGTGTGACCACAGGCAGAAAGCAGACGCAGCCTTACTCAAAAACTGAAAGCTTTTCACTCCTAGACACACAGCAGGTTTGGTTTTTTTCATGGATCAATAAAAAATACAGGAAACTGGCAGAGCATATTCATAGAGTGTATCATGGATGCAGTTCCACTCAACTTTTAAGATGCATGGGTTCATTAACGTAAGATAAATAGCTGGGTTTCTACAAACCCATTCATATTTTACCACTTGACTAGGCAGGAGCAGCTCACCCCACCTAAAGGGAAATAAACACCTGTAAAAGTCCCTCTCCATATTTCTTGGTGGTATTATTCACCCACCAAAAGATTTGAGAAAGCCTTAAAAATCTAATGAAATAAGTACACATTAAGAACACAGTCTTTAACTTTTAGATTGCAAAGACCAGCAGGTCTGCCTTACACAAACCTTTTATTGGAATTCCTAGAAACTGAGGCGGCTTTCAGCAACCTGCCCTAGCAGAAGGTGTCCCTGCCCATGGCAGAGGGTTGGAACTGCATGAGCTTTAAGGTCCCTTCCAATCCAAACCAAACCATTCTATGATTCTATGATCTGGTTTAGTCAGCACAACTGCCTTGAACTTACCTCTTTCAGGGCTTTTAATAATCGAGGTCGCTTTTCTTCAACACTTTCCCTGGACTGCTGCTTGAGCTTCCTCAGGAGTGCTGAAACTAAACAGAAATTAACTACCAGGTAAATCTGTTCTATTTATTTGTTGGTTTATTACAAGTTGGTGTCATAATTTGACATATTAAGAAAAAACAATGTAAAGGTAACATTTCATCAGACTTTGGAGAAATCAACATCAAGTTATAGTAATTATACACAGCCTTCTCTGATTACAACAGGAAGAAAAGCCTTAATAATTACTTCCAATATAAAGGATACAATCATGTCAAGAGTGAGAAGGTCACTGAAGACCTTGAACAGGTCTTTGACACGTGTGTTAGTAAAGATGTGGTACATGTGTATTACTGAGCACGAGCCTATAGATTGCATGAGATCTACTCCCACTGAGGAACTTCTTTAGTAGTGAGGAGCTGACATGCAGAATGTTGCTAGTATATTACAAACTAGTGCATTAATACAGTAATAGATATGAGTTTTCTGCTATGGGACATGGAAATACAAAATACTATGAACATCCACTAGTGAGTAGCAGTAAAATAATTTTCTCTTTACTACTTCATATCTGAAGTAAGTAATCACTGTATTTGCCCACTGGCCTGTTGAGATGCAACATGAAAGCAATATCCCATTGCCAATTGATGTATCTATATCTAATATGTATCTTTATATAACTGATACATATGATCACACGGAGCAGTTCCAATTAGATGATCCCATACAGCTAAAATCCATTCTGACCTTGTAACTCCAATTTTAAATACAGAATGCTACTTTATAGCTTTTACAATCACTTCAAGCAAAATCTTAACTCTCCTTAGCATTATGTATCCTAATGCAATTTCTTTCTTATCAAGGAAATGGACATGTGTAGAGCTTGTCATATCGTATTTAGATAGCGCAAAGATTAAGATAAACTCTCCAGAGAACTAAACCAGGCATATTATTAAAGAAGCATAGCTAGAAAACCTGTTTTCCTGTTCTGAATGAGGCCTTAATTTCTGATTAATAGGGAAGCAGAGGCTCTTACTCATTTGTCTGTCTCCATAGCTGATGGCTTCTGCAAGAGGGCTCCATCCCTGAGCATTTTTCACCTTTACTGGAGCATTATGGGCTAATAGCAAGTGGGCACATTCTGTAACAAAACAGTAATCATTATTTGCAGTAAACATCAAGGATGTAGCAATATAATTCATAATAAAGAAAAAAAAAGCAAAAGTAGTAGATATTCAATATATTAAACAGTTTATCAAAATACATATCTGGATCCTGAGCCAAACTGTAGACAAACAAAACCCATTTATGTATTTATAGCACTTCCCTGATAAACACTGGCACTAAAAACATAATAAGTGATTAACCACCAATTACACAACCACTGAAGAAACATCCCTTCTGCTTCTTGTATTTTGCTTTTAATAAAGCTGATTTCTGCATGTGTACACAGACACACAACTACGTAAAAAATACTTGTAAAATATTACATCAGCTCTACTTAATGCACAAATCCATGCACCAAGACACACTTCACAGTCTTCCATGCATGGAAGCTGTGCACATTCTTTCCCTTTCTCTCCATCTCAACCCCCTTCACCCAAAGGTCAATAGTAAGCTGGTTTGCTAGAAATCTGCATGGAGATGTAGACTTTAGGTAAGCCTTCAGAACTGTGTGTGTATGGGTAACACATGACTATGTGCTGTGACATCCTGTGGCACCTGAAGTGAGCAAACAAGCTCACTGGCCTAGGAAAGCCTGAGAGCATGTGCACAACCGGCTGTACAACAAGTAACAGGTACTGTGGGACTGACAACGTGGATATCTGGAGCCCACAGCTCACAGTGCTCCATCAATGGAGAGGCACACTTGCGACGTGCTCCATTTCTCACCAGCAGCACCAGTAACAGTGTGCAGCAGTGCTATCCCTGACACTCAGCATTGCACATGCTGTGCTGACAAGGCAACTTCTACATCTCATCAAAGCCACACACGTTCCTAACGGAGTCACAGCTCAACCTGCATCCCCTTCTCTGTCTACGGGTAAGAGGTGACGGTGGAATGACAAACAGTCCTTAAAATTAGGGAGTAAAGAACGCTTTTGGTGTTTCCATGTTTTGAATAAGCTGTTTTCATACGAAACCGTTCTTCAGTTTCCAACTACAGAAAGTTTCCTCACCACATCTCATTAAAATCAACCTGACCCATCTGCAAATGACAGAGCAGTACAAGCTGGAGCTGCAGGCTGAAGAAATGTCTCGTTATGAATAGGATGGGCAGGCATGATGGATAGAGGAACTTCCTGGATTATTCTCCTGCTACAGGTGTTACAGGAAACCATACCGGTCATTCCAGATGCAACAGTTACGAGTCACCAAGTGTCTGGGAAGGAAGAGATACCTCACTGGTGAATATACTATCTTCTGTGGTAAATAAACAAAAGCCCTGACTACTTTGTCAGCACAGAGATGTATCTTTATGGTTGCTTAACTATAGTGCCAAATGCAACAGCACTGCACAGTGAGCAGGCAAATAAGCCTGCACTTACCAGCCAGATTACGCTGCAGTTAAATAAACAGGATGTAAATTCACCCTGCACTTCAGAAAACACTGGCTATAACACTGCTACACACAGCTCAACAGTCTACATGCATCACCCCAGGAAGACACAAAACTGACCCTCAATATGAGACAGACCAATGAGGCAGGAAAGGACCTGGGGTTCTTGGTGATCAACGACTATGCAGGATTTGAAGCTAAAACAGTAAAAGCAGGAATTGTGCTGGATGCTGTACACAAACAGCCCTGCTCTAGGCAAGCTAGACAGAGGCTCGCCACAAGCATCCTCAGGGATTTAGGGCTTTACCCACAGAATGACTGACTACAGGGAAAGACGCCAAGAGGTGAACTGCAAACTGAAATCTAAAACGTGCAGTCAAGGAGAACAGGAGTAGAGGGAAGAAATGCCTCTTCTCTCCTCGCTGTGCTATACATGAGGATAACTCACTGAAGGAACCTGCCTGCACTGAACAGATTGCTCTTTATCCTAGAGCTGAAACATAAAGTAACCAAAATGTAAGACAGACTTAGAATAAATAGTCAACCATAGCGAATTAAAGTTGGCAAGTGCTTTTCTACCAGTTTTATTAGAACCACCTTTGATCAGAATTGTTTGTATTCATTAATGTGGTATGATACTGTTGTTGCTATATGGAATGTGTCCTTTCATGACAGCTAATCACCTTCTAACCAAAACCACTCAACCCCTCCTACACCCAGCAGTGCTAAACTTGTAAATATTAACTAATGACTGTGACAAACTAAAGCTTGAAACAAGCACTGCAGTAAGGCACAGCAGAAGTCATGCACATTTCTGGTCACCACCGCTTGGCAACACAGAGTAGTTACAGAACTAAAATGTACCTTACAAAGAAAAATGTCTCATACGAGGCTGAGAAATTAAAGAGAAGCTTCTGCCACCGTTTCCTTCCGTTGATCCAAGCCTCTAGCCTAGGTCCCTCACTGGAAAACAGCAGTTCTGATGGAGCCCCATTTTTCACAGCTGAAAAACCTCTTATCTGTGACTTGTAAAACTTGTTTGCCTCACTGCTGTCCCAAAAAGTGTTTGCATAGCTTCTTTGTCTTCCCTTTTTAAACTTATTTTAAAAGTACCTCATCCTGGACCAATATCAGCAGACTCCAGCAAGCTCCATTGCTGCTGCTTCTCCATACGTCACCTCTCTTCCCTTCTTCCTTCAAAATCACTTCCTGCTCGAACTCTCAATTATCTTGGATCACTTCATAGGTGTTTCCAAAACATCCTAAGACAACTTACTGCACTTCCTGCATTCCCCTCTCCAAACCTGCCCCGTGTGTTGGTTCACAGCAGCTCTCCCACAGAGCAGTACCATGTACCGGGCAGAGGACTCACAGGGCTGAATGACACCAAGCCATTCCTGCTGCAGCAGTGAAATTTTCCTGCCACAAACACCGAACAATCATACTCCAGGGTTGAAGGGTATCCGGAAAGATGGGAGCCATGGAGAATCAGCAGGCTTATACCTGTCCCATGCCCCTTGCAGGCCTGTCTGACACCTGAAGGGACAGCTAGGCAGTGAGTCAGGAATTCCAACCCAGTGAGTGAGGGAGTATGCAAAATGCAGGTGAGAGGTTCCATTTCCACTCACAGAGTCACTTTAGTCTAGAGCATGTTACTCTGATTCACTTCACTGGGAAAAAGCTAAATGGAGTTATTAGACACCTCTAGTGAGCAGATCAGCAACACACTGATAACAGCAACACATTAATAACCAGAACAGTGTTGACTAAAAGAAAGGGTATCACCACACAAACAGGTATTAGTAATCCTTCCACACATGAATTAATTGCAGAGTAAGATACAGATCTGCCTGGATCAAGTTCCCTGCCTACACATACTGAGTACATCCCTCCACTTCAGCTGCTCAGATACGAAAGGGGAAGCAGGCGTGCAGATGCTTGCCCCTGTTGCATGCCCCTGCTTTGAGCTGTTTCTCAATCTTCTACCATGTTCCAAATTTCCCAATTTCCTCTTAACTCTGCAAGAAGAGAGGAGCTGGGTCCACCCACTGTTCTTGTTCTAGGCTCATGAAGAGTCCAACAGCTACATTCACAACCCAGCTCCTGGATCTTGCCCTGAAGAACAGCTCTGACGTCTTCTCCAACTTCCCCCTTCTAAATTCATGTGGTGGCTTCTTTTCAGAAAACTTCAACTTTCAACCACCTTGAAACACAAGATCACGTGCAGGAAAAATGAAAATCCTTTTTTCTTCTTGCCCCCAAGTCTTCAGGATAATTTAAAAGCCAACAAAATTGATGGTTTTACCTACCTTTATGTCCCAGCATCACAGCAAGATGTAACGGAGTATTTCCTAAAATAAATAATGACACAAAAAGATGTTAGATTCAAGGTCACAGAATCCCAGACTGGTTTGGGTTGGAAGGGAGCTTAAAGCTCCTCCAGTTCCAACCCCCTGCCACGGGCAGGGACACCTTCCAGTAGAGCAGGTTGCTCCAAGCCCCTGTGTCCAACCTGGCCTTGAACACTGCCAGGGATGGGGCAGCCACAGCTTCTCTGGGAAAAGTCTGTGCCAGCGCCTCAGCACCCTCACAGGGAAGAGCTTCTGCCTCAGAGCTCATCTCAGTCTCCCCTCTGGCAGGTTAAAGCCATTCCCCTTGGCCTGTCCCTACAGGCCCTTGTCCAAAGCCCCTCTCCAGGTTTCCTGGAGCCCCTTTAGGCACTGGAGCTGCTCTAAGGTCTCCCCTTCAGGAGCCTTCTCTTCTCCAGGCTGCCCCAGCCCAGCTCTCTCAGCCTGGCTCCAGAGCAGAGCTGCTCCAGCCCTCGCAGCAGCTCCGGGGCCTCCTCTGGCCTCGCTCCAGCAGCTCCACGTCCCTCTTGTGCTGTTGCCCCAGAGCTGGATCAGGACTGCAGGGGGGGTCTCCCCAGAGCGCAGCAGAGGGGCAGGATCCCCTCCCTGACCTGCTGCTCACGCTCTGGGGGTGCAGCCCAGCACACAGGGGGGTTCTGGGGCCAAGCGCACAGTGAACCCGGGTCATGAGGAGCTTCTCATTGACCAATACCCCCAAGCCCCTCTCCTCAGGGATGCTCCATTCAGTCTCCCTCAGCCTGGGCTTGTGCTGGGGATTGCCCCAGCTCAGGGGCAGGACCTTGAACTTGCTGAACTCCATGAATCCCTTGCAGTTCCTGCAGGTGTCTGCACATACAACTCAAACATGTTAAGAATCCAGTTACACGATCTAACCACGGAAGACACTAAAATACACCAAAGCAGTTACATTCTTCTGAGCAATCATTTGGATTATACTTGTTAGAATAAATATATCCAAAACACATTTCATGGACCAAGGGTGCTTTTTTGGAGTAACATCTTGAAACTTAAGGAAGCCAAAGAGGCCCAATTGTATCTTTAAGACACAGATAACCCAAACCTCTCTGCTTATCATGGTCTGAAAAGTCTGATACCTTACAAAGAATGACATATCTAGGCTAAAAGCTACTCAAAGATATGATGCTGATTAAAATTTTAAGAGCCTATTTTATTAATTTTTCATAATTTTAATACAAAATTTTCACTAATACAGTGTTGGACAGATTGTGAAATAACAGCAACTTCCCTACAAAAGCCCCTTTTGGTTGTTTTGGTGCCTTGTTTCCAAAGAAAGCTTCCTAGATTATCATCAGATATTACAAACACAAGCCTGTTTTCCTGGCTACGCATATGACACATTCTGTACTTCTGCTATTAAATATGCACTGTGAGGTACAGAGGGTTGATTTTCTGGATCAATGATGTTACCAGAATTCTGGCACATTTTATTGATGTAGCCTGTATTTAACTGTACTGCTCTCTTTAAATGTATAAACATTTTCTTAGTGAAGAGAAAAATCATTGGAAAACAAAAGTCATTTGCAACTACAACAAATGTACTTGATTTTAGGGTTATTTTCCAGTATCATGTTAGCAGTAAGTACCTGCTACACGCAAAGGGTGATGTACTGTACCTCTAAAAGATGCAATCCAAAAACTGAGAGGCTTCTATATGAAGTAATTGTCGGCATACTATAGTATCATGAAATCTCTGATCAAGATAGGCAAGCATAGGCAGGTTCCAAGTGGTTTTGTCTGAGCTATTTAACACATAGCACCAATGATTCTTGTGGGTCACTAGCAACATCACAGACAGCTCCAGCCTAGTTCATTATACACACTTTGCGGTAACCTCAAATTGTCTATTAATAGATTTCATCACATCTCTGAGCCAAAACACAACACAGAATACCAGATGCAGCCACTCTCGGTTAAGTGCCTGAAATAACGACGTTATTGAGGAACAGACTTGAGAAGGAGCCAAACCATGTGCTCAGGAAACGCAAATTATAGAAGCTAGGGGTAAACATCTTCCTCACCTTATCAAGCACTTCAGTGGGGAATATATATATGCGTATGTGTGTGTATGTAAGTTCTACCCTGTGAGGGTGCTGAGGCGCTGGCACAGACTTTTCCCAGAGAAGCTGTGGCTGCCCCATCCCTGGCAGTGTTCAAGGCCAGGTTGGACACAGGGGCTTGGAGCAACCTGCTCTGGTGGAAGGTGTCCCTGCCCGTGGCAGGGGTTGGAACTGGAGGAGCTTTAAGCTCCCTTCCAACAAAAACCATCCTGTGATTATACATATCTATATAATAGCTCTACACTAAGTTTTCTCTTACATTAATATACCTTCAAATTAAAAACCCACCCCACATTTCAAAGGGTGAATAAAACAGAGCCAGACAGCTATAGCAGCTATGACAGTGTGGTGTAATGGCAAGAAACACCAAACCCAAAGCCAACCAGGCCCCTGACAGCCTTCCTGGGAACTCTGTCAGATCTCATTCAGCCCATAAGCAGAAAGTGCAGCTGTGCAACAACACACATCATTTCAAAATTCCTCTGGACCAGGTTCTGAGGAACCTGGTCTAACTCTGGTGTTATCTCTACTTTGAGCAGCAGGCTGGACTAGACCACCTCCAGAGAGCTTTTCCAGCATAGATTTATCTTTGATTCAATGTTCTTTCAAAGCATGCAATTCAGAAACTAGACAGGAAATTTGGATAGAACAGATGAGGGGGAGGAAGAGCAGCAGGCAGAAAACCAGACAGTGCAATAACTGATACAGTACAGAAAGTGTAATCTATCAATTCCACAAGGAATAAAAATATAAGAAGCTATTTATGAGAAACCTGAAAAGAGGTGACATCCTGCTTGCTGGTCTTTAGCCAGGGAGTCCCTGGCAAGGAGAAATCTAAGGTTTAACAAGCGTCAGCAAGGTAACATAAGATGTTAGCTGTGGCACCAAAGGGAGAGGAGCACACCAGCAGGTAAGCCAGGAAAGCACCTTTAGGAAAGGGGTAAAGAGGAGAAACACATAGAAAAGGGACATGATGAAACTTCTCACTGCCATGATAAACTCTTCTCCAGACAACCCTTAACCCCCATCAGCCAAGCTCCGCAAACATGAACACAACAGTGTGTGGCTGCTTTGGAGAGCCTGGTGGCAGGACTGCAGGTGGGGTGGTCTAACACCACACAGAGAGCACACCAAACCCTGTAAGCACCACAGTAACCTCACACAGATTTTTATTCCATCAAAATTCCACTGCTACTTCAGAAGAGAACCTCCCTGACCAAAAGAAAGCAGTCTCAGCAAGAGCTAAGACACAATGCTAGCTTTGGGACATCCAGAAGTCAAACCTGGAACGGCATTTTGCACAGCTCCACCACTAATCAATCTGATAAATATGGGTAAGTCTTGATGCTCTTTGGGCCAAACAAAATGAGGTTTATCAGTAGCAAATTTAACTCTGACTTATCAAAATAGGCCATCAAACTGTGCAAGGTTGTATGTCACAACATTCTTATCATGGTGAGGAATCCCTCAGCTCATCGAATGCCTCCATGCAATCTTCAGGTTCTTCCCACAGCAGGAGAAAGGGAAGAGCTGCTCAAGCAGACAGACTCCTCTGTTGTCTGATCATAGTCAAGAATAAGGTAAGCTTTTGCTCTGCCTATGATAACTGAGGGAAGACAAATGCCTTGGGAAAGATGAGACCAGCACTGCCACGGTCTCCCACCCAGCACCAGCTGCCAACCCTCAGCACTGAGTACAGGGGCAGTAGGTATCAGGGGTGAAATGGGCAGCAGCCAAAAACATTCCACACATTTAATCTCAGAAACCTGGCTGGCTCACAGGCACAACGGGACAAGTTAACTTCTACTCCTGTGGGAGAGATGGGATCTGAAGATGTAACCTTAATTCCAGCAGCTGCTGAAACAGAGCCCCACCATCATGATGCATAAAGTCCCAGACTGATAAATTAATCAGTACCAGTGTTCACAGGGCTCAAAGGGAACCACTCCACCGGAATTCTATTGCACTGCAACCTCAGGATCCTAAAATACAAATCATGTTTAGTTGCTTTAGCATGGCAAGAACAGCAGCACCTCCTCTAAAAGCAAGCCAGAGCACAGCGAATCATTCTAGGTAAAATGAGTCTGATGAAAACACACGGTGAGCTTTAACACTACTGTTTTTCCCAGCCAGTGCACAGCCCAAGTAGGCATTTCTGCTAGGATTGACATGAGGGCGGGAAGGGCAGTTTCACTTCTTCCAGTTGCACAGGATGAGGTTTTCCAAGAACCACAGCCCAAGCCACAACAGTAAACGTTAGATTCCATAAAAACAAGGAGCTTTACACGAGACAGCCGCTGGAGAGGAAGAGGGTGCAAATATACAACTGTGTACTTCACATCTGTAAGAGCTGGAATAAAGAGGACACTCTAAATAATGAAGTGGCCGACATGTCGTTCCGATGACTTCCATGCAATTTAATCGTAATGACAATGTGTTTGATACGATCACTTCTAGACACCGACTGGAACGTGAATGGGCACATACTTGAGCAGCTGCAATCAAATTCATTATCTTTTGGCAACAGCTTGAGCCGCCACATAAACAAATCTCACGTTTCCCTTCCATCTAAGAAAGGCTTCATCGACATCTATAGCTTTGGGAAATGAGCTTATACACTTCCCTCCCCGAGTCACTGAGCCTCCAGGGCCTTATTCTGAGAAAGCAGTGATACAGCAGTGCCTGAAACCCTGCATGTGCACTCCAGGACAGGCAAACAAACCCCATTTGCACAAAAAGACACATAAAACACGGCACTTGTCCGCACGTGTGTGCAGCTTTTAACCTTTTGTGAAGCATCTGGCATACCTACAAAGAACCTGAGTCTGTTTTCCAAGAGCAAATCAGCAAGATGATTTGGCTGTTCCAGAATATAACATGGTTTTGTTCTGAATACATGTTTAAGCTCTTAAATGCATATTAAATATAAAAGTAATCTAATAGCTATACAGACAAGCTTCTCCCCAGAAACTCATTGGTTTTGGAACAATGATGCTGGCATTCCAATGAGTAATGGTTTTTGAGGTTAATTTAGAGTGAGCCAGGCTGCACTCCATTTACAGTCACAACCATCAGTTGTTTTATCTGAACACCAAGAGTTCAACACTCTACAGCACTTGGCTTTTCTGCACTTAACCACACACTAAAAATGGGACTGAACTATAAACTCTGTTACCAGCAGTTCTTTCTCCCCTCTCTCACTTTCTTATCATGCACTGGGATTCTTCTGGCTTATTTCTGAGTATAATCGTAAGCTCAAGTTATCTACCCCAAAGAACTCACAATTCAGATATGTAAACAAGTGACAGATGGATTCAGGCAGAAGGAAAACAATAACAAGGAAATATTACTCAGGCCTTTGGTATGACAAGACATCAAGAGGTTTGTTGTTGGGGTTTTTTTGAAAGCTTAATAGTAAAGAAATGCTTAAAGTAAATACTTGGTGGAGGATAATGAGACAGAAATCCCCAAAGCACTCCTACCATAAACAGCACTGAGAAAGCAGAAAGATCTTCATTTGAAATGTATATATATGTGGTGCATACATATATATATTAAAAAAGGATAGGATCAGTGTTTGCGATAGACACTGAAGATGAGAGTGCA
Source organism: Strigops habroptila (assembly GCF_004027225.2). Taxonomy (NCBI): domain Eukaryota; kingdom Metazoa; phylum Chordata; class Aves; order Psittaciformes; family Psittacidae; genus Strigops; species Strigops habroptila. The sequence goes on from NC_044284.2 coordinate 62,339,872, forward strand.
GCAAAGATGGATCAAGTAAAGATATTAAGCTTGTGATGATGAGTTACTCGACAGGGAACTGGAGGAGGTGTAGGGGAGAAGTCAGCAGAAGGAATACACCAAGTGAGAGAATTTCTTCCCCAGTCTGCTGCTTTCATTCTCCCAGTATTTGCTGCAGCCTTTGGAATGAAGATGACAGGATAAATATATCCGTAGCTATATTTACAGCAACGTACTCAGAAAAATGTTATGACAGTTGGAAGAAATACTCCTCCCTGCCTTGATTGAGGAAACTGAGCTGTGTATTCCTCCACATACATTAGTCTGTGTTTCAGAGTGCTCAATCTTATCATGGACATGGCTTTTAATTTCCAGTTACGCTGTTCTTCCCATTGTGTCAATCCCAAAGAGTGTTCTACCTTAATGTTCCTTTTTAATTTACATAACACAATTAAGTAAAACAAAGGGAACATTTATCTCTTAATCAGAAAAGGAACATAACTGCACCCTTTAATCACAACTTTCCAGACACCACACAAAGTATAACTTAGCATTCTCCAGCAGAATGATGTTACTCTTCAAATAGGCAGGAACCTAGAGACGAAAACTAACCACGAAACTTAAGCTGACCTGACAGGCTGATTTGGTATTTTTAACTGTAAAATATTTCCCAAATTAAATACATGGATGCCCCATCCCTGGCAGTGTTCAAGGCCAGGTTGGACACAGGGGCTTGGAGCAACCTGCTCTAGTGGAAGGTGTCCCTGCCTGTGGCAGGGGTTGGAGCTGGATGAGCTTTAAGCTCCCTCCCAATCCAAACCAGTCTGGGATTCTGTGATATTATTTTAAGATGTCCTAGCAGGATTTAAATAGAATCATGGAATGGTTTGGGTTGGAAGGAACCTTAAAGATCATCTAGTGAGCTAAATATTTATGCATTAGAGAGTGTCATGAGGATCATATTTCTACCTCTGCTATTGGCACTTCTACATCTAAACCAAGCTTGGAGGGGAACAGACAACAAAATTTTGACTCTTTCAAACCCCTGAACTAAAGCATTTAAAGAGGAAAGTTTTGTTTTATTTTTTTAGCCTGGGGAAAAACCGAAGCAAGTTCCACCAACAGCCAAAGGAGCCTCCCTTTGGGGTGCTCAGAACCCCCGAAAACAAACAGACGACGCCGCAGACATATGGAAAATACAGTATATACTTTTTTGTTAAAAGAAATAGCTTTTTGGACACGCAGCAGAGCCGGTCAGGGGAAGCTCTCCCATTATTGTGGTTTTACAACAACTGGCACCGTGCTCGCTCCTATCACCAAAACCCCAGGGATTTTGCCCAGAGAAGCTGTGGCTGCCCCATCCCTGGCAGTGTTCAAGGCCAGGTTGGACACAGGGGCTTGGAGCAACCTGCTCTAGTGGAAGGTGTCCCTGCCCGTGGCAGGGGGTTGGAACTGGGTGAGCTTTAAGCTCCCTCCCAACACAAACCATTCTATGGTTCTATGATACCCCAGCGTGCAGCCGCGCTCCTCCGCAGCCCCGCACCGCGGCCCCGGCGCCCCGCACCCGGCGGGGCAGCGGGAGGGGGCGCGGAGCTCCCTCAGCGCGGCCACCCCTCCTCCGCCCGGCGGCCGCTCACCGTGACTGTCCTTCTGCCCGATGCCCTGGGTGCGGATGAGGGCCGAGAGCCGCCTCACGTCCCCCTTGAAGACGCACTCGTGCACCGGGAAGTGCGCCGGGCACTTGTCGGGCTCGGCGGAGGGGCCCGTCCCGCCGGCCGCCGGGCCCCCCTTCAGCGGCAGCCGGTGGTGGTGGTTGCTGAAGATGCGGTGGCCGCCGGCCCGGCCGCCCTTCCCGCTGCTCGCGCGGCCGCCGGTGAAGATGCCCCCGGGCGCGGCGGCCGCCTCCTCCTCGCCGGGCGCCAGCAGGTCCCCGTCCTCCTTACTGGGCTTGTGGTCCCTGCGCAGCGAGCGCAGCTTCTCTCCGGTCATCGCCAGCGGCCGCCCCGCCAGCGGCGGGGCCCCGCCAAGAAGGCTCGCCGCAGCCGGGGGGGGGGTGATGCGCTCAGAGCCGCGGCGGCGAGCCCCGTCCCGTCCGCATCCCCCGCCAGCAGCGCCCGGAGCCCGCCCCCCCGCAGGGCCCCGCTCAGCGGCCCGGCGCCGCCGCCATCTTGGTAGCCTGATCCCGCGAGAAGCTCAGCACGAGGCGAGACTTGCGAGAGCACCGCGAGACTGCGCCAAGGGCGGGAAGCGGCGGCCGAGGCGGCGCCCCCGGTACCGCCCCGGTACCGCCCCGGTACCTCCCGCACCGTCCCGGTGCCGCCCCGGTACCGCCCCTTGTCACGCTCACCTCGGCTCGGCGGGGCCGTGAGGCGCTGGCGCTCTCGTAACCAGGCCCTCACCAGGTACAGGAGCCCGCGGGCAGCCCCTGGTGGCCGCCGCTGCTGGGGTGAAGGTGGAGCCAGCGCTTGGCGAACCGGCGGCAGCCCCCGCACTGGCTCCTTGGCTCCGGGCTCGGGTGTTTCCTTCGCAGGGATTTATGGACACGCTCGTGTGTCTGCGCTAAGGATGTATCTGTCATCTCCAGGGGAACGCCTGCCGCTGCCTGACGGGTGTAGGGAGCGGGAATACCCTGTGGTGCAGGCGGCTCACCGTGCTTCCATGAGGTGACTGCACTTCGCAGGGGGCTGTGCCTTCCCGCAGGCCTTGTATCCGTATCTTTGGAACACTACAGCTGCCACTGCGCAGGGGTTGGCTGTTGGGAAGTGCTCCCGGCTGACCAGGCTTAACTCGGACTGCTGAGGGGGAGAAGCACCGTGTCTGATGCTGTGTATTGTGAGGGATGGATCCAGACCCCCAGCCTGTGGCAAAAATGTGCTGCGATGACTCCAACGGGTTCCTCTCAGATTCGTTTGTGAAGTGGCCAAGTGGATGCAGGAGTGCCTTGGCTTGAGGCGTAGTTACGCAAGTGTAGAGATGACAGTGCATGTTCTGGTCGTTGCTGCGTGCCAGAGGTGTAAACAAACCACACAGCAATGAAACACGCGAGGTGAGCCAATGCCCCTCGTTTGCTAAGAGGGCGGAAGCTCCGGGTCACTTCCCAGGTCACAAAACGTCAGTGGATTTCACAAGGTGAGCTCAAGTCAGCACTTGGGCGTCTTCTCCAGTGCTCCTTTGGTGAACCCCCACATGAGCTGAGGAAAAGAAATGGGCTGCTCATGGTGTTCTGAACAAAATGTTGCCCTGTTCACACATTTCCCTCGTTTGTGGGGGTATTTCCCTCACTGAGAGAGAGAGGGAAAGAGAAGGCAAAGACCCAGCGTGATGCATGATGGTGGAAGAAGAAGCTCTCTGGAGAATGATGGCACCTGAACAAGTTGCCTTCCTCAAAAGCACACACAGGAAAAGGGAAAGATAACACAGTCGTCCTGTCTGTATAGATGTGTTATCATCTTATAAAGTAACTGCATTAGATTCAGAGCTCCCCGGTTCCCCTGCAGCAGCTCCTTCAGTGCTGCTCCTGCAAGTATTGACTTAACAATAGTGGCATGAATCATAAAAACATGATGAGTGTCACAGTCCAGGTAAACTGGATTTTTTTACTCATACTTCCAGGGGAAAGAGCCCACACCTTGTCAGCAAGATTAGATAAAAGAGAAAAAACTACTCTGAGTGACCTTTTTCTTTACCTGATTTGCATCATCTCCTCTCGTACCAAGTGGCTAAGGAGAGTTCTAGGCAGAGATGCAACTATGAAATCCAGTTTCTGTGCCTGCTGTCTTCACAGTAACAGCACGGCTACTTCCCACATGGATATTTACAATTTTAAATGATTATAGGGGGGAACAGGTCACCTTTGCTCTGTACTCCGTTGGTCTTTCTGACAAAACTCTTGTATCTTCTTGTTTGTAGAGAAAATTAAGACCTATCTACAAACAGAGTTTGAGAGGTTGACGCCACGGGCAATTCCGTGTCTTGTTCCATGATCAGACACCTTCCACTAGAGCAGGTTGCTCCAAGCCCCTGTGTCCAACCTGGCCTTGAACACTGCCAGGGATGGGGCAGCCGCAGCTTCTCTGGGAAAAGTCTGTGCCAGCGCCTCAGCACCCTCACAGGGAAGAGCTTCTGCCTCAGAGCTCATCTCAATCTCCCCTCTGGCAGGTTAAAGCCATTCCCCTTGGCCTGTTCCTACAGGCCCTTGTCCAAAGCCCCTCTCCAGGTTTCCTGGAGCCCCTTTAGGCACTGGAGCTGCTCTAAGGTCTCCCCTTCAGGAGCCTTCTCTTCTCCAGGCTGCCCCAGCCCAGCTCTCTCAGCCTGGCTCCAGAGCAGAGCTGCTCCAGCCCTCGCAGCAGCTCCGGGGCCTCCTCTGGCCTCGCTCCAGCAGCTCCACGTCCCTCTTGTGCTGTTGCCCCAGAGCTGGATCAGGACTGCAGGGGAGGTCTCCCCAGAGTGCAGCAGAGGGGCAGAATCCCCTCCCTGAGCTGCTGCTCACGCTCCTGTGGAGGAGGTGCAGGAGCTCAGGTTTTAGCTGATGTTGGAAACTTCACGTTGCATTTTTAATTACTGGAGGCCAGCTAAGAGGAGACAGAGGCATGAAGTCACTGTTTACCAGCTTATTACGGAGTCCCTTATTCAATGCAGAAATATAATGGATGCATTACTAATGGGAACTGCTCTGTGAAAACCAGCGTTTGTGGCAAATCCAGGTGTCTTCCTGTGCTGTGTAATTACACCTCCAGCTTTGTGAGAGTATTTGGGGTCTTTTTAACATCTAATAACAGAAGTTTGTCTTGTTTATATTCTTCATCTTCTTAAATTACTTAAATTGCTCTCAGTTACTAGGCAATTCAGCAGAAAGTAGCAGGATCAGGTATTGTGGCAACGTGGAGCTGTATTTGCTGGGCTGTGAGTCTATGGAAAATTTGCTTATGGAATTCCTGAAGTAGAAAATAAATAATGGAGGAGTAATTTCTGATGGGTGTGTTTCTCCAGGCAAGGTGCTGATATTTTTAGTATATAAAGGAATAGGTAAAAAAAATAGGAATAAAAAGTTAAATTTGGTCAAACCCCAAAGGTAGGCAGTAAGTGAAAATGCCAAGTGTGTGTCTGCGTTTATCCTAACTGGGAGCCTTAGAGCAACGTTTGAAGTCATGAAGAGTAAGTAATAGAACACTGAAAGCACCCGAGTGTAGAGGGGTGCTCTCTGGTTGCCTCTCTCCTTACTTCCACAAGGTGAAACAAAAATAAATGGGGTCCTGGAAGACAGTGAGTGGAATTTCCCAGCTCTGGAGGAATTAACTTCTGCTTTTCCCAGGCATTCAGAATGGCTGGTGGGAGAGATGCTGGAGAGACAGAGGACATTTAGGGGGATTAAACTGAACAGAAAAAAGTAGGTAAGGAGTTTTAAGACATCATAGCCTCAGTGGGGAGCTTCTCCACACCCAGCACCCCAAGTCCTTCACCTCAGGCTGCTCCATCCAGTCTCCCCCAGCCTGTGTTTGTGCTGGGATTGCCCCGACCCAGGGGCAGGACCTTGCCCTTGGCCTTGTTGAACTCCATGAGGTTCACATGGTCCCACCTCTCAGCCTGTCCAGGTCCCTCTGGATTTATGCAGATGTTCTCCGCAGCCTACAAGAAAGAGATTGATCACCCCAGCATTAAATTCCCCTGTCCTAAGTGTCAGTGTGCTCACTCGCACGTGTCTCAGTCCGGGTTGTGTGACCCTGCTGCACGCTCCGGCGTTTGTCAGGCTGAAGCCCCCTGGTGCAGAGCCGGGAGGAGGCTGTTCCTTCCCTGCGATCACCGGTGGGGCCACCGGCCCCATGCCCTGCCCCGGAGCCCCGGAGCCAGCAGCCGCCTCTCCCCCGTCGGGAGCGGCTGCTCCCGGGGCCGGGGCCCTCTGCCCGCGCCGCCCGGGGCCGTGCTGCGGTGCGGCGGCGCCCCCCTGCGGACGGGCGGTACCGCACCGGGCGCCGCTCCCCGCCCGGCGGCGCGGGCGCTGCCCGGCCCCGCCCCGCCCCTCCCGCCGCAGCCAATGGGAGGCGGCGGTGAGGCCCCGCCCGCGCCGGGCCCCTGGTGGCGGCTGTGGCGGTGGCGGTGCCGGTCGCTGTGTCGCGGCGGCGGTGTCCGGAGCGCAGCCATGGAGCACGGCGGGGCGCAGGGCTTCCTGCCGCCCTTCGCGCACTTCGCCACGCAGGCGATCCACGCCGGGCAGGAGCCCGAGCAGTGGACCTCGGCCGCCGTGGTGCCGCCCATCTCCCTCTCCACCACCTTCAAGCAGCAGGCCCCCGGGCAGCACGCGGTGAGTGCGGCCGGCGGCGGGGCACCGCGGCGGGCTTGTCCTCACCGGGCCGGGCCGCGGGGCTCCGGCATGGCTGGGGGGCTGCCTGAAGGGTCGGGGGGGGCGGCAGCCTCTGGGAAGGGGCGGAGAGGAGATGGGAAGGGAGGGAAAGGGATGGGGACTCCCGGTTGCAGCACGTGGAAATAGTTCCTTTATTCTCGCTCCCGTACGACCCTCAGATATCATTTCCCACGTGGATGTTGGGTGGAGGAAGCTGTAACCGGGCTATAAGGCTCAGACACTGGTCGGGTAGTTTCCTTCCAGCTGGGACTGCCCTGAAGCCTGCGTGATGGCAAAGTTTTGCTGCTGAGCCCAGGCAAAATACATTTTCCCAATTCTGCCAGTTGTGTAAGAGACTGCCTCAGTTGTCCTTGCAGACCAAACTAGTATTTCAGCAGTATTTTGTGGATAGAATCATAGAACCAACTAGGTTGAAAAGACCTATAAGATCATTGAGTCCAACTGTTCCCCCAGAACTGCCAAGGCCACCACTAACCCATGTCAAATGGTTTGTGTGGTATTATAGAAAGTGCTGGAAGCGTTGGAGTTGAACTTTCATGAGGTTTCTGATGGCTGCCACACATGTATGAGGGAGATGGCACAAACCTGCCACTCACAAACCAGTGTTTGTTCCAAAGCTGGGCCCCGAACATCACCCTGTGCTGGGTGGGCAATCCGGCTTTGCCTCGTGATCCTCCACACAGCCACTCACACAGACTAAAGCTGTGAGCGCTTCTAAGTCAGCAGCTGTGTTGAAGAAGACCGCAGATGAAGGAGTTACATGCTGCTGTGTTCCTGCACTGACAAGAGCATGGCCGTGTTCCTGCTGGAAGCTCCGTGAGAGCCGTCTGCCAGATTCCTGAACACGATCAAGTTCTCATTAAGTGGAAGTCCTGAAAGTACACAGATACCAGGACACTTAGCAGGTTCCCTTGATAATACGTGCATCCATGCACAGAATCCCAGCCTGGTTTGGGTTGGAAGGGGCCTTAAAGCCCATCCAGTTCCAACCCCTGCCACGGGCAGGGACACCTTCCACTAGAGCAGGTTGCTCCAAGCCCCTGTGTCCAACCTGGCCTTGAACACTGCCAGGGATGGGGCAGCCACAGCTTCTCTGGGCACCCTGTGCCAGCGCCTCAGCACCCTCACAGGGAAGAGCTTCTGCCCAAGAGCTCATCTCAATCTCCCCTCTGGCAGGGTAAAGCCATTCCCCTTGGCCTGTCCCTACAGGCCCTTGTCCAAAGCCCCTCTCTAGGTTTCTTTTTGGCCCCTTTTGGCACGGTGACTGTTACAAGGTCTCCTCTGTATTTTTTTTCTCATTCAATTTTCTCGGTCTTCACATAAAAGCCATTGCACTGGAACATGGAGCTTGGTCTGGTTGCACGCCAGGGAAACACTTGAGCTTTCAGGAACTTTTGATGGCTACAGGTTGGTGCTGGCCAGTGCCCTGTAGCATCTTCCAAGCAGAGCATTGTGGTGATGGGACACATTCTTCCTGATAACATGAGTGGACTATCAGCCTGAGGCTTTTTCTCCAACAGTGGCCAGAGGTGGATATCTAAGAGAAAGTAGGGGAACGTGGCCAGCAGTGTGATGCTTCCCCCAGAGCACCCCCAGAAACCATTTTAAGGTTGGGAATGCCTGATCAGATGTTGAGTACAGCAGCTGATGGTCTCAGAGTAGATGTATGCACAACTTCAGTCTGAGCACCAGGGCTTTTTAAGGCACCTGGGACAACTATTGTTCAAAACTTTCTCAGTGCTCTCTCTCTTAAGTTGTGTTTGCTTCCCCAACAGGGTTATGAATACAGCCGGAGTGGAAACCCCACCCGGAATTGCCTGGAGAAGGCTGTGGCAGCACTAGATGGAGCTAAATACTGTGAGTAATTAATAGTTTCAGCAAGCAAGATGTCAGCATGCGTATCTCTTGATGGTCAGCAGGCATAACTTGGGGAGCAAGGATACCGAGCTGTCAGCAGCAGTCACATCACGGCAAGGCTTTCACAGCCTCTGATTGCTGGTTATGGGCAAGAGTGAAAAGAGTCCAACACTTATCATTCAGGAAAGCCCAGCTCAATCCCTGGCTTCTGTAGGGCTTCCTTTTGGTGCATTTGATGTCTAAGCTAAACTGAATTTGTCCTTGTGCAGCAGCACTGAAGGCAGTGGGGAGCGGGAGCCAGGCAGCAGCTCTTCCTGGACTAGTGTTCGTGCTGGGTTCCACTCTATGTAAAATCAGGCTGATGCTTTTACTCAATCCACCGAATGAGTGAGACAGCAAAAGTGAGAGCAACAGAACAGGTTCCTTTTGAAAGCAAAGTGGGAAAAGTGAAGGCAAGTTTGACAAGGTTGTATCACATTAAAACACAGTTTGTCTGCCACTTACTCTTTTCTGTTTTAGGTTTAGCTTATGCTTCTGGCTTAGCTGCTACTTTGAATATTACTCACCTGTTAAAGGCAGGGGACACGATTATCTGCATGGATGATGTCTATGGAGGTATGTAAAACACAAGTGTACTTTTGATCTTCATTGCACAAGTGATTAAATGTACCTATTTGTGATTGTCATGAACTGAATTTCCCACACAGGACCTTACTTCCCTTTGCAGCCTTTTCACTTCCTGAGAACACAGAACACCCCTGTCTGATTGTGTTAGGAATTCAAATGCTGAAAGGGTCTGTGGCACAACATGCAGGTTTAAAACAGTGTAGCTAACTAGTAAGAACTAGGAAATAGCAACATCTTGGCATTGCACAGATTTGTTTGCAGAGCAGGACCCTCCACAGACCACTGCACCAGAGATTTCCAGCTGCTGTTTCTACTGTTCCCTTCCTAGGTTTGACCCTTTATCAACCAGCATTTTGGCTGGACTGTTTCAAACAACTATTCTGTCATATTCCCTGCAAGCACAACTTGCATCTGCTATGCCCGCATCTTCTGAATGCTTCAGTGATGCTGCAGCCCACTGCTAGGTTTTGATCTTGTATAGTTTTTTTGATCCATTCTTCCAAGAAACTCCCCAGTAAGGGAGTCCATCCACCTCTGCCAAAGTCCTTCAAAAGATCGGTGCCACCCAAAAGTCCCTGGTAGGAAAGTCTGCCCAGATGTCCTGTGACAGAGTCCTCAGTGTCCAGCTCCTGTGTTTCACTGATCAGCAACGCTTGCCTTCCTCTGCCTGCTTCAAGGCCTTGGCACAAGGAGATCAAACCTGCTTTGTTTCCAAAGGAAGGTTAGAGAGGCCAGCAGCAGGTTGTGTTTTCCCAAGCAATAGCTGGAAAATCTTTTAGCAAGAGTAATCACCTTTCCCAGTGATGAGTGAGTACTGTTTGCGAGTCAGTTCTCTGTGCTTGTGCACATCAAATAGAAATACACACATTTGCTTTAATGTCTTAGTTCGTGCTAGATAGCTCGTCTCCAAAGCACACCTGGAGCCAAGCTGAGTGGAGCAGGAATCCCCACCGGCAAGCTGCTCCTTTAATTCACGGTCCTTCTCCTACAGAACTCAGTAAATCAAAGTCGTTTGGCCAAAATGTATTATCAGCTCCTCACTTCAGAAAAGCCCATGGGTGTACTTTTCAAGCAAAACCAGTTCATCTGCTCATTAAAGCCTCAGCCCCTGGTGGTTTCGCACAGACGAATTTCATGGTTTCTTCCCCGAGGTTTTTCTTTTCATTCTTTTGTTGTAAAGAGACCAGCTTCCCCACAGACAGCCCTATTCAGCAGACCTCACACCCCATGACATGGCACATCTGCAGATCTGCCACTGGACACTGTGGCCAGTGTGTGTTCAGCCCCTTCATTCTTCTCTCAGCTATAAGGGGCTCCTTGTCCCCTAAATTCCTGCTTGCTCTTCTCCTTGGCTGTGCTCTTATGGCTGTTCCTAGTCATCTTTCCTGCTTGTGTTCTTAGAATCACAGAATCCCAGCCTGGTTTGTGTTGGAAAGGACCTTAAAGCTCACCCAGTTCCAACCCCCTGCCACAGGCAGGGACACCTTCCACTAGAGCAGGTTGCTCCAAGCCCCTGTGTCCAACCTGGCCTTGAACACTGCCAGGGATGGGGCAGCCACAGCTTCTCTGGGCACCCTGTGCCAGCGCTTCAGCACCCTCACAGGGAAGAACTTCTGCCTAAGAGCTCATCTCAATCTCCCCTCTGGCAGGTTAAAGCCGTTCCCCTTGTCCTGTCCCTACAGGCCCTTGTCCAAAGCCCCTCTCCAGGTTTCCTGGAGCCCCTTTAGGCACTGGAGCTTCTCTAAGGTCTCCCCTTCAGGAGCCTTCTCTTCTCCAGGCTGCCCCAGCCCAGCTCTCTCAGCTTGACTCTTCAGCCTTGTAATAGCAACCTTTGAGTCACTGGGTATGAGCGCTGGTATGTGCCCCTGCTTCCTCCAGGGCACACTGGCTTTGCTAAGCTTTTGCCAGGTTCTTTTGTAAAAGGCCAGGTTGGATAGGAGAGCAGTGCTGCACTTGCTATCTCAAATGAGGCTGCATTTTGCAAGGCTGTCAGAAAAACAATGAAAGAATTGAAAAGCTCTCGGACAATGCTGACAAGTGCATTTCCTGGGACATGTTTAAGACACGCTGAGTTTTGGGAAGGGTGAGGAGGAGCTGCCAGGTTTTGACACCTCTGAATTCTGAGCCACTGATGTAACTTCTTAAAAGGGCTACTTTCTGTGTAACCTCCCATTTCAATCTAAGGTTTTATTGTAGTGTGCTATTACTTAAAGTGTGTAAGACTACTATAAAGCAACTTTCTGTTGTTTGTTGAGTCGACAATTTTCCATGCCTGAACATATTTGCTACAGCACAAGAGACAATATAATATACAGCTCATTGTAGAAATAAAAGTATTTCCTTAAAAAATCATCATTCAGACGTAGCATTCAGCACACAGGATCATACCCTGCACGTACTATGACTTTATGGCTAAATGGTGAACTCCTGTTCTGTGTGAGTGAGTGAATGTTGAACAACCTTGGCAGAAAGACTGAATGAATTAATTTTTAATCCAGGCAGCAGATAGTCACTATGATGCATATCTAATGATCAACTGGTTGCTTCTGGTTTCTTCTTTTAATCTTTCCAATGAAAGGCTTCAAAGACAGAAAGGAAGAAAATAATCACTCTTTTATGTTCCTCGCTACATGGTGCTTTAATGGAATGGTAAAGAAACACAGTAGCTGGAGTCTTTCCCTAGAGAATCTGGGCAGAGAAGAAGCAATGAAGCTTATTAAATAGAAAAAAAGAGTTTGAAAATATGTGGTGGAAAGAAGTTATTGAAAGGAGAGTGGGGGAAGGAGGATATCAAAGCTGGAACCACTAGCTTGTGCATGGCAAAGGGCTGGAGGAAACGTTGGAAGGGAAACTAAAAGATGTCCATTTAATTTTCTGATTAAAACAACCCCAAACAGCTGTTAATCGAAAGTACTTCTTAAATCACTCTGACCCCATATTCCCATTAGTCCTTTTCCATGATCTATGGCAATCTTTAAACTTTTTCAGAATAGAAAATACTGACGTGCCATTCATGGTATACAGCATTAAATTGTACCCTCCTGACTTTCCATGGATGAATACAGGAGTCTGGAGATCAGTGAAGTTTTGTTTTGTGTCTCTGATTTTTTGTTTGTGTTTTTTTAGGCACAAACAGGTACTTCAGGAAAGTAGCCATGAAAATGGGTTTGAATATAGATTTTGTTGACTGTGCAAACATGGAATGCCTGGAAGCTGCAATTACACCAGAGACCAAGGTAGGGGAGAGGGAAATTGCTGAACTTACTTACTTAATGTCATTAAACAATTCCATTCTTGATGTTGTTGTAATGGGTGTACGTGTCAAGCGGAGGGGGCTGCAGGGGTGGCTTTTGTGGAGACAAACTGGGGCAAAGCTGGCTCCAGCGTGTCCCCACTCCAGTCCACTTGGTGATGTTGGTGGTGCATCACTGACAACATTTTAAGAAGGATAAAAACACCATGGAGAGAGAGAGGAGGAGGGAAAAGGTCAGAAAAAACAGAAGGAACAGCAAGGTCAGAGGAGGAGGAGGTGCTCCATGGCACTGGAACAGATAGATAATCCTCTCCTCTAGTGGAAAATCACTCAGCTGGAAATGGCTTACAAAGTTTTGGATGTAAAGACTTTCATGTGGTTATGTCAGGCCATCTTCAGACACAGACTGAGGTTTTCCAAAGCTTTGACGTTTTTCCCTTGTATCAGTTATTTTTATGGAGAATATTGCCTTTCCCAAGAACCATAGAATTACAGAATGCTTTAGGTTGGAAGGGGCCTTAAAGCTCACCCAGTTCCAACCCCCTGCCACAGGCAGGGACACCTTCCACTAGAGCAGGTTGCTCCAAGCCCCTGTGTCCAACCTGGCCTTGAACACTGCCAGGGATGGGGCAGCCACAGCTTCTCTGGCACCCTGCTTTTCTTCTGTAGGGATGCTGTCTTACTGCCACTCTGCAAACCTGCACTGAAGCTGGTACTCAACAAATTAATATTTAAACCACTTGTGACTTACACATGTGTCATCACCAGCATTGTAGAACCTCTCAACTGACATTTTGTGCTGTTGAATTACTGCAGCTCGTTTGGATTGAAACGCCCACAAACCCCACACTGAAGATCATTGACATTCAGGCCTGTGCAGATGTAGTACACAAGCATAAAGACGTTCTTCTGGTGATAGACAACACTTTTATGTCTGCGTATTTCCAGGTAAGGACTTTGTTTACAACTACCCCATTATTTCCAGGTATTCAGAGGTGCATTTTTTAAATGGAAGCACCACCAAGGCACTGCAGTTTTGATCTGTGTGTCGTAAAATTACCTGTTCTCTTTCTAAATACAACCCATGTACTGTGCTATTTACATTAGTAAGGATGGTAGGCAAAGTATTTTGTAGTTAGCCATATCCCAGTATGATACCAGCAGGCTAAATAGAGCTCAGCAGTCCAGTAAACACACTGAATCCAGACAGTCAGGTAGGGCAATGGGAGAATGGCTTTGCTGTCATTCAAAAATCATTGTTTTTTTAGTTCTCACTGATGGAAATCATAACAGGCCTGTTAAAAAGTGTCCTGTTTTCTGACTTTGGCCTTTTTATACCAATTCTTTTGTATAGGCTGTTTATGATCTCTTCTGAACCACTTGATATTCTAAAAAAGGTAGTAGAAGAGGAAGTTAAACCAAGCAAACTTTGTTAAGTCTTCTTTTGAGACATCCAAATTAGCTTTTTCTTCAATATTTTGGTGAATGTGTGGCTTAGAAGTTTGTCGTTTTGATCTCAAACATCTAGCATAACTTTTCTGCTTTGATAACTGAAAACCACAAAGACAGTTTCTTAAGTTCTAAAAATGCTTTGGAATAATAAACTTTGAAGTCTTGTTCATCTTTACATGGCTAGAAATATTCATGTTTATTTCCCAGGAGACCAAGCTGATCCCTTGTGGTTTAGGTCTAAAGTAAAACCTTTTTGTGAGTGCAAAAGGCAAGGTGTCTGTTTTTGTTAAGGGTACTGAGATCTTCATAAATTAATTGAGCTTTACAAAAGGTGTTAACACTTAGCTAAAGCAGCCCTTGAGTTTGTCTTCTATACGCCAAAGGCTTGGTGATTTCCCCCCTGCAACATATATTTCTTTGGCAAGATGAGTTTGACAGAAACAAAGTGAGCATCTGGATATATGAGCTAGTTAATGTGGCTTTTATTGGCCTAGTGCTAAGAGAAAGTCAGTTGTAATGATTAATTCTCAGTAATAGGTAATGTCTTTAAACCCCTCCAGACTGCTGCTGATGCACTGTGCTGAGAAGATCCTAATTTGAGAGTGATTTGTGTAGCACTGTTGAGCGTTAAGAGGCACTGGTGTTTATGCTGCTGTTCTCCTGGCTGCACACCGGGAATGCACGTTGTCCACGTTCCTTGACTAGGTGTCCATGTTTAATCTGGCAGGAGCAGCCTTTCATTCTAAATGTGCCGTTACCTTTTAACATATTGATACTTTTCAGCCTTTGTAATGTGTTTATATTATGTGTAAAGTCCTTTACTTAGTGACTGATTAAAAATTTTGGTCATTACTTCTTGCCCATCAACATCTCCCTTTGCCTCACCTTGGAAAGGCTTCTGGCAGGAAAGCTGGGAGGCCAGGGAAGAGAGACCTGGCAAAGAAAACCCTTTGCACTCTCTTCAGGTTTCGGTTGCTCTTTCGGTGCTGTGTCACCAATACTGATATTACCAATCCTGATGTCTAGACAGCAATGCAGATCCTTTGCTTGGCAGTCTGCATTGAGGTTTTCATTTCCTAAAGAAACACACTTTAGAGTAAATAGCATTACTTATCCCTGCCTCAGCTAAGCAATAGAACTATTTTTTCACATATAAGAGTGGGCTGTATGTTGGATATACTCAATCACTCCTCCCCCTGAAGGTGGCGGGAGTTGGACCAACCTTTTAAAATCACATATTATTGTGGGTTCTTTTTATCGTGCTTATCTTGAATCCGAGTGCTTTCCTGTACTGTTGGTTTTGTCACATATCCTATCTTCATTCTCAGGTGTTTGTTTTCAAGGTGTTAATTTTTTGTGGTTTTTAGTTTCTTCACCTATTGTTACTTTCTGTGTTGGATCACAGCCTTTCTGGATAGCTTGAAATGAACCACAGTGCACACGAGCTTTAATCAGACCTATTATTTTCATTTCATTCCAGCGTCCTTTGTCTCTGGGGGCTGATATTTGTATGTATTCTGCAACCAAATACATGAATGGTAAGTATGTCACTTTGACACAACTCAGGCTGGCTGTCCAAAAGCCATTCTGGCTGCGGGCAGTTCGTAGAATCATGGAATGGTTTGGGTTGGAAGGACCTTAAAGCTCATCCAGTTCCAACCCCCTGCCACGGGCAGGGACACCTTCCACTGGAGCACGTTGCTGGACACCCTGTGCCAGATACTCACCACCCTCATAGTTCACAAAAGCTAATGTGTCTTCACATGGATTCTTACATGGATCCATGTAAGATCCATGGATTCTTACATGGATCATGAGAGGTGGTAAACCACCAAATAGGCCATTAGCCTTCATAGCTCCTAAACCATCACCGGGAGAAGGAATATTGACTTCAGGCAATAGATCTAGAGGTGTTTGTAGCCATGTTGGCTTTAATTTGACTACAACAAAGCAAGTGGCTTCAGTAGGAGGTATTGGCCAGAAATTACATTAAGGTTCAAAGGAGGTTTCATTCATCTGTGGTGGAGCCTGTCCAAAAGCACTTTCACTGTGTTGTGTCCCAGGCAGCCCAGACTTGGAGCTAACATGACTGTAGCTGTGCTAAAGTCCCTGGTGGTATGGATAGAAGTAGAAGTTTTCTGGCTGGTGTTCACCCTTGCTAAGACAGCTCAGCAGGACACACCTGATTCCTGTACCCTGGAATTCCCACTTACTGGGAGTTGGCTTGGGAAGTGTCTGGGGGCACAAGGCAGAGCATGCTGCTGACCAGAGCTTTAGAAAAAGCTGAAATCTGCCTTACAATTCGTGTGCTGCACAGGAACAGCTGTAGCAATGAGAAGGAACCCAGTGTCTTGCAAAAAAGGGACTGTATTAGCAATAGGACTGAGAAAACGGGAGTTTGTGGCATAACCCTGGAGCTGATGGAGTGGCTGATTCTGTTCTTATCTTCTTGTGGTTTTAGGGCATAGTGATGTTGTAATGGGACTTGTCTCAGTAAACTGTGATGATCTCTACGAAAGGCTTAAATTCTTACAAAACTGTAAGTAGTCAATATAGGAAATACCTTGAAATCAATCGTGTTCAAATGTACCAGCTTGTAATGGGAAGCATGTTGCGTACACAGAAGTATGAAACCTATTTAGAGATGTAGCTCAGGCATTTAGATGTCCAGAAGTGTAAATGGCCAGAGAGGAAGTGGTAACACAGATGTAAGAATCCTGAAGTCTCTTCCTTGCCTTTCCCTGGCCTTATGCAAACACGACAGCTTTTGGTATGCCTCCCTGGCTTCTCTCAACTAAAGTGAACAACACTGGTCTCCACTTCCTAATGCTTCTGACCCTGGGAGCAGGGTGGGTTGTTCCCCATTTGTTTGGTGGCTGCTGAGTGGGGTGAATTGTCTGGGGCAGGGGCTTGAATGGAGGCAGCACTCTTGGCTGCCGGACTGTAATTCCCCTCTGTCCCTGCTTTCCTGAAAGCATTGAGTGCTGTCCCCATGGGCAGCAACTGCAGTTACATGGGACACAAGTCCTTACCAAGCCTCTCTTTAGGTTGTAGTTAAGACCATGGCAGAAAGCACCATCATTTCCTGTATTACCTTGATGTATATGAAGAGGCATACAAACATTTAAATTATGCCTGTATTTAATTCCACCTAACTTGTGTCCAGTACATCTGGGTTTTTTGAACTCGTTCACGCATCAGAGGATATGCCTAATGCAGAGTTTTCTTATGTACGTTGGTTTTAACAATTTTACTGCCTCTTAATTGTAATAAATACTTTTCTGTATAGTGTTCTGTCTGCCCTCTGTCTACAAGAGAGAGACTAAAGTTATATTATGCCTAATACATTTAATCCTTGAGTCTTCATCCTGTTAATCCAGCTCATTAATTGGCTTCCCATGTGTGTGAGGTGGGGAAGGCAGATTACATCAGATCTCTTTCCACTGGTCTTGTTCTAACTTTAGGAATTTGGAAAGTAGGACTGTATGAAGTTTTACCCAACCTTAGTTTTACGTTTTAATTTCTGTAGCTCTTGGAGCTGTTCCATCCCCCTTTGACTGTTACCTGTGCAATCGTGGTCTGAAGACACTGCACATCCGGATGAAGCAACATTTCCGCAACGCATTGGCTGTTGCTCGATTCCTTGAGTCAGATTCCCGGGTGGAGAAAGTCATTTTCCCAGGTAGGTTGGCAAGACTTCAGAGTGGGTGACGTCTGGAGTTCAGCACTGTAGTGCTACGTGTAGCTTGTACACCCTTCACGTTGGGTGACTCTGGGTTGGGTGACTCTAGATTGGGTGTTCACCTCGGCGATGGCTGTTTCTGCATTGCTGTGGGTGAGCTGCTCTGCCCTTTGAGGTGATGGCAAGTTAAAGCGACTTCTCTGGATTTCAGGTTTGCCTTCACACCCTCAGCATGAGCTGGTCAAGCGGCAGTGTACTGGCTGTCCTGGCATGATCACCTTTTACATTAAAGGGAGTCTCAAACATGCTGCTACGTTCCTCAAGAATTTAAAGGTAAATGATGGTAAATACACGCTGCCTTAGAGGGACTGAGACTGTGCTTCTGAGGGTGATAAATGAAGTGGGGTGGGGAGAGTCTTTCTCTGGACTTGCAAAACTCCTGAAGTCTTTTGGGTGTAGCCATCCCTAAATAATAGATTATTTGTAAATGGAGGCTAATGAGAGGGAACTAAAGGATGCCTGGGCTCATTTAAAGTGTTTGTTTACACAGTAGGGTGTAGTATATCTAGGCATTGCTTCTACAAAGGGCCTGCATACCTGCCTTCTGCAGAAATACCTGTAGGATTTGAAAGCAGAGGAGCTGCGGCTGGTGTAATACTGTTGTAATATTTCAAAGCACTCGTCAGGGCAAAATCTCATTGAGAAATGACATGAATCATGAAACAAAGAGAGAGTCCCTCAGATTGGAGAAGACTTGTTTGTTTGTTTTACCTAAACCACAGGCTTTTGCCTTTGTCTTTGCCATGTATTAATTCTGCCTGTATTCTCTAATGTGTTTGCTAGTCTTGATCTCTGGTTAATTTGCATCCTGCACTTGTTCTTTTGCTGGTTTGTTCTTGGAAAAGCAAATCGGTCATAATCGACAAAGGCAAGTTAGAACTTCCTTCTCCTCCCTGTCTTACTTAGTTGCCAGCTAATGTCATCAGCTGAAAATGAATTTACTAAAAATATGGGTTTCCCATAAAATACTATTTTACATGAGAGAGAGCATTTAATCCTGGCACAGGAGATCTGCCAGCTTGGACAGAAAGCGCCAGGAAATGCATTCCAGGAGAGGCAGGTTCTTATGAGTATATTCAGTTCAGCCCTTTGACTTGGACAACCATCAGCTTGTCACTAGGTTGGTACAAAAGTAGAGCCATTTCCTTAAACCAGGGTGAGAAGAGTGTTATTTAGTTGATAGGTTTAGGATTGGTTTGTTTAAAGGGGAAAAAAGTGAATATGAGCAACTGAGGCTGCAGAGGAACATTGAGGGCAGTAAGTGCATTTACAGCAGACACACTGCGAATCTATGTTTGAGTGCAGCTGGCTCTAGAGAGCCTTTTGTCACCCAGGAATGCATGTCCATAATTCAGACATCAGTGCTGAAACACGGAGATGTAAGGATAGGGTATAATCACTTAAACCTCAGCTGAAATTTATGAGATCTGAGTCTTTGTTCAGGGACCCTGCTCTGTCCTCTGAACAGAGTGAACGCTGGTGGTGCCCAGGCAGAGCTGCTCCCTCGTGTTGTGCATTTTCCCTTCTGCCCTTCCTCCATGCTGCCCATGTGTTGCACTGCAGGAGCTACTCCTGAGTTACATTTGATCAACATGGACATATTTTAATTTCAGTTTTGCATCAGTGTCTCTTCAGAGCGTTTTTAGGACAAGTCTGATTTAAATCTTAGTATCTCGTACCTGCTAAATGTAGAATTTATTCCCTAATTACAGCTAATACCTTTTATAATACAAAAATTATAATATAAAATCTTAGAAAAAACCCTAAACATTCCTTTTCCCTTTACTGTCTCTTTCCAGGCATTCATAACCTTACAGTTGTTGTATTAACTTGATTTTCCCATAGGTTTTTGTGCTGGCTGAGAGTCTGGGTGGCTATGAAAGCCTCGCAGAGCATCCGTAAGTCATCCTTCATCTTAAAAGCCTAAGAAAAGCTGAAAAGTAACAAAAAATTGTTATGGGAGTTCTAAAACTTCCTATCCCACAAAGCCAAGATATTTGGCATATAATTGAGATCCAAGGATAGAATGTTGTATAGCACAAAACCCAGAGGCTACTCCAGAAATGAGCGTGGCTTTAGTGGCTATAAGAGTGTGATATAAGAGTTGAAAGAGATATAAGAGTTGAAAGAATTTCCATGTCTCCTTGTTTTAACTGGGGGACTGAGATGTGGTTTGTTACTTGATGGTAAGAAATGCAAGAAATCAGCGTGTGTTTGAGTAAGCAGTGAGCAGATAGGGTCACCTTGAGGAAGGAGCTCTGCTGTTCTGCCTGCTTCCACAAGAGGGCATGGTCAGTATGCGGCATAGACTCTGTCTCCATGGCGGGGGAATTTTGTGGGGAATTTAGTAGTATTTAGGTGTCCCTATCTAGGTTAAAAGGCTAAAAAATAGGATTTTTATGGAATTAGATTATTTTACTTAAATACAATTTGCTTTTCAAAAAGATACATGGAAAGTTATGACTGATATGCTTAATCTTTTCAGTTACTCATTTTAGAATAACAGCAAATCTTCAAACACTAAAGCAGTTCCCTGCCCGTGGCAGGGAGGTCAGAACTAGATGATCTTTAAGGTCCCTTCCAAACCAAACCATTTTGTGATTCTATGAGTTGAAAGGTAATTGGGAATTGGTGGATGTCAGTGACTGAGCACATGGGGGAAATAGCTCCTTACCTATATCCTCCTTAGCACAGGGAATAAGCTCTTCTGTAAGTGGGTACAGTTTGACAAGTGATCTAAGAAACTGAGAGTTAAAAGAAAAATCAAAAACTCAGGAGATTTTACACTGGAGATTGTCTATTGTGGCTGTTTCTCCATGTGCTTAAAGCAGAGCTTTTTTAGATACCCTTTTCTAGGAAAAAAGAAAATTAAGTATATGTGGAAGGAAGATGAATAGGACTTTCTTCTTTTTCAGGTCCAGATTAAGTATCCATTTCTTATTCATCATTAGTGGCTTGGAAATACTGTACTGGCACATACAAGTCACTGACTTGTCTGCAGTTCATGTAACTTAGAGTAGCTGAGGACATGATCTCTTTGCATCTGTGGGTTAATCAGCAGGTGGGACCCAAAAGCTGTAAAAGCTTCATGGAATTTCAGGGGACGCTGGCAGGGAACCAATTGGTTTGGTCTTTACTGATAAAACTAAAAACTTCTTAGAAAAAAGGCTATTTTTTTCCTCCAGGGCCATCATGACTCACTCTTCAGTGCCTAAAGAAGATAGAGAAGCTCTTGGAATCAGCGATACATTAGTTCGCCTGTCAATTGGTTTGGAAGATGAAGAAGATTTACTGGAAGACATAGATCAGGCTCTGAAAGCTGCAGTAAGTGGGTTGTTACCTGAGTGCCATCACTCTCTGCCTTTCTCACTAAGCTGTCTGCTGGTAATTCTGGTTTCACTTAATGTAATCGTAAGGGTACCTTGCAGAGTGTGTGTAAAGCTTTCGTTGTTAGGTTTCTCTACGCACCAAGGTTTACAATCCTTGTCAGCCACCATCTGAGCTGACATAGATTCAGACAGGATGTCCCTGGCCCCTGAGTGATGGGGATATCCACTAAAGTCAGGCTGAGAGGAGACTCTCATGTAGGCATGGAAGTGCCTAATATGTGCTTCAGATGGTTCATGTCATAGTTTTAGAAGGTTGAAATATATTAAAGAGCTTCAAGCAAAGAGCTTCTATCAGACAGTAAGTCCGATATTGGAGTAACCTATTTCATTTATAAGCACTACTTCTACTCCTCTACCCAACCTTCTGGATTTCAGACGATAGATCAAAATTGTTCTTTATCTGTGGTAATGAATGTGGTGCCACATAGTGACTTTATTTCTCAAGGCAGCTCACCTAAAATATATGAGGTGTAGATGTGTTTGTGTATGAGTATACACATAGAATGATAGAATCCTAGTTTGATGTACTTTTTATCCCTCTATTTTTCACTCTCTTTTTGTTTGGTTGGGTTTTGTTTGGTGATAGGGAAAATAAGCCACAGTAAGGGCATGTATTTCTATATGCCAGCACAGAGCATGAAGATAATCCAATGCTAAAATGTATCTTCTTTATGAAAAGGAAAACAAAAAGAGCACAGTTAATGCAGATGTATAGCATAATTGTCTCTCATTTTCCCTTCTTATTGCAGTTTGCAGAGTGTAAAGCTTGAAGTTTAAGGCCAGAACTCGGAATTGAATGTGGAAATGACTAAAGAAGATGACATGGAAAGCCAAACTGCTGATGATTTTCCCTTGATTTGCCTCTGAGAATTTGAATCTGTTCAGTGGAATCCCTGGATCCCTGAGGAGCTCTTCCCTTGTGCTGTAGGTTTATTCTGCTGCTGCCAGGCTGTGCATGGACCATGCACTGTGACACACAGTCTGGGCTCCCCTGGGGGTCCCTTCCTGTTCTGTTGTAATCCCTTGGGTTTGGAATTCATGGAGTCAATAAGCTGTGTCTGAGAGCAGAGATGCACACTCAGGAATATTATCCTGGCTCTCTCAGTGAGGATAGTGTTTCTATCTGTCATGCTGGTGCTGCAGGGGTGTTCTGTCAAAGGATTGGTTTCTGTGACTGCTCCTCAAAATGCACAGTGAATTTTTCTCATCTCTCCTAACCCAACATTCCAACTTGAGAACTGTTGATTTAGATTTTTTTTGTTTAATTAGGTTGGAAATGTAGTTAAATGCTTTTTCTCCTCTAGATATTTTATGGAGCATTGAAAATAAAGTGAAATCCAATACCTGGTAAACAATGGGAACCTTTTAAAGAGGATTCTTTCACTTACTTACAAAATCATGTAATGTCACTTACGGTAATGATTTGATTTGTATTTGGAACTGGAATATTAATAAAAATATGCTTTGAACTTCCCATATGTATTATTGGTTTGATCTTTTCCTATACTACATTCATTAGAATCAGGTGATGAAGTTACTCTGGATTTGTTTAAATTTTCCTATGGGAGATTGATTTCACTGATGTTTTTACTTTTGTCAAGAAAAAAAGATATAAATCCTAATGTATGACAACTTACCCTGCAAATTGCAGTATTCAGGGCAGGAATATCCAGGTGTCTGAGAGCACTGCTGGCTTGGAGTAGGTGGTAGGTGGTTGCAAGATGTCATTTCTGAGCAGAACTTGCCCACAACTTATGAAATACCTGTGCTGAAGAACCACAAAGGAGGTGCAAGTACTACAGGCATTTCTCACAAACTACTACAGGTATGTCTTACAAAGTACTACAGGCATTTCTCACGAAGTACTACTTTGTTATCAGATTGATTGCACAGATCTTTCTTAGTAAAAGCATTGAGCTTTCCCAAATGAAATAAAAAAGAGATTTCCAGAGGTGTCTTTTCCTTTTGTTTCTTTCTCAGATGAGGAAAGCACAGTGCCTGAGTGCAGGCAAAGCTTTAGATAGGTAAAAACTTCTATTTGTTGCAATTAAAATGCAGACTGTTCTTTCCATCCTGGATCAATACAGCATTTTAGTGTGAAGTACAGAGTACAACGACAATCCTATCAGCCAGCCTCGGCACTGTGCCTTCCGAGCAGTGAACAATTGGATATATTCACACACAAACAGCATAGAATCATAGAATCCCAGACTGGTTCGTGTTGGAAGGGGCCTTAAAGCTCACCCAGTTCCAACCCCTGCCACTGGCAGGGACACCTTCCACTAGAGCAGGTTGCTCCAAGCCCCTGTGTCCAACCTGGCCTTGAACACTGCCAGGGATGGGGCAGCCACAGCTTCTCTGGGCACCCTGTGCCAGCGCCTCAGCACCCTCACAGGGAAGAGCTTCTGCCTCAGAGCTCATCTCAGTCTCCCCTCTGGCAGGTTAAAGCCATTCCCCTTGGCCTGTCCCTACAGGCCCGTGTCCAAAGCCCCTCTCCAGATTTCTTGTCGGCACGTTTAGGTATTAGAAGACTGTTACAAGGTCTCATAGTCTTGATTATTTGGAATGATGAACTCCTGGGAAAACTGAGCTGAAGGTATGCATACGCAGCAAACAGCCCTCCAGAAATGGGGACAAGAACCTACTTTTTAGCAAACTGAGTCAGGCACAGTGACTTCTGGCTCACTGGGACTCTGCAGCACCTCACTGCATGGGAGTATATTATAAAAGCAAAACGAGTGAGATGCTATAGGGGATGTAGGCAGGTGGGTGGTATGAAAATGAGGAGTTCTTGTTACTTTCAAAAAGCCCAAGACTGGTAGTGAAAAACCTCAAGGGCATTGGGGGTTTATTGTGTGAGTTAGCAACTCTCCTCACTGTAGTAAAAGCCATCTCTTCCCTGTTAATCTCTTTGAAATTATCGGTTTTGTGGTTACAACATTTTTGACTAAACATCTGATGTAATTTCTGTATTCCCAGTCCTGCTGGTTTCTGTAATGTCTTCATTAACAAGGAGGTAACTAAATGAAAAAGGGCAGTTTTAGGAAGAATAAACTGCAGAGGAAGATGTGCCTGTGCCTGCACCTGCAAGGAATTGATGGGGAGCTGTGAACATTCTGGTGGCTATAGGTGCTCTGAGGCTGCAGTGATGGGCTGGAAACCCCCTGCTCCGTAGTGCGAGCAGTACGAGGTGAGCAGCTTTCATCTGTCCCCTCCCCAGGAGATCAGGAACCAGAAGTAATTTTTCCATTATTATTTACTCCTCTGAATATCCTTGATGAGTGTTTGCAAATCAGATCACAAACGCCCAAATAGGATTTCACTGAAATGTCCAATATGGAGCTGCTGAAGTAATGCCTGAGCTTGACTCATGGCTGGTTGGAAAAGGGAGAGCCGAGCACCGGGAGGTTGAACTGCACATGGGGATGTGCAGGGGACAAAAAATGGATGAAGTGAGTCCTGAGGGAGGACCAGAGAAGCTGTGGTTGCCCCATCCCTGGCAGCATTGAAGGCCAGGTTGGACACAGGGGCTTGGAGCAACCTGCTCTAGTGGAAGGTGTCCCTGCCCGTGGCAGGGGGTTGGAGCTGGATGAGCTTTAAGGTCCCTTCCAACACAAACCAGGCTGGGATTCTATAATCACTCGTGAGGATGGTCCTTGGCAGAGCTGCAATTTGAGGGGAGACCTGTTTTTGTGCTGGGTCAGATGGTCCTCTCCAGGCCAGGACACTGCAGCTTGTAGCAGTGTTGCTGGGCACTGTGTGCAACGTGTTGGTGTGTGCTTTAGTTCTTCCTCCAAAATGTGGGTTACTGGTTACACCAGGTCACAGCTCATAAAAACCCATCCATAGGAAGTTTCAGATACATATATGTTCAAGTGTGCAGCCAGGATGGTGTGCAGTGAACCCCAGGTTCTGGTGTGGGAACGGTTGGTCTCCGGCTACTTGCAAAGGGGCACAAGTGTCTGGTTACTATTAAAAGAATATCCACCATCACATGAACAGCTTGTGTGTTTCTGTGTTCTCCAGCTGCCGCCTTCTGTAAATGTGGATTTCTTTTGTGTCAGTTATATGGGGAAAGGACAGACGAAACTGCCAGCAGCTGAATTCTCAATGAATTGTTCAATGATTTTCCTAACACATCCAATATGGGTCTGAAGTTGGCTCTGAGGTTGTCTTACTCGTGATAGGGGGCTGGCCTCATGTTGGACATGTCAGAAACTGGTCTCTTCATAGGGAGGGGTTGAAATGAATGGCAGGAGAATGCAACATCTGATTATACGTCTGAGCGGAGGTAATCCTTTGAGATCTCTACATACTCATTCTTTCTATGACTTTCCTAGAGTGATCCCAGCTGCCCCCTCCAGATCTATCACGTATTTCACATCTTGCATTCTTTCTGAAGTTAAAAGGTTGTGTTTCATCCTTTGATTAGATTTTGCAGCCATGGATTCAGATTGCATTACACTTCAAGGGGAATTTCTCTTCTCATGTTGAGGCTCAGATCACACTTATATTGACTCAAGATTACATCTTGTTCCCTGGGAGATAATGGTCTCACACTAAGCCCAGGAGTCAGACTGATTAAACCGTGTCTGCTGTGAGGAACTGCAGCCTGCGGTGGCCCAGCAGTGCTCAGGACACAGGGGATGTGATGTGGTGAGGCAGCTGTGGCACGGACCCAGCACAGTGCGACAGCTCTGCTCCTTGCCCTGTGAATGTCATGTGCGTGAACCCGCGTGGTGAGGGATGCCAGAGCTAAAATGGTCCTTGTCCTTACACCAGCAGGAATCTTCTAGGAAGAGTGGGTGTCTTGGGAATCAATGAGAGCAGAGCTCACTTTTGATGCTGAAAGCTCTGCCAGTGCCTGCCCTGCCTCTTCTGTAGTACAGCAACTTGCTGACCAGGTCAGAATCCCAGAATCCCAGCCTGGTTTGTGTTGGAAGGGACCTTAAAGCTCATCCAGCTCCAACCCCTGTCACGGACAGGGACACCTTCCACTGGAGCAGGTTGCTCCAAGCCCCTGTGTCCAACCTGGCCTTGAACACTGCCAGGGATGGGGCAGCCACAGCTTCTCTGGGCACCCTGTGCCAGCGCCTCACGATCATGAAGGAGAAGAGGTGCAGTTCTTTTGCACTGAAGGCAGATGTGGCCACGAACCCCTCCTCTGCAGCCAGGAAGGGTATTTGGGGAAGGGAACATGTGGGTATATCCATCCCAAATTGTCCATGAGGATGCCTGGAGCAACCAGGGCACGCTGTGGGATCTGCTGAGCACTGTGGCACCAGGTGAGTGGTGCCATCCTCCCTGATGGGACCTTTTTTCTTGGGACCTTCTCTCCCCATCCCCGCAGCGCTGAGCAGAGGGGATGCAGTGCCTGGCTCCTGGCTCCCAGCATTACAGATGGCAGCGGATGCAGGAGTCAGCACCTCCTGCTCTCTCCCAGCCTCAGACTCCCCTAACTGGAGCTTGTTTTGGCATTTATCAGCTGCAGTCACAGTTACAAGCCTTTGATGAAGGGCTTTTCTTTTTCCGGCCATAGCACAGCCAAGAGCTGGACCACATTAGTCAGAAGAGTTCTTAGAAACTCCCAGCTTTTACTTACAGGAAAGTTGCTGTAATTGAAATCCGCTATTTGTCATAATTACATTAACTTGTATATAGAGACTGTCAGGCGGTGCTGTGCATACTTTCCATCTCAGTTGCCCACTCTGCAGAGTTGCAGACTGGCCCTTCCTGTCAATGCTGACCACGAATACAGAAATACGAAGGTGCTTCATCTTATCCCACTGCTGTAGGTCTGTGTTGGAGCATGAACTGGGAATGGCAGCTCGGGATATTGTGTATTTAGGGGTTTAGTAGACTCAAAGGCACTGGCTCCAGCAAAGCAGATGCACTTTTGTATTGGTACAGGTTCCTAACCATCGTGAGAATGTCTTTGTGAAACACTAAAATCAGTTTGAGCCTGGTAAATGCTTCATAATTTTTTATCTGCTGTTGTGTGCAGTAGCTGACAGACAAATGCAATTTGTGTTCCTCCCTTTTATCATCTTGCATTTGGAAAATATTGATTCTCCCATGTCTTGCTAAGAAGCCCGGTCGTGTAGGATGGAGACAGAGACCTACCAGCCCTGCTGCAGCCTGTGCGTGCCTCAGCACCCTCACAGGGAAGAGCTTCTGCCTCAGAGCTCGTCTCAATCTCCCCTCTGGCAGGTTAAAGCCATTCCCCTTGTCCTGTCCCTACAGGCCCTTGTCCAAAGCCCCTCTCCAGGTTTCCTGGAGCCCCTTTAGGCACTGGAGCTGCTCTAAGGTCTCCCCTTCAGAGCCTTCTCTTCTCCAGGCTGCCCCAGCGCAGCGCTCTCAGCCTGGCTCCAGAGCAGAGCTGCTCCAGCCCTCGCAGCAGCTCCGGGGCCTCCTCTGGACCTGCTCCAGCAGCTCCATGTCCCTCTTGCATCATGTTCTCACCCAAGAGCTCTGCTTCCTTCAAACAAATGTGTTTAATGGAAACACTGACTTCCCTGGGGAAAGCTTTCTGGTTCAGACTGGGACTGTCAAGGCATTGCCAAGGGCAGAAGTGGAAAGAAAGGGAAGGATTTGATGAAAAAAAGATGTCTTGAACCTGACACCATTGTCTGAAAAACAGCCAACGACGTGGGGCTTTTTATGTTGCCGTGGAGCACAAGCAGGCATCTGCCTCTCCATCACTGCCATGAAACTCCCTGCGAGACCGCTGCACCCAGGACCCCATTGCTCCAAGCATGTCCCCTGCTCTGAGGGTGAGTGATGTTCTTGTATCTCCAGCACAGTTGCAGAAATGGGGACAAGAACAGATCTTCGTGCCAAATAAGACTGAAGCACAGAGACTCCCGGCTCAACAAGGACCCAGCAGCACCAAGCCCAGTCCCAGCGTGAGGAACAAATCCCAGTGCATCCCTCCAAAGAGAGAGCTGTGGACAGTTCAAGGTGGTGTCTCCGGGCAGTGCAGCCCTGCCAGCTACAGAAAGAGAAAAAAAACTATCAGCAACTCTTATTAACTGAGAGTTATTTGATCTATTAACAACAAAATTAATTTTCCGATCGATGTGTAGTACTTAGGAGAGTGAATCTGAATTAGTGACTGTAGGTATTGATGTCTTAGAAATCACAAAGGATTCTGCAATCGTTTCCTCTCACTCTTTTAATTAAGTTGGTCAATAGAAATTTGGGTGCTCTTAAAAAGCCTAAAAATCTTAAGTCTACATTAGTGTCTAGAATTAATGAAGAATCTGGAGTGCATGGCCAGAATTCCACCTGCATCTTGACTAAATATCAAGGTTATTCGGAATGAATTAATTAACTCTGAACAGCTTTTTAGATAGAAGTGGGAGAATTTGAAGCTGTACTGATGTGGAGATGGCCACAACTGGGGCTCATTTTCTCCTCTCTACCTAGGGAATGCCGTGTTAACTGGAACCAAAAATACTAATTTCCCCCCTGCTCTGCCCTCCTGGGTCCTCATCTTTTCAGGTACCCCACAAACGCACCTAAAGAACCAGGATGGGATGGCAGGGATGCTGAAGGTGTGACTCCTTGGAGGCCTGAGGTTTGTCAGGGCACCAGCAAGATGCATGTCTCAGGTAATTCTTCAGCTTCAATATAGTGCGGCATCAACACTGAATTAATTCTTAAACTACCAGCCCTCCTTCTGCTCTTCTTCTGAATTATCATCCCTGCAATTATTAGAACTAGACATTTATTTAAATGTATTTCTAAAGAAGTATGTAGAAATATTTGTTAGATCCAAAATCTGCGCTTTTCAGAGGAGCACAAGATTAAGATTCCTAAATCCCTGAGAAATCAGATACCTCAATTTCCGAGGATAATCAGTAAATCCAATCTTCAACTGCATTTCACTCTTAGAAAATGTGTAGCAGTTCTTAGTGGCAGCAATATTTCTTTAAGGTACAACAGTACCGTGTTCGAATTGTGTTCCATATTCAAGACCAAACCCCATCTGCCTTCTCAGACATATATTTGTCTTAAATTCTTCAGGTAACTGTCTGTGATCAGTTTATTTAGCTTTGCAAAGTCCTCAATCTGGTCACTACTATATATAGCTGAGATGATCCTGCTGGCAGCAGCAATTTCATCCTGAATTCATCCTTTGGCAGATGAGCTGGAAAGGATCCTCTGGGGTCCCGTATAAGGAGTGGGAATATCCACCCTGCTCCGCGGCTCCCCTCTGTGATTTACAGCCCAGCTGTGAATCTCGTTTAATGAGAGGTTCAGGTCAGTGCCACCACCCCATCGCATGCAAAGTCTTTCATCACGTATTTATTGGGTCTGAGTGTGTGAACTGTTTGCATGTCTCTTTCTGCCACATTGGCACCTCTCCATCCCCAGCCCTGCTGTGCCGCTGACCTGGGGGTAAGGCAGAGGGGACGGGACCTGTGCTTGGTCCTACCAAGAGCGTGAAGAACAGACCAGTTTTCAACCTCAGGTCTCTGCATGAAGCTGGCCTCAGCGTGGCCTTTTTCAGCAGCTCAAAGCCACAAATCATAGAATCACAGAATCCCAGACTGGTTTGGATTGGAAGGGACCTTAAAGCTCCTCCAGTTTCCACCCCCTGACATAGGCAGGGACACCTTCCACTAGAGCAGGTTGCTCCAAGCCTCATCCATATCATAGAATCCCAGGCTGTAGGGAACTTCAAGGATCATCTGGTCCAACCTTTCTAAAGCATGACCTAGACTGAATGTCCCAGCACCCTGACCAGCTGAACCCTAACAGTGTCCAGTGCTGGGGAGTCACCACTTCCCTGGGGAGATTATTCCAGTGACTGGTTGTTCTCACTGGGAAAAATTTTCCCCTTATATGCAGCCTGAATCTCCCCAGGAGTAGCTTGTGCCCATCACCCCTTGTCTTTTCCATGGGACTCCTTGTACAAAGAGAGTCTCCATCTTCTTTGTAGCCACCCTTTAAACACTGGTGATAAGGTCTCCCTGAGCCTTCTCTTCTCCAGGATGAACAGTCGCAGCTCTCTCAGCCTTTCTTCACACGCTGCCCAGCCCTTGGATCACTTTGTCGCCCTTCTCTGGAACCTCTCCAGCCCATCAACGTCTTATTTGTAGATCAGGGACCAGAACTAAACACAGTTAGTATATAGCCCCTGGTTAATATATATTTCACCCAATGCACCTTCATCCAAATCATCTGCAGAATTTGGGTAAGAAAGTTTCATAATTAGGGTGAGTTTTCTTTAATATTTCCATGCCTGCCTGTATTTCCAAGATGCCTGTTGTGTCCTCACCATAGCACAATTATCAACATCGTAATTACTGGCTTTAAAAGGCTTCATGTGTTTCACAAGAGCAAGATGAAGTCTGTGAAGAACAGAGCGAAATTCCATTTCAGTTGGGAATATTTCCCAAGAGAGCGTGTCACAAAGGCTCAAAGAATGAAGAAAATCTTTATATTTAGATTACGTTAATCATTTATCTCTTGTCCTCCTCTCGGCTTTCATGAGGACAGATGAACGTAAAAGGAATTCTTTCACTTGGACACAGAGAAGAGCAGAAACAGATCAGTTCCAGCCACAAGTCATGCTTTCTGTTCCCAGGCTTCGTTTCAGAACCGGTTCGCCTGCTTTTGGGAAGTGAATTCAGCCAAGCAGCAAGTTCACAGCCAGCTTCATGTTAAGATGGGGAAATGGGACATTTAGATTTGAAGTTCAGAAACACTGCCATCTGAGATATCAAAACAAATAGTTGTCCAAAGAAAGATGTATCCCATCAAATGAAGATGCTTCTGCTTGTGGGCAAAATAGAAAAGGGAATGAATATGAAAGGAAGCAAAGACAGAGAATAATATAAGTAAAAGCAACCAGAGAGCCCAAATTCTAAAACTTTCCCCAGATTCCAAATATTTGGCTCATTGAACTTGATTTGATCTTGTTTTTTAGAGGGGACGTGGTCTCCTTGGACTCATTTTGCAGCCGCTTTCCTGCCGCATGCTCTGGACTGGGCCGGATGGGAGTTCCAGGCCACCTGGGAAGGGGAAGGCTTCAGCACTAGGGTGCATATTGGTGGGTTTGGGGGTTTGGGAGGACCATGTGCAGGGGTGAATTAAGTCAGGTCCATGTTGGGCACTGCCATCCTGCAACAACAGCACGTCTCCATTGGAGCTCAGTCCCAGCTCCGACTCTGCAGGCAGCTTGCCCACAGTGCCTATAATTTTCAGAGGTACTTTTCAGGTAGCAAAACTCACTTTTAATCCATAGTGCTGAAATATGTTATTTTTTCTATTTGATATGAAAATCCTGCTGAACCTTTGGCTCACTTTTTTTCCTTGGAAACAAATTTCTTGCCAACTTGGCCATTGGGCTCAATATAACTAATGAAAACTCCCCCTGAGACACAAAGAAACAAATGCCTCCATTTACATCAAAGGTTCAATTCAATTTACTCCGTATTAAATCTATTCTTCAAAGAAAAGCCCAAACAAAACCACTTCAGGACTTTCCGCACAGATGGCTGGTGCTGTGCCTTTCACATGTCCCCCATCCACAGGGTCAGGCAGCTGCCGCCATCCCAGCTGAGGATGGTGTTTGTCCAGCCATACACCTGTTCCTTAGGGTGGGAATGCTGCCTGGCTGTTGGGAATGGTGCCATCTGCTCCAGTATTTGCTGCGGGGTATTGTTCACGTGAACCATCCATGGAGGGATGTGCCTGTGCTGGGAACCGTCTAATGAGATCTGCAGGGACATGCAGGGGAGGACGAGCTGATTCCATTAACTACCTGCATTACTCTAAGTGGACAGGTACTATTTCATTACCTATTGAGAAATGAGCTTTATAGATCCTGTTAATAAAGGAGATGGGGCTTTCTATTAGGAGGCTGTGAAGCAGATAATGAGGCAGCAGCTCTCCTCTGCCCTCGGATATTCAGGCACATTGCTTTGTACCACCTTCTCGAGTGCTGATCCTTTTTGACACCATATTTCCCCCTTCAGAAAAGACATGAACTTCACCTCATCAAACCCCGTCTCCTGCAATCTCCCCACACATTGTGTGCTCTCATTTACCTCTCTGAGCTGCACAGAGCATCCTTTCTGCCTTTAAGGCTTGAACCAGAGCCCTTTAATTTGACGACTGCTGTAGCAGCTGATAAAGCAGGAGCCAGATTTAGCCCATGCAGGGCTCCTGTGAGCAGCTGAGCCCTATGTGGAAGTGAGGGTCCTTTTGTGGTTGTATTTTAGAGCTGCTAAAAGTCAGGGTGTGTGGCCAGCCCAGGGGTGCAGGGTTTCATGCCTCCTATGATCTGTTCTTTGTGAGAATCCCCTGAGGTGCAGCCTGCACAGGTCCCCTTTGCCTGCCTGCCTGTTTTCCTGGCTCTGTTTCCATCCTACATGAATTTGGTAGCAACAGCAAGACCCCAGTGCCATGTTCCTGCTCCCAGGGGTGGCCAGGCCAGCAGTGGGGTCGCCCTGGATGTGGCACATGGTGCAAGGGGCTCTGTTTGCAGGGACACCCCAGCACTATGCCCTCAACGCTGTGGGGATAACCCCAGCCCAAGCAGCAGCACCTCTTGTTGCTTGTATTCTGCTCATCCTGGGTGTGCATGAGCAGGCAGCTCCAACTACTGATGCCCGGGCTGTGCTGCCTAATGATGGCTCAGCAACAGCATATTGAATAATGCGGTATTAAATCGCTAACAAGGATGAGTGGAAGAGTCTTGTGAGCCTCTTTGGCTCCTTGATTGGTAAGTGAATCATAGAATCACAGAAGGGTTTGGGTTGGAAAGGACCTTAAAGATGCTCTAAGGCGTCCCCTCCAGGAGCCTTCTCTTCTCCAGGCTGCCCCAGCCCAGCTCTCTCAGCCTGGCTCCAGAGCAGAGCTGCTCCAGCCCTCGCAGCAGCTCCGGGGCCTCCTCTGGCCTCGCTCCAGCAGCTCCACGTCCCTCTTGTGCTGTTGCCCCAGAGCTGGATCAAGACTGCAGGGGGGGTCTCCCCAGAGCGCAGCAGAGGGGCAGGATCCCCTCCCTGAGCTGCTGCTCACGCTCTGGGGGTGCAGCCCAGCACACGGGGGGGTTCTGGCCCATCCTACCGTAAGGCTCTGTAAGATGGATGGGGTTGCTGCACTGGCGCTGGTGCCTCTGTCCATCAATCTGCAGCCGTGCAGCTGACAAACACCAGCGTGACAAACACTCTGTGAGCACTTCGGATCAAGCCCATTTTACATGAAATATTGGAAAGCTGATGGTGGCTAGCACCCTGCCCGAGCCATGTTTGGGATCCTGTTTGCAAAACATCCCTCCGCATTTGGGAAGGTATGAGTCAGCCCAGTATCAGGCGTGTCTTGTCAGACTGGGGCTGTGGCACAAATTTGACTGCCTGAGGTGTGTGACTGCTATGGGGACATGTGAGCTGCAGCCCCTCTGCCTGCTCAGTGAGGGTTTGGGTGCCTGACATTAAGTCAACCAGCTCAAGGGTGCCCTGCCCATGTGGGCAACTGGTTGGGATCATTCTGATTCTGTTTAGATTTCAGGCACTAAAGGATGTTTGCTATGAGGATGGCGAGGTGCTGGCACAGGGTGCCCAGAGAAGCTGTGGCTGCCCCATCCCTGGCAGTGTTCAAGGCCAGGTTGGACACAGGGGCTTGGAGCAACCTGCTCTAGTGGAAGGTGTCCCTGCCCGGGGCAGGGGTTGGGGCTGCATGAGCTTTAAGGTCCCTTCCAACCCAAACCAATCTGTGATTCTAGGATTCTATATTCCCTTGATTTCTTTCTGGGAACGGCACTCATCGTGTTGCCAGTGAAAGAGAAGCAGCTGTTAAAAGATGAATATTTAATAAGTAGGTTATTATTTCTTTATTAAACTCACATTTTAGGAAGCTTTGCCCCACTGATGGGTGAAAAGCTCTTCAGCCCCCTCATGCTAAGGAGCTCACTCACTGCAAACCCAGCTCCTGTGCTATGTCCCAGCTACTCCTCTGAGAAGCCCTGATGCAGCTCTGAACCCAAAAGGAGCTTCCCTGCTCCTGAACCAGGCAGTGAGGTGAAAAACTCCCTCTTGATCTCCAGGGATCCATCTTTTCCCAGTGGCTGCAGCATCCCTACCCAGGGCAGGTAAATATTCAATGGAAGGCAGATAAATCCTTATCCTGGCATCTTTAATATAAAACCTTTCCCTTGTATTTGTTCAGCTCCATCATGTTTAAATGAGAGCTGTGAGTGAGTAGGAGACTCACATGAAGTCTGTTTATTCTAATCTCTCACTGACACCTTAAAATTTACAAGCTATTATTTCCAGTCCTTCCATTTGCTTTGTTCTAACTCCCAGTGTATGTTTCCTTTAGAAGGTTATGCTAACACCCATCAAAAGCTCCACCAGTCAGTTTGCAAACTGTGCTGCCAGCCCATAATGACCTGCTAAAAATACCGTGAATGATTCATCTCCTAATCTATGGAAATGGTAGTTATTTGTTCTTGGCAGCTCCCCTGGGTTTGGTCTGGGCTGCAGGAGATGACAAGTATCAGCAGATCAAGGGATATTGAGGGTTTCTTCCTTGTGTTTCAGGGGTATGAAAACATATTCCACAAGGTGGGTTTTCCATGGATGGCAGGAGATTCCCTGGGGAATGTCTTGAGGCTTCTCAAACCGTGGTCTCAACTTTGGACATGGACATCTAACACTAATAATGTTGGTTTTAGACAGAAGTGTTTAAACAGAAATCATTTTAAATAGAAATACACTAAACAGGGTGCTTAGAAGCTCTGCAATGCTCAGTATTTTCTAATATTTTAACAGGAGCTGCTTAAATGCCCTAATAATAAAATAAGGGCTGTTGCAATAACTTCTTTTTAATTGAAATCAACTAATGACATTTATGAAATTCAGCTTTTATCCGGGTTTATTTATTTAGGTTTCAATTCCAAGCCTTCTGCAGACCTGCAGCAATCTTTATGGCAAAGGTTTCACAACTCCAGCCCTTTTCTGACCCCTGCCATGCAGTAATGTGCAAAAAGGGTTAAATCCATTCTTTTCCTAGGTACAAATCCCCGTTTTTTCCAAGAGAGGGGCTGGGAAAGCCGACCCCTTTCTCATGGGTTTGTGTGGAAACAGCATTTGACTTTGAGAATCATTGGATAGTTTAGGTTGGAAAGGACCTTCAAAGCTCATTTAGTCCAGCCGCCTGCAACGAGCAGGGACATCTTCAACTAGATCAGGTTGCTCAGAAGCCACATTCAGCCTGGCCTGGAATGCCTCCAGGGATGCTGCATCCACCACCTGTCTGGACAACATGTGCCAGGGTTTTATCACCCTCACTGGATTGGGTTGGATTTGGCAAGGAAAAGGAACATGGGGTTAGCAAAGCTACTTGGGCTGAGCATAATACTTATTCCTCTGCCGATAACACTTATTAGTTGCTCCTGGGGAACATTTACATTAGCTACTTATATCTTTGCCGTGCTGGGATGTGTCTGTGTTGCACACAAAGAGTCAGCTGTGCTCACATGTCAACTAGAAAGTTTATTGCTCATTAGCAGGTATAAACCCATCTATATTAACATTATGTGCAAAGCTTTGCTGGCGTGACCAGAGCAGTGCTCAGCACTGTTGGGTCAATGCAAAACCAGAGCTAAAATTTGTTTGCAGATTATTGTGCAGCTGCTTACTGCAAATAAATAGACCTTCAGGAATCTGTGGTGGTTTGTGAATGTCTCCTTAATGGGGAAAAAATGGCTATTTCCTCAAATAACCAATTTACTCTCTGTAATTGAATCATCTCCATTGATGTCAAATGTCGAGGCCGTCAGGAGGAGGGGATGCTGAAGAGAAGGATCCTGGCTGGAACAGACCCCAAGGTCAGGAATGGGAGCTGTGCCTCAGGTGGGACTCCTCATATTTGAGCAATGTAGACCATGGAGCAAGAAGTTAGAGCCTCAGCTCTCTTTTCCACAAATATTTAAACCAAAAGGTTAACTCTGAACCAAAGGATTTAGAAAAACAACAGAGCTGGGGGGTCTCACCTGCAGGATTTGCAGCCAGATTATAGTGCAGTGAATAAAAAGAGGTGCAAAGCATCCATTTGAAACCCTGTTTATTTCAGACGTGCTTTATGTTGCACTGCTGAGGAAGGATGAAGTGATTGTGTTTAACGGTGGAAGAAAAATATTTATGTAACTGCAGAACTTCCCCTGCTTCCCTGTATCTGGCTGTGAAAGCTTGTCAGGAGGCTTCCTGCAGCGCTTGTCATCGTCCCAGAGCTCAAACTAATGTGGGAGCAGCCTACTGCAGCACACACGCTGCAGGGTAGAGGGAGCTGTGTCACTTGGCTTGGGACATTGGGTAGGAGCAACTTGAGATCATGCTCCATGCATCCCTCCGTGTCACTGTGGGCACAGGTACGGCGCGAAAAGCCACAAATCAGACCTGAAAAACAGGTTCTAGGTCTTAATTACCAACTGCTTAGTGAGGTTGTCCTCAGTCGTTGAGAAAATATCATAGTGTGTGATATATAGATACAGGGGATGGTTTCTTACCACTAGGAGGGAAAAAAAGGCACCACAAACCCACCTTCTTCTGTCCATAAAAGCTGAAGAGACTCAGTAGGAAATGTTATGTATTTTAAGTGATAGTTGTGCCACGTTAGGAGGGGCTGTGAACTCCAGCTGCATCATCTGGTGATGTTCATGCCTCCTGACCACTGTTGGGAAAATGCTCTTCGGCCACTCCATTTTCTTGCTTCTTTCCAGCCACAACAGTTGGAAAAAGTAGTAATTTTGGGCTAAAGGGCAAGGGAGAGCATGAAATGAGCCCAGCCTTGTGCCAGGCCCTTGAGCAGGGTTTGGCCAACCCTCCTTGTACCGTGGCTGGCTGGACCATGGCTCGCTGTCTGAAAGTCTTGTGGTTGCTCCTCCATTGCATGTGCTGAGTCCTCTTCACAGAGAAATGGGGCAGAGCCTCCCAGCTGCTTATGCTGGGAGAGGGGTGCTCAAGGCTGTGGTCAAGCCATGGGTACACTGGTGTTCAGGGCAAAAAGTGGGCGCTGAGGTATAAAACCAAGTCATTTGAAAATGGGCTTGTAGAGAGGAGAGGAGTTGGTTTGGAGCAAGTTAACCACTAGCACTGCTATTGCAATTGCTACTATTGCTGATAAGGCTGTTTCCCATG
This sequence comes from Strigops habroptila, assembly GCF_004027225.2. Classification (NCBI taxonomy): domain Eukaryota; kingdom Metazoa; phylum Chordata; class Aves; order Psittaciformes; family Psittacidae; genus Strigops; species Strigops habroptila. The sequence continues at coordinate 62,376,680 of NC_044284.2, forward strand.
ATATAGTAATGTTCTTGGGCACAGAAATGGTCCCAAATGATCCCAGAATAGTAATGTTCCTGTGCACCTACCACATCCTGGCTTGTGCCCAGGAACCTTGCTATTGCCAGGATGTGGTAGGTAGAACATTGCTATTGCCAGGATGTGGTAGGTAGCCTCAGGAATCAAAGGCTGAATAACAGTAGTCTAGCCTAAACCATGAGATCTTATAAGGAAAAGACTAGATTCATGATTTGGGATGAGGAATATGTCTTGCTTTTGAACTTCTGGAGCTGGTAACAGTGTGGTTTTCATTGCATTGTCTCTACAGTCTCTTGACATGAGGTGAGATTATTTATTTGCTGCTGGGGCTGAAACAGAGCCGTAGAATGGTCAGGGTTGGAAAGGACCTTAAGATCATTGAGTTCAAAAAGGGAATTGTGTTCTGAATGTTACTGAATCATGTCTAACTCGCTGCTGTTGATATAACCAAAGTATGGTGTGATACTGCTCCGAAAGCCTCTCTCTGACCTCCACAGCTCCATGCCTGCTCCCTTCAGAGCCAGTGAATCATTTTTCTGCCCAGTTGGGTTATGTTCTCAGTGTTGAGCAGATTTTATTACTTGCAGGACCAGCCTGATGTGTGGACCATAACTGCTGCAGTAATCAAGGACAAAACTTCTTTTATAGCACTTACTGCTGAGCTCCGTGCCTCTATCGTGACAGCTGCCTGTAGGAATCTGGGGTTGATTTTATTTACTCTTCAGTGATTATTGTCTATAGTGACTCCTGCAGCTCGGAACCCTGCATTTCTGCAGTCAGCTACCACCAACACAAGTGACTCCAGGGACATCCTGGCTTCTTAGTGAGCCACCACATGCTGGAGGAGATGGCTGGGAGGTGTCGAGGGAGAGATGCTTCAGGTTTGCTCATTAGTCCCTTTGTGTTTGATGGATGTGTGAGAACACCATGAGGATCTATTTATAAAGGTGATTACCTTCCACCAGACCAGGTTGCTCCAAGCCCCTGTGTCCAACCTGGCCTTGAACACTGCCAGGGATGGGGCAGCCACAGCTTCTCTGGGCACCCTGTGCCAGCGCCTCAGCACCCTCACAGGGAAGAGCTTCTGCCTCAGAGCTCATCTCAGTCTCCCCTCTGGCAGGTTAAAGCCATTCCCCTTGTCCTGGCCCTACAGGCCCTTGTCCAAAGCCCCTCTCCAGGTTTCCTGGAGCCCCTTTAGGCACTGGAGCTGCTCTAAGGTCTCCCCTTCAGGAGCCTTCTCTTCTCCAGGCTGCCCCAGCCCAGCTCTCTCAGCCTGGCTCCAGCCCTCACAGCAGCTCCGGGGCCTCCTCTGTTGTCCCAGCGCTGCCTGTGGCAGGGGGTTGGAACTGGATGAGCTTTAAGGTCCCTTCCAACACAAACCATTCTCTGAATCTCTGATTCTATGGTTACTTGCAGAGATTTCTTTCTTCTCTGCCTCTAAAGGACGAGGGAAATAAAACTGCGTATGTTACCCTGGGGCCAGGGAGTTGCAAAACACTTTTGCTGTGACCTGTACCTGTTTGCAACCCATTAGAAATGACATCCACTTTTCAAATGACCACTTACTGCCCAGCAAATGCTGATGTGGTGCTGGAATAGAGGGAGCCAGCGCTTAGTAGCCAGGCCTTCCCTTATTCATATGTGGTACAGGTTCCTGAACTGGAAGAAAAGGCAATTTCTTCTTTCCAGACTCAGTGATGGAAAACAAGAAGCTCATTCTCAGCACAACTTGCAGAAAATATATTAAATATCGACAGCAATTAGATTAGCCTGGCTCAGTACAATGTTGATATTAATCTGATTAGATTGAATTTGAGAGGAAACAATGTTTAACTTAATGCCCATAATAAATGAGGAGGAAGGTAGTGAAGCTTTCCTCCTCCATTAGAGTAAGACAGATCAGAAAACAAACAATATTTTGGGCTCTGAAGGGAGATGTCATTTCAGGTGGTGTCTGCGACTGCCCTGTGGTGCAGTTCCCTGCGTGTGAGCCATCGGGTGAGTCTGACAGGGACCAGCCGGTGCTGCATCCACCCGGATCACACGTGTAGCAGCTGCTGGCGGAGGGGTGAAGTAACACAAAAAGGAACATCGGGGGAAACAGGAACAAGAACAGCCTGAGCTTACCTGGCTCAAAGCCCCTGTGGCTGCACATCCATCAGCTGCGGCTGCTACTGACCCCATTGAGCTCTGCAGCTACAGGGAATATGAGCTCAGGCTGAAGGCAGCCTCTAGACCTTCTGGTGTCTTGATTTATCCTCCTGTGACAGTTGTTTTTCTCCTTCTTTTGGCTTTACTCCTTCCTCCCAATGAAGGTGCAGCAAATGGGAGCAAATGGGTTAGGGGGAGCAGCAGTGAGCTGCTGACAAGTACATTTATGCAACTGTCTTAGGGAGGTGTTTTAATCAAAACACTGGAGCGGGTCCCTGGGCAGGCTGTGATGTCCCCATCATTGGGGATCATCTGGACAGAATCCCAGGCAGGTTTGGTTCCAACCCCCTGCCACAGGCAGGGACACCTTCCACTAGAGCAGGTTGCTCCAAGCCCCTGTGTCCGACCTGGCCTTGAACACTGCCAGGGATGGGGCAGCCACAGCTTCTCTGGGCACCCTGTGCCAGTGCCTCAGCACCCTCACAGGGAAGAGCTTCTGCCTAAAATCTTTACATTTGGAATTTTCAGATCCAAAACACAGGAGTGGGGCAGCTGCTGTGGCTGAGCCCCAGCTCAGCCCCGACCTGTCGCACACACATCCTTTTGGGCTGGGGTTTTGGCATGTCCCCAGGCCTCAGGGAGAGGTTTGCAGGGGTATGGAAACGATACAAATTAGAGGAGTGAAACAACTCTTTAAAGGCAGATGATCTGATGAATGATAGCCTCTTGGAGGAGTATGAAATAGCGGAAATTCATACGAGTGAAAAGGGAAGGATGTACTGTAGCCAGGAAAAAACACAACATAAAATACAGCTTAAGCCACAACAACCATCAATGCAAGCCCCATAACTGTTCAGAACCTTTTTCCACTCCATCCCTACACACAGCTCTTGCACCTCTTGCGTTCAGTACCCAGGGTGCCGGGGGGTCACTGCAGCATTCCCAGGGCATACATGTGGATTCCAAGCATTTCAGCAGCACTACAGTGCATGTGAGGGCAATGATTCAGCTGTTCCACATGATTACAGCCAGATCTGTAATGGAACGATACCTGAAAACCTCCTTCTCCAACCTTTCCACCTCCAACCAGGCATATTCCAAAGGATTCCTCTGCTTCAGCAGCCACGGGAGCAGCGAATCCTTCCACACTTCACAGCAGTTTTGGTGCACATGCCATACCTAATTTAACTACGTCATCTTAGCTGGAATACAGCAGGAGAAGCAAGCAGGCAATAAATACACATTATCGCTCTAGGAAACAAGATAAATGTCTCTAGGAATATACACTTGGCCCTTGACAAAAGTCAGTATCCACCCCAACTAAAGCGCGCAGTGATGATTTTGTTCATGTCAGGAATGTCTCTTCATCCCATCTATTTTATCCTTCCTCTCCCACCACTATTCTTATAACTTCTGATGATCACTTGAAAATAGAAGTTTGTGTTAGAAACGAGAAGAATTTTCAACATAGCAACAAGGAAAGGTATAGGATAAACAGGCTGCTCCGTGGAGATTAAGTGTGGAGGACTGTCTAGACAGCTGAATTCCTATGGATTTCATGTATTGGGGCTGTCATGCCAAGATCTCCTTTGTTTCCAAACAAGGTCTGGCAAAGCCTTCACCCCACTGCAGTGCTCAGCCTCTCCCTTCAGATCTGCAGCCCTGTGGTCTTGGATGCTCAGTGAGCGGGATCCTCCCCTTGGAAAGCCTTGGAGCAGGGTTTAGGATGATGTGTGTGAGTGCTGACCCCTGCCATCCTGCTCAACATCCCTGCCTCCCAGCATTCCCTCCACAGAAATCAGAGGCTTGTTCCCTCCGACCTGCCAGACACACATGGGGTTTATCACAGCAGCATCCCAGCCTGGCAAAAGTCCTTCCCAGGAAATCTCACTTCACTGCTCTCCAGTTGTAGCTCCTCACAGTGTGTTTTCATTGAAGCATATAAACGTCTTTCTCATTTATTTAAAATGGAAGTTGTTGCTCCGAGTCCCAGTGGTCAAGAGATTAACAAAAGCCCATAGTTTATACTCAGCATCACGACCATCACATTACTGGATTATAGTGCCTCACCACCTGTGAGGGTGCTGAGGCGCTGGCACAGACTTTTCCCAGAGGAGCTGTGGCTGCCCCATCCCTGGCAGTGTTCAAGGCCAGGTTGGACACAGGGGCTTGGAGCAACCTGCTCTAGTGGAAGGTGCCCCTGCCCGGGGCAGGGGTTGGAATTGGATGAGCTTTAAGGTCCCTCTAACCCAAACCAGGCTGGGATTCTATGGTGATTCCCAATGATGGCGGCATCACAGCCTGCCCAGGGACCTGCTTCAGTGTTTTTATTAAAACACCTCCATAAAACAATTGTATAAATGTACTTGTCACTTTAAAACATTTATTTTATCAGTGTTCAGCAAATGTTGGCACATCTTCAGCTGGATTTGCTTAACAAACTGAATTAGGCTCCTATTGCTCCAACAGACTTGTTAAAGGTAACCCCCCTTCCTCTTTAACGAGGAGCACAGCCCACAAGCAAAGCCCTGTCACAGTGATGGGCTTTGGTGGTGCTGGGCTGAAGGAGAGGGTTGTCCTGAGTGCACTGATTGTAGGGTGCTGGGGTGAGGTTTGTAGAGGGCTTGGGGAGCAGCAGCGGTCCTTGCTGCCCTATGGCCATGCAGGGATGCTGCAGCCTCCTTGGTGCTGCTGACCCTGGGTGGAGGTACATCCTGTGATCAGTCAGTGTTTGGCTCCCACAGCTTCCTGCCTTGTAAAAATCAAAGTACCAAGCAGGGCAATTTGTCTTCTTCTCTGGTTTAGTCTTTAAAACAAAAAATGTTACTCTTGGCCTCTGGACTTCATCATTAAAGGTGCAACTCAATAACCTATACTCGAAAACTGTGGCTCAAGGGTCGGAAGGCAAATACGGTTTTTCCAGGCTTGTGTGAGAGGATAAACTGCTTGGTTGCTGATGGGAATTAGGTTTGAAGTGGTCCATGATTGTTAGAACTCCTATTGGTGCTCAGACTCCTGTTGCCAGATCATGCCTCAGGCTTGCAGGGAGAAACAAAGCAGAGGCAGTAAACGCAGAGCCCTGCTCTGCCTGTAGAGCTATTTTTCAGTAAAAACCTGGGTTTTGGGGTCCCTTTTTGCCCTGAGCAGGGCTCTCTGCCCCACATGGCACATTGTTCAGGTCCCTTGTTCTGGTGTGGCCGAGGGCCACCCCACTGTGCTCAGTGCGCCTGTGCTGAGCTTGGCACATGCATCCCTGCCAAACTCCCAGGATTAAGCGGAGATAACTTGGCCTCTGCAGGCCGTGTTTTGGGAAAAGCAGGGCACGCTGCCAGGGCAAAACCTGCTCCCATCCAACTTGTGCCTGACACATGGCTCTCCTTGTTGCTGGGAAGGTGAAGTTTGGGGGTGCATTGCCAAAGCGGCAATAGCCAGGGTGCAGTACAGGATTCCCAGGAATGCAGATTGTGTTGGGAAAGACAGAGCTGTAGTCCTCTGTAATGCTCCGGGTCACTGTGCTGGTGGGTTTGGGTGACCTTCCTGCTCTAGTGGAAGGTGTCCCTACCCGTGGCAGGGGGTTGGAACTGAGTGAGCTTTAGGGTCCCTTCCAACACAAACCAGTCTGGGATTCCATGGTTCAATGAAAGGCAGCAGGACTCGTGGATGTCCCCATCATAGCTCCCGGGCAGATGCATCCCGGCTCCGTGCTGGTTGCGCTCCAGCTGCAGGGATCTCGGCCGCCAGCTGGAGCAGGATCAGGTTTTCTGCTGCATGTTAAAATGTACCAAGCAGGGTGAGGCCATGGATGTCAGCTACATAACGTGTTGTTTATGGTCCACAACTGATGTTTGCTCACCTTCAGCTTGGCTGCTTTCCTCATCTGTCCTGTCTGATGCAAAACAACATTTTCCTTCCGCTGTTACTTGGGTGAAATTGTTTTTCTCCCAAACCTGACAGGGATCTGATGCGATTGCAGAGTGATTTTGCAGAAACAGTAACACCACCTCATTTGCAGTGAAATGTGCTGGTGGTTGTTAACAGGGAAAAACAAATGTGGAATTTGAGCAAGTCTAGTGGAAGGTGTCCCTGCCCGTGGCAGGGGGTTGGAACTGGATGAGCTTTAAGCTCCCTTCTAACCCAAACCGGTCTGTAATTCTATGACACTATGATTTCCAAAAGCTATCCAGTTTGTACAATCACAAGGAACTTACCCACTGCTGGTAGTAGAAATTAATTTGTTGCCAGAAATAGATAAATGCAAAAATAACATATGCAGAAAGAAATAATACATAATTTCTTATATATTTTGTTATATAAAATATAACAAAAATATATATGTTAATACAAAGAACACATCAAAACTGACTGTCATTTATAAATGAGGAGAGAGTAACATTGTCCTGAAACACATTTCCATCATCTTCTCCTTTACTTGTTGGTGAACTGTGTATCTGACACACAACTGAATCCAGAAAAACTGTGGCTGGGAGGGGAAGCATCAAATCTGGCGGCAGAGCTGGAGTCCTGCGCGTTGGGTTGTGCTGAGACCTTCTGTTCTTGGTGCTCTTTGAAGGGATGACAGAAATAATTCAGCTATAATGACTGGGTGAAGAAGGATGTGGCATAAAGCAGCTGGCCAGATGTGCCACAAAAGCACAGCTGGATCTTTAGACTGGGTTTGGCATAAAATGAGAGAGGAGCTGACTTACCACAGGGTCAGTTAATGTGCTGCTTAACAAAAATAGATCAGCACTTCTGTGTTCCTGTGCATGCACTTTCCTGACATCCATCAGGATGTGTCTCCCTTCGCCTGCTCCTGCCCTGTGAGGAGCCAGGGAACCACTCTGAATATGGGGCTTGCCAAATTCTTTATTTTTTTATTTTTATTTTTTATAGTTTTATTTTTGAAATAATTTTTATAATTCTTAGAATTTTATAGATTTTTCTTTTATTTTTTCTTCTCTTTCCTTTTTTCCTGTTTTTTCCATTATTGATTTTTTCCTTTTTTCCTTTTTCTTTCTTTCTTCTGATTTTTCATTTGTTTTTTTCTTTTTTCTTTTAATTTCTTTCTTCTTTTTCCTTTTTTCCTTTTACTTCCTTTTCTCTTTTTTCTTTTTTTCATTCTTTTTCTTTTTCCTTTTTCGTTTTTGCTTTTCCTTTCTTCTGTCTTTCTTTTTTCCTTTTAATTTATTTTGCCTTTTTTTTCTTTTAATTTTTATTATTATTTTCAATTCCCCCTGCAGGAACCATACTCTGCGTCAGGGCCAATTGCTGCTGCAAGAGCTGAGCCTGGAGCTGTAGGTACGTCACTTGCTGATGATGCTTTGCTTTTAAAGAGCCAAAACCCAAAGGCACCGTCTGAGATTACAAGTTAAGGGAGAAGGAAGGAGAGAGGAGAAGCAGAAAGGTGGATTCAAAGCATGGGTTGATCCCACCTGTTTTCATCTCACCCTTTCCCAGCCTCTGGCTCATTCTACCCTTCTTGGGCAGCCACGAGGCCGCAGTGGAATTGCTTCTCCTCCTCCTGGTCTGCAGGAGCATCTCCCACCTCTGATGGGGCAGCGGTTGGTGAGGATCTGGGGTTTGTTTGAGACACTGTGATGCTCCAGCAGCTGGAATCGTGTCCCGGTTCCCTCTACTCAGCATTGCTTCTTTGCAATCCCTTATCCACTGAGATCAGCTGTGCAGGAGCAGCCACCTGCACCCCAGAGCCCAGGACTCATTCTGCTGCTCTGGTCCTAGCCTGTGGCTGGTCTCTCTCCTCCTCATGGGCTCCATGGGTGAACCCAAAGGCTTTAGGGTATGCTGAGAGATGTTCCACGCAAGTGATGGAGGGAAAGAGCCTGTCGGGATTGCAGTGGATTAGATGTGGGTGCACATAAACGTCTCTGTTGTGTTCTTCTAGAGAAGGACCTAATACAAAATTTACAGCTTTTGGAAGATTGATTTTCTGAACACCCAACAGAGAAGAGAAGCTGATGTTAATGGAAGTGTCTGGACACTCTCTGGTATCATAGCTCAGGGCTGCAGCCCAGCTCCAGGCTCCCGTCCATCGCAGGGAATGTTTTCTCCAAGCAGAGCTGCTGAAGCAAACAGGATTAGTGCAGGCTGCTGGGATTTATTGTATTTTTCAGGGCCCACGTTTGACCCTCAGGGTTCATGCTCTGTTTAATATTTGCAGCTTCTGTTGCGGAGAGGTTGTGCTTTAACCTCCTGTAGATGCTGCAGCGTCCATGAGGCTTTGGAGGGTGGAGTGGAACTGAACTGCAGCAGGGGTTCTAGCTGAACATGTGTAAGCAATGTCTTGTGGTCCTGACAGCACTAGACATGGAAAACTGGCTCTGAAACACCTGGAGAGCTCTGCTCTTCTGCAAGCCATTAATTCCTATCAGCCAGATTCCAAAGTACATCCACTGGCAGCACAACATGTTATGTTGTGGTGGACAAGGAGATGAAGATGGCTTCATATCAGACAAAGATGTTATATATGTGTGATTTGACTAATGTGAGCTGAGAAAGGAAGGCCAGAGGCATCCCAGTGTGTGTCAATGTGGCCAGGATGGAGGGAGGAAGTGTCTGAATGCAATCAAAACCTTCCTTCCCTTGAGGACTCTGGGGCAATGGCGCAGGTTGCCCAGAGATGATGTGCAGTCTCCGCCCTTGGAGGATGTCAAGACCAGGCTGGGCAAGGTCCTAGGCATCTCAGAGCACCCTACCTTGAGTGGGTGATTGGGCTGGAGACCTCTTGAGGTCCCTTTCCAATGGGAAATATCCTATAAGCCTCAGACTTTAATTTTCCTTGAGTGTATAAAACAATAGTTTCAAACCAATCCTTAGTTCTTGGTACCTGAAGTCATCTTCTGAGGGGATTTATAGATTCCCTTCTGAGGAGATGGATTCAGACTGGAGATGGAACAGCTGATTCATGTAAAAAATATAAATGTTTGTAATGCTCGTCCTCCAATAAAAGTCCAAGTTGTTTTGAAGGTTTCCCTCTGTGCAATACAACCACAGAGAGAAGTGACATAGATTAACAAAGTCTTCTTTGGTTTTTAATCTGGAAAATTTGTGCACATGGAAAATTCTGCTCCCAAAGGGGTAGGTGTTTTTCTCACTGCTCTGTTGTAAAGCAGGGAAATTAATCTCTGTGATTGTCCCAGGTCTGAGAGCTGCAGAGCAGGATCCAGCTGACCTCACCATTGGCTGCGAATGTTCTCCTCAGCTGGGGAGCGTCTCGCTGGGGATGTTGGTGTGTGTGAGAGGGGAGTTAGCGCTCCAGAGCAGGACGCAGGCATGGGATTTAACAGGTAGGAATATGAATTAGCCCAGAGGAGCTGTGACTGCCCCATCCCTGGCAGTGTTCAAGGCCAGGTTGGACACAGGGGCTTGGAGCAACCTGCTCTAGTGGAAGGTGTCCCTGCCCGTGGCAGGGGGTTGGAACGGGATGAGCTTTAAGCTCCCTTCCAACACAAACCAGGCTGGGATTTTGTGATGAAATGGTTAAAATATTACCCTCTGAAGGAGGAGGGTCTGGCCATGGTGGGGGCTCTTTGCTATGAGACCATACCCAACAGTATATTTCAACACAATTCAGGATGCTTTTGAAACTCTGGCCCTTGTTTTGATCACTGAACAGCATTGTCTCTAAACGAGTTGGAGTTTTTAACCTGTGTTTTTTCTCTCCTCTGTGTAAAACACAGTCAGTGATGTATAGCTGCCCGTGCTAACACTCAGCATCCCCTGTGCTCCTTGTTTCCCGTACTGCTGCTTCATAGGACAGCTTGCCCTTAGCATGTATTTGCATTAAATGAGAAAATTAAACAGTGTGTCTTTAAAAACAAAAGTCCAAGCTCGTATCTGAGGCTTTGAGGGCAAAAGTCCCCTTGGGCCCTGAACGTCTGCATGGCCCTGGTGAGCACTGGCAGCCCCACTAGATGATTTCACATTTTGAGGCGGCTCTTGGCAGCGGCTGCATTAGAGGGTGGGGATGACGAAATATGAGGGTCCTGCCCATGTCTTGTCCACTTGTGCAATCTCACGAGTTGCCTCTTGAAGTTTATGGCTCCTCGTGGTTTGTCTCAACAGGAATAACATTGTGCTCAGATTTATCATGTGTTTAAACAAGTGTTCGTGTCGATAGCGCTTTGAAAAATGCATTTTAGATTTTATTTTAGATAGTGTGCTCCAGCTGCACCGCCCAAGTTGCAGAAGGCAAAGGCAGCGTCTGGGAGAATGAACTGTCCTCTATAGGAGAAAATCAGGTTTGAGATCATCTAAGGAACCTGAAGGTGCACAGCTCCATAGTACTTGATGAGCTAGGTCCCAAGGCAACTGGTGGATAAAGTGGCTAAGCCACTCTCCAAGCCTCTTGTTCAAAGGGGTTTAGTGGAAGAACTTTGCATTATCTTTCTGGCATATTCAGCTTTAACCCTTTGGTCTGTTGTGCTGAACCCAAGTGAACAGCTATGAATGGAAAATTTGCTGGAAAATCTGTGCCTTACAGAGGAAAAACCGGCACAAACCCCCCAAACCGATTTTATTAAATAAACTGAATAATCTTAAATAAACTGATATGAACCAGGAGGGCTTATAATACACTGCTAGTGCTTCTGGCAAGTAAACACACATCTTTCCTCAATGCAGGTTCTGGTTCTTGAGCTCTTCTCTGCCCTCTTCCTGGTGGAGCAAGGGCCTGGGTTCAGAACCAGAGAAACACAGAAGTGGTTTGCACAAGGGTATTTCAGACACTGGAGATGTCTTCTCCTCCAGATACCCCCTGGTTGGTGCTGCTCCACATGCATGGAGTGATGGTCCTGGAACCCCACCGTGAGCACTGCCATGATCCCAAGCTGCATCCTTGGCTTTCCTCCTGCTGGCCCCTGGCACCAGAGCTGCCAATGTGCCAGGGACACCCACCAGCTTCTGGGGTCTGAGACCCACCACAAAGCCCACGTCGCTCCTCTGTACCTCACATGCTCTGTGGCACGCTTAAGGCCACAGCAGCGCTGCAGACCACCGGGTCTTCTGGATTTCTGGAAGCTGAGGCTGTCATCTATTGTGTATCTTGGCAGGATATGTAGGAAAACATAACCTGGCTTGCTACCAGTATGAAAAACTGGGATTTTCTTTCCTTCTAAACAACTTTCTTCCCTGCTTTCCATCACCACTACTATACACAGACCCTGATGAACCAAATACTCTGCTCTTGATTTATAATGACAAAATCAATCTCTGGTGCTTAAAAAATAAGTTGAATCTCACCAGAACACAGCTCTGGCATATCTTTAAAATCATTCCCATGTCAACAGACTCTTCATGTCCCCTCCTCCATCCTGCATCTTGTAAAATTAGAAGTAACAACCTTCCAGCCTGGAGAGAAGAAATAAACTCTAAAGGATATATCAAGTTACTGAGTTTTAGACCACTTCTTAGAGGTTTGAGGTTAAAAGGCATAAGGGGTGTTTCTGTGAGACAGTGTTTGAGTCCAACATTGATGTTAGTATTCACCTGATGGTTTTTCAGTCTCTATGGTGGGGGAGGGCAGATATGTCCCAATGTGCAGCCCCATTTTCATAGGGCTGAGGGATCTTGGAACATAGTCTTATCCTTACAAAATTGCCCTTTGTCAACCCATGAGGACTGAGATCGCTGTATAGGCACAGTGGTGGAGTCAAATCTGAGACAGCTTCAGTGCCATGAGGTGAAGTGGAGAGGAAATGGGAGTAAATTGATTTGGAAATGATGGTGTGGCTGCATCAATTGGTAGGAATTGACTGATTTATTGATCTATTTATTTATTTATCCATCTATTTATTGAGTTTCTACCCATCCTTTACATGATCCAGACTCAAGTTAGGTTCATCAGATGTTCTGCTTTGACCAGGGGCTGAGGAAAACACAGACCTACAGATGAGTGGCTGGAAGATGTAGAGCTGGCCTGATCTTCACCAGACACTGTTATTAGTGTCTTGGTGCTGATGGAGTCTGAGCTCATCCTCTTGGATGCATTCAAAGCGCTGTGTGCATGTGCTAATAGGTGCCCTGTGTATTCATCTGCCAAATTCTCCTTCTGCCCTTGTCTCCCTCCAGCTCCTGTGTCTCTGGTGAGGCTCTCAGGCCTTTGGTCCTGTGCTCTCCAGAACTACCTGGAGATAGTTCTTCATCCATTTTCCCCTTTCTCTTGGCCTCTCTGACCACAAAGACATCGCACCCCTCCAGCCAGCTCCCTTGAGCCAAGTTTGACCTTGCACACTGGGTGTAGCTTTAAGATCTCTAAAGAAAAGCATGCGTGTTTCTTCCTGGCTTAAAAAGGTGTCTCAATGCTCCATGCCCTGGTTTCTGGGGAGCTTCCAGGCCTGTAACCTGCCAGCCCTGGCTCTATTCCGGCTGCCACGCTGGACACCTACCTGCCGCGTAAGGTGTCCGGGTGGATGGAGCACTCACCAGTTAGGTTACTTAAGCCACAATTAACAGTTTTAGTCCATTTTGTTGTTTTATGAGCTTTAAATTGGTGGCACGGACTCCTGCAAGCTTCAAATGCAAGGGTGTAGCAGCTTTGGTTCATTTTGCTGCATCTTAACCCGAGCACCATGGTTCTGATTTCTGGGTAATTTACTCATATTAAAAATTACTAAAAGCTTTCCTCAGCATTGCAGTTCTGCATCTCCCTGTGACTGGTGCAGGAGATGCTGGTGGTGCCCCTGGCTGCTGGAGATACCATGAAATGGCGACACATTTCAATGGGCTGCTTCTTGGAGATGGAGTAAAATGGGAGGTAAATTTTACTCCATCTTTAAAAAGGTAAATTTTTACTCTTAAAAAGGTAAATTTTTAAGAGAAAGCAAAGAATATAGGGAGAAGATGGGAGAGAAACTGGGTGAGAGGATCCAAATGGAAAATACTGAGCTGCTCTACCATGATTGGTATTTATGAACTACAGGAGAGAGCTCATTTGCTCATAGGTGGGGGATGTTTGGTGTCATAGCAACTGCTAACTGCTAAATAATCAATACTTGTGCACAAGAATAAATGCATAGATGTGTGGTAACTGGTTCCTGCCCAAGATCACTTCTGAGGTTTGAGTGCTATTATGCAAAGAGATAAATAAAACTGCAAAGAAACAAAAGCACAGATCAGTGTCACAGGGAGTTAGAATGTTTTGTTGTTCAGCCTGGAGAAGAGAAGGCTCCTGAAGGGGACACCTCAGAGCAGTTCCAGTGCCTAAAGGGGCTCCAGGAAACCTGGAGAGGGGCTTTGGACAAGGGCCTGTAGGGACAGGCCAAGGGGAATGGCTTTAACCTGCCAGAGGGGAGATTGAAATGAGCTCTGAGGCAGAAGCTCTTCCCTGTGAGGGTGCTGAGGCGCTGGCACAGACTTTTCCCAGAGAAGCTGTGGCCGCCCCATCCCTGGCAGTGTTCAAGGTCAGGTTGGACACAGGGACTTGGAGCAACCTGCTCTAGTGGAAGGTGTCCCTGCCCGTGGCAGGGGTTGGAACTGGATGAGCTTTAAGATCCCTTCAACCAAAAACCAGTCTCCATCCACTAGACCAGGTTGCTCCAAGCCCCGTCCAACCTGGCCTTGAACACTGCCAGGGATGTTCAGCTTATGATGAACAAGTGAACCTGGTGAAGATGTTTTATGTTCTGGTACCCAGGGTCTGCCTGCAAGGCCCATGTGCACTAGGGTAATTCATGGAACTAATTCAGGAGGCTCATTTTAAACATTTATGGTCAGGTTTGGCAGCAATCATACATGGCTAAAGCAGCCTGAGCTCTTGGGGGAAAAAAAAATTACTATTTCCTAAAAATTCTTTTAAAAAAAGCATAAAATGGTGTTAAATTCTGTTACTTGCTTCGGATCTAAGAATGAAAGGTGAGAAGTGAGAGCACCTGACACTGCTACACTCCCCCGGTGCATTGAACATCTTCAGTTGGCCCAGGTTTCACATGGCAGTCACTGTGCTCCTGGAGGAATGGCCTCTCTCCTCTTTTACTTGCCTGATTTAACAGGAATGTTCCCTGTTACACAGGAGCCACCCCCCCGAAGCTCTTCCCTGAGGAGCTACCTGCAGCATGCACCAGGGCTGAGAGCTCCCTGCCTGGACAGGTCTGGAAGAATCCCCATGGCAAGATGCCCGGCGATGATGCTGGAGATTCCTGTGGGTTTGTGTTGCTTAAAAAGGAAGGGTGATCCCAAGGAAACATTCCTCCACCCTTTCTGCCATGGGAGTTCTCCATCCAGTTAATCATTGCTGGGCTTGATGACCCTTTTATGTCTGCTGCTTTGAAGGACAATGTGAGCAGCACAGGTCAAGTTGTCCCTTGGCACTATAAATTTTCAGTGTTTTCTATGTATATCTTTAATACGTGGGAATAACTAAACATCAAGTTAGCTGTGTCTTAGAAATTCTCACTGGAGCATCCATGGTGACGTCCAGGCTTCTTCCTACAGGGATCACGGCCCCAGAAGGCATTCAGCTGGGATGATGTGCATCGCTGCTGCTTGCAGCGAAAGGGAGCTTCATCTAATTGTGCTTGGGCAATGACTCCCCTTACTTTCAGTACTGATTAACCATCTCGACTCAAACCCCATGGCCTGACTCACCAGCGTGACCCTGTTGCTCTCCTCCCCTTCTGCCATCGCTGTGGAGCTGTACTTTTGACACAGAGGAATGTTCTGCTGAAATGGGCATTTTGGGGGCTGCAGCCAGGTTCAAGCTAGGAGGGGCCTTGATCTGCCCCAGCCAGCATCGTTCAGGAATGTAAGTGATTGTCTTAGAAGATCTCTCTCTCAATTTTATGCTACTTGCTTAAGGCTCAGCACCACATTCGAGTTACAAGGGAAAGCAGTACCAAGCCATTATCAATTACGGATATATAAAATGTACGATATATCATATTATATATTACTTTAGATATTATATATTTCTGTTGTATGATTCTATATATAATTATATGTATTATATAGTATGTATATGTTATATGTAGTATATATTACACATATTCATGTTCAGGGACACTGGCTGTTGGCCATGGCATTGGATATGCTGCTGCTGTTGTGTTTGTACCAGCAGGATCACTCACAGGATGAAAATGAGCTAAATGATGAGATGAGGTATCTGGATCCAGCTACTGCTCCGACTGATGCTGCCTCAGAGCTGCAGCATCGCATTGCAAATGCAGGGAAGGAGATGGGGTGCTGTTAGCACACACATGTCATAGCAGAAGGGCTGCCAAATCACACAGTTAGAGCCAGGCTTGTTTTCAGTAACCCAGGACCATTCTGTGCCAAATCCATTGCTGTTTCTGCACTTGGTTTCTTAGCAAAAGCCGTGGCAATCAAGTGAAGGAAGAAGCGAGCCTTGCCTTGGGCCTTTGAGATGATCTTCTGCATTTCCAGGAGGAATTCAACCTCTGTGAATGCCTGAAGGTGCAATATATCCTGACCAAACTGCAGCATACACTCCAATGTGCTGTGATTATGGAGAAAGTGAGAAATCCTTAGTGTTTTTAGAGGAAACAATAAGAAAGAAAGAATCTGTTAATTCATAGAACTAATTGGTATTGAAGGCAGATTTGGAAGTTAGACACAGCTGTGAAATAAGTAGATTTTCTGATTTTTTTTGTTTGGGTTTGGTTTGGGTTTCATGGGTTTTGAGTTTTTTAGGGCTTTTTTCTTTTCTTTTTTAGGATGTGTTCATCCTTCCTCCCGTGAAATGAATCTGCGGCTGAACACTGCAGCCTCTCAAGGTATTCTGACACATAGAGCCAGTTCCTAATGATCTAGTGCCTCTGAGCTGCAGCCAGACAATGCTCCTTCCAGGTACTCAGGTTTCCATGAAATTCAGATCCTTGAGTTGTTTTGTTCCCTGGGTGGCTTTGAGTCTATGGGACATCGTGAAAGGGAGAAACCGCAGTTCTCAATAGACGCTCGAGTGAAAAAAGGCAAAGCAGCCTTCACACTGCATGAAAAAGGAAAAGGGAAAAAGCAAGATGAGATTGGGAAGGAAATGTTCGCTCATTAGATCAGTGTGACCATACAGAGTATCAGAGACTGTGACTGTGCGTCAGACCGGGCACCACTGGCCTGCTCTGCCTGGAAATCAGAATCCCAGCCTGGTTTGTGTTGGAAGGGAGCCTAAAGCTCATCCAGTTCCAATCCCTGCCACGGGCAGGGACACCTTCCACTAGAGCAGGTTGCTCCAAGCCCCTGTGTCCAACCTGGCCTTGAACACTGCCAGGGATGGGGCAGCCACAGCTTCTCTGGGCACCCTGTGCCAGCGCCTCAGCACCCTCACAGGGAAGAGCTTCTGCCTAAGATCTAAATCTTCATTGCTTGCACACTGATGAACTTAAGAAAATGAAATGTACGTAGTCATTAAGTGACATTCGAAAATGTAATTTAAAGCCCCCTATAAATGGTGAGTAATGTACAAATAAAATCTATGCTGACACAGCCTCAGCCTTCATGGGTTGGGTTCTCCTCTGCCTTTGGAGGGGGAGGATTTGTTACTGACTGGTGAGCAGCGGATATATCGCAAAGGAGATAAAAAAATCTTTTATTCAAAGCTTCCCAAAAAGGGAATAAAGTGTTGTTGCTCTTGTGCTTAATTTATGGTGCGCAATGTGTTTTCTGGGAAATCCAAGGTACAGCCCCTGTGGCTCAGCTTATCACAGGCTACAACAGCCTGGTGTCAGTGCCAGAGAGAGGAAGAGGCTTCCAAGAGGATCAGCATGTTGCAATAGGGTGTATGGTATTCCAGAAAATAGGAATTGCTATTGAAGTCGTACCTTAAAATGCAATAAGGATGCACAGAGTGAGTCCTACCCAGCTGATCCCCACACGCAGTTCCTTGGGGGTCAGACCATCAGCTCTCAGGAGCTCTGGAGAGCTCAGAGCCAAAGGAGATTGGCCCTGAAAAGAGAACCACACAGGAAGGTTCCACACAGGAAAATAGGGCTTATGGCCAAGCCTTGTCCCCCTTGCCCCTGCTGAGCCTGTACATGAACCCGCACCAGTCTTGGCCGTCCCAAGAGATCCCTAATGTCTTCAATACTCAAAATATACCACAAAACTCAAGCTCGGCAGCTAGCAGAGCACCCAGTATTGCTTGTGCCCACCCACAGAAGACCATCTCCAGTAGATTGTGTGGAAACTTGAGGAATGAGCAGCCAAAATAAAAGGCGGAAGATGTCACCTGCTGGCATGTCCTGTAGTGGTCCCATCACACAGATAGCCCAGGATCCTTGCCAAGGGCCTCAGTTGCCAAACGACAAGTGAGTCAGTGATAGACTGTTGATGGGGGAGAAATGGGGAGTTATGGAGTGAGCCAGCCTCTCCCTGGCAGGTTAAAATGGGCTGAGGCGGTTTATGGGTAGCTTAATGTCTCAGTAGCTTTTATCTGTGTTTCTTTCACACATAGAATGGCTTAAAGATTAAATGGCACATTTCCCAGCACCTCCATTCCACCCAGAGCATCTTCTCACATGGGAGGGATTGATGGCAATTGAATTTGGGATGCACGATGCTTTACACACAGGTTTAAAAGCAACTCCTTCACCCTGTGAGAGCTTTGAGCTGGGGACAAAGCCAGGGCAGGGTCAAGGACCCCTTCTCAGTGCTCATGTCCTGTGCTTTCAGTAACCCTGTGATAACATGATGCTGTATATGGCTCTGGTACTTCTCTGGGTGAGGGTTTGATACAAAACTATGCTGCTGTCCCGATTTTGTTATTATTATAATGGCCATTGGTGTCATTTACCCCATTCCTGCTATCCTCCCCGTGCTCTTCCCTCCCTTCCCAGAGCCTGCTGGGCAGGGGCTGTGGGATTGGGGGCCCCCACAGTGATGTGCTTGGCTGCTCCTGCTCATCCATGTGTTACCCACCACGAAAAGTTGGCAACAGCCATGTTCTTGCTCAAGGGTTGTTGTGGCCATCATCATTCCTTGCTATTTCCCCTTAGAGAGCCCTCCTTTCGCTCTCAGCTTTAATCTTTGCCTTTCTGCTCTGTCCCCAC
Source organism: Strigops habroptila (assembly GCF_004027225.2). NCBI lineage: Eukaryota > Metazoa > Chordata > Aves > Psittaciformes > Psittacidae > Strigops > Strigops habroptila. Next base: position 62,394,865 of record NC_044284.2, read on the forward strand.
TGCTCCTGAATCCCAGCAATCCCTCATGTCCTTATCAGTGTCCTGCAGAGCCCTATCACCGCAGATAGGACCCTGCATGGGCAAGACCCCCTGGCCAGAGTCTCTGCTTCTGCTCAACCTATGTGTGTTTTACAGGGAATAATGGCCAGCGCATGAAGGGGTGTCTCAGTGTCAGCAGGAAGCAAAGAGCTCTCCATTTGTACCAAAGAGAGCCAGGATGGGCTATCCAAATTCTTTTATAAGCTCTGAGGCAGCACAGAACCTGTGCCTGGCCACAGGAACAAGAGGAGCTGGCTCATTATAACTGTAAAACCTATTGCCAAAAGGAAAAGAACTCCTCAAATCCTGAAAGCACAATACTGAGCTTTCACAGCGGGAGGAAGAAAGGAGGAGGTTTGGAAAGAGGGAGCAGTGCTTCTGCCTGCAGCGAATGCCCCGGCCCAGCAATCCAGCTGCTGGTGCTCATGGTGCCCTCGGTGCCTCCCTTGCTTTTGACAGCTCTTCCCAAGCTGGAATGTGTTGCTGGTTACCATCTGTGCAAAAGAAGTGTGGTGGTGTTCAAGCACCGAGGCTCGGGGTGTGCTCAGCCACTTCCTCAGGGCTTTTGGGCATCTTTTACCCAACCTCAGATGTTAACTGGAGAGGCTGGAGGAGAGGGGAGGAAAATGAATTAGACCTTCTGGAACTTGTTGATATCCCCTTTAGTGAAAAGGGGTCCCCTGACACTGCTGTTGTTATGTTTTACCATACTACTTCAAGCCTTTCCAGTTTTGGATTTAGAATCACAGAATCCCAGACTGATTTGGGCTGGAAGAGCCCCTAAAGCTCCTCCAGCACCAACCCCTGCCACGGGCAGGGACACCTTCCACTAGAGCAGGTTGCTCCAAGCCCCTGTGTCCAACCTGGCCTTGAACACTGCCAGGGATGGGGCAGCCACAGCTTCTCTGGGAAAAGTCTGTGCCAGTGCCTCAGCACCCTCACAGGGAAGAGCTTCTGCCTCAGAGCTCATCTCAATCTCCCCTCTGGCAGGTTAAAGCAATTCCCCTTGGCCTGTCCCTACAGCCCCTTGTCAAAACAAACCCTTGTAAAATTGCTGATGAAGGGTAAGTGCTTTGCAGTGCTTTGCTGTGATCCCTTTACAGCCCTTCTGGTGAACTTCTTCTCCCTTGACAATTCACACAGCCACTGGGCTGCGCTTCAGACGCTCCCTGCAGTGCTGACGGGGGGGCTGCTGCCTCTGTCTCAGTTATTGGGTTTCTTTTTTCTTGCAAGCAGCACTGTCTGCACTGCCACTTGCTCAATATTGAAATGAAGATCTGAACTTTCAATGTATCCAGACATTTTCAAAGTTCTTTCCCCATTAATACTTTTTTCCAATGTTTTTTCACCCCCTCTGCTATAAAGCAGCAGCTTTCTAGGAAGGACAGCTCTTTCAAATGGGAAATAATGAACCCAAAGCACCAGCAAGCCAGACCCTGTGGGTTTAGAGCTGCTGGGGCATTGCTGGGTGGCACGAAGCTGCTCCTGCCCTCCGCTCCCACTGCCGAGCCATGCTCCCTGCCCTGCAGGCAGAGGGAATGCCGGATGGGGATGTGAGGTCCTGCTGCTGCCCAGCACAGGTAACAGATCCCAGGTCACTCCATGTCCACCCGCTCACGTGCAGGGGATGTCTGGAGAAGCAAAGCTCTGCTCTGATCTCTGGCAGGTCCTCCATGGGATGGTAATTAATGATCACCCTCTCATTACACCAAGCAGCATCTCACGGAGCCTGCCAGGCCGCGTGAGGAAACGTCTCCAGTGTTTCAGCACAGATCCCCCTGAGGAGCATTGCCCAAGTCACGCTGTGTCCCAAGGAGAAAGCATTGCTGACAAACAACTGAATCCAAAATAAGCTTCACTAACATCCAGCAATGTCAATGAATGACACACAGAGGATGTTCTTCCAGCTGCACGGGGTCTGACCTTGCTGACAAGCATGAACCATCTCCCACACGTCACCTGTACCAGCTAAACCACCAGCAGAATAAGCCTCGAAAGCTTTTGGCAGTGGATATAAACACAAATAAAGTTCACTTTCAGAGCAGAGAACTAGAACAATCATGGCTTCAGGTGAGATCTATTGGTGCCTGATCTGCCTGCAGGGATTTTGCTGGATGCCTGTGGCTGCTTAATACAGAAAGAGTAGAAAAACAGTGGGAATGCAATATCTGTCATCCTCGCATTGGCATTTCCAGCTGTGACTGTATACAACACGTAGTAAAATCAGGTCCAAACTTTGCATGGATAAACTGAAATGCTTTGGGAATAAACCCCTGGCTGCTGTGCTGCGACTGGGTGGTGACGGTGACGGACGTGATGGCAAGCCATGGAGAAACCTGCTGTGGCACCGCAGCCCCTGGCACCCCAGCCCTTGGCATGGCATCTCTTGGCACGCCGGCTCTTGCACTCTCACCACCCTTCCCCAATGACTGCAGTGGCGCCGGCGGGCTCCAGCCTGGGCAAGGCCATGGCTGGTGCGAAGCCAGGGTGAGCCTCAGGAGACGTGGTACCGGGAAGGCAGATGGGGAATGTCTGATGAGATCCTGCGCTGCGTCACCCCCATCTGCTGCTGCTGGGGTGTGAAATCTCAGGGTCACGCTTGCACAAACCCCTCTTGTTTTGGTTAACAAGAAGGGACAACAGGATGCCACGGCATTTCTTACTGATTATTTTGTCAGTTGGGTTTCCAAGGGCTGTGTAGCTCCCACCACAGCTTTGGGGCTGTGCTGGAGCTGCAACAGGCTTGGTTCCCAGACCTGCTCAAACCTCTGCCAGTGACTAAAAAGCTGCTGATCTGCCCCATGGCACTAGAATAGGTGGCACAGGGACAGCAAACTGAGCCTGTGCAGGGCTGTAAGTGCCCGTGAGAGGCATTAAGGGAACCGAAGTTCTTACAAGGACATAGAGCTGAAATGTGTTCACACGCTGGGGGTAGAGCCTGGATGATTCCCACCAGCCTGGTACACTGCAGCCATGGACATGCTGGTCTGCTCCAGCTGTGGTTGGTGAGGTGAGATGGTGAGATGGTGAGATCAAACTAGCACATTTGTTTTATATGCTAATTGAAGTGAGTTGTTAATGTTCTGCGTAAAAAGGTTGGGGTGAGGAATTTGGCTCTCTCTTTATTGATAGCACAGAAGCATATGCATCATCTCCATCATGCCGACTGTATGATATACCTCAAAGTGCATCCTGATTTCACCGGCACTGCAGCTTACAGGGCTCACTCCAACACATTTCTATTCACTAAGTTACAAAACCCCTCTATTAGGTCTATATTTCTATTATTGTTATAAAAGAACACAGGTACTTTTCAGGGAGGAAAGCATTGCTCGTCCTCAGCAGACCCTGGCCATGCCAGGACCTAACGGGGCTACAAGAAACCTGGAGAGGGGCTTTGGACAAGGGCCTATAGGGACAGGACAAGGGGGAATGGCTTTAACCTGATGCTGCACACACTCCAGTGCAAGCCCTGGGCTCTGCTGGGTCTCACCACCCCACTTTGACCCCGGCTTCACTTTGCAAGCTGCACAAGGGCAATAAAACACCCGGTTCCTGTAGACTCAGGACTGCAGCAAATGGAGGATAAAGCCGGTCTCTGCTTTAGGAGGTACATGAGCAAACTGTTTGCTTTGGGGTTTTATGGACCAGAGAGCTTTCTATGAAATCCTAATGGCTTTATGGCTTTAAAGCTGTATTCCTGCAGAGCTGGGGATCAGGGGTAGCGCCCAGGGAAGCCACAGGGATTGTGCAGCTCCCGGGTTTGGTGGCTTCGTGGGACACCAGTGCTGCCTTTCCCTATTTATTAATAATGGTTACTAGGAAATCCTGTCACTATTACCCCTCCATCCCTCCGCTGCACCGTGTCAGACAGAGGCCACTTGCACAAATGGCTTTTCATTCTCAGGATCAGCTGCAAGTGCAAGTGATTTCATTTGAGAACTACCTTGCAAGGTGTGCTGGGCTGATCCCCCAGAGTGTGAGCAGCAGGTCAGGGAGGGGATCCTGCCCCTCTGCTGCGCTCTGGGGAGAGCCCCCCTGCAGCCCTGATCCAGCTCTGGGGCAACAGCACAAGAGGGACGTGGAGCTGCTGGAGCGAGGCCAGAGGAGGCGCCGGAGCTGCTGCGAGGGCTGGAGCAGCTCTGCTCTGGAGCCAGGCTGAGAGAGCTGGGCTGGGGCAGCCTGGAGAAGAGAAGGCTCCTGAAGGGGAGACCTTAGAGCAGCTCCAGTGCCTAAAGGGGCTCCAGGAAACCTGGAGAGGGGCTTTGGGCAAGGGCCTGTGGGGACAGGCCAAGGGGAATGGCTTTAACCTGCCAGAGGGGAGACTGAGATGAGCTCTGAGGCAGAAGCTCTTCCCTGTGAGGGTGCTGAGGCGCTGGCACAGGGTGCCCAGAGAAGCTGTGGCTGCCCCATCCCTGGCAGTGTTCAAGGCCAGGTTGGACACAGGGGCTTGGAGCAACCTGCTCTAGTGGAAGGTGTCCCTGCCCGTGGCAGGGGGTTGGAACTGGATGAGCTTTAAGCTCCCTTCAACCGAAACCAGGCTGGGATCCTGTGGTTCTACAAACCAAGCACAATTCAGACCCAGGCACTTTGGTGACCTTTAGATCAAGTAGGAAACTCAAATTAAACCACACTCATGGCAAAGGGGACCCCATTGGAGTGAGCCCAGGCTGCCAGGCTGCAAAGGGGTACAGTGGAGACCCAGACCCATCCCGAGGTGAGCCCTTCCGCCCGGCACAGGCAGTGTCCTTGTAAAATGCCCTGTGAATTATTAACCAGCACTTCCCAAGCTGCCGCACAGGTCTGTGCTCATGTGCAGCTTCCAGCCCCTCAGCCAGATCTGATCTGGATCCTTTCCCTGCTGGTGCTGCCGCAGAGAGCTCCCGGGGCGCTGCGGGCTGGTCCCTGCATGGCACGGCGGGAGGTGTGATGTGGGAGTTCAGCATTGCCGTGAGGGGTAGTGGCTGCGTTCCCACATGAACCAGCAGCTCGCCTCGCATTTGCCTTGCTCTGTGGAGCGTTTCGGGACGTCAGATTACACAAAGAGGGTGTAGATACCATCGAATATCACTGCTGAACCACTAAAGGCTTTACAAAGAGTAACCTGTTATTTTTACTTGCTTTAGGGTGAAGAATACAAAGAAGGAGACAGCTTGTCCTGTCCCACAGCACCCAATTTGCACCTACGCTCAGTCAGCTCAGCGCTGGTTCCCGTCCCGGCAGGGTGGCTGGGGACACTGGTGACGCTGGTGATGGGTCTGCCCAGCCACGGTAACCCTGACACCATGTCCTTGTGCAGCAGAAAGCCCTGGGCACAGCAGGACTTTACAGTACCGGTGTCCTTCACTTACCAGCACCGATGTGCTGTCTGCAGGGATGGGTCCAGCCCTGAGGCTGGCGAAGCAGGACGCTGCTCATGGGGTCATTTCAGAGCAGCATCGCTCTGAAATGCATGCATCTCCTTTGAAAATAGTTCTACATCCAACAGCAATATTGTTTTATTCCAAAAGCAAGCCTGCTCACAGAGCAGAGGAGAGGGAGCCAGAGCACTAAAAGCAGAGAGGGTGCTGCATGATCCTATAATTTGGTTTGAGATGCTTAGTGTGAAAGGGATCTGTACCTAAGACCAGGAGACTAAATAAACCCATCAATAATGGGCCATGATTGCGTAGGCCTGTAAAACATCAGCTGAATTATTAACTTCACCATTGTTACTGTAATCAGACTAATTTATTGACATAGCTGCTCTAATAATTCATTTCCAGCAACTTAGATAATTCTGCTATGTCAATATGTATGAGGGGGATGGAGCAAACCCTGCTGTAGTGGTTCTTTTTTAAAGCAAGCAAAGGGATGTGGAAGAGAAAAACAGCTCTCGTGGCACTTACCACCCAGAGCCTCTTTGGCTTTGTTTTCCCCAAAACGAATTTGTATGAGCTGATCAGAGCCATTAGGTTTCTGATGAGCTCATAAATGAAGTGTCAAAGCCAGGCTGTGAGCAAGGGAGGAGTTAAGGCCATTCCCCTTGTCTTGACCCTACAGGCCCTTGCCCAAAGCCCCTCTCCAGGTTTCTTGTAGCCCTGTTAGGCACTGGAGCTGCTCTAAGGTCTCCCCAAATCTGCCAGGATCAGGCAGGTGCTGGCACCATCTGAGAAGGGGCTGGAAGTTCTGCATGTGATGGGCTGAGATCATGGAGGGATAGATGAACCATTCAGGGCCTGTCCTGCTGCCTACCACAGCCTGGGCACCCTGGCCTGCTGCGGGTGAGTGAAACACAGGCTTAGCACAGGCTCTGGAGTGTCTTTTTGACCTCAAGACTGCTTTTAGCAGGACATACTGGGGTCTCTGACATAAGAAGGACGTGGAGCTGCTGGAGCGAGGCCAGAGGAGGCCCCGGAGCTGCTGCAAGGGCTGGAGCAGCTCTGCTCTGGAGCCAGGCTGAGAGAGCTGGGCTGGGGCAGCCTGGAGAAGAGAAGGCTCCTGGAGGGAGACCTTAGAGCAGCTCCAGTGCCTAAAGGGGCTCCAGGAAACCTGGAGAGGGGCTTTGGACAAGGGCCTGTAGGGACAGGCCAAGGGGAATGGCTTTAACCTGCCAGAGGGGAGATTGAGATGAGCTCTGAGGCAGAAGCTCTTCCCTGTGAGGGTGCTGAGGCGCTGGCACAGACTTTTCCCAGAGAAGCTGTGGCTGCCCCATCCCTGGCAGTGTTCAAGGCCAGGTTGGACACAGGGGCTTGGAGCAACCTGCTCTAGTGGAAGGTGTCCCTGCCCGTGGCAGGAGCTGGATGAGCTTTAAGGGCTCTTCCAGCCCAAACCAGTCTGGGATTCTGTGATTCTATGAGGCAGCTGCTGCAGGGTCTGGCATTGGGGATGCTCAGGGACACATCTTGTGGTGCACTGGGGTAGGAGGGAATGGTGCTGCTGTTAGGGAGCTGCAGGGAGGGTGGGAAGGGTCAGGAGGGGCAGCTGGACATATCATCACCAGTGTTTGAATATTGCTGCCCAGTTGAATTGTTTATCATGGGATAAATGCTCCTAAGTGCTTGCCAGCTTGTGCCCAGCCTCATTAAGCCATGCCCCTGTGTTCCCAGCTCCGTGGCTCCAGGCTGCTGGTGCTCTCCTGGAAGCAAGAGCTGTTGCCTCCTGCCAGGCATAGCACAGGAGCCAAGGACAGTGATGCTCAGACCATTGTCTCGAGCAATTAAACCCAGGCTCTTGGAAACCAGAATCCTGGTTTCTGAGTCTTAAAATACCAGCTGCAGATCCTGGGCTGGATTTTGCAGTGTGTCCATGGCACAGGGACATGGGCGGGCTTGGCTGGAGCTGCTCATCTGCAGGGACATGGAGCACCCGGGGATCCACAAAGAGCCCACAGAGGGGGGCTTTGAACAGTGTCCATGGAAATGCTTTAGGATATCACACCAGGTGACTTACAGAGCTGAGCTGCAACCTGGCAATCACCTAAATGTGGGTTTCTAATAAAAAACAATAGCAAAGACATCTTCAGTGATGGACAAAGGGATTTGTTATTTCATTAGCAAATGATGCATCAAAGTACCAGTATCCAAAGCCCCCCATGGCATTGATGTGCTTTTTATGGAAGATGGCAAACCACATTCTGCAGCCACCTTGGGCTGCCGCATGGTATTTGTATGTGCTGCATGTTGGTGTTGATGTGGTCACAATGCAAAGGGTCCCTCTGCCTGCACCGGCTGTGGCTCCTCCTCATGCTGGGGCACCTCCTTGCCCCAGGTCAGCCATGATGAGGCTCTGTTGGCTGAGGTTCGTTAGAGCAGACCAAGGTTCTGAAAAAACCTGGGGTATTTTTCCAACCTCAAAGGTTGCATCCATGTGCTTTGCAAACTTGGGAATGTCTTCTGTGAACTTCAAGGCCAGGTTGGATGGGGTTTGGAACAACCTGCTCTAGTGGAAGGTGTCCCTGCCCATGGCAGGAGGTTGGAACTGGATGAGCATTAAGGTCTGTTCAACCCAAACCAGTCTGTGGTTCTATGATTCTACGTGGTGTGGTCCAGGGATGAACATTTCAGCTGCGCGCTGCCCTTGCAGCTCAGATCGTATCTTTTTCTTTACTCACATTGAAATGACTCATCCATAACTTAATTTTGGGGGATTTACCAAAACAACTTCTGGGCGAGTGTGTTATCAGATCCTATTTGAAAGATAACCCCGGCATCAGCAAATGGGAGCTCTGTTTGTGTGGGGGCATAGACACATGGACGCTACCACTGCAGTGTTATTGCTTTGGGAGGAGCTCTTGCCTTAGGTTACATTGGTCTAGTCATCTTATGTCTTTGGCTTCACTCCTGTGGATTTATATCCCAGCCTGGGCAGCAAAATCCGACCTCTTGCTGCCCTTGGTCTTCCAAGTCGCTCTGTCAGAAGCTCATCAGTTGGAATACATTGATATTCATCACAGACCAAACCTATGTTTTAATTATACAGTAGCAGCGAGAGATATGGGGGAACTGGGCATACATTTAATAAGAGAAAGAATCAATAAAACTCGGTTTATTAAACTTCCCAAAGGCAACCACAGTATTCCCTTTATTGAATTTCTGATCAGTTTATTAGAGTCGGGAATGGCCACTTTAAAATGAGAAATGCATTTTGCCTTTGGGTGAAACCCTGTCGTATTGCAGCCTGGCAGAGGTTGAGTGACTTCTGATGGATTGGGGTGGTTTTTGCCTCCTGCAGTCCTCCCTGTCTGGTTGCAAGGCATCCATAAAGTCAGGTGTACTTCTCCGGGATTTTGGTGGCTGAGCTGTGGGATGGTTCCAACCCGAACCATTCTATGATTCAGTGACATGGGTGTGTACTCTCAGGTGTCTTTGGAGGTTGCTACAAGGCTGTCTGGAAGATGTCTCTGTACCCCAGACATGGAAGGAGATGTGCTGTGGTAATGCAGAGCTTTGTAGAGACTGGACTGACCTTCATGTCGATGAACCAGGGGCTGGTGTCCACCTCAGAGGGTTAGGAAAGAGCCCATGTGCAGCAGGAACCCTGCAGAGGTTCATTTGGTGTTCCTGGGGAAAACCTTTCACTCCCCATCCTCTGGGCTGGGCACCACCAGCATCACGTCATCCTTCTGCAGTCACTGAGTACGTGTCCTTGCGTGTCACCTTTGGCGAGAACACCGCAGCCTTGGCAGAGGACAGACGGGACAATCAGTTCTTGCCCTGCATGATGTAAATGTATCTGGGGTTTAACCTGCCCGGCTGCTTTATCACTGCTCTGACTGTGACGCTGTGCTGAGCACCCACTGCTGCTGGAGCCAGACACCAGCCAAGGGAAAAGGACGTTCTTTAGCAAAGAGAGATCAGTTTATTACTACGGTTTGGATAAAATATTATCACTGAATGTCTCCAGTTGCAGTTCCTCACTGTCACATTGGAAGTAACCAGGCTTCCTCCTCTGTGCTGGTTCAGGAGATGACCAATGGCAGAGATGGCCGAAAAAGGGAACACTCCAGTTGAAGAGAACAGCAACCTGCAGCTTGTAGCCTCCTCTCATCTGCCTTTCAAGGGCCTTCAAAAATGGAGAGCAGCATCAAAGGGATGGGAGGGGGGAAATTGATAATCCTCATACTAAGGCATTTATTTCCAGAGTGTTTTGACACATCCCATCTCTGTACCTTGGTGACTCTCCCCCTCCTCATTAGCTGCAAAGTCATAGCACAGATTTAGTAGAGAAATGATCAGCTTTTGGAGACCAGAAAGGTTTAGGAGGTGGTTTAGTGTGAGGGCCTGGTGAAAGCACCACCGGAGGTTCTGCCTGCTCTTTCTGGGAAAAGCCATGAATTGATGCTCTGGGACATGCAGAGACTCTGTCCCCCCTTGTGGCTTTATTCTGAGGCCACAGCCACTGTTTCCAGCGCACAGCACCCAACCTGCAAGGTGAAACTGTCTGGCTTTAGTCTGGAGCCACTGAACCTTGTCACATTTTATCCTGCTAAATGAGATGCCCTATGGAGAGCTGGTGCTGCCTTGCCCTGTGACATTTATGTACCAGAAAACTTGTTAATATTGCAAATGTTCTTTTAGTTCTAAATACTTTGTGTTGCAGTATTTAAAGGTTCAAGATCTCTTACATCTGAAGTACAGGAGCCAGTTCTCCCCTGTGGTGTTTGCATGTTGCAAGAGACAGGCTACAACCTCCCCCTAGTTTTGTCCTAGGATGGGACAAAACCTTGCCCAAATGTGGGCAAAGGGTTTCTAGGCATGTTTTTGTCTCAGTTCTTTAAAGCCTGTTCATGTTAAGAGCTAGTGATTTGCAAATACATCAGGCAAAATCCAACTGACTCCAACCTGTCCCATAAACCACAAGCTCTTGGGGATTATGTCTTCACACTATAAAGTAACTCCAAAGCAGGGTGGACACTTCTTTCCGTCTGCCAGCCCAAGAGCTTTTGTAAATGCTGAATTTATTTCTCCTGTTGGATGGTGTAATAACTGTGGCTCCCCTCAGTGCAAACAGCCTGTGTGCTGGAGGGTGGACAGGGTTTGTTAAATCAGTGTGTTTACAAGAAGTCATAATAACTGGGGCTTCTTTTCTTTGCTACGATTTATTATCAAAACAAAGCGGCCCAAAATATAAATACATTGTCTGTAACAAAATGCATTTCAGCATATTTCACATGGTTTATGTTCAAAGTGGTTCTTTAGCTCTGCGATGGATTGAAGTGAGGGTTGAATCTCTGAGCATCCCCTGTTGGCGTCGGGGCCTCTGAGGCTGCTCCGTGCTTGATGGCGACGCCAGCAGGGACAAGCCTGGGAGGACTCGGAACTGATTCTTCTTTGATTTCATCCCCTAAACATCCAAAGTGCTCAGAGGGAAGCCAGAGCTCGATGGAGCCGGCCGGAGGATTGCCACGGGCTGGGACCAGCCAGAAAAGGTTTGGAGCTGCAGAGTGAGCCGCAAACCACCGCTCTAAAGCCATAGAGCCACAGAATCATGGAATGGTTTGTGTTGGAAGGGAGCTTAAAGCTCATCCAGTTCCAACTCCTGCCATGGGCAGGGACACCTTCCACTAGAGCAGGTTGCTCCAAGCCCCTGTGTCCAACCTGGCCTTGAACACTGCCGGGATGGGACAGCCACAGCACCATTTCCACTGGCCCTGGGCACTCACTTGCTGCTGCTTCCTGAATCCGGGATAATCTGTGACCCTTTCCAGCACAACCCCAGCTTGAAGCTCACTGCAGTGCCCCTGCTTCCGATGAGAAAAACCTGGAAAACCATAAAAGTAGGAGCCGGTTAATTTATAACCTGTTGTTCCCAAGTGAAATGGCTGCAGATTAATAATGCACAGAAAGGCGCCAGGACTCAGCCGGGCATCTCAGAGTAGGAATGTTGGGAACATTAATGCCAGTGAGCTACATGGAGACTCATGTCCCATAAATAGTGGCGATCTGCAGGACTCAGGCTGTAAATACCTTTCCAGTCCCATCACTCCTGGAAAAGATCCACCAGACCCAGGCTTGTTGGGCCCAAGCACCCTGTGGATCTCAAGCTGCTGTTTCATGAGCCAAGTTTGGGTTATTGCTCACTTGAAAGTCCTCGAGGATTCCTGGGTGCTCATAAGCAGCTGAGGGATGGCTCTTTCTCCCTTTGGCTGCAGATATCCCTTCCTCCCTCCTCATGGGAGCTGGGAGGTCTGAACTCATGCCCATATAATGCAGCTGCACCAGCCCGTGCTGTGGTGGGAATCCTCTTGGCCATCCCAAGAAGCTCCTGTTGGGTCCAGGGAGCTTATTCATCAAGCACCTGAGCATGGAAGAAGCTGCCTCATGGAAGCTGGCTAGGTTTGCCATTGGGATTAGATAGGAACAAGTGTGTGGGAACACACTAGTGTGTCTGCACAGTGCAGATAGTAATGCACAGATGTATGAAACAAAGGAGAATTTGATGTATTCACCATCTGCCTAGGCCACATCCAAGGTTTGCTGAAGTCCAGCACTGCTGGAGGAAGCTGGGGAATGTCCTGGGTGCCAGGGGACGTGGGGGATTGAGGGATGGGGGTTGCTACGAGCCGGGACAGTGCCTCAGTCCTTCATGGAAAGAGGCCCTGGGTGTGCAGCTCCTGTGAGTAACATCCCTGATCCCAACCTTTCACTGCATTGGTGTGATCTAAACTACTCCATCAAACATACAGCATCTTACCTGTGGGCAGGCAGATGCTCCCACTTCCAACAGGGATCAGCTTAGCCCTACGGCCACTTTCTCGGTGCTGCTGGTAACTCAGCAGCCCACATTCATTTGAACACTGTTTTCTTTGGCCTTCATCATTGTGTTGGTAACTTGTCACAGCAGTGTTCTGAAAATGCTTCATTTCCACCTCGTGAAAAATACAGCCATTGCATTTGGTTTCCTGAAGTGTATTGGGGGATCTAGTGGAAGGTGTCCCTGCCCATGGCAGGGGGTTGGAACTAGATGATATTAAGGTCCTTTCCAACCCAAACCATTCTATGGTTCTATGATTACATGATTCTGTGCTCCTTTGAGCCCGAGCACCTGCTCTGACTCTGCACAGAGACCCAGGATGAGCTGTGAGTGGAGGAAGCACATGGAAAACCACCACCAGCTTCCCCAGGGCTCATGGGGCACCACTGGTGGTGGGACTGCACTCAGGGTCATGTCTTCCTCAGGTTAAACTTCATCAAGGGAGCCCGGGCAGGATCTGAGCCTGTAAAACACTCCTCACATCCCACCAAGGGTCCTATGGCTCTGACCAGAGACTGGTGCAGCTTGAAACAAGTATTTATCCTCAGAGTGGGAGCTTTCTGCTGTCTCTGGGCAACCAGACCGGTTGGCTGTTGTTCTTCCTGTTGTTCAAGATAAAATAGATTTGCTTTTTGTGGCTCCACCTCCCTCATGTCACAGCCTTCAGTGCCCTCTTGACTCTGCTTTTTTCCTTTAGCACAGTTTCTTTGTTGTGATTTTGGGTTTTGTTTAACTGAGATCAAATTAACTGATAAAAGGGAAACCTAAAATTAGATGCTCTGGACAGCCAGGTCTGGGTAGTGAGATGTTTCTGCCACTGTGTGTGGGACTTGGGCTGAGAGCGGAGCTGCAGCGGGGCTAAGCCTGGGTTTCATAGAATCCCAGACTGGTTTGGGTTGAAGGGACCTTAAAGCTCACCCAGTTCCAACCCCCTGCCACGGGCAGGGACACCTTCCACTAGAGCAGGTTGCTCCAAGCCCCTGTGTCCAACCTGGCCTTGAACACTGCCAGGGATGGGGCAGCCACAGCTTCTCTGGGAAAAGTCTGTGCCAGCGCCTCAGCACCCTCACAGGGAAGAGCTTCTGCCTCAGAGCTCATCTCAGTCTCCCCTCTGGCAGGTTAAAGCCATTCCCCTTGGCCTGTCCCTACAGGCCCTTGTCCAAAGCCCCTCTCCAGATGGACCATGTAATCCACGATACTGCAAAGCGACCACAGCCCAACTGCTGTGCTCGGTGCCGCTCTGTGGCCCTGCATGGCTCTTCGGGCATCTCACGAGATGCTCCGTCCGTAATTTGTTTTCAGTCTGTTTGGTACCAAGAGGGTCCCTTTTCATGTCGAAGCACCCACAGATGGAGTTGTTCACGCTCCCTTCTGGTCCCCACAAGTGAAAGACTTCAATGAAGCAAACACTGTTGATGGCCACCTGCTCACATTTGTTCACTAACAGATAACAATGAAGTGATGGGTTTCCAGTTCTGCAGCGACATGTGGGCTGAGAAACTGTAAATGAAGGTGCTTTTGATGTTATCAGCTGCAGAGCACCCGTTCCAAGGTTTCCATCAGCTGGTCACTGTTGACATTAACTCCTGCACCCGGTGGCTCAGGCTCTGCCCCAGCTGCAGGAGAAGTTTATACCAAAAACAGGTTTCTGCTCTGGAGCACCTGCCCATGGGACACTTCACTATGTCCTTTATTCTCCTTCTCCCAGGAGGATATCCCTGCAGGACAGCAGCCAAGAAAAGCTGTAATTGGGAAGATGAGCTTTGCTGGGTATCTCTCCTCTGTATTAGCAAAAGTGGCTGTTTTTCTGGGGTGAGACTCTAAATGGACTCTAGATCCATGGAGCAGTAAGGGAACAGGCAGGACATTTGGAATCAGGGAAAACTGTGTGGTCGTTTGCTGTTTCTCCTCTGGAGGTGATGTGACTCGGGAGAAGCACATGGTGATGTGTCACCAGCTTGCTAGAGCAGCCCACTGAATTCTGTTGAGGTGGGTTGGATTTGCCCATCCTAATGATGCACGTTTAGTGGAGACGGTACAGGCAAGATCTGATCTACACAAACCTGTCAGGACCTGCTGGATTCTATCAGCGGCAGTGCTTTGTGGAACACACTGCACTGTTTATTGGAAGGCCTGTTACTAAATAATGCTTTACATGATGACACAGAGCTGTGTGATGAGACCAACAGGCTGGAGGGAAGGGATGGGATCCAGAGGGACCTGGACAGGCTGAGAGGTGGGACCATGTGAACTTCATGGAGTTCAACAAGGCCAAGGGCAAGGTCCTGCCCCTGGGTCAGGGCAATCCCAGCACAAACACAGGCTGGGGGAGACTGGATGGAGCAGCCTGAGGTGAAGGACTTAGGGTGTTGGGTGAAGAGAAGCTCCCCATGACCCAGCTTCAGTGTGTGCTTGAGCCCAGAACCCCCCCGTGTGCTGGGCTGCACCCCCAGAGCGTGAGCAGCAGGTCAGGGAGGGGATCCTCCCGCTCTGCTGCGCTCTGGGAAGACTTTAGAGCAGCTCCACTGCCTAAAGGCAGGGGGACGGAACTAGAGGAGCCTTATGTTCCCCTCCACCTGCGGCTTCAACAGAGCACAAGCCCTTCAGCGTGGTTGTGCCACCATGTCCCTGGCAAGAGCCACCAAGGAAATACACTGGTTACTCCACTGAACTTTTATTCTGATGATACAACACACACTGATTTGGTACACAAAGCTTGTTTTTAAGGCAAACACTGACCTCAAAATCATGTTTCTCTACACCACAGCTCCCATAACACCTTTGACGGAAGGACGACGTATTACAACCAGTTTTAGAAAGGCATCTTGAAAGAAGTGAGACAAAAATACACCTTCCCACCCAGACAGTAAATGGGAAACAATAGCTTTCGTTGACACTGGAGCTCTTTAAAGTCAGTTTTGAAAGTGCGTTCTCCAGCCACATCCCATGGCTGGCAAATAGTGCTCAAACTCCTCTGTAAACAAATCAAACCCAGGTATTCTCTCCCAATTTCTGATAGTTAGCTTCTTCATAGTACCACCGGCCACAGGGCCAGAACTGCCTTTGGCCATGTAAGTGTCCTTTTTCACTAAAAAAAAGCATGGTGTAACAACATGAAGTGAACTGAAGTGAGATCACCCCTGATGCTGGAGAGAGGACCCCACGCGCTGTTCCTCTGGAGCTGAGGGTCCCTTCTCTCTGCCGACTTCAGGCCATGTCATGGCTGAGCTGTTCTCTCAGTGACACGTGTGTGATTGACCATGGGCAGGAAAACCCAGAGCTGCTCTTGCTGCTCTGAAGAGCTGTAGCAGGGGTCGATCCACTCTTCCTCACTGAACTTCTCCCTCTCAGAGTCCCAGACAAGCTGTAGGCTCTGCGAGTGCCGCTACTGCTTGGAAACATCTTGGCAAAGAATCATGGAATCAATCAGGTTGGAAAAGACCTTTAAGATCATCAAGTCCACCTGTTCCCCAGCACTGCCAAGTGCCTCTTTAGGCTGGCTCTTGGATTAAAAAGTAAGACGTTATTAGCTTGTAGGGTTCACTCAAATGCAATCCAGAAAAAATCAGACTTCTCTAGACGAGGAATTAGACAAGGCAGTAGCAGAACAAGAACAGTGAGAGCCAGCTTCTCTGGTGAGGAGTCACGTTTATAAACAAAGGAAGAGAAGTAAAAATAAAGGTTCTGTGCAAGAAATTCCCAGCAGATGCAGGATTACATTTGCCTTTAAGGCCCCTGAATTTGACACTATATGGCACATAGTATATGGTGTAAAACAATACGATATATTTTATGCTATTGGCGTCTAATTTGCCCAAGAGGCCATGAAAGAGGAGACACTAGAGGCTGTCATCTACAAAAGGGTAAAGAAAATGAGATAGAAATGGTGCCCTTTAAAGTACAAACTTCAGATGTGACACAAATGGATTGGAACTCAGTTTTCTAATAAAGACCAAAAGTGACTTAGGGAAAGATGTGACTAACGCACCCACTTCAACCCACCTCTTCCAGTCTGCTTCATTTAAGAATTTCCAAGCTGCCGTATCTCTCAGCTTTGTTTTTTTGTAGGAAAGAAGAAATAAACCATTTTTGGGTACTCTCTGGTGTACTATTTTGGCCACTTTGTAGGTCATGTTAGTCATGAGGACATTTTGAGTGACATCCCCATTCCTTAAAATTCATGTGATGTTCATTTTACCCCTGGGCACGTGCATTTCCAAATAAAACAACTCATCTGCAAGCAGCATTTTTGGCTTTGTAAACCTTCACCATTAATCTACAGGAAGAAGAACATTTACTGTCTCTTACAACCTGTTTATCGTTCTCTCCATCTGCTCAAAGTGGGTTTATAGTGTGCTTTGCAAACAGCAATTCTGGCTAAGCCTCGGCAGTTCCCAGGCTCTTATTAAAATAAAACAATCACAGATTCCCACTCGGGCTGTTTGTCCCAGTGCTTCACCCTCCTCAGCAGATGAGCTCACTTTGGCATCCACACAGAATGAGTCTTGATCAAGACAGATCCATGCTACCTTAGTTCTTGACAGACAACGTTGCACCACCACTGGTATGACACGGCCTTTTTGGTTTTAAGCCACTGAAACCCAAATAAAGCCTCCTAATTTTGTTTTCCTTCAATTCCTCTCTATTTTGCCTCTTCCTCCCCTTGTCCCTCCAGAAAAAAAGGAGGAAAAAAGGACTCTCTGAAGTAGATTATCTTAGTATTAAAATACATATAGGGGTGGGTCTCGTTGGTAATCTATTGAATCTGTTCCAACTGTCCCCTGATAGAAAACCCACTTTTTTCTACCTTAATGCAAGAGAATTCCCTCCAAACTCACTTTTAGGAAGGCAAAATGTCACGTTCTGCAGCTCAGTTTTGAACAACAGTAACAAGAGAATGCAGAAACCAACCCAATTCCTTCCTGTATTTGTGAATTCCTGGCACGTTGGATAAATAACTGTTTGGCACTGGAGGTCCACTCAGTAATTGCACTTTTTGCTATTTACACGATGCTGACGAGTTACAGACAGCCCAATTCACAGTAAGATTTTAAATGACTCGTTGGCAAAAGCAGCTTCCATGCAAATGGGCTGTTCCTTCAGGCCGCTGTCCGTCGGATTTCCTCTGTCAAGGTGATGGACCTCTCCTTGAACTCATTGTTGGAGCACTTGGAGACAGCGCTGGCTGCTTGGCAGAACTTCTGGAGCAGGATCTTTCGGAGCAGCAGGTAAACCCACGGATCCAGTATCTGGTTGAGGGAGGCCAAACGCACAGCGACCAGGAAGAAATTGCATTCCTTGTGCAGTTCTGAGCTTTGGGCTTCACTGGAGAATCCCTTGCAGTGTTCAAATGATGTATGGCTGAAGATCATCTTCAACATTGTTATCTGAGGAAAGCCAGGAGGAAAAAGTGATATATCTTAAGAGACTGTGTGTCACTACATGCAGATATCCTTAGAGGTAAAATCATAGAATCCCAGACTGGTTTGGGTTGGTAGGGACCTTAAAGCTCATCCAGCTCCAACCCCCTGCCACGGGCAGGGACACCTTCCACTAGAGCAGGTTGCTCCAAGCCCCTGTGTCCAACCTGGCCTTGAACACTGCCAGGGATGGGGCAGCCACAGCTTCTCTGGGAAAAGTCTGTGCCAGCGCCTCAGCACCCTCACAGGGAAGAGCTTCTGCCTCAGAGCTCATCTCAATCTCCCCTCTGGCAGGTTAAAGCCATTCCCCTTGGCCTGTCTCTACAGGCCCTTGTCCAAAGCCCCTCTCCAGGTTTCCTGGAGCCCCTTTAGGCACTGGAGCTGCTCTAAGGTGTCCCCTTCAGGAGCCTTCTCTTCTCCAGGCTGCCCCAGCCCAGCTCTCTCAGCCTGGCTCCAGAGCAGAGCTGCTCCAGCCCTCGCAGCAGCTCCGGGGCCTCCTCTGGCCTCACTCCAGCGGCTCCACGTCCCTCTTGTGCTGTTGCCCCAGAGCTGGATCAGGGCTGCAGGTAAAATCCTGCCAATAAATGTTTTTCCTCCCTCATCCACCCCTCATTGGAGCACATAAGCACGGAGAGGCAGCTGAGTTTGTGTGTGTGTGTGATAAACATGGAACCTTTCAGCATCACTCAGCTTTATTTACTGATCCCATGCTAAACACAGGCAGCATATTCCGCTCCCTGCTTGAGATACAGCCAAAGCTGTGTGTCCAAGAGGTTCGAGATGGCCTTGGCTAGAGAGGGAAACTACCGACTTTGCAAATTGACCTAAAGGGCCTCATTTTCCAATCCTAACCATTCCATGATTCCATGACCTTATCATGATCATATATTGCAATTACATGGAACAGCTGAATAACTCGTTATGAGCTGAGCTCTCCAAAATGATCTTATTAACAGTAAATAAAGAAAAAAGAATTAAAATTACAAAAAGTCTTAATTCATTTTAAAGCTGTTTGATTCTATGACTTCTAAATTTCACAATTTGATTTTAAGGTAAATTATTCTGCTTATGAGGTGAGTCAAACTAGAAGGAAAGGGTTAGTGAAGGTGTTTGGCGGTAGGAGTCAAGAAAGTGTTTTAAGTCAACAGAAAAAACCCTTTTTCTTTTGTTGAAAGCCACAGACTGTGTTTTGTGTCAACCTGACCTGTATTTATTTCCTCCTTCCTCCCTTCATTCAGCTCCCCCAGTGAACAGAGGGATATATTTAGGAATGTTTCCCACAGCATTCACACTGGCATGGCCGAGAGACACTATTTACACTGTAAGATGTTTCACACACGTAGAAGTTTCCATAGCTGATGGCTCCCACAGCTCACAGCATGGATCAAGCTCTGGCCTGGCAGCCAAAAGCCACACACAGGTTGATTTTGGGAGGATTAAACTCCATCGGGCACGGCAGCATCTTGATTTACCATCCCAGTTATGCAGCACAAGGCTGTGGGGGTCCTGCCATGGGTATTACATGGGTGGCACATGTCAGAACATAAGCGCTGGTCAGCAAGTGTCACTCATTTATTCAGAAAAGCCAAAAAGGAGGCAGCTTTGATTCATGCTTTCACCCCAAAATCTGTACTTTGAGGTAATTTTATTACTCATATTTCAAAATGTTACCGAAGGGGACGACAAGAAACCTGGAGAGGGGCTTTGGACAAGGGCCTGTAGGGACGGGCCAAGGGGAATGGCTTTAACCTGCCAGAGGGGAGACTGAGATGAGCTCTGAGGCAGAAGCTCTTCCCTGTGAGAGTGCTGAGGCGCTGGCACAGACTTTTCCCAGAGAAGCTGTGGCTGCCCCATCCCTGGCAGTGTTCAAGGCCAGGTTGGACACAGGGGCTTGGAGCAACTTGCTCTAGTGGAAGGCGTCCCTGCCCGTGGCAGGGGTTGGAACTGGATGAGCTTTAAGGTCCCTTCCAACCCAAACCAGGCTGGGATTCTACAGAGCATGGAGGATCTATTTTTCCTAGAGGTTGCTACAAGGCTTACAATGTTTAAAAGACTCATAAACTGAAGACTGCACTATAACGATTCAGTCAACTAAAATAACAATACTTGTACATCCTCATTTCCAAACTAAGACAAGACACTGCTGATGCTGGTACAGGCTGCACAGAGAACCTGTCACTGAGAGAGGACCAGCCTGGGGTCTCCAGGGCAGGGCTCCAGCCACAGGAGCACCGGCTTTGGTATCGGGCTCCTGGTTATTCATGTGAAAACAGAGAGCAGCTTTTTTTGGTTGGTTGTTTTTTAAAGCTGGTGCTAGAGCTCACCAGATTGGTGGTATGATGCTCTCACACACTAATATACAACATGGGAAATAGGAATCACATTCTGATACATGTCAGATAAATGTAATCATCGGTATCTGTTGTCTGGAGTTTTCTCCTGTGCCTTCTGTACCACCTACAGCTGCTTCAAAACATATCACTTCAGGGGCTTTTAGTTGCTTCTCTACAGATAAGCTGCATTAGATTTTGTATTGCAATGTTTTTCCCACAAGCCAATAAACATGGGATCAGAATATCTTCTGAGCATGCAACCTGCTGCCAAAACAACATGGTTATCGGCTGTACAATGGGAAATTCCTGTGCTGTGATGCAGAAGGAAGCTCTGGGGTGCTTTAGAGCAAGGCAAAAGGCAGAGCTGATGCCAGGATGGAGCATGCTTCATGACGTACATCAGGTAAGTGTGAGCAAGGCTTCTCGCTGGGTACCAGGTCCTAAGCATGGCTGTGTGGAGTGACCTGGCACTTGGGAAGCCGGGATAGGAACCGTGCTGCACTCTGCGCTGCCCGGATGGCTACTAAACACCTAACTTCACCTGGACAGGTCCTTTTGTTGCTTGCAAATCTCTTCTGGGCATAGAATCACAGAATCCCAGAGTGGTTTGTGTTGGAAGAGACCTTAAAGCTCATCCAGTCCCAACCCCTGCCACGGGCAGGGACACCTTCCACTAGAGCAGGTTGCTCCAAGCCCCTGTGTCCAACCTGGCCTTGAACACTGCCAGGGATGGGGCAGCCACAGCTTCTCTGGGCATGACTTGAAGACCTCGACTGTCTGAATGTACAGCCTGGAAATCCTGCAGAACTGAGATGCAGGATGTGCCTACTGTGAACCTCGAGAAGATGGATAACCCTGTGCAATGGCTCTCAGGAACATCTAATTCACTGTCTTTGCCAAGGTCAGTGGTACCACACACTAAATAAACTGGCAGCAGTCCTGAACACGCAGGGAAGAGCCTGAAGGATGAGACTTGTAATCGATTATTCACAGTCCTGTCAACTTCTTGACTTCAGCCTTTCGAAAGAACCAGGAGAACCCGCACCAGCAGCATCCCAGGCTGAGCGATCCCAGCAAGGCTTTCCCACAGAAGGCTGCCTCCAGAGAGCAGTGTCACCCAGAAAGGTCACATCTGGACTGCTGCTGTCCCCAGAAACTGGGACAGCCAGCGCAAGAGTGCTCAGGAGGAGCGGCTACGGGGGAGGGTTTTTCCATTCAACGGGATATTCTGGATGCCAGATCAATAACCATGTGTTGACCTTGGAAAGCTTGAGATGGGTCCGGAAGGCAGGGCAGCTGGGGCAGCAAACTAGAACTGTTTGTGTTTCTTGAAATAGGAGCAGTTGAGGATTACATTTAATTTAAATACAAATGAAAATAAGTAACCACTGGTAAAGCTTTTGGGAAGTATGGGAAGATACAGATCCAGACCACATCAAACAGCCACTTGCGCACCGGGCCCACACAACCACCATCCTACCACTTCCCTGCCACCTATGGCTGTTTAGGGTACTGTGGTGTCACTGTTGTCATTGTCACAGCTCGGTCTACACTGCCAGCAGCATCTGCCTCCCATGCCCACCAGTCCAGCATCCAGCACAGCCCACCTCGATGGGGACTGCAGCATTACGGTGTTGTGGAGGGTATCAGTATTGTGTGAGCACACTATAGCCAAGGGAAACCACATCATGTTCGTCATTCCCAGTATTCAGGTCCCTTTCTCCCAGTTCTTCTCTCTCTTCCTTTGGGAACTCTGCAAAGACCCTTGTTTTGCAGACCTTGCTGTCATGTCCTTTTGTTAGGGAACCCATGGAGCTACAGAAATATCAGGCTAATAAAACACATTTGCCGAGCAGACAACTGCTGCTTATTTTGGGGTTTATTACATAATATTCCTTTACTGGAATATGAGTTGGACCAACAATTGCTCTACTGGAAATTTTATTTGTTTGATATCCTTAGAGGTTGTTTATCAGGGCCTGCACTGATCTTCTAAATGAATTAAGACTGTAAAAGGTAGAGGAACAACATCAGGTGGAATGAAGTCACTGGAACTACACTATTTATGCCAATAAAAAATTTGGATAAAATGAATAAAGTTGATAATTGGATTTATTCAGTTCAAGTAGATAAAACTTTACTGTATCACTGAATGGAGGTTTATAGTAACATCAAACCTCCACTGCTCTGATTTTCAAACTTAAAACCAAACAGAGAATGTGTTCTGTGGGATCTTTACAGTGTTCTGAATGAAGTTAGACTGTAGTACACAAGGACTTTCCAGGCTTCATAGACCCCAGCTGGGAACCATCCCTGTGCCTGTGTTACCCCAGGGACTCCCAGGTAGCTTATTATTGTATTATGCATGTCTTTCCCAAAGGCGTTTTCCAGTTTTACAAACTATGTTGGAAACTGCTGCAGTAAAGGATGGAGAATACAGCAGTTGATGCGCTTGCCAGTGCTTATTTTTCAGCCAAGCAAGAGCTCAGTATCTGGTCTGCAATCTGATGGGAAATCTTTTCTTGAGATAGCTTCCAAAACCCCAGACACGTTTTCTATGCATCGTGAAGACAGAAGGATTCATCCCCTTACTTCTCGTCTCCCATCAGCCCTAATCTTAAATCATTCACTCACACACAAAGCTGTAGAAAGAGCAGAGAATTCTCCTGATGAAACACGAACAGCAAATGAACCATGGAAAGCCACGGTGGAGAGGGTATGATTTGTCCCTGTACTGACTAACAACACCTACATGTACCACCCTGGTTCTAAATCAAAATGCTAATTCTGTCGCATTACATTTTTAGGACTCCTGCTGCTGCCTGTGCTGGAGCTGCGGCAGAATGGAGGATTTCAGTCTGAGCAGCCCAAATGCTGTTACAGACCCTGCCTGGGGGCCCCGCAGGAGAACTTTCCACTGCCCAGCATGGACATGGGTTCCTTTCTTTTCCCTTTTTTCCAGTCTTTTGGCCAAACCGAAAGGATCCGTATGCTGGGGCAGTTTTGAAACAGGGGGAAGTGGAGCATTAGTGGGAACAGTTCCTGATTAATAGAATAGCAGCTCAGTGATTTCAGTCTTTTGTTCTAAGTGAAGGTGCTTTCCAGAACTAAGTTTTGCACATCTAAAAATACTACAAAATAACATGTTTTTAGTAAAAATACCTGTAAAAGAGAAGGTATTTAATTTCTGTATTTAATTTATTTTAAGGAGAAGTATTTTAACAGGAAAAGCAGCAGAATACCTGAGCTTTTTGGATTTAACTACCCTTGAAACAACTTCGAGTGAATAATTTTAAGCCTGAAGCTCTAAAAGAATTATTATGAGAGTTTGTGCTGCTCTGGTGTTCCTGTGCAATCAAGAAACAGCCTCTTCTATTTCCGTCAGACCCATTTCAATCTTCTGACAGTTTAGTTCAATGGTTACACTCCACAGTTGAGCACCAAAATAAATACAAGATTAACACAAACTGGAAACCACTTATGATAAAGCAGTATCTTAAATGTAAGCATTTTCCCAGGTTCTCCATGCTGAATTCAAGTGAGATCCTGAGTGCACAACAAAAGGAAACCATGCTGGCATTCCCTGCCTGCTACCAAATCCAGTATACATCAAGAGAAGGCAGGAGGCTTCATTCAGAGCACAGCCACTATCGTCAAAAGTGTCACTTTTCTGTTAAATCACACTTGATTTTGTCATTTGCATCAACAGATCAAGTCCAAAACCAGTGTCTGTGTAAAAGGGCATTGTTTAATAGTGAAAGTTGTCAGAATCCACTAATTCTCAGTTATAAAACTCAGATATCTTAAAAAAACCCAACAAAATCTCCTCTGAAAATCCCTGGATTCCTGTTTTAACTAGATTTCTTACAAATGCTGCATAATGCAGCTATTTAGAGGTTACAAGAGTTCTACAATCTGGCTTTCACTGAAAATGCACCCGCATTACTCCATGGTCACTCTTCCAAACATCTGCCCTCTTATTCCCAATTCATACTTTGTAGTGGTACAGAAGAAGTTGGAGTCTCCGTATTAAAATGCTCCTGTAGTTGTGACTCTTGGTTTTGAGAGTGTGGAGGCTGGAGAATACACTGAGCAGAAGAGTCCTGCGGAGCTCCCCAGGACAAGGTACGTGCTCCCCGGTGCCGCTGCCGCACGGGGAGGTGATATGATCACAGGCTCACTCCGGATGCCGGCCGTGTCACCCAGAGGGGCAGCAAGTCCTCCCCACCATCACCGAGTGCCTGCAAGGTGCTGACAGCCACCGTCTCCTCAGCTGCCCCTGCCTTTGACTCGGGAGTTGGGCTCCTCTCCAGGGAGTCACTTCTCCTTCCACAGCTCCAAGTATCCCTGCTCCCTGCTACCAGCTCCCGGAGCGAGGGGTCAGGCTTGTTTACAGCAGGCTCTGCCCTGTAATGGCCCCGCTCCATTAACACTTCCCATTAACACTTCCCACAGATCCATTCAGAAGCGCCGGGGCAGCTCTATGGGTTTGACTTCTGACTGCTAAACCGGCAAGAATGCCGCGGGAAGGGGAGCACCACGAGGAATCCCTGCATCCGCACTGAGTTTAATGAGCACTCAGGTTCTGAAGGAAGGAAAACAGCGTCCCTCACCTCAGGGATTTTCTCTCCATGCCACAAGGCTGGTTGGAACCTCAGGGAGCAGCGTGGGTCCTGCCGCCCCGGCTGCAGAGGGCAGAACCCGCATCCCAATGGAAAGACTACAAACGAAAGGCTGAGAGATAAAAAAACTTCCTTCATTTAACAAATGCCTTCTGATTTGTTAAGCTGTTTAGTTACAGGGAAGCATGGAACAGTTAACTGCTGTAAACCGCAGAAATCCTGGGGTGTCCCCTTGGGATCTGACTGCAAACGTCAGCAAGACATGGCACCGCAGTGCCAGCAGCGAGCCAAGGTGCCTGGGACCACGGGTGACCCATGCACAGAGACACCGGGATGGTGACAGGGCAGTCTCCCGCTTCAGCTTAGCAAATCTAATGCTCCTTGGGGTGTGAGGAGCAGAACATCACTCTTTGCTCTGAAGTTCTCACTAGATTTTTGCTGTGGTTTCGTATTTTACCTTCGTCACAAGCTGTTAATGATCTCCAGAAAGTTAACTCACAGCCTCTGACTTACTTTGGGGCAAGGTTATTTCGGAGATTTGAGAGAATTTTAATTAATTTACAAGGATAACATTACTAAATTAAATTGTTTTCCGCTTTTACCTCATCCCCATTGGCCGTCACCTTTGTCAGCCCCTCTCCTCACAGCCACATTTATGAGAGCTCAATTTCCTTGTGCACAAGAAGAAAACTCCTTCTCTAGCCATAACGTACATGTAACTTCAAAATCAGTGTAGCTTGCTTCACCCTTTCCTGCTCATGGATTCCAAGTACAACTTTCAAAAAGTCATACTCTCTTCTAACAGTATGATTTCATTCTGAAAGAAAGGTCATAAGTGAGGAGTAACAGAGTAGCAGAAAGCAGTGCAAGGGTCTTTTAAAATAACAGAAGCAATAAGCTCAGAATGCTGCTGTAAATGAGATAGAGTGAGAAATCTGCTGAAAGCCAGAAGGCGATCACAAAGTCACAAGTTGAACCTTTGCTCACAAAGCACTGAAGTGAGTTTTGTTACAAGTTGGGAGTAAATAAAGAATTGTAAAAGGCTGTTTCCCAAGAGCACAGAATCATAGAATCCCAGACTGGTTTGAGTTGGAAGGACCTTAAAGCTCATCCAGTTCCAACCCCTGCCACGGGCAGGGACACCTTCCACTAGAGCAGGTTGCTCCAAGCCCCTGTGTCCAACCTGGCCTTGAACACTGCCAGGGATGAGGCAGACACAGCTTCTCTGGGCAACCTGCTTCCCCCATCTCTGTCCCTGTCCTCAGCAGTCACACATACTGCCCACGAGGAACCTGAACCCTTGGTGCCCCCCACCCTGCCCTGGCTCTCGGAGCCCCCCTGCCCCAAGGGAGGGAGGAGTCCTGGGGTTACCCCACGTCGGGTGACAAGGTGACCTACCAGCAGCGGTGACCAGCAGGCTGAGAGGACACACATGATCCCCAAGAGCTGGATCAGTGTCTCCATGGCGATCCGTCCCCACTGCTTGCTGGAGCGCGCTGCGGTCGCTTTGGTTCGACAGCGAGACACCAAGGCCTCGATGGTGGCCAGGTTGCAGGCCACCGTCACCACGAGAGACAGGAGCCCCAGCACGGCGAAGGTGGAGGCGAAGAAGAGGCTGCTGGTGAGCTGGCTGTCACCGGTGCTGATGAAGCACCACGTGCCGGGCCACTGCAGCGTGTACTGGCCCAGGCCGGCGATGGGCAGGAGGGCGAAGGCGAACACGGCCAGCCAGATGCCGAGCAGCACCGCCTTGGTCACCCGCGTCTTCATGTGGCTGGCATACCAGTGTGGCGCGCGGATGGCCAGCGTCCTCTCCACGGCCATGGCGCTGGCGATGAACAGCGGGCAGAGGCCGAACACTGTCATGCTGAAGCCGAAGAAGGCACAGAGGTGGCCCGAGGGGTCGACGGCATGCCAGGCGCGGTTGGACAGGTAGACAGAGATGACGATGGGGCTGGTGAGCAGCTGCCCCAGCAGGTCGGTGAGCGCCAGGGAGCCGATGCACAGCAGGAAGGACCGCTTGCGCCGGCTCTCCTTGGCGCGGTAGCTGCGGGACACCAGCAGCATGGCCAGGGCATTGCCCACGATGCCCGTGATCATCATGGTGAGCGGGAACGCCACCGACACGCCGATGCAGCCCTCCGCCGCCGCCCTCCCGGTGCCGTTGCCGCGGTGCCTCATGGCGCTGGGCTCGGTGCCGTTGTGGCCGCCCTGGCACTGCCGCCAGCCGCTCATCCCGGCGGGTTCCGCGGCAGCGGCGGGGCGCGGAGCAGCCGGCCCATGGCGGCGGCGGGCGGCGCTGAGGCGCGGCGGCAGCGTTATAAGGCGCGGGGGGGCGGAGGCGGGCGGCGCGTCCCGCCCCGTCCCGGAGGGGAGGCAGCGGCGGCGGCCCCTCCGCCGCGGGCCGGGAGCGCTGCGAGCCCCGGGCGGGTCTGCGGGCACCGGCCGTGCCCCGCCGCGGGGACGGGACGGGCGGTCCCGGCCGGCCCCAGCGCGGTCGCGGCGGCGGGCGCTGCTCCAGCCGCTCGGCGGCCTCTGCTGCCCCCGGGCGGCACCGGCGCCGTGCCCCTGTGTTCCCCCCGGCGGTACCGGCACCGTCCCTGGGGTCCCTGCCTGCCTCCGCTGTCGCGGTTTTCCCGCTGAAGCCGCGCCGCTGCCGGGGGTGAGGCGCAGCTCCGGGCGCTCCGCGTGTGCCACGAACGTGCTTTTCCTCCTCTTTTCCCGCTCTACCGAACGCTGAGGACTCATCCAGCACAGCTCATGGTCAGCCGAGTCGTTCCCAAGGTGATTTAACTGAATTAAGAGGGGAGATTGAGATGAGCTCTTAGGGCAGAAGCTCTTCCCTGTGAGGGTGCTGAGGCGCTGGCACAGGGTGCCCAGAGAAGCTGTGGCTGCCCCATCCCTGGCAGTGTTCAAGGCCAGGTTGGACACAGGGGCTTGGAGCAACCTGCTCTAGTGGAAGGTGTCCCTGCCCGTGGCAGGGGTTGGAGCTGGAGAAGCTTCAAGGTCCCTCCCAACACAAACCAGTCTGGGGTTCTGTGAACTCCCCTGATATTTTTGAGATCTGAATAAGAAATTACCCACGATTAAAGCAGCTCATGCAAAACCACCAGAGCTCTGTGTTGTTACACAGCAGCACCTGTGCTGATCATCCCGTGTGTAACCACAGAGGCACCACCAAAACTGGTACCCAGTGATCTTCACCTTCTGCACTATTCAAATCAGGCACTCTAGAAACCCCTTTCTAGGCATTTTTTAACTTCTGTGTTAGATGCAGGTCTTTTATTTCATGCAACACACTGAAACCCACAAAACTGCTTTACCTTTCTATCAGTCTCCTGTGCTTTGTGAGACCGTCTAGTTCCTTTCCATCCTTTCAGATGCTTCCTTTGTGCCCAGTTACATACCTTAGGTCACTGATTTTTTTATTCTTTACATTCACAGAGCAGCCAATTCTCACTCCTTCTGTTTCTCTGTTCTCAGGCCATAACCAGCTTGATTAACCACAAATAACCAAACACCCCTAAGTATGAGGTGATGAGTATGGACCAGCAGAGCACCCACTGCATTGAAGCACCTTTATACCATTTCTATGCTCTCCTGCCCTCAGGAGCTTCGTGGGACCTGGCTGAAGTTCCCAACAAGCCAGAGAACCAACACGAATTATCTTTACAAATCTTAATTTCCCATTACAATAACTTCTTTGCTTACAAGCAGAAATTTCTAATCTTGCTGCATAGAGCTGGCTGCCACTAGGGATTTAAATAATTTTTCCTCTGAA
Organism: Strigops habroptila; assembly: GCF_004027225.2. Taxonomy (NCBI): domain Eukaryota; kingdom Metazoa; phylum Chordata; class Aves; order Psittaciformes; family Psittacidae; genus Strigops; species Strigops habroptila. The sequence continues at coordinate 62,423,294 of NC_044284.2, forward strand.
AGCAGAGTTAACAGTTCTAGGAAGTTTTAACTGTTTTATGGGTTAAAAATGCTACCAAGGAAGTCTAATTCTGGTCCCTGCTCTACAAAAAGGATGTGGATGGGCTGGAGAAGGTCCAGAGAAGGGTCACAAAGATGATCCAAGGGCTGGGCAGCGTGTGAGGAAAGGCTGAGAGAGCTGCAACTGTTCAGCCTAAAGAAGGCTCAGGGAGACCTTATCCCCATGTTCCAGTGTTTAAAGGGTGGCTACAGGGAAGATGGAGACTTCCTTTTGACAAGGAGTCCCATGGAAAAGACAAGGGGTGATGGGCACAAGTTACTCCTGGGGAGATTCCGACTGGACCCAAGTAGAAAATGTTCCCCAATGAGAACAACCAGCCACTGGAACCATCTCCCCAGGGAAGTGGTGGATTCCCCAAAGTTGGACTCTGTCAATATTCAGCTGCACAGGGTGCTGAGACATCTAGTTAGGTCATGCTTTGCCAAGAAAGGTTGGACCCAGTGATCCTTGAGGTCCCTTCCAACCTGGGATTCTGTGATAGCTTTAAATACTGCCCTGCTCAGGTTTTACTTTGTATGACCAACGTGCACAGCCTAAATCACAAAATGGGAAGAGCCACATTTCTCCTAAATAACGTTAGAAGTTATGGCTTGCTTTATAGATTACTGAGCTGTGGCCTGTTAATTCTCTACTTTCTAGAACATGTATAACAGTCTGTCCTTAAATGGAGGACTCCAGACTGGATTCCTACACAGCAGGATGCCAATTGCAAAGCAAGTCCTGTGCTGGGAACAGTGTTCACACTAAATTTGGCTGCACACAGCTTAAAGCAGAAAGTGCGAGGGGGAAATACCCTTTTCCCCGCTCCTCCCCTCTCCCCTGTTTAATTGTGACATTGATCCATCTGTTTGGAGCTACACTCATTCCATGTCCCCCTCTGCCATGCGGAATGTTTTTGTGTCACCATTTTGTGCTGGGTACATATCCTCCAGAGCTTTACAGCGGGAACGTTCCTCGTGTTATTCCTGGATGGGCTCCAGTGCCAGCCCAGGAGAGAGCATCCCTTTATTAGTTCCATTTTGCAGACTAAGTCTGGAGCACTCCACAAACCGTTTCATTTTTGATGCATGCGTAAGCATTATTTTTTCCAATAAAAATATTGCTTATTTTGATCATGGCAGTAAATTGTTAAAGTTAGTAAATTGTGCAGGACTTGGCTCAAAGCAGTTGAGCAAAGTTACTCCCTCCCGGTGCTCCCCTGTCCACATTTTGGAAAGGTTTGCACAAATACCTATGCTTTCACACTTAAAAAACCCAAACCAAAACAAACAGCTTATTAGCTCACGTTATTCTGATTAAAGAATAAAAAAACCTCCTTCATGTTAAAGGAATTTTAGACAGAAAATTCTACGACCTATTCTGTATCATCTATAAAATGATACCTTCTGATTAATGCTCCAAGAACAAATTATGGGATTGAGGGAGAACATTAGCTGGAGTTTCTCCCCCAAAAGCAGGTGGAAGCTACAGCACAGGGACTGGAGCAGAGGCAGCATCCCTAGCAGCTCTTGATTGTCAAAGATTACTTTTAAGAAGCCTTTTCCAATACTTGAATGAAAGACACCAGGTATAACACACTATTACTGTTAAAAGTTATCCAGCCCTACCTGGTATGGATGGGGCTTGGGGTAATCTGCACCAGTGGAAGGTGTCCCTGTCCATGGGAGGGGGTTGGAGCTGGATGAGCTTTGAGGCCCCTTCCCACCCAAACCATATGTGCTCTACACTGACAATTAGAAAGGTTTAAAGTCAGCATCTTCAACAATGGGAGTAATTTCCATTACTCTTTAAACAATGCTCAGTGATTCCCAGTGCCAGCACCATTGAATTTGCAATGTTTTAAAATACTAGCCCATGGTGCAGCACATCACCCCCCACCAGAACAAGGCAGGGCCAGTGAGCAATGCCTAATGCACTGAAAAGGACAAAAATACTGCAGGTTACTTGGTGTAACAACTGCCTGCAGTAGTTAAATAAATAGAAGTTTTGGAGGTTAGTGAGAAGTAAGACCCAAGACAGAGCCTATTTAATCTCTGGTTGTTCATCACAGCGGTTTCTATCACACCGCAGCGTAGAGGAGTTAGTGGAAATGAAGCAATCTTGGTTTAAAATGTTCCAACACTCACATTTTAATGGTTTTTATCATTAATTGACTCTCTCTCTGAAGAGAAATTTTTCATCGGGGATTTTAAACTTGCCCAATTTATATAAATCTAACAGCCAGTGTTTTTTCAAATTCCTTTCCAGTTTTCACCTCCTACAGAACACTTGTGCAAACCCACCCTGACTATCCATGAATGTATTCAGTTTTTCTTAGAAAAGCACATTACCCCTAAACTTGACCTAATCTCCACTTCCTCCTTCTCCATGCCAAACATCACTGATCTTTGATAAAGCTGCACACAAATACCAGTTTATTTCTGCAGGCAGCAGTTGATCTGACCCCAGTGGCTACACTGAGGGCAAGGGGTAATTTCTAGTGAAAAATATACTGCTAGGCCACTGGAGACCATTCTACCCCAACCCACACCAGCACCGCCCCACAATAACCCCACACCTTTTACTGCCTGAGCCTCAGCCACCTTTGTGTCCGAGCAGAGGTGGACCATGTCAGTTCTGATCACTTGGTTCTCACTTACTTGCTGATCCAGTAACTACAAAGAGGTATTTTGCATCGTTTGGAACTGGCATGCAAAGACAACCATAGTCACTGTGCCTTTGCCATTTAAAATGTAGAAATTAACTGAAACATACAGCTTCCTCTAAAAACAGCTGAAAAGAAGATATGGAAAAGAAAATGCCTTGAATTTTTTAACAGCTCATTTTAAACATGCTGCTGTTTAAATCCAGAAGTATTTTCAGTACTTAAAGAACTGAAACAATCTGAAAATGCATATGTATGGCCAGGGAAGGGCATATACCACTCTTCTTGCGCTGCAGCCACACCACCACAACACAAGCACACTGAAGGATTGCTTTATGTTTCCAAGAGAGAGCACTCGCTGCACAGTTGACTCACAGGCTTTATTTACACTTGTCTACAGAATCATTTTGCCTTACATTTTATCTAAGCCAAATGAAACCATCATTTTCCTTTTGTCCGATAGCCTATCACTTGCTAAATGTAAAAACTTCCATCTGTTAAGTACAGCAACAATTGTAATACAAAGCACAAGGAGAAAACCCAAAGGCTAACAACATCGCGTCTAGCGGCTCTGATCTGTACAGTTTAGTAGTTGGACTGAAGTTGTCAGAGGCAGTTATAAGACTAACCTGCTCTTGTGCAACCTACACACACCTAGCACTGAAATTAGAAAAGAAAGCATTAAAGAAGGAACTGCAGAGCATTTTTTTCTTCTGCAAAAAAAGATTATCAAAATATCTCTACACCAAAAACATTTTGCTTCTACATCAGTCCAAAAGAAGTGTCTTAAAAAATAACAGTAAGAAAAGGAAGAATGTGGTTTTTAAATGTTGCTCCGTTTGTTTCTGTGCAGTTCATTTTAAAAAGCAGTGGTCAAAAAGGAGTTTGGAAGCTCTAGGACTCAAGTAAATGCAGATATATTGCTGTTTGCTTGCTTAAAAAGAATTTTCCTTAACATACTTACCTTGTGATGGCACTGATGATACTTAAACCTTGCTTAACCAAACGGAGCTCAAGAGAGACCAAGTCTTAATGTGATATTGCTACTCAAGTAGATTCAATGAAGCATTTTAAGCCATAAATTATGTTTAAGGGAAAAAGAATGACTGATGAAGAACACATTTAGGATGTCAGAACTTTCTATGCAGTTTATTAATTCTCACTTTTAAATATAAATAAAATTCAGATACCTTGAAAATTTTAGTCAGCCCCAAATGAATTTTACAGACGGCCTGCAGAAGCTTCACTTGATTCCAAGAAGCTAGTTCCACATGCCTCCATCTCAAGAGTAGCTCCTAAAGTGATCCTTTTATAGGAGAGGATCGCCGTGTCCAGAGTCCATGTGTGTGACACCACCACAGCCAGTACCCGCTGCAAAGGGCACGTTGCTGATGGCAGCAAATCATTCCTAGTGATAGGCACTGGCAGCTATAGGACACCAGCTTTGGAGAGGGCAGTGCTCAATGTCTCAAACATCCTTGCTTGGAAGGAATGAGGTCTAGTTTGCTCTCTACAGAACCATCTGCTGCTCTGGGTATTTACCAGCTACTCTGCACTGAGCAGAGCTAAAGAGAGGGGCATCCATCTGTAGTTCAACATAGAAAAACAAAAAATAACTAGACCTAAGTACTCACTACTGTCATCCAGCGGGTAAGCCCAGCCCTACAGCTACACTAATCTTGTGTGGTCCCGTACGAACAAGCTCTGGAGCTGGATGCAGAAAGCTTATGGGTTCTTCTGCATTCCTCAGATACTTCTTCTAATTGTCACATGAAGAGCAAAGTGGGGTTGGAACATACCTGCTCTTACATGGAAGAGAGCCACGAATTGAGCGAGAGAGCCAGGAATTGAGCAACTGAGTCTAAAAACAATAAACCCCCTCTTGACTCAAGTAATAAATCCTCACACCTGCTCTGAGGACTTTATGGCTTAAAATGCTACCTCACGTTTTGTTTCATGAACAAAGCTGCAGGTTTCCAGAAAGCAAGGACAGACATGCACCTCTACTAGCAGATTTAGCACTTCTGACCAAGTAAGACACCAACTTCTTAAAAATGTCTCATGCACTGACTGGAATTTGTTTTTCCTGGGTATTTTGTTTTTTAAAGGTGAGCTTTAATACATTATTTCTTTTTAGAACTTGTACGGGAACCAGAATGGGAAGATCCAGATGATGATCTGCGGCGTCTGCAAGATATAAATGGAGAAAGCATGCAAAGAAATAAGTTGATGTTAATTTTAGCATCCACTCTGAGTAGTCTGTATCCTACAATAGCTGGAAGCAAAGTATATCTGATAGGGGCCTTATAAGGATATAGCAATAACTTTAAACCACTCTAAGCTCATGAATGTGAATTTAATGCTAAAAGTTTAATACTGAGAGTAGAATACAGCTTCTAAATGCAGTATTTACTTATGAAACTAAATCATTAATATACATACTAATGCTTTCACACGCTGAAAGAATGGTGACCCAGGTCTTTCTATGGAACATGCTCCTACCAGGAGGAAGTTTCATTGAGGGGGAAGCAATTACAGAGGAAATAATAGGAAGTAAAGAGTAGGGGAAGTGAGAAAACTACTTTAAATATCAGAATAACTGATCAGATTCAATTCCTTCCCAGTGAATCTCAAGTCTTTCAGAAAAAATAAATAAAAATCACACATTTAACTACACCCATTCTTATTCTACATAAACCCAAACCTTTCGGGTGACCGTGATCTCGATCGTCTTTTTTTGCGATCACCAGATGAAGAAGATCGAGAACGACTTCGCTTCTTGCTTCTCTCGGGGGAGGAGGAAGAACGAGAGCTCGAGTAAGATCTCTTTCTTGGGGTGGAAGACCCCCTGTAGGACCTGGAGCTGGATCTTTATTGATTAAGAAATAAATGAGATTTAATTCTGGTATAATATAGAGACAACAAAGAAAGAACATAAAGAGACAGCTTTCACACTCACTACTCTAGTTGCATCAGTGCTTTGTCAAATAAAAGCGTGGATGCTTTAATACTTACTCCTTAGTTATCTGCCAATAAACACTTCTAAAGCCAAAGCAGTATTCTTATTAAATTTTCCTAGTGTTTTTTTGCTATAGAGACCACCAAGAGGTTGGAAACCTCTTTCCAGCATTCACCAGAATGATATTCACACATGGATAAAGAGGCGATGGCAGACTGGGGCAGGAAGTAGCCTGTGTAAGGACTTTCCTCAGTACTTAAACTCACAAAGCAAAATGGCTTGAAAAGCATCAAGGTGATGCTGGCTTAACAGTGATTCACCTCATATTAGTGGATACTTCATATTAGAGATTTGTAATGTTCATCTTACTAGAATAGTAAGAACCCTCAGAAGGTGTATTTACAAATCTCACAGTAATTTGTGTAGAAAGGAAGACCTTCCACAACCAAAAGGTTTTAAACCTTCTTACAATACAGTCATTTTGGCATTAAAAAAACTATAATTAACCAGCTTCACTTATAAACACTCAAAAAGTCACTCTGGTTATCTAAAAGAATAAAACAAGGAAAAGAAACCCACCTGTGGAAAAAGTGATAGAGCTGCAAAGTCCTAAGCTCTAATTCCAAACTTATATCAAAACACCTAACACGAGCCTGTCTTTTTTTCAGTAACATGGATGAAACATTTTAAAAGCCCCAACACCACAGTGTACGTGGTTGGTAAAATACTTCCACTGTAAATCATAATAGGAGGGTAATCCTATTTTCACAAGCTCATACTGTGAGCACACTCAGTGGGTGCTGAGTCCCTGCAGCACCCATGGGGGCACAGCCACCCCTTTTGCTCCTCCTAGAAGCACGGACTCCATCTCATGCTGACCCTCACGTGATAACCCTCAGCATGCTCTGCCACCAAAGGGTGCTGGCACCATCTGTGACTGGTCTTCCCGATGCAAAACTTCCTTATTTACAGTTTCAAGATTCTCTGCACACATGGAGGTGGGACAGCTCCTCATGCCATGGCAAAAGGCAAGTCCTGCCAACAGGATGCCTGTGCAAGGACACCTCAAGGAACTTCTGTGCTTTGTCACTCTTCCCCACACAAGTCAGCAACTGCAGCTAGCTCAAGCTCCTGTAGACTTCTCATGTGATTTACTACCAACACTTTGATTCACTGATTTTTATGTCCCACAGTATAAAGATAATGACAGCACTACCTAGTGGAAGTTGGATACGTAGAATCCTAGACTGGTTTGGGTCGGGTTGGAAGGAACCCTACAGCTCATCCAGCTCCAGCCCCTGCCACGGGCAGGGACACCTTCCAGTAGAGCAGGTTGCTCCAAGCCCCTGTGTCCAACCTGGCCTTGAACACTGCCAGGGATGGGGCAGCCACAGCTTCTCTGGGCACCCTGTGCCAGTGCCTCAGCACCCTCACAGGGAAGAGCTTCTGCCTAAGAGCTCATCTCAATCTCCCCTCTGGCAGGTTAAAGCCATTCCCCTTGGCCTGTCCCTACAGGCCCTTGTCCAAAGCCCCTCTCCAGGTTTCCTGGAGCCCCTTTAGGCCCTGGAGCTGCTCTAAGGTCTCCCCTTTAGGAGCCTTCTCTTCTCCAGGCTGACCCAGCCCAGCGCTCTCAGCCTGGCTCCAGAGCAGAGCTGCTCCAGCCCTCGCAGCAGCTCCGTGGCCGCCTCTGGACTCACTCACGGAGTTAAATAAACATTAAGTAAGTTCTCACTAAACACAAATCCAGAATTATAGCGTATTTTCTAATGTCCTTCCACATCAAGTAGCCAAAGTAGAAAGAGTAAAACCACCAGAAAATGCTGAAGCAGGTAAACATACATTCAAATCCTTCTTCCTTCCAAGTGACGATCTGTGGCATCCACTCATCTGGCTTAGATCAGACTTAACCTCTTCAACCAAAACCTGGCATTCTCAAGGAACACACATGTAGTGGGAAGCACCCTGTGCAGAGACCCCAAGGGTTCTGACTTCCAAGATACAAGATAGTGAATGTGTTCTGACTGGCATAATTTTACGGTGAAATCAACAAGCGGTTGGTTCTTCTGCCCTCTTTTCTCTCTGCAAGGAGAGAGTTCTACCTCATTCACCTTGATTTCGACCCACGAGATCTAGAGTGCTCCCTGGAACTGGAACGAGATCTTGATCTGGAACTGGAAGAACTTCTTGAATGGGACCTGAAACAACATGGAAGATTTTTTTTCCAGTGTCTGACTTGCATTTAGCAGAAAAACTGCTGCTGTCAGCAGCAGAGACAACGCTGCATCAACGCAGTTTGGCCTCGAGTCACTAAAGCGGTGACAATTTCCTCCGGCTCCCCCAGTACCACCACAGCACATTGTGAAACAGAAACTTTAACATAGTAAGATGGTGCAATGAAATTACAAAGTCAGCTTTTAGATTACGTTTCCTAAAACAAAGCACAAACATTAAACAGGATTGCAGTTATTTGGCAATGAAACAACTGCCCATCTATTAACTGTTTCATGAAACCAATGCCTTCCCTTTTAATTTGTGCCTTAACCTGAAACCCATCATTCCCCTGAACAGCAGAGTAGGGCAGAGCATCAGGACTAGCAAGCCCAGATCTCCCCCACATCAGTTCCCACAAGCATTTTGAAGTAGTTTCAAGTTTTCATCAAGATTTTCCTCTGCATTAACAATCAGGAATAGTTAATTCTGGGTTCAAGTACAGACATCTCCAACACCACTTGTAACTCGTCAAAATTACTTTCCATTTTTTCATGTTGATGGATTTTCTTTAAAGCACAAACCACAAGAGATGTAAAAACAGTAATGGACTTGCATTGACATTGTAAAAAGAAGGCACTGCAATCAGATTGTAATAATCTTTAAGGAAAAATCTATTAGACATGCTGCCAACCTCCCCATTTATATTGTTACCACGTCTTTTTCATTTTACTGTAAACCAGAAGCAGTATGAACACATGCTAACTAGGAAATACATTTAAACCTTTTTAAAAAACACAAAAAAGTGTCCACAAATGACAGCTGACATCTCCGTTACTTATCTGTAGCTAGAAGCAAAAAGTTCAACAGGAAGTTGAAAGATCCCCTGCAAATACCAGTTATTTCAGTTAACATTTGTGAATCGATGAGCAAAGTCATGGCCAGATGCAGTTCTGTGTCCTTCGACCTTCTCACCCCTCCACCTGAGAACTGCCCTCAAATGCAGCTCACCCCGGGTCCGTGCTGCCCTCAAAAAGGACAATGCACCCGCTTTCTCATAGATCTTGCCCCACACCTTCCTTCACAGAGGCGTCCCTGCCCATGGCAGGGGGGTTGGAACTAGATGATCTTAAGGTCTTTTCCAACCCTAACTATTCTATGATGATTCTATAATGAAACTGCTGACAGTGGCCAGCTTCATCACTCTCATTCAGGCTGCTCCCCCTCAGAGCTACATGACATTTGAAGGAGGGGGAGACTCACAGTAGGGACTGGGAAGAGCTTAATTTGTCATAAAAGCGGCAGCATGGAAAAAAGCATGACAGCAATGGGGGGAAAGACAAAACAGAGACAGTGGCTGACACCTGGTTAGTCTGAGGGGCTGAAGAATTTGGGCAATGGTCACTGCAGGGAGAGCAGAGAGGTGCAGTTACAGAGCTAAGAAGCTTAGAAGAAACTTGAACTTTACATGTATGAACTTTATATATAGCCCTATAAGCTACTACAACATGATTTACATCACCCAATTACACAACATTTATTGAATTGTTTATATATTACTGAATTTAAATAATAATAATGTGAGATCTTCACTCTGCCCCACAGGCTTTTGTAGCAGTCCCATGATCAATGTAAACCTTCAGTGTTCTTCTGACAGCCCTGCCACTGTACTTAAAGCTGTGCCTCCTGCCAAGTTCAAGTTTCTTGCCGTTATTTCCAGGCTATTTTCCATTCTCTTGTTTCCCTGAATCTGCCAGGACTGCATCATCAGTGCCCTCTTCTGTGTCCTCGCATTCTAACCACAGCACCCTCTGCCTCTGTTCAACAGCTCTACTCAACGTTGCTAAAAAACAAAGTTCACCCATTGACTCACATATGGCCAACAAGCCTAAAAATAAAATTGAAAATAAGTTATATTTCTTAATTTATTTGCAGGATTCAATTGAAATATCAACTTATATTTGCTAAAACAAGCAGCAAGACACAGGAAACCTCCGTCCTGAGGAGCCACAGAAGGTCAGAACAGAACACTATCTACCTGTGTAAATTCCATACACGAAATCATTAACATTGTTAAACTAAAACTGTAAGGCAATCAAGAAAAAAAAGTAAATAAAGAAGTTAGATACTGACATTTTGCCTGGCGTTACCCTTGACCTGTACCCGTTTACCTGGACCTAGACCTTGAGCTTGAATGAGAGGATGAGCGCGATGAAGATCGTGAGTGGGAAGACCGAGACTTAGAGCGACTGCGCCTATTGGATTTCTTTTTCTTATTAGTGTCCTCTTCCTCACTGGCATCAAGATTATATTTTGAGAGGTCAGCATCATCTTCATCCTCATCCTGAAAAAAAGCAGATACACAAAAATACTTCAGAAACGCTTGGATTGTTTTCTCCAGTTAGTGTTTTTTACCTGTTCAAGGGTTCATTTTGTGGCTTTCAACCTCAGAAATACTGTTGTTAGTGCACTTCCTGAGATCCAAGTATTTTATGAGAAAGGACTGACTGAAAATTTGTGTTTCAAAGCAAACACAAAGCCTGCAAATACCCCATCTGAAGTCCCATTTTCTGTTATTTAATGAAGCTAATGAGAACACAGACATTCGTTTTACCAGTTATTTTAACTGAGTGCCTGTAAGAACCTGCAGATGCAAAATCTAGAACCAAAGCACAGTTCTGCAGAGACATGTGTCATGGGCAGGACCTGGTGGCTGCTGCGTAAAGAACAAGCACATATGCAGGTCTCTGCTGTCCAGACATGTGGACAATCCCGTACGTGACGACGTATTTCAGGAAAGATGAAAAACCTCATTTTATTCCACTTACAAAATAGAAATCTGACGTGGCTTTAAATGGCTAAGAGTAAAACTCAACAACATTCCTTTTATATGGTGTCCATATATATAGAGGTTCCAAATACAGATCTTAGAACTACTGATTCTGATCTCAGATAAGCTTATAATTTTTTAAAGTTTTAAAATCATACATCTGTGACTGCAGGTATTTAGAACAGACCAAATCTTGTGCACACACTTCACAGAAGCTGTAGCACCATTATTCAATAGCTGCTCCTCCACATTGCTCTAAAGCTAGCTAAAATATAGACCAAACCTTATCCACTACTACTAAACAGCACTGAAGTAATGATTAAAGAACAAGAAAGACTCCAAACATGTTACCTCATCCAATTTATACTTGGAGAGATCTTCATCCTCATCCTCCTCATCTTCCCCTTCAGATTCCTTATCTTCTACTTCCTTCAGGATAGATGCAGGACCAACTGGCTTCCCTCTGTACTTTTTCTTTTTGCGTCCAAACTAAGAAATGTTATTTCATTAGAATATGACAGAAAAGTAATGTAAAAATTCATTAAACCCTGTATTTTTTTTATAAGTATGCATCAAATCCAAGTAAGATATTGCTCAAAGGGAAAGAGAATTATCATGAAACATCAGTTAGCAACAAGAACCTTTCTGATGCTTGTCTTGGGTACAGGTAGTGCCCAGAGACCAGATGGACGGAAATCTGAATTTAACAAGAGTATTTTATCCTTGTGATTATGGGTTATCTTTATTAAACAACATTGAGCACCTGGCTGAAAACAACACCCATGACCTTGGAGCAGCTCCTGAAGAAGTTTAACAAACTCAGCTCATACCAGTTCAATGTGAACTCAGTTTTACTTTTTACCCCCCAAACACAAAGCAGATATATTCACTTTCAATTCAAAACTCTCACACTTGAGCATGTGGCAGAGAGCTGAATCACAACATATTCCTGATCAGCACTTTTCTAAGGAAACCAAATGCAAACATATGCCAAACATACATCACACAGTACATGTGTCTCCAGAGCAGCACATGCACCCAACCTTACCTCATCGTACTCCCCATCTGATTCCTCACGTTCTATATATTCAACATTCTCTCGTTCATTAAATCCTCCTCCGTATCCTTGAAAAAGGGGGAAAACAAGACAATCTCTTGAGCTGCATCAAATTCAGCTACATGAAGCACAAAGTTTATTCTTTCTTTTTTTTTAACTTTCACAGAGGCTCTGGAAGCCTTCAGTGGTTTATAAATATGCGCCCCAAGAACGTAACAGGATCTCAAGAGGAACATGAATTGTTCCCACGCACGTTTATTAAACAGAAACCTAATTGAGCAAGTGGATTAAGACACAAACACCACAGAAGCAACAGAGTTTAAAAGAGTGGGAAAAAAACCATAGAAGTGTCAGGATTATAGCTGTGCTTCCCAGCAGAACTCTGGTGGAGCTGTGGTGCCTGACAGCTGCCCTGTGTGGATGCACACAGGCATATCCCCAGGGGGCTAGAACAAAGGCTACTGTCCTCCAAGACTGAAATCCCACCTTGGGGAGCAGCCAGTAGCCAACTCAGGAAAGCAATTAGGGAAACACGAGGTGGGGACACGCTGCTGAACTGCTCCCCTTGGCCTCAGCCGGGTCCCACATGCACGCAGCCCCCCGGGTATCACAATTCTTCTGGGACATACACTCAGATATAGCTCCTCAGGGAGCCACAGCAATAAAAGCATCCTGCAGTCGCATGGAATTGTACAGCTGCCAAGATTTCCCTTAGGAATCTCTCTGTTCCTTTGTCTGATGTGAGAGGAAGACCTGAAGGGTTTGTTTTCATTTCAGCTGCCTCTGAAACTGACCCCAAGCATGTGCACCGTGCTGGGTGTCCTGCACAGGACTGACAACACCTAAGGGACCCCAGAACTTGGGAAAATAATGAAATAGTAAAAATATTCAATTATATGAAATATACTAAATCCAATTAAATATTCTTATCTAATATTGTAAGAATATTAAAGAAGAATAATAAAAAATATTATTCTTCTTTTTGAATTATAACCTCTGTGCTCTTCTCCATGCTTCTTTTTTCATAGAATCATAGAATCACAGACTGGTTTGGGTTGGAAAGGCCTTTAAGATCACCTAGTTCCAAACCCCCTGCCATGGGCAGGGACACCACACACTAAACCATGTCACCCAAGTGCATATGCACTATTGTCACACTCCACGCATTAAATTCTCAGCCTGATCCCATCTGCAGTGGTACCACTATAAAGGCAGGAATGCAGTGTAAGGAGATCCTCAGGTCTAGTTACCACTGGGCTCATTATTAATCCAGGAGGAACTTAAAACGTGTCCGAGTGTGACCAAACTTCAAACCTCATTAAGAGGTGACAGTCTGATCTACACAACCTTCAAACCCTGTTCTTGGGAATGCTGAGGCCTCCACCGATGCACACGGTGCATGCACGGGGCTTTTTGGAGTTTAATACAGATTGCATTACTCCTTCCAAACATCTTAGTAACAAAATCAAATATAAAGACAGTTTAAGCTGAGTATTTGTGACTTTCCATATGAAACCACCACATACTTAATACACCATTAAACGTAATCAAGTCCAAGAACTTACAGACTTATTTGCACATAGAAAATGATCCAACTTTCATAGAATCACAGACTGCTTTGGGCTGGAAGGGACCTTAAAGCTCATCCAGTTCCAGCCCCTGCCACAGGCAGGGACACTTCCACTAGAGCAGGTTGCTCCAAGCCCCTGTGTCCAACCTGGCCTTGAACACTGCCAGGGATGGGGCAGCCACAGCTTCTCTGGGAAAAGTCTGTGCCAGCACCTCAACACCCTCACAGGGAAGAGCTTCTGCCTCAGAGCTCATCTCAGCCTCCCCTCTGGCAGGTTAAAGCCATTCCCCTTGTCCTGTCCCTACAGGCCCTTGTCCAAAGCCCCTCTCCAGGTTTCCTGGAGCCCCTTTAGGCACTGGAGCTGCTCTAAGGTCTCCCCTTCAGGAGCCTTCTCTTTTCCAGGCTGACCCAGCCCAGCTCTCTCAGCCTGTCAACTTTGCTGTGAAAACACCACCTTTAATGAAATTACACTGAAATTTATAAAAGGATGTCTTCTTGCAGCAATTTGAGTAGTTTAAACCCACATGCATCTTACCTGTCCTTTCCTCCAATTTCGCGTACTTTGGAGTGTTACACATATTACATTCTGATCTTCTGGCCCAGTTCACGTTACCACATCTTCGGAAGCAAAAAGAACAAAACAAAAATAAGAAACATTTTATTTCAAATCAAAAAGCTAAAGTGTTGAGGCAACACTTAAAATAAATCACAGAATCCTAGAATGGTTTGGGTTGGAAGGGACCTTAAAGCTCATCCAGTTCCAACCCCTGCCATGGGCAGGGACACCTTCCACTAGATCAGGTTGCTCCAAGCCCCTGTGTCCAACCTGGCCTTGAAAATGAAACACATTATAAAAATGTATTTGCCAAGTTTTAGCAGTGATCTGCTAAATCTCCATGGCCAACAGTCCCCAAGACAGAACTGCCTGAGAGAGCCTCTGGGTAGTTCACCAGCACAAGGATGATGGGAAGGTGACCATACTGGACAAATGGAAGGGAAAGACAAGGCAGGCAGACAAGTTAACACGGGTAAGTGCACGAAAAGTGTTAAACCCCTCATCACTCTCCACTAGTGGCATTCATGGTTCAGAGGGGTTAATGAAGAAGGTACCATGGGTATAATGCTGATGAGCAGCCATCGTCCCTCACTGCTGCAGTTATCTGCTTCTGCAACTGCATTTCTATCTTTTGACCTCCTAGAAGGCCGCTCAGGCTTCCTCCACTTGTAGTGCTATCCTAAGGATGCTGCTCAGCCCCAGAGAAAAGAGAAGATCCGTAAGAGCCAGCCTAGCTATCAACTTGGAAAGACACAGCAATCCTGAAACCACCAAGCAGGTCCCCTCAGATACTGGGGTCCAGAGCGTTGCCCAGGTAACCTGCTGCTGCAGGACAGTGCCACTGGAAACCCATCAGGCTGAACACAGCCACATTCCAACAGGAAAAAAGAACAGAATTTAAGGTTTCACTGCTCAGACAGTTCAATAGGCACAGCCTGAAATCCTTAAAGTGCTCCTTTCAAAAATCCAAGTGTTTTATTAAAGCAGCCCTTTCCTAATTGAGACCTTAATATTCCCAACCGATGCCCTGGAGAAACAGCTGAGAATTTTACTATGGGCTAAACTTTACTCCTGAAATGTTTAGTGAATGTCAACAACAACATATCACACTGCAATGTGGGTGTTACTTCCATCCACGTTATCTTCAAACTTGAGAAGTGTCCAGCTTATCAGAGGAAAACATGAACTTTCACCTGCCTAGTCTTGACTATTTTTAACCTTTTCCCAGCCATGTTAATTAAGCAACTGCTCTCCAGCAAACAAAACTGAATCCTATCTCACAGCAAAACACTATGAGTGGAGCTGCTGTGAGCTTTGATCACTCTTCTCTAATCAGTACAAGTAAGTTTACAGTGACAGAATTAAGAACCAGGCTGTTTGAGGTGTTGTGTGGCTCTACAAGAACTGCACACTGTCAGAGGCCGTACGTTTTACACTGCCAGTCGTTAGCACTGAAGAGCCCACGGCTCTTTTCAGCAAGTGTCTTCCCTATTTCAGTCCCTCCAGCTTTCATCATTTTGGCTTCTGTCGTTTTTTCTGGAAAAGAAAAACAAAGAAACAAAGAACAAACAGTTCTCAAACGTGTGGCTTCATAAGAAACTAAAAGGATTTCATATTTTTTTCTTTTTAAATAGCAGAAATAAACGAGGAAAAAAAGATCATAAAATGATGGAACGGTTTGGGTTGGAAGGAACCTTAAGGGTCCTTAAGGAATCTCATCCAGCTCCAACCCCTGCCACGGGCAGGGACACCTTCCACTAGAGCAGGTTGCTCCAATCCCCTGTGTCCAACCTGGCCTTGAACACTGCCAGGGATGGGGCAGCCACAGCTTCTCTGGGAAAAGTCTGTGCCAGCGCCTCAGCACCCTCACAGGGAAGAGCTTCTGCCTCAGAGCTCTTCTCAGTCTCCCCTCTGGCAGCTGAGACTCTCACCTCTTCCACATCTGTTACAGTTGGTTCTTCTTGCGAAGTTTACATTCCCGCACCTGAGAACAGAAGCGGAACGAGAACGAAGACGCTGGTTAACGCTGGAAAACGCACTCGCGCGAGACTTAAAAGAAAACCACCTATTTCAGGTTGAACTGGTTCCAAATCGGAACACGAAGTTTCCGAGGCCCTGCGCGGCCCCGCGGCACGGCGAGGCCGGAGCTGTGGAGCTCTGCAGGGGGGAAACTGACCCGGCCCGGCCCAGGCCGGCGGGAGGGGGCAGCCCCTCGGGAGCCGGCGGCCGCGGGCTGCCCCGCGGGCCGGCGCTGTGCCGCGCCGTGTGCCGCCGGCCCCCGCGGCGGGCGCTGCCCCCGCCCCGCCCCGTCCCCGCTCACTTCTTGTCGGGGCAGATCCAGTCCCCGTCGCTCACGCGGAAATTCTTGGTCGACATCTTGGGCCCCACCGAGCCGAGCGCCCAGCGCCGCGCCAGAGGACCGGGGCCCTGCGCGGGCCGGGCTGCCCGCCGCGCCTGCGCCCTGCGGCTGCCCGCACGGGTTCTGCTCAGGCAGCGGCGCGGGCGCCTGAGCGCGGCCAGCGGGAAGGGGGGCCGAAGGAAGCGCGCCCCCCAGCGGGGCGGAGGGCTGCCCGCGGAGGCGCGCATGCGCAGTGCGCTCGGCCGCCGTGGCGGGATTTCGCTGAGGGGAGCGAGGCTGCAGGGCGGCCGAGGTCGCTCGGGGAGCCGGCCCCGCCGCGCGGGGAGGTCTCCGGCAGCCCGAAAGCGTGAAAATCAGCTCTATAGAGCGTGTTTATTCATGGCAGATTCCTTTGCTGCGGCTGTTGCTGTGGCGCTTGTCACCCCTAAGTCCCAGCCGGGACAGATGTGCCCGGGCTCCTCATGAGGAGAGTCTGCCCGTGGATTCCTGCGGGTACACCTTCACTAGAAGAAAATAAGTAGAGAAACCATCAGCTGCTGCTGCATAATGAAAGATAAATGAAATAAGGCTTCATTTTCAGAGAAGAGAGAGCGCACAAGGTTCAGACTGGTTTCTCAGTGTGATGGCGCTGATGAAATCCCTACAAGAACATACAGAGCGCTTTAAACATGGATAAGACAGAGACTCTAATGTTAGAGTGCTCAAGAAAATCCATTATTTAAAAAAAATACGGGTTTTATTATGATGAAAAGACCATGCTGTGGTTTGCGGGGGGTTCACTTAAGCACAGGGACATGTGCCTCCATGTCCTGTGTGCAGCTGGTCAGTCCTTTTGCTTTTCCCTTTGGACTGGTGATAACCCAGTGGGATCTGCACACCTAGCCTGGCCAGCATTACCTAATTAAACACATGCAATGTGCTGATGCAGAGCAAATGTGACTTTCCTGGCAGTTTTTATTCCCTTTCCGTGCTGTAGCCACATCCTGTGGAAAAACCATCTGGAATCTGGTTATGGGCCTGGTTTTTATCACATCCACTCTCCGGGTCATGAGGGAAGATGACAGCGTTACTGCTATGTATTTATAAAAGTGTAAACCAGCGTGACTGCGCTGGAAAAATGTGTTGGGGCATCTGGTTTGTCAAGGCTGTGTACAAACCCCCACTTAGAACGTGTCTGCTCCTGAGCAGAAGGACTGAACCTGCAGCTGGAGGAGGCCCCAGACAAAGGGCTGTGCTGGAATCGTGAGCAAGGGCTGTGAAAAACCTTGTTTTGCTCGACCCTGGAATGAGAAGAACGAACAGAAAGGACGGGGTGAAAAGAAGATGGCCGCGGGGCAAAGCCTGTACGACAGCAGCGGGTCCTGCGCTGTGTGTGTGCACAGCCCGTGCGAGGTGCAGTGCTTCACAGGCAGCGGTGCGAAATGTGAAACCTCGTTAGCACGTTCTGCCCCGAACGACATTCCTTTGGGGCACTGAGTTATCAGTCTAAGCTCAAACGAGAGATCAGAGTCTTAGTGCTGTGGTAGATGGCAGCAAATCTCTCATGAGACCCCCCCTGCAGTCCTAATCCAGCTCTGGGGCAACAGCAGAAGCTGCTGGAGCGAGTCCAGAGGCGGCCTCGGAGCTGCTGCGAGGGCTGGAGCAGCTCTGCTCTGGAGCCAGGCTGAGAGAGCTGGGCTGGGGCAGCCTGGAGAAGAGAAGGCTCCTAAAGGGGAGACCTTAGAGCAGCTCCAGTGCCTGAAGGCGCCTGTAGGGATAGGACAAAGGGGAAGGGCTTTAACCTGCCAGAGCGGAGATTGAGATGGGATCTTAAGCAGAAGTTCTCCCCTGTGAGGGTGGTGAGGCTCAAACCAGTCTGTGATTCCATGAAATCTTTGGTCACTCTGTCAGTGCCGATCTTCAAAATGAAATAGAAAAGAGCTTGAAAAAGCCGGAGAATGCAGCTGCAGCCCAGAGTGCCTGGCAGGATTCACTCCCTCCATGGCATGGTGTTTGTACAGCAGGTGGCACTTTAGTAACGCGCATTCTTCCAGGTTCTGTTGTTATCGCAGATTAAACCCCTGCTTTTTTATGGAATTCGGTGGGGATATTTTAAATATCAACGTATTGATAACTCTATTAAAAAAAAACCCCAAACAAAAACGCATCACTGTCACCAGGTGCGGTTGGCACTGGGAATGGAATGCAGGGTTATCCTGGAGTTGCGCCTGATCCAGAACATGAAGTTGGCAGGGAGCATTGAGATCATTCTCAGACTTGTTCTCTGCCAGAGAAGCCTCCCCAGAGGAGTCCTTGGCCAGGCACCTGCAGCCACAAGCCTGACGTGGTCAGTGGGGCCTTTCCCAGTCTGTGCAGAGGGAGCGTTTCTGTAACTTTGATCAATTCACTTAAAAACAAACAAACGAACGAACAAAAAAACCCCCCAAAAACAAAAAACAAACAAAAAAAAAAAACCCCAACAAAAAAAACCAAAACAAATTTAAAGCTGAAAAGCCAACTGGGGACTGGAAAAAAACCCCAAACATATTTTTAATTTATGAATAAAAGCAAGGCCCAAGTGGGCAGGATCTCCTACAGCCTGGGGGGATAATATGACCGGGCACAATCTGGTGTTCAGCTCAGTAACTGTATAGGATATTCCCTTATTTAATAAACACTTTTACTTAAAGATTTTTGATCTGTCGATCATCTTTTCCTGTGTTTCTTACACAAAGTTTCATTTAAACTCCCTGTTTCACAGTAGCTTCTGACTGCTTTTATTGGATTCCTGTTTCTATCACAACACATTTTGGCTTCAAATGTGGGTAAGGAGTTGATAATAACCAAGTAAATGAGAAATACATCACCCATCATTTTAACATAATGAAACCCAACAGCTGAGAATGAAAAAATGTACAGAAAACTATTTAATTGGCCTCTCTCTAGACGGCCAATTCCTACCAACAAGCCCTGAAAATCAGTTTTCCTCAAGAAAAACTAAATAGTACAAGGGCCAGTAGGATCAAAGGCAGGTAATTAACTGGAGGCTGCCTGTGCTTCGCAGCTCTTCCCTTCTGCTTCAAGCCCCTTCCCAGTACGCTGTCTGCATGCCACACTCTTTATTAAGCAACTTGGGGCACCCAGGTTTTTAAGTATCACTTTAAAGCACTTAATACACTGTTGATGCTTCCCAAGACATCATAATAATAATAATTTCAGATCTATGAGTTAAGAGTGCAATGTGCTTCCATCAGGTGAAATCTAACTATTATGAAAACCCGTTTCTGTTGATGTAATTGAACATACACTAAATTATACTGCGAAACAGCGTTTGACTGTTCATTTTTCAAAGCGCATCACAACTTGACAGGTACTTGTTTAAACAAGGAGTAGTGAAAATGCGGTGCCTGTGTTAGAAAGTGCAAATGCTATAAACCGTCCCAGGCTTGCGGTGTGCTGTGAGACATGAGGGCTGCTGTGCTGCAGCAGCAGTTAGAGGATGTACCGTAGCGTTCGGAGGGGTGGTTTTCCAAAGCCTGTTTCCGTTTTCGAATGTGGCAGACATTTGGCACTAGGGGTTCTCAAGGAAGAGATGGGTGCTGACATGTCAGGGACACCATGAGGGACGTCAGTCAGCGGGAGGGGGAGAGGGAGATAAGGGTGGCCATGAGGGGTGAGCCGTGATTGTGAGGGAAGATCATGAGGGGATAGGAGGGGCGGCCATGATGGCACATCATGAGGGGAGGGGAGGGGCGGCCATGATGGTAGATCATGAGGGGAGGGGAGGGGCAGCCATGATGGCAGATCATGAGGGGAGGGGAGGGGCGGCCATGGTGGCAGATCATGAGGGGAGGGGAGGGGCAGCCATGGTGGCAGATCATGAGGGGAGGGGAGGGCAGCCATGGCAGATCATGAGGGGAGGGGAGGGCGGCCATGGCAGATCATTAGGGGAGGGAAGGGTGGCCATGGTGGCAGATCATGAGGGGACAGGAGGGGCAGCCATGGTGGCAGATCATGAGGGGAGGGCAGCCATGGTGGCAGATCATGAGGGGAGGGGAGGGCGGCCATGGTGGCAGATCATGAGGGGACGGGAGGGGCGGCCATGGTGGCAGATCATGAGGGGACAGGAGGGGCAGCCATGGTGGCAGATCATGAGGGGAGGGCAGCCGTGGTGGCAGATCATGAGGGGAGGGGAGGGCGGCCATGGCAGATCGTGAGGGGAGGGGAGGGCGGCCATGGTGGCAGATCATGAGGGGAGGGCAGCCATGGTGGCAGATCATGAGGGGAGGGCAGCCATGAGGGAAAGTCGTGAGAGGTGAGGGGTGGCCATGAGGGAAGATCATGAGGGGAGAGGAAGGCTGGACATGAGAGAATCATAGAATGTTTGGGGCTGGAAAGGACACCAAGATCATGCAGTTCCGACCCCCTGCCATGGGGGGCAGCCATGGGGGGTGAGGGGTGGCCATGAGGGGAGATCTTGAGAAGAAGGGTGTCCATGAGGGATAGGGGCAGCAGCTATACAGTGTGGGCTGCTATGGGGGGCAGATGAGGGGTGGATGTGAGTGGAGATCATGAGGGGCAGCCATGAGGGGAGATCTTCAGGGGAGACCAGTTTTCCCTTAGTGACATGGTTTAGTGGTGGGCTTGGCAGTGGTTGGGTAATGGTTGGACTTGATCTCAGAGGTCTTTTCCAGACTAGTTGATTCTATGATTCTATGTGCCTTCCAATACCTCCACTGTGGTGAAGACATTGGAACAGGGTGCCCAGAGAAGCTGCGGCTGCCCCATCCCTGGCAGTGTTCAAGGCCAGGTTGGACACAGGGGCTTGGAGCAACCTGCTCTAGTGGAAGGTGTCCCTGCCCGTGGCAGGGGGTTGGAACTGGATGAGCTTTAAGGTCCCTTCCAACACAAACCATTCCATGATTCTGTAATCTAGCCAGCCATAGATTATTTAACTGCTGCATTAAAAAGTAATCCTTCAGGTGTTTGGTATGTACAGTGTCAGCTCTTGGATGGTGTCGCTTTTACCTGTACCCCTTCACGTACCCAGAAATAATCTTGGCTGGATATGTTACTTCTCCTAAACAATGAGGAAAATGTTATCCTACTTTACATCTGCTTTGGAGGTGAAGTTTACAAATCAAAACCAAATCTCCTGCGGCTCTAAAAGACAATCCTAACCTGTATTGCAAATGTCAACTAAGTTGTGGGCAAATATATGTTTGGATTTTCCTGTCAGAGGAGTGAAGTGTATCATGAGTCCTTATTTATTTCTGAGAAGGAGCACTAGAACTAAAACAACTGTCTGACAGGTAGAATTTGCGGAGAAAACAGTGCATCTATATCGCCATTCTGATTGCAGGAAAGGCTGTTGTCAACAACAGTGAGAGCTGCATTAGAGGATGTATTGCTATTGTTTGGGAGTGAAAATTTAATGATGAAATATGGCCCATTTTTGTCATCCCTGCACGTTGGACTAGTGAAACTCCATGTCATTTCTGCATTACATGTTGAGGGGATGTGAAGTAAAAAAGAAATTGAACTGGGATTGCATGCAAAGTGTCAGACTTGGAAGGGAGAAATCAAACACACAAGTCTTAAATAGAGAACAACTGGATGAGTGGCAGTACTGTGAAAATCACTGCCCTGTTTTGTCAGCATTGATTATTGAGTCCAGAGGAGGACTCTCCAGAGGAGCTGCTGTGAGGGCTGGAGCAGCTCCGCTCAGGAGCCAGGCTGAGAGAGCTGGGCTGGGGCAGCCTGGAGAAGAGAAGGCTCCTGAAGGGGAGACCTTAGAGCAGCTCCAGTGCCTAAAGGGGCTCCAGGAAACCTGGAGAGGGGCTTTGGACAAGGGCCTGTAGGGACAGGCCAAGGGGAATGGCTTTAACCTGCCAGAGGGGAGACTGAGATGAGCTCTTAGGCAGAAGCTCTTCCCTGTGAGGGTGGTGGAACAGGCTGCCCAGGGAAGTTGGTAAGCCCTGTCCAACCTGGCCTTGAACACTGCCAGGGATGGGGCAGCCACAGCATCTTTATCTCCCTTCTGGCAGGTTAAAGCCATTCCCCCTTGTCCTGTCCCTACAGGCCCTTGTCAAAAGTTCATGGCAAGGGGTTGGAACTGGATGAGCTTTAAGCTCTCTTTCAGCCCAAACCGGTCTGGGATTCTATGATGAGATCTGGAGTCAGGAGGAAGAGTTGCTCGGTTTGCCTTTGGTATTGGTGGATTACTTTGGTTGCTTTCACAGAGTACAGGCTTCAAGATTTGACATAGAATCATCGAATCATATCACATGAATGGATGGGCAGCCTATCTACATTCCACTCTATGTTTTTTGGTTTTGGGTCAATTGCAAAAGTTTTTAAAACGTCCATGACGTAGTATTTTGTAGCGCATATTTTGCATATTTGCTTGTAAGTTTAGAGTAATTAGGAAATCTTTAGTTAATTCACCAAAACGTCCACTTTCTCTTCTGTTCTCCCCCTCTTTTTCCTGACCCACTTCCACATCTTTCAGGAAAGGACTGAAGGATTCCCGTCTGGAATCAGAGGAGTCTGTCAGGCCAGGATAAAACCTGAAGACATGTCATTTGTTCCTTTTTCAGCAAGTTGCTGGTGCACTGTCATCGCTGCTGATCATTATGTGAGGACACTGTGGCCTTCTTCCTCTGGTGTCTCTGTGTCTCTGGAAAACACAAAAGGCATTTCTAGCATTCCAACCTGACAGTGCCAGTGAGGGGACCAGGTATAATGATGACACGTAGGTGATGTGTGAGAAGGATGACGGCTGACAGGCTCTGTGCTCCTGTGTCACTGAAGGAATAAGACTCCCAGCAGGAAAAGCAGAAGACGTGCTCTCTAAACCTGCTGCTTAAAAGGTGATGTGTTTATGAAAAATATGCATAAATAAGCCAATATTTATAATTTTCCAAAGGTATATTTGAACACCATGTAGGTGAGGTGCAGAATAAATAATGCCCCACTTGACAGCTATAATTACCCTGGTTCAAACCTCCTTATTTTGAATACAGATTTGTTTGAGCAGAAGCAATTAATGGGCCAGTGCAGTAGAAATAAAAGTGAGGCATGTAAAAAAGAAGATCTAATATATATTTTTTAAAAGCCAGGTTGGAAAGGGTTTACCATTTGAGGAGTCGCTGGTGAGCAAAACAAGATGTGATTAACCTTTCCCATGCTCGTCCTCCCCTGCCCTTCCTGCACGGTGTGCTATATCACCACTAATTAGCCCGTGCTGGAATCGGGGCGACGAGGACCCGAGGATCTGTTAGAGCTCCTCCGCTCCCCCTCTCTGGGAACACTCGTCACCATGGCACCTGAGCACCTCGGGGCTGCTGGAGCGCCAGCACAGCAGGCAGCCTCTGCTCAGCCCTACCTGGAGGCTTCAGAAGCTCCCAGCTCTTTGTGGAGCTGTTTCTGTGCTTCATCAGAATCTTGCGTTTGGCTTTTCACAGATTCTGCCCTCGCTGAAATCAGCAGCGCGGCGATGGGGAAGGTTCTGTGGATCAGTGTTTACTCCAAGAAAGATGGTGTGAAGTAGACGAAAGTGTAACTTGGTTGTAGAAATTATTAACCCCTTCAGAGCTGTCAATTTGAATCATTCTATTACACTGTTCCCGTGTAAAGAAAATGTATTTGGCAAAGTATCACCTACTTTGGCAATCTGTCCCTAAAACCAAGTAACACAGTCTGTTCCCACGTATCCCAGTTGATGGAAATGTGTCAGTGGTACATTTAAAGGGTAAGGAACAATTCCAAAACCCATACCTAAATGGTTTTCTACTAGTTATAGCTACAATTTTGCTATTTTGAGCTATATTTTTGTTAATGAACATGAAATTGTACCAATTTAGGACTCTGAAGTTGGAATTAGGCTGCTGACTTCTCCTCTGGTGTCCTTACACCTCTAGTTCATTGCTTTGCTTTTGGCATCTTACTGACATGAAATATTTTGCTGCTTCTCCAAATTCTGCTTTGACAAAAAAATTGCCAGTTTGGTTTAGGTAAAGAACTGAACAAACCCAAGAGCAGGAGTCAGGAGGGTCCTGCGGGGTTTCCCGTCTCATGTCCTAGAGGTGCGTCTATGTGACCTGTTTCTTGGGATGTCCAAGGAGAACCACGAATATTCCTTCACTGCCAGAGAACTTGTGACTACTCGTACTGTCAATATGTCGCTGCTTACCAGCCAGGATGCAAAAGCAATTTCATGTCTTCATTTTTACAGCCAATTCTGCTACAGGTTTTCACATTTTCACATTTCAGTGAAGGCAGCCTCTCTTTTTCCAGAACACTCAATTACAGTAACATCAGACACACAGTCATTTTGTCAAGTGTCCTGTTTTACAGAGAAATGAATGGCCATGAAGGAGAATTCTTTTTTTCCCCCTTCTATCTTTTATTGAAGAAGAAAACTCTTGAGTAAACTTTGTTTTTCCTTAAATTACAATTATAAATAGAATAAGGAGTTGAAAGAACAATTTCAGTTTACGTTGTGTTTCAGACCAACATGCCACACCAGACCAAGTGAAGTCAAGTGAATTGGGGAAGGTTCTAGTTGGATACAAGAGGAATAATTTTCACAATGAGAACCATCAGCCATTGGAATAATCTCCATAGGGAAGTGGTGACTCCCCAGTGCTGGACACTGTTAAGATCCAGCTGGACAGGATGCTGGAACACAGGGTACATGAACCACACTCTCTGGTCACACTGATCCCATGCAGCCTCCTCTCCTTGCTCCTGCAGCTCCAAAAGCAGAGTGATGCTCATTCAACATACCATTGAATGCAAATAGAAATGGATTTTAATCATAGAATCATAGAATCCCAGGCTGGTTTGGGTTAGAAGGGACCTTAAAGCTCATCTAGTTCCAACTCCCCTTGTCCTTATTTTGATAGCAGCTATGCTTTTTCGTAACGACAGACACAGTGAGTGCTGTGCAGAATCTCTGTGTTGCTATGGTTATAGCACAGCCATTCCCAGAGTCTCCCCGAAGTAGCTAGAAATGAGACAAATCCAAGGGACACTATGAGAGTAATTCCCAGTAGCATGGGGGTTTTCAGATGTTTCTCCTGCTGTCAGTGGGGAATGAAGGTGGCAAACTAGGTTAGTTCCATCGTCTTGGTTCCAAGTAATATAAAATTCATTTACAGCTGGAAACTTTTCAATTTAAATTGCCTCCCAGGAGGTATCCAACTTAAAACTTTGGGGCTAATTTCTATGACGTGCAGTTTTTTCCCCACCAAAGCTGAAGCTCTATGTGTATTCTCTTATCCCTGCTCTTTCCTTCACCAACGTTTGCCCTGCATGTGCACAGTCTTCTCTGGCTCTTTCTCTGCTGTAAGCACAGCAAAAAGAACAGTCCCCAGAATCATCATTGCTGACACACTTGGGAAGAGTCTGTGTGCATCAGGGTGTGGAGCTGCTCCTCCAGCTCATCCCTTGGGCGAGGAGATGCTGCATCCACTCATGTCCAGCTTCCCTCTCTCCATCTGGAGGAGTTTGGTGGGTCTCCAGCCCAGCACCCCTGGCCACAGCACCTGGTAATTGGTGGTGCAGGGTAATGGAGACTGACAATTTCATCTTTAAGCTATTTATCCGCCAGTGCTCTGCACATCAGGTGTCACAGGAACATGACAACTCTTGTCAGTGAAACAAGAGAGTCCTGTGACAGGCTTTCAATCGAATCCTTCACCCAGCACCCCCGGCATTAACACTATGTTAAAACAGCTTCATTCATTATTCAGAAAAGGAAAAAAAACCCCAGTGAGATCCTGACAAAATATATGATGTTTTTTGAATCTTAAAACTCCACCCGGTTTTGCTGCTTCGGTGCCATCAGAATAACCCGTCTGGGTTCATTAAGAGCCGTGTAAGTTGTTCCCAGTGAATCAGCCAAGCCCAGGTCATCCTGCAGCACGTGGTACTCGGCCGTTTGCCGTGAATGATTCATAACTCAGGCTGCTTTTTAATAAAATGCTCGTGTTAAAATTCTATGTATGCTCAGAAAGAAGAAATAAAAATTCCCCTCTAGATTTTCATTAGAATTTATAATAAATGACAAGCCATGGATTTATTTTCTTGTAGGCATGGCCTGTCTGCAGGTGCCTTGCACTTGTAGACAGGCTTCACCTGGCTGCCTACCATCCCTAAAACCAGTGACTTGCTCCAGTACAAACGTTTTAGAGGCACTGTCAAGTCTGGTTTTTATCTCATGTTAAAACATACCTTGGAATAGCAGAAAGGAAGTGGAGGCTCTTGGAGGTGTATTGTTTAGGTCCTTCTTCCCCAGACAACGAGAGGAGCAGCGGTACCAGCAGTGTGACCCGTGACTTCTACCCACTGAGAAGGCAGCAGTGCTTCATCACCCAGCATTGCAGCTACAAACTACACACTCTGAATATTCACAGTACCCTGGAATGGTTTGGAAGGCACCTTAAAGCTCATCCAGTTCCAACTCCCTGCCACGGGCAGGGACACCTTCCACTAGAGCAGGTTGCTCCAAGCCCCTGTGTCCAACCCGGCCTTGAACACTGCCAGGGATGGGGCAGCCACAGCTTCTCTGGGCACCCTGTGCCAGCGCCTCAGCACCCTCACAGGGAAGAGCTTCTGCCTCAGAGCTTATCTCAATCTCCCCTCTGGCAGGTTAAAGCCATTCCCCTTGTCCTATTCATGACATGTTTTAACTGTGGAGTGTTTCATTATTAAATAAACATGATGCTCTTCCGGGGTGCAACTAAAGCACCTCTGGCCCTTCAGTGCTGTGCAGGGAAGAAGTGTTGGCTGTGCCTGTTCACATATTGGCCTGATGGGGAGAATTAGCGTTCTGCATGGGACTGGAAATGTGAATTGTTATAGCAGGTCCCTGGTGAATCCTTTATGAAACAAAACGAACTGTGCTCAAACCTGTTGTCTAAAGCCCCAATTCACAAATTGGTGACTGCTTATGTCTTCCTCTCCACAGCTGCTGGATGCTGTGGTACAGATCCTGTTCGGGAGCATAATGGCAGTGAAGAGCAGGGCTTGCTGTGCTGCAGTGTGCCCTTTGGTCCGTGATCGTGACAAAAAGGGTTGAGCAGAGAATTAGCTTTCCTTTTCTCCTATGTTTTTAACTCTGAAGAACATTTTCTCTGCAAGTGTTTTTCTCATGCAAACTTTAATAGTCTGTCTCTGCCTGGATGCTGCATATAACTTGATATTATTAATGACTACTCACCCCTCTCGCTCTGCCGCTCTATTCTCCAGCCCTTCTCCTGACCAAGAGGGTTCAAATAGATGCCCACAGATTTCTGCATCTGGTCTAAACACTTTTCTTAGGGATGCTGTTGTTTGTAGAAACATACCCAGTTTTGAGTTACAGGCCTCTGAGGATGAAGGGTGACACGTGTAATCTGTCTCAATGCTTCTTGACTGTTTTTAGAGGTGTGTGCTGTCATATCTATTTTTCAATTAGTGGGTCTTTATTCTTTGTTGGATTCAAATATCTCAGGAAAGCAATTTTACACCCCAAGACCCTGTGGGTCTCTTTGGTTTATGTGTAAGGGTGCTGTACAGTCAATAGATAGTATCAAGAGTACCCTTGAGATTTAATAGTCACCCTAAGTACTAGTTCCAACTCCACTGTCTTCAACAGCACTGCTGGAGAGAAGTGCCTGAAAGGAGGGTCAAGATGTTGTGGTTTGCTTGTTTAGAAGTTGAGGATGAATAGAATATAGGCAGATGGTTATGGGTCAGGCAAAACTCCCATCAAGGAACACAATGAAGAGAATTGGATGGAGGTTTCATGGCAATCATTGCGAGGGAGCTGATGCCTCTCCAAGTTGCATGGCAACATGCTGGAGACAAATATAAAACACCCATATGGCTTTGAAAATCTGATTTATTTCTGAGGTAAAATAGGGTTCTTTTCTTTCTTTGAGGCTGTAATCTCCTGAGTAAAATGAGTGAGTCCTCTGGCACCGGATAAAGTTAGCAAGTTTTGAAGTTTTCAGGGATTTCTGTGTATATGTGCACTCCTATTCCCACTGCTCTTTCATCAGCTCTGCTCTGCAGTTGTCACTCTGCACTTCCTTCTCAGCTTTGACCTGTCTTGACAATTTCTTTTTTTAAGCTGCTCTTCCAACTCTTGGTTTGGTTTTTTTAAATTTATTTTTTAATTCTGAATTGTTTTAATGATGAAGAACACCCCCTCAAGTCATTCCTGTGGAGTGGGAGTCTCAGGGTGTTGGTCTTGCCTTGCAGGCTCTGCTGATGCCAACACATGTCTCTGAACAAAGCCAGGATGGTCTCTACAGCTTGCACTGCATGAGGAAACGTGAAAAATGCCCCTCACACAAACGTGAGCTGATTTTGTTGCTACAAAAGACTCCAGTGCCCGAGACGCTGCAGACTGCTAGGAGTAAAAACCATGAGAACCATCTCTGCTTACTGCTTGGGGTCGTCCTTGGGCAAACAGGTATAAAAATGCTGGTATTGTCCTTTTACAGTTTGCCCCTCAAGCAAAAAGACACAGTGGCTCACAGTGAGGAGAAGTGTGAGTCCAGGACTCAGGTCTTGACCTCTACCAGGTTGAGTGTAGGGATGCAGTTTGTGTGGTACCATCCCCATGGACTCAGCTAGCCAAGGGCAGTCGCTTCAGCAGCCTCCCAGCAGGACAGACCTGTGCCAATTGATTTGATGTCTACATGGGCATGAGGAATTCCTTGGCCTTGAACAATTGCAGTGGCCATAAACTAAACCACAAGAAGTTTCACCTCAACACGAGGAAGAACTTCTTTCTGTTGAGGGTAGCAAAGCACTGGAAGAGGCTGCCCAGGGGGGTTGTGCAGTCTCCCTGTCTGGAGACATCCCAAACCCACCTGTGTGACCTGCTCTGGGTGGCCCTGCCTTGGCAGGGGGCTTGGACTAGATGATCTCCAGAGGTCCCTTCCAACCCTAATGATTCTGTAATTCCAGGGATGGAGCATCCACAACTTCTCTGGACAACCTCTTCCAGTGTTTTACCACCCTCACTGTAAACAATTTCTTCCTTGTATGTGTTACCCCTTCACAGAATCACAGAATTGGAGAATCCCAGGTTGAAAGGACCTCAGGGTCATCTGGTCCAACCTTTCTAGGCGCAGCATGACCTAGACTAGATGTCCCAGCACCCTCTCCAGCCTAATCTTCACAGTTCCCAATGCTGGGGAGTCACCATTTCCCTGGGGAGATTATTCCAATGGCCCATTGTTCTCATTGGGAGAATTTTTCCTCTGTGTCCAGTTGGAATCTCCCCTCGTTGTGCATGTGCTGGTAGGACACAGTTCTTGCTGCTGGTGGGGATGTAGGTGAGGCCGGACACTGGTGGCCACTTCCAGCCACTGTCATCGCCGCGCTATGATGGTGCCTCCAGCCCTGCCTGTGCTTCCCTGGGGATGCACCATAAATATTCAGCACCGGATACACTGGGATGTAAAGCAGCAGGTGCAGCAG
The DNA here is from genome assembly GCF_004027225.2 of Strigops habroptila. Taxonomy (NCBI): domain Eukaryota; kingdom Metazoa; phylum Chordata; class Aves; order Psittaciformes; family Psittacidae; genus Strigops; species Strigops habroptila. Next base: position 62,452,998 of record NC_044284.2, read on the forward strand.
CTCTGTGGTGAGGGTGTGTTTAATGGCTGAAGGATTCAAACAACTGTGTATAAAAACTCCATCTGTAGCTTTTTATGTGATGTTGAGGGGGTTTTATTTAATTTAAAACCACAGTTTGTTTTAAAAAGTACAGATACTCTTGTTGTGAAAGATGGCTTTGTACAGTTAAATGGCAAAATGGATTAAAGCCATTGAGGAAAATGTAAATATTTGAGTAATTTTAGGCTTCATCCCAGTACATTCAGAACAAAAAAACCTGCCCTGTGCAGTTCTTCATGTTCCATTCCCCATGGTTAAATTCTTGCTAGCAATTAGGCTTTTTCTTTTGGCCTATTCTTCATTTGTCTCCATTTCCCCCTCTCTTTTTTTCCCCAAGCTCCTGTAGCTCCTTATGCTTCAACAGCAGCTCTTCATTTGAAGGGGAACTGCTGTCACATCTCAAAATGAGCCAAGTACCTCATCAGCTTCCATCCGTACAGCTTACTGGAAAGCAGTGCCTAATATTTCCATTTACTTCCCCAGAACGCCTTTACAACACCCCCCCAGTGCTCATTTTACCTTCCAATAGTTACTGTTTGTAAGAATCTTGACATTTTGACAGTAAAATTCCAATATTTAGATCAATTTGTACTTTACAGATTTGATTCAATTACCAATGAAATCAATGGGTGTCTTCTACCAGAAACCAGCCTGCTGACCAGCTCTTCCTCTCCTTCACATTTGTAATGGCTGAGATTTTATAAACTAACATATTTTGATCAAAAGCTGCTTAATAAAAGCAAGTTAATTGGCTACTTTATGAACTAATTGTAGCTTTTGCACCAGTCCCGGTTCAAAGCTAGAATACATAGGCAAAACTTACTGGGAAGCAAAGATGAATTTGCCCCATTTATCCTAAGTTGCAGATGTTGTCATGTGGAATATGGGGTGCATACGAGGCAGTATGGGCATGGAGGCAGTAGGTGACTGCTGGGCATAACATTGGTCAAGGCCTTAGGTCCTCCTGTGCCTGCAGTGGGAAGCATCTGCCTTGATTTATAGGGTGATTACTCAGAAATTTGCAGCCAGCCTTTCTCATCTCTGCAGCTGCTGGCAAACAATGGTCTGTTCCCATTGCAGCATCCCATGATGAACCTCATTTGTCATCAAACAGATGCCACCTACAGTCGGGCTGCTGAGTGCAAGACAATATTTGGGTGCTCTGTGGAGTGGATCACTGTGCGTGCAGCAGTTCAGCCTGAAGAGCTGCTGATGCCACTGCCCATGTCAAGGGCCACTGGTGAACACTGGGAGACGAGGTGATTGTGGCATGGGCTTGGGTTGTTGTCCTACTCCAATGGGAACCTCCATGTCTCCTGTGGCTGGACAATTCCTTGAGCCTGATCCAGTTCCACTGAGATAATGGGATATTTGTTGTAGATTGCAATGAATACTGAACAAGACCTGGTGGGAGATGGGTCTTGTCTGCTGGCCAGTCATATGTGACATCTGTTCATGAGACAGTTGGGTCCTTCAGAGCAGCTCTGTGGAAGTAGCGCAGCCTCCTGCCATGCCAAAACCTGGTGGTCTGGAAGAGAAGGACTGTGTGAACTGGAGGTTGATTCCACATGAGATGGTCACCCCTACCCAACATCTCTGCTTGCTTCTGTACGATAATCCTTCCTCTCATTACGGCAGCTGTCTCCACTTCACTTATTTGTCAGATGGGTAAAGAAAAGGGTGAATCTGTCAATCAGCCACACTTATGAAGAGTCACACAAAGCTTGATTAAACCTTGTTCTCAAAGTCAACAGAAGCTAATTACAAAGCTCAGAGAGAAAATCTTGTGTGCTCTCACGCCAACACGCTCAGTTGATTGGAACCAAACTGCTTAATCAGGGTGAGGATCAGGGACACGATGCCACATCCTGGGCTCTGCCTGTGAAGATGCTGCCTGCTGGTGCCCCAGGTCAGAGTGTCTCATAATGGATTATTTTATTTAAGAAGTCATTAATGGCAACATGCAACAGATGCTTCACAGAGATGGTCAGGAATACTTGTTCTTGTCAAGGTGTAGTGGGTACTGTGTGCAGAGCAGGGTCTTCTGGCAGGGGCTGGCAGTCTCAAGTGAAGGTAAAGACATACTTAAGTAGGGTTTATAGAGCTCTCTGGAAATTTTAATCTGAACTCAGTGGTCTAAAGGAGGACTTCAGCCTTCTGGAGGTGACCATGCTGCTGAAGAGGCTGCAGGAAGAGCTGATTTGCACAGTGACACTAGGAAGGATAGAGGGGTCCATGTGGATGGCTCTGAGAACTGAGAGTTTTGGATGAGAACCAAGGCAGAAGATGACTCACGGGGCAGAAACTCTCTGAGAAGGTCTGTGAAACGACTGAGGGAAGATGGAAGATCTGGCTCGAGAGAGGTGAAGAGCTGGGAGTGCCAGAGAAATACTATTTGCTCCTGGGAAGAACTTCAGAGCTGACCCTGACCTATCTTTGATAAAAGCTGCTGTATTTCCCCAAACCATCTGCTTCTTAAGATCAAATCTGATCTCAAACAACAATAACCATCAAATAAAAGTCAAATCATCACAGATTTTTCTACAGACTTTATACACAAATGACTTCAATGCCATTGAAATGCAAAGATAAGTTTGAAAAGAGTTATTTTCAGAATAACTCTAAGTGAAATATTCTCAGCTAGAAATATCCTACATACTCAGCCTTTTTGCAGTCTAAATTCTATCTTTTTATATTTGCTGTGTAAAATTGTTTTATCTCAATTAGTTGTTTTTTTCTGGGGCAAACCTGGGGAAGAGCAGCTCAGTATCCTAATGATTTATGGATAAGTGTACCTGTTGTTTAGGCACTTTTTTGTGGGCTGACTTACATTCCTATTGTATTACAATCACTTTTCATCAATAAGGAAAATAGATCCCCCTGATCCAGCCCCAAAAGCTTTGTGTTTCCTGGCATGTTTGAGGAAGTGAGCTGGCGTGTATCAATAAGGACAGGGATAATTGCCACGGGCTGACTGTTGGTTCTGCAGAGGAAGTTTCTGTTATTCATCGTGGGCTGTCAGATGTAAGCCATCATGCAAATGGAATGGATCTCACAAATAAGTCGCATCTGGCTCGAGCACAACTCCCACAAATATTTATCTTACTAAACAGAAAATACAGAAGATGAGGCAGTAGCTGCTGTGGAAGCAATAAATAGATACCACAGTGTTATCTACAGTTGTTCATAGAGACCACTCGCTGCAGTAGCAAAAAGTGCTGCATGGTTCAAGGGAAATGTCCTGATATATCACAAGTTTTACAGATATATACACCATAATTAACGACGATTATGTATACTAATACATACTGATAACTAATTACTCTTTCAAATGAGCTAGCAATCAAAGCCTTGATCTAAAAGCACATACATTTCTCTGTGTTGTCTCTGTGACCTCTGATATTTCAAAGCATGAAAATATTGCTGTTCCAGTAATTGAGTGTTGCAAATCCATTAGCTTCTTGATTATGGTCAAGACGGTGATGGACGGAGTCATGATTGAGAGCAGGAAAATATATTCCATGTGTTAAAATCAGATGGGTTCAACTTTGACTCGTTGTTTGCAGTTGTTGCTGTGAGTGTTAACTTTGGAAAACATCACATTGCTAATAAATTTATTAAAAAATGAAAAGCAATGTTTCCAGAAGATCCTAAACATAACTGAAAGGATGGAAATTGATAAATTGTCGAGTTTATGAACTGTTGGTCTGAAAAAGACTGTGCACTACGAGTTTTAGCAGTGTGCATGTGAGTTGTGCACTTGTGAATGCTCATACGGAGAGACCTGTGCTGCTGCTTTCACAGCCAGGTCTCCCTGGTTTTTAAAACCAGCCAAATCTATTATTCTCAGTCCTACTTCAAACACAATAGTAGAAAGGCCATTTTCTTTGTATAAGCTGCTTGCAACAATCTGCTCTATGTTGATTGTATTATGGGTGAGCTTCAAATACAAGTAAATTTTAGGTGTACAAGGAAAGTGTTTTAGTAATTAATTAGAAAAAGTCCTAGGATTGTACTGAAAGGAATAAAAATGAATAATGAATCTATTTTTAAATGGTGCATTGCTCAGAGAAGCTGTGGCTGCCCCATCCCTGGCAGTGTTCAAGGCCAGGTCGGACACAGGTGCTTGGAGCAACCTGCTCTAGTGGAAGGTGTCCCTGCCCGTGGCAGGGAGTTGGAACTGGAGGAGCTTTAAGGTCCCTTCCAACACAAACCACTCTGTGATTCAATAAAACATCTCTGAAGAGCAAGTAATCAGTTCTAAATCCATTTCCTAGGCTAAATCTGCTGCTTTGGACTTCTAAAAAGATGCCTCAGAGCATTTATTAATTTTCTTTGCTATGTATTATGTTTTTGTTGTTTCGTTTTGTCTGTGGTTTTTTCATTAAGATGAAAGTCATCTGCCTGTCCTTTATTCCAGGATTAGCTCCTTTTATTTCATTTTCCCAGCAGACTGATTGTCAGTTATGTTTCAGCAGCTTCCACCACTAATGGGTTTCTACACAGCTGCCTGGGCATCTGTGGCAGTGAAATATGAATGTGTTTCCACAAAATCCAAAGGCTTCTGCTGGGGGTGGCAGTTACCCGTAAGAGTAGTTTTCTGGAAAATGTTTGCATGTTCTTCAAATGTAGCCTGACAAATTGGTTAAGTTAAAGATCATTTATCCTCAAGAAACTGTAGGTGTTGTTCTCTGGCTCTTAGTTAAAAAAATATAAATCCTCCCTGTAAGAAATCTTTGTTTTTGAAGCTTCATTCTCACAGAAATCAGAAGATGCAAGTCTGAAAATGGGAGACCTGTAAGAGACAATAAAGTCCTCCTCAAAGGCATGACACATAAGGACTTGCAAAGTTCTGAGCTTGGGGAGAAAAGGAATGAATGAGAAGGGGAAAAAAGATTATTTTCAGTGTGTTTCAATTTTAGCCATGCGTGATTCAGTGCTCTGTATATTAATGGTAGATACCTGGAGGTGATAGACTCTGTTGATACTTCTAAAGATTAATACCCACATCAGACTAATAGAGGTAAAGTGAAGCTATTTCTTTTTACCTAAGAGAGATAGAGATTGTGTATAAATCTTGTGGGAAAACAGCACATAATTCTTTTCTAAAACACATGCTAAAGAGGAGGAAGAATTCCTGCAGCTGAGTTGAGTGAGACGTGTCTTGAGGTGGCTTGAAGAGGCCGGCCCCATGCTGAGCTGATGGGCAGTTCTGTACCTGCAGCCTGGGCATGACCCAAACTGCTCACCAGGGCCCACAGCCTAGATTAGGAATTCCTAGATGAGCTCTGAGGCAGAAGCTCTTCCCTGTGAGGGTGCTGAGGTGCTGGCACAGACTTTTCCCAGAGAAGCTGTGGCTGCCCCATCCCTGGCAGTGTTCAAGGCCAGGTTGGACACAGGGGCTTGGAGCAACCTGCTCTAGTGAAAGGTGTCCCTGCCCGTGGCAGGGGGTTGGAGCTGGATGAGCTTTAAGATCCCTTCAACCCAAACCAGGCTGGGATTCTAAGGCTAATGTAGGATGAGAAGAGTTTTTCTGAAGAAAATCCACACTCCTGTGCTTTCTGGAATGCCTGCGAAGATCCTCAGAAGATGAGCCACAAACTAACTAACTGTGAATTCATCATCCAACTCACTTCGTAATAATGTTATTATTAAACAGCTGCTTTTAATGTTTAATAAAAGGTATTTATAAATTGCTGTAATGACACTGTTTACTGTTTGCATTACCTCTCCCAGCCTGGTTCATTAGCTGTCATTAGCAGCAGGTTACCGCATGCATTTTGCATATAGAGATGCTGTGTAACAATCTGCATTCCACCCCATACCAACTTCAGCTGCTCCTTTCCACATTCCCCTGTCTGACCAAACCCTCTGAATTAGAGAAAGTGAAGGCAGGAGGAATGAACACTCAGAGGGTTCTTGTTTTGGTTATGCTTGTAGATGCCTCATTCCCTTAAAGCTGCAGTTCCTATAGCTTTGGAAACACGAAAAAATCAATAAAGAGCTTAAAAATGTATGGCATTTAACAGCAAATGCCCTTCTTTGTTTCACCTTTTTATAGGAGACTACTGGTTTGTTCTAATGAGGCTATTATCTTCCGCTGAAGTGAATACTGTAGAACAGCAGCCTGGAATTTTACTCATGTTGTGAGCTCGTGTGCCAAATGTGGAACATCTCAAACCCTCCCCGTGTCTTGCTGGATGGAACATGTCACATTCAATTTACAAGTTACCTTGGGTGACACTTGAGAGGCAGAGCTGCAAGGGTGGTGTCCTGGTAGATATGCAATAAGATGTAAAGCATGGACCTGTCCAGCCTCATTCCAGCAAGTAAAGTCTTCTGATGTGAGAGACACCAGAAAACCTGGCACAGGAGGTTTAACATGTTGAGTGGTGGGAAGAGCTGGAGGTTTATGACTGGGAAAAGTATGGGATGATTTGGGAACTAATCTAATGATCTTTAGGGACCGATTCATGGGTTCTCATCCATTGGAACTAGTGTAGTTAGTAGGATTTCTCTCATTTAACCATCTGAAAGTTGGTTGTCTAGTCTAGCACTATAGTCAGTGAAGAGAAATAGGTGCTTGTGGCAGGTGGTTCATCCTTACCAAAGAACAGCGTCTGGACTTGGTAGGATGGACCCACATTTAAGATTAGGACCCTGTCTGTGGCAGGGGCAGTGGGCAATGCTATTCATGAAGAGCGTCTGAGTCTTACCAATTTTTGCTGCCCATTTGCCATGTACTCCTTCACATATAGAACTGTATTAGGGATGTTAGAAGTTGAATCCCTTCCTAACATCTTTGGTAGCCACTGACCTCCTGTTCATGAATTTATCTAATCCTTTTCTGAGTCGGCTGATCCTGTTTGCCTCAGAGTCTCCTGTGGCACCAGGCTGCAGAGGTTCATGACCTGCTGTGTGAAGAAAAATGTTCTTTTATCTATTTTCAAGCAACCTCCTCCTAGTCCCAGTGGCTGCTTCCGAGTCCTTGTCGTGTGTGGCTGAATATCAGCTCCACGTCCAGTTTATTCACTGTCTGCCAGTGTTTGTAAACCTCAGCTCCATCCTCCTCCTGCCTTCTGAGCTCAGCACCATCCTGTCAATATATCCAGAGTTTTCTCCTTTATATCCTGTACCTTACACTTATCTACACCAAAACTTATCCCCCACCTCTTTGCCCCATCTGTTTCGCGAGTGCTCTATGGTGTTTCTCAGCAGCAGCGTTGTGTTTGATGCCCCATCCCCGGCAGTGTTCAAGGCCAGGTTGGACACAGGGGCTTGGAGCAACCTGCTCTAGTGGAAGGTGTCCCTGCCCGTGGCAGGGGGTTGGAGCTGAGTGAGCTTTAAGGTCCCTTCCAACACAAACCACTCTGTGATTCTGTGATTACATCTCATGTTCTTTTTCTCACCAGCATGAGACATAGCCGAGTATCTCGAACAACAGGAGTACCTCACTCCACACAGAAACAGACTTCAATGTGATGATTTACAACAGAGAGAAATGGAAAACATGTTTACAATATATTGCTTCACCTCTCCGCAACTCACCCCAGACTTCCCTGAAGTCATTCTGGTGGGTTCTGTGTATGGCACGACCGAGTTGCCGCCACCTCTGAGGCTGGGTTCATGGAGAAGTGTGAAGATCACAGACAGACAACTTAAAGGATGGATAGATGGATGGATGGGCTTTAATGCAAAAAGCATGCAGCAACATGCCGAACAGGCGCAGTTGTGTTGTTCCTGCTGGAAGTGAGCTGATCTGTCTGATCTTCTGTGCTAGGAGCATCACAGAATGGTTTGGGTCACAACAAACAGAGAGCTGGCAACTTTGAATTAGTTTATGTTTTAACCTATGAAACATATTTTCAACTAGGCAAGATCTATGGAAAAGGCTTTGAATAAATGCAGTGTTTGTGTGTTGCCAAGGCTTCAAAACTGAGCAAGGAAAAGAAAACACATTTCAAGCTAGGCAGCTCCCAGAATACAGCACAGTGGTAAGGCACATACACATTCCTCATATGTACTTCAGCTGGCCAAGCAGGAATGACTCCATTTAATAAGCATTCCTACCCATTGTCAGGAAAGGTAAAAACAGCCTCTCCTGCTTTGCTGGTGGAGTGGTGGAGCCTTGAGCTGCTGTGGGCATGCAGCTTCTGGCCATGCTTTCCATCTCTTGTAGGGGGCCCACAAGAAACCTGGAGAGGGGCTTTGGACAAGGGCCTGTAGGGACAGGCCAAGGGGAATGGCTTTAACCTGCCAGAGGGGAGACTGAGATGAGCTCTGAGGCAGAAGCTCTTCCCTGTGAGGGTGCTGAGGCGCTGGCACAGGGTGCCCAGAGAAGCTGTGGCTGCCCCATCCCTGGCAGTGTTCAAGGCCAGGTTGGACACAGGGGCTTGGAGCAACCTGCTCTAGTGGAAGGTGTCCCTGCCCGTGGCAGGGGGTTGGAACTGGATGAGCTTTAGAGTCCCTTTCAACACAAACCAGTCTGGGATTCTGTGATCTCCATCCGCTGTGCCCTTTGCCTGTGCTGCCACAGAGCTACAGACCTTGGAGCACGAGACTTGCATTTACAATAAAAATGCCAGTCTTGCTCTTTTTAATTTAATTTTTTTTTTTTTTCCCCAACAGCCTGCACTCCGTCACAGTAGCATCAGTCAATGTAATCATGTTCAGGATTTAATTTATCACATTTAAGCCAGTATGAAACAACTTGCTCAGGTGGCAGGGTGAAGGACGTAACAAATAGACCCAGAAATGCCTGGTGAAGACAGAAGCCAGAAGGCGGCATTTCACAGGTCTGTCCCTTGACAGCTGCCTCCTGCTCCCTCTTCCATCATGTGTACCCTGCGGGAAGAAGACCTTAATATTTGTCACAGAATCCCAGCCTGGTTTGTGTTGGAAGGGACCTTCAAGCTCATCTAATTCCAACCCCCTGCCACGGGCAGGGACACCTTCCACTAGAGCAGGTTGCTCCAACTCCTGTCCGATCTTAAGCAGAGCTCAGTTGAGCTCTTGGCTTTGAAGTCAGACCGAGCGAGTCTTGGTAGCACAGGAAGACTCTAAACTGATGCAGTACAGGCTGACAGGGATGCAGTTGTTTAAATGGAAATCTCAGATTTCATTTTGGTCGCTCTGCAGAGAGCTCGGGGCTCAGCTCTGTCCCCAGCAAAGCCAGGATGTGCCAGCCCCAGCCTCATGATCTACCACTGCCTGTTTTACCTGCACAGCTAACACTGACTGGGGGGGTAACTGCCTAAGAATTGATTCTGCGTATGGAAATACTGCCTCAGAAGCACCTTTCCAGTGCCAGCTCCAATGCTGGTGTTTATTTATTCATTTCTGGTTAGGAAAGATCCCCAATCCTCTGTGTGAGCCGGAGCTGGTGCATGGTGACCATGCTGCTTGCTTGCAGCATCACCAATTTGGATTTACCGTATTAAACCAATCTACTCAGGGACAACCAGAGCACAAAAGGCACTGCATAAATCCAAATTCTATTAGACACTTCATGCGGTACATGTTCATTGTATGGTACTTCAGAAGGGCTTTATCTTAAACAGAGAATGGAACAGAAGACTGAGAAAAATGCTTTGCTTACAATCAGCAGAGAATTATGATTCTGGTGCCACGCTAATACATTGTCATACAAATGCCAAGGCAGCCCGATAAGAGCTCCACTCTTTAAGTCGAAGGCTTCTGTTCTGTCTTGAGATATTTGGGCTACATTGTTATTCTTAAATCATTTCTACTTATAATATGGAGAATGGCTCTAAATTGAAGACAATCTCATGGCATTTTTCCCCTCTTCTGCTCAGTTCTAGCTCTTCAAGGCCATTCCCAAATATTTAATTAATTCATTTGGTGTGAATAGTTGGTATTTTTCAGCACCCAAATCCAATCTCTCAGTGGTTTTCAGTAAATCATCCCTGAAAGCTTTTTTCTTTTAAACTTAGATACTATTTTTGCGCAGCATCAATCATTTTACTCTCTGACAGGAAGAAATGTTTTCTAAATCTGGCTTGCTTTATTGTTCCCCATTACATAAATAAAATGATTTATGGAGTGAGGGAAGGGAGGAAAGAAGAAGGAAACACTGTCTGATCTTTGTAGAATTGTTTGTTCTTTATCCTGAGATTAATGCTTTTTTGTTTCTCCTGGGGTTGTGTTTGCACTGAGAGAGATTCACAACTTTCTGGTGACCTCTGCTCTGTATCTCATGCACCGTGCCCTGAAGATTAGTGAGATGTCAGATGGCTCCTCAGGTCTGGGTGAGAGAATGCTGGAGATGTGAAGAGCTCTCCTGAGCCTGACAATGCTGCATTCCTCCGCAGTCCGGCTGCTTCGGCTGCAGGGTGAAGGGATCACAGAAGGTCAGTGATCTAACCATGGACACAGGGGAGCTGAACACGCACGGGAATGCACATGAATCCAAATGATGGGTTGCTATGGCGATGGGAGGCTAATGATGCTTTTTTGACTCATTGACAGCGCCGTGTCAGACCATCAGGTGCCACGGGGCTGCAGGAATGCTTCAGTTCTCCATCGGGATCCGCCTCCGGCTCTTCTCAGTCACAGCTGAGGTAAAAATACTCAGGGGAAAAAACAAACTACCTGTAGTAAACTCTCAGCTCCAAGCCTTCACTCATGCAAAGAGTGTGAGAGCATAGCGCTTCCGTGGCAGCTCCAATGGGTGTTGGTGGGGTTGATGGTCTCTACCGGATTTAATGGATTGTAGATGATCCTGGAGCTGGCATAGTGGTGCTGGCTGGTCGGGACACAGGTGGCTGTCACCCTCCTGTACAACACCTCACATCTCTTCTGTTGCACTTAGTGCCCAGGACCAACATTGTGCCTGAGGCTGGCAAAGAGGCTGGTGTACAGCACCGCTGTGGTTCCGTGTGTTGCATAAGTAGCCACAACAGCTATTAACACTGCATTTCCATTACGCTTTGTTAGTGAAGAAACTTATAATTGCAGATACCACCAAAGTATCCATAGCTTTGGACAAGGGCCTGTAGGGACAGGCCAAGGGGAATGGCTTTAACCTGCCAGAGGGGAGACTGAGCTGACCTCTGAGGCAGAAGCTGTTCCCTGTGAGGGTGCTGAGGCACTGGCACAGGGTGCCCAGAGAAGCTGTGGCTGCCCCATCCCTGGCAGTGTTCAAGGCCAGGTTGGACACAGGGGCTTGGAGCAACCTGCTCTAGTGGAAGGTGTCCCTGCCCGTGGCAGGGGTTGGAACTGGATGAACTTTGAGGTTCCTCTCAACACAAACCAGTCTGGGATTCTGTGATCCTGCAGTATAGAAAGTATGCAGGAAAACATGGCTGGAGCTGTCCTCATGGAGCTCTGCTTTAGAGATAAGGTCTGGATAAGAAAAATCTTAGTTGGAGCTTAACCGCCTTTGGTACCATTTTTCTGGGGCAGACAACACTAAGGAAGGATCATTTATCAAAAGTACATTGTAATATTCAGAGAAACAATTTTTCAGCTCGTTATCTATTGCTGCTCCTTTTATGATCTTATTCCTCACGATGAGTTTCTGTTTGAGAGAAAAAAATAAGTGATTGGAGTCCTACATGCAGTTTTCATGTGATATACTCAGTTTTTCATGATTCTTTTCTTCTTAAGTATTTCTAAACAGCAGTACCTTGTAGACTGACTATGAGAAATCAGTTTTGCTTTTATCGAACATGAGTAGATGCACATTATAAAGGGAGGTGGAATCATAGAGGTGTGGGGAAAGCTTAAAGGTTGAACTATTACATTTCTAAAGGAAAACAAAAGTCTGCTGGAAATCAGAGCTGCATCTTTTGACCTTTATGTCATCACAGTTCCGAAGCAGAATCAGGATTAGAAGTCAGGGGTATGTTTTTGTTCGAAGCTGTTGTTTAGCCTGAGGTTATGTGCATTTTCCTGGCAGCAGCCGGTTAAGTGTTTTCCCCTCAGAGCACAGCAGAGGCTGAAGTCCGGTCCCACAGTCCCTGTGTGCTTATTGAGTGGGAAGGGAGGGAGCTTCCGAAGCACATTCCCAAGACCTGTTCCACTATGTTAGGAAGGGAAAGAGGGCTGAAGAACCAGACCGAATCCTTTGTATGTATGGTCACAGCAGGCTGAGAGTCTACCAACAAGAATGTTGTTAAGGAAAACAAGAAAAGTAGTGACAAAAAGCTTTGCAGTAGTAATGGAAATTGCTGATGTTTCCTCTGGAGTATATGATGATTTTCAAACCCTCTGACTTGAGAATATCAAGATATCATGACTATTTCTGTATATAGCTATGCTGTGATAGTGATTCCTATTAGAATTTCCAGGCTGCTTGTGTCAGGATGGGTGACATTGTGCAGAGCATGGCAGTGCACAGGGACCTGAGCTGCAGGTGACTGACTGCCAGGCAGCAAGAAATCAACAGGGAACTGAAACCCCTGTGGAGCGTCGGCCTCGGGGACAGATTGTTTCAGTACCTGGATTTTGCGGGTAGCAGACTGAGTATTAGCAACAGGTTAACACACTCACTGCTCCATGGAGCAAAGGAGGACAGCCACTGTTGTATGCAGTCACATCTGGAAGGTCAGTAAAGGAAAAAGGAACCCTATACTTTCTCAAGCTTTTTTAAGCAACCTTGTTTAAAACAAAATCATGTTGAAGGACCAGTCCATCTAAAGGAAAAAGTGAATACTAGGTAGCCAGAATAAGAGAGGATAACATTCTCTGATGGACAGCCCAGCGCTACGTGCCCATAACATTTTGTTTGAGTACTATGCTCATGTGTGAGTTTGAAAACAGAAAATTCCATTTCTAGTCGTTGTCAAGATAGGGAGAGAGAGAAAAGCCTTTTCTGGAACAGATGAACAAAAGAAAACAAATTTCAAGGTCACAGCTAAATATAACACATAAAAAAGGAAGCAAGTCCAAAAGGCATCAAGTAGCTGTTCAGACACAGTAATCTAATGAAACCAATTGTCCCTGACCTATTGTATTAACATTCTGAAAATGCAAACATGCACTTACAGCCTGTGGGCTTGAAAACCCCACATGGATAAGAGGGCCTGTAGGGCAAAAGTCCTCCAAAATTATGAATCAGGTATAAAATGAATAGTCTTAACTGTGGGAGACATTTCCTGACGAGAGTCAGTCTGAGACTGCTTCTTGCTGCTCTTGTGTTGGGTTGCAAGTAAACATCCCCCAGATCACAGGAGAGAAAGAAAAGCAAGGCTAAAGCATGTTGTCATGATTACTGACCTGAGGCTCCATAGAGCAGCAATAGGGCTGCTGTGTATGCCCATCCTCTGGAATGCAAACCCAGGAAGTATCAGCACTCCTGGTTATCTCACTCACCTGCTGGCAGCAGGAAGCAGAGACTTTGTCCCCACCAAGCCCCACAACAAGCTTCTGCTGCCCTGGCTTTGCTGCTGCCTCTGCACATGCTGCAGTCCCTGCTCCCGAGTGCTGGGGCAAGAGCTGGGTGATGCTCCCCAGCTCATGAGCAGCTTGCGGCCAATGTGCTGCAGGTGATGTGAGAGAGGGAAGGGCGGGCAACATCGGGGACTTCCATTGCAGAGGAAAGCTCAAAGTCTGCTGGAACTTTGCCAGAGCAAGTGATGTCTGAGCAGGGAGAAGGTGGATGGAACTGTGCAAATTCTTTCCCTGGTGAGAGCAGCCCCTCCATAGCAGAGGGATTGCCAGAGCAGGCTGGTGAGGCAATGCCTTCCAAGTGGCCCCAGGCCATGCTCAAGATGTTAATCATAGAGTGGTATGAATCATAGAATGGAAGGGACCTTCAAGCTCATCCATTTCCAGCCCCTGCCATGGGCAGGGACACCTTCCACTAGAGCAGGTTGCTCCAAGCCCCTGTGTCCAACCTGGCCTTGAACACTGCCAGGGATGGGGCAGCCACAGCTTCTCTGGGAAAAGTCTGTGCCAGCGCCTCAGCACCCTCACAGGGAAGAGCTTCTGCCTTAGAGCTCATCTCAATCTCCCCTCTGGCAGGTTAAAGCCATTCCCCTTGTCCTGTCCCTACATGTGGTTGTAGGACATGAATGTGCCAGGGCCAAAGGGATTCTACCCTTTGCAATTCCCACTCTGCAAGGTGAGATCTCCCTGGTGCAGCAGGCTTTGCCCTTAGCAATTTCCTCAGTGTTCCTCTTTCCCTGACACTTGAATTCAGCAAATTGCTCAGAGAACCCAGCCACAGATGAAATGGTTTGAATTGCTCCTCTGAAGAGAACTCTTCCACGTCTGGGAATGAGAAACCTTTCACCCTTTCTCAACAGCCTGCTGAAAGAGGGAGCCCCAGGTACGCAGCTCCTCTTGCCTCTCTCATGAAGCACTGGATGGGGTTTGAAAAGCGAGGTGATGGCTTTCATTTCACCCCTCACCTTTTGGTATATGAAACCTTGAGAAAAGAAAATCACTAATGGCAATCCCTGGCCTGGTGGCTGAAATCAAATGAGATGCATGATATCAAAACCAGCAGGAATTTTATTAGTGCTGAATATAGAAAATAATAAGGGGGGGAGGGAGGGAAGGTGCCAGATAGCAACTGGGCACTTAAGATAAATGTCACTGGGCCAGAATGTGCATTTATTTGCTGCAGAGATTGCTCTGACATGTCACATTCCGGACCAAATGCAAGAGCTGGGTCTTCTGTGGCATTTTGGAGCTCGGGACATACGGACCGAGCCCACGAGTCCCTGTAGCATGCTTTGTCTCATGTGAGGTTTTTGACTTGAAGCTGCATTTGTTTATCTCTAAGCACTACCCTGTGCAGGTTCCTAGCATTTGCATTTCAAACTTGGCAGAGGGAGAAGAACAAAAATACATGAGGCAAATTTTACCGCTATCTGCGTTTCTGAGGTTTTATCAGTTTCACTCCAAATCCAGCCAGTCTCTGTAGGACTGTTTTTAAAAGATAAAAACACAGCAATTTCTGATTGCTAAGGCAAAGTATATGGATAAAAAAGGGAGAAAAAAGTAATTGGAGGAAAAGCACATACCTGTGCATTAAAACAGAGCTCCACAATGATGAACCAGGCGTAAAATGAGCATTCTTAATCGTGGGAGACATTTCCTGATGAGTCAGTCATAGTCTTTATCAGTCTGAGACTGCTTCTTGCTGCCGTTGTCTTAGGCTGCAAGTAAACATCCCTCAGATCACACTATCCCCCCTATTCTCAGGTACAGCTTTGAGGTGGTTTTTAATCAGTGGCAGTGGGGTTATAAATGGGTGCAGGAGCCCAGAATCCAGCTTTTGTCTCCTAAAAGTCTTTCTGGTGACAGTGAACTTTATTTTGCCTCCACCACTGACCTCAGACCATGTAAATGTACATCTGGATTTACTTCATAACCACATTTCCTCTGCATTTTCTGAAGTATTCTAGAGTTTGTAGGAGCCTTACCGAGGGCAGCCCCAGTTGAACCCTCTGATGAAGCCTGAGGATCAGGTGTGCAGTCACACACCCATCGTATCCCTCCACCTTTGAGATTTCACTCCCTGGAAGGTATCTCACACTGGGTGTTTCTCATCCTTACTGAAGCTTTGCCATTACTTCATGTTGCAAAAGACAAATTCTAATCATGGAAATATGGACCAATATTTCTGTAGTACTAAACTGGATTGAGCAAATGGAACTGAATCACAATTACTAAGGAAAAAAGGGGTGGTTTTAACCAGGGTTGGTTCTCCAGGTTCATTCCTTGGATGGCCAGAGGAATGGTTATACCACTGCAAGGGAGAAAGGGAGCAGGAACCTGGTGTGTATCCACTTGGTGCTGGAAGAAAAGAAGGGCATTTCTTCTGGTGGCAATGCTGGTTTAATGTAATTATGGGATAGCAGCTTGCAGACCACAGGATCAAATCATGTTGCTGCTTGTGCATTTGTGGGCTTGAAACACACGTAGGTGTGCAGCAGCCCCCCTCATTCTCACAGTGGTGCAAGTGTGCATTCAGCAAACTCTATGTTTCCCTTACTCCATCCACAAAGTTGGACGCATTCTTCTATTCAAGTTCAGGTAGCTCTCATAGCATAGCATGCAATCCTTTCTACTGTCCACATATCCCCCTTGTCTTCAGTTCTATAAAATCAGGAATAGCTACATTTTTGTTTTGGCTGATTCTTAGACAAGTTGTAGAGTCTAAAACTTAATCCACAGCAGGAGAGAGAAGGAACAAAATTTCAGTTGTTTTTCTCCTGGAAGCTCTCAAAGCTTTTTCTAAACATTACACTTTCATTGGGGTAAGAGAACTTTAACCTTTTTAGCTCAAACACACTCTCTTCATGTTATTCTGCAGCTGAGCAGCTCTATTCCACACTGGAAGTTACCTGTTAAAACTGAGGGAAAGCACAGACCACAGTGAACACAACCTGGGGACACTAAAGGGCAGGAAACATGCCAAAGCACAAAGATCTGCTCAATGTAAGGTCTTCACTCCAGGGCAAAGCTTCTGCTCAATCCAAAGCTTGCAGTGTGTATGTGTGGGGCTCACTTACCTATTCCAGCTTCTTTCAGCAGGTGAAGAACATCAAGCTAATGTGCTCCCATGTGTTCCCATTTGTCTCACAATGAACAGCCCTGAGCACTCCTCTGTGAATGTGCCTTAAATGCAATACAATTAGTTAAGAAGATGCCTAAAGACCTCTGGGAGATGAACAGGCAGGTTAGTATCAAAAGGGGGGGTAGCTGTTTTAGTAGCTGGTTTTGGGGGGTGTTCTCTCCACTGAGAAGTGATCAGGTCCAGCCAGTTGCAAGTGATAGAGGTAAACAGGAATATGATGATGATGATTGGTTTTGATTTTGGGACTTCTGAAGGTCAGAAGGAGGAGCACTTCAGCCAGCAAGCTTCTGAAACTACTGGTAAGTGTCTGTTTATTCTGCTAACAAATGTTGGTGGATATTTTGGGTTATGTGCTTCCAGTTCATGAAGAGTTTTGCTTTTTTTGAAGCGACTGATCGGTTGGTTGCTTGCAAAGGTTGCATTTATTACCCTGTGGAGCTTTATCAGGATGGTTAAAGCAAATCCTCTTCATGAAGCGCGTAATGGCAGTGGCCCTGAGAGTGAAAATAGAAGTAATATGGCTTACTAAGAAAAACTGTCGTTAGTAAAGCGCTTATGTAGCCTTACTGTGTAAAGAGGGAATATAAACCACCCTCAAATGCAGAACTCTCTGTTTTCTATTGCTGCAGATAGCAAGTACTCCAGTAAGAGTGCGGAAACTGCACACATTTGGGTAAAATGAGTGGCATTGTTTATAAATCTGCTTAATATCTCCAGTAACTTTGTATTCAGACAATAAAAAAAGAAATAGCTGCATGAGCCTAGCCCAGAACATCATCCTCCTGGGTGCTTTGTTCCCATAAGGGAATATAATTGAGGCATAACTGTTGAATTTAGAGAGACACAACAGGAGAGTCAGTAGAGCATTAGAAGAGCATTCAAAGTACCAGGAGATGATGAGGGGCAATGAGGAAATAAAGGTAGACTTTCCTCCTGTTGCGCAAAGCCTTGGGCCTAGTGCAGGTGCATGGCTGGGAGCTGCTGGTCCTCCTGCTGACCAGGGAGCTCTGGATGTGTGTGGGTGCAGACCTGATCGCCAGCTGTAGCACTGCTATGTGTGAGTTTCATCCCTACACCTCATTGCAACTTCAGTCCCACAGCTCTCATCACAGTTGCACAGTTCGCTGTGGGTATACAGAATGCTCTGAAGCAACACAGTACTCGATACTAGAAGCACTTGTCTTGTTATTCGGAGCTCAACACTGGGATAACTTTCTAAATTCAAATGCTGCACATTTGAGCTCCTGCAGTGATTTGAGTTTGAGGCAGATCCTGCAGAACCTGGGGAGAATGGCTGCAGCCACATCCTTTCATGTTGCTGCATTCACCTCTTGGTGTGAGCGTAAAAGCTGCTTCTAGAAACTCAAAATCGAGTATTCACTGAACAGAGCCCTACAGCATTGGAGAATATTATAAATGTGGTGGTTTCCTGGCAAGATTTGTTGAATGCTGTTGTAATATATATTGTCTTCTAGATCAGGTTGGGTCTTAGTTTAGTAATGCAGGACTGAGGGGAATAAATGCAAGGAAATGATCTCCTTCACTATCTAAATGCCATGAGGTACAGCTGTATCTTCTGAGTAGACTGCCATAAGGTAATGCAAAGACATTCCCAGACCAGTACTTTTACTGGATAGCCTATTAAACTGGCAAAGTGTTTGGTTAGAGGAGACATAAGCACAGCTCAGTGCAGCAGGGGGAACTGTTCACCTGCACATTACAGATCCTGGGAAAAGCCATGTTTGGCAGGGTTTTTTCCATGATGCTAATCCCAGACCCACCTGCACAGGGTTATAATCCAGCCCTAAACTGGGGGAAACCAGCCTGGGTCCTATATAAATGGTGAGAGGTGGGGAGAGGGAGAGGACCTGGTGGTTATACCTGTGCTTCGAAACTGTATGCATATGTATTTGGAGAGTTTTTCATTTCCCATGTTGGGAAATGGCTGTAGCTGCAGTGAAGATAAACCAGCTCCCAGCAAGCGCTCACAGGGGGTTATTTATTTTGCTTCTTAAGTAATAGCAGTTCTGTCCCCTGTGATTTATGCCTGTGTTATGTAGAACTGTCATGTAAGAGAGAGCTGTGGGCTTCGCTTGCCATGTACCGCTGCAGAAGGGGTGTGATTGGGCTCGGGCAGCGAGGCTGCAGTGCTTTGCTGCTGTTAAGCCTAAATAAACTGCAATAGGAACTCGAAGTTGGTACTAACTGAACCGCGGCCATGGATTAAGCTGAGATCTTGCTGGTGTCGTTGTGGGACTATCACAGAGTTGTAATCTCGTTGGTTTGTACTATCAAGGGGCAGCTTCACTCAGGATAAACAGCAGAAGGGGATATTCCCCGAGTTATCACCAAATAAGTAAAGATTTAATGCTTTCAGAAGTGAAGCTGTGAGGGCTGCTGCTCTGAAATCACTGCATTAGAAAACAGCAGAATTGTTCCAGTTCTCTTCATTGCCCCTGTGGATTAACTGATTTCATATTATTTCCCAGTGATACAGACTGCATTATTTATTGCTCTAATCAGTGAGATTCCAGTGCCATAAATAACTTTGCTTGCGCAATGTCGCTTGTGCGACTTGGTTTTATGGATCCCCATTAATGTATTAAATTAGATTTCACTGGAGATAGCTTTGGCTGCAGTGTGTCCAGAGAGCTCGTTTATGGAGACAGTGCTTGGATGACCTTGTGTCTGGAGTTTGGGATTTTGTTTTCACAAAAAAAAGTGGTTTATAAAAAGCAAGAAAGAAGGGAGACTGAGATGAGATCTTAGGCAGAAGTTCTGCCCTGTGGCCATTGTTATCAATCAAGACTATTACTGAGTCATCTATTACACATTGTTGATCACAGAATGCCAGACTGGTTTGGGTTGGGAGGGACCTTAAAGCTCACCCAGTTCCAACCCCCTGCCAGGGGCAGGGACACCTTCCACTAGAGCAGGTTGCTCCAAGCCCCTGTGTCCAACCTGGCCTTGAACACTGCCAGGGATGGGGCAGCCACAGCTTCTCTGGGCACCCTGTGCCAGTATATCTTGAATCTTGCTTTTTTCAGTCCATGTAACCCATAAGGTGAAGAGCCTACAGACGGATTGTTACTCGTATGTGTAAGCACCACCCCAGTGTGGTTGGGTGTTGTGGTCCCTCAGGTAGCTCAGACAGATGGTCATGCAGCAGAGACCCTTGAGGGTCTTGCTTGAGCTGCAGAGCAGCAGCATGCGGATGTCAGTGCCACCGTAAGCTGTGGGCAGTACGTGAGCCTCCTTTCGCCTCCCAGACACATGTCAACTCAAATGCCAAGTGGTTATCATTTAAATCACTACAAGGGCTGTTCTTGTATTGCCTAATTTGACAGATGCTGCCTTTTAGTGCCATGAGTAAGTGACGTTTGGAGATGTGCTTGCTGCCTTTTTCTCCCAAACAAGGAAAAGCTGAGCTTGTCAGCTTCACACTGCTGCTGGGGATAACTGGGTGCCACTGAGAAGCCAGAGTGAAAGGGCCAGTGAAAGGCAAGGAGCATGCCCAGTTTGCTGAAAGGACTTCCCCATCCCTGGCAGCGTTCAAGGCCAGGTTGGACACAGGGGCTTGGAGCAACCTGCTCTAGTGGAAGGTGTCCCTGCCCGTGGCAGGGGGTTGGAGCTGGATGAGCTTTAAGCTCCATTCCAACACAAACCAAGCTGGGATTCCTGTCTCACTAATGCTGCCTACAGGGATGGGACTCAGCACTTTTCTGCAAAGCTTTATTTCTATCTCGTGTTCTGAGGAATGACATAAATGTACAAAAACTTCACAGTCTTTGCAAAACAGACCCAGAAGACTATTTTCAGTAAATAACAACTTTCATCCTGCTCATCTTTGTCCTATAAGCCTGCTCTGGAGAGCTCAGAGTTTTAAAAGACAGCTTTCTCCCACTTCCATAGCAGGAAGAGGAAAAGGCAGGTTTGTGTTTGGTTCTGAAGTGGTGCAGTATTGCAGAGTTGCCCTCTGGAACTTTCCCCAGCGTGTATCTGTCCATAAAACAGTAGAGCACTAGAGAAAGAAATATGCTTTCAAGAGGTGATCTCTGACGTTAGGTGGTAGACAGGAATCATCAGTAACTTTCACCCTGCAGCATGTAAAGAGGGATAATGATCCGCAGACACCACAAAGCAACATTTTATGCCTATTGTGTTGATAGCAGGGTTTCTGGGCTACACCAGTATTACAAACAGTTACTGTCATTATGGTGTCTTAAGAAACGAGTCAGCTAATAAAGACAAAGGGGTTTTTTTGTGGTGTTTTGGTTCCTTTTTTTTAAAGCAGAGAAAATAATATCCGCTCAGCTCAGGTATCTTAGAAAAAAGCCTTTCTACCAACAAAGGAAAGATGGGGGAAGCATGAGCCATCAGCACATCTCTCTTTTTTAGAAGAAAGAACAAGAAAACAGTGTAGCAGCAAGATTTGTGCTTATTAAAAGCTAGCACTGGGGCTCGAGGCAACATTTATTAGACACAGTGACAAAAGTCTAGTGTGGGATTTACCACTGCCTATCACTGGGAAAAAATAACAACTAATGAAGCCTGCATTTGTTCAAGCAAGTCAAACATCCCATTAAGAACCCTCGTTGGCACTTCCAGGTAAGAAAAGCAAGAAAACGTATTTTTCCAGAGGGGTTGTTTGTTAGACACAAACAGAAGCTTTCCCTGGTGGCCTGACCCTGGAGGTGCCAACGTCAACGGTGTTAGGGTGTGCAGGGCTGGCCTTAGCCACCAAATGTGGTCATAGATCAGCGCTTGTCATTGCACCATCTTGTTCCTGATAATAATAATAATAGGAAAAGAAGGAGGAATGCTTTCATCCCCAAAATCTTGGCTTCTCAGAGAGGCTCCAAGCAGGCTTCCTGGTAGGAGGCTCTCATGGCATCCTGCCTTCAGAGTGCTGCACATTCAGTTCCTATGGCCAGGATGGGAATCTGCAGCAGAGGCAGGGTTGGATTGGTTTTGGGGGGGATGTGGGGAGCAGGAGTTCTGTTTTAGCCCAAATCTTACTTGAGTGGTGTCTTAGAGCATTCTCCTCCATGCCTGGTCATGCAGAGGGGTATTTCCTTTCACGTGGGCTATGCGAGGCTTGGCTGCGGGCATAGCAAGGGAATGGTGCGCAGCCAATGACTCTGCTTTCCAAGTCTGTGTGCCAGATAAAACTTGTCAGCAGGCTTTATCATCCATACCTGGCAGGATGTCCAGGGAGGGGAGGAGAAAACAGGGGCTTGGGAATGTGTAAGTTGCCTGTGGCACAGCATGGAAGCCGTATGATTCATACATATAAGTGTGTGACATTGACAGGTCCCTTGGGCTATCTTGTGTGATGGCCCATGAAAACTAGGAGTCAGGTTCCTGCTCATCCACACATCCACTCCCTACACAGTGCATTTAAATGATCATTGTTCAGGTCAAGCACTATTTCTGACTGCAGAGCACATTCCTGGACTGAAATTCCCAGTGTGTGGAGAAGTAGCAGGAAGAGCTGCTGGCTCCAGGCCAGCTGCTCATTTGAATCACTACCTGCAAGAAGCAAAAAACACCCAAGAGTATCTTGCAGCAAAATTCTCTGTTTTGGTGATGTATTTTCAACATTTAACTAACTGTAGACTTTGTAGTGTTCAAACTGCTGCATTTTAGTTATCCTCGGACATAAACCCCTCTTTTTTCCCTCCATTTGCAAATATCTCTGGTGAGAGAAATTGAACAAGAATTTTCCCTGTAGTAAGGATAATTGTTAGAGAGTATCCTCCAATAAAACATGATGATTAAAGTGTTCTTGTACCTTTTCACTCCTACAGAATTTAACCTACAAGTTGGCTTTTTCTCATAACACACACGTTTAGTGGTAAAGAATATATAAGGGACACAAATAGCTAAATGTGTGTGGGATATAAAAACCCCAACTGCTTGCAAGCTAGTCTTTAATCTGCTGTTAATCTCTATTTTAAGGCAGCATTCTTTGCTTTCTGTGGATTAATTAAAGCACAAACCTAGTGCTAAGCTTATCTTTCCAAAGTAGGAACTATTAATGCTCGTCCTTTTTGTGCTGTTTTCTATTGGCTTTTCAGCTAAGGCACAGAAGCACCAGCTGAACCAATTAGCTCTCTGAAGTTTAATGCTTATTACACATGCTAAGAAATGAAACTCTTAATGTACAGTAATGAGGTACCTTAAAATGCAGGAGAGTGGGCAGATGCCATCAATCAATATAAATCCGTCGGCGATGCTCCCTTTAACATTTTGTTGTAACTATAAAGTGAAGGTGGCCCAGCAGTGATCAGAATAGAAACCCTCTCATTAGAATTCAGTTTGTTTTCCCCTTCCATAGCTGAAGGCTCCTTTCCGCAGGTAAGGGTGAATGCACCCTGGGAAAACCAAACAGGATTAAATGAAGACATCATCTGATTTAGACCTGGAAAAATAGACCTTGTGCTTCTCCCTGCAATCAGCAGCCTGACGCTGCACATTAGCATTGTAAAAAGAGGAAAATAAATCTGACAATTGGAAAGATTGGGTGGTTTAGATAAATATTTTTGTTCCTGTTGTTGCCGAGACCATATATTTTTGTTTTCAACTCATTAACCTGAAGACAGAAAGAAATTAATTCTTGGGAATGCTGTAATGTCATTACTAGGTGTGGTTTAAGGTTCAGTACCCAATGCAATTCATTTCCCCAACACTTAGCAATAATGCTTACACGCATTTGCATGTAGAAAATACAAATATGAGCTGGCACTGCAGTGGCAAAGATGCTTTGTCCTGCGAAGATGCTGTCATTGCAGACAGTCATGCCTGGACCGATGGTGTGGGATGTGGCGGGGACATCTTACAAGGACTTAGGGACAGGCCAAGGGGGAACGGCTTTAACCTGCCCGAGGGGAGACTGAGTTGAGCTCTGAAGCAGAAGCTCTTCCCTGTGAGGGTGCTGAGGCGCTGGCACAGGGTGCCCAGAGAAGCTGTGGCTGCCCCATCCCTGGCAGTGTTCAAGGCCAGGTTGGACACAGGGGCTTGGAGCAACCTGCTCTAGTGGAAGGTGTCCCTGTCCATGCAGGGGTTGGAGCTGGATGAGCTTTGAGGTTCCTTCCAACCCAAACCAGGCTGGGATTCTATGCACCAGGATGGGCCCCTTGGCTTCTGGACAAGCAGGGCTGCAGGGGTAGAGGTATTTTCAAGAAAGACTTTCAAAGTTACATACTCTGAAGTGCCATTAGTAGCTCTGCGCTTACAGGGCCACCTCCCCTGCTTTGAAAATGTATCTCCAGCCTTGTTTTTTTTTTAATCCTCTTCTAAAACTTAATTCTCCTTTTGGTACTGACCACACTCAGCAGGGACTGAATCAACTCCTGCTGTCTCCAGTGGGAATTCAGGGCAGGTAAGCAAGAATCCAGTGGTACTTGGCTTATCTGCTAATACCAACCCTTGGCTCTGACACAGAACCTAAGTTATATACACACCTTGACGTGATGACTTTGTCCAGGCAGAAACTGTGCAATTTGATGCAGAGAAGATTCTTTTCAGCAGATCAAGAAAATGTTAAGGAAACACTCCCTGGCATCACCATGATTAATATCTCACTCAGCTTTTGATGAATCCTTTTAAGGCAGTGGGAGAGGCATTGTGCTGCCAGACTTGATGCAGGAACCCCACAGCCTTTAACAGGAAGATGCTGCAGAAAGTAATGCTCATGATTTTTGTGTAGTGTTTTCTGGCCATAATTAATCTGTGATGTATTGTGTGGTCTATCAAAGGTACAGCTGGTGGAAAAGTGTAACCTCAGGATCTTCAGATCCTGTTATATTTCCTGCCAGTTTTGATATTCAGTCTGCCTCAGTTCCCTCTGAACTATCAATTTATCAAGCCAGACTCATTTGGGATGCAGCTGCTCTGCATCTCCTGGGGTCTTACAGATCTCAGCGTGCAACCTCATTCCCACATCCCTGCCACCAGCTCCTACTGCTACAGCACGCAGTTATTGTGATGTTCTTCACCTCTTGTGAGCTGCCACCCTGTGCTCAGTGCTCTTCCCTGGTCACTGTGTACCGCAGCCACAGTTCAGCGTCAGGTGAAACACTTGTGGAGTGTGCAAATGTTTCTCCAATGTTTTTAGACCCTTTTGAAATGAGAGTAGCTTGACAAGACCTGTGATTATATTATTATTCTACTTGCACAGAAACATTTAAAGCAGCAGCATTGTCTTGGTGGGGTTGCCTAGGAAACGTGCTTGGTGTAGTTGATGCTTTAGAAGAAGTGTTTTTGTGTGAGATTGCAGTTCACTGTTTGGTAGGTCACCAGACGAGACACTTCATCAGCTCAAGTTTCAACTGCAAAGCAGCTGCTTTCTCACAGGGTCCCATCTTCTGTAGCTTCCTGCTTCTCTTGCCTCCATCTACCTGCTGTCTCCAGAAGTGTGGTGGTAGGATTTAGAGATAATCTCAGGTTAACTTGCTTTCTTCTGAGCTTTTATCAAGTGTTTGCTTGCTGACCTAGCTGCCAGTATGTCCTTTATACTCTTAACACCTGCCTCCCTCTTTCTCTGGACAGCACTTGTCCTACTATGCACTGTTAAACATTTCCCTTTGCTGTGTACCTTCATGCTCATCATCAACCATTTTAAGTTCCAGTTTACAAGGTACTTTTCCAAGGATGCTGAGAAATGTAGAATAGTTTTGTAGTTACTCATCCCAGCATACAAGAGAGTGGTGAAGCATTGACCTAGGCTTGGACATGTGGGGGACATTCGACAAGGGTCTATAGGGACAGAACAAGGGGAATGGCTTTAACCTGCCAGAGGGGAGATTGAGATGAGCTCTGAGGCAGAAGCTCTTCCCTGTGAGGGTGCTGAGGCGCTGGCACAGGATGCCCAGAGAAGC
Source organism: Strigops habroptila (assembly GCF_004027225.2). Lineage (NCBI taxonomy): Eukaryota > Metazoa > Chordata > Aves > Psittaciformes > Psittacidae > Strigops > Strigops habroptila. The sequence goes on from NC_044284.2 coordinate 62,478,471, forward strand.
TGTGGCTGCCCCATCCCTGGCAGTGTTCAAGGCCAGGTTGGACACAGGGGCTTGGAGCAACCTGCTCTAGTGGAAGGTGTCCCTGCCCATGGCAGGGGTTGGAGCTGGATGAGCTTTAAGGTCCCTTCCAACCCAAACCAGGCTGGGATTCTGCGATTTAATTGATACAGCTCATTTTGTTCCTTCCTCTTGCCCAGCCCAAGTTTGGATGGAGGTGGGCAGACAAATGAAACCTCAGCACTAAACTTGCATCCAGACATCCCATGATGGGGGGTTGGAACTAGATGATCTTAATGTCCTTTCCAACCCAAACCGTTCTTTGGTTCTATTCTAGGCAGTCAATGCATCAGCTTTTTGTTCGAATTTTTGAAAGGAACATAGTTTTCGTATACACTTATAAGATAATGGTACCTCCTTCCCTTTTTTACTTTCCTGTCATAGACATTTCAGTTTTAGGTTTGGATACACTTGACTTGTGCTGCCTGGACTTCTAGATAAATCATTTTAATTTATATCTTCCCTTAAAAAAATGTAAGAGAAAAAGGCCACGATGGTTTAAATGCCACCATCACCATATATATTGCATCTCGTCTCAAGTTCTGCCTCTGCGGGGATCCCTTCACAGGGTCCCCTGAGGACTCTCAGCCTTATTTTACCAGTAGCTCTCTGTGGAAAGCCTGTGCTGAAGAGTTATTTCCTCCTTACCATTAAATAGCAATGTGCAGGAAAATACATCTAGAAATTCATTCTGCATGTTACAACACAAGATGAACTTGCACTCAGGGCAACTGGCTAATTCACCATCACAAAATAACATATATATGAAATAGCGTAGAAGAATATAAAGAATAAAGTACATTCTTGTGAAATAAATGCACTTTCCCCCCTTAAAAAAGAGAGTAACAGTTAGGAACAATACAGCCAAAATGTTTTATTTGGGCAATACAAATACAATCAAATCAAAAATATCACAGATTTTCATACATTAGTAAGAAGTTACTGTACACTTGAACAGTTGCCATTTTTACAGCTAACAAAGCTTTACCTTTATTAAAATGTATTTTCCTCTCACATAAAATATACACTTTTCACTGACGTATTTTACATCATACACCTCTCTGAGATAAGAAACAGCTCACAAACAATGCACAACAGAGGCCATCTTCTCTAAACCCATACAAAATATTACATAGAAGCGAGAAACACTGGTATATCCTACTAGGCTGCAGCCCTCAAATGTCATAGTCTGTTGCTACTAAAAATACTACATGCATCATAAAATGCTGTACATCATTTGAAGTTTGGACTGGTTAGATTTGATCCTAGTTCCACACAGTACTTTGGAGTGAGTGTTAAACACTGAGTTTGTATTAATGGCACCGACTCTTCCTCTGCGTTCGCATCTGCAAGTGAAAAACCCTCCAGTGCTGTTCCTACTGCCAGAGCAAATGGGTTTGCAATATAACCCCATGGCACCGTTTGATACCCTGTGTGCCACGCAGTCTGCTCTGTCTCCTGACGGCATAATCAGCGTCTGAAATGAAATCCATTGAAATAAATAGACTTCAGTGGAACCAGGTTTTAACTCTGCAGTGGTGTTATATTGCCCTCACAATTACTACAATATAAAAGGAGGGCAAAGTTCTGTGCAGAAAGACTCCAGCCACGCTACAATAGAATGCTCATTGGCAGCGAGCATCGCTAGAATGTAAGTTTTCCATAACAGCTTCCCCGGGGACTACCAAGAACCCTTCTTTCATAATCATTTTCTGCTTTAATTTGGAGAACAGATGCAGGATAAATACCTCATCCCTACAGGCTCTTTCTGAGATTTGGAAAGAATTAGGGACTCTGTTAACTTCAGGTTAAACTAATTAAAAAAGCATAGCAAAGGAAAATGTCGCTATATTTTAATCCTAGGAGAAGTTCTGCTGTTAACCTAACAAGTGCGTTACGGAAAAGCGATTTTCTCCCTGCCCATTGTACTGCAGTGAGGTTACAAGGAAGTTAATGAGTGGCTTTCGGAAAAAAAACTTTCCATCTAGTCTAAAGAGGCTTTTTCTTTAATTGCAACTGGGAAGATCCATCTGATTACTGAGACAGATACTCTATGAACTGTAGCGTTGGTCTTGGAATGGTCTTTCTTGGCTTGAGTCTGTCTCGAGAGGTACCAAGCCCCGCGGCTCCCATGGGATGTGGTGGTGCTGCACCCACCCCACCATGGCACAGCTGCGTGCCTGAGGGTTTGGAGGAGTCAGGTGAGCACCAGGGTCCACGTCAACCCATGACTGATATCAAAGTGCCTTTCAGACATCAGCTTCTCTTCTCATTTCCACCCTGCTGCCAGGCTGGCTTTACACAGAAACACCCTTTCCTACCTTAGCTCATTGCTGGGGAGAACATCCCCTGCCAGGGTTTCTTCAGGTACCTTTGGATAGGGAATTGTTCCTCTTCAAAAAAACCTCCTTCAATCCTCACGAATAAGGCATCTGTTTAATTTAGTTGCTGTAAACCACTTCTTAAAAACTAAAATCCTCGCCATATCCTGTTGTCTTGAGATGATTTCTTCAGAAATGAATAAAAAAGAGTTAATATATATATATAAGTATCCTTGTCTAATCATAACACAATGTACAATCTGCAACCTGATTCTGGAATAAAATACAATCTTTAACAGAAGCAACGTGAACGTAGGGAAAAGTAATTCTCTCATCTCTGTTACTTGTGCATTTACCGCGTTAAGATGGCTTTATCTTCTCTGTGGCTAATGCTCAACTGCACCCGCGGGTCCACGCAGTGACCTGGTCAGGGTAAAGAGATGGGTGATGCCACCAGAGCATGCTCCTGGCGTGGTGGCTGAGGGCTGCTCTGACCTGCTGGCTGCTGAGCCAGTGCAGGCAGTCTGGTTTCACTCCATCAACCCTTGGAGGAGCGTTAGGAAAGTGCTTTCTGTGCCTCTGATTGATGATGTTTAAGCACAATTTGATGCAGTTGGATTCGTGCTAGTCATGGGAATATATTTCTGCAGCAGTGCAAGGGTGACCAGTGTACTGTGATGAATGGTATTTCCTTGGATTCGCTTGGCTTATGCTGTTATCAACTATAAGCAAGCTGGAAAACAAACAAATACAATATCTGATCTTTTGCCGTGAGCTGCACGTTGGGCTCAAAGCAGGAATTTCAGCAGCAGCAGATGCATAAAGGTGTGATGGGTATCGCCCATAATGTGAACCTGGCTCTGAAGTTATGCGAATTGCGCATTACACAGGAGCACTCCCAAGTTGTGCTCGGTATTATTCTTAGATTTACTGCGTAATTTAGGCACCAATTTACTTGAGAGAGCTGCCCGTGCACAAACGGGCAGAAGTTGGCTTTTCTTTTATCTCTATGCTGCTGCATTTGTCCTGGAGTAAAATACACTGTTATTTGCTGACAGTTGCCAATAGCTCAGCTAAATGCTTACAGTTCTGAAACTCATTAAAAGCAGGTCGTCACAGTTGATTTTTTGTACAGTCTGATCACTAATAGAATCAGAATGAACTTAATCCAAACTAAACTGAGGTTTGGGGAGCTACTTAAACCAATGCTTTCTTTTACAGTCAAGGTGTGTATATGGGATAGCCTTTATACATATAATCATATCTGATGTGTTTTATACTCCTGTCTTGTGACTGAGTGTATGAACACACAGTGCATGCTTGCTTTGGATTACTGGTGTGTCTTCCATTCACTAAGGTCGACTGTCGGAAACATTCTATAATTGCTTAGTATTAACTTGTCTGGTTTGCTGTGCCCTGAATGACAGTCAAACACCCCCGTTTGTAGGTTGACTTTTGTTCTTTGACATATTTTAATGTAGTGCTTTTACCTCACTTTCTGTAGAGTGGAAATGAGAGGGGAAATCCAATAGCTACCATTTACCAGAGGCTATGTACATTATCTACAGGGGGAGAGCTGGACTAAGCAAGTAACACGACGATGCTTTCTAGAACCCCCTGTGCCATACAGGTCACGGTTTCACGTGTAAGATCCCCAAAGCTGGCTCTTCCTTTTGGTTTTAGGATAAAGGGGTTTGTACTTTCATTAAACCTTTTTGATTTTGTATCTATTTTAATAAGAGCATTATGCTATTGTGGATCCTTGCTCTAGTGGAAGGTGTCCCTGCCCGTGTCAGCAGGTTGGAACTGGATGAGCTTTAAGGTCCCTTCAACTCCAACCAGTCTGGGATTCTATGATTAGTTCTTACATCATACATTTCAAACCTGGCAAGTTTTGAAAGAATAGTTTTATACTTACTGAATAACACCAGAGGTTCACCTCAGTAATTTATTTTGCAATAAAAAGAAGATGGGCCTTTTGCAAAAAGTTCTTTTTTTAGCATTTAGCATATTAAAATGAATGGAAAAACATTTGTTTTCACTCATCAACTTCATACAAAATGGACCGACCTCTTGGATTTTCAAAGGCAGCGTGATGTAATGGGGTCCCATAGGAAAACAAAGGGGTCAGACCCCAACTATCCCCTTGCTGAATTCTTTCTGTGTGTTTTTGGTTTAGGCTCATTTTAATAAACACTAACTTCAATTCCCGTTTACTCAGACTCTTCCACCTGGGACCCTCACAGGCTACACCGCTTTGATAGGAAAGCTAAAGCCTCCCCCCGTCACTGTGCCAGGGACTGTCGCTATGGTCTGTCGAGTACAAACACCACAAAACTCTTTCATCTGCCTGCAAGGGAGTAAGTAGATGGTGAAACGGGAATCTCGAGTCCTGCATCCCTGGACTGGGGAAACAGCAATGCTGCTTGTTTTGCCCCCCAGGGAAGGCGTCCCCAGAAGGGACTGCACCCCGCCTGCCCTTTCATCTCCTGTTATCTGCATAATTTGCCAGCACTGACTAGCTTGACGTGGGTGATGGATTGTACAGATGTTTGCTTTAATCGCAGGCAGTTGACGTGGAAGCTTTATGTTCTGAACCGGTGAACAACGCTCGCCCTTCCCCTCCTGCTCCTTAATGCTTTTTTGACCTTATTTGCCCGTAAGTAGCTTTGCCATGGAAAGCTGTAATTCTGCTGAGTGATTTCCCAAACGCAGGAGGAGTCCCACAGCGTAGCACTTGCTGGATCTCACAGTGTGCACTGTTACATTGCACGCAGGGTTTACTACTGCATGATTCCATTTTGCAGTCCAGCTCCTACCGTCTCATAATTAAACAGCAAACTCCTGCCGTGTAAAGGTCAAACGTATCAAACCTGCCAAAACAGAGACTGCGTGTGGATGGGGCTCTGGAGATTGAAGACCAAAGTCAGCACATACACGGTACCCATTCATTAGCTTAGAAATTAGGACTTGCCATGGTAAGCAAATTATTTGCTGTAGCTGTACCGCAGCAAGGAAGCTCGTGCATGTGGCTTAAAATGGGCTTTAGCTTTGTAACCTGTGTCAGTTCCACTCTTGGATGTGTTAATTTTTGAAAGGGGGACATTAACAACGCAGTAACTTTGCTGATACATTAGCTTTGATCTTGTTTTCCGAGCCGTGTAATCGAGAGCTTGGTGCTTGATAGCTGAGATTGGGTTTTATCTGTCAAGCTTTTCCAGGCTTTTAGAAGCTAACAGGGAGATTAGATTTTGAATATGGGCTTCATATCCTAACCCCTAATGCAAATCAGTTTCACAGATATGACAACACTCTGCTCCCTGGGTGTAATACAGAATACAGTATATTATTATATGTTAGACCTGCTCTGTGAGGGGAAAAAAAGAGTAAGTGGGTTGTTGTAGCTTTACTGTGTCCATAAGTGTTGATAATTCATTCCTCTTGTCCTAGAAATGAGCTTTAGCCTGCCTCTTACCGAACTCATCTGCAGTTTGCTTTGCAAGGATAAAAGTAATCCAGGCCCTTTTTAATAATTTGCTCCTCCAGTTCTAATTGGAAACGTCTGGAATGGGCCTGGCTTCATTCCCTTCTGATACAATTTGTCCCTGCTTCGCAGAGGTCAAAGCAACCCTCAACAGCAGACTTGGATTGACCTATTTAAATCTGGGCTTTCACTGTAATTGACTTTGCACTGCGCACACAGAGGGTAAATTAAATACAACATGTAAGTATTAAATAGATATACTTGAGCCTCCTGTTACTGTAGTTTTTTTCAGCTCTGTCCTTACAGAATGAAAACAAATTATAAATGACGGTGCTGAGCAGAGCCCATGGTGGGCATTGCCGTGCTGCTCTTGTGTGCAAACACACTGGAGGGCCTCAAAATACTGGATTTAGTTATTGAGGAAAAACTGGGAAACAACTATTTTGCAGAACCCTACCTCAAGATGCTTAAACATAGTTTTTCTGGAATATGGTGCAGGATTGGATTAGCCAAATGACCCTATCTGGCAGCTTTGGCAATGGCATTGAGAGCAGGGGCTTCTTTGGTGCTGGATTTATCTGAATTTATCAAAGGAAGGACACAAAAAGTGGAGCAACGGCATTATTTGAATCGCTATGGTGATGGAGAAATATAAAAATGATAACTGCTGAGAAAATGTTAATAGAAAACATTGTCTGCTGGGAATGGGGAAAGAGTAGTACCCGTTAAGAAGAGAAAAGAGAAATCAAATCCCTAGGAAAGCTGTTTCCCCTCTTGTCATAATGACCAATGCTGTTAACAGGATTTCTAATGGATGTTTTATACTCTTCCCTAAAAGTATGTTACTAATAAAACTCTTATTTTGTCATATTTCACATTTATTTTCAGCACATAACAATGTAGCAGGCATCCTCTGTGCTAGCATGCAGTGTAACCGAGCTGTAAGCACCTGGGTGAGCTGCTTCACAAGGGATGCTGATGGTAATGGGCAAAGCAGCCCACTGAGTGCTGTCAGTGGAAGTACTGATGGATGGAAAGGAAAAGTAGTTCTGGATTGGGTGAGGAGGTTGAGGGCCGGGTCCCTCTGTTCCCATGTCCAGTGGCTCCCTGGACTGGATGGACCCAACCCCAGCCCAGACACCAACCTACACTGCAGTCGTGTTCTCTTTCTGAAGTCCACCAGTGAAACACCAAGTTTTAGGTCTAGTACATAAGTATTTAGTTCATTTTTCTGACCAAGATATATTAGAAGGATGTGCTGTTAGGTGTGGTGTATTTTGCAAGTAAAGCAAAAGCTTTATTGTGTAAATAAAGCTTTTTTTTTTTTTTTTTTATTGAGAGGAAGCACCTTTGGGATAATCCAGAGTGTCATTATTTGGGCATTAGGCATGTGATCTGTGGAAATCTAGCAGCACATTAAAACTGATCTTGGGCAGAGAGGGCTTTTTGTTTTATTTTATTATTTTAATTTAATTTTTATTTTAAATTTAATTTTCTTATTTAATTTCTATTCAATTCTATTTTTTATTTAATTTTAATCTATTTTTATTTAATTTTCAATTTTTTTTTTTCATTTGTATATTTTATTTGATTTCAAAGCAATGAACAAGGTCCTTCTATTGCACAAAGCATCTCCACTGACAGCTGCTGAAGCTACAGATGGCTACTATACAGTTTGGCTCTTGTGGTGTGACAGGCAGGGATCTACTGGAAAGGGAAGGATGCAAAATGGAGCTGTATTCCCTCAGTTGTGCAAATACCACCTATTTCCCGTGCTAGAAAGTTCTGGTTTATAGTTTTGCCCTCCAGGAATGTCTTCTCTGCCACTGGCATTGTACCCCCATCATAACACATAATCTTTTTGTGCTCTGCAAGCTGGGATGCCCAGTGCCTGCCCTGGATAGGAAGAGGTCCCACAGGAGCACTATACCCCAGCACCCTTCTCTTCCTCCCTGCTCCTAGGGTCAGGCTCTGTATCTCGACTCATTTCTTTTCCTAGATGGATAAAGGTTTTAAACAAAATCTGTACTTTAAATCACAGTCTTCACTTGGCAGCCAGTGAGCACATTATACATATGTGTGGTTTCAGAGCAAGTTATCAGCAGCAAGATTATTTTATTTATTCCAATTTCACTGTTCACAGCTCAGCACAAAGCCAGGACTGCTTCATAGCTCCTGATAAATCACCTTAAACCCACGCTTCCATTGCTTGTCTGGAAGTATTTTTGTTTTCCTAATCTATTTTTAACTTTAATGTATGTGGTATCATTCAGGTATTATTGTCACGTTGGGTTTTTAATACCGAGCTTTGTGTTGCAGGGCTTATTTATTCTTTTAAATTGTCTTATCATATGATAATGTACTAAGCCTTTTGCTCTGGATCACCAAGGAAAACACATTTGTGGAATGAAGAACAGATGGCACCAAACCAAGGCGTTATTCAGGGTACTGCTGTTTACTGCTCTGTAAAATCCTCCCTGTATTATTAGCAGAGTAATTAAAGTCTAAGCTGGATGCACTAGTACCTGGGGCATTTTTGCTCAGGGCTCAATATCATATTGAATCCCTTGGCTTCCCTATGGCTGCAGTGTGAAACAGGAGAGGAAAATCAAAACTCTGAGAGGGAAGAAGAATAATCAATAGTCACTACCAAAAAACAGGCAGCACTTGTTAAAGTACAAAGTTACAGGGACCTGTAGGAACAGGCCAAGGGGAATGGCTTTAACCTGCCAGAGGGGAGATTGAGATGAGCTCTTGGGCAGAAGCTCTTCCCTGTGAGGGTGCTGAGGCGCTGGCACAGACTTTTCCCAGAGAAGCTGTGGCTGCCCCATCCCTGGCAGTGTTCAAGGCCAGGTTGGACACAGGGGCTTGGAGCAACCTGCTCTAGTGGAAGGTGTCCCTGCCCGTGGCAGGGGGTTGGAGCTGGATGAGCTTTAAGGTCCCTTCCAACCCAAACCACTCTGTGATTCTATAAAACCCCAGGGCCAGGCTCAGCCTGGGTCTGTGCTGCAGTGTCCCATTCAGGTGAGCTATATAGGAACCATGGAACATTGGGCTGGACTAAGCTAACCCTGATAACCTGCTGCATGGGGAATTGAGTTTGATTGTATGGGATACATGTACTCCCAGTTCAGTGCTTTATATGTTTTAATTGGGAAGCCTGAATATCTAATGTGGAGCAATCTGTCTTGCAACTGCTGATCCAGAAGAACTGAATCATGCGATCGGTTTCGGGGTGGTCCTATGGCTCTCAGTCCCACAGCCAGCACTCTGCTGGCTGGGGAGGAAATGGTAATATTGGAAGAGCTACCATGAGCTCTGCTAAAGCTTTCCCTCAACCCTGGTTACAACACCAGCAGCTAAATGCTACCCAGGCTGAGCTTGGCAGGACACAGTGCTGATGCGCTTGGCATCCTTCCAGAGCAAGTGGTGCCCACCTGAACTGTGAGTGGTCCCTTTGCCTTCATGTACCATTTTGGGGTTGTTTCACCCTCTGCCTTCATTTTTCTTTCCTGTTTGCTTCTCAGACGTTGGGCTGTGTGTCAGGAAGATGGGAAATGCATCCCAAGGAGAGCCAGAAGGGTCAGGGTAGCCTGGTCCCCAGTGCATGTGTCTGGTGCACTTGTCTTGGGGGGGCTGAGGAGGCATGACCAGCTCCACTGCCCCTGCCCTGTCCCCCAGGTACTACATGAGGTTCATCCCTTGTGGGGTCTGTGCTTTCAAAGTGCTTGGCCACTGAATTTGATTGTGGAGACCACCGTGGGCAAGCAGAAGCTTGACTCCAGGCTGCAGCCAGAAGGCACTGGGTGCTCCATGCTCTCTGAAGCCTTTCCCAGCATGGCCCGTCCCTGCTGCTGAAGGCAACAACAGGTTCAGAGCCAAAGCCTTTACAGCTGCTGTTTCCTGGCTGCTGCAGGAACCACGTTCTGCAGTTAGGCATGCGGCTGCTCTCGGTTTTGAGGCTGACTTTGAGACAGAAGCACGGCAGATCTCTAAGCTGCTGTAAAAGCTAAAGTTGTGCAGAAGGTCAGTTCCTACCTGTTCTGTACCTAATCTTTCGTCAGGAGTCAAAGTGTGATGTGTTATATGAGTGCGGCTCTGCCAGAGCAGCAGCTGTGGCAAAGTCCACTTAAAAAAGAACACCTTATTTACAGACAAGGGTTGATGCTGCTTTCGTCCTGATGGGTGTACGGGGTCTAGGGAGGCAGGGGTACTGTCCTGAGTATTGTTTTCATGCAGATCATTTCAGTGCCAATAGCAAGCAAAAGAAAAACACTGGTTCTTCAACCGGTGCCTATCAGATTATTTCAATTTATTATTCATATCACCTTTTTATTCTACTGCATTAAAAAGATCTGTTTATGGAAAAGTGCTCATAGAATATATTAGCATTTGACCAGAATAGGGTATTTAGTTCGGCATGCAAGCATTGACAATGAAGCATATATTATGCCTCCTACACAGCATTTACTGTCATTATAGTCACCTACATATATTAAGTTATTTTGTTGATGATTGTGGATGAATATTAGTGAAAGAACTTTGTGCAAAATAAAACCACAGTTGCCCACCATCTGGGAATGAAGGAGAAAAGGACACAGACTAATGGCTTGGGCTTGCAAAGGATAAACTCACTGTTTTGGAACTATCTCAGGAAAATTAAGGGTTATATTCAGTTGTCTGTTACTGGTTGCAGTGTGGCATAAAGCTGATGCCTTCAAGGTGTTTCTCTGCTCTGATTGCTGCCCCTGCCCCTTTCTGAGGGCATCAGCCAGGGCTTTGGAGGGGTGAAAGGAGACAGACTGGAGCATTTTCCAGTCTGGGTCATTTTGACTGAGTCAGGAGGGTAAAAGACCACATAATTTCTTAGTGCTTTATCAGACAACTGATTTATTGCTGTCACGGCACAGACCTGCGTAAGCGATGGATGAATTCCTCACAGTATGTAAATACCATGTTGGATATCAAGACACTTTTGTGCTGTGCATTGCCCTTGTGCCACACCGACTGTTTTGTTAACAGCCATATAATTGGTGTCATTGTATTCGAGCCGTGGCTCTGTGGGGAGGGTATTGGTGACAAACCGGGAACAGGACAAACTGCAAGATTCACCACCAGCCTGCTGGGCCTCTGGTTTGCTTTGATTTCCCTCAGTGCTCTGCATCAATTTCTCTTTAAATTATTGCTTGGGTGATAGTGTTAAGCAAAACTCCACGTGTGCCACAAACCATACCCTGTGTTTAACCCTTGTGCCTGGGTTTGCAGTTGGATGTGCCAGGGGATGCGTGTGTGTGTTTGCAAATTCCCTATAGGGCTGCTCTTGAAATCTGCCTCTGATGGTGGGGAAAACCCCATTCTGCATCATGTGTTCTCCTGGCTTAGTCTGAGCTGGTCTTGGCTGTTAACTCTGATCTTGTTGGCTTTGCCACAAGCCCTGAGCTGACTGTGGGTTTCACCTAAGCGACAAGACAGCAATAATGAAGAAAAACCATAAAGAATAGGTCAGTATCATGGGCAAGGTTATCTGACAGGTGCTAGGGGCCTTATTGCCGGTGTCCTCTGTGTGACTGAGGAGAAGCAAGCTGTGGAGCTTGGGAAAGGTATCAAGACCTGCACTGGCAGCTTGTAGGAGGACACAAAGGGGCTGCTGTTCATGGGGCATCTGCTCTGCTGAAAACACCCAGCCCAAGCTGGTTCACACTCACATTGTCATCATCTCCTGATGGCGCTGATCTGAGGGCTGGGAGCGAGGGGCAGGTGTGTGAAGGCATTTAATCCATAGGTGTAGGAGAGGCTGAGGAAATCTGGACAGAGGGGATGGAGGCAGAGGAGAAGGAGTGAGGAGAAGCAGGTGAGCTCTGCTCTGGTTTTGTCCAGGCGCTGGGCAGCAGTGCCTGGGCTGCCTGCTCAATGTCACAGGAAGGAGCTGTGAGCAACAGCACATGGGATGCTACAGCCAGGAATGAGACCACATCTTGGGGAACATAACCACGAGAGAGGAAAGCTTCCATGTCCCTGCTCCACCAAAGCACTCAGCCTCGAGGGTGCTGAGGTCCTTTGGTGGCAATGGGGAGAGCTGCACCTCCCTGAGAAGCCTCACCTCCTGAAAGGTGCTTCAGGAGCTGTTTGGCTGAACTGATTTCTCCATTCAGTCAACATTCTTCCCATCATCAGGAAAACCACCCTGCCCAGCCTGCTGCACCTTCCCACAGTGAGGGGCAGAAGCCAACAGGAGATGCCATCCTGCCTTGCTTGGTTTCAGTTTAAAGCTGTGCAAAGTAGACATCAAAAACCTAAACAGTGCCCTGGGGAAAGACCTGATCACACTTCCTACAATAGCTTATCCAGAACAGAGCCCGTGGACTTGTGTTTGAGCTTTTGAAGCGCTGGGGACCCTTCCCATGGGTTGGGATATGCACAGACAATTAGATGTACCCATTGTAAGTGATGGCCATTGGGTTTGGTGATGGGGAGGAATGGATTGGCATCACAGACAGAGGAGACCTCACAAAAGTGGATAAACCCCAGAAAGTTTGTTTTTCTGCTGGAGTAAATTGGTGATTAAATCACCTGAGGGGCTTGCTTTTAGATTAAAAAAAAAAGCCAAGTGATCTAAACTGGCTCGGGTTGAAGTATGTATTAAGCTTTACATGGTATTAAATTCATAGAAATTAAATTCACAGACCATGGTAAATGGATGATTAAATCACCTGAGGGTCTTGCTCTGTGATTCTTGCTTTAAAAAAAGCCAAGTGATCCAAGTGATCTAAACTGGTTCAGGTTGAAGTAGGTATTAAGCCTTACATGGTGTTACATTCACAGACAGGTATTTCTTTAAGCTCTGCTGGCTGCTCATTTTGACCATATAAAAAAGACATTCTATAAAACTGAGCAGAAATTAATGCAATCACTTGCTAGCCAGAAGCTTGTTCTTAGAGCTCTGCCTGGATTGCTACTGTAATTGCTGCTCTGACTGCCACATCTTATCTCCAGCAATTTTCCAAGTGCCAATCCCATCAAAAAAGCCAAAGGATTGAGCAGTTTGGGCACTGGGAGAAAATGGAGCACAGCAATACAGACGGAGTGCTGAGATCTGTGTGTTCTTGCCATCCACTTCAACAATGTACTGGAAGATTTGCTCAGGAATAAGCCAAAAGATCAGCAACACGATTGCGTTGCCCTTCCTGGCAAGCCAGGAGCCTCTTTATGCTTTCTGATTCCACTGTAAATCTCACTCGCTCATCTGTCATGATGATTGATTTTTCTTTTATAGTTTTGGCAGTATATGGTTTTATCTCCTCAACCCCCTTCTCTTCGCCTCCATCCGTGAGCTGACGTTCTGCTGAAGTAGATGTTGTGGCATCTATTGTATGTTACTGAGTGAAGCCCTAAAACTGAGTCCTGCGAATTAGCAGGCAGCATAAAGCCAGCAGACTAACAGGCACAGTATGCCCTGACCATGCTCCCCTTCCCCAGTTTGGCCCTCCCTGCGCACCCCAACAAGCTTTGTCCTTGGCTAAGGTTTTTGTGTGTGTGCCACCAGACATCCCATGAAAACCAGCATATTAGAGGAGTGGTACCTAGGACTGCAGCCATGTCCTCAGGGCAGTGTTGGAGAGGTGGCACAAAGGATGCTTTATCTCACTTAAACAGGGGAGATTTAGGTTGGATATAAGGCAGAAGCTCTTCCCTGTGAGGGTGCTGAGGCGCTGGTACAGGGTGCCCGGAGAAGCTGTGGCTGCCCCATCCCTGGCAGTGTTCAAGGTCAGGTTGGACACAGGGGCTTGGAGCAACCTGCTCTAGTGGAAGGTGTCCCTGCCCGTGGCAGGGGTTGGAGCTGGAGGAGCTTTAAGCTCCCTTCCAACACAAACCAATCCATGGTTCTACTTTTCTATGATCCCTGGATGCTCCCAGGGATCCCTTGAGCTGCAGCTAAAACCAAGTTGCCTTCAGAAATGGCTTCAAGCCCCAGTCATTTGCAGTGTTATATTGTGAAGGCAGGTGGTTATTATTTTGTGTCACCATTGACAAAGTTGACACTGTCTTTCCCTTCACCATATTAATCCAGTGACTTTAGAGTGTGCATATGCACAGGCATGCTCACTTTGCTTAGACAAACTGTGAATGGTAAATTACAGTCTGTACTATTGCTTCTGCTGGTTTTCTTCTGCCCATTGCTGTAGACCAATATTCTACATTGGGAAGGTATTTACACCTCTTCACAGTGATTGAAGGCAAGGACTGATGTGTTTTATATTCTGTTTACACTGTTCTCTATCTGATTCCCACAGACACAAGAGGCCCCAGCTGTAGGCTCACCCTTATCTGGAGATGTAGGCTGAGCAGAGGAAGCACATAGTGCTCCTGAGCTAGGGAGCAGGCGCCTCGGGCATTGCTGATGGTGTTCTATCAGTTGTGCAGTTTTAAGCAGTAACTCAGGCTTAGTCCACAGCCTTAACACGCACAGACTATCAGCTGGCTACTAATGGCAGTACCTAGAGACTTGTGGCTGTGTACAAGCTGTGCTGCACACCACTGGCCATATTTGCTGCACTCAAATTCTCTGACAGCTAAAAATTGGGCTTGCTGGTGATGTAAAGCAGCTTTCCATTTATAAACATGCACGTGGGATGGAGTCATTAGAATAATACCTCTAATGCTTATATAATGCTCGAAATGTCTGTGAAGCACAGTGGAACTAGAGCTGCTTCACAGCTCTGAGAGCTGGGATAGAGGGAGGGAAAAATGCCCTAATGCCCTGTCCTGGGAATGGAGCTTGGCTGGGCAAAGGAGCCCTCGTGGCCCTGACTTGGGTTACTTAGTGAGCTGTTCTGAAACCCTGGTGCCCCATGGATGGGTGCTCTTGGTCAGCAGAGGAGACTGAGCCCTTCCTGCTGGCCCTGGCAACCTGGTCTAGTTGAAGGTGTCCGTGCTCATTGCAGGGCTTGGACTAGATGACCTTTGAAGGCTCCTTCCAACCCAAACTATTCTATGATTACCACCATTATCATCCATCCATTTTGTGCCCCATGGGCTCTAAGAGTCCCTCACCCCACCTGCCTGGGGTGAGAACCATGGAGCAGTGGTTCTTACCCTTCCCACAAGTGTGAGGACACCGCTGGGGTCACAGGGTGATGGTGGGCACTGCATGGGCACCATCCCTGCCGCCTTGGGGCGCTTCTGCTCATGGCGAGCCAAAGGATGGGGCTTCACGTGGCTGTTTCTATCCACAACCCACTGTGCTGACCAAGAGAGGGCATGTGGGGAGCTGCTTTGGGGATGAGGGAGTAAGAGGTGAGGGCTGGCTGGAGGAGAGGGGATGCTTCGGGAGGAGAGGTAGTGGCTGCTGATCTTAGACCTAAATGAAGAGGACCTCTTTTCTAATTTTTTCACATCACCTCAGACTATTTTAGTACAGAAAAATGTCCCACGCTCAGACATCCTCATTTGCATTGTTATTTTATCTGCTGAGGTTTTAGTTTAATTTTTCTTCCCCCTGATTATACTGAAATATTGTGCCAGACTCTGTTGGTATGAACCCCTCTCCCAAATCTCTATGTGCACAGAAGAACAGATTTCATTAGTATTAGTGGACAGGCAGGTTGTAAACTGTTTATGATAATGGGAAACTGAGAGTGGTCCAGCTGGAAGGAGGACGCTAACGGGAGAGCAACCTGTAAGTGCTTCTTGGAAGTCAGCCTGTCCTTATGAATAATGGAGGAAAACCTGCTTGCAGAGCATACAAACACCATTGAGTTTGGGTTTGTTTTGCTTCTCCTTAGTAAATCCAGCTGTCTTTCACAGTGCATTTGAGGTTAAAAGAGCCATGAATAACATGTCATTGCACTTCTCACATCTCAGGTCGGTGAACTGCTCTAGGTAGCCATGGCCCTCTTGGTCCTGCACGCAAGCCTACTTATCGCATGAGGGAAAGGACGGTTGTGATGCCGCGGTGGTGTCCCTGCTTGGAGAAAATGAACGGCTGGCAAGGCTTCTACAGGAAGCCACAAAGATGTCACAGAGCCCAAGAGACTCCGTTAAACAGTTGGGGAGGAAAGAAATTGAATCAATTTTAACCAAGAGAGCCCTGGTTGCCAGTGGCATGTGGCAGAGGAGACAGCATCCTCTGGCCCCAGCAAGGCAGCTGCTTGGCTCGCACTGATACTTGTCCCCAACCTGAGGTGGTGGTGGAAGGCAATGGCACCATCCTGGGGATGGAGCACCCTCACCAGCCTCATCTGTTGGGTTGGGTCCCCCCTTCTTGCAGGGTGAAAATGGAGAACCAAAGAAAACCTGTGTCTTTCTGTGGGCTGGGAGCATCTGCTGCAGCCCTCTGGAAGGTCACTGTGATGGTAACAGTTTTCTTAGGTAGCTCCTCATTTTCTTAATGTGAGAGGTTTCTGAACTTAATTACAAAATCTTTATCATTAAACATTCAGGAACACTTATTTTTTAATACCTCAGGTTTAATTTAGGTTCTTTGAAATTTTAATATCTTGCTTTAATATTTAATGCCACCCTGACATGAGTAGAGGAATTTAAAGCCTGTTCTTTGAATGAAACGAGTCCTGGATTTCTTTATGGAGAAGGCTGAGATGGAAAGGTGAGGGAAGGGTCTATCTTAAAAGGATGCAACTCTCCCCCCCCTTTTTTTTTTCCCTATCAATGTTTGGGCATTGCAGTTATTTCCAGATAAAACTGTTCTTTTTGCACTAATGTTGTTAAAGTGACATAAGCTCAGATCTGCAAAATACTTCTTTCCTGTCTAATTATCAAAGACCACAGGCTCTCCAAAGCGGCTGCATGGGATGGGCTGCGTCTGTGTCCTCCCTGCATGAGGAAATGAGGGGCCATAAGTTTCTGTTCATCCACACAGATAATTCATATATGAGTTCCAGGTTATTGTGAATACAACACTTCATACACACATGTACGATATGCATGTGAAGATAGTGGGCTTTTAGGGTTTACTCAGTTCATACTCAGCTCTAATTAAAGCCTCACAGTTATTAGAGTTATTATTGATGGCTGCCCCATCCCTGGCAGTGTTCAAGGCGAGGTTGGACACAGGGCCTTGGAGCAACCTGCTCTAGTGGAAGGTGTCCCTGCCCGTGGCAGGGGCTGGAACTGGATGAGCTTTAAGCTTCCCTCCCAACACAACCATCCTGTACTTCTGCAATTAAAATATCTTTAACATGTTTTACAGCATAGTACCTTCAAATGAGGAGCATTACAATTTTAGTTGTTTTTCTCTTTGGGAAGGGGAATTAGCTGCCTAATTACCAGGCACCATTGATTTGTGAGCTGCATTTAAAGTGAAAAGAGTAATACAGGCCTTGTGTCATTCTTGATTCTAAGAATCTACATTAGATTCAAGATGCATAAAAGCACTTGGTGGGGGGGGAAATCAGAAGCTGATGGGGTTTAGTGTTTAAGAGATAGAGGCAAGCCTGTAGCTGAGTGAAAATGGAATTTATCTTGGGGGGGGGGAAAGGGTTCTTTTTAAAGATAGAGTATGAGACTTGCTTGGAGGGTTTTGTTGCTGCCTTATTCAGAAGGCACAGGGGAAATATCAGCTAAAGGTGATGGAGCCAAGTTGCTTGGTGTGAGCGTTGAAGAGCAAGAAAAGGGGTATGTGTGAACACGTAAAACAGCAGCATGCAAAATTATTATCACAAAGGCTCTCTTTGAAAGGGAACAGGATATAATGGGGCTGATTTTGAACAGCAGTTTTGTCCAGCTTTGTGCCTGCAATTTTATATGGAGTCATAATGCTGGTGCATCTTTACAACCACATTTTAGGCACTTACATGATCACCTATGCAGCTTTTACTGCCAATCAGTTAGATCTCCACAGGTCTGATATAATGAACCATTATTCACCAAGTATAACAGCATGCACAAGTAGCCTTCCAAAGTTAACTGGACGTTATGTACAAGGATAACCTGGTGTCCTGGGTTCAGCTATAGCAGTCATTTTTCTCCTGCTTAGTAGCTGGTGCAGTGCTGTGTTTTTTAACTTTCAGCCTGGGAACAACGCTGATAACACCGATGTTTTTAGTTGTTGCTAAGTAATGTTTATTCCAACCAAGGACTTTCTCAATCTCGAGCTTTGCCAGGGAGCAGGGGAAGCCGGGAGGAAGCAGAGACAGGACACCTGACCCAAACTAGCCAAAGGGGTATTCCATACCACAGCACGTCATGCCCAGTATATAAACCGGGGGGAGTTACCCGGAAGGCCCAGATCACTGCTTGGGTCGGGCTGGGTATCGGTCGGCGGGTGGTGAGCAATTGTATCCTCTCCCCTTGTTATTTCACTAATCGTTATTATCATTGGTGGTAGCAGTAGTGGTTTTGTGTTATACCTTAGTTGCGGGACTGCTCTTATCTCAACCCGTGGGAGTTGCATTCTTCCCATTCTCCTCCCCATCCCTCCGGGAGCGGGGGGAGGAAGAAGGGGGGGGGGGGAGTGAGCGAGCGGCTGTGTGGTTCTGAGTTACCGGCTGGGCTCAAACCACGACACCTGGCTTGGGCAAGGACGTCACCACTTATCTCCAAGCCTCCAAGTCTGTGCTGTGTAATTACTTGTGACAAGAAGATATTGTTTTCAGCTATGAGGACACAAAATCACTAAGTCCATTTTAAATCCCTGGTAAATGTCTGCATACACACCCTCAGAGGATGTCTGTGGCTGTTTGTAACCCCTCATCAGCACAAGCAATAGATCTTCAGTGGTCTTTGTGGCCTGCATATTCATTGACGAAGCCTGGGAAAATGTTTGGTGGGAATATTTAGCGTGGTGTTGGGGACCCTATTTCAGCCCCAATTCTAAAACCCAACCCAACACACCACAGAAATTTGTACTCTGTCAGGTCTGGATCTATAGCACTAACATTTGTGCCAGGTTGGATAATGGGGCAGGAGCATCTCTAACGTGTTACTTTCCAGTGTTAAAAGTGCTAATCTGGGGTGGCACAGGGGAGCGTTGTTCTGCAGCTGCAGCTTTGCAGACTCAGAGTATTACAGCTTCTGAGAAGCCCTTCAAATGGTAAACTCCAAGGCCCCTAAATATGAGCTCACTGGTGCAGAGACTGCATGAGCTGCAACCCAGGACAACCTGGCACGAGCAGCAAAGTATGCTCCAGTGCTTACCCGCTCGCCCTGTCTCAGAGCATCCTCATTTATACTTAGTTTTGCTCCCTTCACTTCATCACTTTAATGTTCATGCTCTAAACAAAGCCCTGAGGTCTGGCATCAAATTATTGTCTCTCTCTCTCTGTAATACTGTGTTCAGTTCTGGGTCCCTCACTATGACAAGGACATTGAGGTACTGGAGCGGGGCCAGAGAAGGGCACCGGAGCTGGTGCAGGGCCTGGAGCGCAAGTGTGATGAGGAACGGCTGAGGGACCTGGGGGGTTTAGTCTGGAGAAGGGAAGGCTCAGGGGGGACCTTCTCGCTCTCTGCAACTGCCTGACAGGAGGATGGAGCCAGGAGGGGGCTGGTCTCTGCTCCCAAGGAACAAGGGATGGGACAAGAGGAAACGGCCTCAAGCTGCACCAGGGCAGGTTTAGATGGAGATGAGGAACAATTCCTTCCCCAGAGGGTGCTCAGGCATTGGAACAGGCTGCCCAGGGCAGGGCTGGAGTCACCGTCCCTGCAAGTGCTCACACCCCGTGTAGCCGAGGCCTCAGTGCCATGGGTTAGTGGTGGCCTTGGCAGTGCTGGGGAATGGTTGGACTTGATGAGCTTAAAGGTCTTTTCCAACCTGGTTGATTCTAAGTTTCTATGATTAATCTGAACTGTTTCAGTGCTCTGGTTTCTCACAGAGACCTGCTGGGGTGGGGGGTGGGGGCAGAAACACGGGACTGGGAGCTCCACACCAGGACCTCAGCTTCTTTCTGGCTCTTGCCCTCCCTGCAGTCCCAGATACAGCTCTGCAAGAGGACTCTGCGATATGATCCACCTTACTCATTACAAAGGAGAAAAGAGAGATCTTAAACGGCAGTGTTGGCTATTTAATATCTTCTTGCAGCTGGACTAGATAGTTTTTGTAGGCCACTTCCAACTGAAATATTCTTGTTTTCTGTTCTGTTCTTTGCTGTTCTTGGTTTTGGGGCCATGTCCATCCTGTAGAACTAATCCAGTGTTTTCCAGGGGCTGGGATGGGTGGGAGTAAGGGGGTC
The DNA here is from genome assembly GCF_004027225.2 of Strigops habroptila. NCBI lineage: Eukaryota > Metazoa > Chordata > Aves > Psittaciformes > Psittacidae > Strigops > Strigops habroptila. The sequence continues at coordinate 62,498,516 of NC_044284.2, forward strand.
TTAAAGACTAAACAGAGCATGCTAGGTGTGTGCAGCAGGATGTTCCTGTACAGACAGGCTAGAGGGTGAAAACAGTGACCTTGGCTTTTAAAGCATGGAAAAAGTGATTGTACAGTGAAACTTGAGGCGAACTCTGTTCGTGCTCAACTCTGCTATAGCAGTCTTGGATTGGGATTTGTTGTTATGAGACATTAGACCCCATAGAAAGTGAAGCCAGGTGAATAAGGAACAATTCAAGGCTTGAAGAAGTTAAAAAGTGAAAACTGCCAAGGTCTGATGATGGAAATTCATCAGCTCCTGGCTGAATAAGTAACTGTGATTCTCTTAATGTAGGAGCTCTGCCAGATTGCAAAGGAGCAGATGTGCACACAAGATGGATAGTTGCAAATAGTCAAAATACTGGTGGCTTTTGTTGTTGTTGTGGTGGTGGGTTTTTAACTTCAGTGATTATCTTTTTTTCATCTGAAATAAATCCAGATTGTGCATAGGCTGGAAAACAAAATAACAATATTTGGAGAGTGGGAGTGTGGCTTTAACAGGTGGCTTATTTACCAAAGGCTTTACTCTTATAAAAATCATATCCCTGCAGTATCCTGCAGCAGCGAGCAGGAACATATGAGAGCGGGAAGGCGTTTTGGGGGTTATTACTTGATGTGGGCTTGGGTTAGGTTGGTTTAATTAAGAACATCTGCAGGAGTGCTTTGCTAAGTGCATTTGCATGTGTTATCGACTTAGAGTTGGGTGCTGTGTAGTGGAGAGCAGTCAGTGCCCCCTTCCTGCTTGAGAAGGTGGGTGACAAGGTGGGTTTGCAGGGACATGGTGCTGCTGCTGGCAGGAGTCAGCCCGTGGCCTTAAGCCCATCAGTTTGAGGGACACATGAGTTAATCAGATGTATTCCCAGCCTCCAGTGGCACGGGGTGCTATCCTTAAACATGGATTTGACACTTGGATGTTGTTCCCTATTGAGGATGTTATTCCTATATGGGATGTTATGGCAGGATGTTATTCCTGTTATTCCCAGGAGTTTATCCTGGAGAGGAGAAAAAAGGGGAGGTAGCCCCGGTGCAAGGTGACGGGCGGGAGCTGAGCTGCACAGGCAATCCCAGCCCTTCCCAGTGAGCAGGTTCTTTGCTCCTTGCTCACCCACACTCAAACCTAAGCTCTGGCAAGGGACCTGGGCTTGCAGAAGAGCTGGTGTCCCCTGTGCCTGGTGGCGAAGAGCTGGGGAGCTCCTGGAGCTGCCCCACCAGCCCCTGGAATGGGACCTCACCACGGCTGTGCCTGGCACCAGGAGCTGTTGTCATCACACAGAGGTGTGCAAACATGTTCTGCTGCAGACCCAATACCTATTCTTTAAACATCTCCCACCTTGGTGTGAAAGCTGCGCTGGGTTTGAGCTGAGAGTTGTTGTTGTAATAACAATATTTTGAATAGTAGAAGGATAATTACACCCAGATTTGGCTCAGCACCTCCATGAGGCTTGGCTTTTGTTTTCAGATGGTGGCTCTCTATGTTTAACAAATACAAATGGGTTCCCCCCCACCTCGTTCTATTCTTCCTCACCCTTCCAAAAGCTCTAGTGTTGTATTAAGCAGCTGGCCTGGGACTGAGCAGTGTCCACACCACGAACTGTTGGGGTGTATTTTGGTTTTGGCCTTTCTGTCTCTGCCTGTGGAGGGTGGGAAGGGATTTCTTTCCCATGCATTATGAATTTATGGGGATATTAAAGCACCTTTCATAACTCCCAGGTTTGGGTAATAGCCTGAGATTTAATATAGGTAAAATGCCTTTGATGGTTGAAGTCATGAAGACAATAATTTAAAGTGATTATTAAATTATAATAGCCCTAATTCTTGCAATTCATTTTCAGATTCCATCCCAGTATTGACCATTATTAGTTGTTATTTACAGAAATGGTGTCCTGATTTTTTGGGGTGGAAAGGAACTAGAAATGGAGAAAGTATCATGTGGGGGTAAGGTTGGTTTGAGTTTTGACTGAATTGGCCCAATCCCTGGTTGTCAGCGCTCAGAAGGGAGATCCATGCTAAAAAGAGGCTTGTTTTAGGTGAAGAGCCTAACAGTAATAATTACACATCTCACCATATGGTAAAATAATTACTTTCCACAAGCACCAACTTGATGAGGAAGCAAAGAAAAAGGACATGTTTCAGGCTCACAGTTTGTCAGAAGAATTAGCACATCTTGAACACTTGGAGGATCCTTGTGCCCTCCTTTGGGGTCTCAGCGAGGACCAAGCCAAACTGGCCGCATGCAAGACCTGCAGTAAACCCGTCCCTTTCCATCTTACGACAGGAAAGCCAGAACAAGCTTTGGGGGGAACCAGAGCCTAATGCCTCACCACTGGTGTGGCTTTGTACCCTAAGCACCAGCAGACCCTCCTCCTTCTCTGCCCCCTTTCTGAGCAGGTTCTCTTGGTGGGACATGTTTTCCAAGCCAGGAATAGGTGGGCTGGATCAGGTCCTTCTGCAGCAGCAGCAGAGCTGCCTGGAGCCCTGCAGGTGTTTAAACCCATTTTAGAACTATTTTGGTCAGAATTTCCTTACTCCGTTCCTCTGTTCATTAACCTTTACGGCAGCGCTAATTCTGTACTCGAATGTAAGGTCAAAGCCCTCAGCTGAAGCTTTTCCTGAAGAATGAAGTGTCTTCTCTAAAGCCTTTGGAGAGAAATCCTGCTCCAGAAGCACTCCTCAGTGCCTCTTGACTGGCGCTGCTGCTGCCTCGCTTCCCAAGGAGCCGGTGCCACATCTGATGTGGCAGCCAAGTTACTTTGGTGTGACTGACTTTGGGAAATGAATGTTTGAAATGTGGTCTCTACATTGTGGCCTTTTGCAAAAGGTGCTCAAGGCACTGAAACACAGGCCAGGACACTTACTGCAACTCCCCTGGTGAAAATGAATATACTGTAAAAACTCAGGTGTCTTTTCCACTGCGGTCTCATCAGCAGGAGAGGCAAACTGGCATTCAGACACTCCTGCTCTGCTCCATCTATTTAAAGCTATGCCAGGATGAACAAACTCTATCACTCTACCCCATGCTTGAGGACGGCAGCATGTACGTGTCCCACTTGGGGAGGAAAGCTTTTCTGAGTCTGAAAAACCTCATGGAGCTTTCAGGTTTAAGTTGCAATCAGAGCCCTCATAGAGAAGAAGGTGGGAGCTCAGACCTCAGGTGAAACACCCTGTCTTCGTTGCCTTAGCTTGCTGTTTGTCTGATGGGTTCTTTTAAGGTCAATCTTGTGGGCTGGGAGGTCAGTCTGAGAGCTGCAGCCTCTCCCTCCTCCTCCTCCTGATCCCCTGCCTTCCATTCCCCAAGGCTGGGGTGAAAAGGAGATCAAGAGAAGGGGACCAGGAGTCAGAGACCATGGAAAGGGGACAAAGAGATGGGTAGCAAGAGATGGAGACCAGGAGATGGGGACAAAAAGATGGGCACCAGGAAAGAAGGTGACCAAGAGATAGGGACCAAAAGACAGGGCCAGTGCCAGCCCCCCTGCTTGTGCTGCAGTCACTTCCCCATGGAAGGGACACAGTGCTGTTGCGTGTGCTGTTGCCAGGGAAAGCATCCCACTGCTGCCAGCAAAGCCTGAAACAGAGTGCTGCACATCTCCGCCTGCTTAGCACAGCTCCCGCGGGCTGAAGAGCACAGGTTGGTGCCTTGCAATTAAATTGATATGAGAAAAAAAAACCCTGTCGAGACTAGAAAACACACGAATAGCAGAGCAGGATGCAGCTTGTTTGCTTTTCCAGGGATACCTGGGGGAGGGTGGATGGATTTACCACTTTCCTGAATTCAGCTTGTTGCTCACCAATGGCAAAAGCCCGTGGCCGCCTCTGCAGTGGTTTCAGTCTGTTGTTGCTAATATCCCAGAACTGAACTTCTAAAGCCTGTATCGAGTGTATTGTTCCATTGAGCTCTGAGTTTCCCCCTGCTCCCAGGCTTATTGCCCACTGAGGGCAATACGGGGACCCTCTCTGGCCCCAGCCCAGTGAGCACCGCGCACAGGAAGGTCCTGTCCCAGCACGCTGCTTGTCCTTCTGCTACCAATAAACACAGAACTGGGAAGGACACGTGCACCTATTGCTTAAAGTAATTTAGAAATGATTCACAGGGTGTTATCAGCCTTAATATTTGGCAAACACTCATTAAATCCTCTTTATACAGAGAACAGTGGCAAAACAGATCCAGTGCTCTCCTGGGCCCAACTCCCAGGCTCTGTTTTAAAAAGCTTGAGGGGACTGAATTTGCAGTAGCTTATCTCAGAGTTAACTTTATTTTCCCCTTATCATACTAAATGTAGGAGGGTCAAGGTTAATGAAGAAAATAGTGAATGTGAAGTTCTGTGGAAAAACGACCCAGTGCTTTTAGCAATTCACTTAAATGAGAGAGGAAAACCAGTTCCTTTAACATTTTAAAGCTCTCACAGCCTAATGAACCATGCTACCTCCTGCAGCTTCTACTGAGCCGAAATTCCTGCAAGAGACTGTCTCATTAGCATGAAGTGGGAGCAGCCTGCCCAGCTCTGCATGGCTCCTGGGATGCTTCACCTCTCCCACCCCCAGGGAGCATCTCTACCTGAAGTGACATGTCAAAAATGTTAAGCACATCTAAATGGCTGCACCTCCCAGCCTGAATTAGAAGAGCAAAGTCTGTTTGTTTTCATGTACAGAGATACTGGCACAGGTTGCCCAGAAAAGCTGTGGCTGCCCCATCCCTGGCAGTGTTCAAGGCCAGGCTGGACACAGGGGCTTGGAGCAACCTGCTCTAGTGGAAGGTGTCCCTGCCTGTGGCAGGGAGTTGGAACTGGATGAGCTTTAAGGTCACCTCTAACCCAAACCAGTCTGGGATTCTATGATTCTATGAATAAGGCAGGGAGGGAAAAAATGGCCGTGCCATCTCCCTGTTGAATGCCTGCTAGGAAACAAGGTGGCTGCTGTTCAGTCACTTCTTTAAGGTTTATTCTTGTCGGCCACATTTAAGTCACCATCGCTGGGGTTAATGGGAGTTCTGTGCTTAGGACTATAACTAACTGTTTTGATAAGTGGGAAAGCTGATGTTATTGCACATAAATTCCCTTGTGTAATGTGTGAGTTGTGGTTTGGTTTTGATTGAACAATAATAAAGGGAAGGATGGATGTGCATTAGGAGAGAACAGATTTTTGCCTTCTGGATACCAAATATATATTATCATTATAGGCATTTTTAATCTGGCAGCATGAAAACCCCCAAAGGTTAGTGGAGGAATAATGAATTCTTTTATATTCGGCAAATAAGAGGTGAAATTGCTGTGGCCGTGGTGGCCGGAGCAGTGCTGCTCCGGCTCCTCCTCCCGCAGCTTTCCATTCTGGCTCGCTGCATGGATGTCATTTATTCTGCTAATGGGGGCTGAGCTTTACCCGCTGCCCAGTGGCCCTTGGGGGACTGCAAGGAAAATGCCTTTCACTGGGCTGTTTTTCACTGCTGTTTGCAGTGGGTTCAAAGTTCAGTGTGCGGGAAAACCAAGTCCTCTGCTCTGCCCAGGGGAGCAGAGCGAGAGCAAAGGGGAAAGTCCTTCCTGCGTCTCTCCAGGCACTACAGTGGCTGTTGGCGTACATTGAAGCAAAGCCTCGGGGATAATTCCGGCATGTAGGAGACATGAGCATGTAGGTGATGCAGAGTGGCTGAGGACTGTTATGCATCATTCAGCAACCCCCAGTGCAGACCCAACTTCCATCCCTGGCAGTGTTCAAGGCCAGGTTGGACACGGGCTTGGAGCAACCTGCTCTAGTGGAAGGTGTCCCTGCCCGGGGCAGGGGGCTGGAGCTGGAGGAGCTTTAAGCTCCCTTCCAACACAAACCAGCCTGGGATTCTGTGAATCATATATGAATGACAAATATACGAATGACTGAAAACTAAGTTTATGGGAGGTGGCAAATATGCTGATCTCTGCATGCTTCAATATGGGAATTTTCTAATCTAAAGGAACCTCTGAGTTCTTCATGCATTAAGCAGAAAATGTGTAAAAAATGGTAGGTCCAAATAGGTATTTCTCAGTGCCGAAGGTGCCCTGGTAAAAATCTCCCCTGTCCTTATCGATACAAAACATTTGGAGAAGGATTTACTGAGAAACCCTTCCAAACTACCCGGAGACCCTTGTGCCATTGCCTTGATTTGTCTCTTTTCAGTTATGTTCTAGACTTTTACGATAGCAGAATAAATTCCTCTCCCCCTTCCCTCAGTGCTCAGCAGAAAAACACAGAAAAGGACCAAAACCCAGCACTGAGTGAATGTGTGTGCAACATCCCTGCCCATGCAGCGGCAGTGCTCGAGTTTGGTCAGATTAAAAGCAAATTCCTCCCTTGGATGTCAATACTTATTTATCTACAGTCAATAGTAAGGCTGAATGGAGAATTTTTAATTCCTGTTTTTTAAGATATGTATCTTTGTTGATGGTGTTTCCTTGTTCCAAAGAGGCTGTGCATGGCCAGGCTAAAATCTATCCTTTTCCTAAACTTCCTCACATACGTCTGTTTATCCAAGAATTTGGAAATTATTTAAGAATGCTTAAGATTAGATTAAGATATATTTAAAATTTATTTAAGATTTGAGTTGCTGGAGCGGGGCCAGAGAAGGGCACCGGAGCTGGTGCAAGGCCTGGAGCACAAGTGTGATGAGGAACGGCTGAGGGACCTGGGGGGTTTAGTCTGGAGAAGAGAAGGCTCAGGGGGGACCTTCTCGCTCTCTGCAACTGCCTGACAGGAGGCTGGAGCCAGGAGGGGGCTGGTCTCTGCTCCCAAGGAACAAGGGATGGGACAAGAGGAAACGGCCTCAAGCTGCACCAGGGCAGGTTTAGATGGAGATGAGGAACAATTCCTTCCCCAAAGGGTGCTCAGGCATTGGAACAGGCTGCCCAGGGCAGGGCTGGAGTCACCGTCCCTGCAAGTGTTCACACCCCGTGTAGCCGAGGCCCCAGTGCCATGGGTTAGTGGTGGCCTTGGCAGTGCTGGGCAGCGGTTGGACTTGGTGAGCTTAAAGGTCTTTTCCCACCTACTCGATTCTATGAGTCTTTCAAAAGAAACACTTCCCTCTCCTCCCCCTTTTCTTTTTTCTTCAACAAAACAAGTCCCTCCATGGCAGGCTCTGAAATATGGATTATTTACCTCCAGACTGGGCACAGTTCTGGCCCAGTCTTCGAAGTAAATGCATATTTAGTCTTTAAGGCATATTGTTCATCCATATAAATACATATTTTGGTATAGACATTCTTTATAACACAGTTCTGTGGATTAAGTGGAGATTTTGGTAGGCAGAACATTTCCCATTGTCTGTCCAGAATGCCAGCTCTGAAAATGTGCAAAAAGCAGCTTTCTCTGATGATGGGTTTTAACACTCCTGCATCTTAAAAACAGCACAGTTTCTAAAATAATATATATATTGAAAAGCTTAAAAAAGCTGTCTAGCTCTGAAGGATGCATTTCCTGCCAAGTTATAAACCCTTGAGAAACTGCATTTGTTCAGGAAGTTGTGAGACATCCTTTAATTCAGTATTAGTATAATATCACCATCAGCAACTGTGTAACTAGAGCATCATTGCTTTGTGGATGTCACCAACGCAATGGCACCTGCAGACCTGAGATATTACACAAGTAGGAACTTATTTATGCTGTTACAGACTTTGGGGTTTCCAATGTGGACAACAACCTCAGTTATGCTGCTTGGAGCTAAGCCATTTATTTTATCACATTTGAAAGCTGGGAATAAATAGAATAATGTTTGCCCAACAGATGTGAACGGTATGGGTTAATCCTTTGAAGAAGCCTAGAACATACCTTCCAACCATTGCCTAAAGCAAATACACCCACAGATTAACAGGGTGCGTAGGTTTTGTAAAACATGGCTGAGTTCTATTTGCAGCATGGTCCATTTTGGAACAACACCTCAATAAGTTCCAGTCTGTACAATTACCAGTTCACTGCATGGAACATTCACCAAGAACCAAGTTGCTTTATTTGATCCATGCTGCCTACAGCTCCAATCCTGCAAAAACGAAGTTCATTTGGCTGCACACACTAGGTGTGTTGGGTTAACTGCTGCACCAAGTACAGCGTGGCTGCACCTCTTTGTAGGAGTGGAGCATGGAGCAGGCAAGTCTCACAAGCAGACTAACTCCATGGACACCAAGAGCTCGCCCTGCACTGCGCTTCACACCCACACACACATCCACCATCAAATACTGCTATCAAATACCTATTGCGATAGGCCTGACTGCTGCCAAATACCTATTTCATCTAAGGAAACACCATTGGCACCCAGAAATGTTCATAGGGTTCGTTTGCTTTTTACTTTTTAAACTTGACAATAACAGCGTCCCCCCAAATTTAAGTGAAAAGTCAGAGATGGGACTGAATATCTTGTCCATGTTATCCAGTAGCTCTAATAGGTACGAATGCAAACAGTCAACTTATAATTATCTTTTTGAAATATATTTAATAAAGCTGCTGTTCATTCTATTCTGCTGCTGGAAATACTATGTTCCAGATATTGGGAACCACTGGAAAGAAATATATCTTTGAAATACAGAATTTGATCCAGCCACAGTATAGAAACATCTCAGTTTTATGTGAGACAAGGCGTATGAGCTGGGCTATGTGTATCCTTTTTTTTTTCCCCCTCATAAAACCATACTGACACAATACTTTCTGCAGCACCACTGTTTGTTTCTAGCAAATGGATTCTAAAATATAGCACTTTAAAGCTGCAATACAAGAGACATCAGGATATTAGGACTGTGTATAGTACAATCTGAAATGGGTTTCAACTGTTTCCTCAGAGGATTAATTTTGTCATGTTATTCAAGGTTTTAAAAAATGCCACATTACTGAAAATAGTACTGGAAATAAGAAGATAGAAATAGTATGATCTGTCACTGAACGTACACAGAGTGAACCAGGACACTTCATTTCCATGTTTTGGAGTCAACATATTTCTTTTTATCAGTAACTACAACAGATTCACTGCATGTTCTGTCTACACGTTAGCATGGGGTGGTGTATACTGAGACTAGTGAAACCCAGAGTCTGCCTTTTCAAAAACTGGGGTACCTGTGAGCTGAACTTGGAACTGCTGAGTATGCAGAGTGCTCATCTGGTATTGCTCACTACAAAAACCTATTGATAGGAGGCAAAATATTGTACTTACAAGAGTTGTGTCACCTACCAGGCATATAGAAAACACAGGAGTGTTGGTGTCAATAGTGGTTTTGTTACTCTTGTCATCAATAGTTGGTTTGTAAGCAAGTCAAGATCTGTTGGGGTCACCAGGGGATGTTGTAGTCAAGGGCTGTAGCCATCGTCATGCCCCAGCAATTTACACAGATGGTGGCATTTTGAAACTCAGCCATAAACTGTGAGTAACATTTTGCATTAGTGCTGTCTGCGGCTGTTTAAGAACAACAAAGTTAGTAGCATTAGATGCTATTTCAGAACTTGATCCTTCATTGGGTGAAATGGGTGTTATCTCGATAGACTGCAGTACTAGGAAATTAGGTATGAGGCCTTAACTGCTGTGTAAGCTATTTGTACAGTGTTAGTACATTGGTAATGAAGTCCTGTGTGTAATGAAGATTCTATCATGGACGGCAACATGCACTTCGGTACAGTTATTGGAGCAACCTCGTTTTAATATATATATGTATATATATAAAATTCTGCTTGATACTTCATGTATTTTCAGATATCTAATATTTAAAAGCATCCTTTATCATTGCTAAATTAGCCAAACCAGTACAAAATTAAGTGCAAGAAAAATACCAATTCACATAGTTTTTGCCAGTAATACAAAAAGGACTGTTAAGTTTCTCACATTTACAGCCATTGAGGAATTTGGCTTTAGAATGACTAAGGGAAACGTTCCTACATTCAAAAGATGTCTCAAAATAATTTGTGTTCTGTTTTGTAATGGGAAAAACTGGTTTTTACCAGGATCACCTACTGGTTAGTGGTGGTAGATGGAAAACACAAGGAGGAGTTGGTGCTATCCTCAACTGGTTGCCTAAAAACCCAAGTCTGAAGCTGTTCAATGACCCCCTAGAGATGGGAAAGGAGGTTTTGCTTTTAGCCAATAGCACCTTTGTCCTCAACTAGAGATTTGTTATGCTCAAAAGGATGCTTTAGCATTTCCCAAAAGACATTCCAGATTTGTTGGAGAGGAAGAGGAAAGTAGTGTTTTATGAAGGCACACCCATGCTGAATTTGCAGGAGAAAGGAAAGAAACCAGAAAGCAGTACTGCACAATGCAGTTATAATACAAGGCTCATTCTTGAAACCTGAATATCATGCTAGAAGAAAATCTAGATATGTGTAATATTTTGAAGAAATATTTTGAAGGCAATATTATTTGTTATGTTTTTTTATATCAAAAAAGAAAAAATGTTTCTGTGTAAATGTGGATAGAATGCTGTTTAAGAAGGGAACTGAATATTTGTATTGCAGCCTTAAAGAAGCACATTTTTACTGCAATATCTTCTCTTTTTTTTTTGTAAACTACAGTCTGCGACTCAGCAGACCATGACTGAATGCTTTTGAAAACTTGGAGATTACAAACATGAAATCACAATTAATATCCTCTAAAAGTAATTTCAGAGTTTTTCACGTCTTAAAAAAGGACAATGTGTACTGCTTCACAAGGTAATGCAGCTAATCAAAAAGAGGAGTAGAATTAAAGTATTTACATAATGAGCAATTCTACAGAAGGCGATCATCCCCACGTAAGCACTGCTGATTATATCCCACGCTGCTTTTAACAAACTCTACCAGATTGGAGCCAGTCATCAGCACTTTCAGAGAATCCTTAAAAGCCTTTTATGGGTCTTTACATTTAGTGCAGAATGATGTTCTTCAGGTAGAATATGCTGGTGAGGGAGGACAGTGTCAACACAAGGTACCAGCAGGAGAAGAGGACTTCAGCATCACCGGTGATCCCATACTGGGCTGTACTGGGAGCTGCAAAGAGAAGAGAAAGGGGTTAAGTGAAAATGGCCACTCCTGGTGTACCCCAAATTCTTAGTTTTCAATAACTCTTCTCAGATATAATCATTACTGCAGCAAAAGCATCCTCCTGAAAACCGGAGAAGCTGCTGCAAAGGTAGCCAAGCCCTCCTGCCACACTGCTGAGTGAAGATGACTTTTAGTTTTAAAGAGGATAAACCATTTTTAAGGCAAGCATTTAAAATGTGAGTATTTGACATCAGCCGAGCAAATCAGGTTTAAACATCTGAATAATTTATCTGTTTTCAAGTTACTGAGCATTAAGATCTCTACTGAAATCAATGAGAGGTGAATGTCTAAGCTCTGCTGGAAAACAACTAATTTTCTGCCTAAGTTTAGAAGCTGAATCTTGACAATTTTGCTTAGCCAAAGACATTCATATTTATTTTCAGTCTCTTTGTGGAACTTGTATTTACTTGCTGTAATACAAAGCCTTTCTCAAATTCCTAAGTAAATATGACAGTAAGTGCATGCAGAGAGAGAGTTAAAATGTAAGGAAAAGCTAGTGAGGAGGCAATCACTTGCAGCAGCCACGGGTGGGATGGCTGCAGGCTGTCTGGACTCAGGCAGAAACCAATGATTTTTGATAAGCTGGAGAACTGGATGGAGAGAAACCTAATGAGGTTCAACAAGGGCAAGTGCAGGGTCCTGCACCTGGGGAGGAAGAACCCCAAGTACCAGCACAGGTTGGGGACTGACTCTAGTGAGAGTAGGACAAGGAGAAATGGCCATAAACTAAACCACAAGAAGTTTCACCTCAACACGAGGAAGAACTTCTTTCCGTTGAGGGTGGCAGAGCACTGGAACAGGCTGCCCAGGGGGGCTGCGGAGTCTCCCTCGCTGGAGACATCCCAAACCCGCCTGGACACATTCCCGTGCGACCTGCTCTGGGTGGCCCTGCCTTGGCAGGAGGTTGGACATAAGGATACCGCGCAGGCTGTGCTGTGGAGAAAGCAAGGTTCACCAAATCCTCACAGGCTTGTCTTTTGGGCAGAGAAGAAAAGAAACTGTAGTAATCACCCAAGAAATTAAAGCAAACTCAGGGGTTTCGCCACATTCTGTTGGCTTTTGCAGATGCAGTCTCCTCAATTTCAAGTTTTGCTCAGTCTAAATACTGAAACATAAATGTCCCTCTTCTTTCTGCAAGAAAATCTGTGCTAAGTGCTACCAGGTCCATTTCCAACATATGACATTTGGCGCAGAGTGTGTTGTAAAACCAAAAATCATTAATTTCTCCCCGTGCAGAAAGGTTCATGCAATAAAAAACCCTAGACAAGAGGAAGCTTGATTCTGAGGCTTAGTTTAGTGACTTATAACCATGACTAACTACAGGACAGGGCACTCTCTTCTCATTCAAAAGGAACTTTGTGCAATAAGTCAGTATGACAAATCAACATTTAATTTATTACACATCCCAGGCTAGCAAGCTGAAACACAGCGTAGGTGGTATTGCATTTTATCATATTAAAAGTTTCCCCAACTTAAAGATAATTTGAACTATGGTGGCTATAAATGTGAGTGGAAAATTATGTAAATCTGATTTCCTGCACATGAACCAATACTATCTTTCTAAAGCTTTTTAAATCATATCTGTATTGTTTCAGCACAAAGGTGCTAAGTGAATTAATGGAGAAAACCACATAGACTTGGGCAGATAATAAGAAAGACTTATGGTTCCCAAAGCTGGCTAACCAGAAGGATTTGATGTGAAAGAAGCATGAAGGAGAAGCAAATCTGAAGAAGTTTAAGCTGCTGGGTTTGAATAAAATGTCCTGAGCAGATGCTCAGTTGGATTTGAATAAATAGCCCTGAGTTCACATGGGATAGGGAGGTGGAGGATGCCAAATGCATGTAAAGGCTGGTTTTGCTGGACCATGGGCTAAATGTTAGCCCTGTTTGATTCCAGCCTGTCCCACACCTCCACCCCTGCAGAGCTTGAGTGTTGATTTTTACGACTCGGTCTGACAAAGAAGATTTCAGTTCAAAACCACATGTGAACATAGCAGCCTTCCAGTATCTGAAGGGGCCTGCAAGGATGGTGGAGAGGGACTGTAGTGATAGGACAAGGAGTGATAGGTTCAAACTTACACAGGGGAGATTGAGATGAGCTCTGAGGCAGAAGCTCTTCCCTGTGAGGGTGCTGAGGCGCTGGCACAGGGTGCCCAGAGAAGCTGTGGCTGCCCCATCCCTGGCAGTGTTCAAGGCCAGGTTGGACACAGGGGCTTGGAGCAATCTGCTCTAGTGGAAGGTGTCCCTGCCCGTGGCAGGGGGTTGGGACTGGATGAGCTTTGAGGTCCCTCCCAACCCAAACCATTCTATGATAAACTCTCTGAGTGTCTTTAAACCTGCCTTTGGCATTACCATAAAAAATGACACTGAGCTGTGCTGTTTGGCTTCCAGGCTCACTTGGATGATGCTCTGAAAGAGCTTGGAATTTGAAGTTATTCTCCAGCCCCTCTAATACTCGTTCCATTTCCTCAGATTCTCTAAAGAGGGCAGACTGGTGGGAACCTGCTGATTAGTACCTGCTGGGTGTAGGTTCACTTAGTGAAACCTGCACTGGCATTTCACATAGAAAACCAAAATAACCCAAAGCTATTCACACAGCTTATCCCCAGAGAGGTTCCTGTCATTGTGGAAACATCCCCTAATTCTAAGGTGTGCCAACAGGCAAACAGGTCAGAAATTGGCTTTAAAGGGCTTTTATGGAACTCTTTACTACACGTTTGAAAAGCCATGTTATTTTAATTCAGAATGGAAGTGGGAGCTGGAAAATATTTGCTGTTGCCCTGCAAAGGACCAGCAGTTGAGCATGTGCATTGGGGACCACCCAGCTGTCTCGCATATGATGGATGGTGACACAGTGATTGGGAAAGCCAGACTATTATTCCTTTTAACTTTAATTCGACTCCTGGGGATCTCCAAGTTTTCCTAGTCTCCAAAATGGATTTACAAGTAGATGCTGCTTTTACACAGTGGCATCAGTTACGATGTCATAGTAAGTCTACTGGATGGTGGACAGTTCAAAGTGTTGTGCTTGGTTCTTCAGAATTAAGAAGTTCCTTTTCACCTTGGGATTTTGATTGACTTTTCCTATGGGTTCCTGATTGCTCTGCTGGCAAAAGAAAGTTTTATTTCCAAATATGGTTAGAATTCTGTAGATCTTGTAGACATTTTGTGGTGTTTTAAGAGCTTTTAAAAAGTAAACAAGCTTACTTTTAAAATATAAAGATTCTTAGTGTGCTCTGCTAAGTCATTCATCTAGAATGAATAATTATTTGTGAGAAGTACTAAATAGCTTCATTATCATTGCTGTGTAACACCAAGCAAGGTCATTTTGTACTGGAGTGGTTAATTTTCTTGGGGGTTTATTGATGGTTCCCTCTATCGCACTAAAAACTTTACTTTAGGAATGAATGAAAAGGTTTAAACGTTTGAAAATACCTTCTCCCCCCATCTAAGATCCTAGCATTGAATGTCATTGTTTTGTACAGACACATACACTTGCACTTGCAGCCTTAATATTTGTACAGCAAGATAATGGTGGAGGTATGTATGATTAGGCATAAATAAAAGCATGAATTATTTGACTCTGATTACATCTGCAGCTATCCTGGGCATTTCCATAATACCTATCACCGCCAGTATAACAGAGCACTCTGTTTACAACTGATTTTACAGCATGAGAAGCTTTCAGTAGACGGAGGGGGGAAGGAGAACAGTGGTTGACCTGCAGAGAGGCATTTATCCAGCTGAAGATTCTCATCCAGAACAATGTCTTGGTAACTATCTGAAACAGAAACCAAGGTCAAGTGGTTTGGCTCCCCTTGTGCCGATCTGGCAGTGCAAATCCAGTTCAGAGCTGTGAGAGTGATACCTTAAAAGAAAGTGAATTTCTGCGTAGGAGAAGGTTAAAATGAGCTGGATGAAAAGTCTGATGTTTGAAACATAAATTGACTGAGGATTTAGAAGAGCTGGGAAGGGACCTGGAGGGGTTTGCCAGGTCCCCGTGCATGTCCTCACAAAGAAGATGGTTTTTCCCCCAAGGAGCACTGTGGGAGCCCTGTGCTCCATGGGACCCGCCAGGATCACCTCCCCTCAACACTGACGTTTAGCAGCAGGTTACAGAGGTGGGTTTGTGTTCAAGGCCAGGCTGGAGGAGGCTTGGAGCAACCTGCTCTAGTGGAAGGTGTCCCTGCCCGTGGCAGGGGTTGGGACTGGATGAGCTTTCAGCTCCCTCCCAACACAAACGAGTCTGGGATTCTATGATCCACTTTTTGATTACTTGACTTTCTTTTTAGTCCTGTAAATATATTGTTTTATATTTTTAACTCAGAATCAGTATCAAGAACCAGTTTTGAATTAGGTACAGAGTGTATCACAACTGGGGTCTTTACGAAACAAGAAATGCTTCTTTATTTTCTGTGCATACACACAAATACACATGGGGATAATATTTCACTTTAAAACGTTGCTGGTGGCATATCTCTCCCAAGTATTTAAAATACTAAGCTTTAATATTTTAGTGCAACAAATAGTTGGTTTTTGCCTCTGCAGTTAGAGCAGTAATCTTTTATTCTCTGTATTCCTATTTCAAGACTTAAAAAATTGCTACATTATTCATTTAAATTAGAAATAAGAAACAAATCAGCATAAACCAGTCATTTCTCAGTTTCCTGCATCTCGCAGCAGCCTGGTGTGAATGCCAATGAATGGGACCTGACAATACTCCACTCTTATCAAGTCCATCAGTCTTTTGGGGGCTCACCTTCTGAATCTTTCTGCCAACACATTTCAGAGAATAAAGCCATGCTTTTAAGAACCTCACAGTTTTGGGCTTTATCCTCTACAGCCCCGTCTTATCCATCCAGGCAGAGTTAGCTCATGGGCAACTCTTGCAATACTTCCTGTCTCCTTCCTCAAGGATTTTTGGATATATTTGTCTCAGTGGTGCCAAATGACTCCTGGCTAGAAAACATACAAGAGCAAAATTCCACCCAGAATTCCACCCTCAAAACCCAGAGAATGGCTGCACAGGCATGAACAGAGCATATAACACACACATATATATATATACACTAACACATTTGAGGGAGGTGGAGTCCCCTGGGACATTCCTCCCTTGTTCCCAGCATAATCCTTGTCCCTACTGCTTTGTAAGGACTGGGGACACAGATGAACACTGTGTCCAGGTGAGGACACGTCCCATGGCATTGAGCTACCTCCTCCAACAGTTTGTCACAATCAGTGACAATGTTTTTCAGTGCCCCATGAGCCATCGCACAAACCGTATTTCACTTTTCCCAAAGCTCTGCACTGATTTCTTCATTGGGATAAGAAAACCTTTTTGACCATACAACATTTACAAAGTAATACCTTGCAAATAGAATCATAGTATTGAGTAGGTTGGAAAAGACCTTTAAGCTCATCAAGTCCAACCGCTCCCCAGCACTGCCAAGGCCACCACTAACCCATGGCACTGAGGCCTCGGCTACACGGGGTGTGAACACTTGCAGGGACGGTGACTCAAGCCCTGCCCTGGGCAGCCTGTTCCAATGCCTGAGCACCCTCTGGGGAAGGAATTGTTCCTAATCTCCACCTAAACCTCCCCTGGTGCAGCTTGAGGCCATTTGCTCTTGTCCCATCCCTTGTTCCCTGGGAGAAGAGACCAGCTGCCTCTTCCCTCAGTCTTCCTTCGGAGGATGTATGCCTTTATTTAAAATATAAGCATTTTGCATTTCGGGTGTGCTCTGGTGATGTTGGCCTGGGCAGTGCTGTACGTTTCTCTCTCATTAAAAGGAATTCCAGGTATTGACCCCAATAACAGGGGAACATCAGACTGGAGAGGATCTTCTGAGCCACCTCATCCAACCTCCACAGACGCAGCCTGAATGCATTTCAGTGTTACTTAATCATTAGCATTTTCCAGGTGTTGTTATCATGGTCAAAGCTCAGTTTAATCAGAGTCTCCATCTGGCATACACTTCAAAAGGGCCCCTCGTTCAGATTTATCTATTTAACTTTACCAGTGAATTTTCCATCTCTGCAAATTTCCTGTCTCGGGCTCTTAGCCTTGAGGATGATTGCATTTGCATAAGACTAAACAAATCGGTGTCTTTGCTGATTCATTTTTACACAAGATTTGAAGGTTTTGTTCTCCCAAGGTCAAGCTTTCCGCAGTCTTGCCTGGCCTCCGAGGCACAGAGTGAGGCTGCTCTTCTTGACAAACTTCCCTTTGGTCAAAACACTTGTAAGCCTGATCTGGAGCTCTCCACACAGATTATCTCCTAACACAAGCTGTTGCTTTCTAATACAGTCCTTTATAGACTGTCGACCTGCTCCTCCAAAGCCATAAATCCTCAGCTAACATCAAGTGTAACAATATGTAGAGATGTTATCTGTTGGACTCAACTGAGCCTTCAGAGTCCCATTATCTTACAAACTTTCTTTAAAAACCCATTTTTGACAGGCAAATCTTTTTCATCTTCTTTTTCTACACTGCTTTGACCTTGAGTTAGTTTTTCTCTTCCTTCCCCATATATTTTAAATGTTGCACAAAACCCCCTATTTATTAAGGGTTTCCTATAATAAATCATTAACCTGACTATAGTTAAATGAAATGCTTATTAGCATCTCTCTGCATAATCCATTTAACAGAATTAGTCTTGCTTATTCAGACAACCTAAAGAGGTCCGTGCTTTTGTCTACAAGGCATCAGGATTAAAACTTATAATTATTTCTGGTTAATGCAGTCCTTGGTGTTAGGAAATGTTGGCATGCACGTTTCAGCATAGTGCTTTTCCTAATCTTTTGTATTAAATAGAGATAGTGATATAATATTATTTTGTTCCTTTCTATCTACCACCAGGAGAGATGTCTGAATATAATCCTATCTGTGCTAAGAGTGAGCTTAAACACTTTCACAACTGCTAACTGGTATAAAACATGAGGATTATGTAGAATAATCACTAAATTAGAGAAAAGGAGAGTTTGATAAGAGCACGTGGACTTGAGAGGCATGCACACAGGGACCATGACTGGTGGTTACGCCGGCCTTAGTACAGGTTTCCTCTTCTACTGGACCGTGACACTGTGTAAATGACTCCCAGGAAAGATGGTAGATGAGGTTTTGTCAAAAGTGAGATGTGAACCTGCTTTTATTGATAATCACAAAATCCCAGACTGGTTTGTGTTGGAAGGGACCTTAAAGCTCATCCAGTTCCAGCCCCCTGCCACGGGCAGGGACACCTTCCACTAGAGCAGGTTGCTCCAAGCCCCTGTGTCCAACCTGGCCTTGAACACTGCCAGGGATGGGGCAGCCACAGCTTCTCTGGGAAAAGTCTGTGCCAGCGCCTCAGCACCCTCACAGGGAAGAGCTTCTGCCTCAGAGCTCATCTCAATCTCCCCTCTGGCAGGTTAAAGCCATTCCCCTTGTCCTGTCCCTACAGGCCCTTGTCCAAAGCCCCTCTCCAGGGTTCCTGGAGCCCCTTTAGGCACTGGAGCTGCTCTAAGGTCTCCCCTTAGGGAGCCTTCTCTTATCCAGGCTGAACAAGCCCTACTTTGTTAATACACATTAACTTTATTGTTAACATTATATATAACATATATTGTTAATCTGTTATATTTATACATTGTTAATATAGGTTAACTTTATATGTTAACATTATTGTTAAGAATGATAACTAGCTCAGCCACCCAGCTCTATAATTTCATGATTGTGCAGACCTTTGCCTGGGAATTTGGGCTCCCTGACTCTGGAAAGCCAGGCCCAAGGAGGCAGCAGAAGAGACACACTTCCCTCCCTGCCCTCTACAACAGCCAGAGTCACCCATTCACCCACCAACAAACAACTCCTGCTAAATATTGTCAACAGCCAAGTACTAATTTAAACCCAGCTAAAAATACACCCGTTAATGTAAAGCGTAAGGAAGATGATTTTTCATTGCTTATTAATGCAATGGGACATGCCAGCCACAATCTGCAGCTCAAACCAGACCTGCTTAGTGAACACTTAACAGTTGCATTTCATTAAGCTTACAGAGAAAGGAAACCCATAACTGATGGAGGTTGTTAACTGTATGCAAAAGAGTTCTAAGTTTCTTAATTTCTGTTCTCAAATCACTCTCTGGAACAAAACATTTCCAAAGTCAGCAACTTCTTAAAAGTCATTAGTGCTGGTGTCTCAGTCTACATGGATGGACAGGGAAGCACCAGCCATAGAACTGCTCCTGTTTCGAAGGAAAGCATCCCATGCTCAGGCTGAAGAGGTTAAAGATCTGGCTGTCAATTTGGCAGAGTTGGGTTTGGAAATGCAGTCCTGGAATGGGAAGAGCCTGGGTGGGCAGCAGCAAGGAACAGGACCACATGGGTGGTCGTGGAGCCAGGTCACCTCAAATAGTTTTGCTGTCTCCTCTATGCTTTACCCCAGTTTCACAATCTCGATCCCTGCCTGGGTCAGCCACCTCTCAGCAGCCTCTCTCTCTCTTCCAAAGGCTGTGCTAACTAATGGAACTCTAGCACTGTTGGGTTTTTCTCCTAAAACTCATTCCTCCTTCCCAATTCTTCCAAAATGTCAGCTTCCAAATCCTGATGCTTATTTTCCAAATTGTCATTTGACTCTTCTCATAGAAATCCAGTTTTAAATCTGATTGTTCACAGCAAAACATTTAATGTATTGAAAAAGGGTGTTACTTCAGGGAAATAACATCTCTCATTTTTCCGACATATAAATGGTGAGTAAATTTCCCAGATAATTTATGTTTTAAAAAATCATGGTAATTTTATCATAAAGGTAGATTGGCAAAGTTTGGGTAACATAACTGAGAAAGGGCAAGATAACCTTTGCATTCGAATTAAATGGGTGTGATTGTTGAGGAGTATTTAAGATATCAGATAAAACATCCTCTCCAAACAGGGAAGTACATGGGATATCTTTACACTTGGGCACGAGATCCTAATATCTTGATTTTGGACATTTTTATGTCATGTGCCAAAGGAATTGCTGTGGTCCTCAGTGTCAATGTGTGCTTTTTGAAGGTGTTCAGCATCTAATTATTAATGATATCATAGTTGGAGACTTACAGAAGCTATTAAAGTTTTCTATCCGGTATAGAATCGTTAAAAATGTGCTACAGCCCAACTACTGCATTTGACTGTGAGCACTTCATATTGCTGCCATGGTCACAATGAATAGGCGTTCGGAAAACTTTATTACCCAGCTGGGATTTGTTTCCCAACTTGCATTTTGAATTTCACCATATGGTTGCCAATAGAAAGTGCCCATTTACAGGCACTTATCACACAGTGGTACCTAAAAATCCCTCTAGTTCCTGCTCACTGTAATTACATGGTCTTGCTGTTCTTCTGCAGGAGCATTTGTAAGTGTGGGCTTTGCAGTGGGGCTGGGCACGCACTGTTGTTACTCCATATTTCTGTATTTACAATGGATTTAAGTAAGCTGAGAAGTGGGTGATGATGATTTAGAGAAACTCTTAACAACAGAGCCCAAACACAAAAGCCTGGTTTGTAGATAATCAGTGTAAATAATAGATTGCCCATATGCAGCTTTCAAGTTATTTCTTCAAGAAAATATCTCTGGGTATCATAAAATCAGATAAAAACAGTGGTGCTCGGACAAGGCAGGCTCACTCTAATCTTTCAGATAGAGCAGATATGCTTTTGTTGCTGCTGCAAGAACAAACCCAATTTTAAGCCCTCATGCATTGTTGTACAGTGTATCTTTAATGGAATTTCATTTTGACACAGATAAATGTGATCGCATCAAATAAACACCACCACCCTCCCCCCCTTCCCTTAAATACTACAAAGGAAAAGAGTCCTAATGCTGTAATAGGATAACTGAAGCAGGCACTGAACACAGAGTGCTTGGTGTTTAACAGGATAAAGTAGTATAGCCCTGACATACCTGGTTTCTGCTGGAAGGGATATTTCATAATCCCAAGAAATATTTATAAGGAAAATTACTGTGAGGGAACAGAATAAAATTTAGCTTTATATATCATCCTTTATACTCAAGTTATCTCCAATTTCTTTGTGCAGCTGAGAAGTGCAGTCACATCGGAACAAATGAAGTATCTTAAAGAACTTTAGAGCTGCAGATGTGTACCAGGCTTTAACAGGCAGAGCTGATACCAGTCCCAGTCCTGGGATGAGCCCGTGCTTATCTGGATCACCACCTGATCCCTGCCTTTAACTGGGAAAGGAGACAGGAGAATGCAGCCAAGCACCTTGGCTGGAGAGTAAAGCAGAGCAGGTAATCGATGGCACTGCATGGACATCTCACGGGCCACAGAGCAGGCTGAGCCTGAACACATGGCAGGGTGCACCTACAGCCCCAGACCATCTCCCCCAAGCCTTCTAGCACTGACCAGCGATACAGGGACTGTCCCAAAGTGATCTGAGCTGGGATTTTAATGCAAGAGGGCCATGGAAGTGCTGCGAGGGCTGGAGCAGCTCTGCTCTGGAGCCAGGCTGAGAGAGCTGGGCTGGGGCAGCCTGGAGAAGAGAAGGCTCCTGAAGGGGAGACCTTAGAGCAGCTCCAGTGCCTAAAGGGGCTCCAGGAAACCTGGAGAGGGGCTTTGGACAAGGGCCTGTAGGGACAGGACAAGGGGAATGGCTTTAACCTGCCAGAGGGGAGACTGAGATGAGCTCTGAGGCAGAAGCTCTTCCCTGTGGGGGTGCTGAGGCGCTGGCACAGGGTGCCCAGAGAAGCTGTGGCTGCCCCATCCCTGGCAGTGTTCAAGGCCAGGTTGGACACAGGGGCTTGGAGCAACCTGCTCTAGTGGAAGGTGTCCCTGCCCGTGGCAGGGGTTGGTGCTGGAGGAGTTTTAAGGTCCTTTCCAACCCAAACCATTCTGTCATACTATGAATGCATCATAATTAGCAGTGACTGGAAGATTTGACTTCTTTCTGGAACTGGAGATATAACAGGTTCCACTGGGGGAAAGGGACGTGACTTGTGGCAGAGGCAAAGATCAGCTACCTCAGCCTGCAGCTCTCGGAGGCAGGTCCCCAGTCCATAGCACAGGTTGCAGCTCCACTTCCCTCTCCCAGACACTGTCTCTCAATTCATTCCCACGGCTTAAGGACACGCCTCTCGTATGCAAACTGCACAGAAACTTCAAGCACACCTTTAATTCTCATAGAAAACTGAGCCCAGCTGTGGAACCTATAATTAGCGTGTGCCTCTTGGCTTTCCAAACCCGGCTCTGCTGCCTCACTGTGTCTTGTGATTTCCCTCATAAATATCTTAAGATCTATCTTAAAAGCAGTTACTTGGCTTCCACTGGGAACAATCAGTGGAAGTTTTCTCTACAGTTACACTTCTAAATGAGTAGGAATTGTCTTATTCCTGGGATAAATTTATCTTTGGATGAGCTCTGCCTCCTCCCTGATCTCAGTGCCCTGTCTCCACAAGCACCACCCGTGTGTGGTTTCACCATTTTCTCACCTTCTTCCTCCTTCTCTTCTTTCTCTTTGCATAACAGGAGCATTAACAGATTCAAACACTTTCCAGAAACTTGCAGGTTTAACCCATTTCTTCATGGGATCAGACCCTGAAGGGCTATAATTACCACTAACGTTCCCACTTTAGATCTATTAATAAGTTAAAGGGCGCTGTTATTTCTATTGCTTGAAATAAAACCCAACTTCCATTTACTTTGAGTTTGCCAAGCTTCCCTCTCCTGCTTTAGATGTGCTAAAAATAATCTACCCGAGGATTATTACAGAAAAGTAAAGATTTTTTGGAGTGGTATTTTGTGGTTTATTGCAGCAGTAATCTCGGTAAAGTTATCTTCAGGGACTCAAATAACTTTGCCTTCAAATCAAAGTTATTACTTAGCCCAAAGGCCAAGCAAAGAGTGCTCTGTGGGATCAGATCCCCCTGCCTCTTTGGAGCATATAGGAGGGAGGGAAGTTGAATAAATGCAAACCTAGTGTAGCTTGATAGTTACATGATCTCCTACAGTGTATAACTGAGCTAGAAACACTATCTGGGATTTCATTAGCAAAATAAGGCCTATTTCATAACAAAGTCCATGAAATAGTGAAAATTCCAACTCAAAATTCAACCAAAAATCCAGGGAGATAATCACAGTGCTGTCAACCCAGCTTGGTTACGCAGGCAGAGCTACAAGGTTGGCTTCAGAAATGCAATCTGTAAGCACACCTAGGCAAACCCCCCCCAAAATAAACCCAAAGTGAAACCTCCACTTGCTGGAACAGCAGAGCTCTGACCTAATTGCAGATGTTGCCATTAGTACAGTGCTTAGTAGGTTGGAATACAGTTACATAGTACTGAAATAGAAGTCATAACATCCGTGTAACCTGGCTGATAGATCACATGGTGCTGCAATAAATAACATGGTGTTGCACCTTTGTGCTTAAATAGATGGGCTATTCTCCCACCTAGTGATGTGTGCTGGGGGTCCTGGCCTCCTGCTCGTTGCAGAAGACAAAAGGAAAGAGGCAGCCTAGAGAAAATTTCACTATCAAGATGTCTATAGACATCTGAAGCCTGCTGGATTTACTGGCTAAGCATTAATTTCTTGAACTGAGAATTGGACATGACTGATGATGTTGTGGTTGCCCCATCCCTGGCAGTGTTCAAGGCCAGGTTGGACGGGACTTGGAGCAACCTGCTCTAGTGGAAGGTGTCCCTGCCTGGGGCAGGGGGTTGGAACCGGATGAGCTTTAAGCTCCCTTCCAATACAAACTATTCCAGGATTCTATGATTATTTCATAATCATTATGAATTATGATATATAATATAATGCACAATATACAATATATATTATATAACATCTATAATATATAATAGAATATATAATAAATATAATATACGATTATTTCAGAATTACTAATGCTTTATAAAAGAAAGGCAACGCCTCGATACGGAGTTGTGTAAACCAGATAACACAATATACAGCATCCTATTGTCTTTCAGCAGAAAAATGAGTCAGTCACAGCAGTGTAGTCAGGATAGCCAGGAAGTACAGCTTGTGGGATGGTAGATTGCCATTGCAAACAGGATCGACAACTTCCTCTAGTCCAGTTTCCCATGAAAGGCTGAACCAGGTGATCTTTCGAGGTCCCTTCCAACCTGGGCTATTCCATGATTCATCATATTTCCCAAATCTCAGTAAAGATATTCTAGTTCTGAGACATACATGGACTCAGACAGAAGTTCTGAATTGATACAGAATTGGGGCTATGTTTAATTATTGTGTATTTTAAGCTGTAATCCAAAAGACAAATGTACAACTCCCAAACTGTCCTTTTTGACCCTGGTTTGGCGAGAAAGCCAGGGGTTTTTGCTGATTTTATGTATGGAAAAACCTCAAAATTTGTAGCAAAGAGAAGCTCTTCTGTTGCGAATGAACCATGAAATCACTTTTGGATAGTTTTCTAAATGATGTTACTACTGAAGCTCTCCATTTCTTTAAAATGCCTCTCTGGAACTGATATCAGAACTAATTTCTATTGAGCTTATTTATGGGAAATCTTGGTACAGTAGGCAACTGCCGGTCCTGAGTCTTGTAGGCTTATATGATGATTACAGCTCCCTAACCCTGGAGATACATAAGGGTGAGTAAATATGGATGTCACATTCATCTTCTAAGCTTTGCCTCTAGAAAGGTGACTTTTGGTGTATCTGCAGTGTGATGCACACACTGTTTCTGAAGCACACATGTGCACTATTTCATGTTTTTATTGTTGACAGGATTTCTATTTGAAACTTTCAACATTTTTAGAGAATTTTAGACTTGCAGAAGTGTATTACAATGCTGCAACATGCATATTTTTCATTAGTCAAAAGTAAACCATTCTTACTTATTTTGCATAAGTACTTGGTAGACAGATGTCTACCAAGTCCCACTTGGTAATGTGGGAGGTACAGCACATTTCTATGGCGTGAGACATACTACAGCTTTCATCGATAGGTCTCACCCTGGCAAACCCTTCCCTCCCATGTATGTGCTCCATCCCAGGAGGATGCTTCACCTGCGCTGCTCTTGGCACAGTCAGGGTAAAGGAAACCACAAAACCAGCTTGTATTTGTGAGTCTAAACTCTTTTGTCTTGTCTGATCTGGAATAGCAACACCTGTAGAGCTAGAGGGGGATGGGGGATGCCAATAGAAAGGGAGCATTTTTAAAGGAAACTTGTAGGCAAGGAAGAAATAAATGTACGGTTTCATTATATTATGCATTTTTCTGCTCATACTGGCTGTGATGTGCTCAAGGCTGAGACTACCTTCTTTCTTACCTACACATCTAGGCCTGATTTTATTATCTGTAGCAATAGCAATCAACAAAACTAATCATCACTTGTTTAGCTTAAAATTACATAGAGAATATACAAAGCATAAAGACATCAAGTGAAGAATAGGCTGACACTGGAATGTGAGCAGAATGGATCGTGGTGTTTCACTGGACAGGTCTGGTTAAGAGAACATTGAAAATAAGACTATAGAAGTGCTAGAGAAAGCACTGGGACAAGCAAGCTAGCTGCCCATTTGCATTCCCTCATCCCTGCATTGTAGTATGGAGCCCAGTTCCCATCTGTGTCCCAAACCATGAGTTCTGGAAAGGTTCTTCGCTGAAAATGAACCAAGAAGAGGCCAGGTTGGACAGGGCTTGGAGCAACCTGCTCTAGTGGAAGGTGTCCCTGCCCGTGGCAGGGGGTTGGAACTGGATGAGCTTTAAGCTCCCTTCCAACTCAAACCACTCTGGGATTCTGTGATTATGAAGAGCCAAGACCTGAGGCTCTCTGTGACAGATAACCATGCTCAGATTTCATATGTGTGAAACTTCCAGGTCGCCTGCAAGGGTTCAAGGTTGATAAATCTGCCCAATTCAGAAGAGTGATTCTGTAGCAAAACTAGGGAATTAGAAAGTGAATTGCTGAGAAACAGCTTGTTTTGAAGCTAATATGCATGGTGTGTGCTTTCGAGTACTTATGCACATAATTTTGGCAGCCTACAATAAGTGCTTCTCTGACAATGTTGCCCTCATTTGTAAGTGTCACGTTTGAGAAAAGGAAAAGCATTTTAACGTGACAGAAAAATTTGACTTGGAAGCTAATTACTTTAATTTGATGGAATTTTTGGCTCATCTGCATACTTGACAATTATTTACAGCTTACATTGGTAATTAGAGGTTGGGTCTTGTGCTGAAACATGGCAAAGAGCTTTGAAGACAGTTGCTGATCCTTCTAACTTTTAGAGGAAATGAATTTATTAGTAGTTAATATGTAAAATATTTGTACTTCTGACCTTTTGTAAAAATTTCTTTCTCTATTTTAAATGATTGCTTGTCAGAATCATTTCCCTCAAAATGAAGTGTGACATTGTAAATAAGCTCTCAAATTAAGCAGCACGTTAAATCTGTGTATTCAGTGGCAACCTTTGATAGTCATCATATATCATGAAGGTTTTGTTGGTTCTGTTACATTGAGGCAATGTCATATAGCATTGCGAATGATAATTTTTTACACTGAACTTTACCATTTTTGGACAGTTTCAACATCATTCTTCTGCTCTTGACAAAGGATATTGAGTTAAGCAGGTTAGTACATGATTTCTTGCCTTTTTTTCGTGACTGTGTATGAGGAAGGAACTTTCGTGCCAGAGAAGCTGACAACCTTTAAACAAATCTTCCATTGAGGTGGCTGTCAAATGATATTTAAAGATGTGTTTTTCATTCAGGTATTCTGCTGATTTTCTTCAGCATTTCTATGGGGTTTCTCTTAGTCATATTTCTGCTGAGTGTATAGATTGCTCTCATTTGATAGGTATATTAAAGTAATCCATGGAAGTCTCCTCCTGAACCACACTAAGAGCCAAGCAATTAACCATCAATAGTGCTTTTATTATATTAAGGTGATGGATCAAATAAATAACAAAGTCAAACTGTTTACTAATTCCAGAAGAGTTAAAGTGTAGTGCACCTTGAATCATAACAGATGAGACCAGCATTCTCTCTTTTGAGTTTGCCTTCTATATCAGTACTGCTTAATCTTGTTCTTTCTAATGGGCTACGTCTTAAAGAGAAGGACGCTGGATAAGTCATATACATAAAAGAGATGTACAGCTTGCTGGCATGTGGCATTCCTCTAACATATATTTTTATGAAACTACCAGCACATTATGTGCTCAGCAGCATAAATAAAAAAGCATGTTAGGCTGGCAATTTTACATTTACTACATTAGTTAGGAAATGCAATGGCCACCCTTACTTTGCTATAATAAAACCTGCCGAGCCTGTTCATGAAAGATGATTGCAATTTCCCCCGGCCTGTGGACGCAATGAAAAAACATAACTCATCAAAATCTGAGCTATTTGCTCTTAAGCTACAAGAATGTTTTTTTTTCAACACTTGACGTGACATTAACTATTCATGAAACTTAAGAGTGTTCAAACACTGCCTAAGTAAAATTGTTACTACTTTTCAACTTGATTGAGATCTTTTCCCAGCCAGCCTCTCCAGCAGCCAGCAAAAGGCCTCTCCACACATCAGAAATGCAGAGAGTGTCCAGGTACTGTAGCTGTGAGCTATCGATCTGCTGAAAAGCCAAGTTCCTCCTCCCACATTGATTCATGATAACTGCCTCCATTTGGGTCAAACAGTATTTAACTGCTCGTAAATTTTAATTAAATGATTAGTCACTTTGAACATATAGTTTGTCATCTTGCAGCCGAGTGATGTGTCTTTATCAGGGAATGACTCAAGGGGAAGGCATCCATCTCCTCTGTCACTGCGCCCCCCAATTGGCTGTTGCACAGTACGTGTTTCTCTGTGACACCGACTGTGCTTCCTATGAGCAACTCCTCATGCAAACTATAAAATACAATTCCTTCCTTTCACCATTAGCATATGCTTAACTTCCTGAGTACAACAAACCCACAGCAAAGCAGGTTTTTTCCTTCCAACAACTTTCTTCTTCCTTTTTTATGTACAAATGACACCTGTAGCTATTCTTACTCAGCTACGCAAGAATCTTTTCTGTGCCTACAGTTATCCTTATTCGCAAGCTATTGATGCTAGGAGAAAATGAAGAGAAGCTTATAAACCTGGTGTACCAGTTGACTGATAGAAATGATGGTTTAATTGGTTTTGTGACTGTATAGTTCCTTTCTGTGTGCCTACCTGTGGCATCCTCACTGCAATGAATTTAAATAGTCTTCTGTGTGTGCATGTTGCACAACACTGCTGAAAGCATCTGAATTTCATATACATCCTTCTCTATCCATGGCAAGATTTGTTCCTGCAAGGCAGAGGACCTTTTGCTAGTGGGGGACTTAAGCAGTTGCTATAAAGCTGCTGCTTTAATGCTGGAGTCTGCTATTTGTGAGCTAAGAGAACTTAAAGTCCATCTACGTAAAATATACAGAAAGTGCAATATAATCAAGTATTTTTTGCTTTTCATTAATGAGCACATTTACTTTTTCCCCAAAGTACTTTCAGTTTTTCACCCTTTAGCAAAGGTTTCGTGTTAGAATATGCCATCCAATTTAACTTTATTTGCTGTTCCATATAATGAATTATCTGGGGCTTTTCTGGGGCAGGATAGTGGCAGGAGCTCTCAATAAAACTCCGAGCTTTTGCAGCTGCCTCCTGTGTGTGTGTGAGCTTAATGCAGAAGATTTGGGAGACAATATGGCTCCTTTGAGACTTAGGACTTTCAACAAGGGTCTGTAAGGACAGGCCAAGGGGAATGGCTTTAACCTGCCAGAGGGGAGATGGAGAGGAGCTCTGAGGCAGAAGCTCTTCCCTGTGAGGGTGCTGAGGCGCTGGCACAGGGTGCCCAGAGAAGCTGTGGCTGCCCCATCCCTGGCAGTGTTCAAGGCCAGGTTGGAACTGGATGAGCTTTAAGGTCCCTTCAACTCAAATCATTCCACGATTCCGTGATTCCTCTTTGCATACATTATTACGCAGAAGGAAAAACCAACAGTTGAGATTTTTCAGAGCTGACTGGGAGTTTTAGGCATGAAACTCCTGTTGAGAATCTCTATCAATTAATACACTATTTTGGTGTAGATAGCAAAGCAAGCAAGCCTTAGTGGCTCTGTGGGAGGCACCAATTAATGCTGATTAATGGATTAATGGTAGGGGATGGGTGTGCGGAGTGTATTATCCTCAGGATGGCTCTGCCACTAGCTGCACCTTTTCATAGAATCCCAGACTGGTTTGTGTTGGAAGGGAGCTTAAATCTCACCCACTTCCAACCCCCTGCCATGGGCAGGGACACCTTCCACTAGAGCAGGTTGCTCCAAGCCCCTGTGTCCAACCTGGCCTTGAACACTGCCAGGGATGGAGCAGCCACAACTTCTGCTGTGTGGATGCTTGTGTCACTGTGCCCTCCCCACCCCTCGCTATGGGAGAACCACTGATTCTCATGCAAGGAAATGTGCTGGTTAAAAATGAGCTCACTTCAAGAGATGTATTTTTTAAGCATTACATGCAAGGAGGTGAGAGACCAGTGAGGGAAGATGCTCAAGACGGCACTCTGCTGCGTGAGCTCGTGCTGCAGAAAGTCTCTTCTGAGTGTTATTTTCCATTCCCCTTCTCATCCCCCATTGTGAAGTGAGGCATTTGGTCTCTTCAGTAGAAATATGCTACATGCACCATTAAAGTGCTCTTTGAAACAGAAAACAAAAAGCACCCAAAAAAAGGTTCTTTCATATTCTCAGCAACCACCTTGTAGGTGACCTGCGGCTCAGGTTGGCTCAGTGCAGGGCTCTTTCTGGGTTGCAATCAGAGGAACTCCACATCGTGTGTGTCCCTCTGGTCATGAGAACGCAGTGCACACAGACTGTCAGAAACATTTCCTAGCCAGGCAATAAGCAATTTCTTTCTGCCATTGATTTTGGCTCCACATCAGGATTTAGAAAGACAAGACAGCAAACAGTGTGTGGCACTTGGCAGGAATGCCAGCAACTTTCAAAGTAGTTACGGATGTCAGCTTCTTAAAAAGAATAGTAACAGAAGGGGAAGTGATATAGATTCCCCTCTGGGTAGTATGGAAGGTTTGGCAGTCGGTGGTGAGAGCTTTTCACCTTTCCTTTTTCTAACCTCCCTGGGAATTCAGGGTGCTTTCTTTTGAATGTATGCCCCACGTCATGCCTGTCTAAAGAGCTGGGCTTTTGGAAAGGCAGAGATGGAGTGGATGCCTTTAAAATGGCCTCTGATAGTCTTTGAGTCACATAAAGATACATTTTGCCTCAGAAACAATTATTCTTTTTCCTAGTTTGTTCTGTGTATAACCCTGAAGTACTAAAATCCCTCAGATTTCTACAAAAGGAACTTTCTGAATAACTGAATGAGACCTGGATAGCGATAGGCTGCATTGACCAGGATAGGATTTAATAGAATCATAGAATGCTTTGAGTTGGAAGGGACCTTCAAAGGTCAGTCCAACCCCTGTGCAATGAGCAGGGACATCCTGAACTAGATCAGGTGTGTGTGAATGTGGGATTAAGATTCTGGGCAACCTGAATTCTGGGATCCAGATTTCTACCTCTCTGTAGAACGAGCTTCCTCTTTGTTTTAAATACACCACTAAAAGGGACTGTACATTCCAGGAGGGGAGGACCTTGGGGGCTGTAGGTCTGGAAACCTCACAAACACCACATCAGGCATTACTTACTCCTGTACTGTCTCTATAAACAGAATGCTTTGCTTTGACAATTTACTGTAGACTATTCAAATGACTCACTGTTTTCCTGTTTATAACGGGGTATTATAAAATCTATACCCTGTTCATTCAAGTGAACATGCTCTTGAGCTTCAAAGCTCAGTTGTTCTCTGAATTGCCTCAGTCTGGCAGAAAACTCATTCAGTGCAGTTTTATAGGCTGTGCTTGTTGAATAAGGAGGCTGAATGGCAGGCAATCATTTCTTTGCAATCAGAGATATTAAGAAGGATAAGTTCCATCAATTTTTTTTCCCCCAAATTCAAAGAGATGCATCCCTGCCTTTGTGGCATAGGATTGAGAGAGAAATGGATGCTGAGTCATGTAGCACGAGAATGAGAAAGAGGATGTACAAAAGTTGTCAAAGTCAATCACTTCATCTCAGTGTTTGGAGTGACAAGCATCACTGAATATCCCAGCATCACCCAACATCACCCACCACGATGAGGTATGCTGTGGAGGCGGGTGGGTGGGAGGGAGCAGGCTGCTCTGTTGGGTTAGTCTGCTGCTGCCTAATGCCAACAGCTTTTTCTTATGGAATGTCTGACTCAGCATCTGAAACATGGTGAAATATTTTGCAAAACTTTCATCTTAGTGAAAAATCATCTTTCAAACTTTAACCAGATGGTTCCACAGTCGTCTTGTGGCATTGTAAAATTCAGGGACTCAGTTAAAGTGTGGACTTAATGAAAATCATGTACAGAAATAGGTGCCAACGCACAGGAACAACTACAGAGCGAATTTTCCTTGTAATCCTAACTGGATTAATGGAGTAGCATATAGTAAACTAGGCCTGAGCTCTTAATGTGTTTCCTTCCACCTATACAGTGTGTCCTAAATAAAGGTGAGGTTCACATGAATACTTGCTGCTCAGAGATACAAAGTTCTGGTCCTGGCACACTCACATTGAGGAATGCCCTAGATCCTCGACAAAATGTTATTTAATCTTATATTTTGGTATTTGGGTCATAAATTCTACTTAGCAGCTGGGCCTGGAAGAACAAAGAAAGATCGTGGTGCAGCAGGACGCTGTGCAAGTGGCTTGGGTCTGTAACATAAAGTATATGGCCTAGACCACGAGCTCCGGTCTAGCTCTGAGCAAACCAGCTTTGTTCTATTCATCACTCTTAATTCCACAAGTGAACTACCTCTGTCTGCTCATAGTCAGAGTCCATTTATGCCACCCTGAACATTCAGGGACTGCTGCACTGCTCTCACTGCTGTATTTGTGCCTCCAAAAGCATTTCCTATTTGTCTGTCTCAAATAACTGTAGAGTCATAAAATCATAGAATCCCAGACTGGTTTAGGTTGGAAGGAACCTTAAAGCTCATCCAGTTCCAACCCCCTGTCACAGGCACCTTCCACTAGAAGGGACACCTTCCACTAGAGCAGGTTGCTCCAAGCCCCTGTGTCCAACCTGGCCTTGAACACTGCCAGGGATGGGGCAGCCACAGCTTCTCTGGGAAAAGTCTGTGCCAGTGCCTCAGCACCCTCACAGGGAAGAGCTTCTGCCTCAGAGCTCATCTCAGTCTCTCCTCTGACAGGTTAAAGCCATTCCCCTTGGCCTGTCCCTACAGGCCCTTGTTTGTTTTAATTGTTATATGTTATTAACATTTGTTTTAATTGTTCAGAGCTGCTGTGTAAACGCTTTATGATGGCACTTGTTGAAGGACATGGGTTTGGCCAAACTATCATGTTTTTACCTACAAATGTTTGCTCTATTTAATTTAACCCGGAAGGGACTATTGGAATTAAAACACATCATGCAGTGTTTTCTGGGTTGCCTGATGTCATAGCTTAAGAGCTCATCTAGAGAGTTTAAAGAAGGACCAAAACCAGCTTAAAAAACCAGTTTGATACCCTGGGCCTTGTAACTGGTATATAATAAGGAAAAGGTAAAGATGGAAAATTATGCCTTTAAACAGTAGGTTCAGAGTAAGGAAACGGCTGATCCTGTATTATTTGTGGATGTCAGTTTTCGTTCCTAGCTGGAAATATTGCTGGCAACTGCACCAACGTGTCCATGTTGAATAGATACTCTCAATGCAGCTGGCAAGAAACTGAGATTTCCATTTGGTGAGAAATTCAGACAGTGAAAAGACAAAATAAGAAGTGTTGCCTGGAATGTGCCGGGCAGCCTGGAAGGAAGCCAGCACTCAAAACTCAACAGGCTTTCCTTTGAATTTCTTCAGACCTGACATGCTCGGAGAGCTTTCAAATAGGCATCTTCTGACAAGTCCCCTATTCCTCCAAGCTTTCCCTCGCTTACCCACCCAAGCTTGTCAGATCCTTCCCAACCAGATGTAGCTGTAGGCTTTTCTATATTCCGCACAGAGTTAGGACCCTTCCTCAAGTTCTAGATCCGTATATACATTTTCAATTTGGGCACATGGCTACACATCTCATCTAGATGGATATATGCATATTTATTCCTGTAAGAATTACTGCAGTCAGCCAATTCTGGCTGATAAAACGTTCACATAAAACATACCCTTATGGGATAAATAAAAACAAAGACTGCTCTCTTTCTGCTAATGAATCACATCCTGGAATCTCCTGCTTCTCTTTTGCTCAGAACATGTCCTTGTGTTTATAGTCTTTTGGAGCAGCCTTACCCTGTTGTGCAGTGTTGCAGGTTGGAAGATTTGCATTTTCCTTACCCTTGCAGAGCTGGTTCTACAGCCTACACTGCTGCATGAGCACAGTAATACATGGCTCTGATCACAGTTTGGATTAGCCTGGATGGAGTCACACTTAATGTGGTACAAGCCAGATATGCAAACTTCTGATTTCCAGGCATGCTTTGGGAGCATGGGCCCGAATCACATCTGTAGATGAAGAACAACGTTTAGATATATGGATTGCTGCCTTCAGCCTGCCTGCAGAGCACAGACATTTCCAGTCCATGTGCCTCTGCTGCCTGTACACTGTTAGGTACCAACCTGTGACTGAGATGGGGAGACATCTCAAGGACATGGACTGAGATGGTTGTGCATAGAGTTAGTACTAAGAGTTAACAAATGGATGCCAGAGCTCTAAAGAACAATATCTATCTTTTAAAAAAATCCATTAACCACTGAAAAGAGCTTTCCTGGTGTCCCAGAGGTGTGCTGATTCCTATGCTGTAGTTCCTACACAGTATGCATTTACATATGACAAATGCTGGTGCCATTTACAATAACATAAATGAATTTGTATAATGATAACCCACCAACGCCAACAGATCCCTAGGAGAAGAAACATTCCATACAATGGTAAGCATGCACAGAGACATGGAGGAGCCTTGGGCTCATCACTCAGCATCAGAAACCCTTGGGCAGGAGAAAGGGTCAACTCCGGGCAGCAACAGCGAGTAAGCTGAGCACCTCTGTCCACCTTCCATATCCTCTACCCTTTTCATAGACTACAGAAATTATTCCACAGATGTCCCTGCACTGCTTCCCTGGCATTTCTCAAGAGCACTTCTTGGTTAAAATGTGAAATTCCAGTGAAAGGAGCAATGTATTGTACCCTGAAATATCCAGGCATTCCCATTTCCATGTGAAACCCAGAGTTTTGTTGGTTAAACAAATTGGTGAGTGTTGGGAGAAGCTTCTCCTTTTAAATGGGCTTCTCATATTTGTGGAAAGTCTCATTAATATTGAAATCCCCCATGACAGAAGGCATGTAGGCAATACAGCATCCGAAAAAATAGCC
Source organism: Strigops habroptila (assembly GCF_004027225.2). Classification (NCBI taxonomy): domain Eukaryota; kingdom Metazoa; phylum Chordata; class Aves; order Psittaciformes; family Psittacidae; genus Strigops; species Strigops habroptila. The sequence goes on from NC_044284.2 coordinate 62,532,968, forward strand.
TTGCATTTTACATACTGGCCTAGAGAGTAGGAATCAATGGACTAAAAATGACCTCTTTCTAATCCTACTTTTCAGCTGATAGAAAGTAGCTCTTTTGATATTAAATGAGACATCTATTGAGCAAGCAGTGAATAATATGATTTACTGTGTTCAAACAGTCTTTTGAAATGGTGCAGCCTTTAAACACTGCAGAATGTCACTGAGCACACCCTGTGAGGGGTTTGAAACATGCATTTTACTTAAACAGAAACATTTATCTAATTCCACAGAGTTTACTTTGAGGCTGCAGCTTGCACAGAATGATTTAGAGACATAAAGTTCACCTGTTTGTAACAGCAGAGGAATGTAATACTTCAAAGCAGCTATTTCCCATAGTGCAGCCGGTTTATAGTTCTAAGTGTCCCAGGTTTAATACCTGCATTGCTCCACTGTGTGATCCTACAGTAACACATCACACATTGGATAAACTGTGCAGATGCATAACGTTGGGTGAATATATACATGATATTTTTCTGTCAGAGGCAACTATGGAATTTCACATCGGCCTGGAGTTCTGAAATGCAACAGGAATGTTTGTAACATGTTATGAACATAAAGTCTTAAAGTAATTAATAAATAAGATTAATATATTGATCTTTTTCTTTGGAGATTGTTTACCTGTTTCATGCCAACCTACTCAGAGCAAGTCTTGGTAACCTTACGTATCTGCTTTTCTATCTGCTAACTGGGACAAAAGGACCTGTGGTTGTGTTTTCTTGGATGTTGGAGGGTGACTCAGCTATCAGATGAAGGGGATGATAGATGGAGGGCAGGCTGAAGGCCCTGCCTTCCTTCCCAGGTGGGATTATCCGGGAGGCATTGAGGCGACCACTGGAAGTCAAAAAGCTCAAAAGACATCTGTTTCTAATGGGATTGAGAAGCTAAACCTGCAATGATCCAGGATCTGTTATCCTAGATCTTGATCATCTTTTCATACTTGCTTAGTTTTTAGGAAAAAATTCCACAAACTGGGAAAGGAAAGAATGAAAGCAGTTTGAGTGTTGGCTGATGAAGATGAGTGGGTTTTTCTCAAGGCTGATCATCCTCTTGTACCTCAGGGTTCATCTCTATTCCAGTATTTGCTGTACCAATGTATCTCCTGCCCACATGCAAAAATCTCTAGCTCAAGGTACATGGTGCTTCCATCACAGAAGGACAAAATTAAGGGCAAATTAATGCCCTAAATTCTGAGATTCAGAGTCCAACCTGTATATTTTCCTTACATGAATCATTTATTGATTAAAATGGGAGCTGCAACTCCATAGGAAGAGAAAAAATGGGGGGAGAGTGAAGAAAGGGTGGGCATGTTTCCTATGAAACAAATAGAGCCTGCTTGAAATTCAGTATTGTTTGGTATTCCTGGCATACTAAACATAGTAGATATGCAGTAAGGCAGATTAGGGAGAAGTAACTGAAGTTCAAGGAGTTGTCCAACCTGCCCAGAGTGCTCCTTTAAATACATGCATTGTTCCTGATAAAATGAAACAAGTCCTTGCTCCAATCCTCAATTTTTATAAGAGTGCTTCGTAACACGTGAAATTATTAGTTAAAGAAGATTTCTTAATTATTCTCTCTGACCTGCCACTCTCACTTGTTTAGTCGGCGTTAAGAATTCTGCAGCATCTTCAAAGGCTTTTCAAGACACCACCTGTGAACCAATTATGCTAAAGATGAGAAATCTGAATGTACCCACAGCCCCTGGCAATGGCTGACAAACAGAGACCAACCCTGGCCACAAGTTTGCGACTTTTCCAGCTAATTCTACATGCTTTAGGCATTGTTGCTTCGAATGGGAGAAGTAAACTCCCAAATGTAAATGGGGCTCCAGCAGAGCAATGCACAAAAGTACATCACTACAGCTCTGAAGCAGAATGTTGGGTTTGCTTTAGTTCTAAATGTGTGGTTTGTCTCCTATTGTTTGGAATTGAAAGGTTGATTTTCAAATCAAAGTGGGGTTATGGGTAGTCACTGAAAGGCATTTCGCGGATGATGTCACCTGGGTTATGAGCATCTGGGAAATGACACAAACTTCTGTGCTGAAATTTTACATGTGCATCCTATAAATAATTTTTAACAATAGAAGGACAAAGCAGTTGATTAATTATATTGAAGATGAGAAGAAAAGTCAGTGAAATGAAAGGTCTTTTGTGTGTATCCATTGATGCTGATGGAGTCTAAACACTGTGAGAGGAGTTGGAACCTCACCATCAGTGAGTACTTCACCTGCTTACATGGGAGTTATTAATATTATTCTTTGGGTAACTAGTGCTTAAGCAACATGAGAAAATAGATGGCTGTTAATAAAAGTGACCTTTAGGAGTCAGAGACAGTAGTAACTCCAGGTTTAAGCATCTCAAGATGTCAGTGACATTCTCCTTTTACACTACTCCTTCCATATTCCTCCTTCCTTTGAGCAACCTGCTCTAGTGGAAGGTGTCCCCGCCCATGGCAGATGGTTGGAACTGGATGAGCTTTAAGGTCTCTTCCAACCCAAACCATCCTGTGATTCTATTCTATATACAAAAATACATATGCATATACTTGTATACACTAATAAAAATGAAAAGAATGTTCAAAGATGTTTTGAGAATAGGACAGTTACTGTGTATTTAGAGTTTGACTAAAATCTCAACAGAAGGTGATTTCAAGATCTTCAGGATTACTACAGGCCCTTCACTTTCTACAAAAAGGAACTTCCCAGTTTGGGCTTTAAGAAAGATCCTGGAAAACTCTTCCCATGATGATAATGTTGAGCATCCTATTAGTCATTTACCTTGGTTTATAGGAGGCCATTGGCCTGCAATTCTCCCTCGTCTATCTGCAGTTAAATATTGACTCAGTCTGGGGGTTTTTCACAACCTTTGGCTTGCTATTGGAACACTGGAGAAGGATCTGCCTCCTTTCAGCAGCGAAACCTTCTCCAGGAGAAACACCCACCAAAGCTGCCATGAAGTGAAGTTGGAAGTGACAGTAGTAATTAACCAATGAGCTCCAAAGCCTAGATTAAGTAAGGAGGAGGCTGATGCTGTGTATTCTGACTGAATTTTCTGCCTCGACCTCCCTCTCCAACCTACTGCCTTCTTTGCTGCAGCGCTTGAGGGACTCAGTTTCTAACCCTATGGAAACCTTTTAATTGCCTCTGCAGCTGTATAACTTCATAGCAACGATGATGGTATCATCTAGCTATTTACCAGCCTATCCATTCTGAGAGCTTTTCTTTAAACAAAACCCCCTTCATATTGTCTTTCAGGGGAACAGATGTGGTTTCTCATCTGCAAACTGACCTTAGAGTCCTTTCTCTGTCGTTCCAAGTTGGATTAGCTCATTCTTAGTTTTGTATCTCTTGCAACCTTAGTTTCTTTTAAATTTTTCCTCTGTTGTGTCCCATATTCTCAATTTTATGCTGGAAAAAGACCTTTGTGTTCTCAGAATTAAGGCAGGGATCATTATAAAAGGATGCTGAGAGTTTCCATTCCCCATCTCCATCCTGCTCCCAGAAATACATGTAATATTACTCATCATAAATCTCTGCAGACAGCAAGAATTCAAACACTACATTACTTGAACATCAGTTTTTTGAAGTGAGAAAACACGGTGCTTCTGTGCTGTAGTGCTTACCTATGAAGATTAAACCCCAAAATGTTACTAGAGTTCATTCCAACTATAACCATCCAGCATAAACTATCATTCCCTGAGCAGAGCTTGGAACAATATCAAGCTAAAGGGACTGTTCAACCGATTACAAAGCCCAGCATTAAATGACACATAGACTGAGGTTCTCCTATCACTACGTTGCACAACTGCTATAATATCCATGACTCTTTTTGTCTTCCTCGCTTCTGTTAGCTACAAAAATAATTTCTTAGCTAATTTTCAACTGCTTGGTAGCACAAAGCAACTGTGACAAATCACAAGGATAGAGACTTCTATGACAAACACTATCAGCTTCTTGCAGGTTAAGTCCATCCCTCCCCTCCTACTCCTGCTGCTGCTGTGTTTAGGGATGAACGCCGGTCATGCATAAATTGCTCAGTTGTTCTTGTGAAGGGCTTTGCACTGCAGACATAGCAGATCCTCTGCACGTAGGAGAGACAGAGTGCATCGGAGAACTCACTGCTGAGAAGAAGGCAGACAGGCAGCGCCTGTGCGTCTGCAGAGGACACCGGAGATTGCCCTTCCTAGGCCCTTTAATTAAAAGCACTGAAGATTTATACACTTGTCTCTCTACTCTTCTCAGATGGGTGGAGCAGTCTGCTGCCTCGCTTCTCTTTTGTAGCTCCCTGTTTAATCTGTGTTTTCAAATGGGGAGCAGGTTACTACTTTCTCATAGCTTTACCTTAATTTGGAAATAAAATTGTGCTTCATATGTAGGATTTGCCAGGGGAAAATTCTCCTTGTCTCCCAGATGATCCCCATAATGCTTCCCAGACTCCTCCTTGGAGATGGCCTGAGCATCGCATATTGTACCACCTTATACACATGGAAATAATATCAACCTCTCGGGCCTGATGCTGCAACTGCATCCTGGGGAAGGTGTTTAAGGTAGAGCAATGGGAGCTAGAGCATGGTACGTTAGACTCATTATTCCCTCTTCAGAAAATGTTTGGGAATATTCATAGGACCATAGAATAGTTTGGGTTGGAAGGGACCTTCAAAGGTGATCTAGTCCACACCCCCTGCAATGAGCAGGGACATACAGGCTGACCTGAAGGAATCCTTTAACATCTCTGAGCAGGGCAGCCCCTGTTCGATAGCCTGTGCCAGGCTGGCAAGCTCTACTGAGGTGTCCTCTGGAAAGCAGCAATGGGAAACCCTGAGAAAATAGGAAGTCAGCACCAATGCCAGGACCTCTTACCACCTGCCAAGTGCAAGGGCAGGCTTTCCAGCTCTCCAGGAACTCCTTCTGGCACCCTAAAATGAGAACCACCTCACGGTGAAGTCTTAGATCCATCCTATGAGTCATTCATCGATGAGACAGCAAGAAGTCTGTAAGCCTCAAACCAGCGTTCATGTTTACAGCAACACCAGAGCAGATTCAGGTTATCACAAAGAACAAATACAGCAATGACACCACGCAGCTGCATTGCCCTGCGTACATCACCCTGGGGCAGAGGCTGGATGAAGGAAAACAGGGATGTGGGGAGGGGTTTTCTGAAAGGGGAAACTTGAGAAGAGGACGAGATATGGAGCCTGGAGGGAAAGACAAACCAATGGATGCACAAAGACGGAAGGAGACAGTCCAACACCACCACAACAAAGCTGCTCGTAATCAATTCCAGTCATTGATATGGCAATGCATCGGTATGAGTCCCTGAGAAGAAGTACCCAGACATACTTCGTGAATGTATGTGGATACTGACCTGGGCTTGAGACAGGACTAGAGGTAGTAGGCTCAATAATTTCTACAAAAAGGGAAAAGGAAAAAAAAAAAGAACATTTGGGAGTTAATCACACATGGAAGACAAGTACAGAATGAGACAGCAAACAGTCATGCAACAGACACGACACGTTCATCACGAGACTGGGCCGGCCATTGCAGGCCTGTGACAAACATGCACCAGCCTCCTGTGCCCATGAGCTGCACGTCAGCGTCTGTCTTTTCCCAGATGCGTTACTCGTGTCACCATACACAACATCGGGACCATCCCACTCCAAATACACACAGATTTTTGGCTGCCACCTTGGCAAAGCCTCCCTTGGAGCTCTCAAGCTCCAAACCATTTCTCCTGGGAGTAACAAAACCTGGCTGGAAGAAGGGCATTTTGCCCACCTTCCTTACTGAAGGTAATTTCCTCTGGTGGGTTAAGTCAAGGTAACAATTCTGAGGAAAGTAATAGTTTTGTGCTTTAGTGAACTTTTAAAATTACACATCGTTTTAATTATTGAACCTTTCCAGAAGAAAACGTTTCTCAAAACCATCAAACCCATTTTGAAGATGTTTGCTTCACCTGAGGCAACCAATACAAACAACAGAAAGAGTTAAGAGCACAATTCTCCAGCATCCAGCCTAATGAAACAATCACCTGTGGCTTTTCATTATAATTTTACTTTAAAATTCATTATTCTCCACCTTCTTATTAGCTCTGAATAGCACTATGCAAAATGAAATACCAGTCCCAATCAATCTCGCACAGGAGCCAGCCACCATCTCAATATAGCCATTCAATACCCTTAATAAAAAAGGTTTAACAAAATTACCAAGCTCAAAAGATCATTGACCACATCTTGACTATAACAAGAAACTAATGAAAAACCATGTGGGCAAGCTGACAACAATGGATGTGCAGGTAATAGCTGAACACATTCTCCTCTCTCATCCAATTCTACAATTACTGCTCAGGTTAATGTGATGCAGAAATTATGCTAAGTGAAAAAAGAGACAAATATTTTCCCAAACAGGAAGTTACAAAGTTTCTTTCCCAACTTACTGACACAAAGAACTCTGATAATAGACATGAATGCTTCCAATCTTAAAAGTATTTACTTGACATCTTGACAAACACATCATTGTTGCTGATAAGTTCGAACCACATATTTAAAATACAATGGAATTGGAACTGTACTACTCCAACAATTTTGAAATATAAAACCCATGAAGGTTGGTGACATCTTGAGCAGTCTTGAACATAAAAAGGGTTTAAAATCTAGTATGAAGGTTTCCTGCCCCCTGTATTGGGATAGTTTATGTATGTGGCAGCAGAGAGGGAGAGTTTGGACAGACAGATTGGTCCCCAGATGTCCTTCGCTAGTTCCCGCCGGGGCAACTGGGGCAGTGGGGAAGGAAAGGTGGAGATGAGGATGCTCTCCACCCCTCTCTGGCCAGGAGCAGGCTGCTTTCAGCAAGCCTGACACAAAGTCAGTGAAGAACATAAATAATGGTAGAGGATTCTTCTGGGGGTTTTGTCATGCTTCAGACGAAGGTTTCTACTTAACTGGCTATGGCACAAACAAGGGGCTTTAGAATCACAGAATCCCAGACCGGTTTGTGTTGGAAGGGACCTTAAAGCTCCTCCTGTTCCAACCCCCTGCCACGGGCAGGGACACCTTCCACTAGAGCAGGTTGCTCCAAGCCCCTGTGTCCAACCTGGCCTTGAACACTGCCAGGGATGGGGCAGCCACAGCTTCTCTGGGAAAAGTCTGTGCCAGCGCCTCAGCACCCTCACAGGGAAGAGCTTCTGCCTCAGAGCTCATCTCAGTCTCCCCTCTGGCAGGTTAAAGCCATTCCCCTTGTCCTGTCCCTGCTTGCTCTTACAAAAAGTATTTTCCCAGTGTATTTAACAGATATAAAGCAAAATTACGGAAAGCTACAGAAACAATGATTGTACAATGAAGACTGATGAACTAAACTGATTTCAGCAATGTCTGACTTTTAATAAACATGGACCTTGCTGCATTGGCCTCGATTAGGAGAGTGTGCAAGAGCCATAGCGATGTATCTGTGGGTTTTGAATCCACCTGTTTAAGCCCCCAATTCTGCTTCCTTAGGAGAGAGGCACAATGAAGGTCCTGGCTGGTGCCTCATTGCATGGGGGACCTGGGAGAACTTGTCAGGGCAGAGCTGGGCTGCTGGGGATGGCCCTGGTCGAGGAGTGCTGCTTGTGCCTAAAGTAAGTAGAAAGGGGAAGGCAACACACCAGAATGTTCCTGGTTGTCTAAAACCATGATGTTCTCTATGAAATAAGGTTGTATTCCTGCATAAAGCAACCATGGTTTTAGCTGGAGAAAAAGAAATTGTGTTAAGAGGCTCAGAAAAAACTAAAGAATTATCAAGAATTCCTCAATTTTGTATTTTAATGACTGTTTTATAAGGATTTGATTTAGCAGTCTTTTAATTTTGTCTGAATCTTTATGTTCTGAGAAATTACATCCTGCGTCTCGTGTCTAATTAGCAGCTTTGCTTCAAGTGCATTGTACAACGATGAAAAAGTTATTTTTCTGGCTACCCTGCTACAGGATCTTTTCCTTGTGAATTCAGGAGTCAATCTGTCTTGTTGCTATGGTTTCCTGTAAAGGAGAAGGTTCCTCTTGCTGCAGAATAACAACATTCTTTGCAACAATGAAGTAAATTAACATACTCCATGAGTACAATATTTCATTAAAAGGCATAATACCATACCCAAACCAGCAGGGATTTTACTAGGATCATGCCTCTTTTGGGAACACTGGATTTAGACTTAATTGTAGGTGCTTAAGGTAGCATAAAATCACAGCCTTGTAGCATCACTGAGGCTGGGAGCGAAGGTGGTAATATCATGCATAATTCTTGCAAAAATCTCATTTTTGAAATCCATTATTAGATGAAGGAATTGGAGAGGTGGATATATTTCTGGTTTCAAGTTCTAAACCTCTTTGCAAATCTTTATTCATGAAACTGCTCAGGTCTACGGAGAGAAAACAAAACCAGCTGGTTTTCCTATAAGCACGCTAGGCTGGTTCATCAAAATTAAAATATATTAATGACTTCTTAGTGGCACTGGGAGGCAGAGGTGTGTAGGAAAGAGTGGTCGTATCCTAGTATCTGCGCTTCATTTTGCTGGGACCCCAGTCCCACAAGATCAGGAATGCTCAAATTTTCAAGGGTGGGAAAAAACTACGACAGTATAATGGAAAAGCATGATATTATGTGCCACTGCTGTGATTTCAGGGGAGAATTCTCCTTGAGCAGGACATTTAAGATCTGTTTCATAAAGCAGAGGAAAATCAATGTGTCCACACTACCTCTTAGTCTGCCCTTTACAGCACTGGTGCTGTCTGAATTTCTGCATCAGGATCCTTCCTGTTATTATAGAATCATGGAATGGTTTGGGTTGGAAAGGACCTTAAGATCATCCAGTTCCAACCCCCTGCCATGGGCAGGGACCCCTCACATTAAACCATGTCACCCAAGGCTCTGTCCAACCTGGGCCTTGAACACTGCCAGGGATGGCAGAAACACCTCTTGAGGTGTGGTAGGTGTGAGCCAAAAGCATCTCATTATTTTAAAGCAGAGCTTTAATTCAAGCTGGGACCAAAAAGATACAAACAGGAGCATCCTGCACATAGGGGTACTGGCATAGTATCACCGGCTGTTAAACATACATGGAGAACTGGTAATTTCTGTCAAGTTCTAAATGTACTAATGCCCAAAACCACTGACCAAGGTAGTCCTTATACCCTACTGACCACATAGTGAATGCTTGGGGATGCTGCCAGAGATGTCATTGTGGAAAGCAGAAGCTCGCAGTGATAGTTTGGGATGAATCTAGAGTGAGAATCATAGAATGGTTAGAGGTGGAAGGGACCTGAAAGATCATCTGATTCCAACACTGTCCTGACATTTTGGAGGTGCTGCCAGGCACTGGAAACGTGCAGAAGTCATGGAGCAGCTTTAGGAGAAGGGCTGATGCACCCAAGGACCGGTAGCAGCTGCCCTCTGGGGTCAAGCAGCTGCCCTCTGCATCCCTGACTCGGGCAGCTTTAAGAAGAAAATAGGGGAATGTTGGGAGAAGCTCAAGAGATCTCTGGAACTGTGCATAGGAGAAAGAAAACAAAGTGAACACAGACAGGACAGCAAATAAAGACGGATTAAGTGTATAGAAGAAGTAGTAATGCCTCTGAGAATAGCAGTCAGCTAAGTGATGCTGGCAGGAGGGGTGTACAAATAACAGCCTGACATCGAGCATGGCCAGGGAGGAATAATGCAACTGCCTGCCAACAATGCAAGGAGCCCTGGATGGAGGTGACTGCAACCAAAGGCAGCAGTGCAGGGTGGCAGCTGTGGCTGGAGCCATGGTGGAACAGGGCAGGGAGCACTCTGAGACTGCTGCATCCTACACTGGTGCTGTAGAAGGGGAAATGTGAGACAAAGTGACCACAAAGATGCTGTGAGGGCTGGAGCAGCTCTGCTCTGGAGCCAGGCTGAGAGAGCTGGGCTGGGGCAGCCTGGAGAAGAGAAGGCTCCTGAAGGGGAGACCTTAGAGCAGCTCCAGTGCCTAAAGGGGCTCCAGGAAACCTGGAGAGGGGCTTTGGACAAGGGCCTGTAGGGACAGGCCAAGGGGAATGGCTTTAACCTGCCAGAGGGGAGATTGAGATGAGCTCTGAGGCAGAAGCTCTTCCCTGTGAGGGTGCTGAGGCGCTGGCACAGACTTTTCCCAGAGAAGCTGTGGCTGCCCCATCCCTGGCAGTGTTCAAGGCCAGGTTGGACACAGGGGCTTGGAGCAACCTGCTCTAGTGGAAGGTGTCCCTGCCCGTGGCAGGGGTTGGAACTGGATGAGCTTTAAGGTCCCTCCCAACACAAACCAGTCTGGGATTCTAAGGTGTGTAGGTATCTGTACCACACTGGCATGGAAAGAGAAAAATCCTAAAGTTCTTCTAAAATCAGCTTTGGTTAGTGGTGGTGAGAGTGTGCTAGAGCAGACTGCAGGAAATAATCTGGCATTAGAGATCAGCCATTGACTGAGTTTAAATAAAGTGCAATATTAAACCCCACAGACTTGTGACTACAGCTCTAATCCCCAAGAGAAACCTTTGGAGAATATAAGCTACTAAAGACAGCTGGGACAAGGAGGTGCAGTCTAATGTCAAGGACATTTAACGTTGCCTTTTACCAGAAGGAAAGAGATAGTATCTAGAAATTCCTTTCTGATTGCAGGTAGAAAAAAGCTTGCAGAGAAAACCCCTTAACAGAATGGGAAACCACCCTATGAAAGTCTAGACAGCAGAAGGAGGAAAATTACACTGAACAAAAGGAATTTGTTACAAAGAAGCAATGGCTGGGAAAACCAGTTGGACTGGGATGAAGCAGGAGCTGCCCAGATGCCCAGCACCTTGGGAAGGAAAACAGTGGAAAACCTGCTGCAAAACACCCCATAGATACCTTAAGGAAAATGAAAGAACCTGTGCTCACAAAGATAAGGTAGAGAAATTAAACATGGACCTAAATATATATATATATCTATTTATAATAAATTCAGTAAAAGCTTAAAACATGGCATTCTGGATAACAAAATGGGAACGGAAATTGCCAGACCAAAGTCAAAGGAAAATTCAATCAGCTCAGGATACTGAGGTCAGAAGGATTTAAATACATTTGCACATGAAATTAGCAAAACGGGTAAATTCATGGGAAGAGGAGGACAGCAGGTACAGCAGGACTGAGAATGAAAGGTGTGTTTGAGGAGGGTAAGCACACACAGCTGCAACTTCATGGCATTCAAGGCTTTAGAAAAATATGAGCTTATTAAAGGATACACGCAGGTAAAAATAAGCAAGTAAATTAAAACTGGCTATTACTTTACTAGAGCCCAATTACTTGTAATTATTCGCCTAGAAAATTTCCTAGTATATGATTAAGGAACCGAGTAATTCATCAGCCTCTGTTTGCATGAACTAATGGGTATAAACCAAGCGCGAATGCATTCAGAAATCCAAAGTGGGTCTGCAGCCCTTATAGTCTGGCTGTCCTCCTCAGAGCTCATACAAAGGAAAACCAACTCCTTAGAGGAGGAAACTCGATTAGTTTATGGAAGGGATTACACGACGGAGCAGCCTGCGGTATAAGGGGATTAGATTCACTGACCCAGGCGTCCTCCCAGTGCCAGCCTCTTAACAGCACAAAACCACCTTTTTTCCCCCCAAGAGAATATTAAAAACTCAGACAAAGTGAACAGTATGTTGTTTCAGCCTGTTGCCTGCAGAAAACCAGCCTGTAAGCCTCTGACTCTCAGATAAAACCATACAAACCACATCTCCATCTCCCAAACCCACCAAGAGCAGATACACATTTGCCCAAGGTACATATGCTGGAAATGTTTCGTGTCTTTCCACGTAAAAATGTGCAGACATGATAGTGATGGATGCATTGTTACTGCTGACACTGGATTACTGCAGTGCTAGCAGCCTTCTTCATGAGCTATGACCAGTCCCTCACCCTAAGGAAGCCACATTTCCCTGCCCACTACTCCAGTCTTGACTCCATCACCCATTTGGGATGGAGTAGAGCGACGCACACCCCCAGCTCAGTGTCATTACTTGGAAATATAACTGTTACGGCATCTCACACAGAAGAGTATGATCACTATTTTCCAGAATACACTTTCTCCTATGAGATTTACTACTTCAGTAACACAAACAATTTCAATATTAAGCTGCACTCCCTGAAAGAGTTCAGAAACATAACAGAGCTCAAACTGCTGTGTGATGCTTCCAGTTACAACACGTTGAAGTCTTACAGAGAGGTCTGCTGATGGAGGAAAGAAGAGAAGAACCACCAAAATCGCAGTGTGTGCTTGCACATGCTGCAAGCTTTTCCACAGTGCGAGTTTGAGGTGAAATTTATTTAGATAGAAAGTTGGTAAAACCAAAACTTGCTGACAGTGCTTAAGGAAGATGTAGTAATGAAACCTCTGTGGTGTTGCAAGATGATTTATTATGCATACAGCACAGTAGCAGCCTGAGCTGTGGGCGAGGGTCTCTAACACAGCCCCTCAGAGCCAGAGCTCACATCCTGACAGGACTTTAGTCCAGATTTATTACATCCAAGATGGAAAAGGCAATGTGAAGATACAGCCTGAGAAATATGGAAAGCCCTGGGACCATGCCAGACCTTCACCATCATTCTCCTCTCATTCTCCTCTCTCTTTTTGCCATGCCTTGTCCTGGCACAAACACGATGAGAGAAGAGCGCTCGTTATTTATCCCCATTCTCCTTCCTTCCCCTGCACATCCACGTCAGCTCTCTGTATGTTATCTCTAAACAATACACAGGACTTCTGACAGCTTTCCTGTCGCTGGTACCTTGCCAAATCCCTCGGTCTTCATCTGCTGCTTCTCTCTGTGCATTTTATTCAGCCAATATACTAATTTTTCTAATAATAGATTTGAAATGACAAGACACATCAAGCAACTGGACTAGGCACTTGACATTCTTAGTCTGTTGAGATGAGTTTTCCCCTGTAAAAATGAGCTTCTTCAATATAGCAGAAAACAAAGTGTCTGTGGGTATAATTTCTGAAGCACAGTTCTGCTCTAAATCAGAATCCCAGACTGGTTTGGGTTGGAAGGGACCTTAAAGTTCATCCAGTTCCAACCCCCTGCCACAGGCAGGGACACCTTCCACTAGAGCAGGTTGCTCCAAGCCCCTGTGTCCAACCTGGCCTTGAACACTGCCAGGGATGGGGATCAAATATTTCAATTAATTTCATACTAACAATATGTAAAGTATAACATATATATTTTCCCAGTGCATGAAGATTGTAAGGATATCTGCAGATCAAGGTCTTCAAAACCCACAAATCACAGAATACAGACTTTCATCAGCACAGGACTAGTCCAGCACAGCTCCGTATCAAGGCAGGGAGTGGACAGTGGCTTTTCCAGCCCTATTCCCACTCACCAGCATTCTGCCCTGATGCAGGTTGGTGCCTCTCCCCACGCTCCTCAGCTCCAGGTGTAGGAGCACATTTCTGCTCATGCTGGAGCCAGCCAACAGTATTTTGTCTGTCACTCACAGTCGATGTTAGTGCCCCTAAAGACCATTTCGATCCATCAGGATAGGGTAATTCTTTGGCAATACAAAAAAGACAATGCTCTTTCCAGTTCTCTGGAGCCCCCTCCCAGCACAAGCTCAGCACCAGCACTGGGACCACTAGAGAAGTCTTCAGACAAAGCTACAAACCCATTACTACAGAGAGCTGCTTTTATCACTCTGCAGCTGGCCCCAAATGGAACTGGTTTGGTTGGTGCAATCGACACTGTTAGGATGATACCTGTTTTTAAAACAAAAAATATTCCTTATTATGAGTAATGTGTCATGCTCAGATTCTGTTTTTCAGAATGAAAAGCAATGCTATACAAGTCTGAGGTGTAATTTAATTCTTTGTACTCTTCACTATTAAGGTGACAGAAAGTCTAAGCTATTTCACAGTAACGATGACAAACAGAAACTAGGACATGTTTTAATTGGGTTCTGTAGCCCTCAACTAACATCAGTTTCTGCCATTCTTGAGGTATTTCGATCCCCAGTGTGAAATGACAACTGGAACCAGCCCAGGTTCTTTAGCTAAAGTCTATGTCTATAGCTAAAGTCTATGAGTCCAATCTCATTTTGGGATATGACACACACGAGTACAGAAACTCATTCTGCTCCATAGTATTTTCTTAGGGAGACTGAGAAGCCAGATACACAATCAACAAAAGATACACACTTAATGTGACAAAGCCATAGTGCTGGTGCATATTCTGGTGTTTTCTTTCTAACGTTACTCCAGTTTATTCTTGCATTTTGCAGTCTAGATATTAATCATCACCAGGCTGAACAGTTTCCCTATTTATATTCAGTTTAAAATCCCCCGAGTTTTCTTAAGACAAATACATATGATTTGAAAAGGTATGATTAGATATTTACATTTACTATCGAATGGCATTTACATATGCTGTGTAAGAAAAAGTACAACTTTATGGGGTATTTTACTATAGGATGGGGGTAGGTGCTTACTCACTATCAGTATGACGTATCTAAGGAGAGAGTATTTTCTACACCTCTGTTGAATCACAATGCTGAAAGATGAGCACGTTTACAGAGGGTAAGGAGGGTTATTTTGTAACAGGAGAATACAAAAAGCTGGTTCCATTTGAGTCCTGGCTTGAGGTTAAACCGTGACAGTCTGCATCAGTAAAACCACAGAATCTCAGACTCGTTTGTGTTGAAAGGGAGCTCAAAGCTCATCCAGCTCCAGCCCCTGCCACGGGCAGGGACACCTTCCACTAGAGCAGGTTGCTCCAAGCCCCTGTGTCCAACCTGGCCTTGAACACTGCCAGGGATGGGGCAGCCACAGCTTCTCTGGGAAAAGTCTGTGCCAGCGCCTCAGCACCCTCACAGGGAAGAGCTTCTGCCTCAGAGCTCATCTCAGTCTCCCCTCTGGCAGCTTAAAGCCCTTCCCCCTTGTCCTGTCCCTACAGTAATTTTACTACCCCTATAGCAATTTACCACAGTAAAATACTGAGATTTTGCTGCAATAATATTTAGATTTCCATGTATTGGAGAAATCAATAACTGGTCCAAAATACAATGGCAATGAAATACTAACACATTAATTAATTAAAACACTCCCCCTCAAATATTTTCATTTATGATCTGTGGTAATTAGCCAGGCTTATTTAATGTAATCTCCCCTGGGCTTTATCATCTTAGTTAAAGATTAATAATTTATTCTGAAATGGAGGTCTTTCAGCCTAAGTAAGCTAGGGACTGTTTGAGTGCAATGGTAAAGGGAAAAACATAGCTGATAATAAATCTTCTAGATGGAAACTGTAAGTGGGTTGGGTAGAGACAGGACCTTAATTTATTCTGTGTCTTTTACTCTCCATTAGTATTTTGCAATTACAATTTGAGCTTTTCTACAGCTTTGAGTTATTACATTGTAAGTGCTTAGTAATGGTTTGTTTTATTTAAATGGTTTGTTCTTCTGTTACAGGATGGAATTTAACAGCTCGATGTCTGTGAGACATTATAGAGATACATCTTTATCAGTTTGAAGTTGGAGACCTGACATGGCCAGGTAGTTTACTCACTGCCCTACACCTATTGTACTTTGGGTTTGCCTGATAACAGGACTTTAGGTAAATATTCTAATATTTTTAAGCCTGTAGAAAGCCACCTTAGTGACACCTTTTAGTGTACTCTTGCAAAAGAAGCCTGATGAAAGCCATTTCTATGCAGCACCAGCATGAGCACCACATGTGTTCTTAGCTGGCACACAGAAAGTAATGTGATAAATGTAAAGTTTTAGTTAAGATTCTAACGGAATCTGATTTTCTTATAAAAAATGAAAGAAAGATGCTAAAATAACCCATTGTTTTAATCTGGAGTCCACTAAAGGCTTTTTTATTTATGTAATTTTTAATAAGTTCCAGAATGAATCATCATGTTTTACGTAGGATCAACTATTTTATAGTGTGAAAAAAACTGGTTTAAATTTAATTTAATGGGGGTGTGTGTGAACCACTAACAAGCAGAAGTTTATTTCCACTATAACCTTTTAAATCATGTTTAAAATAAAGGTCTCGCATTTGATATTCTTGTCAGTAAGAGGATGCAGTTTCTGTCCCCGCTGTCACAACTAGGACTGGAACTAGAAGGTCCTTTCCAACCGTAACCATTCTATGATCACAATTTCACATCTGTAGCATGTTGCTCTACGCTCAAGCCTTTACCTTTCTCAGGAATGCCTGACTTTTGAGGAAAGGAATATATGCCCCTCATATTGCAGTGTGCTTCCTGAGTATCACAAAAATACACCCACTGGTTCAAGGTCCCATCACTAGGACATAGTTGCACAAGTATTTACAAGCACCGAACTATTCAAAAATGAAGAAGTAAAGTGCAAGGAATGTCAAGGAATGAAAAGAAATTTGAATAAATGGATAATGAAATCTGTCAGCTTTGGAAAATAAATTGGAATGATGGAATCTTTCAGAATGACCCTCAGCACTCGTGTCCTATGGTCCCATGCAAGTTGTGGCTGAAGAAACCCCCCTGCAAAGCAAGTCTGAGAGGCAAATGTAAAACAAACCATGCAAAGGGCCACTTACTTCAGGATAGCAAAAGGGATTCATTCATTAGTTGCAAAGAGAACATGGTTATGAGTGGTTTGTTGGGAGATGAGGAAGGTTATGTGTGGAGAAAAGCCAAGAAAAGACAAAGAACTCCAAACCCAAGTAGAAATACCTTATCCTATTGAGTTCCATGTGCACCCTGGGTGCATAGGGCTGACCACAGCCTCTGGATCTGGGAGAGGGGCAGAGCAGCAAATGCAGCACCAGAGAGTGAAAGGATGCTCTGGCTTTAGAGATGCTTTCAGAAGGGGAAGGGAGCAGCAGTATTCAGTCAGCGAGGAGCTCCACCTGCTCTCATCCTGAAATGCCATAGCCATCAAACCAGTCTGGCCATCCCACCGTCAGGAACACACTACTTAATGTAAAGCCACATCACAGGATGGGTTTTTCCAAAGAAGCCCTTTCAGATGCAGAAGATTCCTAAAGCACCCAGTTTCCAGCCTAGGGAATGCCTTTTGCAGTTTAGGAAACACAACAATAACTTCCAAACCTCAGACAGCACTTCTGCATTTTAAGATGCATCAATGGGGCTCGTTTGATGTCAAATCAAACACGTTTATCTCAGCGCTGTGTATCCCGTTACAAGACACTGCCGAGCATTATCAAAAATAAAAGATAATAAAAGGCACAAGCAACTTGCAGCCTTGTTGAGGACCTGTTTATGGAATCCTCCACAATTTTCTTCCTATAACATTTATCAAGAAGCACTATTGAAGGTATGTCTAGATAATATCTACATATGTCTAGATATTATCTAGAATAATATGTCTAGATAATATCTACGAAATTCCCTTCCCCTGCACACTGGAAGCATCTCAGTTCCCCAATGAGCGGCTGCAGCCAGACCCACATCAGACTGTCTACCAAAGACACAAAGCAGCAGATGTTGTTTTCACCATGATAAGGGGAATGTTTTGGAAGCTTCCTGCTGTAACCTAACCTGTCCCTGTGCTGCTTTACTGCCCATTTCAACTTGGTTGTGGTTTGCTTGTCAATCCACAAATGTCAGCATCTGCCACATGTGACACACGGGATATTTACAGGACTAAAAGGAAAGTCAAGTAATCAAAACATGATAATAGAATCCCAGCCTGGTTTGTGTTGGAAGGGACCTTAAAGCTCCTCCAGTTCCAATCCCCTGCCATGGGCAGGGACACCTTCCACTAGAGCAGGTTGCTCCAAGCCCCTGTGTCCAACCTGGCCTTGAACACTGCCAGGGATGGGGCAGCCACAGCTTCTCTGGGCACCCTGTGCCAGCGCCTCAGCGCCCTCACAGGGAAGAGCTTCTGCCTCAGAGCTCATCTCAGTCTCCTGCCCTCAGGTTAAAGCCACTGCACATAAATTAAACTGCATATTAGTTAAAAAAGAGGGAAAGGAATGGCTCTGTTCACGGGAGAGAAACATTTTGGGAGTTTTTTGAAAATGATCTTTAAATGCTTAATGAGCCCTTTCCAGCCTGTTCCGCAGCGGGTTCATAGACCAGAGCCATAGAACTGAATTCCAAAATAGACATAGAAATAGAAAATACAAACAACTCAGTTGTCAGATGCTGACTGAAAACAACCTTCTGCTGACGCCAGAGCTCTGAGGTGGCTTCTGCTGAGCCACCCTTTCCCTTGGCTGTGTCACTGGGTGCTCTCTGAGCCTCAGGCAACAGAACCAGGGTGATGCAAGCAGCGAAACCTACTGAATTCATGTTTCCTACCAACATTTTAGTTACAGCTAAATCACAAAAGTTACATGAAATACAATGTTTTCATTTAGCTGTTCAAATTATACTATTGAAAAGGATAAACAGTATTTGTTCATTAGTCCTTATCTCCAATTTTTCCAGACAAAATCGCTGCTTTAATGATTTTTACAGCTCTTGAGACCATAACAAACTGAAGAAAAAGTGACAAAGTAGTCTGCATCCTTTTGGCTTGGTCTTTCATTCGTATGTATAAATAGGAGGCTTATGAATAATGGAGGTCTAAAAATCTGTTAGCATTTTTGCTGTTCAGAAACATATGATTAGCATTGCTCTGACTCCCAATAATGATATTCTTGTTCTCAGAGGTCATTCTTTATATCTGCACAACTGTCACTATATTTCTGGGTGTAAATAAGGCAAAATGTACATTAGAGATGCAATATGATGCACACCACGGCACTACCTCCTTCCTGTGTGCATAGTGCTATGCCTGCAACTGCTAATAATGTTAAACAAATGCTTCTGCCAGGTTCATGGCCATAGTCATGTTTGTTAATTTTCTCCCCCTTCTGAATACACACAACTATGAAAACACCTTGGGTGCAGGGGAACCTCCCAAAAGACACCTTTCCCACTGCAGCCCAGTTAAACCCTCTGCCAGCAGCTGTGTGGTTTCAGCCATCCTATGCAAGGCTGGACTATGTTGTTAACATAGAACCCCAGACTGGTTTGGTTGAAGGGAGCTTAAAGCTCATCCAGTTCCAGCCCCCTGCCACGGGCAGGGACACCTTCCACTAGAGCAGGTTGCTCCAAGCCCCTGTGTCCAACCTGGCCTTGAACACTGCCAGGGATGGGGCAGCCACAGCTTCTCTGGGAAAAGTCTGTGCCAGCGCCTCAGCACCCTCACAGGGAAGAGCTTCTGCCTCAGAGCTCATCTCAATCTCCCCTCTGGCAGGTTAAAGCCATTCCCCTTGGCCTGTCCCTACCCAAATCCCCTCCCCAGGTTTCCTGTAGCCCCTTTAGGTACTGGAGCTGCTCTAAGGTCTCCCCTTCAGGAG
The DNA here is from genome assembly GCF_004027225.2 of Strigops habroptila. Classification (NCBI taxonomy): domain Eukaryota; kingdom Metazoa; phylum Chordata; class Aves; order Psittaciformes; family Psittacidae; genus Strigops; species Strigops habroptila. The sequence continues at coordinate 62,552,351 of NC_044284.2, forward strand.
CCTTCTCTTCTCCAGGCTGCCCCAGCCCAGCTCTCTCAGCCTGGCTCCAGAGCAGAGCTGCTCCAGCCCTCGCAGCATCTCTGTGGCATCCTCTGGAACTGTGAAAATAGGGATTTTAAATCCCAATCTATTCAGCCTTCAAAGCCCCTGAGCCCCTTTGCGACTCTTCCATGCTTTGGTACTGTACAGGTACTGGGATGGGAAGAGGGGGTCTCCAGCTGGAACCACCTCTTACTCTTCATTTTCTACCTGTTTCAGTTTTACTTTAAGACCCGCATTTCACTGACATGGGGACTCCTGCAGTCTGGGTTCCCGACCTAACCACCTCCAGGTGAACCTGGGATTCCCAGGTGAAAGTAAGCCTTCTGAGAATAGAGGCTGAGACAACTCTTTCTATAGCAGTTTCATTCTCATTTATAGACAGTCTTGCCTGATCTACCCATTACTAACGTGTTTAGAGCAAGCACCCCCATCTCTGCAATCCTCATATGTATATAACGCATGCCTCAAAGGACTAGATGCTGCTCAACTGCTCTGATATTTGCTTTCACTGGCACAGCAATTTGTGAATAAGTTATTTAATAATTACTGTGTAATTAGAGTTCTGCGGATCCCTGATGAACTGAAATCCACAGACAATGCCTATCAAATGAATCATTACAAATCTCTATAAATTACATGGTGAAATGTGCCAATGTCATGACGAAACTCATAAAATGTCTACAATTTCTGTAAAAGGAGACTTAATTAAGGCTGGAGTTATGTCTGCACATCTCTGTGCAGAGTTTAAGGTGGAGCACATTGCAAGATTGCACTTTGAAGAGAAATAGAGCACCACATAATGCTACAAGTCAGAGAAAACAAGAGAGGAACACAAAGGTGAACCATAATGTGGATTATTACAGTTACAAATGAGTCACTGTACAACTGCTTTTCATTTGGTGCAGAAGCGTGTTGGAAAACAGGTAGAACAGGAGACGAATACTGCCTGGCTAATCTATAGAGCAAGTCATGCCAACACTCGAAGGAAGGAAATGCATTTATTGCCTGGGGAGCTATTAAAAGCTGAGATCAAGGAACAGAAGTCTGCTGCAAATAGCCTACAAGAAAATAGAATCTCCAAGCACACACATCAGCAGGCTAAAATAACAAACTGTGCTTCTAAACGGATTCACTTATCATCTCTCACAAGGGATTTGGGTCTATCAGACTGCGATAGCTGTTGTCAGACTTGATAGCTTCTCCCTGTTTAAGTCAGTGAAATCTCAAATGTTAGATTAGCCATTATTTCTGTGTTGGGATCCTGCCTCAGAAGATCCCACCCGAACCAACGAGTCCCTGCTGAGGTCAGACGGGCTTCTCTGCTCCTGCTTCCCATGCAGGATCAGCACAACTCATTAAGGGAAGTGTCACGCTGCAGCTCAGAATCTTGTTGCACAGATGAACTGCTATTAGCATATTATAAACATCATGTTAACATGCAAGAACTGAACACATTATTTCTGGAAACAGAAATATCTTCTCTGTTCTTCTGGATAACCAAACCCACCTAAATCTGGCTGGGCCAGCCCTGGCCTGGCCTGAACTCCTTACAGTTGCTCCGCAGTGCTAAGGATGCTTGCATTGACCCTTCTCACTGCTTTAATAACACATAAAACAAACTGGCTGCTTCTAATGTATTGAAAATGAAATAAATCTGCATCTGCACAAACAGGGATGCTGTTCTTAAATACAAAACAATAAAAAGCACCTGAAAGACATCTAGAAGTGAGAGTCTCTGGGAAGAGGACATGAAGCAGGGTTAGACCCAGGGCACTTGTTTGATGAATGCCAACCACACACCCCACTAGTTAAAAGGATAATAAAGTCAAGCCAGCACTAAACCCCTGGGTGAAACTGGGTTTGTTCAGCTTTCAGTGAGGTGTTCACTGGAACACCAGAAAGGGAATTTTACGCAAGAGCTGTGTCTTCGTTTTCGACTTTATTTTTGCATGGAGCAGACGTGAGGCTTTCGGTTCATTTCCTGAACAGTGAGGACAAATCCCTGTGGTAAACTCGCTAAGCTTCACTGCCAAAATAATTTTGGTTACGTGCCCCACTGCTCTGTATTGAAGACTGATGCAGAACCAGCTGTGTAAGGGTTAGAAATCCTTCTCTCTCAGCCTGGCTTTGCGCATGACAAAGTCATACCCACTCATTTTTGGACCAGCTTCATCCTCAGCTATATTATTAAAACAATTATTATGACATGTTCAAGGCCAGGTTGGACACAGGGGCTTGGAGCAACCTGCTCTAGTAGAAGGTGTCCCTGCCCGTGCCAGGGGGTTGGAACTGGATGAGCTTTAAGGTCCCTTCCAACCCAAACCAGTCTGTAGTTCTATCATTCTATAACTTTTAATGTGCAAGAGAAGTCCCAGGCAAAAAGTTAATACAATCTGTGGAGTGATGCTTTCAATCCTTTGCCTGGGAATTGTATGTAAAGCAATGCAAGCTTTTCGGGTATTTTTAATACCCTATTGACAGCTATTGACAGAGACCATAAAAACCTGAGCTTCCTTTCCTGCACTGACACAGGCATGTTCTGAAGATGCTGATCTGCTCAGGTCACACATTAAACTGTGGACCAATAATTTACAAAGCCCAGGAGCAGCGACTGCTGGTTGAAGGCAAATGCTGAAAGGTCAGGAATGAGCCTTTCATTTGCAAGCAAAACCAGACTGGCTGCAAAATACCTCTAGGAGAACTGTGGGACTGATGGGTGATACACTGAAACTGAGACAGGATGACGACAAGCAGTGCAGGGAAACGTTAATCCTCTTTTCGCATTACATCTAAATTCCCCTGCATTCAGGGGAAGTGTTTTGTTAGGTTGCAAAAAGTCCTATTTTGCTTCAAAATGCCAATGACTTAGTCATTAAAGTTCTATTTTAAACCAGACATACTTTATATAATACACTGCTTTGATATTACCAGGAAACTACTTTTTAAGCTCAACTCTAGATAAAGAACTTTGCTGAAGAACATATAGACATGCACAGAACTTCCTTTAGCTGTAAAATCATAGTTTTAAAAACATTCAAGTCTCTATTGATTTAGATAAAACATTGTTGGATCCTGACTCAAAAGTTTCTCCTGTCTGAGAGGCATTTTCTCATGCTCAAAGCTCTCTGGGAAGCTCATCGGCAGCCTTAGCCAAGAAAAGGGGCTGGTGTAGATGTACATTTCGTTGGATAGATAAATAAAAGCTGCACATGGCTGCTATACTGGGATTGTCTTAGTTTTCAGTGTAGTTACTTCATGAGATTTGTTGCTTTCTTCCTCACATCCAGTAATTTAAACATCTGATTCTTTTTCTCCAAATAACATTTTAACTGAATAAATGAACAGGATTTAAATGACCAAGTTCTCAGTTTGTAACGTTAGTAAATCTAAACACTTCCTAGTCTAAACCTCTGGATATCTCTTTACAGGCCAGTTTAGAAGGAAAACATCTATAACATTACCAGCACCTTACCACACAGTGACATTTAGATCACTGTTGTAGATTCTTCATAGCAGGACATTTTAAAGTCAAGATATCAGCTTTGTTACTTGGGATAATGTCTTTGGGGGAAAAAGTGTGTTTCTGAAAAATTCATCCCAAGTCTATTTCATGGAGTATTTCCAATATTGCCAGCCCTATCTAAGCATTTGATGCTAATGGGTTTTGCCTGAGGTTTGGAAAAGCCCAGAGAAAAGGAAGCTTTTATGCTCAATTTATTACTTAAAATCCAATCAAAATCTCAACGTACCAACCTGTAGGTGGAAGGATAACACCGAGTTCTCTATCTTAGATGCTTATTCAAATACCTCAGCAGTTTGTGACTTATGTGGTTAGGTTCAGAGGTTAATTAGTGTTTGCAGCGTGGGCTCACTGAAAACCCTCTCATTTTGAAAGCTCTACATCTACTTTTAGCTTTCTTGCAGACAAAAAAAGAATTCTTTTCTTCTTTCTCATTTGCTTCAGTTCACCAACTGTTCAAATGCTTGGGAACATGCAGCAGCTCTCAGGAGACTCTAAATACAAGCTGTGGACACCATCTCCAGCTCTATGTTTTTTTTGGTAATCTCTAAATTAAGAGGACACTTGACATGATAGAAGCAGACAGGTTTTCAAAGAAACTTTGCTTGCTTTCAAGCAACTGCTTTTACTAAATACCCTAGAACTTATTTGCTAAATTATCTCAATCACGGCATTTTCCAACCCGTTGGACTTTCAGCTTAAATAATGAAATCTTGGGTTTAAAATGGATTCCATGATCTTCATGAGTGTTCCTGATATCCTTGATCAATAGCTAATTCCTTTTTAAAGCCCCAGGAGCTTTGGTCTCAACATCTTCTTATGAAAATGACTTTTATAATTAATAACAAACTGCTTTGCATTAAGTTTAGAATTTGCCACTGATTAGTGTAAGTCAAAGCTCTCCTGGGCTTGTTTTATGAGGAAACTTCCTAGTACACCTTCTCTAGATGAGCCAATACTTCAATAAGCCTCTTTTCCTTTAGAAGATTGACAGTAATCATCTTTTATCTCTTGACATGGGAATTTTCTCATCCTTTGTTTCCTCTCACCTCCTTACAAACCTCCCCCTCCATTCTGCAAAGTATCTGAGGCCAAGGCTGAAGTCTCTGCTCCAGAGTTGTGGAATGTATTTATATCATTATGTTATCACATGTCTGGTTTTCATTCCATTTGTTAAGCGTGGTATTCTTCGGATTTTCAATTTTTCTTCAAGGTTTTCTACCCCTAGAGAAAAAGAATGAGCTCAAGAAGAGCTCCTTACCCTGACCAGGACGTGGGCAGCCGCTGCCTTCAGCAGCTAAGTTCCATGGATGACCTTGAATGCATAATCATCATAATGAACTGAACCCCAAGATGAACACTTAGACATGCTTCTACACGTGCTTCAAGCTCTCTGATTTATCAGCTCAGTAAGAAGACGTGTCTAAACATTGTTAGCTACGGTTATAATTGCACAATTGGGAGGATATAATAACACAAATGTAACTAAACATAATATAAAGGTAACTTCATTAAGGACCCAGGGCAAAGATCCCTGGCACTTTGGTTTGGTTTTGTCCCTTGAAACACAGATACAGTCTCAGGCCTTTAAAGTTTCTTCTAAACGTCAAGGAGATACACATGTTCCCGGCTTTGCTCAGACGGGGTATTTCTACCTTGTCCCATCTCAGTCTCTTATTGCCATGTAACTCATAATACACCTCAAGCTGGAAAATGGATTTAGAGAACATTTCCACTTGACCCTCAGTAATTGCTACCTGGAGCAGTAGTTGGCATCCATATGGAAAGATCTCAAACCCAACACCTAACAGGTTTATTACAACTTACATAAATGCAAGATTTGGCCATTTGTCTTATTTTGCATGAATATAAGAATTGAAAGTGCTGAGGTTTGAACTCTATAGGACTCCTTGGCTCAGCAATATCTTATGAAATTAGTCTTCCGGGGGTACCTGTGATGTAAAGAAAACTTGTGCACTGCTCAGCTGCATTGTACAACTGCATTCCACTCTGTGCAAGAGAAGACAGGTTTTTACTTTGCCCATGAATCCCACTGGGAACGCCTGAAAGTTTTCAGAGAGTTGTTTTGCACTGGGAACATGATCACTCAATTCAAATGTCCTGGATGGATACACCCTGATCTTTGAGACAGGTCCCTAAGGAACCAACCCCCAGATTTATAACCCTGCTTCTCTAATGCCCTCAATTTCAACACTCTGATCAGGAACTGGGTGTTTGTCCTGGTCTCCATCTCCAGGACGGGTAATTTCCATGATGGATCACCTTTCCAGGAGCAGCCAGTCCTATTAGCCAACTTGGATGTGGTAAACAAAGCCAAGGACTTAGACCAGAAACCCCATCAATGAAGACAGAGCACACACAGAGGGGAAAAAAACCCCAAATCCTCTTTAGTCTGGAAGGGAAGAGGTTCACCACACACTTACGAGCTTCCAGGTAGGACCCTACAGCTGTGGAGCCTTGCAGACCATAAGAAGCCATAAGAAAGCATCGCAGCTCAGATATATGACCACCCCTTTACAAATCATAGAATCCTAGAATGGTTTGGGTTGGAAGGGACATCAATTCCAACCCCTGCCACGGGCAGGGACACCTTCCACTAGAGCAGGTTGCTCCAAGCCCCTGTGTCCAACCTGGCCTTGAACACTGCCAGGGATGGGGCAGCCACAGCTTCTCTGGGCACCCTGTGCCAGCGCCTCAGCACCCTCACAGGGAAGAGCTTCTGCCTAAGAGCTCATCTCAATCTCCCCTCTGGCAGGTTAAAGCCATTTCCCCTTGTCTTGTCTCTACAGTCCCTGATGAAGAGTCCCTCAAGTGATTTGGAAGTGTCCAGAATGGATTCCAAATCTGTTCGCTGTCCATCCTTAGACACAGAGGAAGAAAGCAGCTCAGGGCAATGACTGTTCCCCTGGGGGAAGGACTGGAATGGTCGCCTCCAATGAAAAATCAGGTCCATGGCAACAGTTTTCTGCACTGTGATGTCAACAGCAGACTTCGGGCTTGATCCAAACCTTATTAAATCAATGTCTTCTGACTGACTGCAGCCTTTGAATAGGATCCTCATAAGCACAGGAATTTTTATTTAATTTTTTTATATGTATATAGAGATATCTATACACATTTGTTATTATTTGGTATAGAGCAGCCTGCCTGGCTGAGACATAACACTGAACCATGCAAATTGGTGTTGAGTTTGCTTTGCAGGCCAGTATTTGAGAGATCAAATATAAAATCTTTCTTAGGTAATTGGACAACAGCTAAAACTGTGGACACAAAGGGAATTTCCCTGGAGAGTCCCGATCTTCCTAGAAATGTCAAACTTGGTAACCCAGGCAAAGCTACTGAGCTAAAACTTAGCAGAAACCTGTCACATATCCAAATACACTAAAATACCATTTCTCAGTCAATAAAATGACAGTGCTGAGTTTAGCAGCGATACCAGGCTCTCTGAACAGAACACAACTCACACTAAAAGCCATGTGAATTACTGAAGATAAGGACCACAGCAGCAGCACCAGCCTTGTCCATGGGAAACATGGGACAATTCCAGTGGGAGCCAGCGCCAAGAAGATGCAGGTCAAGCCTTGTCTGCTTAAGGAGATTTAATTCCAGGCAGGATAACAAATGCAGGTCCTGAAGGAGGTTTTGGGCTGCAGCTGGGGCCATGCTCTGTGCACAGGGGAGCACATCCAACTGAGTGCCAGCAGCAAGAGCTGCGGCACCTCTAACCCAGCTCCGACTAGGTCACTGCACTGCATGGCCCCTTTGCTCTTAACATGGGTGCAGAGAGGCTGAGATTAAGAAGTTCACATCCCAGCTCCCAGATGTGTTTGGGAAAAAGAAAAAAAGAAGAAAAACAGGCAAAGAAACTAAAGCTTGCTAAAGCTGAAGGAAGAAGTGAGCACAGAAACCATTACGGTTTAAGTAGAGTCATTTTTCCCACATGACATCCTTGTCTCTAAATTGGAGAGACATCAATTTGATAGATGGACCACTCGGTGGATAAAAAACTGGCTCGATGGCCGCACGCAAAGAGTTGTGGTAAATGGCTCGATGTCCAGTTGGAAACCTGTAACGAGTGGTGTCCCTCAGGGATCGGTGTTGGGACCGGTCCTGTTCAACATCTTTGTCGGTGACATGGACAGGGGGATTGAGTGCGCCCTCAGCAAGTTTGCCGATGACACCAAGCTGTGTGGTTCGGTTGATACGCTGGAGGGAAGGGATGCCATCCAGAGGGACCTTGACACGCTTGTGAGGTGGGCCGATGCCAACCTTATGAAGTTTAACCAAGCCAAGTGCAAGGTCCTACATCTGGGTCGGGGCAACCCCAGGCACTGCTACAGGCTGGGCAGAGAAGAGATTCAGAGCAGCCCTGCAGAAAAGGACTTGGGGGTGTTGGTTGACGAGAAGCTTAACATGAGCCGGCAGTGTGCGCTTGCAGCCCAGAAAGCCAACCGTATCCTGGGCTGCATCAAAAGAAGCATGGCCAGCAGGTCGAAGGAGGTGATCCTGCCCCTCTACTCTGCTCTTGTGAGACCTCACTTGGAGTACTGCGTACAGTTCTGGTGTCCTCAACATAAAAAGGACATGGAGCTGTTGGAGCGAGTCCAGAGGAGGGCCACGAGGAGGATAAGAGGGCTGGAGCACCTCCCATATGAAGACAGGCTGAGAAAGTTGGGGCTGTTCAGCCTGGAGAAGAGAAGGCTGCGTGGTGACCTCATAGCAGCCTTCCAGTATCTGAAGGGGGTCTACAAGGATGCTGGGGAGGGACTCTTCCTTAGGGACTGTAGTGGTAGGACAAGGGGTAATGGGTTCAAACTTAAACAGAGGAAGTTTAGATTAGATATAAGGAAGAAGTTCTTTACAGTGAGGGTGGTGAAGCACTGGAATGGGTTGCCCAGGGAGGTTGTGGATGCTCCATCCCTGGCGGTGTTCAAGGCCAGGTTGGACAGAGCCTTGAGCCACATGGTTTAGGGCAAGGTGTCCCTGCCCATGGCAGGGGGGTTGGAACTAGATGATCTTAAGGTCCTTTCCAACCCTTACGATTCTATGATTCTATGATTTTGGGAGTATGAGTGCTGCTCAGGTATCAGACGCCATGAAATCCCCATGGTAAAATGGTGATGGAAGGGTCCCTGTCCCAGCAGCTTGGCCGCCCCATCACCACTGCTGTTGACAACGGCAGTGCAAACACGTGTGTATCGCTAAGTGAATTAACTCACTTTGGATCATTCCCTTGCTCGTTTCAGGAGAGGCTTTTATGAACTTGGATACAATTATTTTGCCATGGCACTGCCCTTCCCTCCCTCTGCCCAGATCTGATTTCTTCTTACTCCTGCGAAACCCTGCTCTTTCTTCTTCCCATGGTGACTATGATGGGTGGAAACTGGCTTCAGCTGTAGTAAGAAAATGTTTGGTTTCAATACAAAGGAAAAGTTACTAATACAGGAAAGAAGCATGACTATAAAATGACTGTAATGGTGGAGAATCACCATGGATCAAGGGGAGCAGGTCCAACAACTGCCAGGAGTGATGACTAGCATTGTGATTGTGCCCTTGTTCAGATGACTGAGGTGATCTTGGAAGACCTCTAAAGCCCAGTTTTAATTTGATTTTCATGACTTGGCACAGCAGGAGGCACTGCTGGGGAATTACCATGAAAAATGGTTGCCTGTACCCATATTTAGAAGACGTATCGTAGCAAGAACAAGATACCACTCTGCAGGTACCTCTAATACCTCTGGGTCTTTGATGTTCCAGTAGGCATAGCCAACACTACTACAGGTACACATAGTGCCACCACGGAGGAATATGCGTATCATTACATGTTATGTGCAATTTACAATGAGTTAATTTAAGTTTTTGGGAGTCTATTGTTGGGGTTTTTTTCTGCATTTCAGACATGAAACCCAATGTATTAAAAATATTAAGACACCAGTTTAATTAGGAATCTCGATGTAGGAACCAGGACACAATGCAATCAACACGTACAAATTGAGGGCACGGTCTGGCGCTTCCTGGCATGTAGAAATGTTTGAGACAAGATTATAAGCATGTTGCACTAACCAGAAGTTCACAGTTGGATGCTTATTCAATAAAGTAGTTCTGTTTAGCTGCAGCAATTAAATTAGTACAAAAAATGCTAGCACATCTCTCACACACCTTGCTACGCTCCTTTTCCTTCCAAATGTCTCTACTGACCTTTTCTGCAGCTCTTCACAATTATTTATGGTTTTGAATAATTACTGACAGTATATCTTAGATTTAAGTTTAAACCTGGACATCAGTGACACCTATGGATGATATAACCAGCATTTAATGGAAGGTATTTCTTTGGCAGCTATTGGTAACAGACATGAATGCTTCCTCTGTATTGCAGGTTTTCTTAAGAAAGGTACCACTTACCAGACAAGTAATTTATGTCATTCCTAGAAATACTAGGGAATGTATAGGAGGTGTGCTTTAGGAAATAATAATACCTTTACCCAAGAACACGCATGCACATATCTACTAGAGAATCATAGAACCACAAACTGGTTTGGGTTGGAAGGGACCTTAAAGCTCATCCAATTCCAACCCCCTGCCACGAGCACGGACACCTTCCACTAGAGCAGGTTACTCCAAGCCCCTGTGTCCAACCTGGCCTTGAAATAATGATTATTTTCATTTTATATGAGGTGATGGCTTACATGAATCCAGACTTTTGTGCATGACATGTCTTCAGGGGACACACAGAGATCACACATGTAGCAGTGAACTGAATGCATCTGTGAACAGTCTCTTCAGTAGGTTTATAGTTTCTAGAGATGTATGGATTATATCCACATCCAGATTAAAAACGTGAGATTTCAACAAGCAGTTTCCTGCCCTTATTTAACAAGTGCTCAGAGCAGGAGATAGGACAGTTGTCTGTCCTATCTGCCAAGCTCGCAGAGCTGTAGAGTTGACATCGCACCCCTGACCAAGCCACAATACTAAACCAACGCATCCTACAATTTGACTTGCACAGCCTGGATCTCTGGTACCACGGAGCAGGGCTGAGCCCCGTGCCTGGCCCAGGATCATCATCAGCAATAATCGTTACTTCAGGCCAGGTTGGACACAGGGGCTTGGAGCAACCTGCTCTAGTGGAAGGTGTCCCTGCCAGTGGCAGGGGGTTGGGACTGGATGAGCTTTAAGCTCCCTCCCAACCCAAACCAGTCTGGGATTCCATGATCTCAGTTTTGGCTGCTTAGGAAAGAGTTGAATAAATATACCTCGGTGTCAAGGGTTAATGATAACTCCCTCCCACTGCAATGGCCTTGCAAATTTGTTTGTAGAAATATGCCTTTTGACTAGAATTAAGATTGCACTAATTTAAACTCAAAACCTGCTTAATTAAAAAGGGGCTATTCCATTCCACATTGGCTCCTTGCCCCTGTAGATGGAACCTCTTACTCTGGGTACACATTAACACTTCATCTCCTGGGCTTAATGAATCAGCAAATCCATGCTTTATTTATAAGAAAGGACTAAGTTCTAATTCTTCTTAGGTTCCAGAAATTCTCTGAAAAGCCAGTGTTGGCAGTGCTAAACATCTGATCTATTAGGCACATAGATACTGGGATGAGACTGTCCAGTGAACACTCCTCATGCGGGTACTCTGGGAGGATCACATACATCATACTCTTACCCACAAAACCCAACGCATTTGGATGATACAGTGGACTTAGGCATGAATAAGTAGTGAATTGCCATTCATTATGAATTTACTGAAGCCACTGCTCTGTATTTTTCCTACAAGACTCAGTCTTTCTATTTTACAGCTTCTGAATTTATTATTAATAGCCAGATCTTGACTGGGGTGTTCATAACTCCCCAAATGGGAGGTTCTTTGCAAACTGCTCTGGTTCTCTGTCCCTGGGACAGAAGTGGCTCTGGGTGACCATCAGCAGCAGTGGGGCTGTCCTCTGGTTATGGGTGAGCTGCCATACCCCAGGCAAGCTCTCCTCCTGCTCCATCCACCCGTGGGCACCGTCAGATACAGCCCCCTTAATCTACCATCTATCTGCTCTGCTCAGCCCTTGTTGCAGCCACACAAAGCTGGCTTTTACCTTGCCCTGACCTCCCTTTACCTGCTTTATAACTTCCTATTAGCTCAAGATTGCCTTTATGGAACAGAACGCCAGAACCCTCTCTGTAGTAGAAGGAATAATCCTTTTTCTGGTATCCTTGAGTTTTATATTCACATAGGGTGCAGACACAAATAATGGAGAGTGGGCTTAGCTCTGTCACCGAGCTGTGCACATATGATGTCATTTATGTATTATATGAGGATGTGAAAAGAAAGTACAAATTTTCTAGCTCTGCAATATGCATTTTTCTCAAAAAAATTAAAATGTATGGGTTGGAAGGGAGCTTAAAGCTCATCCAGCTCCAACCCCCTGCCACGGACAGGGACACCTTCCACTAGAGCAGGTTGCTCCAAGCCCCTGTGTCCAACCTGGCCTTGAACACTGCCAGGGATGGGGCAGCCACAGCTTCTCTGGGCACCCTGTGCCAGCGCCTCAGCACCCTCACAGGGAAGAGCTTCTGCCTCAGAGCTCATCTCAATCTCTCCCCTGGCGGGTTAAAGCCATTTCCCCTTGTCTTGCACCTACAGGCCCTTGTAATAATTTAGGCTGAACAGCTCTGCACCTTGGACTGTATTGCACCAATGCAACCAACAGTTTAAAATACACACTGAAATAAGACATCGACATCTAGTTTTTAACATTTGCCAAGTAACATGATGATCAAATTATACTTAACCTTACATTTGACTATGAAATATTGCAGCCAACCATTAACTGCTATCACTTCCCCCCCCCCCACCTGAACCAGCACATATGTTCAGCTATCATTGCCAACAGAATAAAATGTAAGTAGCATCTCACTAGAGAAAATTCTCTCTGTAGGATTAAGGAGTCCACTCTTAATATGTTGCTACCCTGGGATTTTTTAATATTTTAATTAACACTTTTTTCTAGGTAATATTAATGCAAACTATGAGCAAGGAAAAACTGCCACATGATCTTCATTCCCAGCTGAAATCTAGATCACCACCTTCTGGAAACCTCTCCTTGTTTTGACTACATTAAAAAAATCATAGTGTAAAATAAGACATTTCATCTTGGTCTTTCAGTCAAACCTCTGAGCTAATGTCACCCCCATATTTCATTCCATGAGGTCAGGATCAGACCCAGAGTTCAGTATTTTCTATCAGACTCTTCTGCTTCACACATCCCATCCCTTTCATGATGGAGACATCTATTTTTATGATTTATAACAAAGTATTTGGTGCTTTTATGATGTTTCCAACCTCTGCATCTCAAAGTACTTTTAAAAGGTGGCTACATGGTACCTCAACAACTTGAAACTGATAAAATCCTCGCAGCAACGAGGAGAAGATTCAGCTCTGCTCTGTTCAAAATTAAACCAAACCTTCATTTTACCTTCTCTGAATTGCAAATACACCAAATAAGTCTCCGCTTCTGGCATAATATTCCTCTGTTTTCATTTCTCTGTTTGCATTTCCTGTTTACAAGTGCAATGTTTCCACTTTGCTGATGATTTCTCAAATACTGAATAAAGCGGCAAAAAGGCTTCATGCTATTTTCTGCTTATTTTGTCTCCTCTGCAGTAATTCAGCATATCCTGACAATACACATCATTTAAGAAGTATTTTCAGAAGAAAGTTTCATGGCTAGAAGGCAACAATCGCAGGATTTAAGCAACTGAAAATCTACATTTTCACCCAGTAAGGAGTATCTTTATGCAGATAAAAGTGTGTAGGATATATTCTAAGTTTTGTCTTTCAGTTTTATCACTATTAGAACAGATCAGCATCAAAGTTCAACGATGAACATCTTTGGCTGCCACTGACAGATGGCAACTGTGAAATACTACAAATTCACAGATATAAATATCTTTCAGGCAGGACATTTGAGAACCGTTTTAGACAACCTTCATGCTAAAAATCTTAACGCTTTGCTTTGCCTATTACAACCGCAACCAAAAGATTTCACTCCAAGTCCTCTGCAAGTGCTCTGTACCAGAGGCCAACAACCAATGACCTGACCCATGAGCAGGGCTCTGGCACCCTCCAGTTCTCCAGCTCAGTATAGTCCTTGAAGCTTACTGAAAAAGTTCATAACTTTATTTACACTGGTTCCTGTGATCCAATATCGCTATTCTGAGCAGAAATATGTAATGCTAACTCTGCCTCTATACCACGACGGCGGGTTGGGTTTGGTTTTGGGTTTGATAGATTCATAACCTACTGATACCACCAAAGTGTGCCATCACTTCCAGAACAGCAACCCTCCTGCAGCATGGAATAAAGAACTCTCTGCATCATTTCCCAGGACTGAGGAACTCCATGGTATTTATACACCTTGTGAAGAAACCGGGTGGGGGGGGAGAGGAAAAAAACCACACTCCTATTTTTTGGCTTTTGAATCCTTGTATGTGGAAACAAACAACCATGAACATTTGCCACATGTCCACGTTACTTACGGTTGAGAGGCAGGCTGGCATTGGTCGTCCCTAGCTTGTTGGCAGCGACACATGTATAGTTGCCAAAATGCTCTTCTGTCACATTGGTAACAGTAAGAAGTGATCTTGTGCTATAATTTTTAATAGTGATTCCTTGTTGACCATTGATCAGTCTAGAAAGCAAAAAGAAAATGTCTATAACTCATATACCACAGCAATGATTTTCTTTTATTCTTTCTGTTTTCAATCTTCTTTTCTCCTGTTTTTCTCCATAAAACTGGTAGCACAGTAAACTGTTTGCAAGCTGCCAGCATAGTCTGTCTAGCAAAATTACCACAGCAGCAGATAGGACAGGCTATGGGCAACACTGAAGCTGCAGGGTGTTGAGGGGAACAGGTTCTGTTTGTGTGTCCTACAGTCGAAATGACGACTGACACCTATAGCCCTGCCTGGCTATGGCATAGGACATAACTCTCAGATGTAGAGCTTAGATTTTAAATTGGGCAAACCTAACTAAACCTTTAAATACCCTATTTTGGGCAGAAAATAGTTACGGTAAGTGTTTCAGAGAGCGTTTTGTCAGGCTCTGGCGATTGTTGGTGTTCCTTGCACACCTCTAACTGATGACAGATGAGGGTTAGGTAACTAGAAATTGTGACCACAGTTTATTTTACAGGCCTCTACAGCTACAAATTAGACATGCAGTTAGGAAAGATGTGCTCAGCATGCTGAGACAGCAACCTGAATAGGAACCAGGGAACGGAGCGTGGGAAAAGGTAAACCAGGGCTCTTTTCCTCTCTGGCTTTGAGCTTCTCACCCCAAATTTCATAGGAACTGTGCAGGCCTTTTGGTGTTGCTTCCAAAGCCAAGTCAGAAGCACCACTGCTGCACTGGGGCAAAGAAAGACGGACGACTTAAATGTTTGTTGTAGGTAAACCATCTTTGGGCAAAAAAAGGAGATCAGGAGAGTAACCACGTTATTAAAATACTAGCTACAGCTGACTGATTACTCATAATTCCTTGTATCTCCCACAGGGAGCAGAGTTCCAGATCAAGTATACAATTTTTGTCTGATAAATTGAAAGATATAATCATACATCCTGCGAATGAATGCAATCCTCTGGCATTCTCTCTAAAAACATTTCAAGTCTATCATTAATTGCACTTCTGCACACTGTGGACTGACACTTCTTATCCTTACATGAGTGCCTCTGTTCCACTTGGTCACTCTATGCTGCTCCACATGCAGGGGGTTTCTCTTGCCTGCGCAGTTTTTGTTGCTGTAAAGGACTTAGGTCTGCTCTGCACAGCCCGTGGTTGGGCAGAGGACATAGCACATGCCATGGACACATGGTTTTGCAAGAAACATAAAAAAATGGGATTGAAATGCCTGGTTTGGGGTGAATGCTGCAGTTAGAACATTCATCTTTTGCCCAGACTTGTGAAAGGCAAAAGTTTGTCCTTCCAACCTATGCATATGGATGTTTGATGAACCAATGACTGGGCAGCTGTGTGAGGAAAGGCTGAGAGAGCTGGGCTTGCTCAACCTGGAGAAAAGAAGGCTCAGAAGAGACCTTGTCACCATGTTCCAGTATTTAAGAGGGTGGCTACAAAGAAGATGGAGACTGCCTTTTATCCATGGGACTCCTCAGAAAGATGAGGAGTGACGGGCACAAGTTACTCCTGAGGACATGCCAGTTGGATACAAGAGGAAAATTTTTCCCAATGAGAACAACCAGTCACTGGAATAATCTCCCCAGGGAAGTGGTGACTCCCCAGCGTTGGACACTGTTAAGACTGGGCTGGACAGGGTGCTGGGACATCTAGTCTAGGTCATGCTTTGCCTAGAAAGGTTGGACCAGATGATCCTGAGGTCCCTTCATCATTCTATGATTCCCCTTCTAAAACTGCCAATGTCTGTCCCTCCTCTTCCTGCCTTTCCTGCAGGAAAATCCAAGAGCTTCCCCTGCTCCAAAACCCCCTCTGCTCCGATGCTCCCACACCAGCACCCTGTGGATCGGAGCTGGTGACAGCGCTATCAGTGTGGTGGCACTTGGTGCTGGAAGGCTGAGCAGGCAGGCGCTGAGCACCACAGCCCAGTTACTCACTCCAGCCCCAGGGCAGATGCTTTCCTCCAAGTGCCCCTTCCCCAGCTCAGCCTCAGCCACCATCCCTTCCGCTGCTTTTTGGGGTGTCAATCCCATCGTCTCCTCTCCCAGGAGAGGAGTACCGGGTACTGGAGGTACTGGATCACAGGGTACTGGAGCAATCTTCCACCTGTGGCTTATTCCTACTGGCAGTTTCCAAGCTACCTCCATCCTTTCAGCCCATAACTGCAGTTTGAACTACTATTTCTATTTTACAGCTGTAAAGGTTTAACTCATTTTTTTTTGCCCAGAAATCACTGGAGTGTTGGGATTTCTGCCATCCCCTTGCCCTGTTAGAGATGAAATTGTATCAAAACTGAACTGCATCCGCTCAATGTGATCTGCTGCCTTCCCCAGGCTGCCCAAAGGATGAGAACTGGGAGTGCCTGTTGGGTTCTCTTCCCCTTCTTCCCCTCTCACTGCTCCTGCCACGCAGTTGATGCATGACCTTCCCTCCATGTCCCTCCTGGGAAGAGGCTGACACTGGGGGAGTGAATGGGATGGGATAGATGTGCCTATCAATAAGCCACACAATTAACAGACCGAGGAGTCATCATTAGTTAGCATAAACTCAGCAGTTTTGAGGATTCCCATTTGCAGTTGTAAGAACCAGATGCTTTTACTTTCAAATTACTCCTGAGTGCTGCTCTGCTTTGCTTATTGACTGAACACAGCACTTACGACTTGTCTGGGTTTTACCAAGTTATTTTAAGTTTACCAAGTTATTTTAAGTGCAGCCACCCTACACATTTCTTCACCTTACTGCTTTGTACCAGTAGTTCTAAAGGGAAGAGTGATCTCCTGTTTACTCCAGAGACTATGCATTCAGAGAAGCTCATGCATCATTGCCAGCCCTGAGGGGTACCTTTGGTTTCATATTTGGATACCTTCATGTTATTATAATATATTAAGCCATTATAATGAGTTTTGTGGTTTCAAACCTAAGTCTTGTTTGCTTTATCAAGGATAAGGGAGTTTATATTTTTAGATAGGTGACTTTGAAGCTTCTTCCCTGTGTTTGTTTAATATCTGAGATCTAATTTCTCCATAACCCTATAACGCATCACACTTGAGCAGTTGTGGAGCTGAGGCACTGGGAGTGAAAGCAGCGAAGCCTTCTTCCTCTCCACAGGGAATCCTTGCACAGCTTTAGAACCACACATATTTATAATTTTAAGATGCTTTCACTAGCTTTCCCCCAATTTCCATTCCATTCTCAGCCCACTAAACCCTCTATGGGCCTGTGGAGCCACCCAGCAGCTCCCATATGGAGTTCAAGGCACTGCTTTTGACAGATAAAGTGCTAATTGGTCTGAAACCTGCCTGTGAGACCTCTCCTGGCCTGTCCCAGGTACAGGAGGTGAGCGGAGGTGGTGTGTCTGCCTGGCTCCGGGGCTTTGGGCTCCTTACCTTGCACTCGGCCAAGGAAGAGGATCTCATAGCAGCATGTGCACCAGCACTTGCAGAAGATTAACAAACAGCAGCTCTTATGAGCTCAGTGATTAGGTAGAATTAGCCCTGCCAGCTCTGCCTCACAGACAAGCTGTTTTAAGTGACTGTAGTCTGCGACTGCTTTTATGTTTACTGTTAATAGCTATTTTATGATGAGATGATCCCTGGAGTTTGGAAACTGTGTGTTTGGATATACATTAATCAAGGTAACAACGATACAGTTTAAAGACCCAAAAGGCTTGTTTCAGACACTGAACATACAGTTTAGGTTTCAGTTTTAACTCCTGCTGTTCGTTTGTTCAACAATCTACAAACCCCGCCCAAAAAAGGTCCCAATCCAAAAAGGAATAAAAAGAAGATCCCAATCCAAGACTAAGCGAAGAAAATCAGATTCTCTGTATGCTTTTACCAGAAAATATAGCAGGGTGTGCACTCCCAGTGTATAAATCTAGTCTTGTAGTGTATCTGCAAATAGATAATGTACCTGCTACTCTGAACTACCTGTGAGAGCTGACTGCTCTCAGTGCTGCACTAAAACAACACCTGAGCTGTCCAAGGCTCATTCTGCACTGGCTCTCCATGACCCAGAGGTGAAGAGGATATACTGGAGGAAAAAAGCAATGTTTTTCTCTTTCCTGCAAGCAGTGGAGGTTCAGGGATCCCCAGTAGCTCTGTAGTCATCTATGCCTAGCACATATGCCAACAACAGCTTAACAAAATAGGATGGGCATAATGTTTGAGCAGTAAGAACAATAGGACAGTGCATTTCTTGCCGATTATAGCCAGCCTCAGGTGAAACCCCCACTGAACCAGAAAACGTCACAATTTTGGTGTCCTGAAGTGCTCTGCTTAGGTGTTCCCGCTGCTCACAATGAGAGGAATTGGTCAATGTTATGAGCCGAAAGGTGATTATCACACTGGAAGCGGCAAATTGAATCCAGAGTGCTAAACCCTGCCCTACAATACTTTGTACATAAAATATGTTTCTGCTGCAACTTCCCCCAACATGTGCACAACATAATTTGCATTGTTGGAAATAGATGCCAATGCATTTTGCCAACAGAACATTTACTGTTATATATAGTAAAGATCAATTACAGTGTTTTACAGAACGCTTTAGGGTATGGTCCATAGTTAGGGCTGCTCTGAAAGTCACAAAGGAAGAGGAGCAGCTACAGCCTGTGAAGGGGAGCAGCTGGCCAGGGGAAAATGAGCTGACAGATGGCTTTTTATGAAAAATGATTGTTAATATTCTCACATCAGCTTCCAGGTTTAATGGGATGTTTGAGCTGCGAAACCCAACACTCAGAAGCCAGGAAATTCCAGAAGCTGGAAGGTGCATCTGGACAGTCGCTTACAAGAGACACTATCCACTTGCTTTTGCACTAACGTGCAAACTTAACAGAAATACACTTTTAGATAAACTAAGAGGCATAAACCAAAGCTTCCTATCCAAAATGGAAAATGTCTACCTATTTAATGAGGTGGGTTTTAAAATGATGTTGGTTATCATCACACAGCACTAATGACCTGAAGGTAAAGCTGCCTGTAAACAAAACCAAAGCACATGGTCAGTTTTGGGGGTTCAGGCAGAGCCCCCATGAATGCTATGATGTGCAGCAGCTCTGTGGATGATAAACCCATGGCCTAGACCACAAATGGCCCAACTGGGAGAAAATTCATCCACATTAAGGTTTGGTTGAAAGTCTTGTTGAAACAACCTTTCCAACCACAAACCCTCAGCAGGACACACATGAAGATGGGTTTAAAAAAACATAAATCCTTTCAGTAGAGCTTTTCAGTGCCTTTCTGGTTATTGTACCTACAAGGTTGTAATTACTAAAGCATATTGAGAAATTAGGCTCATTATTGCAACGCTCCCTGTCACAGCCCAGTCATGGACATCCTGCTAACACCTTTAAGAGCACAGAAACTACAACCACAAGGAAACCAAGAAACTGCCCCCAGAGCCATGCACAGCACAGCTGTTGGTAGCCAACACTTCTGTTGGCTCTGGCTGCTTTAAACCACTGTTTAAAGCTCAGCACTGATGTCAGGACAGCCTGATGGTCACATCATCACAGGGGACAGAGCCAGCCTGGTGGTCTCCTCTGTCTTCCACTCTGGTCCCCAGCATCCCCAGCAGCACAAGAGGGTCGGCGAGCGCTGGCTACTTACTTCCTCTCTCCTTTGTACCACTCAAAGACCGGGGCAGGAACTCCTGCACCTTCGCACCGTATCAGGCCGTTCCCTCCAAGCACCACACCGCTGGATTTAAGTTCCTGAATTGTGGGAGCAACTGAAAAAAAAGAATTGTAAAACGGACATTTGCATCTCGATATGCAGATCACTCCATGCTGATTCCTTGCAGCACGCTCTGTGTTACTCTCTGCCTGGTGCGTGGTTTCCAACTTGAGTCACATTCAATCACGTTTTCTTCCAGCAGTGTGAAAATTATCCCACACAGCAGATTCTGACATATATTCTGTGTATCTGGTGTAAAAAAACACAACTGAGACATGAAGAGATATCAAGCCCATACTGAAAAAGCTGTTTATCCGACTCAGTTACTCAACGTAAAGATTAACTATTTATAAGCATTAGTGTCGTACGAGATGTATTTAAAACATCAGAATCACAAAGAAAGCACATGAAGAACTGGCTGAGAGGCTGCAGAGTCCCACGGGGCTTGGCCAAGGAGAGGATGGCAGCACCCAGGGCCCAACACAAAGATAGGACCAGTACCACTTATCCCAGCCTGGTTTGGGTTGGAAGGGACCTTAGAGCTCATCCAGCTCCAACCCCTGCCACGGGCAGGGACACCTTCCACTAGAGCAGGTTGCTCCAAGCCCCTGTGTCCAACCTGGCCTTGAACACTGCCAGGGATGGGGCAGCCACAGCTTCTCTGGGAAAAGTCTGTGCCAGCGCCTCAGCACCCTCACAGGGAAGAGCTTCTGCCTCAGAGCTCATCTCAGTCTCCTCTCTGTCAGCTTCATGTCTTCTGCAAATGCCCCATAAACCCCGTTAGGCTCTGAAAGCCTTTGTGCTCTTGTTTTGCATATTAAAAGAACAAACTTACCTTTGCAATTATGAACCAACCACAACTACCATATAACAACATGACTTTTCCACTACTGCAATAGATACAGAGTTGTTTCAGTAAATCTATTTTGTCTTTTTAAATAGCAAACATTTTAAATAGCAATAAACATCTTAAACATAGAACTACAGATACAAATGCAGATAAAAAGTGATTGTCAGTTTTTCCCGTTGCCAGCAAAAGGCAACTGAAAGCTGAAAATAAACCAGAACAAACTCCTCAGGAAAGATTATCACAGGAAAGACGGAACAACAATTGCCTTCTCCCTGGAATTTCTTTTACATCTTCTGGTTTTCAACAATAATTTATGTGCATCATAAAAGCGCCATAAAAACCAAACCACAGAACTTGTAAATAACAATCTGTTTATTTTTTCCTGAGCAGTTTTCCAGATGTTGCTTTAAGGTGTTTATGTACATATAAAATGCTGACTGCCTCTCGGCTGCTTCTTCCACCCTCAGTCCCATTGCTCACGTTAAGAGACCATAATGTTTTATGGGAAGCAGCCGCAGTAAAGAAGCCTTAGAGATCTGAAGGAGCAGCATGACAGCCAAGTTCCTGGCCCGGGTGGTCAGGCCCACTGCACACCCATCCATCACCAACACCACCCGTGGCTGCTGTTCCAGATGTGTTGGACATGGCACAGGAATCCAGCTGTTACAGCCAGGGAAAGCAAACATGCACTCCTAGCACTTACACACAAACCTTGATGTTTAACAAAACCACCTAAGGATGTTTTGGGTGGGATTAAACAGAGAACTGGTTCTTTCTTGCCCATTGCTCACATCCTGCCCCAAGTCAAGCAGACAGACAGACTACAATCTCCCACAGCCAGCAAACACATCTCTGCCTTCAACTTTCGCTTCCACGATTACATCAAACCAATCCATGGATTTATTAACTTTCAACCAGTAACATGACAATTTCAAGTAGATAGTAAACATATAACTGATTTGCATGACCACTTCTCCATAAACCGCATAGGAAAAACATCAGACATAGTTGTTACTCTATAAAAATAACAATGACACATAAAGCTTACTCCTTCCTGAGAAGCGAAGCACTTCATGCAGCCAAGACCTTCAAAGAATAACTTTGAGTGAGACTGATGACATGAAGAGCTGTGAACGGGTCACATTTTGCCTTTGCTCCTACAGCACCGTGTAGCACCAACACCTACTCAGAGCACCGCAAAGCTTGTGGCTCAGCTTCGAAAAGAATAACAACTAAAAATGTCCAAGATGAGACATACAAAAGCAAAACTCATGTGAGATAAACCATACAAAAGCATTGGCTGAATGATAATCATCTCATCCAGCTCCAACCCCCTGCCACGGGCAGGGACACCTTCCACTAGAGCAGGTTGCTCCAAGCCCCTGTGTCCAACCTGGCCTTGAACACTGCCAGGGATGGGGCAGCCACAGCTTCTCTGGGAAAAGTCTGTGCCAGCGCCTCAGCACCCTCACAGGGAAGAGCTTCTGCCTCAGAGCTCATCTCAATCTCCCCTCTGGCAGGTTAAAGCCATTCCCCTTGTCCTGTCCCTACAGGCCCTTGTCCAAAGCCCCTCTCCAGCTTTCTTTCAGCCCTCTTTATCCACCTTTCTCTCCATCACCATGCAGTGGCTCCCTGGAAAGCTTTGTAGTAAGAAACTTTGGTTTTCCTCCACTATGCAAAGGGAGTGAAAATATTTGGTGGGTTTTTTTCTAATTGAGGGTGGGCAGGATTATTAGCAAAAAGCCTGATTTTGAAGTGA
The DNA here is from genome assembly GCF_004027225.2 of Strigops habroptila. Taxonomy (NCBI): domain Eukaryota; kingdom Metazoa; phylum Chordata; class Aves; order Psittaciformes; family Psittacidae; genus Strigops; species Strigops habroptila. The sequence continues at coordinate 62,574,899 of NC_044284.2, forward strand.
ATGTACCACACTGTGTGCACACTGCTCAGACAATACCGAATCCTCAAGAGCTGAGCAGAAAGAGCAAATAAAAGACCAGCAAAGGCCTTCATGTAGAAGGTTCTGATCTAAAAAGCACCACCTTCCTGCTCCTCAGTGGGACCTGCTCACGTTTTGCTGGGTGTTCTGTGGGTTTTGGGGGACTTTTGTCATTGTTTGACTTGCTTTGGCTGTTTGTTTTTTAAATAAATCACTGCTAATAAATTCATAACTTAAATTATCCATAAAAACATACAGCTTGCCAATGTTTTTTGTGGCAGGAGCCCCAGGCACCGTGCTCCCAATGCAGCTGGGAAGGGCATGTTGGCTGGATCCCAGCTACAAATCATGATTCCAGGCTTTGCTGTCTGCTGAGACCAAGGTTTGTTTGGGAAATATAGGAAAAGTTCTGAAAAGGAAGTTTTTTTAGATCTCCCTTTCAGAAGGATTTCAGCTTCTGTTTGTTCACAATAAACCTAAAAATCAATATTCCCTGCTCTAGGAAATCCCTGGTTAATGCTGGGATGAAAACAGAAACCAAGGACAGCTTGGAGCCACTGTTCTCTCAGATTTCCCCTTGTCAGGTCATTTTCTTGTTTGCAGTATAAAGACAAACTGTGACGCAGGCACGTTTCTGGTGCACTGATTAGCTACATGCTGAACCCAAAACCATCAGCCCCTACTGCTCACATCAGTGTGGAAGACTGAGTAACTCCAGGTGAAATTCCACACCTAAATACCTGCTGCTCTCGGAGCCAAGGTTTGTTTTGGAAAGGGACAAAGACATAGGAAGAGATTTTCAGGTCTCCACTATTTCATATTTACTTTTAATGTTCTCCCATGTGGTCATTTAAAGAGTCATTTTAGAGAAGACATTTGTGATTTGCTCTTGCTGCTGTCAGTCATGCTGCAGAGATCTGCTTGCCTGTGCTGCTGCGGCTGCACATGTGTTCTCCTGTGTCAAAGATTCTGAGGTTGTAACAATGAGCAGGGATACTTTACTGAACAAAATACATGTCCTTTTCAAGAGGAAAGCTCATATATTATGTTAACAAGTGCTCACAAGGTTCAGTTTAATCCTGCCTTCACTGTTAACCAATATACATTGGTTGAGATCTCATCTCAATCTCTCCTCTGGCAGGTTAAAGCCATTCCCCCTTGTCCTGTCCCTACAGGCCCTTGTCCAAAGCCCCTCTCAGCTTTCTTGTAGCCCCTTCAGGCACTTGGAGCTACTCTAAGGTCTCCCTGGAGCCTTCTCTCCTCCAGGCTGGAGAAGAGTTCTTATGGATGCTGAGAGAATCAGCAGCAAGAATAGATTCTGGCCACCTAGGAAAACTTTTTCATTCAGGAGTTTAATAATGATGACTTAAACCATTACAGAAAATTGTTTGGCATCATTAATGATGCAGCCCTGCTCCATTCAGCTGATGGATAAAAGAGATGCTAGTAGAAGTCCTGAGTGGGCAGCAGAAGGAAAATACAGATGGACACAAGCTTGAAGACCTGATGAAAGTTTAAAAAGGTAAAAAGAAAGAGCAGCTTTAATACATTATAAATAAAGCAATTACAGCTGGGAAAACAGTGGAAAAGCAAGAGAAATGTTCAAGATTCAACACAAAAGAATCCAAGGCCAAAGGGAGGTGTGGGTGGGCAAGGCTTCAGCAAGCGTTCCCTCCAACTCAGAAGGTTTTCCCTTCTACAAGCTAGATGGGAAGAGATTCCAGCCATGTTGCAGAGACACCAATGTGCTTCTGCGTGCATGCAGAGCACTTCATTATAAATAACAGTAATGAACACATGCACGAGCAAGAGAATAACAACTTGTCTCCAAGGTATAGAGCATCAGCGGAGAGTGAAGCACTTACCTGGAAGATCCTACAGGAGGGAGGGACGGAGGGGACGAGAGCCATAGAGCTCCCAAAGGGAGGGCACTTAATAGAAAAGTTATTGCTCTGACAGAAGATGTAAGTAAGTTGTAACAGTGATGTTAACAAGAGAACCTCCTGTAAGACTGATCATAATAAATGTATTTGCCATTTTTATATCTCCTAAACAATAGTTAGATAAAATCACCAAGATATGATTTTATGTATGTGTTAGCAGTACCAGGCTTTAGTGACGCACGTTTGTAGGTTTACTCTCCCTGTGGTAGATCCTCATTCCCTCCTCTCCCACAGCTCATCCCTGCAGAGCAGAGCACTTAAAATAAATGCTTAATTTCTGACTTGAAAATAAATTACTGGAACTTGTTCATATCAATTTCTTGAAGATGTGTAAGTGCTTTGCTAGGAAAGGCTTTCTCAAGTGGATGCTCAGAGGCTCAGCTTAACTGGAGTTATACTAACACCCTTTCGCGTCTTTCCCTACATGAAATGGCTCAGAAGGTAAAGCTGTTCTTGACCCAAAATACATATTTATTACTCCAATGAAATACATATTTAAGTGTCCTCACCAGAGGGACAGGACAGGAGATGTGTTCAAGGCCAGGTTGGACAGGGCTTGGAGCAACCTGCTCTAGTGGAAGGTGTCCCTGCCCATGGCAAGGGTTAGAACTGGATGAGCTTTAAGGTCCTTTCCAACCCAAACCATTCCATGAAAAGCACCCTGGAGACAGGAGCACAACACAGCATAAGCAAGAACACTGATGGAACAGCTGAGTTGTTCCTGTACCACAACCAAACACAATGAGAGCTCATCAGACAACTCACTTGGTGCAGTGTGAGAGCCTCAGGGTGGACCTGTTGGAAATTTGGTGATAGATGAGCAGCACATCGAGTGCATACGCACACTCCTATGTGTGCACATCCTCTTTAATTTTAGTGAAGCAACTGAAGTTTCAATAAATACCCCTGTTAAAGTCTCATACGAGGATGCTGAGTGCTCACTGCACTCCATCTATCTCACAGTGCGTTAATGAAGGAGATGTGAAAATGATCATCTTCACTCTATAATTACTTTCTGCTCAGCTGATATCACCAACATGTTTGCATGAGTCAGGCGCTTGTGCTGGGGAACCAAATTGTACAACTTCTGCTTCATCCCGAAATGATGCAGAGCTCTGCTGAATCTGCTTTCCCACCCAAATATTTTCATCTTGCTTGTAAATGTCTAAAGGAACAGTTAAAACAATGCACGGCGCACCCTGGCACTCATACAGCACAGAAAGCCTGCAAAGAACCTCCAGCTAGAACAGGTTTCTTCTTTTACCGTTTTAATGAGCTTCGGGACTCTCATCCACATTAGTTATGTTGCCCTAATTACTCATTATAATTCTAATGTGCATTTTATATTTAATTACAATGCTTATAAAGATTCGGTATGGACAGTAAATTATTATAACTAGCATGTGCATAATGATTATGAGCTGAATTTATTAACTTTTACACTAGCATTCGGGGCTGGCAACTTCCAATTTCACCTTTGTGATTAACCATATTGTCTGACTGCATGAACAGTTTGGGGGCATTAATTGGAAACGTCAAAAAAAAAAAAGAGTCTTCTCTTTCTGCTGATTTTCATCAGATTTTAATTTGGCATGTTAACACAGCCTTTTGTTAGGGAAATCGCTCTCTGGTGTGTAAAGATAAAGAATTCCAGGTAAGAGAATAGGTTTTCTGAGATCTGTTTTCTGCCTCAGAAAACCAGATATGAGCGATATTCAAATATATTCATTTTTATACATATATATACACACACATAAGAGTTTTACCAATAAAGTTACAAATCTTTACAAGGAAACAGCATCACTGGTACTTTAAATAAGTAAAATGGTTTCCAATACTCTACATTATTTAATTTCTCTAACTTATTCAGAGCACCAGCCCTACCTACTCCCAACCTAATGGAGTGGTTTAAGAAGTGCCTCTTCATATCAGAAACTTCACCAGTGTGTGGTAACATTTGAGACATGCCTTTAACAACCACTGGGCTGAGCAACTTAATAAGCTCATTTTTTCCATCTTTTCTTGATGACTTATCAAAATCCACTGAATTCAGTGGGATCTTGATGTGTTTATGTGCATTTATATGCAGACACACAAGGTACCAGTAGGAATCCAGTTTGGCTCCCGCATTTCTAGATGTAACCCAGCATGCTTTGCCCTTTCCTAGTCAGGCTTTAACTTCTCAGAACAATCTATTTAAATATTGATTTATTAAGCAATTCCATAAACACCTTGTACCAGCCATCAGAAAACAGTCTCAAGCATTCCCTGTGTGTGTTTTGGCATGTGGCAGGGTGCAGCAGAGCATCTCCCTCAGCTCTGTCTAACGATCACATCGTAACAGGCCATCAAGATCCCTGGCTGCTGTGCAAGTCAGGTTTTGGCATAGAAAACCTCCCAGTGTTGAGAGGAAAGCTTAAAATCCATGGGTAATTGTGTGGGAGAAATAAAGAACAATCGGTAACGCAAAATAATACTTAATATATAATAGGCCAGCAGAGAGCAGTTCTTAACAATAGGGTTTACGAGTATTTGAGTGATAAGGATAAGAAAGAAGAGGGAAAAAGTTGACAAAACCTCCCCAAACCAGCTAAGAGAACAAAGACCTCTGAGGAGCTACATATGAAAGCACGAGTCAGCGCACAGCAGAAGGGCTGCTTTGTTTTACTGCCCATTACATTTCATTCTCCTGCTTCATCTATTTAACCCATCTGGTTTCCAACAACGTATTTTTCTAATCATATTCCCTTTAAGGTAGCTTTGTAAATGCATTTTATCCCCTGTTAAAGGAGTTTGCACTGGCGTGGGGACACAAACTCTTTCTTTGAGCAGCTTGGTCACATCATCTGCAGGGTGGGCAGCTGCAGGCTCCACATCCCAGGGTCAGTGGCTGGTGGTACCCATGATGACTACGCAGATGAGTATTTGTGCATCAGTATTTGTGCACCAAAAGAAGTGTGACCAGCAGGTCGAAGGTGATCCTGCCCATCTGCTCTCGTGAGACCCCACTTGCAGCACTGTGTGCAGTTCTGGTGCCCCTAACATAAAAAGGACATGGAGCTGTTGGAGCAAGTCCAGAGGAGGCCATGAGGATGATCAGGGGCTGGAGCACCTCCCGTATGGAGACAGGCTGAGAAAGCTGGGGCTGTTCAGCCTAGAAAAGGTGCATAGAGACCACAGAGCAGCTTGGGGAGGACAGCCAGGGCAGGAGCATCTCATAACAGTGTTTACACAACAGCATCACACCCGCCCTTTCCACAGGCATAATTGAAACCACAATGAGCAAACATGAAACAAATCCTGCATTTGCATACAAGAGATCATGGTAATTTAGAAGGAACAGATGCACGAAACACAAATAGGGCTGTAAATGTTTGGAGTTTGGTGGTGTTTGATACGATGGAGTTAGTTTTAATCTTTCATTGGCCAGCGAGGCTTGATTCAAATTTAACTGAAGTCCAAGTCTTTGTATTGACTTCAGTGGGCTTTGAACGAGGCCCAGAAAGAGCTGCAATAAAAGGATTTCAGTTTTCAAAACCAAAAAAATAAAAAAATCCACAATTTGAAAGAGCCAAAGTATAACATGGACAGCTCTTGTCATGTAACCCCTCCTTTTAGACACTATTCTCCTACAGCTGCAATTTCAGGGAGAAGTTGTCACTGATGCTTTCTCAGCAGCACAGAATGGCCAAGCAGCTGTAATTACCCAAGGCAAAAGAACAAACTTTAATGGCTCATGGCGTATAACATGCTATCGCCAGGAGCCAGCAGACCCACTGATGGTCCCTTTTGAAATATATGAAGGGGATCAATCAGAAAAGGGTTTAAAACATTCAGTGTTTTATGTAGGGAGATTGAGAGGCACACCTTCTGAGGCCTGACGCTGCACCTGCTGAGAAGAGGGGGAAATTGTGTTTGCAGGGATGTAGGTGACACACAGGCACCAATGGGCAATGGCTGCAGTGGGCGCAGGTCTCCTGCCAGAGCCTGAGCACAGTGCTGCAGAGCCTCAGCAATGGATAACAGAGCACAACACCCCAAATGAGTCCTGTGCACATGTTGGCTGGGGGACTCCAAGAAGAGGAGCATCTCTCTGAAGTTCAAGAGAGCATCTCCGCCAGGAGAAGGCATCTCTGAGGTTACCTTTGCCCATGCAACAGGCACATTGGTCTAATTTTCATTCCCTTTTTCCATTAGCTGTATTAAGTTAGGGTTGTCCATGTGTTGAGAGGGACTGTGGGGCCCCACACAGGCAGTGAGGAAAGCCCAGCGATGGGGAGATTTGTGCTGAAGGGCAGGGCAGCATCTCCTCAGCTAACAACTGGCAGGCTTGAGTAGTGGGAAAGAAAGGTATTTTACTCCATGCAAGCTTACTGCTCAGTACTGCAGTGCTCTGTGTACAGGAACAAATGTATGCCTCTGGGTAATGCTGAGCTACCTTGGGAAAGGAACGTTTCCACGTGGGACAGGAGCACCAGCATGATAGGACATGTTGGGTAGGATGAAGGATGATATGCTGTGACATCCCTGTTCACCCAGGGAGCTGGGCATCCCACCCTAGCCAGGCTCAGCGGATTCCCTAACAGGGACTTGCACTGGGAAACCTCCCTCCTCCATCAGTTTCTACTGGAAAAGCTTCCTCACAGTTAATGTGCCATCACACTCTGCTGCAGTTCCTTTATCTCAGCAAGTTACTCAAACGTGAGTGGGGAGGTTAAAGGGGAAAAACGAGTAGCAGCATCCTGGAGTGGTGCTAAGGGGTGAGGAGGAGGAAAGGGGATGCTTTCATACATCTGATGCAAATCCAGAAGGAAGAGTTGGCTGGGAGCCTGCGTGTGAACAAACATGAGTGCTTTTACTTTGCTGTTTCTCTCCCCCTAAGGAAGATAAAAGCAATGGACTTCAACAAATTCCAAGAATTACTAAGTAGATCTTTTGGCAGTAAAGCTGAGGAAAAAGTGAATTAAAGCAAGCTGGTAGTTTTCCAAGGAAAGAAAGTTTGGAACAAAAATGCAAAATGTCTCAGAGCAGGTCAGCAATGCAGCAAGATACCTGTAAGTCCCACTGGAGCTCACCAAGGAAACCAACAACACAGAAGCAGGCAAGGCAGGAATGAGCAATCAAGGGCAATGAGAAACCACACCAGACATACAGCATCAGTCCTAAAGGAAGAAGTCACCCCGCTGCCCAGTACCACCCTCTGTGGTGCCCAGACCACTGAGACACCCATTGCAGTGTGTTTCTGCACCACCATCCTTGTAGCTTGACCCTACCCGAAAACAAAATACAGTCACTAACCAAAACCCTGAACACTGGACCCAGAGCAAAGCCTGGGGAGCCACCTCCCCTTGGCCTGGCAAGGAGCCTTGCTATGACAAATAGATTTGGATCCTCACCATGAATGTTTTTTTCTCATCCGTATTTCTCACACTTTCACCTGTAAGTGCCACATGTCAAAAGCTGATGAACTTCAACACATGACATCTGCCTTCCCTGATGATACATGGGAATTAGTGAGACAACGTGATTTGTTGTTGATGAATCTGTGGTAGCTGTTACCCTCCTCGAGTTATCTCCCAGGTACGAACACATCTTGTAACAGTTCCAGCATGTGTCTGGAGGCTGGAGACATGCCAGGCAACTGCCAATTCCTTCCAAACAACAGGCACCTGGGGCCTCGGTTCCCAGGAGCTTGCCCAGCCTTTCCAAGGTCTCCAAAATAACAATTTCATCATCGTTTACTCTGGTGAAGTTTATTAACCTCATCTGATGATTTGAGACAACAATTCACTTATAGAATCCTAGATTGGTTTGTGTTGGAAGGGACCTTGAAGCTCACCCAGCTCCAACCCCCTGCCACGGGCAGGGACACCTTCCACTAGAGCAGGTTGCTCCAAGCCCCTGTGTCCAACCTGGCCTTGAACACTGCCAGGGATGGGGCAGCCACAGCTTCTCTGGGAAAAGTCTGTGCCAGCGCCTCAGCACCCTCATAGTGTGAAGAAAGAAGGCTGGTTTTTATCTATCGTGGGTAAAGCTTTACTTATCTGCTTTTGGCACACAGTCCTGGAGGCTCGCAAGTGACCAACCTTCCCTTCTTCTGAGACAGTGAATCAGGGGGATGCATCTGACAATGGCAGTGCTGGGGAAAGAAACCAGTACCTCCAGAGATGCTCAGCAGATGCCTACCCTAGTGCAAACCACCTGCTTTACGGGGCACCAGCGCGGTCATAGCTCAAGCACCAGAAGGTCAGAAAAGCAAAAGGAATTGGGATTAGTGGAGAAGGAAAAGACCATTTTCTAGGGATACACTGCATCACTAAACATGCAAGAGAGAAGAAAAAAGGAATAAGCTCTTCCCTGCCTCTGAGCAAGCAATAATCAACCACAATTGAAGCATGGGAGATATTGGTCTGGCAAGGTATTGCTGGAAGAGATTGGTTATGGAGACTGTCCAGGCGCTCTTTCTCTGTTTTAGTTCTAAAATAAAGGGTGGCAATTCAATACCAGGATCTGCATCTAGAGAGGAGCATCAGCCTGGCTTCTCAGGACCCCCTCTGGGTTGAATTTGGGTGGTCTCCAGGATCCTGATGCTATTAAGCATCGGAACAGTTCCTATAACAGCAAATTCCTTTACTCATTTCCATAGATACCAGAGCTGTGGTTAAGGTTATCCACCATTTTTCAACACAATGAGCTAAAAAAAGGAATTCTACTCTTCTCAGCTTGCAGTAGTGATGAAATCTGCAGGTTCCTGCTTAAGTACAAAAATGAGGTAAGTACTGAAGCTGGATTTGGAATTCAAAAATAATTCAAAAGACAGAAGCAGAACTTTTCTGCAGCAAACTTATCAGATGCACCTTGGATCTGATTTGATATATTCTACATCCATAACAAAGTAGCTAGGTGAACTCACCAAAATGGTATTTCTAAGGACAGAACTCATTACTACTGTATAATAAATGGAAGCATAAGTCAGAGTTAGCACTGAACAGATTGTTTGGGGTTGCAAAGACAGCAGCTGTCACAGCTTGACAGCTTTCTTGTTAGTGAATCAGCTTTACTGACAGTCTTTTTGATTGAAAACCACTGTTCGCTGACAGTGTGTTATAGCTGATATACATACGTACCTCATGAAGAATGAGAAAGAGCCAGAAAAGGTCTAGAAGCTATTGCTCTATATTAAAAAGAAGTGAAGTTTGCATAAAGGGTTTCTGGGTTCCTCCTCAGTAATCTGTGGCAGATATGAGTTGATAGAAACAGGACAATCTAAGCTGATCTGTGACAAGCACGCACGTAGAGTCCAAAGTGGGGTTTTAGCTGAAAGCAGTAAAGCCACAGAAACATGAGCTGCTTTCAAACACTCTAAGGACAAGTTTGTGTATCTGACAACAAAGCAAAGAAATTGTGGAAATAAACCTCAGTGCCACTCTGACAGGGGTTTCCCAGCCCTCCTGCCAGCCCAAAGGGGATCTGCCAGAAGAGATACAGCCATATCAATTAAAAAAAAACCTGTTTACTTTGAGCCACATTTTACTTTTCCTTTTATACACTCTATCAGTGTTAATGGTTTGATCAGCAGCTCCATGGTAAACGGAGCATTGATTTCTGCTTCCTACAGCACGCTCAATATACCCATGTAAAAACACCACTATTGCTGCCCAGGCCAGTACAGCACAGGCTTCCTTGGGTGAACACAGCCACCTGCTTTGCCAGGGAATCATAGAATTGTTAGGGTTGGAAAAGACCTTAAGATCGCCTAGTTCCAACCCCCCTGCCATGGGCATGCCCTCTTCAAACGCATGTGATTGGCATCCTTAGGGCACCAAAGGATGCGAAGGAGGTATTGTATTGAGGAAAATCATCATCAAAATCATAGAATGGTTTGGGCTGGAAGAGACCTTAAAGCTCATCCAGCTCCAGCCCCCTGCCACGGGCAGGGACACCTTCCACTAGAGCAGGTTGCTCCAAGCCCCTGTGTCCAACCTGGCCTTGAACACTGCCAGGGATGGGGCAGCCACAGCTTCTCTGGGCACCCTGTGCCAGCGCCTCAGCACCCTCACAGGGAAGAACTTCTGCCTAAGAGCTCATCTAAACAGCACACACCAAAAAATAAGAGCCATTTCCCAACACCAGAGAAGTCCAGGGCTTTGCAGTTTGCCCCTGAATAACCATCTAATATTCTTGTTACAACTGCTTGTTTCCAAAGAACGTCACATTCCTCAAGAAGAGACTGTACATTGTACATCAACATTTGGATGTGGACCTGACTTTACATGAGAAGTCTGGAATACTGGGATATCCCCACTTAAACATTTAGTTGCTGCATTGAAGAATAATTCCCAAGTTCTTGTTCTTCTTCAGATTCTCTTTTGCCATTAATAATTCCAGTGGTAGAAGTAGCAAGCACCTGAGCAATGACGCATTTGCTATGAAACAGAATTTTGTTCAAAATACAAGTAGTGCATTTTGAAATGACTGTTTCTGATTTTGAGAGCTGAATTCCTCCAGTCTAGAAATTACTACAGTGATCTGGGTACACAGAGTGCAACAGGGATCAAAGCACCTGAAGAAATATGGCCCATAACGTTACTGGTCTCTGGGTAGCAGCAGCAAGCTCTGCCGTGCCTGAAGGCATCAGAGCTTTCACCACAAAAGCTTGGCTTTGCTCTACAGCTCTGAGGTCTAAAAAAGGTCACAGCAGCCTCAAAACAGTTTGTTTTTATTTGAGAGGAGGCAGCAAATATGAAGAGAACCAGCTTTATGAATTATAATGCCTGGAGAATGATGTTGGCAATTTTTCCTTTCTTTTGCGTCAGCGGCACTGCTTTGTTTTAAACTATAAAAGCAGAAATATCACTTCTCAAAGCTCCCCTAGCTCAGATCTAGTGCCTGCATCACACGCTTGCTAACAACCACCAAACTGCAGAAGTTATTAAACCCCAATTTAGCAATCCCACTGGGGACAGAGAGTTGTAGCAATATCATTACAGACTTATCAGGGGCTGAATGTCTTGTTGAAATGCCAAGTGCAGTCAGGGTAGGAGCCCACAGGGATGTTTCAGACATACCCATACAGACACAAGTTGTTGGAATCACAGACTGGTTTGTGTTGGAAGGGACCTTAAAGCTCATCCAGTTCCAACCTCCTGCCACGGGCAGGGACACCTTCCACTAGAGCAGGTTGCTCCAAGCCCCTGTGTCCAACCTGGCCTTGAATATTTATGGTAAACACATTTCTTTTGCAGGACCATTTCAAAGCAGCGGTGACTGCTGCGGGGAAAAATGAATAAAGACAAATAACCAAGGGAGTTCTGCAAGACTGACACACTGTTCAGACTGGTCTTTTCATGACCCCAGTTGTATGCAAACCCTCTTTAGACTATCACCTCAGAGGCACCTTGCATATAATGGACAAGGAAGACATTCCTGGACCAACAGCAACAAGGAATACTACAATTACTAGGAGAAATATTGCTTTCCAGTGCGTTGACTATTACGAGAAATATCTTAAGTAATTGTTTTTGCTGAAGAGCAATCTGGTCAAGTGAACACTCCTGGAAGCTGAAGAGCTCTCCATTAATTTTGGCTCCAGTTTGGAGTCTAACACAGCCTGCTTTATACTTCAAATTGCTTCTTCAAATGCATAAGCTCTTTAGAGGTGAGTCATCTTCTAGTAAGGCTTCAATTTCCCTGCACTGTACTTTAGTGGTATTTAAAGTGGGATCACCTGGATGCTGAAGAGCCAGCCCTGGTTCAGAGCTGGGGGAAAGCACTCCCTCCAGACAGGACTGACTGCCCAGGAGGGCTCTTCCCCATCCACTCAAACTCCTTCTCGCTCTGCAGCCCAGCACTTTCGGGGGGGGGGGGGGGGGGGAGGGTGTTAAAACCCACCCGCAGATGTGAAGTTTTAGCACCTCTGATGACGACAGCAGCCACGCATGGACCATGCAGGGAGCCAGCCCAGAGAGGAATACACTCCTGCTCCTCCTGATGCCAGGAGAAAGAGCTGCAAGAAAGGCAGCCTCACCAGAGGTGGATGCACTAAGGTGGCCAGAATCTGACTGCCACCTTGTTTTGACTTTTAAAATGACAGTACAAGTGGAAAAAAATACTCAAAAGCTGTAAGAGAAAAAGCTTGATTGATGTTTTTATCCATGAATTCATGATGTGGTCCTCACACTTTCACCAACAACCTGAAGCCTTTACCTTGTGCCTTTGCAACAACCATCAACAATATATTATTAACAATAATTTTCACCAATATTAGGAGTGTGTGTCATGGATGCTCTACTATTTGTTACAGCACAGCCCAGAGGTGCATGAACAATGAACTGCATTTACTCACATACCATAATTATATAATATGTGGACCTGTAACTACTGGCAGAGTGTAAATATATGCAAATCAGTAATTTTTATTCAAAGGACTTGTTTTCCCAGGGATGGGGAACAGAGATTATTTTCAAATGGGCAATCATGGCAGTCCTCAGAATTAACCACAAGTGACAAATAATCAGCACCCATTGGCTTCTGAAACAATAAAGTCCAGATTTGAACAACAGAAACAATCTTTTAATGGCTAGGTCAGACATGCTGCTTCACAAGAAACAGTGCTTGAAAAGGGTTTTGTTTGCACATGCTGTAATAGCCCTTTACTCCCTCAATGTGGTTCACAGACTGGTGTTAGAGACACTCTTCACGTAGTGAAGGGAGGACCTGAGGTGTTTTTTAGTGGTTTAAACTCTTGCCAAAAGCTGAGTCACACAGCAGCAATGCTGCTGTTACACTGGAGCATCATCTCCTCTTCCACTGAAGGAGCCAAGCTGCATCCTTGTCCTGCAGCCCCATATGCCATGGGTCAACCTGAGATCTTCATGGAGAGAAGCAGCAGCTCAGTCCACAGGTTGCTGCCCTCCCACATCTGCAGTGCACCACTGGCAAACACAGAGTGCAGCTCCGCACTCCCCAGATAATCATAGTTATAACAATAAATAACAATAATAAAATCAGTTGGCAGTGCGAAGCAGAGATTTTTCTTTAAGAAGATGAAAAGTGTCCTCAACTGTTGGCAAGTTATCCCAAGTACTAATACTCCAACTTCTTCAAATACAAGCCCTCATTTCATCTTGCCAAAGCCCTTGATTATGTGCTGTGGCAGCAGAATGCCATCTACATGAAGGAACATTATAATCAACTTTGTCACGCTTCAATATGAGCGGCGCTTTTCAGAAATAAGCAGTAACTGCGCCACAGTTTGCAGAACCTAATAGTCAACTATTGCACCACAGCAAGAAATCAATGTTAATTTAGGAGCCAAATTACACTCGAGTCACAAACTTGAACTATATTGTTTTAATCTCGCTTCTGAAATGTTAATAAAAATACCCGAAGGACATAAAATGACAAACATGGCTTTCACAAGAAGCTTCTTTCCCTACCAGTGGGAAGAGATTTTCTTCCAACCAGCTACACTCTTTCTCCACCCCAGCAACTGAGGTGGTTTGAGATATATGATCAGTTTTTACTGAAATGGTAGAATTTGTTTTCCATTAAGTGTTACTATGAGATTGGACATCATATAACGCATACAAGTGATCTCAGTTATGAGAATTGCTTACAAATTGAGTAGATAAGAATCCAAATGTTGACCTTGAATCCTAAAGTCTTAACGTTGATCAAAAATAACTGCAAAACCCCCCCAGAAGTAGGAAAACTGATTACATTGTGCACATCAAAAGCTCCATTTTAATAGCAGAAAGTTCTTCAAAGATCTTTATTTTACACAAAAACAACCCAACCTGTTCTTATTTGCAGTGGTTTCACCTGGAATATTTGGCTTGCAGCTCCTCATCTGGACGGTTGGACCCAAAGACAAGCTCTGTTATTATTGATTTAAAGCATGATCAAAGTTTTCATCTCAGCTGTGCTAGCATCTAATCTCCTCTAGCTGGAGTGGGTGGCTTTGTACTCTCACAGATTTTACCCACCAATATAGAAACTAATTAGAGTGTTATTTCTTTGCCCTCGGCTGCTCACTACGTGCTGCAAGAGCGATGGCCTCTCCATCATTCCTCTGAAGGCCTCCCTACCTCTTTTTAATTCAAATAGTAGCTCAGATGTAAAAGTTGCAACTACTGAGCTAGAACATCTGTACAACACAATCTGATGTTTAGAATTAGGTTAATATTTAACAACAGCAGGAAAAACAAGTCAAGATAAGGTTTTAATGCGTTGACATCTGAACCTCCACACCTGACCTGCCTGTACTGCAGAGTGCCAATGCACCCTTCAAAAAGCCAGTCCATGGTCCTCCAACAGCGCATCATGGAGCAGCACCATTCTCACCACCCAAAGCATTCACACATCTCTAACTTTCATTGAATCCTTCAATGGTTTGTGTTGGAATGGACCTTAAAGCTCATCCAGTTCCAACCCCCTGCCACGGGCAGGGACACCTTCCACTAGAGCAGGTTGCTCCAAGCCCCCGTGTCCAACCTGGCCTTGAACACTGCCAGGGATGGGGCAGCCACAGCTTCTCTGGGAAAAGTCTGTGCCAGCGCCTCAGCACCCTCACAGGGAAGAGCTTCTGCCTCAGAGCTCATCTCAATCTCCCCTCTGGCAGGTTAAAGCCATTCCCCTTGGCCTGTCCCTACAGGCCCTTGTCCAAAGCCCTCTACCAGCTTTTTTGTCAGCCCCCTTTAAGAATTGCAAGGCTGCTATAGCTTTCATCTTTTGCAACAGTTTTCAGGTGAAAAAGGTGAAGGAAGGACACTGTCCATTCCCCAGGTCTGTGACAGGTAGGACGAAACAAAAGGGGACCAATCCTCTCAGCCTTCTTCCCAAAGAAACCAGAAAATATGTGGAAAATGACACAGCCTGGAGTCATGCTTTGCACACAGCTTATGCCTGGCCAGGGTCACCTCTTACTCTTGCAGACTGACCCATCATGCGAGTCCATGGGTGCACCAGCACGACCCTCACCCACACTTGAAGAGAACAAGGTCTCATTCTGGAAAGCTCACACTGCAATAAACCCCAGTGATCCATTAACGGAATCAAATATGAACCGACAGTCAGACTTTCAGGGGTCCCCAGAGTGACTTAGAAGCCAAAAACCCCATTTTTGAATGGTAACCTGAGAATTTAGGAAAACATGTTTCATGGAAGCCAGTGAAACTGCACTCCAGAGTGCTTTTATCTTTTCAGAGTGTGATTTTGATACTTCAGGAGGGTATTGCAAAGTTCAATATTCCAATGCACATGTACCTCCTGAATCAGTCAGTGGGAATTATGGTTGCAAATTGCTCTCCATCATTACAATATGGGGAAATACTTTGTGATTAAACGAGACCGACCTACACGATGCAGCTTTAAATGTGTGAATTTCAGCCAGATGGAGAACGTCAACCACTGCAACACCAAGATAAGGCCTTTCTGTTCCACGGTCAAATATGAACATATGACTTCATCTTATGTGGGTGCAATCTTGTTTGAAGGGTTGACACAACTGAATTTGCTCGATACAAATGACACTGTAAAGAAAAACAGTGACTTCTCCACAGTTCTGTTCTTTCAGAGAACTGGGTTTAACTGGTTTAAAAGAAAAACAACTTTGTAATTGGATGGAAGAGTCCTCACCAAGGGGAAACATTTGTGATGAGGTTTCAGGTCCTCTGAGACTGTGAGATGCAGCACCCTTGACTGCAGCTGCTATTGTGAACTTCTGGTACAATAGACAGGAAGGCTGTTCCTTCTCAGGCTGGCTATCAAACTGCATTGCAGAAACAAAGACTCTCACAGACACATACAACTGCTCAATACATTGTCCGTGCTGTTTGAAATAAAAACAAAACTGATGTTGCATTTATGGATCGAAATACATTTATGTATCTCCAACAAAATGACTCCTGCTCTCCTAAAGCCAATGCTGACCATAACATCCCCAAGTCCTAAATTTCACCAGGGATGTATCCATGAAGCTGCACATCTGTGGCTATTAAAAATTGAAAGAATCAGAGTTATTTATTTATGCTTAAGCTGAAGGCCCATTGCTCCTCTCTTAGAAGTGCGAATTTAAAGTACATATTACTCCAGATAATTTTATACTGAAGTAGAGGAGGATCACCGAGATCTTCCGAAAATATTTGGGCCTTCTCTTTTTATTTAATGATCATTCACCTTGATTGAGGGAAGTTTTCTTTGCTGAACCCAAAACACGCTTGTCATTGAATTGTTTTCCCTCAGCAACAGTTTATAGCAAGATACTTTCTGGGACAACAAAGTCACAGCAACGTGTCCAGGTATCAGGAGCCCCAACAAACACCAAAGTCCTCTCATGTTTTTCTCCAGTGGGTTTAATGTTACAGATATAATTAGGATAGAGTGGCTTGTACAGTATGTCTGATTTCAAAGTAAAATCACAGTATTATGCATAATATTATGCAAAGCACCATAGCAACAGTAAGGCAGACTTCTAAGAAATGCTAATGAGTTCAGCTGTTCTGCAGAAACCCTAACCTGTCCAAGCAAAGCCAAAGCCAGGACTTAACATTCCTGTAAGAAACTCACACATTCCTTCCATTAAAAACAACACACCAAACTCACAGCATAAAATGTCTCATCAAACCATAACAGCAGGAAGTGCATGAGCAGCATTGTTCTAAACACACAATTTGACCAATGCAATGACTACAATTAATGGGTTTATATTTCATTTAAGGCAAGGAAAGAATAATGCAACAAGTACTAGAATAAATCAAAGTGATACAAAACCAATTGCCTAAGAAACTCCAAAAATATAGTCAAAAATATATTCAAGAGCTCCTGTAAGAGCAGGGCAAGTGCCTAACACTGCCTTCATAAGCCTCTTTCAGGAATGGAGAGCACAAGAGGAGCCAGGGAATTACAAGCCAGTCCATTTATCTCCAATCCCCACAAAAAAGCTGTTCAAGCAATCAAAGATGTGAAAGCAGCTGGAAGATAACAAGATGAGCAATCACCAAGAGGTTTGTTAAGAATAGATGGTGTCAGGTCATCAGCTCCTGTACATAGCAGGGTCCAGCAGCAGATACCGCAGCTTAACTGCAGCATTTCACCATGGCTCCCATGAATGAGCAATCTGGGCTTGGCTTAAAGCTCCCTTCACATGAGTGTGAGTTGTCTGCAGGCTTTGCTCAGGGTCTGCTGCCCTGACTGCTCACTCAGACACCAGTCCTGGGCCTGCTGCTGGTGGGGTTTTCATTAAAATCATTGTCAGAGAAGATAACCCTGAAACAACCCTGGTAAATTATAGAGAAAACTGGGTGAAACCAAACAGGAGCAAGTTCAACACTTGGGATTCATCAGCTGGTAAAGAGGAAAGACAGGTGACCAGGGCTGCCCACCTACAGTGTCCTGCTTTCACAGGGAAAGCAAGTCCCCTAGCCAGATACATAGACAGGCATCAAAATAATCCTTCCACAGCAACCCAACACCTCACCCGGCATCCTAGCTCAGGTTTAAATCCCTTCTTTAAGAAAGCCTTTCCTTGGCACCAAGCAATCTGCAGGAAAGGAACATTCAGTCAATCCCTTTCAAAACATGACCCAAAAATAAAGATGAGATAAATTAGAGCTGGTGAACATAAGGAGGTGAACACGGAGAGCATGAGCCTGCTATTTCCAAAGAGATCTAAAGGCAACACTGATCTGTTCCCCATTCCTCAGAGGAATTTTGCAAGGTGGTTTCACATTAGTCACTGTGACAAACGTTCAGTGAAGGACTATGACCACGAGTATGTCGCCCACGGAGCTGCCATCCCTGGAGACACCTTAGGGAGAGCCTGGGCAAACATCTACTGGCAACACTGCTTCAGGGGCACAGCTTACACTGTTAACACAGGTTTTACAGATTATCATATAATCTATTCACTTGCATCTTCCACTTTCAGTATTTTCAAGACCTAATGGAATATACCTGTGCCAAGAGATGCTGTTGGAAGCTGACATGGCTCAACATCTACAACAATATGAGTTATCCTTATATTGTTTGTATTTACCATCTCCAAAACTTGGCAGATGAGCTTCCTCTTGTGCAGACTGTGGCAATCAGAGGCAGGAGAGCTGCTGCACGTTGAGACCAGGTTGCACTAGACATCATTTCCTTCAAAGCAGCTCATGCCAGAACAACCACCTGGATGTCCTGGCTCAGCAGTGAAGACCTGTCCTCCCTCTTGTGCTGCCAGGAAGACCCCAAGCCAGCCAAGACAACATCCCCGACAGGACCAGACCGCACCAGCACTCCCGGTGCCAAGTGGGCACCCTCAGCACAGGAACTGTAATTTTCACCTCCCTAGTATGCCTGGCTGAACTTGGCCTTCAATTTGCAGCATTGTGGGGTTCATAAAAGTTGGAATTAAACTATTACCTTTTAATTTCAACTGAATCACTTTTTTTCCTCTCAAAAGCCACCAGATCTTAATTCAGTAAAGTCTGCAGCATCCAGCTTTAACAGAGCTGTTCAAGATACCATTACAGAAACCCAGACCCTTAATGTACATTACCTAAAAAAAAGAATCCTGCAATACAGCTCCACTTTAAAATGCACATTTGCTACTTACTTGGGTAGCTGACAACTTTATATAAATTAAAATAAATGCCCATTTCTTGCTGCACACATCCCATTCTTCACCATCTCAGCACAGCCTCAACACTTCCGCACAGTCTCCCATTTAGCAGCTGCCTTGAACATGTTTTAAGCATGGCACTAATAAACCAGAGGAGTCAGCAAAGCAACAGCACTACATAGAGAGTTTCAGACCAGCTTTCAGGAAATGTATTAAAGCCCTGCTAATCCAGATGCAAAGTAGGGTTCAATATTATCATCTATAAATCGGTATTTGCTTTATTAAAATGTAACAGAAAATTCTAATAAGATGTACTTGCCAAATGGAATTGGATTATATCTCATCTATTTTAGCTTGATTTGGTAGAATTTTCCTTCTTCAGAAACCAGCAGCTTCAACTGCTTTCCCACTTTATTTTCCCCTCCTGTCCCCTCTCAGAACTCAGGCAGACGAGTGCACCACAGATTCTCAGACCACTGTTTTTAAAAGGAAAATTACAAGGGACAGACACAAATTAAGTAGAAAATGCAGACTGTGCAATATGAAACTGTATAAAGAAAACCTGTAAAGCCATTAGAGATAAAACCCATGTGCTGGAAGGCAGGCAGCAAGCTGGGTGTTTATGTATGGGTGGAAGCTGCCCAGCCAAGAAACTTGAAATTCAGAAAGTAATTTAAACCTGGTAATTTTCTTGTACATGCTTGGATGGCTGAACAACTGCTGGATGTGATGAATATCCATATGCAAAATTATGCTTATTTCCACTGTAACCACTCAGGGCTCATTGATACATTCTATTAACTGGGCACAATAAAACCATGATTTACTCTACAGTTACCAGGTCTGCAGTAAAGAATGGTCCTTTAATAACAGTGAAACAGTATTAGAAGTTGTCAGAAGCAGTGGTTAAGTGATCATATCCATGCAAATGCAGCACTGGGCTGTCACCGGACTGTGTGCTGGAGATGGTGTGTCAAAACGTCACTGTATGACACATGGTGGAGGGACACAGAGATGAAACGGGGATTACTGAGGCTCTGAGATGCAGCACATGATAGTCCATCAGACAGCAAGGGTGCAAGAGAAGGAGGTGAAGCATAAGCCGCATGTGTTACTTCCAAGAGTATTTTCTATCATAAGCACTACAGGTGAGAAAGGTGATGAACATTTCAATGTACAGAATCCCAGCCTGGTTTGGGTTGGAAGGGACCTTAAAGCTCCTCCAGTTCCGACCCCTGCCACGGGCAGGGACACCTTCCACTAGAGCAGGTTGCTCCAAGCCCCTGTGTCCAACCTGGCCTTGAACACTGCCAGGGATGGGGCAGCCACAGCTTCTCTGGGAAAAGTCTGTGCCAGCGCCTCAGCACCCTCACAGGGAAGAGCTTCTGCCTCAGAGCTCATCTCAGTCTCCCCTCTGGCAGGTTAAAGCCATTCCCCCTTGGCCTGTCCCTACGGGCCCTTGCCCAAAGCCACTCTCCAGGTTTCCTGTAGCCCCTTTAGGCACTGGAGCTGCTCTAAGGTCTCCCTTAAGGAGCCTTCTCTTCTCCAGGCTGAACCAGACCAGCTCTCTCAGCCTGGCTCCAGAGCAGAACTGCTCCAGCTCTCGCAGCATCTTCTGGGCCCTTGAAGAAACAAGACTTTAGAACATGCAAGAGAGGAAAGTGCTCAGCGCAGGACAATGAAAGGACCTGAAGGTTTCCTCTCTTCTTTTTACAAGAAACTTATATAAAATTTAATTTCAAGTTTAAATAACAGTGACCAGCAGACAAACCACAGCTCTCCTAAGTGTAATATTGAGCTTTTACTGATGGAAAGCTGCCTTACCCAGCCACCTCAACAGACAGCAATCAGGCATCATTCTACTCATCACACACGACATCCCTTTTGGACCAGGGTTGCTCACGCCAAGGTGCAGGAAGCAAAACTCAGCACCATCCGCAGCACATTCCACCCGCTCAGCGTGAGCAACGTGCCCATGGGCTGATCCCAGGCTCTCCGGCCGCACCCAGCTCCAGCATGACCCTCTCCTGAATACAGTGTGCTGTTTTTCTGCCTGGTCACAACGGATGAGCATCATCAGCGGGGAGCAGATGCTGGGAGTGCTTTTGCATTGTGCATAACTGGCAAGGAGACAACGCACAGCTCCAAACAGAAGCACGTTAGCAATTAGCTGGCTATGGCAAATCGCTCATGTATACAAACTGCTCCATGCTGTACCCAGATCCTGGTTTCACACTGCTTCAGTTTTACTTCACCTCCCCATTTTCTTATCTAGTTGTTAGAAATACTAAAAGCAAAATACTCTGTGTACCCCCAGTGCAGACTTAAAAGTTCGCCTGCATCTGACACGGTGCCACATGCATCCTCACCATGGCCAAGGACACTTCCAGTTTAGCCTAGGTAGCTGAACTGGTACAAAGCTCGTTTTGGACACTTTATTCAAACATTTGCTGAGCTTGTTGGTTGCAGTCTCAACATGTTTCTTACTGCACATAGAGGTACCTTTATGGTGTGTGTTGCAGTCAAACCTGAGCAGCCCTTGCCTGTGGCATGCACCAAACAGGAGCAGGACCTCCTGAGCTTGCACATTCTTCACCACAGGCACACTGTTTCCCCCATTACTCCCTTGGCTCACTGCTCAAGCAGAGCAAGTCCCATCCCACCTGCCCCCAGCCTCTGCTGCTTGCCACACAGGAGCCACTGGTCCCATTCCCAGCTCCACAGCAAGACCTTTGCTGGCCATGCAGACCCACAGTGGTGGCTGGTGCAGGAGCAAACCATCACTGCCCTGCTTCACCTTCCCAACACCATCAAACTTTCCCACCCACAAAGACATCCAACAGACTCAAACCTCAGGTTAAGAAAACAGTGAACTGAAGCCAGAAAAGGTTCCAGCTTTGACATGACTTGGGGTGCAGGGCATATGTCAATGGCACATCAGCTGGGGTTGTATTGAAGCTTGAGTTTTGGCTTTGGCCAGCTAAGTTGATGCTTTTATCCAAACTAGGACTCTTGCACATTATATACTGGCTCAGAAGGAAAAGGAGATTCCACGAGTTTGCCACATAGTGTTCCTTTTTATTTCAAAACCCCAGACACCCACTTACCAACTTTTCCCTTCTTATGAGCACTACAAAGCTTCCAAGAGAGATAGTTTCACCCTTGTTAAAAATCCCTGTGACATGAAATAACACAGCTGCAGTATTTGTTTTACTGAAATTAGACCGAGCCCACAATTCCTTCTGTTCGTTATTGAAGGTTATCTACCTAACACCACAAACCATGTTGGAGCACAGATGGTGTGAGAGGTGTCACCCCAGACCACCCAGGGCACACCTATGCCAATAGCTGCACAACTTGTCTTAATGACAATGTGCCAGTATCAACACACTGTGCAAAAAGTAACAGTCACTTGTTCCATAGGACACCATCCACTGTGCCCACATCCCGCATTGCCCCTGGTTTTCAGAGCACTGCCTGCTTTTGGGAATTCAAAGCTGGTAAGATGGGAACATGTCAACAAGGGCAAAGAAGTAGTGAGAACAGTGATGGACTCTACATGAGCCTCATCGAGCTGCTCTGCAGACAAGGTTGGTACTCGTGACTTGCAAAACAAGGGCTGATGGTCACAGCACATGGTGCCTCAGAAGCTGCAGGCAGTGCCACCAGCCTCTGTGACTGAGCAGCATGGAGAGCTGCCTGTGAGACCCAGCGCATGGTCCAGCTGGTCTATGAGCATTAGTGCCTTGACACACCATGTTCCAGGACAGCACAGACTATAAGTATGCTGGTGCCATGTAAACAAGGATAGTCTGGTTGGCTTTTGAATGTGAGAACATCCCATACATAAACGCCTGGGTAGCACAGCTAGCCCCATCAGCCACTCACCTCCCACCACCAGCCCTGCAGGGACCTGGGACAAGCAGCTTCACTGCCTACAGCATATCAACACAGACAGTGTCTGGGGAGGGAGACACAAAGCGACACCTTGAAGATTTGCAGCCAGTAAAGACACCACAGGAAAATTCAAACCAGAAACTGCCGCAAGTTACAAGCAGGGTAATTGCACTTCACATAAATGCAGTGTTAGAACAAATGAGAGGAATTATCCCAGTTTTCTTTCCATTTGTTTTTTGCATTTTGGAGGGAAAGAGAACACCGTTCTGAAGGTTTCATGTCACACCAAGCACTTAAGCAAGTTCAGTCCCAGCTGGAAACACCTCCCTGTGGTGGTCAGACTTGATGGGCTATAGCAACAGGTACAGGCACCTTGGTGGTTCCTGTTGTCAGCCACCAAGGCCACCATGGCGGGACATCACCCCAGCAGCATCCTCCTGCCCTCGCCATGGGGAACCACACAAAACAACCCGCTGCCTCTACTCAGAGCATTTCAAACTTCCACGGTGATTCAGCACCATCTGATCACCCAAAAAGCATTTCAAGAAGCTTTTTGTCTCCCGATACTATTGCACAACCATGACAAATTAAATCAGAACCACTTCAGCCCAACAACCACAGCAGCCCTCAGGAGTTATTCAGACAATTACTCAAAAGATGTCTCCAAAACCTCAATCTCATCACCACAGTCCAGTGAGAGAACCTGCTCCAAAGCCTGCACCAACACCACTGTCCCCAGTAGACAAAAGGAGGGTTTGAACCTTAGTCTCATTTTACCTTCCTTTGGTGAGACTATACTTATACATCAAATAGCACCGGTCACTGCTGTAACACAAACCCAACACACTACAGTTCCACCACAAGCAGCAGTTAGCTACATTAGACTTGCCAGCCACATCCCTCTTTTTCCATTGGATTTAGAGATTAAGAAACAACAGGACTTACAGTTTACTGTGACTTTTACTTTCCTCACGTCTGGGACCGAGACATCATTTTCTGCGCTGCACTCGTATTCCCCAGCCTGGTCTCTTGTAATTCCATAGATGTCCAGGTATTGCCCACTCTCAAAGGGCTTTGCTGAAATGAAATAAGCAGAGAAAGAAATTACTGGGAGCTGAGCAAAAGACACTCAAAGCCACATCAACACCTGAGCAGCAGCCAGGGCTCTACTGGGTCCTGCAGATAACACACATCCAAGTGGAGCTGCTCAGGAACCCCAGCTCCAGGCTGAGCTGAAAACCCCTTCAAGCTCCTGAGGTTGACCAAGGGTCTTCTCCCAGCCCTGCCCCACAGTCCAGCCCAGCAGCCTCTAAATCAATGAGAAACACTTGCATCTCACATGGGCTTCCCAGACTACAAGGTGGGGTCCTCAGTCAAATCCTGGCCTTAAGCACCATCAGGGCTCATTGTCTGCACCTAGGCAAAGTCCTGCCCCTGCAGCACCGTACAGCAAAGCCAGTGCTCAGGGCAGCACTGACCACTGAAGAGACCAGCAGCAGCTGGTGGCCCAGCATCAGGTGCTCTCACTTCCCAGAGACCATTTGACCTTGTAGAAACAACCAGCTGGAGATGAATCCTGGCGAACCCCATGAGGACCTTGCACCCCAAGGGCTGCTGAAGGGAACTGGGGGCTGCCCACCTCTGATGGGTGGTGATGGGCGCGTGGAGAGGGGGGACATACCACCTCCTACATCCCGCAGGCTCGCCCACCACACCACCCAGTGCTTATGTTTTGTGCCCTAATACACATCTCACAATAGTAGTTAAAAGTATATTTTACATTTATACATGTAAATATAAGTATATAAATAAATACAAATTAAAACTAAAATAAAAAGTAAAGAATAGTTCTCCTTTCCCGAAAGACCCAAACCCAAGGAATAAGATTCTCAGTGTCTGCCTTCTTACACAGCAAAAAGGACAGTGACTGTGAGCCCCTTAGGAAAATGGGTCTCTCTGATGTAAAATAATGTGAAGACCAGCCTGAAATATTTGTTTATGTAACTCCTCAGTGCATTGTAACTGAAAGCATTCATTGTTGTAGAGAGCAAGAACAATTACATCATTCACAAGCTAATTTATCTCCACTTGACATGGAGTCACAGCAAACACAGCAATTTCTGCCGTTTCCCAAACCCCAGCACCTCCCAGCTGTTCCCTGCTGGGGTTCCTGCCTGGCAGTGAGAACTCTGAGATCACAGAGTCCCAGAATGGTTTGGGCTGGAGGGACCTTAAAGCTCATCCAGTTCCAACCCCCTGCCACGGGCAGGGACACCTTCCACTAGAGCAGGTTGCTCCAAGCCCCTGTGTCCAACCTGGCCTTGAACACTGCCAGGGATGGGGCAGCCACAGCTTCTCTGGGCACCCTGTGCCAGCGCCTCAGCACCCTCACAGGGAAAGAGCTTCTGCCCCAGAGCTCATCTCAGTCTCCCCTCTGGCAGGTTAAAGCCATTCCCCTTGGCCTGTCCCTACAGGCGCTTGTCCAAAGCCTCTCTCCAGGTTTCTTGTAGCCCCTTTAGGCACTGGAGCTGCTCTAAGGTCTCCCCGGAGCTTATATCCTTCAGGTGAAAGCCACTGCCTGGTTCAGAGCTCATCTTTCCATGTCTTCTGAGCAGCGCACTCTAGGTAAGGAGTAAATTGATTGCTTCAGACTCCTCACAAGGCATTCACATAAACCCCAAATTTTAAATATCATTTTTATCTTAAAACAAACCATCAGAACACGCATGACCAGAGACACTGGAAATTATAGGCCCAAAGGTTAACACCACTTGCTGAAAGTGTTTTCCCAGCCAGACAAGCTTTTAATTGCCTGTTAATGACTTTGCACCTTACGGAGCAATGACAAAGATCTGAACTGGGCAGTGGGAGCTAAGGAGAAGTATTATGTCCTTGTCCATCACAGCACTGAATTGCATTTGCTTATCTGTTCGTAGATGAATGTTTTAATGTGCGCAAGGTTCAAAACATCAATTATACCAGCACATCGCTTGGAGATAGCCCTCATTAATAAGCACACTATACAGTGCCTGTCACGGGAGAGAGCCCCAGCAAGCACTGGTTAGGTAGAGTAGAAAGATAAGCCTGAAATTGGAAAATGATTGTGAATTGAAGTGAACATTCATAAAATGCAATGAAATAATTTATGGGATCACAGGAATTGCATCAGAATGAGGGTTTTTCCTTTTCCATGTTGTTCACAGGAATAAATTACAGAAAAAGCCTTTCCACAAGCAGACCAACTGCTCCTGTGCACATCGTGGGCCTTGTCCTGCTCCACTTTGGCCAGGATGGATCAATTTCCAGGATAATGTTATTTGCCATTGCTGTGAACAGCAGTGAAGGACGCAAAGCCTTTGCCTGCACAGGGAGAGCTCCCAGCAAGACTTCTGCTGTCTTTTTAACACCAAGAGAATGATATCAATGCAAAATTCTCCTGTGTGCCAGGTTAAAAATTACTATTAGCCTCTGAGATTGTGATGCTCTCCAGTGTCAGCACTTCCATGGATATGTGCTATGCACCAGAATACTGTACACTGAGCCCTGGGAATGATTTATGATGTGTCCTACCCCAATTCCCAGCATCAATTTGGAAAAAAAGGAAAAAAAAAATCTACAAAATATTTACAAGCACATGGAATTTCATAAAAAGTGATTTGTGTTTTGGAGTTAAGCTGAAACCAAACATTCTCTGCTTGAAATATTTGTTATTGTAAACAAAATACAGAATCCCAGATTGATTTTTGTTGGAAAGGAGCTTAAAGCTCATCCAGCTCCAGCCCCTGCCACGGGCAGGGACACCTTCCACTAGAGCAGGTTGCTCCAAGCCCCTGTGTCCAACCTGGCCTTGAACACTGCCAGGGATGGGCAGCCACAGCTTCTCTGGGCACCCTGTGCCAGCGCCTCAGCACCCTCACAGGGAAGAGCTTCTGCCTCAGAGCTCATCTCCATCTCCCCTCTGTCATGAGAGGACAACCCAGTTTTCACTTCCTTAGCAACTCCTGGATTGCAGCTGTACTCCTGGCATTCGCTTTGCCATGGGAATCATAGAATCATAGAATTGTTTGGGTTGGAAGGGACCTTAAAGATCATCAATGTTCAGCCTCTGCTGGGTCAGCACAGCCGCTGCTCTGTGCTGGCAAGTGACAGGTTCACGCACTCAGCATAATCCTGCTGCAGCAACAGCAGCATCAGCTCTTGGGTCTGGCAAGCAGCCACCCCGCCAGCCAGGAGATAGCAGCAGGAACCACATCTGTAGGGCAAGGCAGGGCGTTGGAACTAGATGATCTCTAAGGTCCCTTCCAGCCCGAATCAGTCTGGGATTCTATGTGCTCATCAGCAGCCGGCATCAGCCACCTTTGGGTGCTGTGGGACATGGTGACAGCATAGCAAATCCCT
This sequence comes from Strigops habroptila, assembly GCF_004027225.2. NCBI lineage: Eukaryota > Metazoa > Chordata > Aves > Psittaciformes > Psittacidae > Strigops > Strigops habroptila. Next base: position 62,601,758 of record NC_044284.2, read on the forward strand.
GGGTCTCAAAGGCATTGTCGCTGCTGGGTGGAAACTTGGTGGAGCTCCCCCACTAATTCCTGCTGGAATGATGAGCGAAAATGCCCATGAGCAATTTTCGTAACCCCTATATTTATAGGGATCTTATGCTCAGCTGTTCATCTAATTTATACTGCAAAATATACATGGTTTTTATAGTGCTGTAACCCCCAAGTATTTCATACAACTCACATACACAGTTGAAAATATTAAAATTAAGTCATTTTTAAACCCTCATGTCCCCAGAAACTTTGCATCCAGCTCACATAAGAAAGCACTGAGTAAATATGAGAAATATATACTTTTCTTAGGGAATATATAGAAGCTCCATTTAATCTTTCCTATTTGTCTGCAGAGTATTTCATCTTTGAAAGCTTGGTTTTAGTTCTAGACATTTCTCATGGCTGTGTGGGATAACTTAAATCGTGTTATGTGAAAGATATACTCATAAGTATATGTAAGCACATTTCTGTTACATTGCATGCACATCCTGCTCAAAAAGGGATATTGATAGAATCATGGAATCCTAGACTAGTTTGGGTTGGAAGGGACCTTAAAGCTCATCCAGCTCCAACCCCCTGCCACGGGCAGGGACACCTTCCACTAGAGCAGGTTGCTCCAAGCCCCTGTGTCCAACCTGGCCTTGAACACTGCCAGGGATGGGGCAGCCACAGCTTCTCTGGGAAAAGTCTGTGCCAGCGCCTCAGCACCCTCACAGGGAAGAGCTTCTGCCTCAGAGCTCATCTCAGTCTCCCCTCTGGCAGGTTAAAGCCATTCCCCTTGGCCTGTCCCTACAGGCCCTTGTCCAAAGCCCCTCTCCAGGTTTCCTGGAGCCCCTTTAGGCACTGGAGCTGCTCTAAGGTCTCCCCTTAAGGAGCCTTCTCCAGGATGAACGAGCCTGGAGAAAAGAGGAATAATAGACTATCATTTGCAGTGCCTCATTTTGCTACAGCAACAGGAGGAAGGAGTGCTGTAAAGCCAGCAGACAGCAGAGCTGTGATGACAGGGCTTTGCCCTGGGTCAAATGCCTGGGTGGCACCGTCCCGGCTCCTTCTGCCCTCAGCCCTGGGGCTCCTGCACCCTCCGTCTGACCATAGACCAAGTCTGTTCCCAAAGCTGCCACAGGCGTGTGGCTTTCCTGAGAATAATTAGCCCCTTCCCAAGAGCCAAATCTGCACATTCAGTGTTATGAATTATAAATAAGCTCAAGCAAGATTTAATTGTGTAGCTTGTTTAAAAAAATCACTGCCCTGCTCTTCCCTACATGCTTTTAATTCCTGTTTTGCAGAGAAAGGGTTTTTTGGGCTGTTTTCAGCCTGCAGATGTTCATGTTGAGCTATTTGCTGCAGGAGACCCAGTGGCCTCTGTGGAAGAGGGTCTCTTGCAAACCACTCTCAGGCGAAAATGTGCTTTGCATGTCATGGTGCAGAGATGATGTCCCTGCTGCAGGTTGTGGTTTTCCAAGGAAAACCCCTGGCATTGGCAGCAGAGTGCCCTTATACCTCTCAGCAGCAGAGTTCTGAACAGACTCGCAAAAATCAAGTGCAGGTTTTTCGTCTTACTCGCTTATGTTTAACACCAGGGGAGGAAAATGCTACCCTTGCAAAAGTCCTCCGTCCAAGCCTTTGAGAGTGGGTGCATATGGCAGTGTGTACGTGTGCTACACCTGGTGCCAGATACCACATGCGTGGTAAGAAAACACAGTTTTAATTGTGTTTCTCCTGAGGAATAACAAGTGTGAGGATTTATCATGCATCATATCACACAGCAGTAGCAGAAAATAGGCATTTAAGTTTAGTGTCACTGGCCTTTCCCTTCCTGGCTACAGAAACTGGTCTTAACAACCTAAGATATCCAGAGCAGATTACTTCCATATCATTATGTGTATCAGTAAGTCTAGTTAAGAGATCTTCTGAAAAACCTATCAGGAATGGCCTTGAACATGAGGCAATCTCATGTTCCTATTTCTTTTACTTCAACTAACAGCTTTTTCCCATCTTTGGTCAAAGATCTTGGCTGACACCACCTCAGGCTGATGGACCAGTGCTGATGAATCTTATGGATTTCTTTTTCTCAGGCAATGACTCTGATAAATCTTTTGGCTCTGTGGCCACAAACGCCAGCCTGGCACGTTCCTAGTATCTTGCAGGTCTGTCAAATGCACATGGTCTGCAGAAGGGCAGAACAAGGAGCTGTTACCTGGGGCTGTAAGACACCACGGAAAAAAACACGAGAAAACTTGAGTTGTTTCCTGAACCTTGACTGGCAGTGTTCAAGGCCAGGATGGATGGGGCTTGGAGCAACCTGCTCTAGTGGAAGGTAACCCTGCCCATGGCAGGGGGTTGGAACTGGATGAGCTTTAAGGTTCCTTCCAACACAAACCAGTCTGTGATATGATTCTGTGATTCTATCATGTACTGATTATCTATTTGTCTCAAATACATGTGCTGATCCCTCTCACTTTATACCTCTTCTGTCTGCAGTTTGTTGAATCTGGAGGCACTACAAGAGTTAAATGACTCATTAATGATTTTTTTTCATCCCACAAAAGCTCCACCCTTTTTTAAAGCATTTTAAAAAGAATTCTTGGTATGTTTAAAACATAATCTACTCGTAAAAATGTCCCAAAGCAATGATTCAGGGAAATAAACCAGGTATGGTCAGGATGAATGCGGCATCTGCTCTTCTCTTGCTGTCATCTCACCAGTGTGCCCAGCCTGGGTTTGCTGCCTGCTGCCCTCCCAGAGGAGATGTCCCCAGAATAAACAGGAAATAGGAGCATCTTGAGGCATTTGAGAGGTGAACTGTTATTTTTCTCTAACACACTTGTGCAAGACACCACACGCTCTTCCAAAGGCCAGTATCTCCTCACACTGCCATAAGGAATGCCATACAAAAAGAAGGGGAAAGCTGGTGAAATCTGCACTTCCTTGTTTTTATTTTGAACATTAAAGGTTTTGTTTCACTGAAATGTCTTCTACAATACATAAATTGTTCCCTCAAAAGTGCAATTCTCAAATAAAAATGAACTCATGTCTGAGGTACTAAACTAAACTAAGCAAGTATTCAAAGCCAAATTTTCATAGCATTTCAAGAGTTATTAATGAGTTCATCCGCTTTTATTGAAACGCTAGAAATACTTTCCATTTGCCATCAAATAGTCCAAGAAATCCTACTTATTTCTGTGCAGTGCTTTTGTACTGGTTTAGTTTGAACCTCTGTATTTCACTACAATTGCAGTGTTACTCTCATTTCTCTGTTCTTTTACTAAGACCTAATTATTTGACCATCTTAGTTCGAATATTCTTTTCCTGACAACTGTATTTTAACAAGAGGGTTTTTTTAGTCCATTTGAAGATTTTAAGAAGACATGATGATTTCTAGGAATACCTTTAATTGTTCCTGAAGGGGTACTCAAACTTCTGGAACAGTTCTGCTAATGTTTTTCAGAGCAGTCTTCTTCAGAACACCCCTAACCACAGACATATAATGTCCCTTGAGCCCAGAGTGATGGATCTTGATACTGAATGTCACTTAACTGGATCCTAATACTAAATCTCCCAAGAATGGAACTTACAAGTATTAAGAAAGAACAAAGGCCCAAAGTCCCATAACCTGAAAGCAAATGACACCACTTCTTGTACGGGAGAGGTGGAACTTTGGAAGTCCCTTATTTATAGTTTATCCAAAGGAAAGAAAAGAATGACAAGCTGTTTGTGTTGGGTGCTAGTGTTTACACTGCTGTCTTTAAACTGTTAATTAATCCCCTCATTTATTCCATGTAGAGCTCCACACCATTTCCCCTTGAGTTCCTGGGAAGCTGCCAGCTGTGTGTTTGATATCAAGGAACCACTGATTTAATGACACGCTGTACCTTTACCAACTGAGAAAACTCCATTCAGGATCATGAGCCAGGCCATTAAATTCATATCAAATATTAATAAGGACACTTCAAGTCCCCAAGTGGTGGTGAGATGGATCAATCCACCTACGCAATCGCTCTGTCCCCATCAGTGCGATATTCATGTGCCCCATGCATAAGGTTTTTCTCATGATGAAAGACCCCGAGTCCCCCTTGAGCCACCCCATGTCCGAGGGGACACATAATCTGGGTGTTTTCCAATGAGTTCTTGGTCATCCATGAAAAGGAGCAGCTCCTTGCAGCACGTCTACAGCTAAGGAAGCGCTTGGGGAGGAGGCAGCAGTGCAAGTTGTTGCATTTATGATATAAACCCACCCAACTCACTCTGCATGCCAAGAGGGGTGTGTTGCAGTAGTTCATCCTCTGCTAGTATGAATTTCTGCAACCAAACTCATTGCTCAGGCCCCTGGCCCCAGCAGCAGCCCAAAGCCTTGGTGCTGTGCCTTCAGTGCTAACAGGGGAACATGCCAGGGCACCAGGCTGGAAGAGTTCCTGACTCTCAGAGGTCCTGACCAGAGCTGGTGGTTGAGGGAAGCAGGTGTCCCTGTTCAATAAAAACTGCAGAGCAATGTGTAATGTACTGCAACTCAGAGTTGTAAATCTAGATCTGAGCCACTTCCTCGCATGGCACAGAATAAGGAGTTTATGTCAAAGCAGAAGAAAGGGTGTTCTCCATAAACCCAGCCTAGGAGCAGGTCACGAGAGCTTTGTAAAGCCCTAAGGCATCTGAGCCCTAACTCTTAGCCCATCACTGCCGATTGTCCGTGCCTTGGTGTGCCTGGGAAGGTTTCCTGGCTCATCTCCAAACACTTCCAGCTTGGATGCAGGGAACAGATGTTTCAGCTCATCCCAGTAATGCTTCACCTGACCGAGGTGCACAGTGCTGGCGCCGTAATGAAGCTATTGCCTGCAAGATGAGTGATGATGGCAGAAGGGAGGCACATCACTGTCATTGCTGATCAGGGCAAATCACTGAGTTATTTTACATTCTGCTTCTGAGACACCTAAAGGGAACCAGCTTTGCTTTTGGCCTAATGCAGCAATTAATCTACCTCCATTTAGGAAAGATGGCTGCACATCACTGCCGCTCAGGATACCTCGTCTGAGTGGAGCAGGATCATGAGCACATCACCAGCTCCAGCCTCCAGGCTGTTGATGTGTCTTGCAGGACATCACCTTGGGGAAGCAATAGCTCCATAGGAGAAAACCTTTCATTACCTTCAAGGCTCTCACCAAGTAGCTGGGGAAGTAAGATGGGATCCTTTGGAGGGAGACAATGGAACAATGACTCCACGTACTGCAATACCAAACCCATGAACCAGGGAACAACAGTCACTGGTTTTAAACTATCTGGACCAAGGCAGCTTGAGTGAAAGGGCTCTTTTCAGATGGCAATGTTGCCAGGCTGTTCGAGGAACCTGCTAACTGGGCTTTGAATTACAAAGTTGGGAACGTGGTTTGGTGGTGAGATCCTTCACACAACTTCGCAGTCTGGTTTGTGTTGGAAAGGACCTTGAAGCTCATCCAGTTCCAACCCCCTGCCACAGGCAGGGACACCTTCCACTAGAGCAGGTTGCTCCAAGCCCCTGTGTCCAACCTGGCCTTGAACACTGCCAGGGATGGGGCAGCCACAGCTTCTCTGGGCACCCTGTGCCAGTGCCTCAGCACCCTCACAGGGAAGAGCTTCTGCCTCAGAGCTCATCTCAGTCTCCCCTCTGGCAGGTTAAAGCCATTCCTCCACCAGTGATGGGGGTAGTTTTGCTGTGCAAAGATAGCTCATCGGAAGAGAGATGAGAGTAGCTTCTCCAGGATCAAAAATTACATAAGGCACAATGCAGATATATTAGGTGTGAAATAACCATCACCAGCAATGATAATTGCTCGATGTTTAGCATTTAGTAAGACAAAAGACACTATCTAGGTGCTTTTGTTTCCAAAACTTTCGGGTTTAAAACAATTTTCAGGAAATAGACGGAGCATTTTAAAAGACGAGCTCACGCTTTGTGCACACACAAAGCCCTGGAAATCTGATAATAATTCATGTCAGTGAAGCATTTTCAGTCTGAAAACCCAGGTTCAGAGTACTTACACTTCAACAAAATACTTCTTATCCCTGTCATGTGTGGATAACATCTGAAGAATGGTGCTTCTCGAGCAGAAGTGCAAGTGGAGCAAAATATTTGACGTTCGCTTACTCATATCAAGCTTTGTTTGTGTCTTAGGGTTTAGCAAGAAGGTTAGAAAAGGCTCTTTGCTTCTCCCTTCGCAGTATCAGCTTTCTGTAGCCATGTGCTTCAGGAAGGGTTGTGCAGAAACCGCCTCTGCTCAGGGATGAGCATTGCCTTTTGTCCTGTAATTGAATTGAATGGGTTCCGAGACTCATTCTTCCCCGACAACCCTATCATTTGAGTGCTCTGAAGATGTATTACACTAATATATTGTCAGGACGACATGGCTATAATGATACATTAATGCAATACATCTTCACAGCTTTAGGGCTGTCCAGAAACAATAGGATGGGCATTAGATTCCGCTCAGTCGTATCACAATCCTGCACACATGCCCTGGCAGCAAATGAAATGTGTTGGAGAAGGAGAGGAGTCATCACGTGAATGTGTTCAAAACTAAAATCAGGCTCATGCCTGGGTAAGTGTAGCTTTCCCCAGAGTTAGTGAAAAATCTGTTATTTAGCATGTGCTGAACAGTTCTTACAGGGCTTTTGGGGGGTGTTTGTTGGGTTATTTTGGAAACTCTTCAGTGCCACCATTCCCTGGAAACAAGACTGAAGGAATCACAGAATCCCAGAATGATTTGGGTTGGGAAGGACCTTCAAGCTCATCTGGTTCCAAGAGGTGATTGGAGTATTATTATATATTATAGTACTTGCAGCACTGTGTGCAGTTCTGGTCTCCTCAACATAAGAAGAACATGGAGCTGTTGGAGCAAGTCCAGAGGAGGCCACAAGGATGGTCAGGGGGCTGAAGCACCTGCCATACGAAGGCAGCCTGGAGAAGAGAAGCTGCGTGGAGACTTCAGAGCAGCTTCCAGTATCTGAAGGGGGCCTACAAGGATGCCAGAGAGGGACTCTTCATCAGGGACTGTAGCGATAGGACAAGGGGTGGTGGGTTTAAAGTGAAACAGGGGAGATTTAAGTTACGTATAAGGCAGAAACTCCTCCCTGTGAGGGTGCTGAGGCGCTGGCACAGGGTGCCCAGAGAAGCTGTGGCTGCCCCATCCCTGGCAGTGTTCAAGGCCAGGTTGGACACAGGGGCTTGGAGCAACCTGCTCTAGCGGAAGGTGTCCCTGCCCGTGGCAGGGGGTTGGAACTGGATGATCTTAAGGTCCTTTCCAACTCAAACTATCCTATGATTATAAGTGACATTTTGTTTTAAGGGAGTTGGGTAGGAAAAAATGTTGCTTTTTCCACTAGACTTTGTGAACGATGAAATTTAATCTGTTTTGCATTCAGATAAACCCAGGACAGTTCATGCTTTCCTCAGGTGGTGGGTGCTTCTGCTGCTGGCCCCCGCTCAGCTCAGCGGTCTGAGCAGGCCATCACCTGAGTGTCTGGTCCCTCTGTGGACAGGACAACTCACCTTTGGGGAGTTTTATCAAAACCAAAGTGGAAAAGAGTTCTGACATACAGCCCCCAAAGTTTACAAAGCAGTAATGTTACCAAAAGCTTCCTGAATGGCTTTTGTTGTCCCTGTTCCTGGCAGTGCTCACATTCCAGCAACATCACCCAGCACACACACACGCGCTGCATGCACATAGAGGCATTCGAGGCTGGAGTTCTCTTTCAGGCAGACCTTAATCCTTTAAAATTCTGGTTTCATTTTTAAACTATTGATGCTGCACTTTGCTCTTAAATGTCAGAACAAAATAAGTAATACCTGCAATTTATTCGGGTGACATTTCAACAATGGAAGACTTCAGATTACAAACTACAGCCCCGCGTTCCTGATGGTGTTGTGCTGAATGTGTAGATTTTGTGGATTTACATAATGGGTTTATATAATGAATATTTATATAATGAAAGCATTTACATAATGACTGCAAGTTAAACATGCACAATAAAGATTCCAGGCCAATAATTTATGTATCCAGTTAAAAATCACCTCTAAATACATTCTGTTCTTATTCCTACGAAAAAGATCATTTTATCATAAAATCACAGTTTGGGTTGGAAGGGACCTTCCCTTGCTCAAAAAAATCAAGTCCAACCTTATGCACGTAAAGGCTGCACTGATGCAAATCATGATAATACTTTGGAATTAGTTGACATTGAATCATTTGTATTCAGAGATTTCAGTTTCTTATCTTTTAGTAGCAGCTTTGACAAACAGTTTCAGAATATTCTAACTGCGATTCGTTAATATGATTTAGTGGTGCATTCTAGATGTGATGCTTGCATGTAACCCTCATTAGTGCCGCTGGGAGTGACAGGAGGAAACTGGTAGAAATTATCAAGCGCAGATGAAGCTTGTGTTTAGATAAAGGTAATTTGCTGCAGACAGAATATAAATCGTCACAGAAATCGGGCCATTTCAACTCTCTTGCATTTTGTTTTCTAATAAATCCAGGCTTCTTGTTTGCCACACTGATATTTAATTGGATTTGAATGCCATTTATAACTGCACAGCAGAATATACACCTGAGCACGACAGTGGTGCAGCGTAACCTAAATGGGAAAATTCCTCTTTATTTAGAAGACACAACAGATTCTGTAAATTACGTTTCCTTCCATCACATTTTACAGGATTTTTTTGAGCAAAAAGTTATTTGGATCCTATGTTCTCCTGCTCTGGACAGAGTTCAGGCCATTAATCAAGCAGGGGACACCCAAAGCATGTCCTAGTGCCTTGCAGCGGCTGCATTGAAGTCACTGCTTCGGAGAAGTGGGTTTTGTAATGATGCAGCCTCACAATGCAGCATTGCAATGAGTTTGCCAGGCCTCAGCACTGAGGCTTGACACAGCATCTTAGCCTGGCCTTGCCCTTCCTGCCCTTTGTTCTGCCAGGCTCAGTTAAGAAAGCATTTGCTTCAACGGAGCAGACAGACCCAGCTAATCCATAATACCAGAACAGCTCACCCATGGGCAGTTAAAGAAATGCAGGCTTGGAGATGGACAAAGTGGGTTTAGGGGTTTGGAGAACAAAGGAATGCTGTTAGGCATACACAGAATCTCAGCCTGGTTTGTGTTGGAAGCGAGCTTAAACCTCATCCAGTTCCAGTCCCTGCCACGGGCAGGGACACCTTCCACTAGAGCAGGTTGCTCCAAGCCCCTGTGTCCAACCTGGCCTTGAACACTGCCAGGGATGGGGCAGCCACAGCTTCTCTGGGAAAAGTCTGTGCCAGCGCCTCAGCACCCTCACAGGGAAGAGCTTCTGCCTCAGAGCTCATCTCAATCTCCCCTCTGGCAGGTTAAAGCCATTCCCCTTGGCCTGTCCCTACAGGCCTTTTGATACACATCTTTGATTAGTGTCTTCCTCACATTTCATTTTCAGGTCTCATTGGGGCTAATGTAATCGATCAGCTGCTGAGTGATCCCATTTTTCCTCTCAGTCCTCATTCTCAGTCCACTGGTGAAGATTCAAAATCAGTGAGTTCACTAAAAGCCCTTATGGTTACATGCACTAATTTTGTCTGAACTTAAGATGAGGAGGGTCTAATTCCCCCTTAGACCCCTTCTCCAGCCTGAGTGCTCTAATCCTTCTCTGCTTTTTTTCCTCTCCAGGAGGATTGTAACAGCTCCTTTGTGTAGAATACCTAATGCTTTAAGCTATTACTCTGAAGCATCACCACGGTTTCCAATAAAATTTTATTTGACATTTAGTTAAAATCCATTTTCTGCTCCAAGTGAATTTTTTTCCCATGTCCCTTGATGGACACTTCAAGCAGAATTCACTGTCATTGTCTTAAAGGTCAAAAGTGGTTTTGGGTTTCTTTTCCCCAGATCTTGCTTTGTAAAGCAAACTATTACTCAGGATTATGAGACGCTGCAGTAAGCCGTGACAGTCCATGAATCTGTTCTTCCCCGCAATTACATGGATTTCATAAGAGTTGTGGGCACAACACAAAGATCTTCACTGCAAAACCAATTACCACTGTGGAGTCCCCACAGAAGAACTGGTGCAATACCAGGCTCACACACTGCAGCCAGCTGGAGGCAGGGAGTATCCTTCACAAACACGAACCCCTCCAGGATTCCCATGCCAGTGGCTCTGAGGTACAGGGCTGGATCTCCCCTCCTCTGAGCCAGGCAGACCCTGCTTTGCTCGCATGGAGCCAGCGTTGGTGGCTCTTAACCAAGTCATTGGTGTAGACATGCCTTTAATGTTAGCTAAAAGTTTGCCTTTAAATACATTGTGAGAGATTAAAAGTATAAATGGGAATATTAAATAAAAACTCTGCTTTTAGGTGCCATTTTGTTCATGATTTTTCATACATATAATTTAATTTGTTCAATAAAATCACGCTAATAAACTACGCTGTACCATCGAATAATGGTTCAGTGGTACTTCCATTAAATTAAATCTACTGCATGATGTGTTAATGTTTTTAACTTTCACGCCTACTTCTGGAGAGCCCTGTGTGTTCTTGACTATTTCCTGCTTTGGTTTTAATGATAATTGTTTGATAAATGTCTGCAGCCTGTTCAAATGGGCTTAAAAATATAATCATATTTAGGGTGCCTTTATTTCATAGAACCACAGAATCCCAGACTGGTTTGGGCTGAAGGGACCTTAAAGCTCATCCAGTTCCAACCCCCTGCCACGGGCAGGGACACCTTCCACTAGAGCAGGTTGCTCCAAGCCCCTGTGTCCAACCTGGCCTTGAACACTGCCAGGGATGGGGCAGCCACAGCTTCTCTGGGCACCCTGTGCCAGCGCCTCAGCACCCTCACAGGGAAGAGCTTCTGCCTCAGAGCTCATCTCTTTCTCCATTCCTATGCTATAGTAGTATTATAGTTTTTACTGATCTCAGCTGCCACCTGAAGAAGGTTTCAATTTCTGAAAGCCGAGGTAGGCACACACTGTATAAGGTGTACAAAGCGATGCTGCCACAGTTCTGAAAACTGAGAACCCCAAACCTGCTACTCGCGAGATGCTGAGAGAGCTCTGGGGTACAGAAAGCTGTGCTTACCTGATGGAGAGATGTGTCTCCAGGAAATGGAAGGCTCTGGCTTCCCTGTGGCCAGGCACACCAGGGTAACGTTGCTCCCTTCATTCACAACGATGTCACTCGAAATACGGAATATCTTCGGAGAAACTGGAAGGAAACAAGCAGAATGTTGTAATAGAAAGCTGTTGAATTGGCACAATCCCACCAGAGCATGGACGGCTGAGGAGAGCTGGGATACCCACACTGCCAAAACCACATGCAGTTCTTGAAACATAACTGTGCAAAAACCTTGTTTAGGTGCAACCAGAGCTATTTCCGTCATGTGTGCAGCAGCTCAGACATGGATCCAAAATGCTACAAGTAAGAAAGCAGCAATTCCTCTGTTGGTGCCAAGCAGGTATTGCTACTGAGTTCCCAGGAAACTGCTGCTGCTGGATGCTCTTGTTTAAGAGAAGGCTGAGCTTGCTTGTCACAGTTTGAAAAGACGATGAAATTAGTTTTCTCTTGTACTTTTAAAAATAGCGATGCCTGTCACATCTACTCCCTGTGTTCTTGGAGAGTCACAGCTCTTCACGGAGAACACTAAAATACATTCATTTCTGCTGCTTTGTACTGCTTTTAAGCTTACAGCAGCAACATGGCAAAGAAAATATAAGCTATGTTTTCTTCTTTTATTCCATCAGCAGAATTCTTCGCTAAACTCCATTTTCTGCACTATTTATACATCTGGGCATAAGAGAAAAGAGTTCCATGTGGATGGAAAATGATGGAAAAAATGGCCTACCCTTAAGGGACTGCTCTACTTGTAATGTTACATGGGGATTAAAAGGACTCAGGGTGCCAGCAATGAAGGCAGGAATTCAGGGTTTCGTATGAATCTTTCTTTCTAAAGAAATACTTCTTTCTTTACATGTCTTGTTATTATGTTCGGTATAGACACACCCTATTGATGTTTCTGAAAAGCACTATTCTCTACAAGATAAAGAACACATTTTATACAAATAGCTGTAAAAGATACAATTCCTACATGTGGGAACCTACAGAAGGCTTCAGAACCTTCTGCGGCGACTGCTTTAAAATCCAAGTGCTCCACAAGGTAAATGGGTACCCACAAAATGAGGACAAAAAAAATGTTTATGATCTTCCACTTTCCTACCTGAAGCCTCTGTCCAACTGGAGCTTTACTCTCCTGAATGCCCCGGCCTTGTCCCACTGGTTTCTTCCATTTCCCACAGCAAAATCCCACCATCTGATCCCACACATTCACCTTTGCAACCTGGAATATGTTGCTATCATCCCCTCAAGGTACTTTGAAACTACTTTGTCACCTGCACAGCCTGGGTTTGTGTGTTTTAGGATCCACCTGCAGACAGATGTTCTTCAGCCCTTTCCCTGGTCCACCAGCTCGAACTATTTCAGTTGTAGAAATGAGTTGGCGTCAGACAGACTTAAAAAAGCTGGGAATTCCCAGTGCTTGCTTGTGGCTATACATTTGTGAGCAAAGAAACTGAAAGTCTGTGTATTTTTAATTAGCAGAGGAACATCGTCTTTAGGCAAAACAACGTTCTGGGGAAGGCTGAACCTGGCTAGTTCCTAAAGCAATGAAGTTCAGTATCACCCACCTTTGAAGTTCAAGCAGGATTACACTCGAACAGAGATATAACACTGAATTTACCATAGTCCAACTCACAAAGGTGGCAATCCACTCTTCCCTACCTCACCTGATGACCTGGAAGTGCATGCAGTCACTACAGAACATTTTTAGAAGAGTTAATTCTATGTAAGGGAATAATTTATTTGCAGAATTCTTTGCAGATTCCTGCCATGAACCTGTTACTGAACGTCCTCCTGCAGAAGTCTCTTCCATTCTAAAGGACATGCTGAACATCCACCACTGTCGTGTTCACCCCACCCCAGCTACAACATGACATGGGGTCCCCATGCACTGAAATGGGGTGTTGTTGACACCAGTCTCTCCCACTTGCCCATCACAGCCCAAGCTAAATATCATTAACATTTCAGCTTGGCAATAGACAAAACACCGAGGGGAATTCTTATTATTCTTATTTATGTGTACAGAGAATGAGCAATAAATCTGCTTCCTACAGACAGCTGGTGAGGGATCATTCTCTCTGAAATGTAGAACTCCATCTGAGAGCAGGGTATCACGAGGGATGGGGCATATGCAGTGGCTTTATTCAGTCTACGGTGTTTCAAAAATATCTGCCTGCATCTGAGCCACTTATTTCTTTATCCTTCATGAACGAATGTACTGCCACAAAGTCAAGTCAACCATATAACTCAAAACAGTTCTTCCCACAAGTAAATATATACAATTGGCTGATGCAATATCTATTTGGAACTGTGGAAATATCTTACAGATTAAGTAAATGCTACAGTGTAAGATTTCCAACTGCATTAAACTGCTTATTTGAGGTTCTGTGCCTCTGAAGAGAGAAAAAGAGAGATTTGCTCATGTCCTGGCGCTACTGAAGCAGTACCAGAGAGGGATTTCTCACTCCTGACACCTAATGCTGTTTATCCTAGTGATTTTTATTTGCCTTAAACTTGTCACTAAACACAGAGGACATGGCTGGAGCCTGCTGTGATGCCATGGGGGTGCCTGGGTGGCCACTACAAAGTAAAGCAAGTTAAAGATGTCTCCTGGTGCTCAGACTGTGCCAGGGTTGGGATGGGGTTTAGTCCAGCCTCTTCCCTGCATCCATCACCAGGAAGTGAGAAGGTGAAATGCTCACTCAGTGTTCAGCACACTGATTTAATTAGTGTCACTGATAACAATAGAGGAGAAATATGATAATCATAGAATCATTTAGGTGGGAAAAGACCTTTAAGATCAAGTCCAACCGTTAACCCAGCAGTGCCAAACCCACCACTAAACCATGTCCCTCAGTGACACATCTACACATATTTAAATACCTCCAGAAATGGTGAATCCACCACTTCCCTGGGCAGCCTGTTCCAATCAATTAATAACATTAATAAATAACATCGCTTCCAGTGGAATGAGGAGCTCTTGGCATGCTCTATTGCTGGTCCTTCGGCTCAACCACTCTAGGTCCTGTGAGCAGAGGAGCACAAGGATCCAGCAGAAAAGCTGCATCACACGAGCAACTGTAACTAAATCTCCCAAAATACAAACTTCCAGAGAAAATAGACTGACTGCCCTGCCACAGGCAGGACTCTAGAATTGAAGTAATGGGATTTCATTCAGTTCCCACAGATGAACAAGATTTCGTTTCCAAGGCAAAGACCAACATGGTCTACTCTTTGCTGCTTGATGCAAGCGCTCTCCTTGTCCTCCTTTGCCTTCCCTTACATAAGGTTTTATTTGCTCTTCACCACTCACCTCCTTTGCAAGTGTCCCCACAACAAGCAGCCTATTTTTGCTAATTCTCAGGCTCCCAGCCCTAGATTTCCTCCTGCAGCTCCAGCTGTTTCCCTCTCCTCCTTGCTTTAGAATAGCCACTGGCCAGCCCTCAGTCTCACCTCCCTTACAGCAGGTTTTACCTAACACGTTAAACCCCCAAATCTATATAATTTTGTCAAATACTTTGATTTTGATAAAACTGTATGTTCTAATGGCAAACATTTGAAATCCTTTCCCTGGTGACTCTACATGGAAGCCATGGTTATGGAGCACAGAATTTGATATGAATGAAATTCAACCATATCGAAGTATTTGTGGAGTATATGGTCAGAGGGGTCACTATGGGTAATTCAGCCTAAGCTCAGTCACAGGCTCTAGAAAGTGTCCCTGGTGCCTGAATACAATATACATTCTATGAAGCTGCATGGTCTCATCCTGGCAATTGCAGGTGATACTCAGGCTGCCACACCTGGAGAACACTTTTGGCAACTAAATACCTCCTTGCTGCTGGGAAATAGCATCTTAGCTCAAATTTACCTTCCACTAAATTCAGCTCTCAGAAATTATTATGTTTTTGTCTGCAAAAATGAGCATCCCCCTTACTATTAAGTATCTTTCCTAGGAGTAAGCACCCATACAACGTAACGAATCACCTCTTCATCTTCCTCTGCAGATGATTTGAGCATCACACACCTAACTTCTGTAAGGCTTCCTAGATAATATTTGTTTCTCTCTCAAGGAATATCTGAATCATCCTGAAATGTGAACAGTGGAACAAGGTGTAATAAGCTTGCAAGAGTCTAACCCGCACTGTACAGAGGTAAACCCACTACTTTATCTCAGCTGGATTTCCTCTTTCCCTGTGCAGGTATCACCACCTGGACCGTTATTCCTCTTATCCATCTAGCTCCCGGCTGTCTGAGGGATGAAGGGAGCAGGAGGCATGGAAGGCATGAGGGTGGGTTGCTGCATGGATCTCCTGCCTGGTTAAAAATACCAGTTATGTGTGCTACTACAAGAATGTAAATGCCTGGAAGATCTTCTTGGTCCCACTGCATGTCCACCAGTGATTCCCATTACATCAGTACTATGGGAACCTCCTCTTAACTTCCTCTTTAAAATTGCACATCTTGTAGGTAAAACCCGGTGTCCCCAGCAGAAGTAGTGCAGTGCCTCCAGGGTTCTGCCTGTTTTGTCTAACCTCACCCTCTCTCCTCCTCATCATCATCACAGCATGGTTTGGGTTGGAAGGGACCTTAAAGCTCATCCAGTCCCAACCCCCTGCCACGAGCAGGGACACCTTCCACTAGAGCAGGTTGCTCCAAGCCCCTGTGTCCAACCTGGCCTTGAACACTGCCAGGGATGGGGCAGCCACAGCTTCTCTGGGAAAAGTCTGTGCCAGCGCCTCAGCACCCTCACAGGGAAGAGCTTCTGCCTCAGAGCTCATCTCAGTCTCCCCTCTGGCAGGTTAAAGCCATTCCCCCTTGCCCTGTCCCTACTTGTCCTACCTCTGGACAGCTCTGTTGAGGCTTCCCCAAAACCACCTTCCCCACCAGTGGCTGCAGACCTGCTTTTCCACCTGGCTGTGCGGAGGAGCTGCCTTATCTGACCAGATCTGCTGTCCCTGCTGCCTGCCTGATGGATGCTAATAGGAATTAAGCCTCTGTGTCCTTCTTCTTCCTGGAGCCCAGAGTTATGCATGCCATTATTTGCAGGGTATTGACATTGAGTCTATAGTTCATTGCAGGGCCTCATTTCTCATTTTCAAGGACTGGAATTATATTCTTAGTTATATTCATCTGTACATAAATGATGCAGCATAATAAAGCTTTCTGGTGCAGTGGGAATGGCTGTAGGGCAGAGCTGCTTTTTCAGCTGCTGTTGCTTTTCTATACATGGGAAAGGATGTCTTATTTATAGAACAATCCAGAATTATCAGGTTAAAAATTTGGGGTCTCAGCATAAGAGCACCCATCTTGTTTAGTAATAGATGTGCTACCTTGCTGCTCCTAGAAGCTCCTTGCTTGCTAGTCTACGTAGGATGAAGGTTACAACATATGTGACTGGAACATACGGCTCCCTTTCCTCCAAAGGCTTCCCCAGAAAAAGGTGATGACAAGTAATGAACTACATTTTTTTATAGTAACATTAATTAAATCATATGGTAGCCAACTCCCCTTTCAGATTATAATGTAATCAATTCCATCCTGTATCCTGTGACAATGGAACATATAAAAACTGTGAGCGGAACTGGATTGTAAGCACGGGACTGTTACGTCTGGGAGTTGGGCAGGAGAGATTTTACCGCCAGAATCTACGGAATCACCAGCTGCATCCCTCCCCGGTGCTGCAAGTCCAGCCTCTGTGTTCATACTGCCTAAGCTGCAGTTCTGTGTGCTTTCCTTACAATAAAGAGTGACTTTTTTGGGTGAAAGAAGTATTACAAAGCCTCCTTTCCACAACCCCCAACACCCTCAAGTTCTTCACCCAAGTGCTGGGCTGCAGCCCCCCCTCTCTGTCTGCATTGATAATATTTCCCTAATTGTAATCTCATAATTAACCAATAAGCACAGAGGAGGGGAGAGAAGCTGCTGCTTTCAGCAGCTTAACTGATCGTTTCTTTTGGACTGGAATGAATTTATTGACTGACCTGATTGTACAAATGCTTCTGCATTTCTAATTGCCAAGGGGCAAAGAACAACGTGCACAGACAGGATACAACAGTTTCCAGCATTCCCACGCAGGCAGGAGGAATTTGCTGCTCCAAATACTATCTCATGCTCCTTCCCATGGATCCCCGAGTTGGATATTTACACCCAAAGTACAAATCAACACCATCAGTTCTCTTCCTGCAGGTGTTTGGAGCCTACAGGACGTGCGTGCACAGAGTCCTTCATGCCTCCATCCTTTATATCCAACATACACAATGCTGTATATAACCTCTAAATGTACAATATTTTATAATAGCATTTATTAAATGTATTACATTTAAGACCATAGTTATGAACACAACTCTAGTGCATTTTTCTGCCTTCCACAGCGCTTTCCTTTCAGACTTCATTATTGGTGTCTATCTCAGTAAACTCTTTCTTCCTGTGCCCTGCATGATGATCTAGTGCAGAGCTACAACTCAGCTTTAAATATGGAAAAGGAGAACTCCAGGTGGGAAGCTCTGTGACTGCAGCTCTGCGTTTATACCCAGTGATGTTCTGTACTCAGCATGGTGCAGAACACAGATCCTATAATCCTTGCCTCCAGGGACAAAAGATCCCAAAGGACAAGCCCTCTCCAGATTTGCTACAGACTGGGAGGCCTGATCCAGAAGACAGGTGCACACTTTCACTTCTTTTTGAGGCTTAACATCAGGAATTTTGCAGTCATTCAAAGGGAAGATTTGAACAGCAACAAGGCAGAGGATGGAGAATTTTCCAGGCTTCAGAGTACAGATTAAGCGATTTTCTCCTAAGCACATGCTTTATTCCTTTCCTAATTGACTGGGCTCTTCTTTAATCTAGGTTTCATAGTGGGGAAATGAAATACAATCTAGTAGAAGATGTTGACAAGTCTTATTACAATGACACTGAGCAGGTTGCTCTGTGTTTCCAAAAGAGAATTAGAAAATAAAAGACAAAAAGCCATACATTAACCGAGAGAACACACAAGTAAACACACAAGTGTAGTCCTGCTGTAAATATCATTCTGTAAAATACAGAGATGATATAATATGATCCAGTAGTGATGAGAAATTGTAGCTTTTATTTCTATCAATGGTTTCCTAAGAAGATCATCTTTCCCGTGATAGAAATTGGCTTCTATGGTATTTCTGGACCCTCACAGTTTGAGACAAATAATGATTTCTGGTATATTGGCATGCTGCTGAATTTTCTGCTATTTACTGACTGAAAGGGATCATTACATTCAGATCAGCAAAATCTGTGTAACTTACTAATTATGACTAGACTATATGTGCATAACCACAGTGGAAAGTTAATATTTAATATGAATTAAAAAATGTTTATTTTGTGTACATACTTCTTATAAGACCTCTAAAGACTCTGATCTATGAGAAGATTTAGCTTTTATTATCTACTATGCTGAGCTTTGAGTGCAGATTAAATCCATTGCAGAGTTACTCTCCATTTCAACAACTACAGTCAGAATCTTTCACCCATCCTACCATGGAAACTGTGAAGGTCAGAAAAAACCTCAAATATAGCAGCAAACATCTATGCAGTATATGCGTTAAAGAAATGCATAAGAAACAAGATAAGAAGCAGTTATGCAGTGTATGGATTAAGGAAATGCATAAAAAACAAGATAAGAAGCAACAATGAAAGATAAATTAAACTCCCAAGTAAGTAAATTTTGTGTGATGGTCCAATACGAAAAGTGTTTTCCAATCACCTGATATTCCTCCTCAAACTGCTTTTAAATGAACACCTTTCCACCTAGGACAAGGTACATAGACCATTGAAACCCCTGCAGGGACCTGGTCTGACTGAAGAGTCATTGGTAAGCGATGGACAAGCAACTGTGAGGGCACAGAACTGATCTGTTCTCACCCACGTGATAGTCTGGTTTTCCAATTAAGTATTTTGAGGGATTTGGGACTGATTCCCCATATGCAAGTTTCAGATTGCAGAGTTGCCTGTGCCCCATCAAACATTAAACACACTTCAGCCTTTGCTCATTTTCTGGGAGTCAAAAGAAATCAAAATCAAAGCCAAAGATTTGGGTTATCTACAACAAATGAGAAAAATTAGTGATTATTTTTTGGTTTGCTGATTAAATTTAAAGTGATGTTAAACATTCTGGAAAGAGATTGACATTGCAGTGAGGCTTCATTTTCTGTTCAGAAAGCAGCCTATTACATTGCTCCACTTAAATCTGATTAATTGAGAGAAAAATACCCAGCAAAAGAAGAACACTGAGGACAAATGATCACCCGGGCTCACAGGTAGCCGTGCTGGTAGTGTAACATCTCCAGTGCCCAGTATGATCCTGGTGTGCAAACCCATCCCTACACAGTTTAAAATCCCTACAATACCCTTCCTTCACATGCCTGGCTTAACTCATTCTCTAAAAGGTTTCTGAAAATGATCAATAATAGGAGAAATTCAGCATTTTCCATTATTTCTTCTCTCCAGTACTTCGTTGAGGATAGTTGTACTCTAATTAAATAAGTAATTCATCAACATTATAGGATAGAATAAAAACCAGGGAAAATACTCAAAACCAGTAGTTTTTGGTGGTTTGCACAGGGTTTTGTTTAAATATTTACCCAAGCTTATACCCATTACAGCGTTAAAGATATTAATCACCTTTATTAGAAGTGCACAGCAATGGAGTGTGGCATGAGGGAGACAGCCGCACGTTTGTATTCCCTGAGGCTGTTTATAACAGAGAGAAATAAATTTGTCTCTGTTTCCAAAAGCAATTAAAGCAAACGGTGTGAGAATGAAGTTCAGACAAGCCTTAATAGCGAGCTGCTCTAAAACCCAGGCTGCAAGAAAACAATAACATTAATAAGAACAATCATCATTTTATTCCACCCTGATGCCACTAAAGCACAACTCATTCGAACCGGTCCGTCAGCTCCAAACCAGCTTGTAAGTGATAACAACCTGTGGTCCAAATGTCAAGGCTTTGAAGATAAATCATAGAATCACAGAATCATAGAATAGTTAGGGTTGGAAAGGACCTTAAGATCATCTAGTTCCAACCCTGCTACCATGAGCACGGGCACCACAGAGACACTCAATATCTCCCATCCTGAAGGGCTCCCACAATCATCCCAATGCCTGCTGCACCTGCAGAACACTGCCCTGGTGGGTTTTCATGCTCACAGTGGGCTTTGCCCTTGCCCCTCTGCCCAGTTCCCCGCTTGCTCCCAGTGATGGGAGCATGGGACAGACTTGGCTGCTACAAGAAAAGTTTTCTTGGAGGTGGCCAACGTTCACCTGAGGCTTCCCACTCCTCTGGCTATAGGACAGCTCACCCACCACTGACAAGGATGCTGCACTTCGTCAGTGTTACCATCCACTGCATTCTGACCCCCTATGGAATGGCAGGTCAGGGACCATTGTGACCGGAGTTGTCTGCTGCAGACACTGACAAACCAACGTGAAACATCGATTTCACTCTGCAGACAGAACAATTTATCACTCTGCTTTCCTAACATGCATATTGATTTCATTAACTTGTGTAATATCTAGAAATCACCAACATGACATAAGAAATGGATTATTGTTCTTCTTTTTATGGCTTGGACATAATAATTAGATTTTTTATGACAAATACATAGAAAAATTAAAATGTGCTTATGAGGGTTATTAAAAGCAGTGATGAACTCCATTTGCCACTAATTGAGAATCTCTATGACTTTCAGTTTGCAATCATCAGATCTCGCAGCATCTGGAAAAACTTCTGCTTTACAAATTATTCTCTCTTCTCAAAGTTTTCATACATCTTAGCATGTGCATTTGCATGAAGATTTATTGTAATAAACCCCTAATTTCCTAATTAGGAAAATTGAAATCCAACAACAACCAAAACCTAAATTCAAGGGACTCTTCATCAAGGCCTGTAGGGACAGGACAAGGGGAATGGCTTTAACCTGTCGGAGGGCAGACTGAGATGAGCTCTGAGGCAGAAGCTCTTCCCTGTGAGGGTGCTGAGGCGCTGGCACAGGGTGCCCAGAGAAGCTGTGGCTGCCCCATCCCTGGCAGTGTTCAAGGCCAGGTTGGACACAGGGGCTTGGAGCAACCTGCTCTAGTGGAAGGTGTCCCTGCCCGTGGCAGGGGGCTGGAACTGGATGAGCTTTAAGGTCCCTTCAACACAAACCAGTCTGGGATTCTGTGATTCCATGTTTCTTTCCTTCTCATCCTCTCCCCATTTACAGGTCCCACTGACTTCAGACATTCAAAGCCAGGCAGGATGTGCTTCTGGGCAACCTGATCTAGTTGAAGATGTCCCTCCTCATTGCAGGGAGGTTGGACTAGATGACCTTTGAAGGTCCCTTCCAACTCAAGCTATCCTACGACAGACCCAGTTCTACAGCTATAAGGATGAAGCACCTTGTGGGGGAATAACCAGACACAATGTAACACTCCAAAGTGGGAAAGGAAAAAAAAGGACAAAAAAAGGACAGTTAATCAAAGGAAAGCTTTTATGGGGAAAAATACATCCCAGTTGAAATGTGGTTGTTTGGAGTAACTAATGTGTTTGAAATGTGTGGGTTCAAAGAAGAAGAGAGGGGGCTGCATTGACAGCTCGCAGGGTCCTTGACAGGCCACTCGACCATCTGTGGAGCTCGTCACTAACCATCACCACGCAACACAACAGTTGTCATCCTGCAATCACACACCACAGTGGCACTCTGAGGTGTATTCATTAGCAGAAGCAGATGTAACATGTGCAGAAGATCACCCTGGCTGATATCCCACGCAGCCTGCAGTGCTGCTAAGCCAGCCCAGCGCCTATGAGCCAGGGAGGTGTCTCATGGGCTTGAGGAGCTTCACTCCTTGCTCCTGACCCCCAGCCCAGCAGTAAATCCAGCCCTGCTCACGTGTGGTTTGGGAGAGGACACCCTTCAAATGGTGGCTTGATGCAGGAAGCAGATGATGCAAAATACTTGTGACCCCAAACTAAGAATGGGCAGATTGCAAAGAGTCCCCCCGAAGGCTGGATGTGCCCCAGTGCCATCAGTGAAGTCATTAGCGAGTGGAAGTCATGGCATTACAATGCAAAACTCATAAGTTGAGCTTGCTTCCAGTACTCTAAGAAGCAAGAAACTATTCCACTGTTTTAAACCACCCGAGATTTTGTCAGGGTTTTGAAACAATTTATATCTAGATAAATCCTCCACCTCTCTGGCACACATGAACACCGCTCTCATCCGCAGACCTGGAAACAGTATTGATCCCCTAAACACCTCTAAATGCCACAACTAAACAACCTTATTTAAAAATAAACACAACCATAAACATCCCAAAAAACTTTTACCAACAAAATCGTTTTTAGAGTTCAACATACTGCACCAGAGTGTCTGTCATAAAGAGATAATTGTGCTTTTTAGAGTTGCAAAATCATTTGTCAGCACTCAAAAAAAAACCCCCTTGCTCCACTTTTATATACTTTTTTCCTTCTTTGTTCAAAATGTCTTAGAAATGCCACACAAGGAACATTATTACATCCTCCTCTGCTAAGCCCTGGTGAGACGCATCTGGAGAGTCCAGGGCTGGGTCCCCCTGGAAACGAGACACAGAGAAAGTGGAGCAAGTCCAGGCAAGGCCATGGAGATGATAGAGGTCCCAGGGAACAGGGGCCACTAACATTAAGGTTGTCAAACAGGAGCAGATGAGCAAGAGTAGATGAACAACAGAGATTTACATTTGTATGCGGTTTGTTGAGTTTAAAACCAAATATTTACACTGCTGCATTTTAAAGGGTCTGGGTTTCAGAGGAGAAACCCTTCATGGATGAAGTCCCACCCCAAACTCCCAGTCTAAGGCAAAGGCAAATAAGGTTTTTCTTTGGGAAGCAAAATCCTTGGAAGCCAGGATAAGTGGGAACTGCAAGTTACTGAAAAATAAAAGTTCAGAATTTTTCAAGCCATATTCATCTACAGAACCAGTTAATTGCCCATGTACTCAGCAACATTTTAACACTCCTAAACATCAGTTCCTATGAATTGTATTACAGTGCCAGCCTTGAACTACAGTACCTCACATCCTCATGGCTGCTGAAAAGAGGTAGTCATCATAGAACCACAGACGAGTTTGTGTTGGAAGGGACTAATCCTTAAGCTTAAGATCACCCAGTTCCAACCCCTGCCACGGGCAGGGACACCTTCCACTAGAGCAGGTTGCTCCAAGCCCCTGTGTCCAACCTGGCCTTGAACACTGCCAGGGATGGGGCAGCCACAGCTTCTCTGGGAAAAGTCTGTGCCAGCGCCTCAGCACCCTCACAGGGAAGAGCTTCTGCCTCAGAGCTCATCTCAGTCTCCCCTCTGGCAGGTTAAAGCCATTCCCCCTTGTCCTGTCCCTACAGGCCTTGATGAAGAGTCCCTTGAATTTAGGTTTTGGTTGTTGTTGGGTTTTAATTTTCCTAATTGGGAAATTAGGGGTTTATTACAATAAATCTTCATGCAAATGCACATGCTAAGATGTATGAAAACTTTGAGAAGAGAGAATAATTTGTAAAGCAACATGTCCTATTCATGACATGTTTCCAATGCAGCTCAACAAAAATAGCATGGAAAGTCCAAGTTGTTCCCACCCTACCTGCACCCACCATGGTTCATTTAATTGTTTATGAATGCAGAAAGTGCAGGTACCCATTAGATGACTCTCCATGTTGTGTCATCTTTTGTTCAGCTGAACACCCCCCCCACTGTAATCCAATATTGCACAATGTTTTTTTCCAGGTTTGACAAAATAAAGCAGTAAGTTGAGCTCAACATTTAGTTTGTTGTAAAATATCCCCAAACATATATGATTTTTAGAGTATAGTTACTACAGTTCTAGATCAGTGGAGTAGGTGATAGGCAGAAGCAGAGCACAGCCTGTGCTGGTGTGGCACAAATCTTCATTTACGTGGCAATCAGTCACCAACTGGGAAAGCTGAGAAGATTTTTTGCCTTTTTTGCATTTACATGATTAGTTCTTTAACAGCATTTTGATTGAAGAGTATTGCCTAAAGGTCCCCACCTCTGCTTATTAAACACACTTTGTCTTGTGTGCAGCAGAGCATTGGCACATTGGTTCTGATAAAATAAATTACGGGTGGGCTGTGAAGAAAAATGGCCATATCTTGAGTCTTCATTTATTTCCAATTCATGTCAAGGCTAAAGTGTGAGGAAAACCGCATAAAAGTGGTACTTCTGGAAGTTTCTGATTCATCTTTTCTCCTCACCTCTTTCATATTAGCAGCAGCACGACCATCCTTTGTATAAACTAATGTAATATCCTGTATGTTTTAACTAGAAATGTGTTAACGCGTATTATCTGTTATCAGTGATCAATTTATTTCAGAGCAACTTGAATGTCAGTCATAAATGATAGAAGAAAGACCCACATTGCTACAGCTAATGCAGAATTGGCAGGGAAAATCAGATTAAAACTGTGTAAGCAAGTGACCTATCTGTTGTAGCTATTGTATTTCTATCAACAGCATCCTGGAGTCACAGAGGCAGGAAGGGTTTCTGGAAGCAGATGCTCGCTGCTTAGAGGCTGACACAGCTGGATCCCATCTGCAAAGTTCTTCCCCGATCATTCATTTTGGCACAAAAATATTGGCCTTCACCTGCTTGACTTGGAGCACTGTCACTTCTCAAAGGTCATGATCTGTTTTAACCTAGAGGATAATCAGGGGCTGGAGCACCTCCCACACGGAGACAGGCTGAGAAAGTTGGGGCTGTTCAGCCTGGAGAAGAGAAGTTGCGTGGAGACGTCAGAGCAGTTCCTAGTATCTGAACGGAGTCTACAGGGATGCAGGAGAGGGACTCTTCATCAGGGACTGTAGTGATAGGACAAGGGATGATGGGTTTAAACTGAAACAGGGGAGATTTAGGTTGGATATAAAGAAGTTGTTCTTCCCTGTGAGGGTGCTGAGGCGCTGGCACAGACTTTTCCCAGAGAAGCTGTGGCTGCCCCATCCCTGGCAGTGTTCAAGGCCAGGTTGGACACAGGGGCTTGGAGCAACCTGCTCTAGTGGAAGGTGTCCCTGCCCGTGGCAGGGGGTTGGAGCTGGATGAGCTTTAAGGTCCCTTCCAACACAAACCAGTCTGGGATTCATTCTATGATTCTAACCGCAGTCGAAGTTGAGGAAGGCACGAGAGACTTGGAAAGACGTTCCCAGTGGCAGACGTGTCACCTGCATTGCTGCCATCCCTCCTGCTGTCTCATTACCACCGAGCTGCTAATGACAATGTGTGCCCTGACTGTCCTTGGACCCTGGGAGGTTCACATTAAAACAGTGTATTTATCTCCAGCAGCAATACCTCAAGTAAGTAAATTTGGATTCATTAAAACCAACTTAAATAGAGCCATGCCTTGGAGATGGGAATTAAACACAAAGTGAGTTTATACTTGAGAGGTGTGCTGAAGCTAGTGGTAGTTTTGCT
Organism: Strigops habroptila; assembly: GCF_004027225.2. Lineage (NCBI taxonomy): Eukaryota > Metazoa > Chordata > Aves > Psittaciformes > Psittacidae > Strigops > Strigops habroptila. The sequence goes on from NC_044284.2 coordinate 62,627,336, forward strand.
GTTGATTCAGCAAAGCAAGGAGGTTTCTCTGCATCACTAAACCAAAAATACACGATGGTCGTCGGCTACATGTTCCTCACATGCCACTTCTTGGAGGGTCAGGCTCTCACCAAGGTTTTGTGAGCAATGGCCCCAGCGTGTGAGCAGTGGGAAGGATGCTTCTATTGTACCTGGAGGACTCTTACCAAGCAAAGAACAATTCATACTGTGCATTGGAATAAATTTATAAACTCAGATAGCACTACTGCATAAAAGTTCAAGTGATGGAAGCCACAATAAAAAGGGCTAAATTTATCACTAAAATTACTGAGCAAAAAAGATTTAGAAAATCTTACCACCTATAGAATGAGTTGCCCAAGGAAGTTGTGAATGCTCCATCCCTGGTGGTGTTCAAGGCCAGGTTGGACAGAGCCTTGGGCAACACAGTTTAGTGCGAGGTGTCCCTGCCCATGGCAGGGGGGTTGGAACTAGACGATCTTAAGGTCCTTACTATTCTATGATTCTATGATTCTATGTATCAATTGTATCACCGTGATTGATTTTCACTTAAATATATAAAATTTTAACTTAGAACTACCTAAATTGACTATGTTTTTCATAAATATCTTAGTAAAATCAAGAAAGTTCAAAAAAAAAAAAAGATAAAATATCAGATAGATTTTTCCTGTTACTGAATACTAACAGTGATTTTGAGGGACAGTTTTAACACTGTTATGCTAATACCTCTGATGCTTATGCTTATGCTCTAATGCTCTGAGGTCCATGCATGGTCTTCAAAGACTGAAAGTAAAAGAGCTCAGCAAAAAACTGTATATATCATGTATGATAATATATATATATTATATAATGTATGAGAGGGGGTTGGCCTCAAACTGGAAGCAAACCACCACTTCTCCAAGGAGGGATGGAGATGTGTCTTCAAGCGCAGTGCTTCTGGAACAAGCACATTGGCCCAAATCCAGTTATGGCAGGAGAGGCAGCAAATAAGAGCCCCAGGCTTCACCTCACAGCCAGAACCTGCTCAGGAGGTGGGAAGGACGTGCTCTGAATGAAGGCTGATGGGCAAAAGTAGTTATGATGCTGAAAGTTCTTTGAAAGACGAACATGACAGCTTTCTTTTTTGAGGCAAATCGAAGGGTCTTCGTCTCTTACCCACAGTTATTTTGTCATGCAACCGTTTCTCCATCAGAGAAGGAGCAGACTCTCAGCAAATAATCATTCTTCAATTTCCGATGCCATAGATTTTCCCTATTTTCTGTGACTCATATTGTTCACTTGGTAAATGCAGAGAGAAGGTAAAGGGCGAGCACTTGTTCTCTCTGCAGCCCTTTCATCACTCTCCTACATTTTTTCATTACTGTACTCAATTTATCACTGAGAAAATACAGAAATAGAAAAGCTATATTCTTTGCCTTGAGATGGATTTGTTATCAGCAGTTTGATGCTTTGTAAAGCAGACGAAATGTAGAAAATAAAATTTCCATTTCTGTTAATTGATTTGCAAAACCCTGTTTTATATCAGAAAACTTTATCCAATCTCAACTCTAGCAAGATTTTGTTTTGCTTTCCAAGCTTCCCGTCTTTGTCCCATAAGTGGAAAGCCATTCCCAGGCACATTGACATGGCCAGATTGCTGGGTCTCCAGCTGCTAGATTACCCCTTTGACAGGTCTTTGGCTTCCAATAAAGGGAACAACTGTGATCTTCCTGGCTCAACACTGACCACTGCTGGATAAGCCTCATTGGGTGGTCAGCAGAGGTTTTGGGGTGTCAACCCCAACCACCAGCATTCCTTATGGAGACCTCAGCTCTCTGCCTTGCTCAGCCTCCTGCAAAGACTCGTACATGTTCCTGCTGTTGCACAGACTGTGTAAGGGCCAATTTGGGCTGAGCACATTTCCCTGTAACACCAGCACATTTGGGTTTCTAACCACAATTTCAGCTGTACTTAGCTAGCTCGGAGCAATTAGGTACTTTTCTGTTGACTGCCTAATTATTCTTTTTAACTTCTTAAAGCGCAGCTGAAATTGGGTAAAATGAAAAGCAAATCACTTGATTTACAAAAAAACCCCTTACTGATTCCTGCTACCAATAGCACTGTAATGGGATGATGCCGTGTTATGTCTTTCTGGTGTGAAAAACTGAAATAAAAGGAAACGAGAAGAACATGTTTCTGCAAGACACAAAGTCCTCAAAGCAATCATGTCCCATAAACCAGCCTACACATGTGCAGGTGCAGATGGGATGCTTTCGAGCATCAGGGAGAATCCCTTCTCCCAAAGAAAGATTGTCAGAGTATGGATAGAAAAAGAACTCTCTTATTTGGAAATTCTTTCTGTGTAAATGGGGATGAGATTTGTGGCTGTGGGATTTTATTGTCTTTCCTTCTAAAGAGAAGGAAAACTGCCTCAGTGCAATGTCCCTCAGGCATACAGAAGATGCAGAACAGGCCTCCTGTCTTCCATCTTTCACACTCTGTTTTTCCCACTACCTGGAAAAGCTTTCAGACTTATCAGAAGGTACTTTCAGTAAGCAACACTCTTCAATCAAAGCACTGCTAAGGATTTAATCATGTAAATGTAAAAAGAAAAAAAAAGGGGGGAGAAAAAAAGAGTAAAAAAGAAAAGGCAATAACCTACTGGCTAAACGGAAAGTTTCCCAGTTGGTGACTGATTGCTGTCTAAGTAAAAGGTCTGAGCCACAGACAATATTCCATTTTAGCTGCATTGTTTAAGCTGATTTAGCACACACTGATATGAAAGTACTCTGAGAAATCAAGGATTCTTTCTGTACATCTTCCAGACCACTGAATGTGTGATTCATTTAATTATTTCCTAGGCAAATTATGTCAAATTTACTGTTTCATTTTGATTTCTGCTTCAGATCCTCCCAGACATCCCAACACCCCCAACCCTCTGTCCAGCACTGGAGAGTCGTGCCACGCCTGTCTGACTGCTGCTGCGGAAGAGTTAAACACAACCTTAGGAGGGATTCTGGAGTGGCGGGAGGTTATCTGAGATAATCAATACAAAAGCTTTATATCCAGTAGCAGCGATGCTGTTTGAATCATGAAGTTATTCCAATTCATTTAAATGTAAATAAAACTTATACATAAATGTTATTCTTGAAAATCGTCCCCAGTTTAGCATATCCACAACTGGAATATAATATGATTTTAATGGTATATTGGTATAGAAGATAGGTACCCCCAAAAAAACAATGATTAAAAATATAAAAATGGTCAAAGGTAAAATTAATACAACATTCTATCTAGTTAAAGACATGAATACCCCACACTGATTTTATATGCCAGCCTGTCAGGGGAATGATCACTTAGGAAAGACAAGGAGAAAATTGTTTACACAAGGTAAGAAAGGAACAACTGGGTGGAATGGGATGAACACTTGTCAGTTAAATACAGTCTGAATAAATTTGCTTTATACAAAAACCAGTCAGAACACTTCAAAAAACTCATGGTCCACAGGAAATCTGTGAAGGCCTCTCTCTGTGGTTAAGCAGACTTAGACTGGAAGAGGACAATAATATACAAGCAGAAATGTGTAGATAGATGTGCATATAGATCCCTTCTACCTGCGAAGCACCATTAAAGACCTACCTGCTTTCCAAGCCCAAGCTAGCCTAGTCAGATCTCAGGTCTAAGGCTCAAGTGAGCCAGTGCCATGCCCTCCACTCCGTTCCCTGTCACTACACGCAAGGCATGGTGGCTTAACACATTACCTAAATGGCCTGCTTCCTACTCATTCCAGTCTGCCAAAACTATTCTATACCCTTTCTTTCTTTCTATGCCATTAGATATCAGCTACACTGCCCTCATTTCTCCAGAAGGTGTCAATAAGTTGCTAGTTATTACATGAAGACATACACATATTATTATTAAAACCCCATCATTCCTCTTCTCTTTTCAGACAACAAGCTAAATTTAAAACCATGGTTAAATTTAAAACCAACAGAGAGAAAATCATCGTTTGGTCAAGCCCGAGGAGCAATGTAATGGAATATTTCCCAGTAAACATCTGTTTCCCATTCCGTGTCACTGAGGGTACAGCAACAGTTGTGTTCAGTCTTCATGAAACGGACAAGCTGCTTACTAAGGGCATGCAGGCTGCAGACTGCTCAAGTCTCTAAATGTGCTCAAGTTGCTGTGCACATTTAGATGTATATAGATAGATTTTAAAGATGAATTCAAACATCAGTGGATACAGAGCTTTTCACTACAATATTTTATGCAACATGCTAAGGATAAAGAAAAACAATATAGAATATCAGAGGCAAACACCATCAGGAATTCTTATGGGAAAATGAATATTGAAGTTTTTGGCAGATAAACAATAACATACTTGCTGCCCCTCCTGCTGTCACATGAACTGTATAAAAGATCTGTAAGGATTCAAGATTCTTTCTTATAAGTGTGCATTTTGCCTTTTGGGGAATTTTCTGGGTTGGATGTTGCTCCGGCAAGGCTGGATGACAGATTTACCCTGTATTCCCAAAATAGTTATTAAAATAATTTCCCTTGACAGTTCTCTGACTGCATCACTCCCCCTTCTTTGAATCCCAACCATATGTCTCTGCTTACTTTGCATTTTAAGTATCTTATCTGAAAACAGCTCAGTGTCCTTCACTCCTCAGTACGTGCCTACTCTTGCCCTGTACGACATTGATGCACATTTCGACTGCCTCCAGGGCCACCTGCTCAGACAGAATCCCAGACCAGTTTGTGTTGAAAGAGACCTTAAAGCCCATACAGTTCCAACCCCCTGCCACAGGCAGGGACACCTTCCACTAGAGCAGGTTGCTCCAAGCCCCTGTGTCCAACCTGGCCTTGAACACTGCCAGGGATGGGGCAGCCACAGCTTCTCTGGGAAAAGTCTGTGCCAGCGCCTCAGCACCCTCACATTCCCATCCCTACTTGCTTTTACAAAAAGTCCCTCTCCATCATCTTCCCCTTCCCTTCATCCACACAGGAGAGCCCTACGGAAAGCGCCATCCCTGAGAGACCTCAGGTCCTGCTGCTGATGTGATTTCCACATTGAAGCAGCTGAATCCTGCTGCCTGTGGAGCTGATGTACTTCACCCTCTGATAGCAAACACCAGCATGCACAGTCATATCACTTCACAGATGCTGCCAAGCATTAATCAACTCTTGGGAAGCTGAAAGTCAAGTCTTTCAAATGGGAGTCTTTTCAAAGGGTGACTTAAAACGTGTCGTGGGCCAGTGGTGCTTAGGAAAAACTTTTGCACCTTGTCGAATGACACCTTAAAAATGGGGCTGAAAGGAAGAGAATCAAGCAATGACTTCAACACTCTGCTCCAAGGGAACATCAGGAGTATCAGACATCTCTGACATGTGTCAGTCTCACCTTGGGTTGGTGGCTTATGGCAGAGATCTCCCCAGGTGATCTGATCTGGCTTCGTCTACCACAGAACTGGAAAGTTCCTCCTCCCCTGAACCTCCTCGCTGGGAGCTTTTCTTGAACACTTGTCCTACCCTTCGTGTCCTCTTTGTAACAACTGTATTTGAATACTTGTTTTGACTTGCTACAATCCCCTGTCCACAGGTATGATATCTGTCACATTTTTGTTGGGTGTTATATTTCCTACTATTATTTATCATTATGCATCTCAGTTTTATTGCCCTTTGAACTTCCTTTACCTTGCCTAAAACTTTTTGAAATCATTCTTCCCCAAATTGGGCATCCCATTGCAGCTCTGACTTCACTGGGGACAGATAAAGCAGACCCAGTACAAATCATTCTAACCCAGGTACTGCATCTCCAGATGACGTCTGCCCTTTTCCTGCAGTATTTATGCTCTTGTCTCAGATGTAATACATGCCCACTATAACTCTTTGGAAGCACGGCTGCCTCATTTGTGTATCTGAGTTCTCCCCAAGACTGCTGTCTTGTGCTGTCCTTATTGAATTTCATCTTATTGATTCCAGCCCATTTCTGAAATCCATCATTTTGAATTTGAAGCCTGTTCTCACAAGTACTTGCACTTTGATGGCACCTGCAAATTATAGAGATGTATTCTCTAGTACGCCACCTAATTCATCTATTGAAATCCCTATTCAATCCTTCTGGAACCATGACAGGCCCACTCAATGTGTCCTTCCTGCTAGACAGTGAATTACTGCCAACCACTCCTGCAGTAGGATTTTGAACAAGCTGTGACACCCCTTACAGCCACTTGATCAGTGCCCTGAGCCCCATCCAAGCATCGTGCCCGACACACACAGTTCTTCCTAGGACCGCTTAGATCACAAGTGTCATCCGGATGTACTCCTGTGTTTCTGTGCACCGAGGGACACCTCTCATTACCCAACTACACACTACTTATCCTCAAGAAAATGGTTCTTTAATTATACCAAATGCAAATATACGCTGAGTTACAACTGACTGAATTGGCTCAATTCATGAAGGCTTGTTCCCTGAATTAAGCCCATTTGTAGGTATTTACTCAGTATTTACATAACCTAGAAATTACTAATGATTATCTAACATTTAAACTTGGAATTGCTTTCCACGTTATTAATCTTTTGAGTTTCTGCAGAACTGCTCCCATAGCACCTAAGTGTGTTGCGAGTGGTATGATTTAATCTTCATGATGTTCCAATGACGCGGGAAGCATGAATATTAATAGAGATTAATGGGATCATTAATATTCACATTTTACAGACAGTTAACACCCATTTAAAATCAAACTGTTACCTGCCCGACAGTTCTGGGTACTGGAGCAGAGATAGTGCATGCATCATCTTCCAATGGAATTGCAGCTTCCCGCTGGTGTGGGAGAGGTCGGGAAGGGTAGCAGATGTGGGGTGCCCACTGTGACCACGGGGTGCCAGGCATTCATGCACAAGAAGGGGAAAACAATCTTGTTCCAGGTTCCTAACTTTGCAACTTCTACATTCTTTTGGAAACGATATCGACAACAACTAAGTATTATGACTTCAGTGCTAGAACTATCCCAGCTCATAGATTTGTAGAATCCCAAACTGGTTTGGGTTGAAGGGAGCTTAAAGCTCATCCAGTTCCAACCCCCTGCCACAGACAGGGACACGTTCCACTAGAGCAGGTTGCTCCAAGCCCCATCCAACCTGACCTTGGACTCCAAAAGATCTTAAAGCTTCAGCCAACAAACCCAATGTTTGCTAGGCCTAAATTGAAGCAGGAATTTTATTTCTGAAATGGGCACAGAACTGCTCTAGAGGACATTTGTGGCTCTCAGTTGTTCATTTTGCCTCTTACCCTTTGCTGTATTACCTATAAACTAGAAAATTTCCTTAGAGAAAAATGCAGTGAGCTTTTTGGCTTTCCCAACATGCTCAGCATAACATTGAGATGGTGACAGGATCACTCTGTGCCTTTTCATTAACAGAAAAAGCACTTTCCACCAAGCATTGTCCTAATAATGGAATTTATAATGCTTTAAAGTCCTACAGTATTGCCTCAAGAATCATCTCTGGGCCAGCAAGTACTTGAATGAATGCCAGCTCCCTGTCAGGGTACTTAATTTCACTAAGAAAGGTCCAAGTGAAAATTTTACCATAATTTCAGCCATGGAATCACAGCAATAGATTCAATTTCTGTTTCCACTGTCACAGTGACATATACCCTGTGTTAGAATGTACGATTACCACCCGGAATGTTCCTGCACACAGAAATCAATGAGAATGACAAATGTACAGGGATTATCTGCACTTGTCCCTATAAATTACACTGCTTATTAGAGACTCCAATAACAACGAATAAATCAAATCTGTACCACTATGCCAAAGTATCCCAAGGATCTCAACCACTCCAAGTAGTCAGCTCACTCCAGTTAAAAGGACTTATTGAGCCAAGTACTCAAAATCCTTCAGTACTTGGCTTCAGGATTTCAACATCCAACTAATGACTTTGCTTTGATAACACAGAGCACCACTTCCCCTCTGAGGTTAAAATTACAGCAGGCACTTGTCTGTGCTGGGTAACTATGTGACTTACCAGATTCATACATAAAAACCCATTTCTCAGTGCGAATGAACATCTAGATTAATCTACAGGATTTCAAAGTTAAAAAAGACTAAGCACATTCTGTTGGCATAGCCCATGCTGAAGGCTCAGCCAGTTTCCCTTTGGGAGAAGACACTGGGGCAGCACGGCAGAAGCAACAGTAGAAGTGGTTAAGCTCCGTGGTTGCCCTTTGCTATCCTATCTGGCTGGTATTTCCACTGGGAGATCAGCACGCTTCTGTAAGGAGAGAGCCACAAAAAAAGCTCTGTGAACCATGTGGGGAGCCCAGAGGGACCCAGCTGGTAACACTGATCTGCTGCCTCCCTGGAAACACCCCCAGCTCGGGGCTTAGCATGGATTTGAGAACTTTTTCAAGGAGAGGGGCTTTGGACAAGGGCCTGTAGGGACAGGCCAAGGGGAATGGCTTTAACCTGCCAGAGGGGAGACTGAGATGAGCTCTGAGGCAGAAGCTCTTCCCTGTGAGGGTGCTGAGGCGCTGGCACAGACTTTTCCCAGAGAAGCTGTGGCTGCCCCATCCCTGGCAGTGTTCAAGGCCAGGTTGGACACAGGGGCTTGGAGCAACCTGCTCTAGTGGAAGGTGTCCCTGCCCGTGGCAGGGGATTGGGACTGGATGAGCTTCAAGGCCCCTTCCAACCCAAACCATTCCAGGGTTCTGTGAACTGGGAAAGTGAGGGTTTGTGTGTTTGGTTTTCTCAAACTAACTTTTGGTCAAAGGCAGCAGAGAAGGCACATTCAGTTTGGGCAGTTGTGCCAACACAGCTATCTGCTACCATGTACCAATTCGCCCAGGCTGAGAGGTACGTAAGAGATGTACCTCTTTTCTCGACTCAGAAAAGATGGGAAATTGGAAACAATCTGAAATTACCCTTGCTGCTACCAGCTTGACACCCGTTCCCAGAAGTGTGGTTGTGCTGCTCTAAGTTCCACTGTGTTCCCATCAGTGTCATACGCCCATCACCAGCTGGAGGAATCGATGTGGGCACAAAACACATGGTAGGTGGAGTCAGAAAAATATCTGCTAATGTTCTACAGCTTTGAAATCTCTGCCCAGGAAACCTCTTGCTCAATGGTATTTTCAAGGGGGTCATGGACATGTGCAGAATGCAATCATAAAACCCTTGCAGCCATTCCTAATATTCAGTTTCCCCAGGCCTATTCCATTCATCTTTCCAAGAAGAAGTTAAATAACATGGAGCGGGCAAACCTCTTGTTTCTTCCATCAATATGCCTGCTATTATGAAAACACAGATCAGCAGTGAAGGTGCCTCATGCAGTTAGGGCACTTCAGAGTTGGGAGGTTCCTCTGATAATTTTCAATTTCAATCTATGATGAGCCATAGAAAAGCTTTTCTAGCTGTTAGAAAATGCCCTTGCAATGTGAAAGCCTCATCATGAAGCATTGTGATCAGTGGATATTTCTGTCAGGGTGAAATAGGTATTTACAATGTGGGGTTTGAGGATTTACTCAACGTAGGTTTTATTCTTTTCATTGCAGAGCAACAGAGGTTATTAAGAGCATCCTGTGAAGTTTTGGGACTCTATGTTAGTGAATTTCTCCTTGCTGGAAATACTTGCGACTGACAGAGGTAAAAGCACTCGAGCAGTTGAGGTCTTTTTATCCATACAACTGCAGGTCAGGAGCAGAAATGCTGACGATATAAATCTGTGAATTATTTAGGGAACTTTAATTTGTGACCAAATTAATTTTTAAAACTCATTTTGGAAAGAGTATGGGATGATGGCTAAAGCAAAAGATAATATGTTAAATGAAGTTTTGAGCTCCTTGCCATGTTACAATGGGTCTGTTCTAAATGAGGCACATGAAGAAATCAGTTGACCTCGCCGGGACTCTGAGCAACTTCCCGTAATTTCTGAGTGTAAGATGAGCTGGTCAGGTTCTGATACTGCTGGGTCTAGTGGCCAGCTGTACATGCAGTAAGTTGGGCTGATAACCAGTGTTGCACAGGGAAGATGCTGGGCTCACTCTTAGCACCGAGGACGAGCCACATTTGCTGGAAGAGCTGACTCAAGGACCAGATAAATGGATTACACTTCCAGCCACAGAAGAATAAGGGATTACGAGTGGTGTTTCCAAATTAGCAGATGGCAAAATGACAAAAGTTTCTAGCTGTGCCCAGACAAAACTTTGGATGAGTAAATATTGTCGTTACTGATGAGATCAGTGCTAAGAGATCAAGGGGCAGACACCCATGTCCCAGTGAAAATGGCCCAGGGAAGGCTTAGCTCAGCCAAATAAAGAGTGAGATATAAACTAACAATGAAGTGATATGGTTTCTAACATCAGTGACAGAGAGTGGAAAGACAGAAAAGGTGACTTGAAGAGGACAAGAACTGATTATTGTAGAAAAAAATTTTGCGGAGATATATGAACTAACACATAACATAGAGAAAGGCAGTTTTCCTATTTACCTTTCCTCATTTACAATGACATTATCCAAAATAATTCCCCCCAAATAATAAAGCCAATTAAAGTGCATTTGTGAGGAAGTTAAAAATATGCAGCACATAAAGAATCATTTCCACATGAGATGGATGCCAGGAACGTGTGTTGGATATTGTTTCCCATCATATGCGACCAAAAAATAAGAGCGAAACATTTGAATTTCAAACCAAACAGTACCTGGCCTGTCTCAAGAAGGAAACATCATAATTTTCTCTGTGGATAAGTTGTTCCCCACATCGGTTCATATGGTTTTCCTATATATGGCCATGGGGAGGGTGGTAGCTTCCTCTCCCATTATGCTTTTTTAATGTAAAATGCAAGGGTATATAAAGCTCTTTCTGAGGGCCCACACAACTGGAAAGAAACCCTGCCTGCTGTGGTGAAGGGGGATTTCCCCTTACAGAAAGTCAGCATTTAACTCGTGTTTACATAAATTAATGGAAACTTTGAGTAAGAAATTACTTTTTGTTCACAACAGACTCTATCTGTTCTAAGCAGAGTTATGAAGGAAATAATTCAGCATGGCTCATGCACTAGGATTGGAATAGGATAGAAAGAAGCCTAGAAAATGAAGTAATAAAACACAACAGGCAGCGTGTTCCTGGAGGTTGCTCCAAAAGCTCCCAAACACTGGTGGAGTGCAGCAATCTGCTGGGCACACACTTCCCACAGCACCACCACTGCTATTAGACGCGGAGATTAAAAAGGAAGAGTCAGAGGAGAGATGTTTTGGAGTGATGATCAGAAACGGGGCGACTCTTCCAACAAACAGGACAACCCATGGCACAGACACCAGAGTCCTTTGAAATCTGTGCGCAGGGAAACACCTTGGAAAAAATTATCACAGAAATTCTATTGCAAAATTAAATACAGAATCACAGAATCCCAGATTGGTTTGGGTTGGAAGGACCTTAAAGCTCGTCCAGTTCCAAGCCCCTGCCACGGGCAGGGACACCTTCTGCTAGAGCAGGTTGCTTCAAGCCCTGTCCAACTCAATGTGTATTCTACTACTTCAAAAGTAGCCAAGGAACCCTGCTGAAAATGTATCCACAGTGTTATGCTGGATGCATTTTACTGCTTTAACTTTTCTGTACATTTTTATCTAAAATATACAATGTCAGGACACAAAGCATGCTGAGAAATTACACCATGGTCACATTCTATCTCACTCGAAGCCAACATTGCATTCTAAATCTGGAAACTCAGATGGTGAATCTGGATAAAAAACTGAATTTTTTTAATGAGTAGCCAAATTTCTAAGTTTCAATAAATTAAAATTCAGTTCACATAGAACTGAGAAAGGAAAGTTTTGGGTTTGAGGATTGAAATAAAAACCAATAGATTTTCCTTGGGGAAATATGAATGTTATTTTCACTCTAACCCAAAGCCCTGTGTGTCTTTTCCAGGTTACAGGATCCTGCCTAGCTCAAAAAGAGGCTGTTTGGAAAAGGGCAGTTGAAAAGCTGAAGGCACAAGACACTGATTTCTAAAGAGCTATTCTAATTACCTGCTCATGTGTATCATGGAGGGTCTATTATCCCATGATACACCCCTCGGGCTATATTGTGATAAGCAAATGATGAGTAAGATCCTCTTCAGATGATGGCTTTCAAATCCTGACACTGACTTGAATGGGACCAGAATTTCAGAAACTGCTTTAAATCCACATTATTCTTGATAAAAAGGACTGAATGTCTGCAGGAGAAACCTTCCTGCCTTCATTGTACCTGTGTGAATCCCAAACTTCCTTCTTATCTTGCCATGTCCCTAATTTGGGCTAAAACGCATACCTCTATTTTAGCACTAACATTATTCGAATGTTCCCTGTAACGTGCCAGAGACAGACACTTAATCTTTTAAAATCATTTCATCTCCAAAGTTGGTTTTGGTAGGAACACTTGTTAGATATAAAATATACCACATATATTCATTTTTATTTATAACCAAGAGTCTACAAGCTGGGGAAATAGGATATTAGAAATCACTGAGATTTGCAGCCTCCAACATTTCTGGTTTTTAAGTCACAGGGAGAAAAGAGTGTGTTTGTCTGGGCACAGTGAATTAGCAGAAATCAGCACCTTACAAAGCCTGAGGCAAATACAATGTCAGGAAGTAAACTACAGTAGCACTTCAAGATTATATGTATGACAAAGAGCAATTCTTGTCAACATACAATTGTAGGCATTCTTCAGCTAACTTGCATTGAATAGCTGTATTAATTATAATAACACCACTTTTACTGTATTAAATATTAATTATATTTACATACTGATCCTATTCCTCAATCCTTTTCAATCTTTTTCACAATACAGAGAATAAGCTGCTGAGTACAATGCGAAAGTGGTCTTATACTTAGAATATATCTCCCTGGAATAGACTGATTTAATCTGACACTTCCTTATCAGCATTCCAAAAGTCAGCAGAGAAGTCCAAAAGGTAGAAGCAATTAAAGCCATATTATTTAATGGGATATTTAGATTTAATGATATAGAAGTGTCTCTGCAGAAAATGGTTTAACTTAAAGAGAGGCTACCACCTGAAGAGAGACTTAGGGGCATTGCCTGTGCACTCTACACCTACCCACTGCTCTTGTCACCTATAGAGGTCTGCAATATTGATGGGCAAAATATTTTAGCATGCTAAGTACATTTCATTCATCAGGAAAACAAAACAACGTCTTTCCTTTGAAGTATTTCAGACAGAAAAGGCTTTTTTTGATAAAACAACCCTTTTATTGCATAATGGAGCTGTTGTGTTAATTATAATTTCTTTTGCCAAGGCTCTATTTTACATAAGAAAGCAAAGCTGCCAACTATTAAGGATATTTTCCAGTTTTCTCTTCCAGATGATAGAAAGGGAAATAACATCATATTTTAAATGCAAAGTGGGGATGATTAAAATTTCCGTCTAAATAAAATAAGAACAATTCTGAATCCTAAAGACAACAAAACGAGTAATCTGCTGGGGACAATATCATTATCTTAATTCTATATTTTAGCCCTTAGTATTATAAAACCTTACAAGTAAGCAAAAAATTAACTATTTTTCTTGGCTCACTGTAATGTCTTCAGCTCTGTTGGCCTTGAGGCAGGTTAGAAAATCACAGCCTTATAAATGTGCTTGTTTTTATCCAACTCCTGAAGTGCCTTTTATCCATTCAAATCTGGGCACTCCAATTCAAGTTCACATCTCTCTTGTGAGATTTTTGTTTAATTTCTTCCTTTGAAATGAACATATTAGCCTGAAGGGTTGGATGTTCAAAACATTGCATAGGAAAAAAGCATGCCAAAAATTGTACTAAATGAGCAGATTTGGTACGTGCA